>NC_140584.1:82254375-83593375 GCF_964204655.1 Triturus cristatus | reverse complement strand
TGTGTGCATCTGCAACAACCACTGGCAAAGCTAAAAGGTCAAGTTAACTCTTTCCAAATGTGATACCTATGGGATTTGCCAATGTAAACTATACATGTCTGTGGTCCCTAATTTGATGTATAAACACAGCAATATAGTGATAATACCAAAATTCAGTGATCTGTGCTAATATTATGTAATTGAATGTGCAAGTTACTGCCCATAGAACACCCACAACATTTCGTTTTTTGTTTCTGGAATGTATGTCCATTTGCGATAAAACAAAATATTAAGTACATTTAAAAAAAAAAATAAACAAAATCTCCACGTTTGTGGTCTCCCTATTGATTGTTTCAGCTGTTTTGTATGCATTACCACAGAGTGTGCTTCGTGTCTGCAATTGCTCATGGTTAGATGGATTTCTTTCTAATTTTAGTTCCCCTGATCTTTATTAGATGGCTTTCATCTATATTATTTGTATTCTGCGTTTGTTCCACATCTGGAGCATATCTTGTTTTCCTTTTCATTTTATGGGATTAAGTGTTTCCTTCTGCTCACTGCAAAGGGTTCATTTTTTGATATTTGCAACTTAAGTTGTTGCAAAGCACTCCATGGGAGTTTATGCATTGTCCTTTTCGTTTTCTTCAAAGTGAACTTGCAAGCTTAACCTAGCTCCTCAATCGCCCAGTCTCTCTGGATCCACCCTCCATCCCGAAACGGTTTTGCTGTGCACTAAGTCTCACCGTTCCCACCTTCCCTTTTGATTATCCCGCTTCGCGCGCAAGATGGCTGCTTTCGGAGATGGCCTTGATGTTGCCATGCTTCACTTTTTAGTGTCTCTTTGTGCACTTTAAAAATAATTCTTTACTCTCCCCTCTCTGCCCCTCTTGCTTGCCATGGATGGTATTAGATGTGCCATTGTCAGATGCGTTTAAAGTCTCCCGGCATTGGCAAAGCCATTAGCGGCAGCCAGCCTTTTGAAAAGTATAGAAAAGATGGTTTTCTGTACTTTCATAATATGCTGTGTTTTCTTGACATGTGCAAAAACATCTTGTTGCATCAACCAACGCAGCAACCATCTAATACTTTAATAACTGGTGGGCAGCACAACAATGTGATGCACATTGAGCCAGCAGCCACTCCTCCTGGCTACGCTATGGTGAGATTAGATCGGGCCACTCTGATAGGAGGGGACCTAGCTATTATTCTTACGGACCAGTTAAGTTGCTCCTTAGCACAGGTAATATTGAGGGCTGTGAGGTGGTTATTTTAGAATCAGAAGTAACCTCATAAATGTCTTCGCTGGGTTGTTGGTCTACCGCCCTCCTGGGCCAAGAATTCAGGGTATTAAGAATTGGAATCGGGTGTTGGAACGCCTCCTCTCCTGCTCAAAATTCACCATCTTGTTTTTTTTTTCATTTTTATGTAGAAGAGAGCTACAATGGCTCTAGGGCCTTCTCTGATCTGACGAACAGCTTTGGCTTCTGCCAATGGGTTGTCTCCTCAACCTAGATAGCTGGATGCATGCTGGATGGCATTTATACCAACCATACAGCGCTGTTGGTAAAAAACTTCCCTCTTCTAAGCTGGACCGCTCATTATGTGCAGGGTGAAAAGTTGGAAATTACTAAACAGGACAAATGCACCAGTTCTAGAAGGTGGAACAAAATCTCTAGCCATGAGCTGAAGGAAGCTCTTTTCCTCAGGCAAAAGGACTTAGCGGTCTGGGACAGAGAGCAGGAAATTCAATAAATGGGTGTAGTCCGCTATTGATGAAGTAGCTCCTATTATTAGCAAAAGCAAGGAGAGTAGGAAAGCTTCAGCCCAATGGTTCTCAAAGCGTTTGAAAGACCTCCAACGGCTATGCCTTAGGAAAGAACGAAGGTGGAGAATGTTACTTAATTCAGAAGAAAAGGATAAATACAGAGGCTATTCAGAAATACAAAAGTGCAATCAAAGAGTCAAAATCTTCATATTTCTCCCTTAAAACAAGATCTGTGATTCATGTATCAAGTAAATTGTCTAAGGTGGTAAGAGGTCTTACATCGCTGCCAGCTCAACGGGAGTTGGAAATCTCTCAAGAAGGTTGGCTTGTTTTTTAAGGAGTTGGTCTTGAAGATCCTCTCTGAATTCCAAGTCCTGAGGACTGCAAATCTCTAATATCTATGGAAGATGATTACTTTGAGTAGATCCCCATTAATGGTGAACATTCCTCTTTTTCTAGTTTACTGGCAGCTAAAATTAAAACTCTCCTGAGACAAATTCCATCACGTTCCTCAGATGATCCTTGCCTGCCCACGGTGCTGCAACTCACACCAGACTTAATTGCTGCTTTTTTGGAGAATGTTTACGCTCACATGCTGGAGCCTGGAGTCTATCACCAGTGCTGGAAAGAGACAATTATCATCCCCCTAAAAAACAACTAGAGTGAGGATTGGGGAGATTTGAAAAATCTTAGACCTATCTTCCTGTTACGCTCACCAGCCAAAATCCTTGAAATGCACATAAATCAGGAATTAGCTCCGTTTTTTTTTTTTTTTACAGATCATGAGCTTTTGGATTCCTCACAGAATGGCTGTAGGAGGAGCCCGAATACCGAATTGTCACTAATCGCTGCAGCAGATTCCATTCGCTGCCAAGTGGATAAGGGAGGCGTGGCCATTCTAGTGATGCTAGACTTATCCGCAGCCTTTGACACCATCACTCCACTGCGATTGGTGCAAACACTCCGTCTGGGTAGGCTGAGGGATTCTGCCTTAAATCTCTTAGAATCCTCTCTGGTAAATAGGACCCAAATAGTGAACTGCTAGGACTTCAGGGCTAAACCTTTCCAGCTGCCCTGTGGTGTCTCGCAAAAGTCCTCACCCAGTCCCACATTATTTAATTTTTATACTTGTACACGCCTTTAGTTTTCAGGTATTGTTCTATGCGGATGATACCCAAATCATCGTCTCTATATCCGGCGATTGGGCAGGAGTAGCAGACAAGTTTAGATCTTGCATGGTGAGAGTCAGCACCTGGATGGGAGAGGATTGGTTCAAGGGGAATGCCGAGAAGACGGAGACTGTGGACTTCGGATGAAGAACTCTGTTTGGACTGACCGTTGGTGACAAGAGACATGAGGTACTACCTGCTCTGGGAACCTCTGCTAAAAACTTAGAGGTGATCTTCGATAACACCCTGACATTTGACCCACAGCTCAATGGGATAGTGAGTTCCTGCTTCTGGGTAATCAAGAGCCTATCAGTGGTCATTGCGTTCATAACATCTCTCCTTGACTGCTGTAATGCTCTGTATTTGAGCGCCAACCAGTATTTGCTTAGTAAACTTCAGGTTATGCAAAATGCAGCAGGTGTTGTGTATTCCTAAACATCTCTTGGTGAGGGAGGGATTGCGGACACTGCACTGACTGAGGAAGCAATTTTTTAAGTCCAGTGCCTGGTTTATAAGGCCCGTAACCAGCAGAGCTCTTATTATTTAAGAACCGTCTTCAACTGGTATCTTCCCAACAGACAGTTGAGATCGGCTGGTCGGAGGAAAGTGATTGTTTATCGTTTTAGGAAGGCGAGATGGAGTGAGGGTACCTTTTCTGTGGCAGCTGCAGGGATATGGAACACCATCCCTGCACATATTGTAGCATTAATTTTTATTCAGTGTTTTGTAAGCATGTGAACCTTGACTTTTCCTACAATCATAACTGCCTTTGTTGGTCTCCCTCATTTGCTCTTGCCGGTTATAGCGCTTTGATGCCTTTTTGGTTTTATGCACTTTACAAATTTTCTATATATTCAAGATGACCGCTGCATTGAGCACTGTAGCGTGACAATGTAAACGCATGTTGCATCATGCAACCATATAGCCATCTTGAAAGTTTAGAAAACAGTTTTCCGTACTTTTGACTTGGCCTGTCACGCTATTGGTTTTGCGAATGTGGGTACATTTAAAAAAAAATCTGGCAGAGCGTATAGCGTTGTTAGCATAGCTTTGGCAAAGCGAGATCGATTGACCGTGCCAGTGCTTGTTTATTATGTCTTCACAGTACAGTGAGCTACTGCTACAAAGTTTGCACCAATACGTAGCCCTGAATGGGCTAAAAACAAAAAACATATATTCTTTGTGTGGGTGCACAGAAAGCCCAAAGAAGGACGTGCTTGAAAGAACTTTGGCACATGGATTCACTAGCTTTCCGGCAGGGAAATTGTGTTGCTTTTACTTTGGAAAGAATGGAGATTTCTGGAATGACACCTTGCACAAAGTATTTATACACACGGCTTTGCAGAGTTAGGTCAAAGCAAAGTGCATTGTCATCCAACAGCCGCTCATACTGTACACAGCTGCTCGGCGTTGTAAACGTCTCCAGTTGTTCAGTGAATCCTGTGGTTGATACTTTGAAAATAGATCAAGAGCTTGGCATTCAGTCTATACGGTGGGGATGGAATCTTGTTCGGGGTAGCGAAAGTGGGTTTGCCTCAGTCTAACCCAGTTGGTCATGCGTGGCCATCATGTAGTAGTACTTTTAATGCTTGACTTGTAAGTTAGCTCTTTAAATTAGCCTTTTCATGGCCAGGGTTTTTTTTTTTGCACCTCCGTTTCCTTTGCAGTTATTTTTTAACATGCCCTCATCTGTCTCAAACTTCATGATCTTATTAATCAAGTTCCTTACACTGCTTTAGAGCTCTTGTATACACCCTTTATCAAACTAAAGCGAATTTAATCGGGAAAATGAGTGCAGCCATAGGGGCAGAGAAAGGGTGAAATCTAGCCCCGAGCGTCAAGTTTAAGTTCATTGCTTTTTTCAGAAAAAAACGTGAACCATTAATTCACGAATGACTTATGCTTGTAAAATACGACAGGAGTATGACGTTGGATCCCTATGGCAAGACATTGTTTAGACTGAAACATGTGTTATGAAATGAAGAAACAAGGATTGTATAGGGCACATGCAGTTAATTGTATGGTAAATTGTGCATAATCATTCTTTGTCAGATCATGTGGTGGCTATGATATTTTTCTGAAATATAATCTGCCTCTGAAGGCAGGACTTTGAAGATGACCCCGTCGAGCAGTTTGATTTAACTTCAGTAACAAATGCAGCTGTAATGAAACGGAACCCAAGTGGACCAGGGCGCGCTATGTTAGCTTATAATGATGCCGAGGGCAAAGGGATGAAAACCCATGGAGCGTGTTAACATGTCCAGTCCCTTTACTTTCTGCAAGGAGATGCCCCTGACAAGTAAATTGTCTCTTATGTTTTTTCTTGCTGGTATCTAGGCACTTTACTGTAGGCTCTAATCAACATCCTGATTCAACACTTCCAAACACCTCAGTTAACTCTTTTCTCACCTTAGAAGCCAGAACAACACAGCTTTTAGTGCTCTAAGTCCATCTGTCATCTATGTAGTAATTGCAGTATATAGTTAGAATTTGTGGATTAAAGCATTTGAGCCCAGTCTTTTTGGCATACTGCTTCGTATAGAATAAAAAATAAAAATAAAGTAATTTAAGTAATGTGCTTGAACAGCAGAGCGGTGTCTAGGAACGTAGGGCTATACAGAGCAAGCTGTGAGATACCTGCGTCCTTTTGACTGGCAGCCTGTAAAGCGAAGTTTAGTAGGTTTTGTTTGGAGGAGCTCTGTGTGTGTTTTGCCTGATGTGCTTTATTTTGCTTCTGAAATATGTTTGGGTTTATCCCTTCGATACATGTGCGAGTGAGGCTGAAGACTTTAGTGGTGACTTGAAGCCGGTTCACTGATTTGAGTCTTAGGGAGAGTGATTCCTAGTTGAGATGCTATGATGAGCGGAATCGAGATTGGTCACTGGATTGAGGTTTGTAATGCTAATTTTAGGACATATCCTATTACCATTAGTCTGTGAGCACCTGTCCACTGAAAGTTTTATTTGTTATGGGCTGCGAGAGGAGTGGCGCAGGAATGCCATAAGAGATGTACTAAATTTCAAACCTAGCCACGAGCTATAGAGCGCAGTACTGCTAGATGAGACTGCAGGACATTTTAACAGAGTGGGGAATGGTGGATGTCTTCTTGGTGGGCCCAGTTGGATGGAAAGAGCTAGGGTGCAGAGCTTAGCATTGATCATTTTTTCAATGACTTTCAATCTTGAGGTTCTCAGGTTTTGGAGCGCTATTCCAGCATACATTTGAATGACACGTCTCTAATAATTTGGTTGTATATTTAGTTGGTCTATATTTAGGTATGTTTTGAACTCCAGTTGGTGTCTGGCAGAAGTGCTCTGGGGTGAACGTCGCAGCTAATCGTCGTAGCACATGAGGCACACAGATGTAAAGGTAAACAATTACATTTTTCAGAGTACACTGTTCGACAGCACAGAGGGGCACGCTGTATCTGTTTGATGTGTACCACTGACGGATTTTCCAATCATTGACCATTAGGTTTTTAAGAGGAGCTACTTCAACTTATTTAACTCAAATTAAAGCTATTTGTTTAATTTGAGTCATTGGTTTGTGACAAACTTAATGCCTATGTAATAAGGGAAGGGATATCTGAAGTTGACATACCTAATGACTATTCATTAGTAAAATATCACTTACAATTATGCCGACTTCCCCTCCTGGGGTATAAGCCTTCAACCAGGACTCCTCAGCCATCTCCGTCCTTGGCTTTTCTTTCAGCTTGACTCCAGGCGATAACCATCTCCTTGCAGTCAGCCCGAGACCTCAACGCCAGGTGTTTATAGGCCTTCCTCTTTTCCTTTTCCCTTGAGGCTTCCAGGTGAGGGCATGTCTGGTGGTGGTTGATGCGGGCTTGTGGAGGGTGTGACCAATACAGCTCCAGCATCTTTTCATGATTTCTTTATGAGCACAGAATTGTAGAGTCTGCTGCCATCGTTGTTGCTGATAGTGTTTGGTCAACGGATTTTAAGGATTTTTCTCAGGTTTTGAAGGTCTCAACTTTGTTGATGGTGGTCACTGTTGTCCTCCAAGTTTCTGCTTCATACAGAAGGACCAACTTTACGTTGGTGTTTAAAAAAAACCAAAAACCTTATCTTAGTTTGCAGGTTTAGGTCCTTGGAGGGCCAGATCTACTTTAGCTGAATAAGGGCAGCCCTTGGTTTGCAGTTCTTGCGTCGACATCTGTGTCTGTACCACCCTACTTGTCAATGACACTGTCCAGGTAGGGGAATCCAGTGCATCGCCTGCAAGAGTGACTGCTGTTGGGCTGGCTGTGTTAGCCTTCAGGATCTTGGTTTTTCCCCTGTGGATGTTGAAGCCAAGTTGTGCTGAAGAGGAGGCTACTTTGTTGGTCTTCTCTTGCATCATTGTAAAGTCCCGGTCATCGAGCTGCATCCAAAGGTGTCTACTGGATCACATTTCTTTTCCTTGCTGTGGATGTCTTTATGACCCAGTATATGGCCAGCAGGAAGAGAAAATGCTAGAGCAAACATTCCTGATGGATTCCCGTCCTCAATTCGAAGACTAACGTGAGTTGTCCTTCATGAATTATCTTGCAGGTCATTCCCTCGTAAGAGTTTCCGATGATTCATATACGTTTATCTGGCACACCGTGGTGATGACAGAGTTTGCAAAGGGTCTCCCTGTCCACGCAGTCTAATGCCTTCTCATAGTCGATGAAGTTGACATAGAGGGGGGAGTCCCATTCCATCGATTGCTCACTGATGATGCACAGTTTTGCAATCTGGTCTGTGCAGAATCTATCTGTGCGGAAGCCAGCTTGCTGGTCTCCTAACTGAGCGTCGACTTGTTCCTTTATTCTGTTCGGGATGACGCTGTTGAACACTTTGGGGTTGATAGAAGAGTTATGCCTCTGTAGTTCTCACAGTTATTCAGATCTGGATCAGATATCTCTCCCTCCAGTCTAATGACACCTTTTCCTCTTCCCAGATCCTTCCAAACAGAGCATGTCTGTTGATGTTCCAATGTCTGCCTTCAGTGCCGCTGAAGTAATGTTGTCAAGTCCTGCTGCCGTCCCATTTCTCAGGTGTTGAATAGCATGCTGCATGTCTTCCTTGGTTGGTCTGCTGCAGTCGATTGGCAAGTCCTTGTTAGTTGATTGAATGTCTGGTGGAGACTGTGTTAAGGGCTGGTTCAGCAGTTCTTCAAAGTGCTCCACCCATTTTTGTTGCTGGCCTTCGTTAAACATGATTGTCTTCACAGCTTTGTCTTTAACTGGTCTTTCTGGCGTGCTATATCTTATGGAGAGTTTCCTTGTTATGTCGGAGAGTTCTTCAAGTTTCCATGACTTTCTGCTTCCTGGGCTTCTGTGACAAGACCATAGCTAAATCTTCGTTTGTCTCCTCTTAAGCTTCTGTTTGCTTCCTTGTTGGTATTGGTGTATTCGCCTTAAGCTTTCATTTTTTCATGTCTTGTTCAGCTGGTGCTGACTGCAGCTTTCTTTTCTCATGTGGGTTTTGCAGAGAGTCTCGATGGATAATTTGTTATATTAGTGTTTCTTAGGACCTAGTACCTCCTGGTTGATGTCACTGTTTCTTTGATCTTTTCCCACTGGCTTTCTACTGGGCCTCTTTCGTCCTGTAGTTCCTGCAGGACTTAAAACTTGTTACTGAGAGTGACTAAGTATTCACTCCACTTCTGTGCATCTTTGAGGAGGTCAGTATTGTATCACTGGCGTTGGTTTGTCGGTTCCATCTTTACTTCTTCAGCTTTATTCTGGCCATGACAAGGTGATGACCTGATGCCACGTCCGCACCTCTCATCACTCTCACATCCTGCAGGGACCTTCAGAACATCTTGGCAATGCAGACATGGCCGATCTGATTCTCTGTTGAATGGTCTGGTGACACCCACATTGCCTTGTGTATTCTTTAGTGTGAGAATACACTACCGCCTATCACCATACTGTGTTCATGGCACAGAGATGTGCAAGCCTTTCACCATTCTCGTTCATGGCGCCAAGGCCATGGTTGCCCCTGACCTCTTCGTACCCAGTGTTGTCGCTTTCAATCTTGGCTTTGAGGTCCACCATCAGCATTTTGATGACCCTCTCAAGGCATTTCTCCAGGATGGACTGGAGTCTGTTGTAAAACTGTTCTTTTTCCTCTTCGTTGCAGTCATTTATAGGTGCATAGCACTGGATGACATTCATGTTGATCCTTTTTTTCTTTGTGAACATTCATAGGATCCTAAAAAAAGACAGCACTAGGAAGAAGCATGTTCAGATTAACCCAAGTGCCCTGTTCAAAATGTGAACATCTGCGCAGATATGCAAGAATAGAGCTTCAGTTACTTCACCAAAAATCAATTCAAAATCCTACTTTCCACAGAAAAATTCCAAAATATAAGCTTATTAAATATATGCAAACTAATAAAACATCCAGTTACTGCTGGTAGGTCATTGCAACACCTAAAAACACATACAATTTCTTATAGAATATATTCCAAAAATATTTTTTCATTACTTATTTCAAAGAACAACCAACTTGGAATATTACAAAAGAAGTTAATTGAAAATGATACATAAAAGCGATACATAAAACCATCTTTTATTGAACTATTATCATTCTTATCTAGTGTGAATTAGAAATATTTAATCTTGGTCTCAATAAAAGGTGACCTAACCTTCCCTGCTGATAAACGCACAAATTTAGTTGCCTACCATGTCTCCTTTTTTTTTTTTTTTTTTGCTCTTATACACCATGGGAATTTGTTGTCCTATTTGTGAGAGTCTAATTCCTGAAGTTAGACTAAATCAGAAAGTCTTTAAAGCCTTATTCTAATTTAAACTGCCTATGTTTTTCTTTCTTGTAGAATCCATATCATTCTTGTAAGAGAGGTAAAAGCTATTCAGTGCTCTCCGATCTTGCATCTCTTCGCCTCCAAGTACACTGTCTTCAGACTTTATATATGCAAATCATATGTTGAAAACAATATGCTTCTCCTCTTCCTTTACTAGAGTGTGCTTAAAAACTCTCAGAAAAGGAGGACTCTGTTAAGGAAAGACAAGCAATTGGTAGAGTAAATGTTGATGTAAGCCCCGCAGTAAATGTCATTCTCATAGTTTCTACCTCTTCTTAAATGACTGTTGTCCTTATTCCACCTACAGTGCCTCAAATCCCCTTGTTCGGGACATTCAAAATGCCCTTTTCAGGCTGTTGCTTTAAATCATTTTAAATTTCAAGTAATTTATTTGTATTACTGATGTTGTTCCAAAAAAACCACAATGGCAGCAATCTCTTCAACCAAGGCCTAGTGGACAATCCCCGAAACAACGTTTTAAACCGTATTAAACTAGTCATGGATTTGAGAGCATTAGCTGAGACATTTTCTTTATCAACCCTCCATTTGATCCATTTAATATAAGGTCTTCACAAATCTATATATAGCTATACTGCACCAGTAGGTTTCAAAATGTAATGGAGGTTTGTTAGAAATGGGGGTCTCTAATTGGCAGAGGTTTGCTCCTTTGTCTAAGTAGGGACCCTTGCTTATAGTCAGGATAAGGGGGTACACACTTTAGATAACCCCTGCTCACCCCCTTGGTAGCTGGGCGCGAGCAGACAGGATTATCCCAAAGGCAATGTGTAAAGTATTTGTATTCAAAACACACAGCAACACAGTGAAAACACCTCAAATGGACACCACACCAGTTTAAACAAATAATGTATCTTTATCTAAACCAAACAAAACCAAAACAACAAAACTCCAACGTACATATCCTAAATTATGACTTTAGAGTAGTTATTTCAAAATTAGTACTTGTAGAAACAAAATACCTCTACCTAGCAGGGAGTCACACGGACCCCCAAACAGTACCTTGGAAAACAAAGTCTGTGGACGATGCACAGAGTAATGGAGTTGAGGCGTCCTTGCACTAGTCGAGGCCGGTTCCCTAGTTGTCACGGGGGAGGCAAAGCGTCGAGTCCCTGAGGAGGCAAGGCCTCGAATCCAGTACAGAGGAAGACGGCGGCATTGACGGTGAGGCGTCTGTGCCGATGAGGTAATGCGAAGTCGAATAGTTTGTGAATTCACCCTCGTCGGTTATCGACTCCACGATAACAGTATGCAGATGCTGGCTGTGGCGGCGTTGGTGCGAGCTCTGGTGTCGGGAAGGGTGATAACTGCAGCCGTCGAAGGGCATCGGAGCTGCGTTGCAGGTGGGGGCGGTGCATCGTGCACTTCACGAGCGGTGTCTTCGGCCTCGGTGCAGGTCGTGGCATCACTGGCGGCGTAGCCAACTGTGTGGATGTTGTTTTTCTTGCTTTGCAGCACCAACCACACAATTCTCAGGGCCCAGGAAGTAGAATTAGTGCCCTTTTGAATGCAGGAGTCCACACAGTAGTCCAGGTGCTGGTCAGTGGGTTGCAGGTGAAGTCTTTGTGTCCCTGAGACTTCAGAACAGGAGGCCAGCACCCACAAGCCTTTGGAGATTCTTCTTCAAGCTGATTCACAGCAAAGTTCCAGTCTTTATCCTCTCCTTGGCAGAAGCAGCCCCTGCAGGCTAACCCAGCAAAGCACACAGCAAAGGGGCAGTGCTCCTCCTCACAGCTCTCCAGCTCTTCTACTTGGCAAATGTCCCTCTTGAGTCCAGAAGTTATCTAATTCTCTGGGGTTTAAGGTCCACTACTTATACACCATTTTGTCTTTGTTCTCTTTGAGACAAGGGTCTCGGAGCCCAGTCCGAACCAGTTCTATCCTCTCTGGTGCAGCTTCACTACAGGAGGTGGAGACAGCATTGTGCAGAGGAGACACTGCCTATTCTGGTGTAAGTGAAATTCCTCCCACCACTCTAAATGCAGCCAAAGTCTACTCAGCTCAGCTATGAGTCACCCAGGAAAGGCAGGACTCACCTCAGCCTCCTTGTGGCTGTCTACAGCAGTGGTTCCCAAACTTTTTGACCCATGGCTCCCTTGACCCACTTGGCAGTTGGCCGTGGCTCCCCACCATTTTTTTACCGGCGCACCGGGGTGCCGCGGCGCACAGTTTGGGAACCACTGGTCTACATGAAGAATCAAGCCTAGACGTGATGAAGGATTCAGAGAGTAAACATCACCATCATAAAACTTTATTTGCAATCAAAAAGATCTTATAAAGTACATCTCAATTGCTAGAGAAAGGCTCAAGGAGCTCTGTGGCGTTACAAGAAGTTTACATGGGGTGGGCTCTGATGAACCCAAGATGGCTCACCAGATCCCCTCTACCCAGCGTTTTAAGTGTGCTGGGTCCTGCTGGTGCAGTTCTAAAAGGCAGGTGTCAGGACAATAGGTAAGTTTTACAGACACATCAGAGGAGGTCGCGCAGTAGTACATAAGTAAGCCCAGCCATATCCAAACATATTCACCCATTTGCAAACCTATCCATCATGTATCCTTCCATCTATCATTTCACTCATCCATCCCTTCATCCATCCTTTCACTCATCCATCCATTATCCCACCATCCACCCTTTCACCCTATCCATCTGTATACGCATCCATCCACTCTTCTACCCATCCATCCATTCACTCATCCATCCAGCCATTTACCCTTTCACCCATCCAGCCATCCTTTCACTTACTCATCCATCCACCCAGTCACTCATCCTTCCACCCATCCACCCTTTCAGTCATCCATCCATCCATCCTCCCTTTCTCTCTCCATCGACCCTTTCACTTAGCCATCCTTCCATCCATCCACCCACCCACCCATCTACTCATCCACTCATTAATCCATCCATTGACCCGATCACTCATCCATCCTTTCTCTCATCCATTTATCCTTTCACTCCTTCACTCATCTATTCATCCTTTTGTCCGCCTACCCTCCCTTTCACTCACCCATCCATCCATCCTTACATCCACCCTTTCACTCATCCATCCATCCATTCACCCTTGCACTTATAAATTCATCAATCCATCCATAATTTCACACCTCCATCCTCCCACTTACTCACTCATCATCCACCTTTTCACACATCCATCCTTTCACTCATCCATCCCTTCACTCATCCATCCACCCTTTTACCCATCCAGCAACCCTTCGACCCATACATCCAGCTATTTACCTTTTCTCTCATCCATCCTTCCACTCACTCATCCATCCATCCATCCTCTCATTCTCCCTCTATTCAATCTTTCATTCATCCATTCACCCTTTCACTAATTCATCCAGCCATCCACCCATCCCTTCACTTACTCACTCGCTCACCTTTTCATATTAATTTTGAGCTGAGCCTTTTTGAGAAGAGGCCCATCAAGAACTTCACCCTCGCTGCAGGAGCCATTCCAGGACTGGGACAGAAACCACCCAGGTCGGAGACAGGATCCACCATAGTGGGGGGGACAGGAGCCATCACAGGTTTTGGGGGGGGGGGGCAGGAGCCATCACGGGGGGGGGGGGGCAGGAGCCATCACATGAGGGGGAACAGGATCCACCAGGGTGGGCACAGGGGTGGGCATGCAGTATTCTAGTATCATCTTTGTCTCTTCCAGGGTGGGGTAGGGCTCCTCACCCCCTCCTGGACAAGACAACGAGACGACAGGGTCTCTGTCAAAAATGTTAGTTTTGCCATCCCCCACTGTGATGTACAGTACTTAAAGGAGAACTGATTTAACGGATTGCCCTCCATACTTTGTTAATCAGTGTGGGTGCGATTGTGCCATGTCTTTATTTTATTACATTTTAGACTGCATGTTTGAAGAAACGAGGTTTTCTTACAATTTAGAACATGAATTAAACTCTGTGGAGAGAACCACGTGCTGCCTCGGTGTAATCAGGGCCTGTTCTACGATTTTTATGGCCCTGGGCAGGAAGGGAATGTGTGAGGCCCCTCTAAATTGCAGAGACATGACAGGACGCATTCAGGGTTGTTTGCATCTGAAAAGATGCCCCTGTGACCGAAGCTGCAGCCCCTCCCTCTCAGTTACCTTCAAACACGACTTAACAGCTCATGACGGGGCTGAAGGTGTGAGTGTTGCCAGCCCGCTGTGCCTCTCCAATGCTGCTGGGCATCTGAGCTGCGGCTGCAATCTCCCACATCCTGCGCGGCGGCGCCCCTGGCTTCTAATCGCGGCGCACCGGGGTGCCGCGGCGCACACTTTGGGAACCACTGGTCTACAGTGAATGCACATCCCCAGACCCTGTCACTCCAAAACCAGACAGTCAATACTCAAAATAGCAGAGACACACAGAATGGTTAATAAGTAAATGCCTGCTTTTTAAAAGTGGCATTTTTAAACACACAATTAAAAATAATCTCCCTAAAAAGATGTGCTATTAAATTCTGAGTTCAGTGAGCCTAAACTCCACTTCTCGATCTTGTCCCAATGAAAAGTTATACTTGTAGGATGTTACAAAGTAGCTCCCATGTTAGCCTATGGGACAGAAGCCTTTCAATAGTGAAAAATGAAATAGGCAGTATTTCACTATCCGGACATGTAAAACACACCTGTACAAGTCCTACCTTTTACATACACTGCACCCTGCCCATGGGCGTACCTTGGGCCTACCTGAGGGGTGCCTTACAGGTATGAAAAGGGAAGGTGGGGGATTGGTAAGTGGGTGCACTTGCCAAGTCGACAGGGCAGTTTAAACTGTGGACAGACACTGCAGTGGCAGGTCTGAGATACCTTTACCAGGGCTACTTATGTGGGTGGCACATTAAGTGCTGCAAGCCCTCTAGTAGCATTTGATTTATTTACAGTCCCTTGCACATTGAGTGCACTTTAGTAGGGACTTACCTGTAAATCAGATATGCCAATCAGGGATGGTCAATCAGAATAACAATTTACACAGACAGCATATGCACTTTAGCACTGATTAGCAGTGGTAAAGTGCCTAGGGTCCTAAAGCCAACAAAAACTGGTCAGGGGAAATTGGAGGTAGAAGTAAAATGCTTGGGGATAATGCGGAAAAAAGGGCCATTTGCAACAAGGTTACTGAGGAAACTTTCACCCTGGGTGGGGGAAGTCATGCTTTCACTTCTTGTTTATCGTTCTTGAAGTGCACTGATGACAGTAAGGATAAACTGATAACCGCTGTGGGCATAGTGACAAATGATTAGAGCATCTGGGACAGAGGACTCTTTGCACAGTGATTGTTTCCCCCATTGCAGGTTAGAAGTTGCCCATACCCCCCTTCGCAAGTTTATGTTGCTAAAACTGCTTCCTCTGTCTATCCTCGGAGGTTGCGAGAGATTGGTGCAAGTTCCCACAGAGACCATGCTAGTAGCAATTTACCTGTGAGGGGTGAGTGAAGAGGTGCAGCCGGGTGTTACAGAACACAGGTCCAATCTACGACACACTACCCCCCTCCACTCTATGCCATTCTACTCAACTCTACACACTCTGTGCCACTCTATTCCACACTACGCCACGCCATGCCACACCACTCTGTCACTAACCTTTAGCCATGCTGAACAGCAGCCACGCTGATGTACAGCATGGCCAAAACATTGGCAATGGAGAACTGTTGGCTTTGCCAATGCCTGTTTAATACATCACTGCAGCACGAGTGCCCACATTTTCTGAAGCTGCCGTTTTAGAGGAGTTCGGTTTCATGCAGCACATTAATACTGTAATCTTTCACAGTTATGGTGGTGACTCAGCAGGATGGAGTCAGCTTATGCGTCCTAGAGTGATGCAATGCATGTTGCTGCTTTTTTTGAAAAAATAATTAAATACGTTAGCGCTGCATTTCTGGAAAGTATTTTTCTATTTCTGTTTTTGTTTAACTGATGGTGTCTGCACGGCTTTAATCTAGGGACAGGAAATGCCATTTCCAATCAGCTATAATTCTTGGCTCTACAGGCGAGTGTTGCTGCAGCTGTAAGGGCTGGAAGACCACGGTCTATCAACACAGCAGTGTGTTCATACAAAAGGTGACTGTGCTTCGATCTGTGTCCTTCAAGGACGAATGCTGATCTGTAGGCGGTCGGCTGTGACTTGTGAATGCGGGTTCTCTTTTTACGGTCTTTACTTAATAAAACTGAAGAATGCCGAGTATAAATGTTGAGAGTGTACCTTACTATGAGATTGCTGTGTGTGTTGGTCTAATTTTCCTGCCTGAATGTAGCAGTTGTGCCCCTGAACGTGTTCCGTTAGAACAGTACTTAATAGTTGTTGTGTGGTTGCATGACTCAGGATTACCCATGTAAAGTATCAAATCATATCAAGAATGGCCGCCATTGTTCGTGGGAGAAAAGGGAAAAGCCTCTTTTCAAAAGGTATGATTATTTAATAGATTCTGTGTGAAAAGACACAATCTTGACATTAGGACACATCCATCAAGATGTAAGTTACCTATTGCAGCCTCTTTTTACCTGAGTGATGTCATTTAAAGGTCATCACGGATGTCATCAGTAATGTGGTTTAACATGTTATGAGTGATGTAATATGTGAAGTCCTAGGCAGTGCATGGCAGAGTCGCAAGTAATAGTTAGCTCAGTAAATTTCAGTTTTTTTTGGTTTTAAATGTTAGTTTTTACCTCGTTTAAATACCTAACCATAATGTAACTTTAATCTTTGAATGAGCGCATACACTTCTAGCTCAAGCGTGAAAACCCACAGAAATGTGCTGATTATGGTTACAAATGCCTGCAACACATGGTGTAAAATGCGCAATCCACCATGTTTCTTTACTGATGGCAAATTGGTGTTTTGGGTGGCGCACGTTTTGGTGTGTGTTGTGTGCATTGGTAAAAGTAACTAGTGAATTTCAGTGATTTTACATGTTTGTGCCAGAATCAAACCTTAAGTTTTAAATGTGTTTTTGTTGGGTGACTTTTATTTTTTATGCTGTACTTAATTTCCTACCTCCACTGCGCACGACCTTCGCTGTGTGCAATAGGGGCTGGCCTCAGTGCCTGTGGCCAGCGCCTAATTTGACATGGGCAGCCAACGCCCTCTGCGCATAAGTTTCAGCACTGACTTGGTCTCCCGCTTTTAAATCAGTGCCTCTGATATCGGAACTCTTTTTATTGTCTCTAAATTCTTTTCGTCACCTGTCGTAGGTTTGTCAGGTTCACTTCTATTTCTGCTTCTCTCACTTGTCTCTGAGGTATCACTTCCCTCTGATATGCATCCCAATGGTATGGGTGCCTCTGTCCTCGCTCTCCTATGTATTTATCTACTGCTCCTACCCTACTCCTTCTCCCTGTGTTTATCTCTCTCAGATATCCAGCTCCTAAAAAGCAAAGGCTCCAAACCTAGAGTGGCACCTTCGATGAAATGATCAGAACTGCCTAAAGTACCCAAGCTGACTTCACCCTATTGGGAAGGTATTTACAGTGAAACTCATCAACCCACCAATGATATGCCTCTCAAGGGCTACTGGTGATTTTTGATCAGAAACTATGATCAATACATTTTCCTCCTGCTCCAGATGAGACGTTATCGCCCTGTAATTAACCCTTGTCAAAGCCTGGGTTAAATAGTACATTTTCCTAAATATTGCATCCTCATAACTAGTTTGTTCTTTACGAATTCAGTGATCTTTACAATTATCCAGTAGATCACTAGGCCCTACTGAGTCTTTTGATGCGACATGGCGATTCATGACGAGGCGGCAGCTTTGGTGCACACAAACTCCATTTACGCAAATAGACTCCATTCTGGTGAAGACCTGCCTTGTTGAGAACACACTGCTCATTCTTCTGGGCTCGTGACTTGAATGAATGCCCCGCCAGCGTGTGGGGCTGCTCTTCTAGCCCGGTCAGCAGTTCTCCTTTTGTGAAGGTCGCACTCAGCATATCCCACATAATATCTAGCTCAGAATTTGACAGATTGGTTATGGCAGTTTATGTGCCCCAACTACCAGAATCATTTCACAACAAACAGTCCCGGGTTTGTTGTCTCTGTTCTCTGACGCACTTTACACAAACAACACTTGGGCCTCGTTGTGAGCATGTCTTCATTTAGCACCTGATGCAATCTTACTCGTTCGATTTGAAATTATGAAATTAAAAAGAATATTTTTACCCTCAAAGTATACTACAGTGAAGCCCTTTTACATTGTAGATGTGTATTCGGAAACAGAACTGTGTACATGGTTGCCTACGTTTTGTTGGTCAGTCACTACACCTTCTGCAAGTAATTCCTCAAGAGCCAGACTGCTGCGAATTTTTACACCGGAAACTCCAGATAAAAGTTATGGCCTGTCTCCAGTGCGGAAACCCTCCAAAAACACCACTGAAACGTCCACTGGGGTCACAGGCCAGCACCAGATCCACCGCTAAAATGTAGTGTTTCCTGCGCATTCTGGCACCTTGGACAAGGAGAAGAGGTCTACACCAAACTGCATTATATTCCGTGAATCACAGGTGCACTTGGAAAGTATGCTTGGTTTCAAGGGGGCTGGCGTATTCTCTACAGGAAGTGTTGCATTTTAAGACGCACCACTAGATCACCTCGTGGTTATGCAGTAACACCTGCAATTTTAGATTTTTAAAAAACCTTTACTCCAACAGTACTAAATGTCGAGAGCCTGCCTGCGTCTAGTAGTGTTGAGGTGTCTAAAGGGTATTTGGTTTGCAGTGTGATTAAATTTCAAGACTATAAAATAAATATGACTGGTTTGCGGGTTGCTGGGATTTTATTGTAACTTATTTTCGGGGATTCCTGTAGAAGTTACAGGAATCATTTTTATTTACTAAACTGATTCACCTCTTTATAGTAGGCTGCAGTGTTAACTTACCCATTTTTAATAGAAATTCAGTTGATTTAATTTTATCCTAGTATCATACCTTTGACACGCATAAATGTACACGATAGTAGTAGCTTAATGAAAGGCTATTTCCATGGGATGTCTACATTTTGAGAATCTGTGTCCAAGATTTGAACGGTCTATAATAATAAATACATTGAACTCACTACGATACATTTAGAAACTTATATTTTATACTCAAATCTGTGTATTAATAGCCATCTAATGCAAAGTGTGTTTAGCGTTTACAGGATAAACGCTGGGTGTATCCCCACTAAACTCAGTAACTGCAAAGTAGATCATGTGTTATTTTTAATATAACAAACTTCACAGCAGCCCTCCAAACGAGTGTGGGCCCGAAACACCTGGTGGACGGGGGAATGTAGCAGTCACTGAGCTAAGTGGTCTGAAAGTTTTTGCTCCAAGTAGTTTAAATCTTGGGTTTAACTAATTCATAGGGATAACTGTTGTAGCACCGTGGTGGAGGCAAGCATAAAGTTCCACATTGGCTGGACTGAGTAGATACTTCTGAGAAAATGTGAAGAAGTTTGCTTCCTGTGTCACCTTAATACACTTAGGGTGGCAGTCGTTAGCAGCGCCATGTAACTCTTTTCAATCCCCAACAGATTTTTTTTTCTCTGCAACATCGCCAAGCCCATGCCAGGAAACGGGTATAACCAATTTGCAGATTTTTAAATCACTGTTCTGTTACTGCTTTCAAGATCCGGTCCTCTGCTGCTTTCAAGACTCGCAACAATGTACCTCCACTTATTTATCTACCTGTAAGACCTTTAGTACGTAGAATGAAAGCTTTATCAATAAGCACTGCTACACAACCACCCTGGTTGATCAACACCAACGTGTACACATGATGCGTCACAATTCCCATGACGGAGTTTGTGCCCTTTTCTGTGGAGTTAACGTATAATGAAGATCTGCATTTCTCTCCAACTGTGTTTCTAGGACTTCAAGCTGTCTCTCCATCCTGAACACGGTGTGTATTGCATATTGTTGGAAATCATTCGGTCCTCCTAAGGATGACTCCATTGTAGTACGAGGATGCCTACTTGATCCACCATTTGTTGTAAATCCTGCCCTACCAGTATTGCTTCTTATACTAGTGCCACCATTTTACATTTCACAGCCTTGAGAGCTATCTCAGTCTTACCATGTCTAGTATTAATTGAATAAATAATTGATTAAGCACATCAGCATACTTGCTTCTTTTGCCGGTTCATTCTCACTTGTGGAGTGATCTAACAAGCATCTGGGACCTCCTTGTGCGCCGACGTGCAAGGCTTGCAGTAGGAGTGCACCCGATTCCTTTTGCACTTCTGCAACATGATATTGTGCAGTTAAGTCACTGCTTAGGTCAGCAAGCACACGGTACTCACACCTTCATTCTTACTCAAAACTGTCATCAATACTGTTGAAATCTGTGCTGTTCTATTTTTAGGTCTTGCAGAAGACCGCGCATTCACGGTCTGTTGCTAGACAGTTTGTCAGCTTCCAGTGGGCTTCAAACATATACATTTTTACCATTGATTGTCCTAGTTGTGAGTCTTATTTGCATGCTTCCTATTTATTGGCTTGGATGGGCTTTAGTTACCCGTCATGAGTTTGACATTCTGGAGTATAGATGCATTACTGCATTATACATTAGCTAATCACTGTAGAAGAGCAAATGTGTTTTCTTGCTGTCCCCCCCCCCGTTGGCTACTCTGCATCAGGGATGGTGTGCAGCATGGTAAAACCCATTGGCAAAGCCAATATGGCCCAAACCAGACCTATTCGCTTTGCCAATGCTTGTTTACTCAACTGCCATAGCTTCAACCGTCTGTTGCATCAAGATTCTTCTACAGAACAGGATACCCCTTTTCTGTGGGCAGGCCTGCCTCTGTTCCCACAGTCCGGTTTTACTCGTGGCCTCCACAGTGGGACCCTCAAAATGACGATGCCCTGGGTTCTTTGTCATTTTTCTTATGTAACCGATCATTAATGTTCCTTTCAAAAGCTCATTTGCCAGTTGTCCCTCTCCAGCCCTTCTTTTCTGGTTCAGCATATTGATCCAAAGCTCACAGCGTCATGAGTGGAAAAGATTTAGAGCATCTCAGGTTGGGCCTTGGTGTAGGTTTTCAACTGTGGACTTGTGAACAGAGAGGGTCACTCGTTATGACTTGGACCCACAATTTTGAAAAGGGTGACTTCTGCACAGGAAAGCTTTTTCATGCACTAATAGTTGGTGATACTGTTTTGTATTTGGGGCTGATATGCGTGCCAGATGCGTGCCAGTAGATGGCAGTAAGTTGTTGTTTTGTCAGACAGATGAAGCCAAAAGATACTGTCTTATGTAGAAGGCTTTTTCACGAGGCAGCCAAAATATGGTCAAAAAATAACCCTGGGCAGTTGTCTTTGAGAAAGTGGGCAAAAGATGGAGAACTGCAAGGATGTTTCGGTCTCGATAGGCCCTCATGCTGCCTTGCCATCCGACTCTGCATCACACCAATCTCCCCGATTGCTCCCTTTTTTAGGTCTCGCCTGACCCAGCGAATGCGCTGGTCTGGCGAGACTTATTGAGAGGGCTCCAAAAAGTGCTACCAGGTCAGCCTAGAGCTACATTGCATGTGCGCGGGCGTGCGGCCGCGCTTTACCGCGATTACTTTCACTTTCGCGGCCGCACGGCCAATAGGTCTCGCTTTTGGGACCTTATAAGTATTTAGTTATGCAACTGTTGCATGGCTAAACATTTATAAGGTCCCAAAGGCGAGACCTATTAGCTATGCCAATGCTTGTCTAAGAAAGTTACAGTAAACTTGGTAACAAGCGCCTCTCAGCATTCACTGAGTCTAAGGATTTATTGCAGTCTGGCTTCCGTCCTCGATATAGACAGTGGGCTCTGTTACTTACCTGTTAGTCTGTGCATCATATTCTGGACAGGGGTGACAAAGCAGGATTATTGCTCTTGCATTTGAGCACGCCCTTCGACACTGAATCCCACAACCTTCTTATAAAGCGGTTGGTGAGCTGCAGTGTCAGTTACAAAGCCCTCTGGTGGCTGGCGTCCTATCTGCAGGACCGTACTTATCAGGTCCTGCAAAAGCCTCTTTCATCTGCAGCAGGGGGTGACGCAGGGCTCTTCTTGGAGTCCTGCCTTATTCAACTTATACACGCGCCCCCCTGGAGGATATCATTGAGCGGCACAGTTTTTACACCATATCGTACGCCGATGATACTCAGTTAATTGTTACCGTATCACAGAATTCGGCTGCAGTCTCGCTGATGACCTGCCTGTAGTAGGTGGGCAACTAGATGGACCTCAATTGCCTGAAATTACATGCAGGCGAGACTGACCTCCTCATCCTGGAATGTTCAAATTGGGGGCAGCTCTTTTAGCTTTTTGGAATCCAGGCTATGGAATTCTTTTCCACTTGAATTGGGACATGGACCAAACTTTTATTCTGGAAAAACCTCAAAACGTGGCTTTTTAGATAGTTCTTCCTCCTCCTTTTAGGTTCTCTGTGTTTCCTCTTGTAAGCTGAACCTCACCGGTGCTAGGACACTTTTTTGAAGTAGCCATGCGCTTTAGAAATCTTTTATTATTATTTATCCACACTCTGGGTAAGGCAGGGCTTTTTGAATACTTCTATGGCTGCCATTACATGTCTATTTCCAGCTAATGCTTCCCTCACTTTGGCTTGACAGCCACCAGTGCCCTGGAGGTGAGCCAGTGTATGCCACAGGAATCCTCTGATGGCTCTGGATGTTGCAACACAAAGCAGACCGCATGTACAGTGGCAACATGAGTCTCGGACACCATCTTCCCAGACATGCACAACAGACTAGTGTCTATTTTGCTCCTGTCTCCCAACCCTCCAGGAACAGTTTTAAGCCTCACTTGTTTAAACAGCAAACTCCCAGCTCAGGATAGTAAAGAAAACCAACCAAATAAACCAATCTATCATCCTTCACAACTGTTCCTCTTCCCAGTGCAGACTTTCGTGATATTACTCTGCCCCATTTCTTTGCTGATTACTTTCTTCACTTTGCCTTCAGGCTTCTCATCAACAGTTCCCTTCTGTAACCTGCCATACTGGATCTTTCCCCAGCACCATGGCATCCCTCTATGTTGCCACACAAGGCCATATATTCCTTAGATCCGACACTTTGGTCCTTGTGGAAATTACCAACCTGGACATTCTTCAGAGCACTCCCATGTATGAAATTGTTTTGTTCATGCTCTAACCACCACATAGGGGTTCTAATGGGTACCAGTCCCATGTTTTCTATTCCAGATGGGTACAAGTCCCATGTTTTCTGTTGCTCTGTTTGCATTTTTAACCCCACGTTGGGTTCTGTTGGGTTTTAGTCCCATGTGTGCCTTTGTTTTTGTTTACACTGTGGTACAGGCTTACATTCGTTTGCTAACCGTGTTTAATTCGTCCTGTGCTGCATGTTTGTATGTATGTAATATTATTTTCATGGTGTGCCACACTTGTGGTTGTCTCCTCCTAGGTCACTGTGGGTCTGTGGTTTGCAGTCAATCTTATTTTCCTTTCTTTCCCCCAACCATTTTCTTTGGTTGATGTTGGGTGTAGATGTTCCATGTTGTTTCTGGTCCATTTATTCACCTGTGTTTTCGAGAAAGTTCATTCGGGAGTCCTTCACCCATTTCTAGAGTTTTTATATTAAAAATTGTATAGGAGGATGATGGGTGGGTAATATATTATGTATATTTGTCTATGCATCTCCTTGATATTGTTTATTCTGTACATGCACTTCTTGTACATCTCTTCTATATTTTCTCTGAATTTTCTTTCTTTATTTATAGCGCCTTGAGACCCTCACGGGTGAGTAGTGCGCATTATAAACACCTCATTGATTAATTGATATACTATTGGCTATACTTTCCATCTCTCTTGTTCTTCTGTTACTTTCGTCTATTCCTACCGTTTAATTTTCTCCTGTACTTGGCTCAGCTTTTTGCTTTCATGCTCACGCTGGTTTCTCTTGATTTCCATGCTGTGATCATTTCATGTTTGGGTCCTCTTTCTTCTTGCTTTTTTTCTTCGGTTGCTCTTTATCATTTCTTGGGTTCTCCTTGTTTGCACCCTTTTCTTTTTTGTGGTTTCTCTTTGTGTGTTGTGGGAGAAGGGAGGATATGTAGTAACCTGTATCTTATCTATTTTGTTGCTTTCTCCATAGCTGCTCAGCCGATGTGAATGTGATGCATGTAATGTTGGTGTGATGGTCATGAATGGAATGTTTGGGTGCCTGGATGCTTGAGTGTGACAGTTGGAGTATGGGCTGAGCTCCTGATGGAGATGTATCTCTACAACTCAACTATCTGTAACTGAACCTAATAAATCTACTTAAAACTACATTCTGGCTACGGACTTCATTACTAAAGACATTTCTGTGCCTATCAATCCATTTTTGGAGCAGCTTGTTTGTCCAAAGCTCGTTCTGTTAGCATCCTGTAGAACACCCTGGTCTGTTGTTGATCTAATGAACAGTATTTCCAACAGTTAGAAAATCAGTGGAACAAGAATTTAGGGTTTGGGCTGACCAGGGGGATATCCAGGCCAGTGTTTTGCTTGCACAGGACATACTTAACATGTCACGATTTAAGGCTCATTTTTTTTAAAGTCTTTAAGTTTATATGATACATATTATTCTTCTGACAGATTGTTTAAAATGGACCTTTTGGGCAACTTCTGATTGCTTTTCTTGCTCGGTTCCTGGGGCAGACTCTACCCATATTTTCGCTACTGCCCCTCCCTGTGTTTATTTTGGGCTTTAATGTTTAATAAGTTAAATGATTTATTACAATGGGAACTTGATTATGATCCGAAGCGTGTTATGTTGAGACATTCAAGTGTTATCCCACACAATCTGGCTTCAATCTATTTTTATGCTGTTACAGTAGTTCGCTAGAGTGCGTATCATCAGGGCCCGGCTGCAGAGCAAACCTGATCCTAGGATGTGCTGGCATGAGTTTATTCTTTACCCCAAAACCGGTCCAAGGATGCTTGTTTACAGTCCAGGGAAGACATGGCTTGGCAGTTCATGCTGGACTGTTCCTATGAGGCACAGGGTCAAGACTGATATGCATATAGCGGAGTCTGAACTGGGGTGGCAAAGTGAGCTTAAGAATGATGGATTCAACCCAGATCTGTGGCTGGGGGTGAGTGTTTGGGGGTGAGTGTTTGAAAAGTTTCAGCACTCCGTCCATCCTCTCCTTGTGTTTGCTTTGTTCGCCCTAAGTTGGCAGGGTATGCCCAGACATGGGTCCTTGCTCACTGTGCCACTGGATTCAAGCTAGCCTGGCTGATGAGGGATGTTACCCCGAAACAGGTCTCAGGATGCTTATTTCCGGTCCAGGAAAGACATTGCTTGGCAGTTCGGGCTGGACTGTTCCCATGAGGCACAGGGGTCAAGACTCATTTGCATATAGCTGTGTCTGAACTGCGAAGTGAGCTAAAGAATGATGATGGATTCAACCCAGATCTGTGACTGGGGGTGAGTGTTAGAAAAGTTTCAGCACTCCGTCCATCATCTCCTTGTGTTTGGCGAGTTTATTCTTGCCTGTGGCTTGTAGTTTACGATCATTCATTATAACCCAAAAAGACAAAAATGTAAAAAACTGTTGGAGCCGGTTAGGGAGGGTTTTGCTCTTTGTATGCCTGGCTACCTATCTGGGATTTAAAAATATTTCAGAGATTGTCCAAGTTGGCCACTTAAGGAATTTGTTTTGGGTCTTTAGATTTCGGTTGTGACACTTCACTATTGGTTTTTCAAATATTTTTTGTAAATATTATTTGAATGAAATGCCATTACTGTATTGCTTTCTGCTTTTTTTCTGTTGTTACTTTCCAATAACAAGCATTTGCAATGCAATAGGTCTCGCATTTACGTAAGTTTTAGCTATTGGCATTGTAAATGACAATGACTTTTATTTATGTTTTTCTTTTTTTAAATGTAAATAAAAGGCATTGTCATTTACAATGCCAATAGCTTAAACTCGCGTAAATGCGAGACCTATTGCATTGCAAATGCTTGTTTCCTAATGCATTCATATTTAAGATGCTTTTGTCTGTGCTTGCTCCCCAGTACACGAACAATCATTGGCAAACACAATAGCACTTCAATTCGATTAGCTTCCCCAATGCTTGTTTTCTACAAATCTGTTTAGCTTATGATTTAGTGCTCTGAGGTAGCATAACCCTGATACAAGGCGCCCCAAAAAAACTTAAAACCTATAAATAATGAACATTTACCAAGGTGCCCTGCTCATTTGTGTCATCATCAGCCACTTTAGACTTTTACCCAACGCTTTCCATATTAGGATTTATTTAAACCATACTTGCAATGCAAAAAGCGGAATTGCAAGTCCCGGAATGCAACACGTTGTTGCTTATCCGGCCAGGAGAGGCACAAGAAGGCACACAACAACACGGAACCGCTGTGTAGCTACAACTATTTATTTGAGCACGCACGTTTGAGAGGATTTCTTTCTTCATTTAGGAAGGTTGCTGAATGTTTTAAAACATTTGTTTGGTCAAATGTTACTCGAAATGTATGCAACTTCTCAAAGTTGATTCACAGAATAATTAAATAAGGCGATAAAAGGTGCCCACAAATAGAAGGTTAAGCCATTCCTGGCTAGAAGGAAATGTGCAGGAATTTAAGAGAACATTAATTCAAGAGAGTAAAACAATGTTGTTTACATGTTGGCTCAGATCAGACCTCATCACGGCCTCCAGGGTTATTCTGAGCATCTGTGTGAGGCTGGAGGGTGAGACGTGAGAGAGACAGAGGAGGAGAGTGGAGGCGTTGTGAACGGGAGAATGAGAATTAAAGTTAAAGTTAATGGGGAGTTTTATGCGGCAAAAAGAAATAGGAAGAGATGACTGCCAGAAAGAGGACTCAAGGGGAGAAACATGAGATGACCAGAAGTGGGGGAGCACTATAAAATGTACCACTATATTTCTGAACATCTGCAACCTAAAAACTTTGAACTGTGCTTTAGTCAGCACTCTTGCGGGCCACCGATACATCGGAAGCCAGATGCTGCCCTTGCACTGGCCTGTACGTAGATTCTGATGCACGATTACGGCGCCATGTCCCTATGACTGTGCATTTAATAATTAAAATTATTTGTGAATCTGTAACATGAATAGTAAAATGCGCACCTACGATAAGCGTGCGTTTAGACGTGCTCCGATGCAAACCTGGGCAGGGAGCTTTTATTTTGAATCGGCCTCCGCCTTGTGGAGCAGCTCTGCTTCTTAACTGATAACAAATTTCTGTACGGTAATGATTTCCATTGGCCTGTACGTACAGATTTCGATGCAAAATTACGGCGCCATGTCCTATGTTGATGCATTTAATAATTAAAATAATTCGTGAAACGGTAACCTGAATAGTAAAAGGCGCACCTACGATAAGCGTGCGTTTTAGACGTGCTCCGATGCAAACCTGGGCAGGGAGCTTTTATTTTGAACCGGCCTCCGCCTTGTGGAGCAGCTCTGCTTCTTAACTGATCACAAATGTCTGTGCGGTAATGATTTCCATTACCGTGGCCAGCTGGAGCCTCCATCCTCTCCTCTGCCGCGAGAGCCTCCCTGGTATGCGTCTCCAAAACTTCTACATTACTAAACTGCTCTTTCTAACCACTTTATTCAGGAGTAGCAACAGGTATTGTGGTCCTGAGGCCATCGAAAACAAAATACAAGTTCACGGTGGCACCGGGAGCATTCTAAATAAAGTTTACAGTGGTCCGTCTGTCGGTGGGTTTGAACCAGTGCCAGCTCAGAGGGCACGCAACTTAGGCAAGTTTTTCATTGGTAATATATGATGCCGCAAAATGCTGGAAGTGCGTACCCTATCTGCAACATTTAACGAGCAGTTACCGACCCAGGAATGCGGTGCTCTGGCGCCGCACCAACGTGCGATAACAAGCATGCGTGCGCCACAGGGAGACATGTGGTTTCACTTATCGCGCCCATGTCTGGGCACGATAATTGAAACCACATGGCGGCGGAGCGGGTAACCGACACCAATAGGCCATGGGCGGAGCAATGCGCCCGCCTTTGGCCAATTGCGTGCTGTCTTTGTTAAAAAGACGCACACAAAGGCCAATAACGTGGGCCAAAAGGAAAAGCACACGCTTGTGCGCGTGTGATTCCTAGGTCAGTTTTGAAACCCCCTACAATTCCTAGGTCAGTTTTGAAACCCCCTACAAGCGGTCTCTCGCTGCATGAGCAGTGCTGCGCACTGCAATGCTAGGTGCGAGACCTAAAAAAAAGGACCCTTGACTAAAACGTTTGTGAGCTGACGGCGATTATTCTGGTGTTGAATGCTGTTTTGCCCTTTGTGACTAGTGACGGAATAATCCCCAACAGGTATGTGGCAAGAAGGGGAGCAGAGTTGAGAGCGACTGAGTGATAGTCTTCCAGTGCACACGCATTGTGTTCAATCCCTTGGCACTTTCAGTAGCTGTTGATTCAAGTTTCATACATGAACGCTTTCCCTAAAAGGCCACCCTGGATTTACCTCCAGGTCAGTGCTTGTTGGACAGATATTTGAAGGCAATGTTCTTACACAAGTAATACGCAGAGGGCAGAAGACCAAGTTGTTGGCTGATACCATTCGCTTGGATCTGGGTTGGAAAGGGTCCTTTAAATTGACTGTTCTATCTCACTTTTATTGATGGCAAACAGATTGCATTTTACTGTATTTTTGTCGCTTTACTTATTGTAAATGTGCGTATCTGGCAGAAAATAAAACAGTCATACTACTGCCATCAATGCACTAGACATTTTACAGGATAGAACAAACACTGCTTTGTGATTAACCGAACCGTTAACAACGTTTTCGTTAGATTGCCAACAGTGGGGTAAGAATCCAGTCTGTGGGAGCAAGGTCAAATAGAGATATCATTGAATATGGTAATAGCTATTTATTGAATTATAAGATAGGACTTATTCTATTTTTATCACGGTTAAAAAGAGAAGTAAATTTTAAAGAAATTTTTAGCAGTGCTTTAAATGGGCAGGTGCTGTCTGGTACTCGGTACCTGCACTTCCTTAATTTGAAAGGTAGAGTACCTGCACTTCTTATCGCTGCTGCAATACCTTTAATGGGAGAGAACCCGCACTCCACAGGAGCAAACAGGCACGCTAAATAGTGAGTATCTCCGCTTCTTTAATTCCATATAAAGTGCTGGTTTAGAACATAAAAAGCTGAAAGGTGGTACTCTTACTAAAGAGGGTAGATTAAAATTAAGAACAGATGTATATGGCTCGACACACATGTCCCTTCTATCATTAAAAAAATGACGTCATGTATTGTTCTGCTTCCCCCAACACATACAAAGGAGCTGCAGAATACTGGAGGGCTGTTGCCATTTCTACACCTCTCCGTCCCTATTACAGCAGACATATCTCGCCATTATGTCTATGAACCTACGAGAAGGTGACCCACACGTTTGCCCCCAAAGTGTAGAGAGAATCAAGAAGCAGGGCTTAAAATATGTGATTTTCACTGCAGTGCGGGAGCTTGCGACTGAATCATTGGCAAGGTCTTAGTGTATTTGATTCGCTTCCTTTGTTTCCCCTGCCCTGTTGTGCGTCATGGGAGGAATCTGGGATTGGTCAATGAATATTAAAAATCACCCGGGGTGCTGGACGTGCTTTTCTTTAAAAGTTGTTGCTCTTAGGTGACACCTAAGCAAAGACTCCCACTGCCAGTCTTAATGACCAGGACGGACAGTCGTCACTGTAGGCTGCCACAGGAGTATGAAGTAGCCGAGTCCTGGTGTCGCACTCTGATGTACGCACCCTTTGTCACGCCTCTCAAGTTTGGGTGGGCGTGTGAGAGCATTTCACGCATGTGCACCGACCGGCGAGCATTTTATTTTTTTATTCCTACAGTAAGTGAGGGCTCTCAAACACTACTGTTCTAGGACATGAGTTAAAATAGTAATTCACCTTAATCTAATATTTGGGAGTGGTTGTTCTTACCTCCGACAAGTTACAGGTGAAGTATAGAAATGCGAGCCCTTTCGTGGGCATAGCATACTGGGTGCTGTTTCGTTGGCGTTTGTATAGCAGGGCTCATGTAACACCCTGTGTTTTTGTACTTTTAAACTGCATTCTACGCAGGAGATTCCCCTCTAAAAGCCACATTTACCCCAACTAACAGTTTAGATGCTAGGGTCTATAGCGACTGTTCTAATGTCTTTTTTATTACGATAAATAAACGAGTTAACAGCCTAAATTTATATTGAGCGTCCATTAAAAGTGAAATGATGGTTCGCTCCTTTGGGAATGAGGTTAAAGTGCTGACACCTAGAGGCGATAAGTATACTACGCAGATTGAATTACTAACGTTTTACGATGAGTAGAACTAAAAGTTCCAAAAATTGCACCTTTCTAAAGCTGTCGCAATAGTGGCGCGTACGTGTTGATAAGGTGTTAGCAGTGCTGCCCTCACTATACGTTCATTGAACAGCAGCTCAACCCCAAGATAAGGATGGTTGCTATGAAAATGATAGTACATCGCTGATGACCATTAAAGACCCTCATCTTTGTTACGATGAAATCGTCATGGGTAATTCGGAAGGAAAGTCGCGCTTTCTGAACTTTATTACAGCAGGAAGAGGAGCGTACTGCATCGATAGTCTTGTTCCCCTCCCCATTGTAATGCAGCCCGTCATGCATTGCGCCTCCTTCCCGTGTAGATTTGCATATTAACAGACCGAGAGAAAGGTCGAATCTCTGCCCGGGAAGGCTTGTGTTTTGCAGACTCGCGTTTGGATAAACGTTTTTTTAAAATTTAAAATGGTGTTTAAATGCACTGGCTTCAAATCTTGAATTCAGTCTTCCCAGATTATACAGAAGCGTGGCTATGAGTAACGGTTTTAAAAGAAAACCACTCTGATGGGGCATGATTTGGCGCTTTTTAGGTCTCGCTGAGCCCCAGTGCTTGCGCTGGCTCGAAGAGACATTTTGTATGTGGGATTTTCAAAGTGCTGCTGGCTGGCCTAACGCTTGTGTTCACGCGATCGTGCACGTGCGCAGCCGGCCGCCAGCAGCACTTTGAAAACTCGTGTGCGTCATCGCGATCACTTTCGCTTTCAGAGCAATCGCGATGACGCACGCGCACACACAACGCCCGCTTCTCCCCCTACCCCTCCCCCACCACATTTTTCAGGTCTCGCCTGACCCAGCGCATGCGCTGGTCTGGCGAGACTTATTGAGTGGGCTCCAAGAAGTGCTACCAGGCCAGCCTAGAGCTACAGTGCACGTGAGCGGGCGCGCGCGCCTCGCTTTACCGCGATTACTTTCACTTTCAAAGCCGCACGGCCGCTTTGATGTTTGATTGTGATCGCGATCACTTTCGCGGCCTCACGGCTGCTTGGTATAGCCAATAGGTCTCGCTTTTTGGACCTTATAAGTATTTAGTTATGCAACTGTTGCATGGCTAAATACTTATAAGGTCCCAAAGGCGAGACCTATTGGCTATGCCAATGCTTGTTTTGGTTGCTTTCGCTTGTGCCTTCGCAGTGCATGAAGCGGTTCTGCTGACTTCCGCCCGGACTGTCTCACCACCGATGCCTACGTCGTCTGTCTGTGAGCTGTGCCACCGACAGGGGGAGCTACAAAGGGGGTGAGTCTGACCTGCGGTGGTGAGGGGGATAAACCCTTGCCCATATGCTTAACATGGCCTTCTCTGAGGGATGTGGGTGACTTACGAGTGCACCCACCACTTCTGTTATGGAACGCTTGTCATATAATAGCTTTCTGTCTCATTGATGAGTCAGGCCAGTGAGAGCCTTGGGCACGTTTACACCACCTTTTTGGAATCACGATTTTTCATTGTAAACTGGATACGCCTGGGCTATAGAGCAATCTGGTCGTGCCCGAAGTGCAGGCATTACATGTAAGTGCATGGACTCGTTTTTGGCTGTTTGAAGGCCTCTATTATCCGTCGTGTTTCCGTCTTTTACTGTTGATTTCTGTTGCGACGGGCACAAATTGATGCGGTCTTCCATCCCTCTCCAAACACCTTTAAAACTGGCCTGCTTTGCATATGTGGACCACTTTTCAGCTATGCGATTTGCTTTTGGGGGCCACTTTGGTACACAACCCTATTTTCTACCACCCTGATTGTCAACTTGCTATCGTGATCTGTTCTGCTCAAATAATTATTACAGACATTGTTTTATACGGTGGTTTCGTGCCAAACCTCTCCATTCTCTAGGTTTGTAAATAAAAGGTATTCGTTTTGGTGGTGCTAGTGTGTCAGCAGTGTTTTGAGTGGCATGGAAAACACTATATGAAGCGTGTCTCTAAATGGAGGGTTGTCGAAAAATCAATACAATCAATAATTTACAAGAAGCATGGTGTATGTAATCGAGTATATTGTTTACAACATTGAAAGAAAGACCTGGTGCATCAGGGTAGGATTGGTAAGGCCGGCAATGGGCTGGTATCTGAGTTGAAGCAGCATAATTCTATTGTACAGCGCTCTGACACCTTCGGGTAAAGTCCGCGCTTTATAAAAATGCATTAAATAAATGAATAAAATAAAAGCCGATTTGGACAGGGTCTGCTCTGTTTAGATAACGCCAGCGAGCTTTACGGAGGCAGATGGTACCAAGGGGGCGGAGGCGTCATTATTTCATGCAGATTGGGCGGGGGAGGGGGGGGGAGCGAGCAGAAGTGGCCTAACTTATATTCAGGTGTTGTTTACTAGTGTGAACTTATCCGTGCCCAGAGTCCTGGCAGTATTTGCAGACACCAGATCACGATTTCGCCACTACCTAACCAACACGAATCCCTCAACACACTATGTAGTAGTCTCATAGTTATGATGTTCCACAAAACTCGCTCTCTTACCTGTAAACTTGCTCTCTGTACCACGAGGGCCGATGTTTGGTCATTAATTTAAAATGACAGATTTTCAGATTAAAATAAGTTTCTTGATTACTATGAAATTAAGTTAACAGCTTTAAACGTGAACTACAACTACAGACACAATCCTATACTACACAGACCTAGAACTACAATTACCACTGACACAGTATGCCACCTGACAAGCAGAAGGGTGCAACTGTATGTGTATGTACATCCAAACCTATCACACCACAACAGAGCACCATTGGAAACAAGCATTGGCATAGCCAATAGGTCTTGCCTTTGGGACCTTATAAGTGTTTAGCCATGCAGCAGTTGCATAACTAAACACTTATAAGGTCCCAAAAGCGAGACCTATTGGCTATGCCAATGCTTGTTTTTCATGCAGGATGGGCAAGCAACCGCTCTCTTCTGCAGAGAAAATACACTTACTAGACCACCAGATATTTTTGGTTGGTAGTCTAAGAGAGATTTCCTCTTGCACCTTTGCTTGCAGACTTTTTTCGTTCATTTTTTGTTTGCCTTTTTAATCTATAGTTTTAATTAGCACATTTTCAGAAACATTTGCCAGAAAGCAGTGCTCAATCTAAATAGGCATCTGCAACGGCAGATGACCCTCACACTTATGTAATATTTCTTTATTTTAGACTTGGTTCCCAGTTCTGTCTTCTTTCAAACACTAAAGGTGCTGGAATTTTCTTTGGAAGTAATCCATTTATTTATGTTTTTGTTTTTCAAAAGAACGAACAAGGCATGTGGCTTGTCTAAGCATGTAACGTCAAAAAGTCAATGCCTTATACCGTATATTCCAGTGACACTTCATAAAAGCATTCACTAAAACAAGGGAAAAAGCAAATGCACAGAAGACATATCACTTAGCTTAATACTGAGTAGACGTTATTCTTCATAGGCAAGTTTTCCGTGACTGCTGTAAGACTTCAAAAGAGATAAGGTACAAAATGACAACGGAATGTGCAAATTAGATGCGAAGTACGTTGCAGGAAAAATGGACAATGCGGAGGTTTTCTGAAATGTGGGAACTCTAAGCTTATCATTCCATGTGTCCAGCCGGAACTATTGATTCTTTTAGTAAGATAGCCTGGGATACCAATTGTATGTTTTTTTTTTAAATCACGGAAGCAACATTCTGCAACACTGACTTCAAAAGAGTGCCAATGGAGGTGTTTTAGCATTGAGGTATGTATGGCACCGATGAGATGCCTGGCCATAGCATGGAGGACTGCGCTTAGAGAATTGTGAATCATTTGAGACAGACCATCGTGGATGGCATTCTCCCACTCCAGCTGAAAAATGTCAGAATTTGGGCAGCAAGATGTTATGTTACTGGTATTTGTGTAGTATGGACTCTGCCACTGGCATTGCTTCATAGTGTCTACAAAGTTTGTAGCTGACTCTCCAACTGTTTCAAGGTTTTCATCGTCAATTGGAGTCTGATTTGACTTGTGATTCGTTACCAGTATTGTGTTCTGGTCCTTCCATGGATAAGGTTCTGATGTCGTGTTAACTGTGAACTTTTTTTTACACTCATTTGTATTTCACCGAGCTATGGATGTATGATTTTTGGGTTTAAGAGATGTAGGTAGATGGTCGTCTAGTTCAGTGGACATCTCAGGAGCTCCAAAGATGGGACTGGTTGTTTACAAGTTTTTTGGCTCATGGTGTTGGTGTTAAGAAAACTGTTTCTGTTATGATAGCAAACTATGATGCATATCTTTTCCATGCTCAATGTAGAAGATGTGTTTTTTCTAATGTGTACGGTTGGATATTTATTTGTGGTGTGGCATAAATTGTCGAAAAATGCTGTTGGCAGGCACGTGAAAGCCAGGTGGTATGGCATATCTGGGCTAGGGGTAGGTTAATTTGCTGTGTGTGTGGGGGGTATTTCTTAGTTGTTGGTGCTATTGCGAGCAATGTGATGGCAGACTATAAACACCTTTTGTGCTTTGTGAGATGTTCTGTCTAATTGCCGAGTTGTTTAGCCATACATTTGATCTGGTTGCTAACAGGTTTAAGGGAATATACACTTTAGAGTGGAAACGTTGGACAACCAGCTCACCTTCATCTTTCGTTCACTTGTATGTGGTGCCCAGCTGACCTTATTACAGTCGCAATTCCTTTTTGACTCTGGTGATTTCACCACTTCCAAATAATCTAAGGCCTTTTTTTTGAGAATCCTGGAGCAATCATTTGTTGCTGTGTAGCTTGTTGTGGGTAGTCTCAGCTGCCACTCCCTTAGACCTTCTAAGTCAAGTACTGATGTAGGTACTTTGAGGTGGTTTGAAAATCAGGTACTTTACACAGTAGATGACACACAAGAACACCAATGTCCTGTCAGTGCTTTTATTGCCCAGAAGCCTAGAACCTTAATGGCTAAAAATAAAACATCGTTGACAGTCAGCTGATTAAAAAGATGGATTTCTCACCCTCACCACATAGTCAATGTGCGTCTTTATCATTAACTGTCAAACAAAACGGAATGGACAAGATCAGGAAGCAGTGAGTCCACCAGTACCAGTTTCTCCATTAGCAAGAGGAAAGGACGTACATGGCCAATAATATGACAGCTGGAGTAGTAGCTTTTATCCCTGATACGGTCTTCACTGTCCCTTTTCTCAGGGGTCATGGAGTAGTCGCAGGAAGCAAAAATTAGCAGCACATTAAAGCTCTGTTTACTTCCTGTTGTATTCTGTCCATCCTTCTCTCAGTTCCTCAACTCCGAATAGAAGGATTTGAACAGGTTTTTTTTTTATAAACACATTTTATTGCATTTTTGGAACAATGCAATGTCATGTTTCAACCCACTGTAGGTCCTATTCAGTCTCATACAGCAATAAAAACAGTGCCATATCATGACATAGTTTCTCAGCATAAAAGGAGATCATTACTACATCACTCTCCTCACAACAGGTCCATGTCTGCAGCTTTATACCATTTAGCCCATATTTTAGCAGGGGAAAAACCTTTACAACGCAGTCATTACATCGCACTACCTTTACATAGCAGCCATTACATTGCAACATCCTTTACATCGCATATCATTACAACGCAGCCATTACATCGCATGTCACTACAACACATGTCATTACAATGCATGTCACAACAACACAGGCATTACATTGCAAGTCATTACAATGCATACCATTACAACGCATAGTACCCTTACACTATCCAACACTTGCCCTACTGTTCGACTCACTTGAGTTAGAATAGTAATTTTTACCCCTACACTATCCAACAGTTACCCTACTGTTGCACTCACTGGAGTTCGAATAGTAATTATTACCCCTATACTATGTAACACTTACCTTAAATGCGGTGTAATGGTATGCGTTGTAAAGGTATAATGCGATGTAATGAAATGCGTTGTAAAGGTAGTTTCTGAAAATGCGATGTAATGGCATGTGATGTAAAAGAATGCGTTGTAAAGGATGTTGCGATGTAAAAACTGCGTTGTAACGGCATGCGTTGTAAATGTATGCGTTGTAACATCATACATTCATTTTAGTATGCTTAGCAGGACATCCTCTTACCTCATATACCGTTCTTACCTGTTGGGCACACCAATCCACCCCTGCCTCCAGAACACAGTCTTATAGTATAGATTGAGTGAAAACTATTGCATTCTGGTAAAACAAGCTGCTTTACACTCCTTCTGGACTAAGCCAGAAGGCTGCTCTCCACGGCTACCACTTAGCTTTCAAAGGTTGTCTGAGACCTCTTAAATCACCATAAGAGTCGTCTGGACTGGGGCAGGGTGCCCACTTACATAGTGGACATCATATACTAGGCCAGCTTCTCACATTGGTGGCAGCGGTGGGATTTTTAAAGATTAAGGACGCTTCCCAGTGGACCCTGAAAAAACCTTGTGGAAGACAGAAGTTTGGAGAGCCACCCCACCTGTGAATACCCTAGTACCCAAGTTACCTAGACCAGGGAAGCCGGGTACATAAGTGTGAATTGGTGTCGGAAACCGCTGTTTCGACCCCAATGGAGGATTTCATGAAAAGTGCTGCTCCTGAAGAGGAGGAAACTGTCCGGTGGAATCTGAAGGTGGATTCTATATGAGAGGTACCTTCAAGTGAAGGGGACAGAGTCTGTCATTCAGGAGTGACCAGGAGACTTGAAAGACAAATGCCCTCCGATGTCGGGTGTTGCAGGAGAGATGATGATGACCTTGACTCTGTAGCTACGAGGACCAGGCAACGCTGAGGAAGACCAGAAGCAGTACACAAGCTGTCCCATGTCGGATGTCGTGTGCTAAGGGGTCGGTGTCCGGCGAGAGCACCAACAAGCCTTGGCAATGGCAACCCACACAGAAGTCAAAGAAGGTGCAATGTCAGGACCAGCAAGGTCCTGGGGACTCACCACATGCAGGGGAGTCAAGGCAGGCCAGAGCAATCAGGGAGCCTAAAAGCAGCAAAGATGACCCTCAACAGGACCCACAGGCCAGAGACCCTGGAGTCACAAGAGGACCTAGAGCAGCTCACCAAAAGATGCAGGTCACGGTGCAAACGATGCGATGTGGACGATGACTTTGGTCACTGGAGATGCCTGAGGTTGGGGCTACTTGGAGCCCGAAGATCTTGTTGGAAGGAAGCCAACAATCCTTTGCAACTGTCACGGTGCAAACGATGCGATGTGGACGATGACTTTGGTCACTGGAGATGCCTGAGGTTGTAGCTACTTGGAGCCCGAAGATCTTGTTGGAAGGAAGCCAACAATCCTTTGCAACTGCAAGTTGACGCGGTGCACAGGGGTTCGGTTATTGCAGTCCCCACGAGGGATACTGGCCTCAAACTTGGTAAGTCGCTCCTTCTCCGCATAGCACCGCCTGTGTCCTTGCCCCAGCTGCCACTGTTGAGGAAGTTCGAGGCCCTCCTCCACCCGCAGGCTACCACCTGCGCCTCATCCCTGGTGACCAGTGGTAGGCCGTAGGTTTGTATCACCATCTGTATCTTATTGCATTGCCTTTATTGTTATTTGGTGTCTGGGACTGCTGTTGTCGGTCTTCCCCCGGTGCCTATACTTGGTCTGTGCCCTCTTTTTCCTTCTGTTCCTCTCGCTGTCCCTGTGTTTCTCTGCCCGTTTTTGACTTCTGTTCCCTTCGTTGCCCCGTAATTTTGTGCCCGCTTTTGCCTTCTATTCCCTTCGTTGCCCCGTGTTTCTCTGCCTGTTTTTGACTTCTGTTCCCTTCGTTGCCCCGTGTTTCTCTGCCCGTTTTTGCCTTCTGTTCCCTTCATTGCCCCGTAATTTTGTGCCCACTTTTGCCTTCTGTTCCCTTCGTTGCCCCGTAATTTTGTGCCCGCTTTTGCCTTCTGCTCCCTTCGTTGCCCCTCACCACTCCCGCCGCTGCGTCCCTTGTGGCCGCACCCCCTGACCGCCCATTTGCTGTCCCTGCTCTGCCTCCCGCCTCTCAGCTGCTACTCCCTTACACCCCCCCATATATGGCGGCCGTGCCAAAGGCAAGTCCGTCTGTGCCCGTCCGCGCCTGGACCGCACCCAGCGCCAGAACCCCTGGTCTCCACGCCCGCAACGATGACCGCCGCCGCTACGATGCCCACACACTCCACGCTCTGAACTCCAGACGGACCCACACCTGCTTCAAAGCCGCCACGAAACGCACACAGGGTCCCTTCACCTGCCGGAACTGCAGCTACACCAGCCTCAGAGCCGCCGAACCACCCGCCAAGTAAGGCCACAATCACCTCCGATGCATTCTACTGAGCACCCGCTCCGCACGCAAACATGCCGTCTAGCTCTGGGACCTGCTCAACACTTCATGCCCGGACGTCGCCTTCCTGACAGAGACCTGGATAAACAACTCCTCCGCACCCATTGCCATCCCAGATGGCTACAAGATCACCCGCAGAGACCGCCCCAACGGAGTCGGAGGAGGAATCGCCATCGTCCACAAGAACAGCATCAGGGTCTCGACCAGCACCGAAGACACTCACAGCACTGCTTATCACCTGCATTTCCAGATCCACACAGATCCCAACTTCACCCTCAGAGGCACCCTCGTCTACAGACCCCCCGGACCCCGACTCCAGTTAAGTGACTCCATCGCCGACTTCATCAGCACGCACGCCCTGACCTCCACCGACTACATCCTCCTTGGAGACCTGAACTTTCACTTTGAGAACAACAACGACAGCAACTCCACCACCCTGATTGATAACCTCGCCAACCTCAGACTGAAGCAACTCGTCACAACACCTACCCACTCCGCCGGCCACACGCTTGACCCGTCCTCTCCTCAAGCTCCCACGTCTCCTTCAGCCACACCACCGAACTCCCCTGGACCGACCACCGCTGCATCCACTTCACCTTCCAGAAACCCACCACACACCACCACACCCAACAGATCCCCCGCCGCTGCTGGAGCAAAATCACCGGAGACCAACTACACACAAACCTCACTCTCAGCCCACCCACCGAACCCTACGACACCGACGCTGCCCACAGCCTCAGACGATGGATCGACGACTGCGCCAACACCCTCGCCCCGCTGAAGAAACCATCTTACAGAGACACCCTCAAGAGGGCCAGCTGGTTCACCCCAGAACTCCTAGCCTCCAAGTGAGCCTGCCGGAAACTAAAGAAGAAATGGCACAGTGAGCAGACTCCGTACAGCCACAAAGCCCACAAGGACGCCACCCGGAACCACCATCACCTCATCAGGACTGCCAAGAGGACCTCCTTCAAAGACTGCCTCGACAACAAAGCACACAATAGCAAGGAGCTCTTCTACATCGTGAAGAAACTTTCCGACCCCAGCTCCAACACCAAAAACATCCCGCCGTCGCAAGCCCTGTGCGACTCCCTCGCCGCTTTTTTCCACCGCAAGATAGCAGACATCCACAACAGCTTCAACACCCAGACAGCCCCAACAGACATCAACACAACAGACTCTCCGCACACCATCGACCACGACCCCCTGCTAGCCTGGGCCAACGTGAGCCTCGATGACACCATCAAGACCATGAGCACAATCCACTCCGGCTCCCCGTCAGACCCTTTCCCGCACCTCATCTTCAACAAAGCCAGCAGCACCATCGCACCCCATCTGCGCAACGTCCTCAATCTCTCCCTCGAGACCGCAACCTTCCCAGAGAGCTGGAAACACGCCGAGATCAACGCCCTACTCAAACCCAAGGCGGACCCAAGAGACCTCAAGAACTTCCGGCCCATCTCTCGGCTTCCGTTCCCGGCCAAGGTCATCGAGAAGATCGTCAACAGACAGCTAACCCAATACCTTGAAGAAAACAGAATCCTAGACCCTTTACAGTCAGGGTTCTGCAGCAACCACAGCACCGAGACTGCCCTCAACGCCGCCACCGATGACATCAGGACCCTGAAGGACAACGGTGAGACCGCGGCCCTCATCCTCCTGGACCTCTGCCGCCTTTGACACCATCTGCCACCGCACACTACGCGCACGCCTCCACGCCGTAGGGATCCGAGACAAGGCTCTGGAATGGATCACCTCCTTCCTCTCCGGCAGAACCCAGAGCGTCCGCCTCCCCCATTCCGATCTGAAGCCTCCGAGATCATCTGCGGCGTACCCCAGGGCTCTTCCCTCAGCCCGACACTGTTCAACATCTACATGGCCCGCTCGCACACGTCGCCCGACAGCACGACCTCAACATAATCTCCTATGCCGACGACACTCAACTGATCCTCTCCCTCATCAAGGACCCCATCACTGCCAAATCCAACCTTCACGAAGGAATGAAGGCCGTCGCCGACTGGATGAAGATTAGCCGACTGAAGCTGAACACGGACAAGACTGAGGTCCTCATCCTCGGCTCCAGCCCTTCAGCCTGGGTCGACTCCTGGTGGCCGATGGCACTGGGGGCAGCCCCGACACCCACCGACCACACACGCAACCTGGGAATCGTCCTCGACTCAACGCTCTCCATGACCAAGCAAATCAACGCCGTCTCCTCCTCCTGCTTCAACACCCTCCGCATGCTCCGCAAGATCTACAGGTGGATCCCGACAGACACAAGAAGAACAGTCACCCAGGCCCTCGTCAGCAGCAGACTCTACTACGGAAACGCCCTGTACGCGGGAGCCCCGACCAAGCTCATCAAACGACTGCAACGCATCCAAAACGCCTCTGCAAGACTGATCCTCGACGTACCACTCCACAGCCACATCACTCCCCACCTGAGAAACCTGCACTGGCTCCCCGTCAACAAGAGGATATCCTTCAAGGTCCTCATCCACGCACACAAGTCACTCCACAAGACCGGACCAGCCTACCTCAACAGACGACTTTCCTTCTACATCCCCAACCGCCAGCTCCGCTCCGCTGACCTTGCACTCGCCACCGTCCCTCGCATCCGGAGAACAACCACCGGTGGAAGATCCTTCTCGCACCTCGCCGCCAAGACCTGGAACATCCTCCCACTGAGCCTACGACAGACCCAAGACCTGCTGACCTTCAGGAGGCTACTCAAGACCTGGCTGTTTGACCAGTAGCGCCCCCCCCTCCCAGCTTCTTGAGACCCTCGCGGGTATGTAGTGCGCTCTACAAATGATTGATTGATTGATTGATTGATAGAAGAGGGCAGGGCAGGCCTCGATAGCTGTGCAGAACCACCACCTGTGTTGCAGAACCTTACGTAGTCCGGAGGAGCTTAGAAACAGCAGACTGGTGACTTAGTTGCAGTGCCTGCGAATGCAGGGAAGTGACTCCTTCACTTCAAGGGAGATTCCATCAGGTGTCTTTGATGCCCACAGGCCTTGGAAGGTTCCTGTATGATGCACAGGTACATACAACAGACTGAAAGGGGAACAAAGTCTGGCCCAAACGAAATTTAGAGTGGCCAGACAGTAGAAAAAGTGGTGTCTGATCTGAATCTTGTCCCAAAACGAATCTAGGGATCCACCCTCAGGTAAGCCCTTAAGTACCCTAAAGAAAGATTTGGAATGCTTCAGGGGACCCTCCCAGGGGAGGGACTGCACAGGGGGGAGGTTACTCCCATGTCCTTTGTCCAGTTTCATGCCAGAGCGGGAGCCAATGGCTCTCAGAGCTGGTTTTACTTGGACTATGCATGGGGACACCTAATGTGCCCCTTGTGCAGACTTAGTGGCACTGGCAAAACGCACCCACCCGGTCCAAATACACGAAATCCTGTATAGGAGGTGGTCACACCTCCCTGTGACAGGATGCCTGTTTCACCTTCCCCTGCTCAAGCTTGGCTTAGCAGCAGGAGGGCAGAATCGGGTCTCTGGAACCGTTTTGTGCTGTCTGGGTCTAGAAGGCTGGCACCGAGAACACAGAGAGCCTAACGGAGGGCTCTTCCAGTGCTTGGAATCATACCTCCCACAACGTAAACGGTGTGAGGGTATGATTCCAACATGTTTTATACCAAACATGATAGGATTCGTTGCAGCCTATTTCGAGATGGTCATCGCGTAATTACTCTAGATAGTATATGGCTGTTACACTTACAGCCCGGGAGAATGGTCTCCGTAGGCTGTAGGAGTATTCTGCTCAAGCAGAGGCTCTCTCGCACTTAGAACCAAGCACCCTGTCTTGAGGATTGATAAGGCCTGCTATAGGGGTGATGTATAGGTTTTAAGTGCAGTGACCCTAGATATAGGAAACCTACATCTTTAGTAAGTGGTGCTAGCACTAACTTACACAGGCTGCAATGGTTGGCCTGTAGTTCCATTTTGAATGGTCTCTCAGGGGTGGCATAATACATGCTTCAGCCCCTGGGGGACCTCTGGGGTACCTATGCCCTGGGTACCTTAGTACAATATACTAAGGACTGATTAGGGAACCCCAGGATCCAATCTAGGATGTACCCAAGTACTGAACATAACAATTTACGGGAGGGAGTAGAGAGACTGGGGTCCTGTTTAGCAGGACCCCAGTCAGACAAGTCAAACACCAGCATAGCACCAGGCAAAAAGTGGGGGTAACCATGCAGAATGATCCTACCTTCCTACAGGAACGATATAGCCGCCAAGTCGTACGTTACAATATTTAAGCCAAAAAGGTGAGCCATATGGGTTAAACGATGACCATTAACATCATTACAGTGCGTCAAAATCTTTGGGTACAAATTTCGACTTTTACTGTTGCCTGTTTAGTAACTGTTACTTGTTGCCAACTTTGTATGATCATGTTTTTAGAGGAATGCATACAAAAGATTGTGTTAAACGCACAAAACACTTACCCTTTATTCGCAATGCTAGATCTACCAGCTTTGCCGTTTCGCATTAAACAAGTGTTTGCTAGTGTATATTGATGGTCTCTTTGCGTTTTCTCAGACTTTCATCGACTTCTATTTTTGTCACAGTTGTTGCATTTTCAACATGCCTTCGGTGTGACTTTAATGTCTTTGTTCCCATTTGGTTTTTGCAGGTGGCTTTGCTTGGAATGGATGTTTTGTCTGCACTGGTGTCCCGTTTACAAGATCGCTTCAGGGCACAGATTGGCACAGGTAAAACATCACCGTTCTTAAATGTTATTCTCTATCCATGTCAGTCCAGAAAATTGAGGATAAGAAAAACCAGAATGTGGATGATTTGCATGTTGCACCTCTTGCTTCCAGGCTATTTCATGTTCTTAACTTGTGGATCTGGCCACCTAATATTAGAACTGAAAACTGCTTCTATAGCTTTGAACATAGAACATTTTGTAGATGGGCAATAACAGGCATGTGCCCTACCAGGGGCGGCACCTCTGTTATGGCGGAGCAGCATCACACACATTAATAAAATGGTAATAAATACAATTTTATTATGTGTCGCAGGCACGCGCTGTTACATCGCAAGGACAGGGGGGCTGGGCTGATTAGAGCAATTGTACTATTACTTTAGCCCCCTGCCAGAGCGCATGTCAGATTGGCCGGCAGCCTCCAGCCAGCCAATCTGACCTACGCACTTCGAAGCCTGCAGTCCCAGGGTTGAGAAACAGCCGAGGGATTGCTGCCACAGGCCCCCAGCCTCAAAATTAGTGCTGGGTTAGCCTGCTCCGACCAATCCTGGAGCTGTGATTTGTTGGTTTCGAGTTCTACAAGGGAGGAAGTCCTTCCCTTTCCGCCCATGAGAGAAGAGACGGGCGGCAACTGGACCCTCCAGCAAATGCAACTGGTATATGGTGAGTTTTGGGGGTGTCACGCCTCACCAGATTTAAATATTACCTGCCGCTTCCGTGCCCTACGCTGGCACTTCCCTATCCATGCCCAAATTATTGGTAACCTTGGTAAGTATTGCCAGTCTTACTAGTTTTTTTCTAGACTTTGAGTGTAGATAGGATGCTTCTTCTCAGGTACTAATCGTCATGGAATGCAGGACCCAAGCCATGTTTTTCTTACTCTCGCAAACATTTGCTGCTTATTCCCCCCTCCTTCACATCCTTCTTTCAACATTGACTGGCTGCAGCTTGCTTATATGCCACAATGCTGCGGCTTTAAGCCATGCGCTTAGTGTCACCAATCGTTTGCATGGCTGACTCTCATAATCTGTTATTAATATTTATTATTTTGGTGATTTTATATAACACGGACATGGCCCAGCATTCGAGCGCTTCACAATAAAGCCAGAACATGTCAATAAACAAATAGAAAATATACATGTACATTAAAGGTGGCATGAATGCTAGTTAGCCTCGATCAGGAGGTAGAGCGCGTTTTACTCATTCATAACAAAGCATAGATTTCAAAAGCAGGTGGTACAGTACCCCGTGAGGAGCATCAATAGTTTGTGCAGCTTGAGGCTGGAATGCGATTGGAGGGAGTGTGAAGAGCAATTTTTGGCTAAGTGTTGTTTGAAGGGAATGGTTTGAGTTCTTTTTTGAGGGTAGCACGATTTGCAGTCTGGTGACTTCTCAGCGGGAGGGAGTTCCATATTTTTGCAGCGCTTCCGGAGAAGGATTGGTTCAGGTATTGCTTGTGTCTAAAGGTGGGGGTTTGAGAAGGAGCAATTGAGTGTTTCATGAATCTCGGTCAGTGCCAGTGATTTTCAGTTTTTCGGAGAGGTACGAGGAGTAGTGAAGAGCTTTGAGTGGTGCAGGCAGTTTAAATTGAGCTCTCTCCTCTATTAGAAAGACACTAAAAGAAGCGTGCAGTGGATGAGATGTGATCACGACTCTTGTGTCCTGTTACACCGCTGGGCATGTAGGACTTCTCTGGTGGACTTTGGGAGTGCAATTCCTTAGTCCAGTCTGGAGAGCACGAGCATCTGGACAACATATTTAAGGTCCTGAGCTGGGATGAGGTTCATGATTCTCCAAAACAGTCTTCGGTGGAACCAGGTACTCTTAGTCATGGAGGAGATATGGCTCTGGATACTAAGGTATTTGACAAGGATGAATCTAAGAGATTTGGCGTTCTGAAAGACAGAAGGGTGACCATCAGTGTCCAGGAGGAGTTCCATCCGGGCTTGCATTGAAGCGTTAACTTTCTTAGGAGAGATGAGAAGAAATTCTGTTTTCACTGGTTTTAGTTTGATGTGGTTGGTTGCCATTTAAGTTTCAAATCTTATTCAGGGAATAGGAGAGGCGGGTGACGTTTCCGGGCAAGCTACCTTCAGGTAGATTTGAGCGTTGTCGGCGTATAGGTGGAAGAGGACTCCTTAGTACCAAGGATCCTGCATAAGGATTCACGGGAGAAATTGAAAAGAGGTGGGGAGAGAATCAAACCTTGAGGGAACCCTTGTTGCAGACTGACTGGATCTGAGAAGCATGGTTGCATTGGGGTCTTAAACATATTCTCTGTCAGTTGATCCAGAATAGATTCTGCAATTTAGTGAAGTATGAAAACTGTTTTTTAATCTGTCTACCTCTTATCTATCCGTCCTTATTTCATCAGCCAGCTCCTGCTGTTTGCCTTCCAAACCCTTTTCCTTTCTTGTCTACTTTATTTTTGTATTCTGGACCTTTTTGTTATTCTCTTCTCCTTTCTCTCGTGCTTTCCTTCATTTCTCTTCTCTCCGCCTTCGTGTACTCCTTAAGTCTCCTACTGCACATGTCGTCTCCTTCACTGTCATCACCTGCAACTGTTTTCCTGCATTCTACAGTAATCAGAGCCTCAGGTATATTTGTCGTCCTACATTAATTCATACCATTGCTCTTCTTCATTCCTTTAGTTCTTCTCTTCCTGAATCTCTGCTATCCTGCATCTATCCTTCTTACTTCTGCACCTCCGATCTCCTTCAGGCAATTGTTCTTCTTAAGGACATCTGATCTCCTGCATTCATTTGTGACGTGCACCTATGTTCTCCTTATTTTCTTTAATCTACTCCTGCAGTAGTTCTATGTTGTGTGTCTTCAGTTTGAGACAGTTATGTTTGTATTTCTCCAGTCTGCCCTCCTGCACCACTTCATTCTTCAGTACCTCTGATCTCTTTCATAGTTATTTCTGCTCTCCCAGTGCACGCCCTCTTGCACATCTCAGCTATCTTGAATTTGTTCTTTATTGGTCTTCAGTCCTCTCTTTAGCAACTGTGTTCTCTTGCCATGTGCTTTTCTCCATTTCTGTTTACTTATTATGCACATTTGCTCTCCTGCATTCATTCATTCATCTTTCCCGAAAGCTCTTCTTTCTTGCCATCTTTCAATCGTTCAGTTCGATAAAGGGCTTTCGATTCTGACCCTTGTTGATCTATTGTATTGATGAATCTTAAAGCTAAAGTAACCTTGGCCAGTTATACTTTTTAAATGTACTGGTTTATGAGGGCTATCTTGTGTTACGATTAAGTGCTAAACCTTGCATCATGCATGTAGTATTCTTTAGAGTAAAACAAACTTAGATGAAAATTTGAACCTGGAAGCCCTTAGTATCGCAACAGCTTTTGACTCTTATTGGAGAATATAATATCACTCAAGAACTTAGCTTCAAGGTCTCTACCAACGCTCATATTTCTTCTGGAAGATGGGCCTGTGGGCCGTCTAATTCAAGAAATTTGTTGAAAGGCAGAAAACACACAATTACTTCCTATGACAACTAATATTTATATATACTTACAAAAAATAGTATTTAGAATTTCAAAAATCATCAAAATGAACTCTTGCATTACTTTTTGGTGTCTAACTGAAATAATTTGGCGGTATTCAGATCTCTCCAAACATATATTTGCTGCTTAGTTCATTTATATTTCTCTTAACCTTACAGTCTACATGCATCTTGCAATTTAGTAGAGATTACTTTTTTTGTAACTGTTAATGTAATTTTTCATCAACGTTGCAGGCGCTATACTAAATGCACTGTGGAGCAAAATTAACTGCGATTTCGAGTGTTTTTAATAGGGTTTTTAATATTCAACTGTATTGAAATTTTTCATACCTTTCCCAGGTAAAGCACATCATCACTGGTAATAAGCTTGGAGACAATCAATGGACTCTAAAGGGATTATCCAGTTTTCCAATGATAAATGTTTTTCCTCCTCTCTAGCTATATTCTAGGATTAATGGGGCGAATGTTATAAAATAGGGTGTTCGCAGAATTTTATGACTGACTAAAATTTCCTTTAAGGAACAAATGTTGGATATTTTGCCATTTCCTAACCTTTGTGGGTGGGCGGTGAATTGACTAGATAATGCAGATTCGACTGATAAGTATATCTTGTATTTGTCCTCCTCATGATGGAATGTAGGCTATTGAAACAATTGCTACAATGAATGGCTTAATTAAGATGATTAGTCATTATTTGAAGTGAAATCTTGACCCCCTACCCCAACCAAAGTTCTTGAATTAGCAAGATGAGCAAAACTCTCCTCCCTTCAAGGACAGACATGAATTGCAATGGACAGCTCCCTTAGCGAATACATTTTGTTCGTTGTAGCCAGCATTCAGATAGGCTGATTCAGGAACTGCTTAAAACAGGATAGAACTCCTTAAAGGAAAGAAGCTTTCGACTGCTGTTGTTTGGGTAAAATGTAATTTGCTAGCATTGAGAGCAGAGTTAAGTGTTGTGGGGGAGAAGAAGGGAGTAGGAACTGGAAAGTGGAGACAAGAAGAAGAGTTAACTTGTGGTAACGTATCTAAAAGCTATTTCCTGTTAGTAGGGCAGAATAAGATTGAAAAATTAGCCGTCTAGCTAATCCAAGCAATTTCTCTGGTCTGTCTGAGCCAGTGGACGTAGGATAAGCTCCTGGGGCCATCCTGCTTCTTTTTACACTGAAAAGACAGTCCCTGTTAATAATTTAAGTGGAAATATTTAGAATAGCATGAGCATACTTTTAAATGTAAACTAGAATGGTGTCTGGGATATTACTGAATGCATTGGGCTCAAAGGGAGGGGTGAGGACCAGAGGGTAAAATAGACTGAGTGATTCAGTGTGGCTCTTTTAGTGAAGCAACTTATAAAGTGCTTATGTCCTACCCCAGCATATACAGGGTCCCAGCCTTGGTAGGGGTTGGTCTTTGACCTGATAAAGACTTGCCTGATTGGAGACATTTTGAATTTGGGAGTCTTTAGGCTACTTTTACCTCTGGTCAAAATTTGAGCTCCTTAAGTTTCAGACTAGCAGATGAAATTAGAACCTTTAAAATGTTGTTTATTTTCCGCTCAGATTGCTAGCTTGAATTGGTCTCCCACTTCTTACCTTGCTGTATTGTGTAAGCCCTTCAACCCTAAAATGACAATATACAAAATGTTTTGGCTGATATCTTTGCACTAATAAGGGTAAGCATAAAGGAACAGTGTGTCCAGAAATCCAAGGATATCTCAGAGCCGTATTGATAGTTTGTTTTCGTATGTTTCCCAAAGGTATCTCAAAGTCAGAGTTCCTGTATGAAAAGCACTACAGAAAGAACACCTAGACACAAGTTACAGGACTCTATGTATTCTGGTTCCTTGGCAGTACCTCCATGGTAGTTGTATCTCTTCTGCATGCTCCTTGGTGGACTTTGGCATCCACCTGCTGTGCACTTTGTAATGGTCTCAACATGTGGTGCAGCTTGCGACGGTCTCAACTGTAGGATACTGACCCCTTCGAACATGTTTGATATGCACGACTGCGTCTGTTCTGACATTATGTGCAACATCTCTTACTTATGTGCAGCAATGTCAGCCGCACCATGTTTGAAACATGCCTTTGAACCTCCCTGTACATCCTCCATGTAGACCAAACTACGTCCAAAGAGGTACTGGGTACGTCCCCTCCTCTTGCCTGTTACTTCTTACAACTATTAAAAATGTAAGACAGGTTAATGATGTCGTGTCATCTCACAGACCTCATAACTTCCATAGGGACGATCGCACCAACTCTCGAATGGGAAAACATAGCTACGGTTAGTGAAACATGTAAAAGAAACTCCATAGAATCTCAGTACCCAACGCAAGTTTTGTAATTCTGGGTAGATTTTTCAAACTAAGTGTATCATCTTTAACATGAGTTTAAAAAAATTCCACTAATGAATCCCAATCTTGTGAAATGGGACAGTTCCTCAAACCAGCTCTTTCCTCTTGGTGCATGTGTGTGCTTTCAGATAACAACTAGGGGGAGCAAAACCTTGCTTCACATCTATACCATCGGGGAGGTCTTGCTTTTCCAATTTTTCGTAATATTTCTCCTGGCCAGCAGCAGCGTCAAATCTATAAATTTAGCCCAGGCTCTGCCTTTTCCAGGTCAGGTAAAGAGGCTCAGCACCAAGTCAACTAAGGAATTGTCTATAGTCCCACCGTCGCTCAGGACAGAAGATCTATGCCCTCAGTTCAGTAATAGGAAAGAGAGTTTAATTTGTACAAAAGTTAGGAAATGACCAGGGGGATATCAAACTAGTCATGAATGTCTCAAATGATCTCAATTCCCTGTTATTAAATAAATCAGTTAGCGTAGAGATGAATCATTTGGGCCATAACCCTAAATGGGTAGAATAGATTCAGTCAGAGTTGGCTGTCCAAGCAGGAGGATAGAAGGGGCATAAGGAAACTTAAAACATCTACTCTGTGTTTGTTATGCTAGCTTGTTTTGGTGAATGACCCTATATAGTAGACATGTTTTTGTGGCAACAGCTTCTTTTGTCTGTGTTTTTATTGTGATCTATTTGGCTTATGTCGATATTACGTATTTTTATTTCCTCTCACTTTGATTTGTTGTTGGCCTACATATTTAATCATCTCTTCAATGACCCTGCGAAGGTAGTTATGCAAACCTACTTCTGTATTCACTTTACACTAGTTAGAATTTTAAAGAGAAAGAAAGGAATACCACATTAAAGTTCCTTAAATAGCTGTGGTCTACTGTGATATGTATGCATTATTTGAGCTAAAGATGAGAAAGTTGTAATTGTTTTGTATGATTTTGGCACAAATTAAAAGTACTAGAAGTGTGTTTTACCATTGCTTGTTTCTTTTCTTTGCAGTACTCCCAAGTTTAATCGATCGGTTGGGAGATGCTAAGGACTCTGTCCGAGAACAAGATCAGAATTTATTACTCAAAATCATGGAGCAGGCTACTGTTCCTCAGGTAACTTTAACCATTTGTATTTACTACATAGAAATGCTTTTAAACTATACTTTTACCTAACTGCTATTGCTAATAATCCTACATTAATGTCCTAGCATAATCTGTTTTGGCAGATATAATCGATCATTTGATGAACTTTAGTACAGTGTAACACATCAACTTCCTACAGTAGCCTCTTCTTTCAAGCTTAAATGATATATTTGCCCCCCTCTCGCCCCAAAAGAATGGTGACTTGACTGTCGTCTCAAGATGGGATTGCAGCTATTCACCCCAAATCACACAACTGGGACTCCAGGCAGAGTAGCAGTTGAAACTTCATATCCTCCTACCAAAAGTCTGGACCAAAGGCGCCCACTGGTACTTCCAATGTAGTAATTACGATAGCACACAAGAAAGAACACAAAGCAAAACCAGGCAGCATGAAGGCAAGATGGTCCAGCTTACTGAATAAAGGTTCTTTATTTATTGATTGCTGTCTGAACAGCAATAAATACGAACTTTGGCAGTACATGGCTGCCTTGAACACCTGAACAAATATTTATGTTAACATGTATACGGGTAAGGTAAGCAATTAAGAGAATTTTTCCCTCATGAATTATAGATTTTCGAACTATTGCTAATTCGGAAATATAATGTCCTCCTGATAAGTATTTAAACCATAATTCGGCATACAGTAAATGCTCAAGATGTGTAATCTACGTCATACTAAAAACTATTGTGTATATTTTTGATATCCAAATGTGCTAGAAGCACAACTGTCTTACGCATCAACAAAAAGAAAAAGGGTCCCTCCATCTGATGGACTATTTATTTTTGAGTATAGATCTTACAGGTCACAACTGATACCTTTTTTTAATACTTTTTATTGTTTTGTCACAAATTCATAACAGCAACAGTCAGGAGGCATGCATTTGTTCTATTCTGTACATACACAATACATCCAATATCCATACATTAGAGTAAACGTAGCAGTTTTGACTAGTAAGCTATTTCTGAAGTAAAGCGCAGTTGAAATGTCATTGTAGAACCATAACAGTTCGGACATATAGTGCGTTACATTTATCTGGGAGGAGTTTCATGTATACCTCGGTAGTTTTCTATGCACCCCATACCTTTCAAATTTACAGGGACACACAACAGTTACCTATTCTTGTTTAGATTAAAGCTTTTGAAAATGGTATAACACAATACTTTAAGTTACAACAGGTAGCAGAAGTGACATTGTATATGTACATAGCTAAATTTTACCTGCTCCTTGGTAAACAACCCCATTAAAAAAGTGACAACTTTAAATGTATGTGTATATTGTAAATGTATATGTACCTCGTATAGTCACAGATAAGCACTATTTTAGTGTATCCCTTAAAAGTGTTTGTGCAAGATACAAGATCTGTGCTTTGGAGACCATCTACACCGTGTATGGAACTGCCACTTGAGTTTGCCTTGTACGAATTACTAAATGAGATAATGTGTTAATGCTCACCCCCAGTTAAGAGATGCCTAAGTAGTAGAGCAGGGTGGGCGAGAGAGTGGACTGAAGGTTAACTAGTCTTAAAAGGAAACTAGCTCCCATGTATTAATTAGCGTTTGTTTTCTATGCTGTTCCATTCATACACTGGGCTTAGATTGTTGACTTGAGGCAGTCTAGTCGTTGAAAGTAAAACAAGCTCCCTTAAATTAGTTGACGTGCATATAGTCGCTCTGGTATTCCTTCAGGCATGGTCTCAACATGGTGGGCTTGAGGTGGTATAGTCATTTAAAGAAAAACAAGCCCCCATGTAGTATTTAACATGTTTGTGAATTCAGACATGACCGTAGTCATCCGTATGTGGAAGACATGAAAATCCTTTTAGGTGTTTTTAGCCTTGGTGCAGATTTATTTTTCTTCCTGCTTGAGAGTTATTTTGTCTTGAGTCGACTAAAGTGGGTTTAACCTCATCGTAATATCAGAGTAGACTATCTTCCCTGCCATGCTCCTGTGCATTATGGTCCTGACATTTCTTCTGGCCTTTTGGCATGCAATGGGGCATTGTTTGGAGCTAGTCTAGAAGTATCTTCAGACTCAGAGCTACATGTTTGGGTGCAGTTTCAAGTGGTTGTGTAGTGACTGCTTAAACCGTGTTTTTGTTGTTGACTTCCACGTCCTCTCATCTCCTTATCGTGTGACAGTGTGATGCCCTTTTGCCCCATTTTGTACCCTCACTTTATCTACATTTCTCTCTCTAGTGGGGCTATTATATTTTTAATAAAGAAGTCTCCTCAGTGCTGTCAAACACTTGCCAAAGTTCTAAGGGTACCTCAGCAAAGATGGAACTGTGAAAATTAAATCATGCCTTGTACTAATTAGGCTGTTCTTTTGTGTTTCTGCTTTTCTTCTGCAGTATGTGTGGGATAGAATGCTAGGAGGCTTCAAACACAAGAATTTCCGAACGAGGGAAGGAGTATGCCTCTGCCTTATTTCAACGCTCAGCGTGTAAGTCGCCACAGATCCGCAGCCTATGGTCATGGTGTGCAAAATGCACAGGATAGATCATCCAACATTCATGGCCGCGGGAGTGATCTTAATACCATTTTCTTTTATTTTTTAGGCATGGAGCCAATAGTTTAACACTAAGCAAAATTGTGCCACATATATGTAACTTACTTGGCGATCCCAATAGCCAGGTAAGTTTTGTTATGACTACTGAAGATCTTTCTGAAAATGTTGTTATCCGAGAATAGTATTGTTTACAACCAGTGACCCAGTTGAACATTTAATGTATGTGCTGCCCTTCTTATAAAGTAATATGCTACACTTCATAGTCTGTGACAAGACCAACATGCCTGTTATTACATTTACTCATATCCTGTTATGAAGAGGCGGGACCTTCTGTTTCAGATGACTGAAAATAGCGAGAATGCTTGTGAAGTTTTAGTTTCAGGCAGAGCATAAGTCACTGTGGTGAATGGTTGTGGTTTTGAGGATTGGGAGGGGTAGGGCCAAGGTGTTGCCTTTTCTATGGTAGGTGGCTGGTGTACAGTGTATGGGGAGGATGTGTTTGTGTACCTTGAAATTTACACTCTTGCGGGAGGGGAAGGGTTTGTTGTTCACTTGTCTGCACTTGTCCTGCATTGTTTCAGTGTGAAGAAAAATTTATTAAAAATAGTAACCAGATGTCTATGTGAAGGTGTTTGATGACCAAGACTATGACAAGAAAGCGCCTGTACTTCATTACTGTTACTGTACACTGCAAACTGTCAGAGGAATATGCCTTGTCTTATGGATGACAGACTCAAAATAGTTTTCTTTTAAAGTTGTATTCGAGTTCACAAAATTAGGCATTTCAGAGATAACAATTGAATGTGATTATGTGCTCAGTCTAACGGATCAGCAGAGTCCACAGTAACAGCAGTACAGACACACTTGTGTGTTCTCTGATTAGACATGTCTGCCCACATATGTTGAGCCCAGTCATATTTCGTAACTTCAGAACCTGACCCATGTAATTCGTAATGCGCGCTTCATCGACAAGTCTATTCGCAGAATTGCTGCACATGCACTTAACATTCCTTCCAAAATAAAGCAAGGAAAATTATACTATAGCCGATCAGAACAGACACAACTGCTACATTATAAACTAAATTCTCAGAATATCGCAGTACATAAAAGCACAACCTTTCCATCCTGTGCATTTCATGTGATTAAACTATGAGAATTGGCCTCTTGCCACGACTTCCTGAAACAAATGACATAGAAGGTGACCTTGGAGGGGACTTAACTGTTGTCACTTGCTTCCTTGGTTATTGGAGAGCATAAGGGATGGACTTGAGGTGGGAGTAAATCCTGTGAGGACTTGCTGTAGTCAGGTGAGTCAAGTGAATGGGCCTGCGCCCTGAAGATGTTTTTTGTGGTGTAAACACCGTAACTCTCTACGCTGTGCTTTGCAGTCGGTACCCTCTTGAAAAATGCATACTTGATAGTGTCAAGCTGGTCATCATTCACTAGTATGATGCTAAATGTACTTTTAGAGCTCACACCTATCCCTGTGAACAGATGGTGCTGAATACTGTAAGTGTGCATTTTTGTTAAAAATGGAAGTCTGTCTATAGTGGCCATGTCTTCAGTTCTTTAGGAAATACGTCGTCATTCTCTAAAGTGTGTAACAACAAAGTTCTTTCCAGTACTCCTCATGCATGCCACCAAAACGTTTCCAATAAAGGCTGCACTCGTGTTCAGTCCCTCAACTCCACTTCACACCTCTCCTTGTTTATGACCAGCAACCAATGTCTGGATAAGAGTGCTACTTTGGTCATCACACAACTCTGCAGTTCAACATGCTTCAACGAAGCACACCCTGGAGCATAGCTTGCTGTCGTCCAAGTGAGACTGTTTACTTGATATATCCCAGCGCTCTTCCAAAATCAGAACAGGGACCATTATTGGAAAAATATTAAACCATGCATTGGTGAAGCCAGTAAGTGTGGTGTTGGTAGTCCTTTGCAGGGCTTGGTTGAGGCTTGTTTTGCAAAAATGTTAAATTTATTTTTTGTAGATTGGCTAAAAGCAAAAAATATTTTTGGCTATCAAAAAGCACGCATTGCTACTCTAGATACTGGCATGGAAGGGAACTACTGTTTATGTAAATGTTCTCTTTGTGAAGGAGTGCAATGCCTTCACTAACCAGTGATGTTTGCCAGAGGCTGAAGAGGGCTGACCAAGCCTGGTTCCAGGAAATTGTTATCTTAATGGGACATGGGTGTGTTTAGGTGGGCCAATGTGTCCCCAATTCATGACAATTCTGGAGGTAGCCTACAAGCGCTAGATTAACATTATATTTTCTTCCTAACAGTTATTTGAAAGTTAAAGCTGAATGTTTATACTCGTCAGGCCCAAGCCTTATAATTTCCTGCAGGCCAAGCTCTCATAGAAGTACCTGGATACCAAGCAGATTGTAACAGTAGTTCACATTTGAGAAGGTCCTTGTAACCACACCTAAGCCTTTGCATCTTTGCACTAGGCAGACTGGCTATTTACTCCTTCCAATTTGTCCAACACATTTCTTTGCAAACTGTGATTTTTTTTACCGTTTATTGTTATGTCATTCTTTTCCTTTCATTGGTAAGGTTTAAAAAAACAGCAACACATTTGGAACAAAAAATCTGTACTCTTGATACCTAAAGCAGTTTATATGCCCGGTAATTGCAGTCAGAGAGTAACCTTCTGGGGTGTATCACACAGAGAGCCCCGGGATGCAACGGCCCACTTTGTGCACTATGGCATTACAGAAGAGGGTCCCTTGTGCAGCTTCTTCTGTAATACTGATAGCACGGGCGCACATATAGAGCCAGCGCTATTTTCAGAGCGCATTCCCTCATTTTCATGGGAGTATGGCCCCATGCAAATCAGGGACTGACTTTGCCTCTGTGCCCGATTCATATCATGGATGCCGGTACTGGGGAATATAGACTTTAGGATGCGAACTGACAATATATCACAAAAAGGTGGTGCACAGTCTTGTGCCTCCTTAAGCCTGACACCTGGAGGGGGCCAAGGGGCTACCATGGACCCACTAGACATCATCCTGCAGGCAGGTGCAGTCACTAACTGCACCTGCCTGCAAGGGACTCTCTCTCCTCCCCTCTTTAAATTGCAGGCATCATGCCGTTTGCATTGTGAATCACGTGATTTCTACACTTATAAACATCCGCTCGATTTTTCATTAAAGCGCTGCCCCCAGGGCAGGCGCGGGTTCCGGGCTACCCTGAGGGCAGCACATTAATTGTAACACGGTGTACTGTCCCTGTTTCCACCCAGCGCACCTGTTTAAAAGTGACAGTACTCCCCATCTGTGATATATAGGCCCTGTTGTTATTTGAAAACTCCCTTACAAAGTCATTGATGCATAGGTTTGCTGGGAGCTCAATCTCATGCACTACAATGGTCAAATTTGGTTTCCACTCATTATGCAACGGGAAGGTGAGAGGACAGGAGATGGTGGTCACACAGGCTGCTGTTGCAATTCCTATAACAACTGCAGAAACATAGATTTTTAGATGTTATGAAGTACTGGAAAAGCTTCAGCATAATCATGCAAAAGTTCACAAATGGTGGCAGCATCTGCGCCAGTGTAGCTCCTTGAAGCCAGCAGACAGCATGTATTTCCTGAATTAGTATATGATGCAGCTTTGGGTCCTGAAGGTCAAAGGACTACACGCTCTGCAACTTCTGTGCATGAATCCTCTACTGTGCAACCTCTCACTGTAACAGCGAACCTTATCAAACAGTTGCTATACAGTGAAATATAAAAAGTAAACAAACACTATTTAGGAAATGTGATCCAATAGAATAGATGAAATGTCCTAAAAATTATACATAATTGATTTTAAAATAACTTTATAAAGTATATCCTGGAATGGACACAGAGACTATCCGTTTATCTGAAAATCATACTTTGTGGCAAAACTTTAGTGATATCAATTTTAAAATATACCTGTGGAATTCAATATTTAGTTCTGAGGTAAATGTTTGGATAAATAGCCTTAATGCCACCATGTGTATATCATTCCAGATTGCATAATTTTTGGTAGCTCTTTATTGAACTGAATTTTGATCAGTACCATTGGTTGTACATGGGAAGAGTAAGATCACTTATAATCAGGACCTCTAAAATTATGCGGTGGGGAGGATCAAATTATGCGGCAGGGTTGACTAAATTATTAAGCAAGGAAAGCCAAATAATGCGGCGTAATGAGGCACATTTTATAAAAAAAAATTCCACAATTGCTATTACTATCTGGGCATAGGTTGCACCTCAGTAGTACAAGTTTACCACCCAAGTATAGCAATAATCAACAGAAAAGTGACCAGTCAGCCTTTGTGAGGGGCCTTCAACTGTGTGGCAACATGTATTGCCGCATTTTGTATCAAATGTTGATAAATTTGAGCTTGAAACATTTTTTTTATCTGCAGATTATGCAGCAGATAATGGATTGTGTGTCAAATCCATAATTATGCAGAACTCACAATAGCCATAAAATTGCATGATTCTGTGTCCCGGACTATAACCTGGGAATATGCAATGTACTGTAACGAGAATATCAGAAATAAATAAAGCGTATGTTTGTAACCCTGCCATACTGGTAAGAATAAATTCAACTCAGCACAATTTTTACTTGTGATAAAACGATTATTTTCTTAATCACAGCATCTGGCAGAGAATATATAGAGAAATATCTCTAGTAGGCATTGTAATTCCACATTATGGCTACTCATCCAATGAGGCATTAACTGCCACTATCTGAATAGTATAATGCACGTCCCATTCTGCAGTATATTACTGTATGTGTCCTACACAGACTAAACCACATGACACTCTCTGAACCCCCACTCAGAAACAGCCATAATTGAGGTGCAGAAGGCCGTTTATAATCTTGGGCCCCGGTGCCAATGCACCTGCTGCATCATTGGAAGGTAAACCTCCTTCCCCTCTCCCCCATCGCACACCTCTCCTCTGCAGCTTGCCTCGGACATGAGCTAGGGTTGCCAATGAATTGACCAGTATTTTAACGTCTGTCAGTACAAAAATAGGAAGAAAAACGATTTAAGATGATTTTCCCTAACAGCGACTGTTTAAACACTGCACTTTAAAATGTATTCTTGAGGTTCCTTGATGACCCCTGACTGATAAAATAAACAAAGTGGGGGGGGGGGGGGGGTGGAAATCATGTTTGGCTGTCCACATGGAGGAAGCACTAAACGGGTGCTTATTTGTGGCCCCTTCTGCTGTGACTAGGAGGGCCAAAGGTCATGTTTGGGTGGGCCTGGCTCATCTGCTAGAACCGGACCAGGGGGCAGACGGTCGCTGACCCATACTTTGTGCCCAGTGCGCAGAAGAAAAATATGAATGACACACCAACAAACAAAGGAATGAAGGGTGCTGGCTGAAAATCCCTATAAAGAAGTAGATTTATAGAATTTTAGTAAAATCAAAACGTCTAGGCTAACACCAGACCTAAATATGGATTAGCGACACCACAAATTTACAGTCCAAGTTATGTGTGTATTTTTTGGGGGACAAACGCTGTTTGATGCCTAATAAGAAAATAACAAGTAATGACTGGAGTAAGGCGCCCCTCGTGTTTTGCAACAGTTGTTTTACTTAATTCCCATGCAGCAGCGGTGCCCGTTTCTCCTTTGTCTGTAGTGGCGTGTTGCAGTTCTAGAGCTCACCGACAGGGGTTCCCGCCACGCCTGGATATTCGGCGAACCTAACGCCCAACGTCCCTCGGCTCAGGCACAATAAAATATCCACGTGTTTAGTTGACGACATAATTTACAATAACCAAGCTTTATAAGTAATACCCTCGGGAAGAAAACCAAATTCTGCTTTCGTCCTGTCAGGCGCTCGCCACTTTAAATGCGTTTCATTGAAAATACTGTGGCGATGGGCCGGGGACTTTGTGGCGTGCTCAAGCGTGGATAATCTTCCTTTACTTACTTTATGTTTTCCTTACATATGTGTAGATATATATTTTCACGCATGATTGAACTCGCAGAGTCTGAGGACTTGCGAACAGTCGCAGTGACCTTGTGGAGCGAGGCCGAGAGCTCTGTTCGTCAAGCGAGAAGGACTGGATACGAACAAAGCACGGAAAATGCCTATTCCTACTATTCACAAAAGCAGTCCTGTGTGGGACCCCTGTCGGCGAGCCTTGGTATTGCAGCGCTTTTTCGATGATGCTGCACACTTGAAAGACATTTTACCACAATATTTCAATTGAATAAACCAGTCTTCAGGACATAAAAAATAATGAAAATAAAGTTAACTGCGTTTCCACTGCTTGGGCCTATGTAGTAATGTTTTTTTCTTCATTGTACTCCGATTTCGGTAAAAGGCACCCACCCCGTGTTATTTATTTGTCTCTGCGCTTATTTCAAATGACGTGCGGGATTTATTGTCGGCACCGAGCAGGGTTTGAACCCGGATATGCAGGTATCTTGTGCTCACTGAACAGCATACTATTACCGGTTTGTACTGCATTGGTAAAATGATGTCATTTGGCAAATATAAAACAAACACACTAGGCTAAGGACGATTAACTGTGTTATCCTTAGTTTTGTAGTCAGTGACGCAGGGTTACTGCCGATGACCTCAATCAAACATGATGTGACGGTTGCGGCCTTAATTGACCTCGCCGGTGACATTATTTATGGCTTTGACACTGCCGAGGTCATCAATAAGGATACATTAGAATTTATTTGTATGCGTTATGCAATTATGCTAAGTTCTGATATATATGTAGGAATATTGTGAGATCATGGGCTGTCCATTTTGGGTAAAATGTTACGTTTTTCACAGCGGGGAGGAAGCTATGGTTTTTGTGGCTAACCCTAACAGGCCAATTTTCGGGCGGTTTCAGTTTTATTTCATAATGGTTTTCTACACCTCATGCGTTTTATTTGAATATCTAAGATATTTTTAAACTACGTGAATATGCTATGAGTAGATGAAATAACGAATTAACCATGACGTTTTGTCAGTGTATATGTGTATCCAAAATTCATATAATATGCATTTTACTTTTAGCATCGCTACTGGAACACCTGTATAAGTTGCGCAAAAATACTTTTCTTCTGTTGAACGTCTTTAAGAAGTCTCTATCGCTAGAACTTTCCCTTAATTGAGAAAATATTGTAGCACCCAAAATCTTTTGGAGCCTTACCTGTGTACACTTCCAGAAGTGCTATACATTAACCCCTTAGCTGCTAGGCCTTTCCCCCCCCCCCCCCCTGCTAAGCCTTTTTTGGGCTATTTGGGGTAGTGCGCACTTAGGCCCCTGTAACTTTTTGATCACATGAGGTATCCACGCCAAATTTGCGTCCTTTTCTTACAACATCATGGGGATTCTAAAGGTACCCAGGGTTTGCGGATTCCTCTGGAGGGGTCCCAGAAATTAGCCAACATACAGCAACATTTTGTTTTGTTTGGGAAATATTGGAAAAACGGGTTGCAAATGAAAGCGTCTGGGTTTTTCTCTGCAAATGGTATCAAAAAAGGGTTTGTGGGGCTGAAATCACCATTTTCTCAGCTTTTAGGGAATGACAGACTTTTGTCAGAAAACCAACGTTTTTTACAGTTTTGACATTTTTCTGGGACCTAGCCTATTTCAATGTGTGGGTTTGGTAGATTTCCCTAGATGGCCCCTGAGCACGGGGCCAAAAACCCAGGTGACACCCCCTTGCAAAACCAGGAGGTTTTGAGATAGGCAATTTTGATGTCGCCTCACTACGTTTTGGGCCCTTGCCTGTCGCGGGTGCTTGGGCCTCCCACACAAGTGAGGCACCATTATTACCGGGAGACCTGGTGGAACGCTGGGTGGTGGGAGATTTGTGTGAGCTCGGTGATGCCACAACTTTCCCACACAAAAATGTGTGAAAAAAGTGTTTTTTTCCAGCTAAAATTGAGGTTTTCAGTGGATTCTGGGTAAGGAAACGTTGGGAGATCCACGCAAGCCATACCTCCCTGGAAGCTCCCGGTGTCAACCAGATCGTTTTGACATAATTAGTTGTTTATTTCTACAGCGTGAGAATTTCGGCACAATATTGCAAGGAAAATGTGACAGACATTTTGAGGTTTGCAGGACATTGTGGCTAAATTGTCGTTTACATATCTACAGTTGGTAGGTTATTCTTAGATGGAATGTACACCTTGGTAGAGAGACTAAAAAGACAGATTCCTGCACAGCCATCTATTCCTCAAACACACACATACTGGTTGGATTTGGTACAAGGGCGAGTGATGGTTCAGTATATAAAATTTTATTAACAAGAGATATTTTTTTTTTTATTTTTTTTTTGAAACCGTTTATTGCAGTTTGAAAAAGTTACAGGTATGGGCCTACAACCACTCGGCCGGCCGCTAGAGTGACAAAAGCATATTGCATACATACAGCAAGAGTCTCTTGGCGGTGCAGATTAGCAAAGCAGGAGAAATCAATGTTGCAGGCCGCGTAGCTCCATGCCCACAATACGGTTCCCTTTTATCAAAACAAAACAACACACAGAACCACACCCGCAAGGCAACCCGCGATCCAAAGTGACAGCACGTGCTCCATAAGTGGGGGATCCCAACCAGCAGCAGAACTCTGAAGAGGGGAATTGGAGTAGATCAGGGACTGGGGAACCGCGTGCCACGGCTGAGGGAGGGGGGCCATCTAGGGAGACGGAGCTGGCGAGGCAGCCGGTAGCAGTGGCGGCTCACAAATACCCCCGCGGTAGGCGTTCCAGGGGCCCCAGATTTTCACCCATGCCCCAGGCTTACCCCTCGCCACATACACCACCTTTTCACGAAACATACACCAATCCATATGTTCTTTCCAGGCCAACACCGCCGGGGGCCTCTGGGATCCCCACAATTGGGCAATGTCACGCTTGGCTATCATGTATCCCAGAGTCACCCACCGCGTCTGCGGGACCGAATAGTCATTTGGTTCCCACACATTCAGCAAGCATCTCCTCGCTTCGGGCAACAGCGCGACTCGCGTAACCACACGCAGGACCTCATGTACACCACGCCAGAATCGCTTCACCTTAGGGCACTCCCACAGTATATGCATGAAAGTTGCCAGGGCACCACAGCCACGCTTACACAATCCGTCACCAGCAAAGCCCATACGTAGAAGCCTTGGCCCCGTCACGTAAACCCGGTGAAGGATCTTAAGCTGGACGAAACGAAGGCGAGCCGGGATGGCCACCTCTTTCGGAGAGGCCACCGCGGAAATCCAATCCTCGTCGTCCAGCTCCAGCCCGTCGGCAACCCAGGCCTCGCGGAGACTAGTCAGCAGGCACGATCTGTCGTTGATCAGTTTTTTATATATGAGGGAGATTGTGCTGTCCGGGACATGGCCATCCAGCACTCTGTCCTCCAGGGGGGAAGACTCCGGGATGGACGCGACATCCGGGAAGACGGAGCCCAGCGCATGGCGGACTTGTAGGTACCGAAAGTACTCACTGCCCTGCAGCTGAAACTCCGTCTGCAGCGTCGCAAAAGTCTTGAATCCCCCCCTCGTCCAGAGATCTCCCACAGTGCTGATTCCGATCGTGTCCCACTTCTCAAAGCCCTTCGATGTCCACAGGGAGCCCAACCTCTCAGACGCATATAGCGGTGACGCCCGGGTCAAACGGTCCTTCCACCCCATAGCTGCATTAGCCGCGTGCCAGACACGCACCATGACACGCGTCGGTCCCGTCAGACGGGAGTCGGGCGCGCCAGAGTAGAGCGCTCGATTATAGTCGCCACCGGGCAGGAGCATCTTGTCCATCTCAAATGCCGGGTTCAAGGCGGGCCCGTAAAGGCCATGATTAATTGCAGCTAGTTGGGAGGCCCAGTAATACCGTTTAATGTCCGGGAGGGCGACCCCCCCATCGTACCACGGGAGCGTCAGTTTAGCCAGAGCAATGCGCGGCCTCCCGTCCCAGAACAGGCGCCGCTGGAGGCCCTCCACCTCACGGAAGTAGCGTGCCGGAACCAAGTCCATAGTATTCTGGAGGGCGTAGAGGAAGCGCGGCAAGGACATCATTTTAAACAAGGCCGCTCGGCCGAGCGGCGAAAGCGGCAGACGCCGCCAGCGCACCACGTCCTCCTTCAAGCGCTGGAGGGGGGGTAGCAAATTCCGCTCATAGTGGGCCTCCGGGTCAAGAGTGATATATATACCCAGGTACCGAAACCCCTGGGAGGCAATCTGGATCGGACAGTCCCGTGGGAGGACCGGAGCCTCCCCGGAAAGCACATAAACGCAGGATTTCGCCCAGTTGATGACAAGGCCTGAGTTGCGACCGAATGAGCGCAAAACATCAACCAGGACGATCAGTGATTTCCGCGGGGAGGCAAGATACAGGAGGATATCGTCAGCATAGAGGGACACGCGGTCCTCATGCTCGGGGGTCCAGCGGAGACCACGGATGGAAGGGTGCCACCGCAGCCACTCCGCCAGGGGCTCCAGGGCCAGTGCAAACAGGAGAGGTGACAGGGGGCAACCCTGTCGCGTGCCCCGCCCCAGCGCGAATGGGGCCGAGACTCGCCCATTCACCACCACCTGCGCCAATGGGCCCGAGTACAACAATTTGACCCAGCTAATAAACCTCGGTCCAAATCCAAATTTCGCCAGCATCGCCCAGATGTATGGCCATTCAAGCGTGTCAAACGCCATGGTGGCGTCCAAGGACGCCAAGATGGCCGGCTCCCGCACAAATGGGACCCGTGCGAGCACCCCGTGCAGGCGCCGCAGATTGAGCGCCGTGTTGCGGTGTGGTATAAAGCCAGACTGGTCTTGGTGGAATTAACAAGAGATTTAACAAAAATGAAATGCACTGTCAATAATTAAATTGACAAAAAAACAAACCAGCGACTCGCAGCTCGTGAGCTGTAAAGCCACGGCAAGGCACCAACCGCTTTACAGGCCATTCACACACCTTTCGTACGCGATACACACAAGACCATTCACACCACCAGGCAGAAAAATAACACATTATAACATTCACAAAAAGGGACAAGGTACACCCTGCTTCAGAAAGACAAATATTACTGCACAGCCATCTAATCCTCAAGCACACACACACACTGGTTGGATTTGGCACGAGGGTGAGTGATGGTTCAGTATATACAATTGTATTAGCAAGTGATTTCACAAAAATGAAATGCACTGTTAATAATTGAAAGGGCGAGAAACTGATCCATTGACTCACAGCTCGTGAGCTGTAAAGCCACGACAAGGCACCAACCGCTTTACAGGCCTTCCATACACCTTTCATACGTGTGACACATACAAAACCATTAACACCGCCAGCCGCGGGCCCATCACATTACAACACTCACACCAGCAGACAGCGCCATTCAAGGGCCCATCACTTACACACACCCGCATTCCTGACACAGCAACCACACAAGCTGATGGATTGCGTGGAGTGGCACTCAGCTAGCAGTGTGTGTAGTGACCAGCAGCAAGTCACTACTCACACACCGCCAGCCGAGCGCCAGTCCACGCACACCGCTAGCCAAACACCAGTCCACACAGACCGCTAGCCAAGCGCCAATCGACGCACACCGCCTGCCAAGCGCCAATCCACGCACACCACCGCCAAGCGCTAGTCCACGCACACCGCCAGCCAAGTGCCAGTCCACACACACCACCAGTCAAGCACCAGTCCAGGCACACCGTCAGCCAATCGCCAATCCATGCACACCGCCAGCCAAGCACCAGTTCACGCACACCGCCAGCCAAGCGCCAGTCCACGCGCACCGCCAGCCAAGCGCCGGTTAACGCACACCGCCAGCCAAGCGCCAGTCCACGCACCCCGCCAGCCAAGCGCCGGTCCACGCACACCACAAGTCAAGCGCCAGTCCAGGCACACCACCAGCCAAGCACCAGTCCACGCCCCCGCCAGCCAAGCGGCAGTCTACGCACACCACCAGCCAGGCGCCAGCCTACACACACCGCCATCACATTTAGGATTTTTTTTAGAAAAAAATAAAAACACACACAAATTGCAAATAGATACAAATCTACTAACACAAAATCTGAAACTAAATACATTGCACTAATGCCAACCTTGAAACAGAATCAAATTTTTTAAAGAATACAGACCAGGCAGTTCAGTTTACCACTCATGGATGCTCCCAAAAATTATTTTGCGTGTGGTACGCTCTAAAACAAGCAGGGACACACAGCCCAGGGTTAGAAGGACACTCTGGGCAGTACATACGAGTCTCCTTCCGCGTACCTCTTCGCCAACAGACTCTACATCTCCTAGTGGGAAAGTATTTTGAGGATGTGGGAGGAATGTAATCAGGAAAGTGGCGATCTTTCAGTCGAGCCACATCCTCCACCACTCCAACTCTAGGAACACTTGCCTGTTCCACAACAACAAGGCTGCCTATCACAGATTGCTGAAACTGAACAAAAGTCAACTTTGATGCAGGAGAACACTCCTTGAACACAACAAAAGCATTGAAAGTTGCTAAATTAAAGAGATGGATGGCCAACTTCTTATACCAAACGTAAGCCTTATGAATAGCAGTTTAAGGTTCCAACCTCTGATCTACTCTATCAAAACCACCCATGTGCTTATTGTAGTCTAAAATGCACACAGGTTTGCGCACTTCAGAAATCTGACCCCAAACAGCCACAGGTGAAGTACTCTCATCATGGATGGTAGTCAGCATGTACACATCCCTCCTGTCCACAAATTTCACAGCTAGTGGTTCATCACTACGCAAGGAACTGCACTGTCCCCTCTGAAGTTGTCTGCAAACAAGCTCTTTTGGGTAACCTTTACGGTTAGAGCGGATTGTGCCACAAACAAAAGTGTCCACTTTGAAAAATTCCTTAAACAACTGCACAGCAGTGTAGAAGTTATCAAGGTACAAATGGTGGCCTGTGTTAAACAGTCCTCTAGCAATATCTCACACAATTTTCTCTGAAACTCCAAAAGCGGACGGACAACCAGGGGGGGGTCAATAGTGGAATCCCTACCAGTGTAAACACGGAAATTAAAAACATATCCTGTCCTACTCTCAGACAACATATACAGCTTAATTCCATAGCGTGCCCTCTTGCTAGGGATTACTGCCCAAAAACCAAATGACCCTTGAACAAGACCAAAGACTCATCAATAGATATTTCTTTCCCTAGAGTATAGATCTCTGAAAATCGATCTACAAAGTGATCAAGAACATGCTGAATCTTAAAAAGAAGGTCACAGTCAGGGTGATCTTGTGGCAATGCCAAATAATTATCTACAGAATGCAGCATCCGTAGCAAAAGTAAATACCGATCACGAGTCATAACTGCAGGAAATATGTCCGTTGCCATCAAGGGACTGGTAGACCAATATGAAGCCATGGACGGCTTCCTTATCAAACCCATCAATAAAGTCATACCCAAAAACTTCTTCATCTCTTCCAAATTTGTGGGAGCCCACCGGGTAGCTCTAGAGTGGGGCCTAAGTTTGGCACTGTTGTCCCTCAAAAACTGTTCAGCATACAAATTAGTCTGCTCAACCATCTCACCCAAAAATACATCATCCATAAACAACTTAAAAAACTGTATAGGCAAAAAATGTTCACAATCCACTCTACACCCTGCATCACCACTAAAGGCAGGCAACACCGGCTGCAGCATGTTTGGATCAACCCAGAGTCCAGCACTTCCAGTAGGAAGCCTAGCAGCCTCCGGCTGCAATCCAGATGCCTCTTGCACTATCGGCATAGCAGTATCCTCCTCTAAAACAGGCACTTCATCCGCACTGAGAGTAGCTTCATCTGCACTGAGAGTACCTTCATCATCTGATGATTCCATGTGGAGAGAAACTCACTGCCTGAATCTTCCCCTCCCTCCTCTCCCTCAGACGCACTGTGAGTCTCATAATCCTGCTCAGAGGAAGATTCAAGAAGCATACCAACCACCTGCTGAGCAGTCATTCTACGGCTAGCCATACTGCTTACTAATAAAAGTAACTTGTCAAACAAGTCAACAACAACAAACACTTTGTAAAATAAGTAATAAACAAAATGCACCTTTATCAGAAATACCTATATACTCCAAAACGATACCACTCACTTGCCAGAAGCAGCTAAATTCACCACCACCTACTCTTCACAGACACAGTATGGATCAACAATATCCCACTAAAAAAGAAAGAGAAAAGAAAATTACACATAAGACAATGCAAAACACATCGCAACGAATTCCATGCACAAAACACTAACTAAATAAGCTGCCATTATGACACCACTTACAAAAAAATTCATTCATACATGACAAAAATACTAATTTGGAGAAAATACAACATAAATGTTTTTCTTGCCAAAAAAACGCAACTGCGCAAAACTGCAGAACACCACTGTCGAAATCGCAAACGGGAATCAAAAGCTTTACACTAGAATAAAATGGAGAAAAAAACATTACAATCACATATGCAAATAATGCACCAGTGCACACACAATCCACCAGCCAAGCTAAGGGGTAGGTGGGCCTAAGAGTATAAATAAAATATTCACCCCCGTAAAAGGGGAGCAACCCTTGCCCTTGAGGCCACTCCCAAACACAAATATTAAAAAAAAAAAAACAGGTGTCTAGTGACTTCTGCCCCCCTTGAGGGCAGATGGGCCTAAAAACATATTGCTATTCTGCCACCCAAAGAGGGCAGAAATGACCACAATCCTCCTCCAAGGTGCTGCTCCCCAACATAAAAAAAAACCCGGGTGACCAAGTGGCCCTACAAAAAAACAAATCAGTCGATCTGCCCCTCAGGGTGGCAGAAACTGCCAAATTAATGCTCACCAAATGGGAGCAACCCTTGCCCAAGGGGCCACGCCCCACAAAAAAATCTCTGGTGGTCTAGTGGGCCCAATTTAAAAAATAAACATGGCGATCTGGCCCCCTGCAGGGCAGACACAGCCACAAATATTGACCCCAAAGGAGAGGGACCCTTGCCCAAGGGGTCACTCTCCTCAAATAACTCCCTGGTGGCCTAGTGGGCCCTACATTAAACAAGCATTTGGAATGTAATCGGTCTCGCCTTTGGGACCTTATATGTACTTAGCTATGCAGCACATTAGCCTGCGCCCTGAAACATCTGCTGTTTTTTGACATGGAGGGAAAGGAAGCACCAAACTGCGTGACACGCCAAGTATTGGAACACACGGGGAGAAATATTGCCTTTCAGCAGGAAATGGTATAGTCCAAAGCTCTGTTTTTAATATAAAATCTGGGCCTTCGGTGGTCATATCACTGAAAATACAAGATTTAAAAAAAAAAATTGTCTATGGGTGCTCGTGGAAGACAATTTCTATGGACTGAAAACTAGAGAATGCTGAAGTGATTCTGGTATTTTACTGACCTCTGCTGGTCGTTTTCTATCAAGAAAGTTAAATAGAGGCAGTTGCCAGAAAAATTTTAAAAATTTAAGTCCATCAGCAGAAAGCAATTCTGGTATTATACTGACCTCTGCTGGTCTTTTTCTATCGACAGTTAAATAGTCAGTTGATCAAAAAAAAAAAGTCCCTAAGCGGAAGCAGACAAGTCCTAGGGCTGATCTCCAGAGTCCACAAACCATATAAACATATAAGTATATACTAATTATATACAAGAGGTCTCGAATGCTCGACCTAAAAATGGCGAAATCTGCCCCCCCCCCCCCCCCCCCATGGGTACAGACAGCCAAAATCAAAAGCCCCCAAAGGGGAGTGACCCTTGCCCAAGGGGCCACTCCCCACCAAACACTCCCTGGTGGTCCAGTGGGCATTTTTTTTTTTTTTGGGAAACCTTTATTACAGATTTCAAGAGATATACAAGTATGGGCCTACAACCTTCAGGCCGGCCGCTAGTAGACAGTGAGACCATGAAACATATTCATAAACACAAGCAGCAAGCAGTAAAAAGTCCCACAGATCAAAAATCATTTGCGGCCACATTGCCCAACCATCCCAAATGGTGGTTTCATTTTAAATGAAAAAACGAGAAACAAACCCACAAGGCGGCAAAAATCTAGGCAACAGACAAAGCCTAAAATATACTCCCCATAAGGGGAGCGACCCTTGCCTAATGGGCCGCTTCCCCCAAACAGTAACGACTGTCCCTGGCGTCTAGTGGGCATTCCTGATGCACGATCGCGCAGCAGGAATGCACAAAAGAGGCATCGAGGGAAAGGAAAACCCTTTCCTTTCCCTCGATGTCTCTTTTGAGAAAATCGCCCCCCTCCCCAGCCCCAAAACTTACTCTCTTGTATGGAATAAACATACATGAAACCCAAATCTGGCTTCATCTGGTCTTACATCACTTACCTCTTTGTTCACCGACGCACAGGAAGCAAATGGCTTCCTGCGTGTCGGTGATCAAAGGGAAACCTCGAATGATGTCAGCGCGCCTCGCGCGCTGACGTCATTGACGTGGAGGGGGGTGGGGGGAGGCAGGGGAAGCCGGTTACGAGACCCAGATCGACCGCCCACGGGGGGAGCGCCAGCGCTTCCCCCGTGGGTGGGTGTCATGACGAGCCGGATTAGTCATGAGCACGCAATGGGTTAACCGTCCATATGCATAAAACCACATCTGATATAGATTGACGATCTATGCAGTTTAGGTAGCCTTGTGCTTTTATGTTAAAGTTCATGTAGACCATCTGAACAGGACAAACTGTACACAGGAAGTGTTTATCAAGGTCTATGTGACGGAGGAATGCGCACTTCCTAATTTAGAGCTCCAAAGCAGCATTCTAAGGAGTTACAAAATTGGTCCAGTAAGTGAGGGTGATGGATTGAGACCTATGGCTTGAGACCAGGGCTGGTCCTAGGATATGTGGGGCCATGGGCAGAATAGGAACATGTGAGACCCCTAAGCAGATACGACGCGGGATCGGTTCGGGCCGGCTAAGAAAGTTAATTTTTTCCTTTAAATTAAAATGACACCCCGCCCCCACAGTTAACAGCTAACACCCATTGACAAAACGAGCCTGCCGCGACAGTGTTTTGCCAATGGTTGTTAGCAGTTTAAGCTAAATTAGTAACTACAATAAATGATTTTACTTTCACCTTGTTGTTTTGACCAATAAGTAGCTCCTTCACACACACTTGCATAGAATCACAACTGCAATGCAGGCCCATTGCTCTTTGTGCTCTGCAGAGAGGCCATATTTTGAATGGTCATGTAATATGAACACCTTTTTGACCCACAGACAGGCACAGTGTGAAAGTTGTACTGCCTGCAGACTCAACTCCAAAGTGCTCAACTGTAGCCTGTTATAAACACCTGGAGGCGACTCAGTACAAAGGGAGCATCATCCAAGAGTAATATGCTGTGAAATAAAATACACCAACACACATGCTGGAAATAGCTAGCACTCTTGGGGAATGCAAGATTCAGTAAAGCATGAGAAATATAAACAGGAACAAAATTACTGCCACGGATTACCCTAACAGCAGGACCACTGGAATTATGTGGCAGGAGAGGGTTAAATTATGTGGCAGGGTGAGTAAATTATGTGGCAAGAAACGGCAAATTATGCGGCATAACCCGTAACATTTTGAAATGGTATTACTTCATTTTTTTGCCATTTTTAAACTTGGTAACACTGTTTGGGCCCTAGTTGCACCGCATTAGTAACAATTTAACACTCAAATTTAGTAGTGGGGCCCTGATTGAGACCTTGGAAGATAGATCAAGTGCGGAATAAAGTTATCTTTTTAAATTACCAACTAGGAGGTACCCCTCACTATCACTAGGGGACAGAGTTTTTTGTACCAATAATAAAACTGTGTCTAAATACTGCCAACAGTGATATTTGTTGATACAAAATGATTTCTGCGAATGTGTATTTTTAAAGGGATTGTGCAATTTTGTGATTGACTGTATTTTAAATATTATGGCTTTTAAGGATGTTTTCCATCTATCAATCTCAAGCTTTATTCGATTAGTTATAAAATAATCTTAAAAACAATATCATAATACATTACAGCAAATATAAGATGCATACAAAATTCTTTATGAATAAGCTAAAAATTCATTGTGTTGCATCATCTCAATACATTCTTTAAAAACAACCACACGGAGTAACATACAACAGGGTCAGGAAGCATATGCAGAAAATTAAATGCCAGTCAATGTTGTCGAAAGCTCTGTTTTTAAAATATACGTAATAGATATCTTTGTCTGAAACACTCAAAAGAGAGTAAAATGCATCAACTTCTGAGGGGAAGTATCATCGCATGGTCAAATTAAAATAAGCTTAAAGTTCTGTTGTCCCAACAGAAAGCAAATGTTACTTCTAATTGATCCTAAGCGATATTTGGTTAAATATGATCGTTCCCAAAGATTTCTCACCTGAAAGAGATCGGATTCATTCAACCCCCCCTCTCATGTTTTAGGCACAATATATTCTCTTAAGGACAGTTTTTCAAATCCTCTCTCCTAACTAGTGAAGTTTGCAAATCTAAAAATTAACTCTTTGGCCCGTCTGCTCTCCCCTTTGTCCAACAGATGTGGAGACGCATGCAACTCAGGCCTTTACAGTGCATCAGTAGCATTTCTAATATAGCTTAAGCATGGAATCTCATAACTAGAATCACAGGCTAAGCAATCAGTAATAACATCTTTATTGGATGCAGTTTGTTGGTTCTCCCACAACTTATTTCAAAGGAAGAGTGGGGCAGGTTTTATAGAGTCTTCCAAATTGGCTAAGTCCAATTATTTGTGGAGAAAAAGATATGGTTACCTGATCCTACGCCTACCAGTGTCCTGTAAATGCAGTTCTCCTCTTGTAAGCTGGAGCTGTCCCGATAACCCCATAAGGCGGCCCAAAGGTCAGACCCCGTAAGCATTTAAGTTTGTAGACCTCCAACAGTGACAGAGTCAACTTACTGCCAACTCTAGTGTCCAGTCCTAACAGGGCCCCCACTAAATGATTAAAAGGGAGGCATCGGTTAGAGATACAGGGTAACCAACTTCCATATGAATCTAAAGTTACCCCTGATTTGGAAATCTCCCTGATAATTGTTTGATTTTGTCCCTTAATTGAGATAGGTCTGATTTTACAATGCTTCTTCCCGCATATCATATAATGGTTCTTCGTAATGTTAACTTCCAAATATAAAGCATCCATAAACGTGACTAAAGCACCCATGAGACCATGAAGGCCATTTGGTTTGCAGGAGAGCAAACTGCATAATCGGCCTAGAGCAAAAGCCTTAACGTAGCTGGATTTCACTTTTGGTAGGTCCTTCCCCAGTGGAATTCAAAAAGGATGCAGGCCATTTATGTATGAAACAAATAAGATGGGGCGAGAACAGAGCCCTGACGTAAACTCTGGGGAAAGTCAAAAGGTTTACTACATTCACCCTCTATTCCGTATTTGCCTGAAACAATGACCCCTTGATACAAGGCATGAAGAAAATCTACCAGTGGATGGGGCAGGCCTATCTGAGATAAAATGCTCCAGAGTTTGGAGTGACTTGCACGGTTAAAGGTGCTACTAAGATCTATAAAAGCCAAATGGAGCTATCCTTTCTTGGCAATCATGTAATTCCTTATTATGAGATGTAAATTCAGGCACCATTCTCTAAATTCATATTGCACAGGGCTAAGTATATAATTTTGCGGCACCCAATCCTCAATCTTGTGCAGAATAATGCGCCCCACAATCTTTACCACATCGAGGATCCTGTCTATTGCCTTTCTGAAGACTTGGATAATATTGGCAGTTTGCCACCCAGGAGGAACTTTTCGGCAGACTGCAGCACTTAAAACATTAGTGATTATAGGTGCCCAGAAGGGGATGGTAACCTTGTATAGGTCCATGGGGACCCCATTGGGACCTGGTGCCTTTTTAGATGGACAGGCGATGATTGCAGCTGTGACCTCTTCGAGTTCAGATGTAATCTCCAGGGGAAACCGTGCAGCATCATTCATACCAACTTCCACAAGTCTTTCCCCATTAGAGTAAATCCTACTTGAGGTGTTCAAGCCATCTATCTGGGCTAATATTAGACCCTAGCACCTCTATTATAATAGAGGTGATGTTCCTACTCTTCACGATGCTCCAGAAACACCTAGCGTCCTTAACTTTGGAAGATTTAACTAAACTCTTCCACGTTTCTTCCTTGCTAGCCAATTTCCTATTCTTAAAGGCAAGTTTATAATCAAATCTTGTTTCTACAATCTACTGCTGATTCCTAGGATTACTGTTAAGGGCTATATGCAAACTTCTGTTTGCGACTCTACAGGGGTTATCAAACCACCCTGAGTAAGACATTTTCCCAGACCTATAACGACCTGTGGTAAGAGTTCTAATCAAATTAATCTGCCACCCTAAATCATAAACTGAATTATGAAAATTGATAAGGAAAAAAATTAAACTTGTTTGTAAGAATGATACACAAAATTCGTACCCCTTGATGATTATACGCAATTAGAACAACCTATAATAAACTTTGTAATACAAATCATGATTATCTCCCCGTGCTCTGCACCCTGGCACATTAGTTAAACAGAAAAAACTTTCAAAGCCATCTCAGGAGATGTCCTCCAAGGAACAGGTTTCTTGCATCATTATTTTATACAATTTAAAAATAAAATTAACCCAATCCTGGTCCTGCAACTTAAAACAGTAACCGCCAATATTCCGTACTTTGCTGTAGGCTACTCCCAGGTATGGTAAGTCTGAGAAATCACCTCTAGCCTGATATATATTTAATGCACTCTCAGGCAAAATGTTGTTAGTTACCCGTCAATTGGTACCATCTAAATCCAATAAGGGGGAAAATCTGTTGACAGTTGTGTAAGACGGTCGAACAGCAATTGCCCCGGTGGGTGGTAGGTATTGATGTGGCAGAGAACCCAATCTGGATTGCGAAGGTTTATACAAAAAAACCACAGCGGTACAATACTAATGCTTCTGAACATATGATCCTGCCGACTATTGCATAAAATTAATGGCTGGGCTAAGCTTGAGTACTTGCAATGTATAACCCTACAATCTTTAATATAACAGGCCAAGTTGACTTTTTTTGCTTCCTGTTCATCGATGATAGAGCAGAATTTAAATTACTAATTCAGGATTAAAATTGTGGACGTTCTGCTGTCACTGTTGAAATTAACAAAAGTTGAACAGCTGAGATTAATAGTCTCTCCTACATTCTTCAATTTGAATGGCACTTCCTCTAAGTCATAGGTACTCACAAACTTTCTCTCGCGGGTCAAATTTACAGTGTGGTTTGTGGCCGAGGGCCGCACCGCTGGGGGTGGGATCAGTGGGAGGTGGGGGCAGAGCAAAAAACAAACTGTGACCATGAGGTTGAACACAGGGTCCTGCAGCGGATGCATTCGTCCACTGAGCCACCAGATCCAGCATACACACATCTCTCTATCTCTCTATCTCTCTATCTCTCTATCTCTCTATCTCTCTATCTCTCTATCTCTCTGTCACTGTCACTGTCACTGTCTCTGTCTCTGTTTCTCTCTGTATGTCTCTGTTTCTCTCTGTATGTCTCTGTCTCTGTTTCTCTCTGTATGTCTCTGTCTCTGTTTCTCTCTGTATGTCTCTGTCTCTGTTTCTCTCTGTATGTCTCTATCCGTCACTGTCGCTCTGTCTCTATTGGTCTCTATCCCTGTCTCTATTCCTGTCTCTGTCCCCGTCTCGGTCTCTATCCCTGTCTCTATTCCTGTCTCTGTCCCCGTCTCTGTCTCTATCCCTGTCTCTATTCCTGTCTCTGTCCCCGTCTCTGTCTCTATCCCTGTCTCTATTCCTGTCTCTGTCTCTATCCCTGTCTCTATTCCTGTCTCTGTCCCCGTCTCTATCCCTGTCTCTATTCCTGTCTCTGTCCCCGTCTCTGTCTCTATCCCTGTCCCTGTCTCTATCTCGATCTCTGTCTCTATCTGCCTCTGTCTCGGTCTCTGTCTGTCTCTATCTCTGTCTGCCTCTACCTGTCCCTGCCTCTGTCTGCCTCAGCCTCTATCTGCCTCAGCCTCTATCTGCCTCAGCCTCTATCTGCCTCAGCCTCTATCTGCCTCAGCCTCTATCTGCCTCAGCCTCTATCTGCCTCAGCCTCTATCTGCCTCAGCCTCTATCTGCCTCTGTCCAAACTTGAAGCTTCCTAAAAGGCCCTTTAAAAGTCAGCTGTGAAAGCGCTTACAGCTGACTTTTAAAGGGCCTTTCGGGAAGCTTTCCAACGGTGCTGTGAGGTCACAGAGGCCGGCAGAAGATGGCTGCAGGAGCATACGTAGTGAATACCTATTTAATACTAAATCACTACGTATGCTCCTGCAGTCATCTCCTGTGTTTACTGCTGGCCTCACTAGAATCTTAGGCAAGACAAGGTGCACGGGCTGCCAATGAAGGCCTGCCAGGCCGCTGGCGACCCGTGTGCCGTACTATGAGTACCACAGCTCGAAGTGGTCAGATTTGTAATGGAGCATATTCCTCACCTGTTCAATATTTCCCAGGAGTCAGACTGCAGCCGTAAACCTTTGAGCGTGTCAGTAGGTGGTGCCGTGCACCTCTGCAGTGACTTCGTTCCACTCTGGAAATGACGTGTGGCACTCTCAGCATTTAAGTCCATTTCTTTCTTTCACCGCCACCCGACTCAGGTCTGGAGGTATATCCCTTCTCTTGAGACAGCGTTTCATCCAAAATCTTTTAGTGTGCAAGGGCAATGTCACTTCCCAAAATGGCAAATTTTAAACCTGTAAGGACTATTTACGAACAAATGTCTTTGACTGATCCTCTTCAGGTTTGCCTGTAGTGGCTGGAGTTGAGCAAGAACTCTTAAGGACTGGAATGACTGTGCGTTGAACCTGAAGGCTATACAAGACTGCAAGGTGTAACTTTATCGCCAAGCACCGTAAGACTCTGCAACAAGACCGGTTTGAGTCGAAGCATCAGTCCCAGTCCAAAAGTAGGAGTCATTCCCGAGGTCAGTCGTCGTCACGCTCCAGTTCTTCGGGCGAGTCGAAGAAAAAACAAAATCCAAGTGGGACTCTGCCCCTTCCCCTCACTTGCATATTCCTGAGATACACCTTGCCTCTTGAACTCACTCCTGAAGTCGATCACGCAAATCGTCCCGGCACCATTGGAGTTTCTGGGGCCTTCTGAAACACCAAAGCCCATTGAAGAGTTACACGAGGCCATGCTGTGACTCTTCGGATCCTTACCGACTTTTTCTGGCATGTCTTTAGGACTCAAGGCGCTGCAAGACCCGCAATATTGGGTGCCAACAGTGTGCTCACCCTCCGTGCTAGTTGGACCTGCCAAATCCCCTACTGGGCCTCCTCCTGTTCCGACTCCAGCGCCATGCTCCATGCTGGTTCTTGGAGCCTCGATGCCGAGGCAGCCTCAAATCGACGCTGGAGGATGAGGTCCCCTTTGTGCTCTCTGACTCTGAGTTTGCACTGCTACATTCTCAACTGAGACTGCACTCGGCTTCCATAGAGGTGCCACTTACCCCATTTGACTTGCTATCTCCACAAGGAAGGACACACATGTGGCGGCATTCCTTATTTGGCACAGATTATGACAATTATTACAAAGCGGAAGATGAAATTGGGCTCTCGCCCCCTAGTCCTGCCACTGAAGAGAGTGCATCTTAAGCCATGGTCATGTGTAGAGTGGACAAAGTTCTTGAAGTCCAGAACCAATGTTCTAACAGAAGTGCTCCAGCCAGGGTAAACATCTACTGAGCCCCGCTAGCCCTTCAATTAGGCACTCACAGATTACACCCTTCCCCTGAGTCAGTTGCCAGATTGCAAGACACTGCATTTTTGTTTCGGGACTACTCCAGTGAAAGCTTGGTGGTGCAGGTGTATCCAAGTTGAATGCACACAGATACCTTTCTCACTATTCCCCCCAGTAGGTAGTCGAAACAAGTAATGCTCTTTGGGCAGAGGGTATTTTGTCTCATTAGCTTGAGCCTCGGGTCTCTAAACTCCAGCTGCTTCCTGGGATGCTATTCCCACTCTCTTTGGGATTTGGTGGCTCAAGTCCTCCTAGATGTCACAGAAGCCCCTGACCTGTCCTAAACCAAGCAATTCAGGAAGATAGTAATGCGGCCAAAATTACAATTCATGGCTTGGACACCACCAATTTCATCGGACGGGAAGTTGGCAATGTCTCCATTCATCGCCACATCTGGCTGCTGTCAACAGTTTTCTTTTCAGGTGATGTCCAATCATCCATTATGGACTTGCCTTTTGACGTGACGAGCCTCTTTGGAGACGAGGCAGATTCTGCTCTGTAGTTAAAGGACAACAGGGTGACAGCATGCTCTCTGGGTTTCTTTCATGGCTTGGCAGAGATACCCCTCAACATCACCCAATTCAGCCTCAGCAAAGTGCCCAGCAGTTTTGGGGCTATGAAGCCAATGACCCGCAGTCAGGGCCTGTGTCTCTCACACCTATACCCCAGCTCTGCAGCCCCACCTGCCAAAACCCCTTTAGTGTGCCCTTAGTGGAGCACAGCCACCCTGTTGGAGGCAGGATCCAACGATTCTTGCTGGGTTGGCAGATCATTACATCAGACAGGTGGGTCTTACAGATCATCTAGAACTCTTACACCTTCATCTTTTTGATACTTTACTGCTCCTTCCACATCCCCTGTAATGAAGGGCCATCTGCCCCTCCTATGGCTGGAAGTGCAAGCCCTTTTGGCCAAATGGGCTATCGAAATGGGGCCTGTGCCAGAACTAGGGCATGGTTGTTATTCCTGCTACTTGCTGGTGCAAAAAATTGATGGAGGTCTTTGTTCTTTTTTAGACCTGTGCCCTCTCACCACCTTCCTCCATGAGGAAAAAATCAAGATGCTCACACTGGCCTAGGTCTTAGCTGCCCTCGACACTGAAGACTGGATGGTGGCATTGGACCTGCAGGTTGCCTATTTCCATGTACCCCTCCTGTAGGGCCATCAGAGATACCTGCGGTTTGTGGTCGGACAGGAGCTTTTTCATTTGATGTGCTCCTCTTTGGTCTCCCCAGTGCCTCACTGTGTTCACAAAAGTGATGGTGGTAGCAGCTAACCTTCGGCGGTCATGAGTCCTAGTCTTCCCATACCTTAATGGCTGTTGTGTCCCAGGCAGTCGTCGGCCACCTCCACACTATGGCTAACTTTCTGTCATCTTTGGGATTCACTGTCCGCGTGCTGACGTCACACCTTCCTCTGAGCCATTCTGGAGTCGGTTCTGTTTTATGCCTTTCCCTCTGAAAGGAGAGTCCAAGACACTCAGGCTATGATCCAAATTTTTAAGCCTATGTCCTGGATTTCAGTAAGGTTGACTCTGAGGTTACGGAGGTTGATGGCCTCCTGCATTCTGCTGGTCATGCATGGCAGGTGTAACAAAATGCAGTTTGTACAATGGGATCTGAAGTCTCAGTGGACCCAATATGAAGGTGACCTCTCCATTCACGTCCAGATCTTGGAGGAGAATGTAAAAGATCTGCAGTGGTGGTTACTGGACCGCGAATGGATCAGCAACAGCCCCCTCTCTCTACATCTGAGTCCCCTCTCCCTACACCACCCAGAGCAGACAGTGGTCACTAGTAGGTTCCTTGTGGGTCGGAGCAGCCATCTGGGAGAGGTGTAGATCAGAGGCCTCTGATCTGTGGTAGAGGCCTGGCTCCATATCAAACTCTTGGAGCAGAGGGCCATCTTCCAGGTGTTGGAGGCCTTCCTGCCATCCATCAAAGGAAGGCTGGTGCAGGTGCTTACGGACAACAGCACCACCATATGGAATTGCAATAAACAGGGCGGTGTGGGGGTACGGGACCCTGTGCCAGGAGCGCTACTCCTTTGAAAATGGCTGGGCCATCAAGGTGTCTTCCTGCTGGAGAACCACCTGGCAGGATCTTTGAATGCGAGGGTGGAAGAACTCCGCTATTAATGCTTAGCAGATCATGAGTGGCAGTTAAACCCTGAGGTGGCGCATGTGGAGAACCTTGGCTTGATCTATTTGGCACCTCTGAGAATGCACAATAATAGCAGTTTTGCGCATTGGAGTTTCCAAGGGGCCTCTCACTATGGGACTTGTCCCACCTAGATTGGAACTTGGGACTCCTGCACACCTTTCTGCAGATGTCACCAGAAATGACCGGGCTCATGTCATCTGAGTATCCCCAGATTGGGCACAAAGAGTATAGTATCCAGGAATCCTGGCCTGAGCTTCTGTCCTCCAATACAGTTGCCACTTCGAGTGGACCTGCTGTCACAACAGGGCAGGATTCTGCAACCAGGCCTTCGCAATCACCACTTTCATGCATGGAGTTTGAGCGGCGACAGTGGAACACCTTCGATCTTCCTGCGGAGGTGGCTGATGTCATCTTGGCAGTCAGGCATCCCTTGACAAAAACGTTACATGCATGACTTTGAGGCATATTTGTGGTTTTGTGTGGCACACACCAGATTGACCCACTCAAAGCAAGGTGTTTGATGTTCAGTTTTTTTCTCTTTGTTTTTTCTCTTGCTCAGCAAGGCCTGGATTTGGGCACAGTAAGGGGGTAGATACCTTTTGCTCTTTTGGCCTTTTCACGGTTGCTGGACCTACACTCATCTCATTATTTACATCACTGTTTGTGATGTGTTTTTTGAAAGGTCTCTAACATGTTTCCTTTCTCTCCATTTGTTATGCCTCAGTGGGACCTTAACTTGGTGCTCTTTGATGTGCAATCCATTTGAACCAATTCACACCTGCCCCTTGCAGCTCCTGACTCTCAAGACGGTGTTCCTCATTGCCATCACCTTGGTGTGGCTAGTGAGTGAGCTTCAGGCTCTCTGGTTAACCCTAGCACACCACCTTCTTCCCTGACAAACTGGTTCTGCAGACACAAGCACCCTATTTGCCAAATGTTGTGACGCCATTCCACATCGGTCAAACCATCACCTTCCGTCGTTTCTATGCTCCACCTCACCCCTCTAAGGAGGAGAAGACACTCCATTTCTTAGACCTCAAAGAGTGCTGAGCTTTTACATCAATTGTACCAGAGAACACTGGTTTGACAATCAGCTCTTTGTGGGATTCACTGGGGCGAAAAAAAGGCACAGCCGTGCAGAAGAGGACCATCTCTCGTTGGATCGTACTCTGTATCGAGATCTGCTATGCACTGGACAAAAAGCAGCCTCCAGAAGATCTGTGAACCCATTCCACCAGGGCCTAAGTGGCTACCACTGCGTTGTCATGCAGAGTTCCCATCCTGGCTATCCGCCAGGTGGCTACATAGGCATCGCTCCATATGTTCACAAAGCTCTACTGTCTGGACAGCCAGGTTCACTGAGTGAAGCTTTTTGCCCGCATGGTCTGACAGGACTTCTTGGTTTGAGACAATTTACATACCCGCCTCCTAATAGGTACTGCTCTGGTATCTATTCAAAACGTGAGGAATCTGCGGTGAGCAGTTTATCAGAAGAACACGTTATTTACCTTTGGTAAACTTTTTCTGGTACAGACTCAAACTGCAAATTCCTAACCGACCCATCCCTCCTCCCTGTTCTGTGAATTGGTCTCTACCCTTCAATCAGATTCATAGTCTAGGCATCTAAGTACTGGTCGGTCAAAGCCAATTTGCTGTTAGGGCTATGAATCTAGGGGCATGGACAGCCTTGAAAGCAACTGATGTCAGCACGTGGAAGTGACGCCTATATAGTTCCTTCATGACATTTCCGGAGCGCCAGCTACCAAAATGTAGAAGTACTGTTCAAAAGTTTTCAGATCAAGTCTGGTGCCTAGGGAATATTTGAAAGATGAGAAATCTGCAGTTAGATAGTCTCTATCAGAAAGAGCTTTACCACAGTTAAGTAACTTGTTCTTCATATCTAGGTGATCCAGTTTTTGATTTAACTTGCACTGACAGATTTAAAATATTTCATTATCAGGAATTTGTCTTTGAAACAAACTGACAATCCATATTGTGACTGAGGCTATTTGTTAGCAGAGGTATGTGGACTTTGGCCCACATTTAGGATGCCGACGGACGTGTCGCCATCTACACCACAGCACTTACATAACAGTGCTGCAGTTGTTGGTGGCCAAATGCCTGTGGGCACAGTGGAGAGGGCAGCAGGAGCACAGGGGGTGTGTAAAAAAAAATTTTTTTGAAATAAAACAGCGATCACTGAGGAGCAAACGTGTCCAGAGTGTTTCGGTGTTTGTTCCAAGGCTAAGTGTCTGTAAATCGTTAGGCAAAATGCATTGATTTTGGCATTCAGTTAAAAAATATATATATATACTTGAAGTGACCATGTGGGATATGGCGCATTTTTATCAAAGCGGCTAAGAACACCATGACATGTTGGGGATGGCAGCACCCTGATTCCGAGCACTGCCCCTAATTTGGCGCCCGCAGTCAGCAAGCCACTTCTGTATTTAGAGGGAGAGGGGTCGAGAGAGGTCGAGAGAGACACACCGCCACCGCCACCACCACCACCATCGACACCGCTGCTGCTGCCGCCACCGCATGGGCAGCTGTCCAGGGCCTCGCGCTCAGCCCACCAGTGCAACACACCACCAAACATCTTGTGCCCTTGCCAATCCCATTGAAGAAAGGTGCCTGTTCGCAATTGGGCTTACAGGAGGAGGCTTCTTCCCTGGGCCTCCCATGGATGGTGTGGGGAGGCCCAGGGGAGGGGGACACTTCATCTTGTGCCAGGTGCAAGGAGGCCTAATTGCAGGTGTACCCTGCAATTAGGCCTCCTGTCTGGCTGCCCATTGAGGACACTACGGGACACCCATTGTCAGCACTTTAAAGTCTGCACTGTTTTAACTTTCAGCCCCCAAGCTATTCTCACACCTTCAGCTCGATATGAGCTGTGAAAGAGGTGCTTGTAGGTGGCTAGAGGGGAGCTGCGGCCCAGGAGGATTCTGCACAAAGCAGCTTCCAGAGCCATATAGGTGTCACTTATGTAAATTAGAGGGGCCTTGCACATTTCTCTTTGCCTGGGGCCCCAACAATCTTAGAACTGGTCCTGCACAGACCTATGTACTACAAGTACATACAAGGGCTTTTAGTCAGCCCTCTTCATCAATTAGTCTACTGTAGTGCCATTCACATTTTGCCTCTGCCGATGTGATTCTCCTTTGCATACTAAATACCTCCCTTCAGTTCCAGGGACTACAAGAGCATTGTCTAGTTTTACTTAAAAAAATTATATATATAATCGCCAGTAGGTAGTTATAGTTAGGACCTATTATCCATAAGAAATCCGCAACATTCTATTTGGAATAACTTTGGTGCCGGTTGACGAATCTTCGCGAAATGTTCAGAACTAGTGGGGCGCTCCGGTCCGCTCCTATCCTGAAAGTCTCAGGGTGATTTGTCAAGTGGGGGCAGAGAAAAGAGGGGGGTCTCAAACGTGTTTTCCCCATGCAATTTTCCATAGGAACCTTTAATCGCAGCTACAGCCCTAACTGCTGAACGGAATTGCACCAAATTTGGCAAACCGGTAGCCCTTGGTTCACACTTGTGCCTTTTGGTTAAATGGTGTAAATTCGTTCAGTAGTTCCTGAGAAAATCAAAAGTAAAATCATAGATATATCTGGGCGGAGCCTAACCACAAATCTCATCGTGAGATCTGATTGGCTGTCAGCACTTCATCCAAGAAGTGTTGGCAGCCATCTTGGGACCAATATACATGATAGCACCTCATTAAAAAGCATTGCAGTTAATAGAAGGTTTTAAGACTTTAGTTACATTATAAATCATTTGTTGATGGTACCATACTCATTTTAGGAATCGTGGTGTGTTCTAAGGTGATTTTACCATGTGAAAAAGCCTTCTGCTGGGATATCATGAATCATGTTTGAGAGAAAACTATTTTCTAATGCTTTTCCCACAGAGGTTTGGAAGGTGATCTGTAAGCTAAACTGAGAGCATATTTTCTGTAAATCCACATTATCTTTCTCAGTCATGTGAGAATGAAGTCGGACATTCTCAGTGAAACATGTACATCCAACAAGGGCAGAGACTGTCAATTGATTCCTTTGTAATCTACTGCAGCTTCCAAGAGTGTTCTAAAGAACAACTAAAGCGCTAACAGTCCTACTTATGACAAACGTATGTCACACCTGAAGCCATCTTGATTGGAATAAAGTGGTAACGCTTAAAACCTTTAATTTGCAAAGGAACAAAATGAGGGGGTTCATTTTGCCATAGAAATTATGATTAGTGCTGCAGAAAGAAAAATTAGGGCACATTTTGACTTTTCAAATCCTCTTCTATTTCATAAAATAATTCTGACATGCAGACTGAAACATGCACTTTCAATACCACCAGCAGACTTCCCTGGTGAGCAGTAGCTTTACTACAGTGATCTAATGAGCAACTAGAGTGCTACCATTCAGAATTTATGGCAAATGTGTGACACATCTGAATGCCTTCTTGATGGAACCAAAGTAAACAAGCATTGAAAATGCAATAGGTCTCACCCTCGTTTAAGTTAAAGCAATTCTGTTTGTAATTAGGTGGCTTTTTAGCTTTGCTTGTATTAGTGTTTTTAAAACTTTCATGTACATAACATGCATATGCATGCATTTATATTTGTGTTTATATAGATATGCAGATTATATATATGTTTATATATGTATTATATACATACACATACATATATATAAATGCATATGTATATATGAGAGGTAGAGGTAGAAAGGTAGAGAGTAGTAGAGAGGTAGAGAGTGAGTAATAGAGAGTAGTAGAGAGTAATAGAGAGAGTAGTAGAGAGTGGGTAGCAGAGAGTGGGTAGCAGAGAGTGGGTAGCAGAGAGTGAGTAGCAGAGAGTGAGTAGCAGAGAGTGAGTAGCAGAGAGTGAGTAGCAGAGAGTGAGTAGCAGAGAGTGAGTAGCAGAGAGTGAGTAGCAGAGAGTGAGTAGCAGAGAGTGAGTAGCAGAGAGTGAGTAGCAGAGAGTGAGTAGCAGAGAGTGAGTAGCAGAGAGTGAGTAGCAGAGAGTGAGTAGCAGAGAGTGAGTAGCAGAGAGTGAGTAGCAGAGAGTGAGTAGCTGAGTAGTAGAGATTGAGTGGTAGAGAGTAGTAGAGTGAGTAGTAGAGAGTAGTAGAGTGAGTAGTAGAGAGTAGTAGAGTGAGTAGTAGAGAGTAGTAGAGAGAGTAGTAGAGTGTAGTAGAGAGCAAGTAGTAGAGTGTGTAGGAGAGAGTGTGTGTGTAGGAGTGTGTGTGTGTAGGAGTGTGTGTGTGTAGGAGAGTGTGTGTGTAGGAGAGTGTGTGTGTAGGAGAGTGTGTGTGTAGGAGAGTGTGTGTGTGTAGGAGAGTGTGTGTGTAGGAGAGTGTGTGTGTAGGAGAGTGTGTGTGTAGGAGAGTGTGTGTGTAGGAGAGTGTGTGTGTAGGAGAGTGTGTGTGTAGGAGAGTGTGTGTGTAGGAGAGTGTGTGTGTAGGAGAGAGTGTGTGTAGGAGAGAGTGTGTGTAGGAGAGAGTGTGTGTAGGAGAGAGTGTGTGTAGGAGAGAGTGTGTGTAGGAGAGAGTGTGTGTAGGAGAGAGTGTGTGTAGGAGAGAGTGTGTGTAGGAGAGAGTGTGTGTAGGAGAGAGTGTGTGTAGGAGAGAGTGTGTGTAGGAGAGAGTGTGTGTAGGAGAGAGTGTGTGTAGGAGAGAGTGTGTGTAGGAGAGAGTGTGTGTAGGAGAGAGTGTGTGTAGGAGAGAGTGTGTGTAGGAGAGAGTGTGTGTAGGAGAGAGTGTGTGTAGGAGAGAGTGTGTGTAGGAGAGAGTGTGTGTAGGAGAGAGTGTGTGTGTAGGAGAGAGTGTGTGTGTAGGAGAGAGTGTGTGTGTAGGAGAGAGTGTGTGTGTAGGAGAGAGTGTGTGTGTAGGAGAGAGTGTGTGTGTAGGAGAGAGTGTGTGTGTAGGAGAGAGTGTGTGTGTAGGAGAGAGTGTGTGTGTAGGAGAGAGTGTGTGTGTAGGAGAGAGTGTGTGTGTAGGAGAGAGTGTGTGTGTAGGAGAGAGTGTGTGTGTAGGAGAGAGTGTGTGTGTAGGAGAGAGTGTGTGTGTAGGAGAGAGTGTGTGTGTAGGAGAGAGTGTGTGTGTAGGAGAGAGTGTGTGTGTAGGAGAGAGTGTGTGTGTAGGAGAGAGTGTGTGTGTAGGAGAGAGTGTGTGTGTAGGAGTGTGTGTGTGTAGGAGTGTGTGTGTGTAGGAGAGTGTGTGTGTAGGAGAGTGTGTGTGTAGGAGCGAGCGTGTGTAGGAGAGAGCAAGTAGGAGAGTAGAGAGTGAGTAGTAGAGAGTGAGTAGTAGAGAGTGAGTAGTAGAGAGTGAGTAGTAGAGAGTGAGTAGTAGAGAGTGAGTAGTAGAGAGTGAGTAGTAGAGAGTGTGTAGTAGAGTGTGTAGTAGAGTGTGTAGTAGAGTGTGTAGTAGAGTGTGTAGTAGAGTGTGTAGTAGAGTGTGTAGTAGAGTGTGTAGTAGAGTGTGTAGTAGAGTGTGTAGTAGAGTGTGTAGTAGAGTGTGTAGTAGAGTGTGTAGTAGAGTGTGTAGTAGAGTGTGTAGTAGAAAGTGTGTAGTAGAAAGTGTGTAGTAGAAAGTGTGTAGTAGAAAGTGTGTAGTAGAGAGTGAGTAGTAGAGTGTAGTAGAGTGTAGTAGAGTGTAGTAGAGTGTAGTAGAGTGTAGTAGAGAGTGAGTAGTAGAGAGTGAGTAGAGTGTGTAGTAGAGTGTGTAGTAGAGTGTGTAGTAGAGTGTGTAGTAGAGTGTGTAGTAGAGTGTGTAGTAGAGTGTGTAGTAGAGTGTGTAGTAGAGTGTGTAGTAGAGTGTGTAGTAGAGTGTGTAGTAGAGTGTGTAGTAGAGTGTGTAGTAGAGTGTGTAGTAGAGTGTGTAGTAGAAAGTGTGTAGTAGAGAGTGTGTAGTAGAGAGTGTGTAGTAGAGAGTGTGTAGTAGAGAGTGTGTAGTAGAGAGTGTGTAGTAGAGTGTAGTAGAGTGTAGTAGAGTGTAGTAGAGTGTAGTAGAGTGTAGTAGAGTGTAGTAGAGTGTAGTAGAGTGTAGTAGAGTGTAGTAGAGTGTAGTAGAGTGTAGTAGAGTGTAGTAGAGAGTGAGTAGTAGAGTAGTAGAGAGTGAGTAGTAGAGAGTAGTCAGTCAGTGTCAGCTAGAGCAGCTCTGCTGACCCGGTTCTATGGCTCTAAAGCAGTTCTGCTGACCTGGTTCTCTCCCTCTAGAGCAGCTCTGCTGACCTGGTTTCCTCCCTCCAGAGCAGCTCTGCTGACCTGGTTTCCTCCCTCCAAAGCAGCTCTGCTGACCTGGTTCTCTGGCTCTAAAGCAGCTCTGCTGACCTGGTTCTCTGCCTCTAGAGCAGCTCTGCTGACCTGGTTCTATGGCTCTAGAGCAGCTCTTCTGACCTGGATCTCTCCCTCTAAAGACCTCTGCTGACCTGGTTTCTCTGGCTCTAGAGCAGCTCTGCTGACCTAGTTCTCAGCCTCTAGAGCAGCTCTGCTGACCTGGGTCTCTGGCTCTAGAGCAGCTCTGCTGACCTGGGTCTCTGGTTCTAGAGCAGCTCTACTGACCTGCTTCTTAGGCTCTAGAGCAGCTCTGCTGACCTGGTTCTCTGGCTTTACAATAGCTCTGCTGATCGGGCTCTCTGCACTCACGATGCATGCACCCGACTTCGTGAAAATATATTTAATAATATGTTTATTATAATTACAAATATATTATTTTTATGATTATCTTCGATAATCTCTTGCCCTAATATGTATATTAAAGACACATACATATCATTTTGGAACATACATTTTTTTTGCGGGAGTCACGCACCCAGCGCGCCCCAGCACGTATATGACGTCACGTGGGACCCGCCACGGTGCAAGCATCTCGTACCGTAATGCGAATGTGTCGCAGCAGGAGTCGCGGACTGGTCGCATACCAATCGCGCACATCACGTAATATTAAATGTATATAATGTAACTGAAAAACACACAGCCGTCGCACACTGTACACGGATCCTTCACAACTTTTCTAAAATGGCAGCTAAGAATCTGCGCACCCACCGGGATGTGTACGCTTTGAGTGCGCGACTCTGAAAAAAATTTGAATTTATAAAAAAAAGAAAATATAAATATATTAAAATGAAAACAAACACATGAATCAATATTTCAGTTAGAATTTGTTTTGTATTTTTTTGCAATTTTCAGAAAAATATGTTATTTAATGAATAAAATATTTATGAATAGTTAAACTGTAGAAAATCTGTATAAAAAATAGGTATAACTACTATCACACTTAGAAATTAGCATTAAAAAAAGCTTTGAAATTCACAGAAAAAAACCATAGGTTTCAGAGACGTTCTAGATAGAAATTAGCATTTAAACCATTGACACACCAATACGAGTTACTACATACCCACTCACTGATTCCTAAGTCTAAACACACAACTACCCATTCAACAACAGAATCATTTATACATGCAGTCACTAATTAATAGAACACTATCACATGCACCTCTACACATATATAGACATTGACAAATCAGCAGTCATCTTAGTCGGTTATGCAGTCATCCTACTCACTCATGAAAAGAATCAATCACACTTAAATTTACTCACTTACACAATTATCCAACAACACCTCATTTATTCAAACACATAGTAACTCATAGTTAATATGTTAAGAAATCACCATTACAATTATACACTCATTCATATAGTTACTCTCACAATCACTGACTCTTACACATACTTATTAATATACACCAACTCTCACATACAATGCCTTTTATTTTTTTACTTTGTTGAAGATGTACAACTAAAACATATATTCGCTCACCAACACACAAATAAATACACTGTCACCCAAACAACTGTTTACACATGCAATCTTAAAGCTATACACCTAGTCAATCAACCATTCACACATCTATGCATAGTTACACACACCCCAGCCAACGACACACAAACTCAGTGTCTCATACAAATACTCACCCAACTAATCAATAACTAATATACACACTCATGTAGTTAGTGACCAACTGATGCAGCATGTTATACAACAGAGACAGTGATGCACACATTCACATAGTTTAGTTACTAATCCATGTATTAAGTGAGACACTTTTAATTACTCAGACAGCTACTAAATCCTCCATCCAGACAGTTATATATCCACTCAATCTTCAATACAGATTGGTATATATATAATAAATATTTAAATTTCAAACTAAACCACATTCACTGGATGATGTCATCAGTGATGTCATTTGAGATGTCATCAGTGATGTCACTGACCATGTCATGAATGATGCAATATGTGACATCATCAGAAGTGCATTGCCGGCGCGCGAGTTATAGTTAGCAGAACTAACTATAACAGAGGAATTTCTATGGTTTTGTACGAGTGAAATGGCCAGCTAACTATAACACCCCTGAAACCTATGGTTTTTTCTGTGAATATATATATATATACACACACACGTTCGTTTTATTCATGAATTGTTTTTGTATGAAGACATGTAACACAAGCACAGCCCTGTAGCAGTGTTAGAGGAGCAGATGGTCATCATCTAAGTAAAATAAGCATTGCCTGATATATATGTTGCATGTCTTCATACAAATATATATATATATTAGACAATGCTTATTTTACTGAGATGATGACCATTTGCTCTCCTACCACTGCTACCGGGCTGCACTTGTCGCATGTCTTCATACAAAAACCATTCAGGAACAAAACAAACATTTGCAATGCCAAACGTTCAGCATCCAACATACGACCAATTGGCTTTACCAATGCTTGTGTTAGCATAATATTTCGGAGAGTATGCTCCCTGCTCTATATGGGTGAGTATACTTTATAAGCGTGACTCAAACTCATCATACATGTGTTTAGGAGTATTTTATTCCTAGTTTATTTTCACACATAAACGTTATTGCAAACCCCTTTTCAAATAGTTAAACAGTTAGAAGATGGAAACGAGTTAAAAAGTTAGGTGTCCTTTTATTTGCTTAAATGACACTTGATATTTTGCCATCTCTTCATGTCAGTTGTTGGAAGTAGTTATTGTGACATCACAATTCAAATGTTTTCGGTTAATGCAGTTCAGCCACTATGTCATTTTCTTAATACAGGTAAGTAGTGACGTCACAGCTAGACTGTAGTAAGGAAATCAGTCCTATGTGCATTATATTTACTGCATTTCTGATCCTGTTGTACGTTATGAATATATATAGTCTTAAGCATTGCTATATGGTGCTTAAATGTCTCATTAAATATCTATGAGAAAGAGGGGGCTGGATGAAACAAGAGTGTTTTCCTAGTGCAGCGAAGAGGAGATGATCCTATTTAAATGTGATGTTAAAGTTTGAGGTTTGGTACAAGCATACTGGAAGGCAGCTATTTTTAAATGGCACAAGACCAACAATGACAATGACCTAATCTTATAAGTAATGTTTTCCCAGACTGATAGTATGATTCTGAATATAGGTCAAGTTTCACCTGAACGGTGTGCAGTTTGCAAATACATAGTTTATCGCATTTGCAGAGATGTAACTTGCTGAGCTCAGGTGTTGTCAACTGGAATTGGTTTCCTTTTATTTTTATTTTTACACAAATCTTTTTTGCTGTAATAGTTTAAAGGAGTTGTAGGCTGAAGACTTATTAAAATGTAAAAGAATAAATCTCTGAACCTAAATATTTTTCTATTTTCAGGTCCGTGATGCTGCAATAAGCAGCTTAGTTGAAATTTATAGACATGTTGGGGAACGAGTGAGGTCAGATCTTAGCAAAAAAGGATTGCCGCAGTCTCGGTGAGTTTGTTTCTTGTGCCCCTTTTGAAATACGGACTATTGTTAAAAGTGCATTTTTTCAATGGAATTCACAACAAGCTGTCTGGCCTTTTTCATCTCTTTCTGCATTACTATTGCTGCGGATTCGCCCTGTTTCATTTGCGTCTAATGAGGAAGAACTTTAGGCATTCTAGAGATCATTAAATGATATCGCGATTATTGCTTAGAACACACTCAACCCAAATTGAGGCTTCTTTGTGCTAAACAAATTCAGTCCAACATCTCATCAAGGGAAAGAATGCACTCGCTGTGTTACAATCCAGGTTTCCAAAACCTATGCAATTTTTTGGTCTCACTCCTAGTCCAGGGGGATACTATTCAAGAGTACAGCAACACATCAAAGGGGAATGCCAATGTTCTGAGCTGCAAAAACTGATGAACCCTTAACAGGTCAGTATCTGCTGAGAACAGCTATAAACTGGTGCATAGCGCTAAAATTATGCTGCTAGCAAACATCGCAATATCAAACTGTTGCACTTTGTGAACGACACACAGAACGTGAAACCTAACTCTAAATGCAAGTGAAGTTTTTGCAGATGGGATAACACAGGGGTAATGTGGACTTGCAAATGGAGATGCGTGCTGCTCTGTGGAAGTGTAGGTAGTCTTTTCCTAAATACGTGGAGATGATAGAAGCAAGTTTTCACCACTGTGCTCACTTGAGTATTGTAAGCAATTGGGTTGTTGAATGACTGGGGTGTGAGCCCTGGCCAGTCAGCAACCACAATCCTTGTCCGGGTGGGGCACAAGCCAACCCAGAATTAATCTGTGCTCAACCCTCTGGTAACCTGGCATAAAGCAGTCAGGCTTAATTTAGAGGCAATGTGTTAAGTATTTGTGCAACACTACAGATAGTAATAAAGTGAAAAACACCACACAAAAAAGGATCCCATACTAAGTTAGAAAAATTGTTACTTTAAAATAAAAAGAATACAAGACCAAAATGACAAAAATCCAATCAGTAGAACCGGAGATATACAATTATAAAGATTTTAGTGAAAATCGCGCACAAAGTACCAACTGTGAATATGTGATCGTGCCGGACCAGGACAAAGTAACAAGTTCAGTCCAACAGCGATGGAGTTCGGGCTGGCTATAGGAACCTAGTTAGGCCTACTGAACAGAGTACCTTAAATCCTGGTTTGCGGAGTGTCACAAGGATCCGTGTTAAAGATGGGTCCCGCAGCTGAAGCTATGCGTGTGTTCCTGGATGCGGCAAGGCTGCGATGCGATGGCCTGATTTATTGGCAAGGATTCCGTAGATGGGGCTTCCGATGTGAAGTCTGGCGTTGAGGATATGGCATGCATTCTGGGCGATGCGTCAGTTCGGAGGAGCTGCAAGGCGTTGTGCAGTGACGGTTACGATGGGCTGCGATGTGGGTCTTTGCGATGGGTCCAATCCACACAGCAGCGACGGTTCTGCTCGGGTTGCACTGCGCAGCAGAGGAGATGCATCAGTTCTGCTAGATCCACAGAGGCTGACAGAGCACCTTAAACCCACATTCAAGGATCCAGAACTGGAGTAGCACCACTTGGCAGGGTAGACTCGTTGATGGCAGAGTGCAGGTGCAAGGTTGTTGGAAGCCTGTTTTGTCACCGTGGCTTCAGGCCGGGAGGCCAGCCGAGTAGCCCTTGGAGTCACTCTGGATTCAAGAGATGCAGGCCCAGTCCTTCTCATCCAAACAAGAGGACAGCAGGCAGCAGGTCAGCACAGCAGGGCACCTGTCCTTCAGAGCAGCAGTTCAGCAGAGTTGCAGTCCTTTCAGCAGCACAGCAGTTTTATCCTGGCAGAGTATCACCAGGTCCAGGAGTATACTAAAAGGTTGGTGTCTGAAGTCCAGTATTTATATCCAGTTGTGCATTTGAAGTGAGGAGAAGCTTCTAGAAGCTTGGCTTTGAAGTGCATTGGTGCTGTTTGCCTGCCCCTGGCTCCAGACTAACTACAGGGGGTACCTAGCCCTTTGTGTGAAGACAAGTTTAAGTGGGCTGGGTCCAGCTCCTCCCTCTCACCCTGCCACTGATGCCCCATCCAGTCAAACCAAAGCTCCCCTTTGTGTATGGCTATCTAGGAGGAATACCCAAAGCACAACCGTCAACTACACCCATTCATGTGACCCAGAGGCAGTCTGCAGGAACTAAAATTGTTATTCATAATCAGAGTTCCCCATAAGTTAGGATTTTTCATTACAATTTCTAAAACACCAAACGTTAATGGTTAACTGCTCCCATTTTTAAATGACAGCCTATTAAATGCAATAAGGTAACTCCAATGTTATCCCAGGCGAGAGGTAGGCCGTGCACTAGTGAATAACGAATGTAAGCATTTTTTACTTCCAGGACATGTAAAGATTAAAATTACATGTTAAACTTTTTAAATACACTGTACTGTTCCATCTGGGCTGTCCTGGGCATACCCAATAGGTGACTTACATGTATTAAAAGGAAGGTTTGGGCCTGGCAAAAGGTTTATATTGCTAGGTCGAAATGATAGTTTAAAACTGCACACACCCAGGCTGCAATGGTAGGCCAGAGAGCTGTATAAAGTACTAATTGGGTAGCACAATCAGTGCTGTGGGCTCACTAGTAGTATTTGACTTGGAACCCCTGGCACAGGTAGTGCCACTTTACTAGGGGCTTACAAGTAAATTAAATATGACAGTCTGTATACGCCAATTCTACGATGTTTAAAGAAGCGAGCAAAAACACTTTAGCACTGATTAGCAGTGGTAAAGTGTGCAGAGTCCCATGGCCCGGCAAAGACAGGAAGTCAGAAGGCAAACAGTTTGGGATAAAATCACGCCAAGGATGCCAGGTCTAACAGGTAATAAGACAAAATTGGTCATCATTAGAAAACCCCTAGCTTCCACACTAACCTGGAGCGTGATGTGGGAGGCCTAGTTACTGATGAATTGGGCTAGCAGTTGGGGGTCCACAGGGACTTATTCCTAAATATGAGGAGTTCATTTTTTTAATCTGTTTAATTTGAGAAAGATGACGGCACAAGATCTTAGAGAGGGCAGTTGAACTATACGTTGCATCAGAATGCAGTAAAAAATGTTGGTGTATGAAGAAAAGTGCAATCTATGCTTCAGTCTTGATGGGGAATTGGTGAATGGTGCTTCTATCCTCTCAATTCCACTTATATAAGAAAGAACATTTAGTTTTACAGTGCTTTATTTGTAACAAAATAAATGCCAGGGCCCATGTAATGTGGTCACTGCAGCTTGCACCATCCATTGCCCCTGCAAGTGCTGTCAATGACAATCCCAACACAACTACTAATTATTACACTCCTACAAGTATGACAGTTCGAGCTATTCCAGGTCCCCAAAGCTATAACAATTGCTTGGGTGGCATGCATTTATCATTTTGTAATGTATTTTGAATTAATAACAGTTTTTGTGATGAATCTCTGAATTAGACAAATAGTGGTGCCATGTGGCAGACTGTCATAAGTGCCAGTGTTGAAAATTAAGTGCCTGTGCTGAGCACCGGAAACCACAGACTCAAATTAAACACTGCTTTTACATCCATTTACATCTGTTATGTCAATAATACTCATTCGCTAACATTTTTATAAAATATAATAGAGTTTTTTGGTATGCAATTACCATTACAGGTGAAAGAAGTAAATGTTTCTTGTATATAATTTAGGCTATTTTATTAACACACGTGACTCACAGCAATTGTAGGCTATTTGCACAATTAACTAATGTGCAGATCTGGATCAAAATATGTTTTCACCAACTAACAAAGTGATTGTTTTTACTCCTATGTGTTGCAGGCATTTCCTGCTACGTTTACCATTAGACTCCATACCAGAGATCCTCCTGCGCTTTCTTTACAGAATCCTACTTCTGGAATTGTTATATTTATTTAGACTGATATGTCCAACCAGCAACTTTGTAGGGGTGAGAGAACACAGTATTAGGCAGTAGATTTGAAGTGCGAGTTGTGTTGTGATGGGTTGGCTTGGTGCCAGTGGCCTCGGCACTATTCCAAAATAACACCCAGCCATGAGCACTATTTGTATGAACTTGCACCCTTGATAATGTCCACTGACAAGGTTGCTCATGCACTTGAAACCCAGAGGCTGTAGTCTGACCTGGAGCGCATACACCATTGTTCTGTACAGTTGACAAGATGGGTGGTAGAACTGGATAATGGATGACCTTCCTAGCTTCTGGGCTATGTAGTCTACCTCAAGCGGCTACAGACAGCCCCATCTCATTTGTCCTTATTCACCAAGCTTGAATGCCAAATTCTATTGTAGCTGCAGTTGCAACAGCAGTCCAGACCCTACACATCCATATTTAGTTTGAGATTGATAAGTATCAGGTGTTTTGAGCACCCACACTTTACTTAGAACCCACAAAAGTGTTCTAAAACTTTTCTTAAAAACATTGGGACTGCTTGATGTCTAGTGGCATGAAGTTCATTAAACGGATGCCTGCTATTGTTTAACCTCACAGTGCACCAAAAGGTATGAGGGGTAGTAAGTTTTTGATTTGGAAGGAGCCAATGAAAACGTTATACCATTGTTCTGAGTTGCCCTGACAAAGATCCTTGAAGAACATCATTGGTGTTCCACATTGTATTCTTCATGCAGCAGATGTTAACTTTCTAAGTTGGGGCTAATATGAGAGTGCCAGGGTGCATTGACTGCTACTCTGGTTCATGTTTCTGTAACATTTCAATTCTGAATACAATTTTCTTTGAGGTCTATAAATAATGGAATTCCGGTAATCCACACAAGAGCCTGCAATAGCCGTTCTTCCAGGAATAGTCAAAGGTTGAAAAGGGTCTTTTAAGTAAAAGTTCTGAATTGTGGTTAGATAGTTTATTTGTTCCTTCATACTCCATTTTGAGTTGAATTAAACACCACCCAAGTGTTTAGCCCGCTCTATACCTTAATGTGTGCATCTCCATCCCACATATAACCATTAATTTAGAGACTATATGCCATGAGCCTTCAATCAAACCTCAGATTTTTCCTTTATTCTAAGCCAACCATTTATTGGTCATCTATTTTTGTGCAAGACCGATGATTCTGTTTAGTTTGAGACCTTTGTCCTAAGCAACTGCAAAGCAGGGGATTGTAAGCTGTGTATAGTTTGCATAAGTGCAACAACCCACACTATTCAGATCAGCGTGTCACGTAAGGCTTTTACATATATGTTGAAAGACCATGGAAGAGCAGGCAGCTACAAGAGCATCTTTATTCCTCCTCTAAAGGATGCATCATTGTTTCCTCCACGTTTCTTCTGAGAAACCTGCTGTTTTAGAAACCGTGCACACCATCTCTCTGTCTCTCGACCGGCCTTGCTCACAATACACATTCTCTCCAAAAGAATGTGATGGTTTATAGAAATGAAGGCGGGAGGATAGGTTCATAATCACTAATAGCACTGCCTTAACCTTTTCCATTACATCCAGTCGATACTGAATCATACCACAGCAGTCTTGCCCCTGCTTAAAGGCAGATTGCATGTCTCTTGGTAATACATGTACCTCAATATGACTAGATATGATAAGTGATGATTTGCCAGAAAGGGGCGACCGTCAAATGGGCAAGAGCATGGAGAGCTAGTAGAGCAAAACTAGATTTCTTTAGTAGTGGGCTATTCGGGTTAGCTTAAGGCATTTTAAGACTTTCTATTCTGTAAAGGACTAATTAAACTACCATTGTGGTAGTTGAGAGAAAGTGTACAAAATATGATATCAGGCCCCCAACACTGAGTAATGTTCATACCTTTTATAACTCAAATTTAGCTTGAGCTCTTATTTTTAGGCTAAACATAGGACTGGCTGTTTGTTCGAAGTTACGAGGTTTAACATTTTGCATACACCAAAGTTTAGTGATTTGTAAAAAGCTTTTTGACTTATCAATCCCAAATTGGAAAAGAAAATCCTGAGTTAAGTTGTTTCTGAAGTCCATAAAGCTTTATAGAAAGACAGGCTACTTGCTTTGCAGCTAAAAGAAAACTCCTCCAAAGAGGAATAGGAAGCAGAAGTAAGCAAGTCTTGTTGAGATCAGACGCCAGACTTTGAACATTGTTTTTGTGCCATTTTGTCTTTTAAAAGTAAATCAGACCCCTTCTGGGCTTGTGTTTTTTTTTTTATTTTAAACAATATGTCCCCTATAAGCATTCCAATTTCTCCATATTCGGTCCCACTTCTGGGGGCATCCCCTGTGTACAAAGACCGCTTTTTTGGCCAGCATGCACTTATCCATATCTTCCTTCCATTCCTAAACTGTTGGTGCTTCCTGTACCTACGAGCTGTATTTTGCTCCGCTATTGTCATCTCCAGGGTTACTCATGTTTGCTCTGTGCGGGTCAAGTCCGTTGCCTCCCATATGTTGAGGAGGCACAACCTAGGCTGGAGAGACAGCTCCCTCCAACATACTTGTCGCAGCTGTGACGCTACCCCTTCCCAGTACTGTTGGATATTCCCATATTATATGGTAGTATGTGCCATCCTGTGTACAATTTCCGTTACATGTTGCATTTTCCTTTTCCCCAATTTTTACTATAGTTTCGCAGAAATAATACATTTTGTGTAGTACTTTGAGTTTTATTAGCCTAAGTTGAGATGTTGTTGCTACTTCCCGTAGGGAGGAGAGCGCCTCTCTCCACTCATCATCCTCGAGGCCCCCTAAGTCTGTCTGCCACTTCGTGTAAAGTTGTGTAAATGGATCAGTATGTTGTTAATTATTTTTTGATACATCATGGAGATAGCTCTTTGAGTCATATAGGCTGTTAGCAGTCTATCTTCCAGCGGGGAAGCCTCAGGCAGGTCCCGGTCAGACGGAATGGCTGCTGTCAGTGCATGTTTGATTTGTATGTACCAAAATGCCTCGGTTCCTGACATTTCATATTCTGTTTGTAATTCTGCGAATTATGTATTTTTCACCTGAGCCAGAGATCGCCCACCCTTGATATACCAATAGTGTCCCACTTGTTGAATCCCAAACAGGTGCTGAATTTCCACAGCATTTCTGGCTCCCAGAGTGGAGTGGTCTGTGTTATTTTGTTATGTCACCCTAATATCTTTGTCACTCAATGCCACAGGGAGACTGTCTGCTCTGTTGGGCCTGTCAGATGTTGATGGTTTGGAATTGTGTATATGGCGGCTCTGTAGCATGGGTCGTCATGTGAGCGGTGTACCCAATGATTAATAACCATTAACTGGGCCACCCAGTAATATGCTCGCACATCAGGCAGTGCAGTTCCACCATCATACCATCCCCGGGTCAACTTATGGACCGCAATCCGTGGTGGCTGACCCACCCAAAGTAATGTCCTGATTTCCTCCTCTATCATGTTGAAATAGGTCTCTGGGATATTGCACGGTGTATTTTGTAGAATGTATAGGAACCGAGGTAGTGCCATCATTTTGAAGAGGGCAGCGGGGCCGAGCAGGGAGAGAGGCAGGGACCTCCAGTGGCGTACACCACTTTGCAGACGTGTGATCGGACCCATGAGATTGTGTGCATCAAAAAGGTCGGGGTCGGCCGTTATGAATATCCCTAAATATCGGAAGCCCTCTGTCACTACTGTTGCTTTGCAGTTTAGAGGCAGGGTCGGGGCAGGGCCATTTAATAGGTATATTGTGGATTTTGACCAGCTTCTGGAGTATCCAGAATATTTACCAAGGTTGGTACAGATTTGGAGTATTCTATTGATTGACGCCCGTGGTGATGCCACATAGACAAGAACGTCGTCTGCCTACTGGGAAATTCTGTCTTCCCATCCTTCTGTCCATTTCAGTACACGGATCAATGGGTCCTCAAGTATCCAGATTGCTAAGTGCTCCAAAACAATGGCAAACAATATGGGTGACAATGGGCATCCCTGCCTTGTGCCGCGCCGTAAATAAAACCTCTGGGATATATGTCCATTAACCCCAACCTGCGCCAGTGGATCCGCATATAACATGCGGATCCAAACCTTGAACTGGGGCCCAATTCCTATGCGTTATAGCACTGCAAATGTATAGGGCCATTCGATTGTGTCGAAGGCCATGCGGGCATCCAAAGACAATAGTACAGCGTCTTCTTTGATTGTGTCCCTTTGCCCCATTACCCCATGGAGTCTGGGCAGGTTGAGTGCTGTTGCGTTCCGGCATGAACGCCGACTGGTCAGGGTGTACCAGTCTGGTCACGACCTGGACCAACCGTGTTGCGAGTATTTTGGCCAGGTTCTTTACCTCTGCGTTGAGCATTGAGATGGGACAGTAGCAGCTCATGTCTTCTGCCGGCTTACCCTTTTTGTGTACGACTACTATGGATGCTATTCTTTGGTCGCTAGGCAAAACGCCCAGTTGCTTACTTTCTAGATACATTTGCAGTAGGTGTGGGGTTATTTTGTCCTTGTTAGTCCATAAAATTCTATCGGTAAGCAATTTGGTCCCATTCCTTTCCCTGGTTGTGTACTTCGGATTGCCATTGCAATTTTGTTTTCAGTGAGGTCGGCCTCTAGTTGCTGCCGCTCCTCCGGGGAGAGCGTCGGCATGGGGAGATCGTCTAAAATCTATGGCCTCCTCGACTGCAGCCAGTGCAGTAGGGAAATATACATTTGTGAAGTGGGCCGCGAAGGCCTCCGCTATTTCCTGTGGATCCGACATTGTGGAGTTGTTAGTCTTTAGTGTGTGCACTCAGCGGTTTGCCCTTTCCTGCTGGTCCAGCCATGTGAGGAGTCTCCCTGCCCTATCTCCGTGTTAGCAAATTTTGTGTCTCGTAGCTAGATGCTTCGCTCTGGCCGTCTCCGTAACTAAGTTATTATATTCCTGTTGCTTGACCTCGAGTGCGTGTTTAGTTAATTCGTCTGGGGTGAGTGTAATTTTTTTTTCACAGTTTAGTAGATCTCGCTCAAGCGTTTCTAGCTGCTTCCTCTTTTCTTTTTTATGGGCTGTAATTAGAGTGCTTGCCCAGTTTTTACTGTTTTAAAAGCCTCCCAGAGTACCTGAAGAGAGTCCACTGATCCCACATTTTCTTAAAAATAATTGTCTGGGGATCTTGTGAGGCCGGTTCTGATATGCGGGACCTTGAGGTACCATGGGTTAAGGGAAATTATCTTGTGCCCAGGTGTTCCCCCAGAGAGTTGCGTGCCTAGATCAGGAAATGGTCTGAGATACCCCTTGCTAAGTGTAGTACCTCTTTGAAGCTTTGCAGCTGGTCAGCCGGTGCAATAATGTGGTCTATTAGAGAGTGGCTATTACGGGCCCCAGAGTAGAATGTGTATTGCAGTGCATTATTTTTGTGCCATACGTCCACCATTCCGAAGGCGTCCATAAAACCTGCCATGTGAAGTCTGGGGTGAGGCGAGCTTCTAGATTAGTCAATCTTTCTGGTCACATAGCATCATATTGATGTCCCATCCTATTAGCATGTCTCCCTCTGGGAAATTAATTATCATTGTGCTCATGTCTGCAAGTGCGGTCTTATGGAGTTCTGGGGGGACATTCACTGACATGATGTTGAAACCCCTGTCCTCCCAGCTGCCTGATATGGCCGGCAAAGCGGTCCTGTTTGTCTGTGTGGGTTTTGTCTACTAGGAAGGGGAATCTATTGCACATGAGTATTCCTGTTCCTCTGGACCCAGAAGTAAAGCCAGAGTGAGTGATTAATCTATACCACCATCTGTTAAGTGAATTGCATGTGTGCCCAATTACGTGAGTTTCCTGCAGGAGGACAACATTGGGTTGGTGTCTCTTGATATATTGGAGCTCTATTCCCCTTTTGATTTTGTCTCTCAGCCCATTGACGTTCCAGTAGAGCAATTTAAGTGACTTCTCCGTCTTCCTATCCTGTGTACACCGATTTGTCATGGTCGTCGTTCGGGTGAGTACAAGGTACCGTTGCATGTTGGGGCTGTGTTTGCTGCCTAACTGCGGAGATTGTTTGGTCAGATTGTTCCCGCCTGCTAGTGGGAAATGGGGAATTAGGGTTTGAGTACTGTTCTTCCTGTGATTTGTAGAGGGAAGTACCTAGTTGTGATTCCTTATCAACCAAACCGTAACTATAACTATTTTGAAAAACATAACGACCCCCCTGGGACGCCAACCCTGCCTCTGTGTATCACGGTATTTGAACTTCCTGCCCCCCCAACATTGCAGAGTGCCTGTCGCCACCCCCCCCCCCCCTGCTGGTTGGAGTGTGGAACTAGTAAACCCACCACACAACCCCCCAAAATGCATAATGATAAAGCACAATGCTATACATTACAGTTTTCAGTCCATTGTCTTCATTTTGTTAGACCTTCATGTTGAACAAATTCGTGGAAGGGTGACCACCGAGCGCAGGTCGGCGGTCAGGAGCATCCAGCACCACAGATCATGGGCCTCTCAGATGTGATTTGACAAGACTGGCCCAGGCTTATATTCCCTTGGAGGAATATCTACAGGACACTGTCAACTTAGAGCTTATATACTCTTCGGGCTGTCAGGGGTTGCGCCGTTTGCAGGTTGCGCCTCTTCCAGCTGAGGGTCTATTTTTTTCTGTGGCTTCCACGTTTGCCGCCTGCGTCTGTCATTTGCTCCTTTGACTCTGACTTTCAGCCATCCGTCCAGCCACTTCCATGCCTCCTCTGGTGTATCAAAAAACCATGTTTTGCCCTCTGCTTCTACCCTTTGCTTAGCCGGGAACAGCATGGCATATTTCAAGTCCTTGTCTTTGAGGGCCTTTTTAACTTCGAGGAAGCTGCGTCTTTGTTTTGTTACTCGCAGGGTGAAATCTGGGAAGGAGGTAATGGTGTTGTTTTCATATTTTAACTGGCGGGGCGCAGCAGGTGGTCTGTAATATAATATCTCTGTCTCTGAAGTTGAAAACCCGGGCCAGTATTGGTCTCGGCGGTGCACCCGTTTTGGGTATGCCCCCTGTAACTCTTTCAATTGAGAAGTAATTGGAGAGTTACAGTGGTTTTAAATAGTTTGAAATCAAGTCTTCGACAAATAGGTCTGCTGCTGGTCCCTCCACCCTTTCCGGAGCTCCAAGAATTCGGATGTTATTCTGCCTCAACCTGCCCTCGTAGTCATCCAGTTGTGCGACAAGTTGCTTGCTCGTAGCCTCCAATTCAAGGACTTGTTTCTGAAGTGTGGAAGTGCTTGTCTCCAGCGAATGCGTTGTGCCATCGACTTCGTTGACTCTAGTGTCCATATTTTGTCGGTCTGTGCTTATGAGGGAAACCTCTGTTGAGACCGAGTCCATTCGCTATTTTAGAGAGGTGCGCACAGTGGTGATGGCTGCCATGATATTGTGCAGAGTGAGGTCTCCTTGTTCCGTCGCCGCTTGAGACTGAGGTTGTGTAGGTTCCGTTTGGCTATTGGCCCCCTCCTGGTTCTTCTGCCACGAGAATTTATCTAGCTTGGGGTGGTGGGATACGTGCCTTCCTCTACTGCCTCTCATTGTGCCGGAGAGGGAGCTGTAGTCCCTGGGTTCAGTTCGCTGCGGGGCAACGGGTACTCGCCACTGCCTGCCTAGGACTAACTTCCCCTATCGGCCTGTCTGCCTCCTCTGGTGTACCTTCCTGTTGAGTTGGTGGAACTGCGCTCCTTACTCCTCGCCGCCTATGCGTCCTCGCTCCCTGCGGAGGGAAGGGGGCTCCAGGCATCGCAACGTAGAATGTTTGAGTGTCGTGGAACCAATTGTTTATATAAGGCATGCTCCCCTCGGATGCTGACCGGCTCTGCTGTTCTTGTAGTCTCGGTGACGCCCTGTCCGGTTATGTGGTGCTCGGGCTCACTTTGAGGTACCTTATTATATGGGCTTCCTTACACGTTCCGCCCAATCAATTGCGCCATCTCACCTCCTATTGCTGGATTGTCGATCAGTCTCGTTTCTTGGCTCCCATTCAGTTAACAAGAGGGTCACCGGTATCGCAGGTGGCCTGGGCCCTTCTCCATATTTGCCGCCCTTCCCCATGCCAACACCGGCTCTGTATCGGCTGCAGGGGAAGGGGCTGGAATTATTTCGCCACCTGTCTGTGCTCCAGGCCCCCAGACCGCAACACCCAGCGAGGGGAGCTCCCCGCGGTACGCACCTCAGCGGCAGGATCACTCAGGCTCAGTAGGAGCGGCGCCGCCACCCTCGGGCTCACCTCGGATTAGCTGCGTATGCCCCCCAAGGCCCTCTCTTCGCCTCTTTATGTCCGCCGGCCCCTGCCACTCGGGGACCGCGTCCCGCGGATGCCACACTGCCTTTTAAGGTGGTGGGAGGTGGGGGAGGGGCAGTCCCCCGCAGCACCCGATGCCAGGCTCCTCCTCAGGCTGGTAGAACCCCTCCACTCGCCAGTGTGAAGTCAGCGCTTCCCCAGGCCCTTCTGCTCTTTTGGGCTGGACGCTAGTGCCTCACTTTTTAGCTCCTTTAGTTCTTCATGCTTGATTTTGTTCAGCAGTTGGCTTTTGATACCGATTTTATGGGCAAAATGGGTAAGATTTGGATTGAGGACAATGCTCTGCAGACGGGTCTGCCTGTGACTCTGAGACTCAGCTTAGTATTACAGTTTACTGTGCACCAGACATTGCGGGTCCAGGAAGCTTCAGTAGATGAGATGCAGAGATGGGCGCTTGAAGCACCCGATCCCTTAGGCTGGGTATAACTGGAGGGGTGTTGACAAGATAGGAGTAAGAATAGTTATCTCCACTCTCCTGGTTTTGCACCTCATTGGAGGGTGGAAGTCTAATTGTTGGATCTACTGCATTTTGATGACGCTCCTGGTGGGCTTTCTGGCAGCAGCCAATTTGCTGCTGTTCTCGTGGTTAGTAGTGGTTTTATTGGTTGCACATTTTAACAAAGTGATTATGTCTTCTCCTCTTTAAGGGTCGCGGTGCACAAAAGACCCAAGGCAGTTAGGGTTTAACTAGGTTGCAATGTGCAGGGATTAGGGGAAAGGCCACCAGCAGTATGCTGTTTTTTGTGAGATGTTTAGAATGGAATTGCTCTTTTCTGGTGAAAGACGCATAAGTAGATGGCACAGGCTCCAGTTCATCAGCAGTTGCACACAGATACCTTTGCTGTTCGATCTTTGGTGTAGTTGATTTGAGAAAGGAACACTTTTTTAAGTTTCTTAACATGGTGATGTTAATACCTGTGCCATGGTTGGAAAAAAAGCCTATTGGATAAGATTTCCACCATGCCACAACTCTTATGCAATCAACTGTTCCAGATAAATTGGAAGAGCAGCAAGAAAGTTTAGTTTTTTACCTTGTCCTGATGAAATGTGACAGTTGTGAAGTTGTAGTAATGTAGTATATAAGAATTTATTAGCACTTTGTCGCCCGTTTTTGTTGGTGGTAAACCTTTCACAACCATATGAGCAATCGATTCGGCTGGCATGAGAAATGTCTGTTTGTCTGGAGTTGCGCTCAGTGAAGCCGGGGTACTGCCCTTCAGGGGATTGCCAGATGAAAACGATCAAGTAAACACTTCAAACTCTGGGCAATATGATTTTATGGCAAGTGTGTGCCCCATGCGTGCTAGGGGCTGCAGTCTTTTGCTTGAGACGGGCGCAGTTAGTTTCCAACGTGTAAGACATTCAGATACAACAGCTTTAAACGTTGAAGGAAAGTCGGAACTTTTTCTCTTCCATCGCTCATCTTTCACAAATGACAGGTCCATACATTTGTTTCACTCCAACACCTAACAGCCGTTGAAACCTAATGTGCCCAGTACAGAAGTATCATTTGCAGTTCAAGCACAAAGGCTACCAACAGAATCACAGATTCTGGGCGTTCTGGCCCTTTTCAGCTGGATCGGAATCCTGACTGTCCTTCCCTGTGCACGTGACTCAGGAAATTTGCGATTTGGCCAACATTAATCCTTCCCATCAAGATGGCGGCTTCCTTATCAGACGTTGAAACTGCAGCCCACTCTGAAACCAATGTCACTGTAATGATTTACCAGGAGTCCTTGCCTACATTGTTCTAGAAGAGTGAAGGATCGTTCTAGAACTTTGGTTGCCTGATTGTCAAAGCAGAACGTGTACATTTATAGTGTAAAGGCGTCCTAATAGCCTGACACACTTGGAAAGAGCAGTGGATGGCTGGCTGAGTGAGGGCAGTGTTTGTAGGATGACCACCTTAGAAAGCAGGTCAGATGTCTACGTTAAAAGTACCTACTGCTGCTTCAACATTTAAAATCAGAAAGAGAATGTGTAAGGGTATACAAATTCCAACTTTGCATTTGGGCATTTTAATACACAATAGCTTTAGTGACGGGCCTGAAGCCACTTTTGCTTGTTACATAATTATACACAAATTAAAATACGAGTCTGAACAGGGAGACCTGTTGCAGTGGGTGGAAATGCATGCCGTTTGTATGCAGGTATTTTCTGTGCATGAAAGTTAAATACACAAAGTCCAAGACATGACTTATGCGAGTTTCATGCTAGGTACAAACTTGTGGCGCACCTGCTACTGACTTAGTTTTATACTGCTTACTGATGTGAAGTATTTGAACGATTTCACAGGTACTTAGAGCCTGACTTGCGCAGTACTTCATGGATTGTTGCATCCGCTATAAAATGCAATAATGATGGACTGGAGTGTAGCTCCAGATTGCCAGAAGTATGGTTTTCGAGGCTGTTAAAATAAGCATTTTTAGGTATGTTGTTAGCCTAGACTTTTTGATTTTAATACCATTGTGTATATAATATACTTATCCATAGGGCTTTCCCTTAGCCCTCTTCATCTATAGGTCTCTTTTGATGTCATTCACGTTTTAATTCCACCCTCTGCTTTATAAAGCCACTGGTTAACTTAGCTGTGAATGACCGCAACCCATCCTGTTCTTTCACATGGAGCAAATATCCTACAAAGTAGGTCTCTATAGTACCATGGACAACAATAGCAATGTGTGCTTTTGAGTCTGAAAAAATGTTCTTCAGTATTGAATCTAGCATAGATTGACATGCTTGAATCGTCTGTGTTGTCTTTATAAGGGTCACCAATCAATATTCTCTTTTTGCCACAACAGTCACAATATCTAAAAAGGCTCTGTTTGGTGGAATCAGCCATTCTGAAGTACTCTAGGATCTATAGGAATCGAAAATCCTCTATAAATCTTGTCTTGTAAGTTTGAAGGTATTTAGAAAATTAACTTATCTGAGGACATGTGAGCAGAGCTCTAGGAGACTCCCTTCACACATGATCAATCAATCAGTCAACCAATCTGGATTTGTATAGCAGGGTGAATCACCCTTGAGTGTATCCAGGCACTGACAGTACTACTACAGGGGGCTTAGTTGAACAGCAAGGTCTTGAGTCCTTTTCTGAATTCCAGCAGAAAGGATGAGGTAGTAGGTGGGGTGGGAGTTCGTTCCAGGACTTCGCAGTGAGGTAGGAGAAGGAGCATCCTCCACTGTTGCTGTGGCGGATGCAGGTGGTGTGGGCAAGGCAGAGGGAGGCGGAGTGCAGGTGCCTGGAGGGAAGGTAGAATCTCCGTCGATGGTGGACGTGAGCTGGGCCCTGATTGTGGAGGTCTTTAAAGGTGTGGATCAACACCTTAAACGTATGCATGGGGAGCCAGTTGAGCTTTTTGAGGTGGGTGGTCATGTAGGTTCGTTAGGGGCGGTATAGGATGAGTCTGGCCGCTGAGTTCTGTATAGTTTGCGGTCTCTTGAGGAGATGTGAGGTGATACCTAAGTAGAGTGCATTGCCATAGTCCAGTCGGGTGGTACAAAAGGCTTGAGTGACAGTCCATCTGTTGTCAATGGGAAGCCACTTGAAGATCTTGCGTAGAATGTGAAAGGTGAGGAAGCAGGTGGGATGAAACTGAGTTGATCTTTTTTTCATATTGACCTTGTTACTCGGATATGAATTTACCTTAAATAAATGAAAAGACAAGGAGTTTGGCAAAACAGGAACAAGTTGGGTTAATTAAACGCTGCGGCTGGGAGAGCCTGGATAAAATGCGTCTGCTCAAAATTTCTCGACTTACGAAGTTTTGGCTGTGAGTTTATACAGTTCATGAGGTACAATAAAATATTCTCTACATTCTCAAAGAGCATCTGAGTCATAAATCAATCAGATTTGTGCATCTGATTAGGACATAGATGGATCTCGACCTCGGGGAGAGCTAATGTGGGTCATTGTGCCAGTGTTTGTGTCCATAAGTCCAGTGTGAGGAGCGCGCGATTACTATGTGTGGTGTGCATTTCGTGTCCTGATTAGTTGAGTGTACCTAGCTACATGTGGTATCTAGCTTTGTAGTATTACTGGGGAATGCGAGATTGTGGCCAAATGGGTTTTTATTGGGACCAATTATCTAGTACTTGTTTGTGGTGCAACTATCTATCTGTGGAATCGATCAAGGTTTTCCCTGGGTATGTGTTTGCCTGTAATTTATGGGGACCCAACTTGAGACCTGTTACTCAAGAAGCGTGGGCATGGGTCGCAGGACATGCCTGATCACTTATCTCTAACTCAGGGTTGTTAGGGAGGTCACCTTGTGTTAATCTGAAAGCAATGAGATGAGTGCATTGGAACTTCTAAAAGTAACATGACAGCCACAGGTATCATGTTTACTGACATATCATCACTACGCATACAGTTATCATTTTGTGCATTGAAATAGTTGTACCGGTATTAACAATAGAGTTGTCATTTTGTACATTAACATTGTTTGTACTGCTCTTAATGAGATTAGGTTTGCTCTTCTCTGAACGCACGTTGACATTGTTCTTATTCGAAACAATATTATCATTTGAGCATGGATCACTGAATACATTGGTATTATTGATGGTGTTGGCGCTGCTGTGCGGGCACAAATTACCGTATACAGTGACATTGCATTGACTGGAATTGTGCGGGTACAAGTTGCGGCATACATTCACATTGCATTTGCTGACATTGCTGTTGTCTGGCTTGCACATATCATGACATTTATTGACTTCATATTCACCCATTCCGACAAGCTTACTGGCCAGGATGATGCCAAGATTGCGGCGTAGGTGGTCGGAGTGGGTGAGGGTCCTAGTCCGGGGGGCCACTAAGCACCATTCGATGGGGAGGTGTTGTTCGCGAAGATCAGGACATCCGTCTTGTATTGAGATTTAGGCAGTTGTCTCTCATCCAGTCAGTGTTGCTTATAATGCACCTGTGGAAGTTGGCCAGCGTGGCAGAGTGGTCTTCTGATAGAGGGTGGATAAACTGTATATAGTCGGGTAGGATAAGATGCTTAGCCCATGGGCGATCTGACGAGTTGGGCCTGTTATGTGGTCGCTTAGACCCAGGCAAGAACACCACCGTTTTACATGCTCACATTAAAAGTTGACATCTTTCTTGAGCATTGACACTGGACACACATTTGCTTGCGTGCTTGTGTGGGTTAATATTCTCTGAAATGGATTTGCTCACACAGTTTTTCGTAGGCATATTATCAGAGCCTTGAGCATTCTGTACAAGGGTAAGTTCACTCCGCGCAATTTTGATGTTTGTTATTGTCCGCTCGGCGAAAGCCCTGTAGAGATAGAAACAATAATTGGCAGTCTAACCTGACCTTCGGGATGGTAACATGGATGAAGTTTATTATATAAACAACATCACTCCTTTGTTTAGACAGAAGGCATTTAGCTAACACTGTTGAGGTTGGCCCATGCTGGAATCCAAGCCGAACCGGTTTACCTCCTGAGAAGGATGGTGCTCAGCTGTACACCAAGGCGGCCCCTTCAGTGAGACGTACCCAAAGGCAACTGGGGAGTTAGATCACTCTAAGAGATTCTGGCAGCTTCACCCACCCTAGATTATAACTGTATGCTTATAATCATTGTAACAGCACAATGATTTAATTGGTCATCTTTTTTATGATTCTAGTAATGCTGATTGCTCTGTTCTGTTTCCTTCGATTGATCATGGCAGCGCACGTATTTTATATAAGAATCAAAATGCTTCAATAAATTATTGAATGCCAATCTGAGTGTTTCTAGTGTCTCCCTTTGGGCATACCGGAAAGATGCTTATGTTTCCACAATTTCCTTGAAGAGTCAGAGGTAGCACATGCCTCCCCTTACATTTTAGGTTTAGAGGTCAAGAGGGTGCACTGTGAACTAGCTAGGAGTAAGGCCAACATATCCTGATGATGTACGTGGCGTCTGTCTCGCACAGTTTTGATGATTTTTGTCCAATTGCACAGTCTTACTAATAAAGTATGAACCATGTGACATGGCACTACCAACGTTCTAGCTTGGGTACTTATTTAATGGATCTCCCGAGTAATTTTCTTTTGTGTGCCCAAAGGCCCTTTGTGCCAATTTACCTGAGATTTCCGTTGTGTTAGGGAACCCTCTCCCTCTGCTAAGTAGGAAACACCTATTTCTTGTTGTAGGTTGTTCAAGCTTGAACCTTTAAAAAGGATCACCCCACAGAGGTACCCACTCTGAATTCCAAATACTTAAATGGCCAATCCAGGTCAGACGGTTTTACCACTTAATTGCAGATATGCATTAACTCAAATGTTGTTACAACATGGGCTCACCCAGATGGGTGGGGACATTACCTTAGTGGTAGAAGCGCACGAAGCATACAGAACAGAGGTATTCTATTCACGGATCACATTTCTGGCAGCAAACGCCAACACAGGACACTTACACTGAAGTAGCAGTACCAAACCAATAAAGAGCATAAGTGGATTTAAAAATCCCATTGACTTATCAGGAACACATGAATTGGTTCTGAGGTGCCCTAACACGTGCAGTAGAACATGTCAGACTAGGTCTCCTTAATAATGACAGCGTGTCATGGCCAGTCTGAACCGGTTATACACCTTATCTAGACATAGCAGACATTACAGATGTAGAGCTTGTTATACTATACACATATCTAGTTGCGCTCTATAGCTGTCTATTTCAGTTTGTTCCGGGGTGTGGAATTCCTATAGCCCGACGCCCATGACCTATTGTTTGGGATCAAGGACAACCAGTTTTCATGTTTATTTTGTCCTTGGGACAAGTAGGCTAAACCCCCAGCAGCACAAACTCTTTGACTGCCAGTTCACAGTACCACAATTCGAATAAGTGCAGGGCATTGTCTGGAGTTAAAGTAATGTTTGGTTCCATATGTTAATGCTAATCCGAACTAGTATTTATGTTTTTTTAATGCAAAGCCTTTCTTATTAGGCTGGGCGCTCGGAGGAAGTGTTGTAAGCTCGGACTGCACTACTGACAGTGGTTCAAGTATAATAATGTGTGCACACATTTGCAAAGTTTAACAATATGAGGCTACGTATAATGCTCCCAGAATGCTCTCTTATTAGATACAAATATTTGCAGGAGGTTGAAAGCAAAATTGATGATTCTTTGCTTTCAAAATATAATGTTCACAGAAAAATGCAACTAGGAAAAAAAACATTTTGCTAAACTACTGTTAAATTTTAAGTACCATTTCTTTGAAGTATCATTTAGGAAAATGTGTTAATGCTTCTAGTATTTCCAAAAATATTCATAATGAAAAATCAGTGCATCTAGTTTAAACAAGATTATGGGCAACATGAAAATAAACCAGCATTTGGCAAAGCCAGTAGTTCTGCCATTGTTAGTCAGCATTTTAGTTTTGTTAATGCGTTACTTGTTTTGACATGGTTTTTGTAACTCTGTTTTGGGAGCTGCCGGGCCCTCAGTGTTAGAACAAACATTGGTAAAAGAGTAAAAATATTTTTTGCTCTCAGAAAAGCAAACGTTGCCACAGTAGTCCCTTGCACTGAACAAAACTGAGTGCGATATGCTTCTTGTGAAAGAACAGAATGCTGTCTCCCTCAATGAAGTCAGCCAATACATAGATAGAGAGCTAGAATTTTAATAAAAACAAAAGGTCTTGGTTAATGCCAGACCTAATTAGAGGCCTAATTCTTAAAGATAATCACAAAAGTACACCCAGTGGTTAATGTCCTAGCATTAGTGCAGACTTATGGCTTTTAATGAATTTATAAGAATTTACAGAAGTAAGCTAGGAAATGGTACTAGTAACAAATATTGGTGAACTGCATTTTAGAACGAGTAAATATGCATGTGTAGATTTGCTCAGTCAAAAATCTGATGTTAGTTTACAAGTTCAGTTTTCCCCAACCCCTTTTATTTCAACCCTGGAAGAAGTTTTACTTCTGCCCTTGTCGGGAGTAAATTTCCAACCTTTACCAGTATGGAAAAAGATTAGAGAAGAGCTGGTGAAAAATCCCAAAACATGCAAATTAGTAGGTTTGCACAGTCTCAAAAGGGCATTCCAACCCTAAAAATATTTTTTACCACTCCTTCCAACCACAGTATGTAGGTCTGTGCAAAGGTGGCAAAATAAGTGAAATGCTCGTATTCAAAACCTACTATACTATGAGCCCTGGCATAATCAGAGAGGCTATCATCCAAACTTTTATATAATGAGATCACTGCCATAATTTATTGCGGCACTGCATGGCACAAACTGTACAAGTGAATTTGTTTACAGGGCAAGTAGATTTATGAAGCAACTTGTCCCATGGACAAGTTGATTTTTTATAGATTTCCACATCCTTGTTGTTATACGAACCATAACCGTAATCCCACAGAGGGCTGTTCAAGCTGCAGAACCACAATTTGCTATGCCTGGAATTATTCCAGTGACCATTAAAGCAATAATGGGTAAGATTTCCATCATGAGGAATGAGATTCCTTCCTGGATTGCACAAAAACTGAATCCGCTTGAAGCAGTGTTTTCCCATACAAGACCCCAAGAAAAACAGAAAACTCTCACAATATGCCTGCCGATGGGGATGGCTTCCTGTTGTAAGAAAGCGACATTAAGGGAACAGTCCTTGATGCGGTATATACCAATACACATGGTACTCTTATCGTTATCTGTTTTTACAGAAGTGCTTAAACGGAACCAAAATTAATACGGGGCTGCCCTGCTCAGGATATGGGGATGCAACTAGGGGGCAACAGATGAGTATGTGAAACTGAAGAAGGACTATCATGCTACTAAGTTGAACTCTACAGACGTTACGCACTGGTCTCATTCCATGGAAGCACTTAAACGCAACTAGTTTGTTTTTTCCATACAACTTAACAAAAGAACAGGCCACCATGTCCAGAAAAGACACAACATACTCAATGTTACACATAGAAAAGTTAGCATCTACTGTTGCAAAGGTTCCATCAGCAAATTGGATAATACACAGGTTTATTTCTCTGCCAGTTTCAACTTCTCATTTCAAATACTGTCTACAACACTAGCAGGTTAGCAAGTATGTGGCGCTAGGAGAGGGATTTGTAGATGAGACATGGAGCCTACTTTTCACTTATCGTTGTAGGAATGGTGAAACTGAGGTTTTTCTTAGCGTTACAGACTATGGGAATACCTTTGGCCGTTCTCTATGTTTTCAGGGAGGTCACCCTCCACGGCACATGCAATGCTTCCAAGGTGAGCTTGTCCTGTTATCTGAAACTTTTCCCAGCAGCTGTGATTCGTCTGGCAGTTAGATTACTTTTGAATAAAAGTTATTTGATGTTGAATGATCAAGGTTGCTGTGGAATGAAACTGGGAATACCATATCTGTTACTGTTTTTGCGGTCATGACCTGTTTTACAGAAGTGCTTTTTCAACCTGCCCGTATAGTTTGGGATGTAACAATTTGTGGCCTTAACATCTGCATGGGAGATGTTTGCTCGTCAAGTTACAAGGTCCTCCTCTGAGATACAGTTTTTACTCCGCACCAATCTCCCACACTATTTAGAGGAGCTAGTGCTCCGCATTTCAATGTTTCAAACACTGCGGCTGTAGTATTTTATTTGGCCCGCAATGGATGTTTCGTCACCAGCCAAATGGGGATGACACCACCACATGTGCTGTTGTGTCGTGAGAGAATGATAGTCCTTTGGTGCATCCTTGCTTCTGGAACTAAATGAGAACTGGTTATTGTCCTTTCGGTCAGTCTGGTGCTCAGCAAGCATTCCACAGTCAATTGTGCACTTTTGAGTGTGCCCTGGATATATGCTTGGGAAAGCAACCGGTCCAATCTAGGGACATAGAACTGCTGGTGGGTCCCTTAAAAACTCACTTGCACAGATATCCTGCTTGATTGCCGTGGCTCCAAAATACATATTATGACCCTTCCTGGGCATCTTCACCTCCAGGAGATCTGAATCCTCTGTGGATGCACTACTGGCCTTCACACCTTCAGCGGCTGGGATTTGAGCATGTTTATTCATTGAAACTATTGAGATGGGTGCCAACGGAAACATTGTCTGCGGTAGCTGAGAACAGCAATATTTTGTGCGCTTCTAGAAACAATTATTAAATCTTTCATTTTCTAGCAATAACGTTTTTTTTTTATTCTGCCATGTTTTTACTTGCTAAATTGTTTTCAAATCCAATCCTTTTTATTCTGCTTTCTTATATTGACTTTTAAATGCAATTTGACTTTCTATATGATTTTATGAAGGGCACACTGCTTTTAAGATTTTAGGTTTTACTACATGTTTTAATCTATATTTTTAGCATTGTTTTTAGGAAGCTAAATCAGGATTTTTGCCATGTGTAGCGTACTCCCCAGCTCGGTAGCATGTAACAAACGGAGCTCTGGTTTGCTAGTCTTTATTCTTCAGCATGCACATGTTAACTGAATGTACTGCGTCACAACTTTATTTCACCACACCCAACAGATTACATAATACTTGTAAGGAATCTGCCATGGACCAGTGGAGGCCTCATACATATGAACACAGGACTTAGTATCTTCTCCTTTGTTAAATAAAAAGTATGTACATACACACATTATAACTACTCGATGATTCATCAAGGTGCCTGTGCAAGTCTCTCAGATCTAGTTGTACGAGATAGGTGAGGGGCGCCTTCATCGGTTATCTCTGGAGGAGAGTTGGATGCCTGACTTGGGCACTCAGGTGGACTTGCCTCACTCATGAGGTCTGGAGCTGATAAACATTGAGGCAAAGGCTTAAAGTATGACAAGTCTCTGGTTATGGATGTTCAAGACCATTGTGCAGTTACTACGTTTCCTTTGCTCGACACAACTCTTAGCGGTTCAGCACCAAAATGAGTGTCCTTCTTGTGTATGTGCTTTTGCTTGACAAGAATTCGGTCTCCTTTCTCGAAAACCATGTTTCGAGCTAGTGAGTGCTTATCGACATATAAGCTTAATTTAGCATTCGTGGGGGGCGTTAGTGTCACGAATCACGTCAGGGTCCTTTAACCAACTGGTGGTCCATTGTCGTATCTTTGTTCCAAGAGCTCTCTTGAACAGCAAGGTGACAGAACGTTCTTCTGTTGTGGTAATGAGAAGTAGAATGGTAGGCACGAAGGGCTGGGCGTAAAGCAGACTTGAGGTCGATGTCTTCCAGTGCAGTGTGCTGAACCACCCTTTTCAAAGTACTTTTCTGATGTTTGATGTTCAAACGATTAAGAAAGTCTTTGATCTATTGAAGGGTGGACCATTGTCAAATTTCAGAATGAAGGGAATACCCCAGGTTGTGAAAATATCATCTACCCTTTCGATAACTCAGTCGTTTGTGGTTGATTATAGGTCTTCCACTAAAGGAAAGCATGAGTACTCATCGACAACTACCATGAGATGATGTCCCCTATTGAGGGGTCCGAAGAAGTCAGTCGCAATCCTCTTCTAAGCTTGCTTAGGTAGATCAGACCTGTTCAGCTGGTGCTGAGTCGTTTTGGGAGACAGGCAGTTATTCAGATGACAAGCTTTAAGCTCCCTTTAAATTTGTTTGTCAAAATGCAGGAAGCACCCTTGATCCCGGAGGGCTCTTTTGGCTGTGGCAATGCCACGATGTCCTACATGTTCACGAATGTGCAGTGGACATGCGTAGCGGGCACAGCTAAGGAAAGACCATCTGCGCTCAGCTGGGGTCACAGATAGGATAAGCCACTCTCCGGCTGCCTTGAAACTCCTTAACTGCTTGGCCAACGAACCCTGTTGCCACTCCCTGGACCCTTCACATCAACTAATAAGTGTGCAACATGTCATTTCACTTTGAAACCGGCCGAATTTCAGTGGCGAGTCAAGCCAAGTAGTTCACAAAGGACACCGTGTCAGCCGTTGCACATGTTCTAAATCAATTGCAGATCCCTTCCAAATCACAAACTCGAATTATTCATCTTTTTATTTGACAACCACCCTGAAGCCATCTTTCCGACTGAAAACTGACTCAAAGATGAGTACGGTCCAGACATAGCTGTAGCACTTCTCCCTGGCAGCTCAATCGCTAGGAATTACCAGGCTGATAAGATTGGTAGAGGGGTTGCAAACTTATTTTAAAATTAGCTTGAATGTAGGTACGCCCCAGTTCAAATCCCAGGATGCTAAAGACTCTCATTCTCAATAAAGCTCTCACTTACCCACGCTTTCTTGGGGCTGCTTGTCTACCGCCCGCCAGGGCCTGCCTCACAGTTCGTCTCAGTCATGCCTGATATTCTTGTCTCCTACAGTTTTCAAACCGCCAACCTCACACTTTTATGCGATGTAAACCTACAAAGCCGGCACACCTGCTGCTAATCTACTACTGGATTTATCAGCACTTCAGTTCTCCCAATTGATCATGTCCCCCCACACACAAAAAGGGCCATATACTGGACCCAATTTTTACAAACCTCTCACATGTGACAACAGACGTCCCTCTGCCAGGCTGTTGGTCTGACCACTTTATAATTACTTTCTGCATTCCACAAATAGAAATAAACACCCCTGAGAAACTGCAGACAAGGATTACCCACAGTGGCCCAAACTGGACATGAGTAGCTGGGAAATGGCCTTGCTTAACTCAGCCCCAGTGCTAGCTGGAGATGTGTCCACATCCTATACAGCATTTAAGGATTGGGTCAACACTACCTTAGATGCAGTAATCCCCTTAAAATCAAGTAAAGAACCACAATCTCGAAATAAGGTCCAGTGGTTTTCTGCAGAGCTAAGAGATTTAAAGAAAACATGCGAAAGGTGCGAAAAAGAGGGCTCGCTTCAGTGATTTCTTCAATCTGATAGAGACATCTAGCCGCAGATTCCTTAACTAAGAATATCCCTAGGCATCAGATTGGATCCGGAAAATTCTTTGCAGCAGCAACTCTGCGCGCCGGGGGACAGCGCCACACCACCCCGCCCTGACGTCGTCGAAGTACGTGACGTCCGCGAGGTCATATAAGACCCTCCCGGCGCACTGACGTCAGTTTCCTTCTTTTCCGCGTGCAACGCGGATCCGGAGTAAGCGATTCCTCTGGCCTGTTTTCAGGCCCCTTTTGACGGTTTGCGTCTGGAACAGTGTGCGATGCCTTCGTGCTTTAAAACGTGTACCTCCTGTCTGCGGCAAATTTCCGCGACGGACCCACATCTTATCTGCATGTGGTGTTTGGGCAAACACCACGAATCGACGGATTGCGACGCCTGCCAACACCTCAAGCTGAAGTCCCTGCGGGATCGCCGGATGAAGCTCCTTTCGGATCGCCTGTCCCGGTCAGAGCCGTCTCGTCCTCCGGCCTCCTCATCGCTGGCAGGCCCCTCTGGTTTTCAGTTGTGGCGTTGGTCGCCCTCTGGGGCCTGGAGACGTTGTTCGCTCCTTATGGGTAAGTCGCGGCGCATGTCGCTGAGTTCCTTGGCCTCACTTCCGTCTGTTGTTGGGGGCACTAGTTCCCGGAGCCCTCCGGACGTGCGCCCCCGGGAGTCACCCCTCCCTTATCCGCCCTATCCGGGCGCGGGGACTCTGACCCAAATGGAGGCCTATGCCGCTGCTTTGCAGCCTCCCTTGGGTCCTCTCCTGTCCCTGGGGCGTCCTCGGGGCCTCCGCTACTTACGGGGTCCCCGATGGACTCGCCAGTGGGTTCGCCCTCGGCACCAAATAAGCCCTTGCCCTCCAGGGACGAAGGAGATATGGTGTCGTCAGGGTGTGGCCCAGCTGGGTCCCCTCTACGACCCATAGCACCCCTGCTGCACCCCATAGTCCCGTGGGGCTCCCTGTGGCGTCGCAGGTGGTTGCTGGTGCTCAAAGCCTTGCTTCGAGCACACCTCCTCCGCCTGCCCGGTGCCGGAGTCAGCGCCGTTCCGGCGCCGTAAACTTGCCTCCCCGGCTCCGACTCCGCTTCTTACTTTGGAGTCGGAGCCTGTTGTGGTTAAGGCTGAGTCGGCGCTCGTGCGGCACCGGAGGCTTGCCTCCCCGGCGCCATCCCCTTCTTCGGAAGCAGAGTTTGCCGTGGTGGACTTGGAATTGTCACCGGATAGGGCCGACTTGGCGCCGGATGGAGCCGAGTAGGCGCCGGATGAGGCGGGGTCGGCGCCAACCGAAGTCATTTTGGTGCCGCATCAACGTCGGGTTGTTGACTCTTCTCTGGAAGCTTCTGGAGAGAGTTCTATCCTTGCCTGTGCCCCTCTTAGAATTTGTGGACCCAGCAGGATCCCCGCCTCCTCAGGAGCCCCATCTGGACCCCAATTCGTCAATGGGGCTCCCTTCCTTTTGGCATTGGTCGTACCCTCAGTGTCTTGGAAGACTTAGTTTACAGCCCTCACCTACAGATGAGATGCTGTCCTCTCCTCGGAGGGCTACCGAGGCCGGTGCGGCGTTTCTTAGAGTAGTCTCCTTGGCCACTTGTGTTCTAAACATGCAGCCCTCTTCGGTCCCCTTGCCTGTGGACCCCCTGCTTTATGTCCTTCACCATGGGTCGGGGAATGTGGAGCCGCTTCTGCCCTTTGAAGCTTCTCTTTATGATGCCCTTTTGGGCACCTGGGCTCGGCCAGCTTCCAGTGATCTGGTGGCTCGTTCTGTCTTGCACCGCCACCGTCCTGCTCCACATGATCCAGTTTGCTTATTTGTTTACCCAGACGTGCAGGGGTTTGTCTTGCAAACTGCCTTCCCTTCCTTGCCTCAGTTAATGCTTCCTCCCTCCCAGGAATCCAGATGGCTTGAGTCGTGGGGTCGTAACATCTTTGCCTCCACTAGTGCTGCCCTCCGTTCACTGAATACATTGTGTGTCTTGGCTCGGGTACCTCTGCCCTGTGGGCCTTTGCAGAGTCTCTTCTTTCGGCCACCTCTGAAGGCGCTCGTGTTGACCTCCTTCATCTTCTCTGGGATGGCCGTGAGCTTGCTGATTTCACGATCCAGTCTGCCTTGGATACTGCCGATTCCTTAGGCCGAGCTATGACTGGTTTGGTTGCCTTGCGGCGCCATGCTTGGTTGCGGGATAGCGTCTTCCCGGAGAATATCCAGGAGCGACTTGTTGATCTTCCCTTTGATGGGGTTCTATTGTTTGATGCCCACACTGAATCGGCTGTTCAGCGCCTCCTTGCAGGCTTTTTCCCTCCCCCTTAAGCCTATGTTTCCCAGGTCTTCTTTTCGCATGTTCTGGGGTGGTTACCCTTTCATTAGCATCCTTTCGATGCATTATGCGTTTTGAGCTGGCTGTAAGCCTCCTGTGGCAGTGTACCACAGGTTGTTGTGTCTGGGCCTCTGACTGTGGTTTGCCCTAAGAGGTGTTCCCCGTTGTTTCGGGTGTCCATACTCCAAGTGGGGTACTTGTATGCTATTATATAGGTCCGCTTTATGTCATGTGGGCCTAGAGATCCTTTGGACTGTATGCGTCCCCTAGTGCTCTTACCTTGCCATTGTACGGTGTTCGATGTTGTGACTTGGTGCGATCTTCTATACAACATGGGTCATCTTGCTTATGTGCCTCATTCTCCTCCTTGGGAGGTTTTCATGGTGTTTTTCACACTTAAAATGCGGCTGCCACCTGCCAATAATGCACTAGGTGTGCTCCTATAACACCCATGTTGCATGGTCGTGGCTCGTTTACCCTTCTTTGATTGATATATAAATATCTGGTATCTGGTAGAGATGTTGTCTAGCCGCAGATTCCTTAACGCCCACCCATCCTCCCCGTTCTGCGAGAACCTTGCCAGGTAGGCTTCTCCTCTTGCCTACTTTCAGTTGCCATTGGTTTTCTTTCAAGGGTGCTAACATAGTTGCGCCCTTTTTGGAATTACCATATGCGGCTGACTCCCTCCAAGGGGCTTTTTCCTGTAGCTGGTGCCTTTTCATTCACTGTCATCAGGAGATTCTTCTTCTCCTGCTGTCTTCCCTCCCTCCCGCCTTCTCCATTGACTAGGGGCTCTTGTCTCCTATATAGTCATCTTCTTTGAAGATCTCTTAAGCTCTGTTTCACACTTCCATTATTTTAAGGGAAGTGCCAGTCTTTTCATACCTTCTTGAAGTAAATTGCTGTTCTTTCTGTGCTCCGTCCTTGTTGGACGGCACGGTCCTACATGGTAATAACAGTCGATTTTTGTCTGTTGAGATATTCTTCCATTGTTGCTCGCACTTTGGGACGGGTCTACGCTTCACTTTGCGGGTTCTTTCTCACAGCTTTGTTCCACTTTTGCTTTTTCACTTATATGTAGACAGTCTGATGCTGTCTTTTTTATGATGGTTTTTTGCACCATCCGCCTTATTTGTTTTGCGGATTTTTCATCCTTCGCACACTGTTCCCATACTTTCACAGTTTTGTTGGGGGCTCCGCGTTGTGCTGCGGAAAAGTTTCTCCGAAGACGTCAGCACACCGGGAGGGACTTGTATGACCTCGCCGACGTCACGTACGTGGACGACGTCAGGGCGGGGTCGTGTGGCACCGTCCTCCGGCGCTCGGAGGTGATACTGCAAAGAATTTTCCAGATCCAGTCTGATGCCTGGGGATATTCTAAGTTAAGGAATCTGCGGCTAGGCAAGGTCTCTACCAGATACACCGTTGTAGGAGAGTAGGATCTGCTTCACATGTTTACCCCCACTTTTTGCTGGTGTTTCACTGTTTTTCGACTTTAGACTGGCTGGGACCCTGCTATTCAGGGCCCCAGCCTAACTGCTTCCTCTCTAAATTGATTACATGTATTTTAGGTACCCCACAGATTGGTTCCTGAGGTACCCTGGTGAGTCCCTAGTATATGGTACACTATGTACCCAGGGCATAGGTACCCGAGATGCCTACCAGGGGCTGAAGCATGTATTATGCCACCCCTGGAAAGCCACCCAAAATGACACCACAGGTCTGCTACTGCAGCCTGGGTAAGGTACCCCTTACTGAAGTATAGGTTCACTATACCTCACCTATCACTGCACATACAAACCTATCCGTAACTCCTATGGCAGGCCTTAACAATCCTGAAGGCAGAGTGCTTGGTTGTATGTGAGAGGGTGCCCGGGCATGTGCTGAGCCCCTCTGCAGCCTCCGGAATCTCTTCTCCGGGGTTGTCAGTGGTGCAGCCTGACCATATACTCTTAAGTGCATTATAACCAAACGGTAAATGCTAACTTTGGACTGGCTGCTCGGAAACATGTCGTGTTTGGTGTCAAACACCTTGGAATCATACCCCCACACCAGTAACTGGTGTGGGAGTATGATCCCACTCTTCTAGAGGGAGAGACATGGCAGCACTGGTATAGCCGGTAGAAACTTAATAGAGCCCTGGCATCACAAAATGGATGCTGCAGCCACAGACACGGGTCTGGCCTCCTGCTGCTGACCGAAACTCCGGCAGGGGAGGCCTGGACAATAGGTTTCCTGTCACAGGGAGGTGTAACCACCTCCCAGGCAGACTTCTGTGTATTGGGGCTGGGTGGGAGCACTCTCTGAATTCTTTGAAGTCCTGCACTGGGGGCACATTTGGTTTCCCTGTGCATAGTCCAGCTCAAACCGGTTCAGGGGCTTCAAACTCCTGCTCTGGCGTGAAACTGGACAAAGGAAATGGGTGTAGCCACCCCTCTTTCCAAACCCTCCCATAGGTGGGTCCCCAGAGCTAGTCCAACTCCTTCCTTAGGTATAAGTAAGGAACCTCTGTTACCAGAACTTTAGATATCCCTGGACGAAACTCTGAAGCTGAATCCTGGAACTTCGACGCTCTACTCAAGACTAGAGGAGTGAAGAAATCTCCCTTGGGGTCAAGGAGTGACTCCCCTGCTTTGCAGGCACCAACGAAGCAAGTTGCCGGTCTGCATTTCCGAAGCTCCCGCCGGACTCTGCAGTATTTGCAGCCCAGGAAGAGGATTTGCAGACATCTGAGGCCGACCCGAGTCCCCAGCAAAGCTGGGACCCGCAGCCCTCGTGAGTAACATGTAACTGGAACTCCTGGTCACCGTGCACTTTTGTAAGTTCATTGAATTCTCGACGTCTCCTGAAGTCGTGCTTGGGCTGACTTGTAGCCCCCACCTTGAGCACCGAATCCACCGAAGATTGTCGGCCTACTCACCCCAAGTGACCCGTGGGCTGCCATTTTGTGTTTCGTCTCGAGGATCCCTGGTCCGTCGACTGGTGGGTCCCTGAGGTGGTAACTTTGAATTTCCTTGGGCTTCCCTGGTTGCTCCAGACATGCCCCGACTCCCTACCAAGTGGTGAGTCCCTCAGACCCTGCTTGTCTGCACCGAAGCATCTTTCTCGTTTCTACTTGGGTTGCTGTTGCCAAGGCTTGTTGTGTCCAATCCGGGCACCGACGCTGCAGCACTCGACATCCTTCGTGGGACAGCTCGAATCCAGCTCCTGGTCGTCCTCGACGCCTCCTGGTCCTCGTGGCTGAAGAGTCAAGCTTCACCTTCTTCACCTGAAATCACCCGACATCGGTGGGCATCTGCCTATCGCCTTCCTGGTCACTGGCTAGTGACCCAGACTCTGTCCCCTCTGCTTTCAGGTTCTTCTCATCTTCGATCCAGGCTTGGATCTCTTCGGACACTTCGCATCTTCCCGCATCTTCCCGGCAGCAGCACTTCTTCGCCAGCTCCCATTGAAATCGACGACGCGACCCGACACCATTTGACACCTATGCACCCGGCTTCCCTGGGTGAGGTAACACGAGTACTCTGGTGCTCCCGTGGGTGTTGACCCTAGAACTTCCTAAGTCCCAAAGGGTTTGGTCCTGACTCGTTTCTGAGTGTCCCTAATCGTTAAAAATCTAACTGCGACTTTCCCCATAGAAGCCAACGGGAGCTCGCGGCTGTGTTCTCACACTGTACACGGCCCCCATGGGTCCCCTGTGTCACTACTTTGGGTGGTTCCTTGGGGTCCCAGCAATTCTACAGGCTCTAGGCCTTGTGTCTAGTTAAGTCGTGGTTCTTATACCACTATTTTAGTATATGGTTTGGCTCGCCCCTAGGGCCCGACGTGTATTTGTGCTTATTACTGTCATATTTGAAGTGTAACTTATGTGTTTTGACCTCCTAGTCTCATAAAGAGTCTAGGAGGGTGTGTTTAGAAATAAATACAATTATTTTATATATGTACCTGGTTTGGTTGTCTTTCATTTAGCCACTCAAGAGATTACAGACTGGTAAAACAAGCTGCTTTACATTCCTTCAAGACTTAGCCTGAAGGCTGCTCTCCATAGCTACCACTAGGATAACTTTCAATTAAGGTTGTCTTTAACCTATAACCAATAAGGGGTTGTTTGGACTGATACAGGGTGCCCATTATAACTAGTGGACAGCATATACCAGGCCAACTTCTCACAATCGTTACCGCAGGTAAGTAACTCGTACAACAGGCCTATAAACAAGCTCTGAGAACATACCAACAAGCCATCCAGAGAGCTTAGGTGGATCAGTCAGTCTTCAAATACCTCCAAGGAAATCTATACTATTGTCAATTCATTCATAAAACCTGACACCTCCTGAGGTGGGTTGTGAGTCACTTATGAATCACTTTCTGGGTAGAGTCAGAGTCATTTACGATGTTCTGTGAGGACCACTAGATCACAATAACAAAACCAATGGAAAGTCCTCAGTTAAAACCAATGCCGAGCTCTCCACGTTCCCCCTACTGAGGAAAAAAAGATATATCACATGTGGTCTAATCAGGGTTCCTGCTTGACCCCGATCCCTTAGACGTCCTCCTGAAATGAGGAGATGTCATTCGTACTGTTCTGGCAGATATATACAAGTTTTCCTTAGATGGCTGCATTGTCCCAGATGCATGGCAACATGTTATCATATGCCCCTTACTAATAAAGTTATTGTTTGATTCCTAGCTGATTGAAAACTATAGACCCATCTCGTTGCTTCCAGTTGTCAACAAAATCCTAGCGAAGGCGATAAATACCCATCTTTCGGAGTTCCTGGAAGATAACATATTGCACCCTACTTAAACAGATTTTCGATGAGGCTACTGTACCAAAGCAGCACTGCTGATGGTCACGGAGGACCTTAAAAAAAAGTCATGAATCAGGGTGGGTCAGCTGCACGGATTCTCCTCTATCTAAGCGCAGCCTTCGACACAGTCTCCTACTCCACTCTTCTTGCCATATTGGAAGAAGCCGGCATCACAGGCAGGTGATTAAAATGGCTAGCTTCGTTCCTAAACAATATGAGCTTCCAAGTCAGCGAAGCACTTTTTTGCTGGATAAACCATCATTTAAATTGTGGAGTGCCATAGGGCTCTTCCCGTAGCCTCACACTTTTTAACCTGTACGTCTGCCCTTTATCTGACATTATATGCTCCCTAGGTTTTACTATAGAATAGTATGCAGATGATACCCAGATTATCATCTCCTTATCACCTAATGCTAGCTCCACTTCTCAAAAACTAAAAATATGTCTAGAGCAAGTCACTAACTGGATAAAAAGTTAAACAGGGAAAAATTGAAGTCCTGGTAGTTGGCAACAATCCATCACTATGGTCCGAATTTATCTGGCCCCCTTCCCTAGGTGATCGCCCACCCCCAAACCAGCCAGTTGTTTCGGCCTTATCAGAGCTTTGGAAAAAAGTCTTAAATGGCTCCCCATGGAAGTGCACAGAATAGTAGTTCAAGGCCTTATACTGCTGTGCTTTGATTATGGCAACTTCCTTTACCTAGGTAGCCCACTTTCTATCACTAACAAACTGCAGACCATCCAAAATGTGCTGACCGAATACTACTGGGTATTCCTAAGCCTCAATCAGCCCGCCCAGTGCTCACCACGCCTCACTGGCTGCGAATAAACAAAAGGATTCAGTTCAAGGTACTCTGCATCACTCATCACGCCAAACACAAAGTAGGCCGATGTATCCTCCACCACCTTATCAACTACTACCAGGCCAACTGAGAACTTAAATCAAACAAATTAGGTCTTCTTGCCGACGGTGGTGGCCGTCCGTTCACCTACCTCACTCCTAAACTATGGAACCCCTTACCTACCAGTCTAAAGCTCAATGACAATCTGTTAAGCTTCAGAAAGTAACTTAAAACCTATCCGTACGCCTAAACAGTCTTACTCAAGCAGAGGCTTTTAGTGCTGGGAAGCCCGTCTTGGGTAGTCATGCGCTCAACATAAACCTGGGAATAGCATAGAATATTCATGACTTTCTGGTACTCAACTTCATCTGTAAGAGGTAGAGTATGCTTCCTCCATGATTGTTTTGCAATGATTTCTTGGAGTTTAAGCATGTCTTTGTCAGTATTAGTAGCTGCCAGAATTTGTTCAACAGAAAGCGCTGCAGGTACACTTGACTTTACTTTGAAATTGGTGTACGCCTCAGCCGTTTTGGACATTGCACTATGATGCTGTAGTGGCACTCGTTAAAAGTGCTCTGCTGGGTTTTGATCTTTCCCTGGTTTGTGCACAATAATGTAATCATACTCCTATAGATGCAGCTTCCACCTCTCGATGGGAGGGGGCATCTTGGATTTGGGATTTATGAAGACGTGAGCAACGCCTGATGATCCACGACAAGGGTGAAATGCTTTCCGTACAGAATCACATGGAAGTGTTTACACATCCACACTACAGCGAAGTTTTCTTCCTCCTGTCGAGGAATAAGCATGTTCAGTATGAGATAAACTCTGACTAACATAGGCCACCGGGCTTGCATCCACTACAACCTCTATATGCAATTTCAGATTAAAATAAGCCATTTCAGTTGCATTTCCAATTGCGTGTTTTATGTTCTTGAAACGTCAGTCACATTCAGATGACCATTCAAACAGAACATTTCGCTTCGTTAGTTCTCTTAGAGCGGCACTCACAGTGGCAAAATCATAAATGCACCTGAAGCAGTAGGTTGCCATGCCTACGAAGGATCGCAGCATGGTCACATCTTCTGGAGGGCAAGTAGATGACCATGCTTGTACCTTTTCGGGGTCATTCCCTTTTCAGAGAAAATATGGCCAAAGAATTTGTCTTGTTTCTGTGAAATTGACACTTCTCAGCATTTAGTGTGAGACCTGTATCAGCAAGCAGATGGCATACTTGTGTGAGTGCTTTGTTATGTTCCTTTTGTGTAGCCTCAAACACCAGCATATCATCACTGTAGTTAAAAGAATGTGTGACAAACTGAATTAACCGACGACTGACACCTTGAAAGATTTCTGCAGCAGACAACGCACCAAACCGGAGTCTTTTATATCTGAACAAACCAAAATGCGTTGAAAAAGTAGGTACCTACAGTTTTCTTCGTATTCAAGTTGATGGTAACCTTTGTTCAGATCAAGGCAGGAGAAAACTATGACACCATTCAGCTGCGTGATCATGTCCACAATGTGTGGACCTGGATGTCTTTCTCTTTCGATTGCTTTGTTGGCCTGTCGCATATCAACATAAGCATACTGAACCTCCACTCTCTGTGTTTGGCACCACCAATAATGGGTGAAACCCACGATGTCGGACCAGTAGCGTGCTCGATGATGTCATGCTTTAACAGTGTTTCAAGTTCTTTTTCAATGGCTTCCTGTATGTGAAAAGCAATTTGACAGGGTCACTATGCAACTGGGCGAATATCTTCAATAATGTGAAGTTGTACCTTCATTGACTTAAGTTTCCTAAGCCCATGAAACAATGTCTGGAATTGATTTGCTACTTCAGAATGAGCATTCAAGTTGTAATTAATGGAGATCAGTCCATTGTCAGTAGCTTGCACTCTACGAAGTACCTAGGAGGACATGAATTGGCACTTGCACGGCCGTTTTCCTGTACCGCATGGTCGCCACTCAGGATCCTTTGCTCTGTAAGGGTGTAGAAAGTGCCCAGGTGAACGCCTTTGTTCTCAATAGTGTGAGACATGGTATTGGAGACAGTTAATTATCATTTTCTGCCGGCATGTTTATTGATGCACCACTGTCTATAATGAAAGTTGTAGGGCAATCATTCACCTTGACCGTGATTTTAGGACAATACCCAACTGAACTTTGTTGCTTCATGTGGCAATTTTTTTCAGATGTTTTTCCTTGCAAGCGGCCAATCCTACATGTGCACCCTGGTCTGTAACTGGCATCCCCATCGCACATCCATTTTCCTCACTGTCACTCAATGATGACGTCAACGAACCATTGGAAGATGTCTTTGATAACGATCAACTTTGTTTTCTTTCCACTTCCCTTAGTCGATGTTGCCTTTTGGCTTTGTGGGAGTCGCTAGAGTACCTTTCTGGCATCCATCTTCTCGTCTGTTGGCAACACTTTGTTTCTCTTTGGCTTTGCAAACTATGAAATTGTTTCCTTCCTTCAGCCTTTGCGTATTTGTCCGCTGGCAGGACATGTACCTTCATGTGGAAAGTAGAATCCACAGTGTAAGCACAATTTCTTTTTCTTCAGAGACATCACTCAGTGGGCCACTGACCTGTGTTTCTGCTTACTTTTCATGCTCAACGCTGATTCATTTTGGGTTGTTCCGACTTCCATATCAGCAGCTTGTTGATGAGCATGTAAAGCCGCACTTGCAGCCATGAGCTCTTTTTTCCAAACTGAGGGTTTCTCTCAGCATGCGCCGTTGGAAGGAATCTGAGAGGCAACCATCCATAGCTTTAAGATGCACAGCTTCTTCATCTTTGAATTAATTAAACTTGCAGTGCTTTAAAAGCGTATACAATCTCTCAGCAAACTCATCCATCGTCTCACCAGGTTGCTGTCTTGCTTGTTTGAAAGAGTACCTTTCCTAGTCGACATTCAGCATTGTATTGAACTTCGCCTCCAATGACGGTATGATACTTCATCAGCTTGTGATATCTTCTTTATCACTTCTATTACTCCGCCACCTGCAAGGTTCTTCTAATAATTGGTGATCTTTTTATTCATCTGCTTCTTCCATAGCACCTATGAAGTCATAGAACGTTTCAATCCAGGCAGTCCATCTGGTTCCAATATTCTACTTTTTGGCGGTATCGAAAGGAGGTGGTGGTTTCAGGAGCACGACCGTGCTGTATTGGGTGCTTTTCTGGTCTACATTTGGTCTAGTGTGTGCTGTTCAGACGTTTGTCCTTCAGCGTCTCTTGACCTGGTGACACCTCTGCAAGCATCAGCCTGCTTGCTCATTGGTGCTCAGCTCGTCGCACCCAAGCTGAGGTCGGGGGGATGCCATCTTCCTTCTTCAGGGCGAGTTATGATTTTGCTTCTTGCATGTGCTCTTCACCGCTCCTGACTTTGTGCATTATACCTGGCTGCCACTTCCTTTAGCGTTTCTTTTCACCTGGTCGTCTCTGCCACTGGCACTTTCTAGCACCTGGCTGTTGCCTATAGCGCCTTTTTATACCTGGTTGTCACGGTCTCTAGCATTACTGCTTTGTATCGGTGCTGGCTGTGTGTTATGCTGTGGTGCAGTATCTCTTCTTTCAGCCTTACCAGTAGTTTTTTGGCAGGCTCATTGATTGCGCTCCTCTGTAGGGCCTTCACCCTCTTCGAGGGCCTCTCAAGAGCTGGAGTTGCGCTTTGATTCCACATACCCCAACCGTAGACCGCTTCTTGCGGTGCATGTGGCACGCATGAGCAGTTTGCTGGACCATGACAAACTTTCAGCGAGAGCAGTCTTATATCGTTGGCAGAGAGAGGGGGACTCTATCTGGTTGCCAGTTGAAGCGTCCTTCCCAGCCTGTGAACATGTAACAGACCACGCCACACACTGAGCTCTGGTTCGCACGTCTTTATTCTTCAGCATGCAACAGTTAGCTGAACGCACTGCGTCACAAACTTTATTAACCACTCCCAGTCACACCCTCCAGATTACATAATACTTGTAAAGAATCTGCCGAGGACCACTAGAGGCCTCATACACAAACACAGGATACAACAGCATGTATGAATACCTGTTCACCCAACGACCGCCGAAGCACATGGCTGATTGCACTCTGGTTTAGTTATAGCTTTAGTTTTAGCTGGGAGAACGGGACTAGGTATCAATAGTAAAGTAGCACCGGGGCACAGTGGTCTGAGAGGCACACAACCGCTGTGGTTTTTGTCATTTACTACCTAGTATGTGAGCAATGGGCTTTACTCTCATTAGGACCCATCTCAAGCTGGCTGGCAGTGACCTCCAACCATAGTATCATGATATCGGGATAGGATCTTTCTTAGCTGTTTACTTGTGCGTTTTTTTCTGGACAAAGTTATATAGAGCTATTTTAGACCCTCTTAACGTCAACATTTCAAAAAAAGTTAGATTTTGAAAATGTGTACTTTATGTGCCCTAAAGTTAGATTACGGACAAACGTACACTGCAGAATGATAGTTTTATTGTAAGTTCTTTCCCTTACATATTGTTTTTAGGTCTCGCTTTGCTATCGCGTAAGCGATCGCAAAGCGAGACTATTGAAAGCGGGTTTGAAAAGTGCTCCCAAAAAGCGGATTGCATGGTTAACACGCGCACTATCGCACGCATCGTGCATCCATGCAATCCGCCTTTTGGGAGCACTTCAAAGGGTCCGCTCCCCCGCCCCCAAACGCGCGCGCGCCACGCTCCAGCCGGGTTTGTTTTTCTTTCTTTTTAACCCATCCCACCGTCTCCTACTTCCGCTGCATATTCTTTGTTCCCTACCCTCCCTGCTCTTTTACAACATTGCCCTTCACATTTTATGATAGATAATTGAATGTTTACAAATAACATTGGCCTGCACATCTTACGATCGATAAGTGAATCTTTACAAACGCTCTAAGGCAAACATAAGAGGCTCCGAGTTCTGCCATCCTCCACAACCAAAAAGTTACTTTCAAGAACTGGATTTTATTAGGGTAACGCTCTCACAACATGAACCCTCCTCCACAACTTATCGTTTTTTCAAATAGAATGACACGCTTAAAAATGCACCCCTCCCACAGCTCGCACAGCTCCGGGCAGCATTAATACGTCGCACAGCTCCGGGCAGCATTAATACGCTTTATTTAAATACTACTTTGCTGCGAAGGCCCCGTAAAAGCATTACTTCACTTACATTCAATCCAGGGAACCAGGTTTATGCGCCTACGCTCTCGTACCTAAAAGCGGACTGCCTGGCTAGCACGTGCATCGTGCCGCCATGCAATCCGCCTCTTTGGGAGCACTTCAAAGGGCCCGCTCCCCCGCCTGGAATTTGCTCCCCCGCCCCCAAGCGCGCGCGCGCGCCATGCTCCGCATGGCGTGTGTTTTTTTTTGTTTTTTTTAAACTTTAAGCGCGAGGTGTGCGTGCGGACAATGCTTTTTTTTATTTTTTTATTTTTTTGTTTAGGCATGGGGAGATTGTTGTTAATGCACATTATCAATAAGATCAAAATGCTCCATAACACCCCAGGCTTCACATGCAGCTTAGCAATAACATCAGAGTGCTCCATGACACCCCGAACCCATCCCACCGTCCTACTTCCGCTGCACATTCTTTGTTCCCTACCCTCCCTGCTCTTTTACAACATTGCCCTTCACATCTTACGATCGATAAGTGAATCTTTACAAACCACATTGCCCTTCACATCTTACGATTGATAAGTGAATCTTTACAAACATAAGAGGGCAGTAGTGTTGTTGTGTACCATGCTGCTGTGAGTTCGCCTCGGGATTGCTGTGGTGGTCTGCGTGCGCACACCTCGGTTTAAAGTTAACAGCAGGTGCTCAGATTTGTTTGCGGGCCTATTTTGTCATGTGACATACTTCTAAGTTTATCAAATTTTTGTTTTCACACCTGGCTTCGCTTGACACAGTATCTTCCGCTGCACATTCTTTGTTCCCTACCCTCCCTGCTCTTTTACAACATTGCCCTTCACATCTTACGATCGATAAGTGAATCTTTACAAACGCTCTAAGGCAAACATAAGAGGGCAGTAGTGTTGTGTACTGTTTGCTGCGTACCCAGGATGCTGCTGTGAGTTCACCTCGGAGTTGCTGTGGCGGTCTGCGTGCGCACACCAGGGTTTAAAGTTAACAGCAGGGGCTCAGATTTGTTTGCGGCCCTATTTTGTCATGTGACATACTTCTCAGTTTATCAAATTCTTTGTTTTCACACCGGGCAGCGCTTGACACAGTATCTAACCTGGGGTGTAAACCCTGTGCGATTTTGGTGCTGTGAACGGATTTGTTTTTTTTATTCATGAAGGAGGAGAAGTGGGACTTAGGAAGAGGGAGTTCCGTTTGGAGCAAACGGCACACTCTTCCGAAATGATGTGCGAGGCGTCCTCTCCTGCGGCCACAGTCATAATAACTCTGCACTGTTCAATGGATTCCAAATCATTCTGCACTCCTTTGACAGCTTGCCAAATTTTCTTCATCTGAACATCTCCGCATTAATGCGCGCTCTCCTCTCTCCAGCAGACACTTCCATACAAGGCTTCATTTGTGCAAGAAACCTATTTATTTGGGGTTGTAATCGGTTTGGCTTGATTACCTTTAACATGGATCAAAGGGCCTGCTGCAATTGTTCTGAGAGAACATAATATACTGCCCTTCCAACGGCCTCAAAAATGGAAGTATTTGATAAGTACCGTGGTTGGTGATGTGTAAACATTTGTGTTCAGAAAAGATGGGTTGTAACGATCGGGGTTGGCAGGTCTTTGAATGCTGGTGTACTTCGCATTTGCTTGATGTCGGCTTCGGTTTAGTATTTCTGAGTTTCCATTTGTTTGGTAATATCTGCCTAGATTGCAGATTCCTGCAGTTTCCTTTGTTTGACGCCTGCTTGGAGTTTGTATTCCAGACTGAATGCGCCTTTGTTTAATGTGCCCTAGAGGGTTTTCAAGGCCAATTGTGACATCACTCACTTTATGGACCCTTTAAACGAAATCCAAGTGTTGCAAAACCAGTTGCCCCAGCCTGTGATTCTAAAGTGAGCTTCTGCACCTCTGCAGTCTTTCCACCCCACCGAGCACTGTGGCTCCAGGGGATTGTCCTGTGACATTACTGAGATAAGATCCTTTTGATCACCCCAGAGATCACAAAGACCTATTTTGATGACATGTGCTGGCACAACATTGACGGTGCGACAGCCGCTCGCCACTTGCCAGGTCCGAGGAAATATTCGCTTACAAAAGCTATATCTCACACAGCCTCTAAAACTGGAGAAAGGAGATATGACAGTGACTTAGGAATAGCAGCTCTCCAAGGGAGCTTGTGCAGGTTGTGGACTCTGGAAGGAGAAAGACCAACATGAAACCACATCTGTGACAGCGTAAAAGACAACACAGCTTTATCAAACGTCACTGGCCATTGGTCAGAAGCAGAAGTTGGATGGCTGGAAGTTCCAACATTGGAGCTAATTTTGAATGTGTAGGCTATTTCCAAAGGCTTTCAAATGGACAACTGGACGCTAAAGGGGTAAAAGGATATCCGGATGTATCAAAAACAGCAACATAAAAGCTGGACGTGGAGGGAAGTTTATGCTTGGCCGGCATTGAGAGGAGCAATGTCTGCAAACCGACTACAATAAAAGGAAAAATTTGGCTGGTATTTCATCTAAATTAGACCTTTTTGCTGAATTTATTGTCTCATCCATATAATTTCTATAGATTGATTAGATTAGTTATTTTCCAACTTATTTATGATTAGATTCTCAGAAGACTTGTATAAAATACGTATAGGTTAAAAAGAAAAGAATGGACAAATAGCTTAGGGGCAAATTATGGATAGGTAAACGGAATAACGGGGACTTATTCGTGCATCTTTTATGTTACATGTCAAACACTATCTGTCTTTGCCTCTTTCCTTTCTCAGTGCACACTCTTTTAGGTACACACTTTAAAACAAGCATTTGCAATGCAATAGGTCTCGCATTTGCAAGAGTTTAAGCTATTGGCATTTAAAATGACAATGCATTTTATATGTTTTAAAAAACAAAACATAAATAAAAGGAATAGTCATTTACAATGCCAATAGCTCAAACTCGCAAAATGCGAGACCTATTGCATTGCAAATGCTTGTTTTAACATGATCAAGTGTTTTATGTGACATCTTCGTTAGTTACCCGCCATCTACTTTGTCTGTCCCAGTTGTGCCACCTTGTGGTCACCATCGGAACCCGCGATTCAAAGCTATATGTACTGAGGTCAAACTATGCTGCTTGGCGCGCATCGTTATATTCTACACCGTTGAGTCCGACCCTTTTATACAAACTACCTATGTGTTCCCCTATAGAGCTAGCTGTCACCCAAAATAGGTCTGTTCGCGCTGCAGCATCTGCATCAAGAAATTTCCGTAAATTAGGAATAAAAAAGGGCTACCAAACACCGTAATCGAAGGGCCGCCGCGTTTATAGCTTAACTCTAAACTTCGACATGTTGTATTTGCCTCTGTGGGATTAAGGAAGTTTTTTTTAATGGGCGCCGCTGACTCGGACTTTGAAACACTTGCTGCCCCAAGCAGCTGACTTAAACTTGGGAGCAAATAACAGTCTGCGAAAAGCAGACCAAAACTTTCGAGCAGGGATGGTAAGGAGAGCCATTTGAGGCGAGGCTTCTGGGTAATGAATATTTTATGTGTCAAACAAAGAGTCCTAAAAGAAGTCCTCTTTTTAATGAGAAGACAATGTATTAGTCCAGTTTTTCCAGAAAGGTTTGTTCAAATTTGTGCAGGTCAAAGGTGAGCCTAGCTGCAGTGTTTCTAGTTTACTGAAGTGTGGTTTAATTATTCGCTGAATAAAATCAGCGTTCTTATAATCAGTTGTAGGAAATTGCATTATTAAGTGGTGTGTTTGTGGGACCTCACATGTAAAAATATCACAATCTTTATCAGGCCCAGTAAGGTTTCTTTAAGAAAACTCTTAGCTCGACCCTGGGTGAGATGTGTCAGTCAGGCTTAAACAAAGGAACAAGTGTAAGGTATTTAGGAGTACCAAAACTACAGGTAAGTAAGAAACACGAAACAATAAAAATCCAACTACAATTCATAAATATAGAGTATTTTTACCTTCAAATGGACACTAAAATAACAAACATCTATTGAGTAGAACCAGAGATGTGATCTAAAATAATGTAACTTTAATCTTTGAGATACAATAAATTATTGCAAGCGTTTAGTAGCCAGTGGGCTAAAACGCAGATTAGAATCCTCTTGGGGTAACCACAATGGGATGAGGCCAGTCACAGGGACCACTCGGGTCCAGGTGCACAGCTTACCTGTCGTAAGCAGCAATCTTAGGGTCATCAATGTACTTTTCTCCTTTAACGCATTCCAGCTAAGAAGTGGTACTGATGCTGGGGGTGAAGAATGATGAAGGGATGTTGAAGAGATGCAATAAGTTTTCATGGGGCCATTGTGGGGTCCATGAACTTTGAGTCATCTCCGGCCTCAGGAGTTGATGTCCACTTTTCAGCTGGGGAGTCCAGTGCAGGTCCAGTTGCTACTGCTCAGCTGCTCTCCTGATTACAGCGGGTTCAGTGGTTGCTTACAGGTAAGCAAGTCCTTTTCTTTAAGGGACCAGACCCACTTTCACTTTGGCTATGGATCTGATGTGCATGGAGGACACCTCTGGAAGGACTGGACTCGGTCGCCTAGTTGGCACTTCGCCATCGAACAGTTGGCAGGCAATCTGGGCAGCTGGGCTTTCGACGGATTCAGGTTACTTTAGATTTTGACGGCCCTGAAACTTAATAGGAGGCTAACTACCATGACCTTTGAGTCCATTGTTCATTTCTGGCACAACTGGAGCGCTTTCCCATGAGTGGCACAGTCCTCTTTGCGGGTTCTTTGGGTGCAGCAGGGGCAGTCCAGTCTTTGATGCAGTATTTCTTTGCTGGGTCCTTTGAGCAGCAGGGCAGTCTTTCTTCTGTCTTCTTTTAGTCCAGTAGTGGTCTAAGGACTGGGTCTGGTGTGCCACTTTCAAACAATATTCTCTTTGTAGGAGGAAAGGACTCGCTAGCCAATTGGGCAATAGTTCCCATGAAGCTACCTTTCCCACATTACAACATTTCTTGGGGGTTTGGCCATCAAACAATCTCAGGACACCCCCAGTACAGTACCCTAAACCACGGTGCAAGCCTTCTTTCCTTGAGCACATACCTAGCATAAGGAGCCACTCCGGGGAAACTTTTTCTGCAACAGATTTTCTCCCTCTGGAGGAGAGGCCAGCCTGTATGCCAACACAAAGGTGTGGGCAGGCGAAGGCGTGATTGTCATTTGCTTTACTTAGGCGGCTGCCTCTTTGAAATTGGGTCATCTGTAGCAGCCGCCTGGTACTTATCCTGCTGGAGGAGGTCACACCTCTGCCCTTAAGCAATTCTCTTAGTTCCTGGAAGCGCGTCACACTTCCAAGCAAGGAGGCAGCATGTTGTCTCGATTAACAAGTGCTTCAGACCGGAAGTAAAGGCTACTGAAGTTTTGGGCAACAAAGTGGTAACTTTCTAAAGTCACCTTCCTGTTAAGTTACTTTAAATCTGATCTCAGCAGTAAGCTTGTTTTATTGCAATGGTTAATTTGATACCTTGGAGAGTGGAAGTTAGCACTTAGTGCAGTGGCAAGTGAAACTCCATGTTAGCCAATTTGACCTATGTCCTTGCTGCAGTGAAAATGGCTTTTGAATTGGAAAAGTCCTCTGCATGGTAATGGATGTGTACCCCTGCTCTTAGTGCCCAACTATACAGTTGTCTGGATCCCCAGTGCTGATTTTTCTTATCATACGCAAACAAGGATCATGTGTGTGCACCCGTCTCATGGATTGTGGTCTTGTTGGGCCAGGAGGGATGCCCAAAGCGCTACCGTCATGTAGGTGGAAGGCTACTGTCTTAATCAGAGCTAAGCAGAACAGGCTCTTTGGTGGCTTACAGTGTGTAGTGATCAGTAGGAGTGAACAGGTCCTCTTAACCTGTCACTGAAGTGAGACCGACTGGTCCACTAACCTTTTTAAAGATTCTCTGCTGTGTGCTTAACTCGCCCCTTGGCCTACATCAGTCAGCTGTGAAGTGCTGTGCAGTGTGGGAGTCATGACTCTGCACTGGTTGTTCCTGGGAATGGTTGAGTACAGGGATAGAGCAGTGCTGTGCATGGTGAGTGGATGTACTGGGTGTGTGTATACCTATGAGAAGTACAATACATGAAGTGTGTAGTGTTGTGTAGCGCACGCAAGGCAAATTGTGTGCTGAATGTATGTGTGTCTGGGGCAGCACAATACATGTAGGTAACAGAACAAGAGAGAGAGAGAGAACGAACGAGAGAGTGAGCGAGAACAAGAGAGAACGGACGAGAGAGAGAACGAATGAGAGAGAACGAACAAGAATGAATGAGAGAGAGAATGAGAGAGAGAGAACACACGAGAGAGAGAGAGAGAGAGAGAGAAAGAGAGAGAGAGAAAGAGAACTTGCTGCTAAAGGCGCTGCAATACCAAAGACACTTTTTACTATTTTCTAAGAGTCAGAGTGGACTGTTAAGTTAAGGCCTATTTGTAGGCATTCCCTTGATGCGGTCACCAGTGAATGGGGAATAACCATGGCCCACAGTCCAAGGAGTAGGTGGGACAGAAATGTGCCAGTGAAACATGAGTGCCCCGACCGCTAGGGAAATTGAGTTATTGCTTATGAATGATGTCGTTTTTCTTTGAATACATAGTTAAAAATAAAATGTTTCTTTTTATCATAATCCCAAGGGAGACTGACTGCTCGTCCACAGCTACCACTGAGTCAAGTGCTGAAGGGGTACTTGGCCCAGTTGCTCAGGAGCCATAGTAAGCCGGGCTCTGGCACATCAGGAAGAAAAGGCCTCATTGGTCTTAGTAACCCCTGCATGCCCAGTTGCCCTTTGAAAGGGGTTGCAACAGCTTCAATTTCAGGCTTTACCCGTCTGGGCATGTTAAAAACAAAAGACACATACCCTTCTTTTTAATTTCAAGTACCTTACCTGGTGGGCTACAAGGTCTTCCCTAGGGGTGGCTTATTAATATTGAAAAGGATGGATTTGATCTGGCAAAAGGTTTTATTTTGCCATGTTGAGTTGTCCGGTTTAAAACTGCCCGACAAGTCTTCAGTTGCAGGCCTAAAGTCATGCTTTCTCCTTGTCATCTGGTAGCTCAATTAAAAGCTTCAGTCCAGCAGTGACATTTTACTATGTAGCCCTGGGTACCTCTGGTACCATATACTAAGACTTATAATTAATTTAAATTATCCAATCAGGTATTGGCCAACTGTACAATATTTTGGGGGTCAGAGCACATGCACTGGGGCCTGGTTTTCAGAGCCCAGTACACTACAATCGCAAAACAGCATCAGTCCACAATTTAGGAGGGGGTGTGATCATACAAAAAAGAGGTCCTTTACCCCCCCCCCCCCCAAAAAAAAAGTTGTAAATGGTTGGGGCCTTCATAAGAGGCCACTGCAGCTTGCACCACCAATTACCCACAACTGCTGCTTGTGCCACTATCAACACAGCTACTAACCATCACACGTGTGGGTGATAAGTTGGACTATTTCAGGTCACACTAAACTTTAAAATGGCTTGGATGGCTGGTACTATTCTTTTTTTAATATATATTGATTTATGAAACACTTGACGATGTGCTCACCTGAAAAATAGTCAAACAGCTCCACAAAGTGTTGGTCTATCATAAGTACCAGTGTAGAGAATTAAGTGCCTGTGCTGAGCACCGTCTCAAATTCATCACTCTGATCACCTTATGATTCATGGACAGAGAAGAGAAAATAAGAATAGACTGTTCTCAAAATGTCTTAAAAGATGGAAAAAGTACACCAGAGCTCCAGCCCTCACCCGATGTTAGGCAAACTTCCAGGATGGTAAAAGACTATTGCACCCTTTATTTGGTTCCAACAATCATGATCCTTGGGGTGGGGGATGGCCTGGGGGGGGGAGTCTGTAGGTTCTCCTCTGCTGCTAGCTCTTACTGTGCTGATTTCAGATACAGATTGCACAAAAGGCTTCCTGGTTTAGTTATTTGATTCCTATTTGTACCACACACCCTAGAGTGAATTCTTGAGAAAGTGCTTATTTCAGCTCGGAATCCGCCTTAAATCAGCTGCTGAATTTACTCAGGAATAGATATATCAGTTGGCTATAGCTGCACATTTGTGTGTTTATAGTAGTATTCCAAAAGTAATTGATTTACTTAAAATTACTACTTACAGGAGGGCGATCCCCAAGCAGGGATCCACCCACTAGACACCATGGGGGGGGGGGGGGATCGGCCCCTTGGGCAAGTGCCTTCGCTCCCCCATACAAAAATGGGCTACATTCAGTCTTTCTGGGCCCCTGGGGGGAAGATGGGGCAGTAGCCCCCAATCTGCCCCCCGGGGGGGCAGAAAGGCCACTAAACACCAGGGATTTTTTTTGGTGCGTTTTTTTTTTAGGGTAGGGGCTGCCCGAAATGGGCACGCCAATGCCCCCACCCCCCTGCCACCATTACAGCCTTTCTGCCCCCCCGGGGATTGATAAGGGCAGTAGCCCCCAATCTGCCCCCCCGGGGGGGCAGATAGCCCACAAACACGAGGGATTTTATTTGCACCATTTTTTTTAGGGTGGAGGCTGCCCGAAACGGACACGCCAAAAGCCCCTGACCCCCGCCGCCACCATTACAGCCTTTGGGGCAGTAGCCCCCACTTGACGCCAGGGATTTCTTTTTGCGCAATGTTTTTTAGGGTGGGTCTGCCCGAAATGCCCCCACCCCCGCTGCCACCATTAGTCTTTCTGCCCGGACTAATGGTCCCCGCCAGGGATTTTTTTAGCAAATTTTAATTAGGTGGGGGCATTGGCATGCCCGTTTTGGGCTGCCCCCACCCTAATTAAAATTTGCCCAAAAAACTCCCTGGCGTCTTGTGGACTTTTAGCCCCCAATCTGCCCCACCGGGGGGGGGGGGGGGGGGAAGCCCACTAGATGCCAGGTTTTTTTGGGGGGGGCATATTTGAATTAGGGTGGGGCTGCCCAAAATGGGCATGCCCATGCCCCCACCTCCACCCCGCAAACATTACAGCCTTCCTGCAGATGGGGCTGTTTTTGGCAACCCCTACCCTAATTAAAATTTGCTCAAAAAAATCCCTGGCGTTAGCCTCCAATCTGCATCCGAGTGGGGGGGCAAAAAGCCTACTAGTCGCCAGGGATTTTTTTAGGCAAATTTGAATTAGGGTGGGGGCTGCCCAAAACAGGCATGCCCCACCCGCAACAATTACAGCCTTCCTGCCCCCCCGGGGTGCAGATGGAGCAGTAGCCCCCAATTTGCCCCCCCCGGGGGGGGGCAAAAAGCCCACTAGACGCCAGGGATTTTTTTGGCAAATTTTTATTAGGATGGGGGCATTGGCATGCCCTTTTTTGGCAACTCCCACCCTAATTAAAATTTGCTCAAAAAAATCCCTGGCGTCTAGTAGGCTTTCTGCCCCCCCTGGGGGGCAGATGGGGCATTAGTCCCCAATCTGCACCCCCGGGGGGGACGACAAAAAGCCCAGTAGACGCCAGGGATTTTTTCACACATTTTTGTGTGGGAAAGTTGTGGCATCACCGGGCTGAAACAAATATCCTACCACCCAGCGTTCCCCAGGGTCTCACGATAAAAATGGTGCCTCACTCGTGTGGGAGGCCCAAGTGCCCGCGACAGGCAAGGGCCCAAAACATTTTGTGATAGGCAATTTGGATGTTGCCTCAATACGTTTTGGGCCCTTGTCTGTCGCGGGTAGTTGGGCGCTCCCACACGTGTGAGGCACCATTTTTATCGGGAGACCGGGGGAACGCTGGGTGGTAGGAAATTTGTGTCAGCCCGGTGATGCCACAACTTTCCCACACAAAAATGTGTGAAAAAAGTGATTTTTTTAATCTAAAATTGAGGTTTGCAGGGGATTCTGGGTAAGGCAATGTCTGGGAATCCACGCAAGCCATTCCTCCCTGGAATCCCCCGGGTGTCTAGTTTTCAGAAATGTGTGGGTTTGGTAGGTTTCCCTAGATGGCCGCCGAGCACGGGGCCAAAAACCCAGGTAACCCCCCTTGCAAAACCAGGTTGTTTGGTGATGGGCAATTTTGATGTTGCCTCATATACGTTTTGGGCCCTTGCCTGTCGCGGGTACTTGGGCCTCCCACATGAGTGAGGCACCGTTTTTATCGGGAGACCCGGGGGAACGCTGGGTGGTAGGAAATTTGTGTCAGCCCTGTGATGCCACAACTTTCCAACACAAAAATGTGTGAAAAAAGTGGATTTTTCAGCTAAAATTGAGGTTTGCATGGGATTCTGGGTAAGGAAACGTTGGGGAATCCACGCAAGCCATACCTCTCTGGAATCCCCTGGGTGTCCAGTTTTCAAAATTGTATAGGTTTGCTAGGCTTCCCTAGGTGCCGGCAGAGCTATGGTTAAAAAACTATAGCTAGGCACTTTGCTCAAAAGGGTCATTTTTCACTGCGAAACTGAGGTTTGTCCATGTTGCTTTTTGTGCTGTTTCCTGTCGCGGGCACTAGGCCAACCCACACAAGTGAGGTACCATTTTTCTCAGAAGACTTTGGGGAACGCGGGGTGGGTGGAAATTTGTGGATCCACGCAGATTCCAGGACTTTCGACCACAGAAATGTGGGGAAAATGTGTTTTTTTAAATAATGTTTTAGGTTTGCAAGGGATTCTGGGTAACAGAACCTGGTGGGAGGCAGTCAAGTCACCCCATCCTGGATTCCCCTGGGTGTCTAGTTTGCAAAAATGTATAGGTTTGCTAGGTTTCCCTAGGTGCCGGCAGAGCTGTGGTTCAAAAACTACAACTAGGCACTGCCAAAAAAGGGTCATTTTTCACTGCGAAATTGAGGTGTGTCCAAGTTGCGTTTTGAGCCGTGTCCTGTCGCGGGCACTAGGCCGTCCCACACAAGTGAGGTACCATTTTTCTTGAAAGACTTTAGGGAATGCGAGGTGGGTGGAAATTTGTGGATCCACGCAGATTCCAGAACTTTCCACCACAGAAATGTGGGGGAAATTCGTTTTTTTGACACATGTTTAGGTTTGCAAGGGAATCTGGGTAACGGAACCTGGTGGCAGGCAGTCGAGTCACCCCATCCTGGATTCCCCTGGGTGTCTAGTTTTAAAAAATGTACAGGTTTGCTAGGTTTCCCTAGGTGCCGGCAGAGCTAGGGTTCAAAAACTACAGCTAGGCACGTTGCAAAAAAAGGGTAATTTTTCATTGTGAAAATGTGGTGTGCTCACATTGGGTTTTGAGCCATTTCCTGTCGTGGGCACTATGCCTACCCACACAAGTGAGGTACCATTTTTATCGGGAGACTTAGGGTAATTCAGATTTGTAAAGGAACTGTTATTACCTATTGACTTTCAATGTATTTCTGCCTTCCAAATGAAAGACATTGTGTAAAAAAGAAGTCACTTTGAAAAAAAAATGACTGATAATTCTCAAGCTAGTATGAGTATTCCCAATTTCGAAAATGTGCAAATATCCACTGTTTCTAAACTCTATAATTTGTTCCCATTTCAGAAATACATAGCTGTCTTTCATACCGATTTTTCCATGTATACATTTTCCCACAATAATTGCTATATACCCGGTACATAATAAAAAGCCATTGCAAATTGCTGCTCAGTTTTTGACTCTGGGTTCGTCGAGTTCTTGGTGAACCTACAAGTCCTATATATCCCCACAACCAGAAAAGTCCAGCGGATGTAACGGTATATTGCTTTCAAAGAGCTGTCATAATTAAAAGAAGTTACAGGTGAAAACGTTGACACAAAAGGCTGTTTTTTTTCAACTAATTTTCAATTTTCCCTATATTTAACTGTTAGTTTCTATAAAGAAATCTTGAAGGATCTACACAAATGACCCCTTGCTGAATTCAGAATTGTGTCAACTTTTCTAAAATGTTTAGCTTTCCAGGATCCATTATTGCTTTCATACCCAGTTCTGCCATTAACTGGAAGGAGGTTGAAAGCACAAAAAATATCAGAAATAGGCTATGTCCCAGAAAAATGCCAAAACTGTGTAAAAAATTCTTGGTTTTCTGACAAAAGTCTGTCATTCCCTAAAAGCTGGGAAAATGGTGATTTCCGCCCCACAAACCCTTTTTTGATACCATTTGTAGGGAAAAAACCAGACGCTTTCATTTGCAGCCCTTTTTCCCATTGTTCCTAAAAAACCCAAAGTTTAGCTGTATTTTGGCTAATTTCCGGGACCCCTCCAGGGGAACCCACAAACCCTGGGTACCTTTAGAATCCCCAGGATGTTGGAAGAAAAGGACGCAAATTTGGCATGGATACCTTATGTGGTCAAAAAGTTACAGGGGCCTAAGCGCGCACTACCCCAAATAGCCAAAAAAAGGCTTAGCACAGGGGGGGAAAAGGCCTAGCAGCGAAGGGGTTAAGGAGTACATACCACTCCTCCCCTACCCTGCTCTGTCAGCGGAGCAGCCCCACCCCACCGCAAAGGAAAAAATAAACGATAATAACTTAGTTATTATCATTTTATTTTTCCTTTATTTATACTGCCTTAGCGGAGGTGCCGCTTGTTTCAAATGCTTCACCTTATGCTGTTGCGCACACTTCAGTTTATGTCCACAAGTAGCATCCATGAACCTAGTGTTCCTGCTCGCTCTGTGAAGCTTGTATTTCTTTTCACTCTTTTAACCTTTCCCTTTTGTGCACACTGTACCCTCTTTCTATTAGTCAAATGCGGAACCTATTGCTCTTGTGCTTTCATTCAATGTGGTGCACCTCATTCAAAGTAAGTCTTTCAAATTGAGCAACACTGGTCCTTGTGTACTGGGTGAAGCCTGGCAGTTAATTGCAGTTGGAGAAAAGATGGACCCGTCATAGGGTATCAGGCTACGTGTGAAACCTAAGGGTCTAACAAAGAATAGAAGTCTACTTGCGTGGCTCCAGACACCTGTGTGAAGACCGTGCCCTCACACTACAGCACTTTGTATGTTTGCTCCTGATTTTATCTGGTGTGTGATCGTGTATCACATTAGAAACTGCCGCAGGATTATGCATCCGCATGTCAGTGACAAAATAAGATATTCTTTCCTCTTCGGGCAGGCAAACATCTGGATAGCATGTCAGTTTCACAGAAACTCATTGACTGCAGAGATGTTATCATTTGAACCATTGCCAGCTGCACCAGTCAACATCAGACACATTAGACTCCTAAAATCAATAGCTCACACTTGTCGACTATGTCTCCTCTTTAGCTTGTAGTTGTTTTCCACCCATGTCAGTCTGGATGAAAGAGGAAGGCGTATAGCAACCACATTTCCTGTCCCACACCCTTGCTTCTATATTTCTGCTGTTACTATTCCATAATTCAAATACAAGTACTCTACTCGCCATCACCTGGTCCTTTTTAGGTCTGCCATATGACTCCATTCTCTTTGTAGGTCTGGCATAATCTAGGGCTCAACCTGTCATGCCATATCTTTTGTCTTAAATAACACACACATTATATATCTAAAGCAGCTTTGGGTCAAGCCCCCTCTGTCATTAATTGATTTGGAGTTGTCCCGAAACATGAACTTTAAAATAAAGACCTTGAAAAAGATTGTCTCCAAGATCTTGAGTTGCACTCTTATCATTAAGTAGGGTGGAGGTAAAATATTAAGTTTGAAACCCCTTTGTGTGCTTACCTTGACAATATGGTGCAGGTCATATTTTTGCACGTCAGTATTTTCTGGCTAATGTTTTGAGGTACAACTTTTGCTTCAAGTGTCATTTAATTTTCGAAACAACCCACAGCAGTAAGTTTGTCCCCATCAGCCAGTGGCTTCGCTGCCAGTGTCATTCAAATTTTGGACTAACACACAGGGCAGCCATTGGGTGTTTGGAGAGTAGTCCACGGCATGTGAGGAGGTTTTGCTTGTTCACATGTTAGTGTAACCGTAAGGAGCAGCAAAATTCAAAGGAGTTCCATGTTGAGGAGGTGCCGCAGGCAGTTAGCCCCTATAGACTCTCCAAGATCCTAGCGCTTGACCGTACTGAACCTGACTGTCAGCGATGGCATGCATGCTCGTTACTTTTGCTGTGCCTTCCTCAGCTGGGATGGAATGTTACCTTCGAGGGTCGGTCTGACCACTGCATGTCTACCGCGGTATAAATTCCCTTAAAATTTGCTTTTACAAAAATGAGTAATGCGTGTTTGTGGTCTAGAATCAATCTCGCTTGATGGGTTGAAGTGGGGCAGCCATCTTACTTTTAACTCTGGTCTTCACAATACAGTGGTAACTTATCTGGCTTGTGGCAGCGAATGTGTACATTTTGTAGAATTTAGGCAGCACGTTTGCTATACAAAGATATCCTCCATGACTGCATCAGGGTGAAGGCTTAAAGGACTCTGTCTTGGTATTTTATGTATATTCACAATTATGAGTCTTGCATCCCCCTTCTCTAAACTCTGTGGGCCGTAGTGTCAATCTGAAATGAAGCGGACTCGGTAACTTGAGGTCCCTGCACTATAGGAGAAAGGGCATTTACTTTTTTTTTTTTTTGAAGTTATCTAAAAGGCACAGGCTTTAACATATATGGTTTCTATCACAAGGGCGTAAATCAGTCGTGCAGCAGGTGCAGTGACAGTGAAGTCCAGTGGCATTAGTGCCCCACTGCGCTTCTATTATGTCTGTGTGTTAATACTCAAAGAGGAGTCAGTGTGGCCGAGTTTCCTTCCTTCCTCCAGGGCCAATGAAGCACTAGCTGCACCACGCCAGAGTTTTCCTCTATTTCAGGCAATCCGCTGGCTTGTAACAAGATGAGACGGGAGTTTGCAAGTCCTTCTACTGACCCTGCACAGGTGAAGGCCTTCTGTGTAGTGATTTAGGATGTCTCCACATCTCTTTGGGATACCAATGGGGGTCTGTTCCCTTGGACTTGTTGGTTTCGACTCCAAGCCCATTGGTGACATCTCTCATTTGCTTGGGGCCTTCCTTGGCGCCTACGGCGACACCACAAAAGGAGAAGACTTTGGCACCAGCCAAGGATGTCGATAGGAGAAATATCTGTGTGGCAAGCGAGAATGTTGGGGCTTATTTTAATGATGAACTCTCTTGCGACCATATCCACACGTCCCAAGGTTTCACCCATTTGGAGGAGATTTTCAGTTCAGGTCTAAATGCCTTAGCTATGGGAGGGTAAATAGTAGTGTTGACTCAAGAGACTGATCACCTCTAGTCATCTTACAGTACTGACACTCATCCCTACTCGGTCTTTAGAAAATGCTGTGCCTTGGAAATTCACCAGACGGTGGCATTTCCTACTACTATGGACTTACTTTGGAGTTATTTGGCAGGCTGCAGAAACTTTGCAAATAACTTTAACTTTAACTGAAATATATCATTCTTGGAGAAATCTTGCAACCTGCAGCAGCGGTGGAGCTCTTGCTTCCATTTAATGAAGTATTCTTGGATCATATCATGGCTGCATAGGAAAACCTTTTTTAGGTTGGTCAGTCCACAGATTACAGGTGCCACTATTTTCTTTTTGTCCTCCCACCTGTCACTGGAGAATCTGGTTGTTCAGATAAGCTCAAAATCCCAGTGCATTTTTTATGGCTGCCCCAGACAGGAAATCCAAGAAACTCTGTCACAATGATTTTGATTCTGGCACTTTGGCCCTCCCTGCAGCTAGTGCTACCTGCCTTTTAGGCCAACATGTCCTTGTCTTATGGGAAGTGTGAAAAATGTGTTATTCGCTTACTAGATCATTGTGAGAAGCTGGCCTGGTTTATGATGACCACTTATGTAAGGGGCACCCTGCACCAGTCCAGACAACCCTTATGGTGATTTAAGAGGTCTTAAACAACCTTAGAAAGCTCTCTAAGTGGTAGCTGTGGAGAGCAGTCTTCAGGCATAGTCCAGAAGGAGTGTAAAGCAGCTTGTTTTACCAGAATGCAATCTTATAGTATAGATTAAGTGAAAAAGATCCACAGAAAGTATTTATGAAAATATGTATTTATCATGTAATACTCTCTAACATATACAAATATCGCCTACCCAGAGATATGCACAACGCGCACAATACTTTACGAAGAAATACAGTAAATAGCACAGAATACACAGTGGACCACAGGGGGGGACCAAAGCATTTACTAAGAAAGTGGTATAAAAACCACTACTCGAGTCAGGACGATGTCAAGAGGACGTAGAAGTGCTGGGGATCCAAGGAACCACCCAAGGTGAGAGACTAGGAGCCCCACGGTGGTCGGGTGCAGTGTGGGAACACGACCGCGTTCTCCGTACATGTAAGTCGCGGTTGGATTTTTAAAAATTAGGGACCCCTCCCAGTGGACCCTGAAGAAACCCTGTGGAAGAAAGAATGTTGGAGAGCCACCCCTACCGTGGTGCCCAAGTTACCTACACCAGGAAAGCCGGGTGCATACGTGTGAAGTGGTGTCGGAAACTGCAGTCGAACTCAATGAAGGACTTCAGGAAAGTGCCACTGCTGAACAGGGCCGGACTGGGAACCAAAACCGGCCTTGGCAAACTGCTCGGCCGGGCCCCCCTGCAGAGGAGGAGGGGAGTGCGGCCGAGCTGTTTGTTAGCGCCGCTTTTGGATGATTTTATTACAGTGGGCCGAAATTGCCAGTCACTCAGGGGTGACCAGGAGACTTGGAAGATGAATGCCTTCCGATGTCTGGTGTTGCAGGAGAGTGATGATGACTTTGACTCTACAGCTGTGAGGACCAGGCGATGGTGAGGAAGACCAGGAGACGTGCATAAGCTGTTGAGTGCTGAGGGGTCGGTGTCTGACGGTAGCACCAACAAGACAGGGCAAATGCAACCAATGCAGGAATTGAAGAAGGAGCAACGTCGGGACCAGCAAGGTCCACGGGAATCACCACAAACAGGGGAGTCAGGACAGGCCCTGAAAGCCCAAAAGAAATAAAGGTGACCCTCAACAGGACCCACAGGCCAGAGGAACTGAAGTCGCAAGAGGACCTCGTGCAGCTCACCAAAAGATGCAGGTCACAATGCACACGATGCGGTGTGGCTGAAGATTCTGGTTACTGGAAGTGCTTGAGGTTGGGGCTACTTGGAGCCCGAAGATCTTGGTGGAAGGAAGACAATAAGCCTTTGCACTTTGCAACTGCAAGTTGACGTGGTGCACAGGGGTTCGGTTAATGCAGCCACCACGAGGAATACTGGCCTTAAACTTGGTAAGAGAGTAGGGCAGGCCTCAAGAGCTGTGGAAAACCACCACCTGTGTTGCAGAACCTTTCGGACTCTGGGGGAGCTCAGGATCAGCAGACTGGTCGACTTAGTTGCGGTGCCTGCGAATGCAGGGAAGTGACTCCTTCACTTCAAGGGAGATTACTTCAGGTGTCTTTGATTCCCACAGGCCTCTGAAGGTTCCTGTATGGTGCACAGGCACAGATGATGCAGCAGACTGGAAGGGAGACGAAGTCGAGCCCAAGCGAAGTCCAGAGTGCCCAGACGGTATAAGAAGTGATGCCTGATCTGAATCTTGTCCCACAACAAATCTAGGGACCCACCCACAGGTAAGCCCTTAAGTACCCTAAGGAAAGGGCTGGGACAATTCAGGGGACCCTCCCAGGGGAAGGTCTGGATAAAGGGGGAGGTTACTCCCATGTCCTTTGTTCAGTTTTGCACCAGAGCGGGAGCCAATTGCTCCCATGACTGGTTTGAACTGGACTATGCACGGAGACACCAAATGTGCCTCTCATGCAGACTTAGTGGCGCTGGCAAGTGCACCTACCTGGTCCCAATACACTAAATACTGTCTAGTAGGTGGTTACACCTCCCTGTGACAGGATGCCTATTGTTCTGCCTTCCCCTGCTCGAGCTTGGCTCAGCAGCAGGAGGGCAGAAACCTGTCTCTGGTCGGCAGCAACCCTTTTGTACTGTCCGGGTCTAGTAGGTTGGCACCGGGAACACTGAGAGCCTAACGGAGGGCTCTTCCAGTGCTTGGAATCATAAACAGTGTGGGTGTGGGGGTATGATTCCAATATGTTTGATACCAAACATGATAGGATTCGTTGCAGCCAGTTTCGAGATGTTCATCGCGTAATAGCATGGCCCTCTATATTGTATATGGCTGCTTCACTAAAAACCCAGGAGAATGGACACCTTAGGCTGTAGGGGTATCCTGCTCATTCAGCGGCACCCTCTCACTTAGAACCAAGCACCCTGCCTTCAGGATTACAAAGGCCTGCTATAGGGGTGACTTATAGGTTTTAGGTGCAGTGAGCCTAGATTTAGGATACCTTAAATCTTTAGTAAATGGTGCTAGCAGTAGCTTACACAGGCTGCAGTGGCAGGCCTGTAGTTCCACTTTGAATGGTCTCCCATGGGTGGCATAATGCATGCTTCAGCCCATGGTGGACCTCTGGGGTACCTATTCCCTGGGTACCTTAGTATCATATACTAGGGAATTGTAAGGGTACCCCAGTATCCAATCTGAGCTGTACCTAAGGACTGAACATAATAATTTAGGGAGAAAGCAGATAGACTGGGGTCCTTATTAGCAGGATCCCAGTCAGACTAGTCAATAACAGCTTGGCACCAGTCAAAAAGTGGGGGTAACCATAGAAGCAGATTCTACAACCATATGAAAAAGTTGTTCTCTAATTAGTGACGGTCTGCATGCTTTGTTGTGTCTAGAGACACAGTTGCGATGGGTTTTGGCCATCGTTATCAAGCTTTATCGGTACCTGGTGGACCAATAAAGATTTCTCAAAAGCATTCTTCAGTATCTTCTGAAAATTTCAATGAAAGTGCTGTGTTCCCACTTCCAAATTCTCATCACCTACCTCTAGTGTTGTGGTTGATCTAGCATGCAAATTATTTCTAACTGAGAACTGTTCCTCAGAGTTCTAGGAAATGTATACATAGTATGTATGATCTTTTGATAGATCTAAATGTAATATCCACACCTGCAGTGTGTTGCCAAGAACTGTAGGAGGATAGCATGACCACAGCCTTTGTATTTTATCATTCTAAAATGACTTACTGATTTCTGATACACTGAGTGTGAGCCAACATAAAGAGTTGGGTAGATGGTTTGTTGTTTAGGAGGAGATCTGTGGAAGTGTTCAGAACAAGGCTAAGAGTCCAGCTGTTAACATCAACAGCAATATTAAGAAATTGCTTTTGTGATAGGTTTCTCCTACAAGATGTTTAGAAAGTACACTGGTGGCTTTTGGAACTGAATTTGACATTACATAATTACAGGCTGTTTACTAGTGCTTGAGAAGAAAATTTAAAAATGCAGTGATAGCCATTATATTATGGAAGTTTCTTTATTACTATATGTTTTTCAGTGCTGTATATCCACTTACAGATCAAAAATGTAACTTAATCAGGAAATAAACCTTGGCTTTTCTGTTACCATGGTTGCTTTGCTAAATTTTTGTTTATCCAACAGGCTGAATGTAATTTTCTCAAAATTCGATGAAGTTCAGAAATCAGGAAATATGATGCTGACAGCAGCTGGTGAGTAGTTGGTCTAAATTTCTTCCTACTCTTTGAAGCGTTAGTAATTTCATAACTAGCTTTTAACATCAGATGTTTGGTTACAAAATCCACCGATTTTAAACTGTCTCACAAGATTGACTCACATTTGTAGCTGTTTTTTTTCTGTTTCTGCAGTCTGCCGGTTGCTAAGAATCTTACTTGTTTTAGCATATTTGAGTTGGGTAGTGACAGACACACTTCACATTTGGGGTAGAAGACCCATTTGAAGTTTCTTCAACATTTTCAAGTAGTAAGAGTTCCTTACTAAAATGCTGCTGCTATGTACAAACATGAAGACATTCAACAAAAATGGCGATACACACTGAAAGGTGCTAATCAATAGTACTGTAATACTGTTTAATTAATGAAATATGAATATTATTTTGGTCTTCAGAGCGTCTTAGCACAAAGCGAGACAGGTGCGTTTACAAGTTTTCGACTGAGTAGCTGCAAAGTAGAATTCTGGTCAACTGCTTTGGTTATCTCTAGCATTTTTAGCTATTATGACACATCCTTATTTACTATACTTTCCTATGATTTCAATAAAGACTGATGTCTCTACAAGAATACCCTGATTAAGAAATGTCTTAGCGATTGTGAAACTTGGCATCTTTTATATAATTTGTAATGGTAGTCATTTCTCGATTTAGGTCCTATATAGAAAAATACATTTTGAAATAATTTTTCATAAACAGACACAAGTGAATAGAACACTTTGCTGATATTTAAATGAGGAATAGATTTGTATTGAACTCTAAATGATGAGTCATATGTGTATCACAGAATCGTATAATACTGTTTCAGGTTTTGAAGTTATTCGTATTTTTAAATTTGTGCAAAGGACACAGTGAAAAGGTGTTCAGAAAAGTGATAAAATGTTACTCAGCACTCCAGATTAGGTGACTAATGCAATGTTATCACATAGGTAATGTAGCTCAATTGTCCGTGTTTCAATGAAACAAAGAAAAAGTCCTATATGCAGTTTCTATTAAATTCTTTATTTTTCATTCTCTCATAATATTATTTTGATTGTAGCCAAAGCCAATACGTTTCGTCCCACTCAAGACTTCTTTAGGGCTACGTCCAAATAGTATTTGATGATGTCAAAACAATGTTTCTTATCGTCCATTGAGGCGAGTTAGTAATCTGGTATAGCCACCCGATTATGTCTGTCTCAAAAATGGCGTCTTATGCAGCAAGTTCTTAGCATAAAAGGAGTGCCGAGTAACATTTTATCATATTCAAGAGCAAGGTGATTGCCTAATAGAGGGTCTGTGCTCTATTGGCTGCACAACCCTCACCTGCAAGTCATTTGTTGGATTCAGAAAAGTATTAATTTGCTAAGAAGTGGGACATTATTTGACAAATCTGCATGAAATTAGGCTGACATTTAGTGTATTTATCCTTCTATGGGTATGCCAAGATTCTTGCAGCTCCATCGAGGATGCCCAAAAAGTTTTTATCTGCTAATATTGATGCGCTTTCATGATTCTGCAAGAAATTTGGCAGGATTTATGGAATGTCAGCCAAGTGCAGAAATCTTGGGTTTCATGCAGAGCTGTCAAGGGAGAAATCAAAAGTAAATGGAATGTCAAACAATTTATTTTCCAATAACTTTGGTGCTGTTTTATGGATCTGCACATCACTCGACATACACTTACCATATTTAGCTTAATCTTGATCATTTGAATTTCATGCATATCCTTTAAAGGGAACAACTCTTAATGTAATCATTTAAAAGCCAGCATTTTCCATTTTAACTCCCTAAGAAATCTTTGCTCTTCACTACAGAAAACAAACATGGAATTGCACTATATCTGGCATAAATCTAGAAGTTTGCTCCTGGTAATGCCTTTGCTTGGTTTGGTGTAAATTCGCTCAGTAGTTTTCAATAATTTGGCATTACAAAGATGGGTCATAGTCTTGACAGGGTTAAAAGTGAGAGATAGCTTGACCATTATCCAGGGGGTCCTCGAACCCATATTCCCTTAAGAAAATAATTATATATAATATATATATATATATCAGTCAATTAGAGTTGCCCCCAGTGGAAGAGCCACAAACAGGTAGGTTATAGTCCTTATTTATTTATTTCACAAAGGATACACACAAATATGGCAAGGAAGTCATCGAACTCCAGCTGCCCTGCCAGACGCTTTTCGAGTCTCCTGACTCTTCTTCCATGGCATCATAGGCTCACGTAATACTCGACCGAAATGTGCAACTGCTTAAATTCAATTCAAACACCCCAGTGGGCGTGGCCTGTCGTTAGGCCTTATGGTCTCCGTAGTTTGCACCAAATATAAACCTCAAGTGAGTCCGGTCTGTGTCACATGAAATACATTATTCTTCCCCAATGGGATGATGGCATTCCTTTTCTCAGATCTGTTGCATCTTTGTGCCTTCGTGAAGCAGGCTACCGTCCTTTACGGTGACGCCCAGTGGCAGCACCTTGACAATGAAATAATATATTTCATGTCCCACAGACCGGACTCACTTGAGGTTTATATTTGGTGCAAACTATGGAGACCATAAGGCCTAACGACAGGCCATGCCCACTGGGGTGTTTGAATTGAATTTAAGCAGTTGCACATTCCGGTCGAGTGTTACGTGAGCCTACGATGCCAAGGAAGAAGAGACAGGAGACTCGAAACGCTTCTGGCAGGGCAGCTGAAGTTCGATGTCTTCCTTGCCATATTTGTGTGCAGCCTTTGTGAATAAATAAATAAGGACTATAACCTACCTGTTTGTGGCTCTTCCACTAAGGGCAACACTAATTGACTGATGTAAGCGGCCTGCTCCGACCGCGGAAGAAGCCCCGCTGCAAGCGCAGCATTTCCAAGGTGCGGCCATTGGGCGTCACCGTAAAGGACGGTAGCCTGCTTCACGAAGGCACAAAGATGCAACAGATCTGAGAAAAGGAATACCGTCATCCCACTGGGGAAGAATAATGTATTTCATGTCCCACAGACCGGACTCACTTGAGGTTTATATTTGGTGCAAACTACGGAGACCATAAGGCCTAATGACAGGCCACGCCCACTGGGGTGTTTGAATTGAATTTAAGCAGTTGCACATTCCGGTCGAGTGTTACGTGAGCCTACGATGCCATGGAAGAAGAGTCAGGAGACTCGAAACGCGTCTGGCAGGCAGAGACGTTTTAATGCTTGGGCAAAGTGGGCTCTGGCCCAGGGACCCTGCCTTTTAGCGGACCCCCTGATAGAGCCAGCTCTGTTCTGCAAAGAATCTTGCCCCAATGACCTTGAATAATTCTTCAACAAATTATTTTAAATACCATTTTCCTTTAATTTATTTTCAATGTGTGTGATATGTGGGACTCTATTCCAGACATTTTGCAGAGAAATGTTGTGTTGACGTTTCAAGCAACATCTATAAAAAGTTTATTTTAGTGAAAAAACTGGCCCGCTCATAGGAGAAATGGGAGGGGGTCACTGATGTTATTTGCAATAATATTAGTGAGCCTCTGCTGTGTTACATTTTTTAAAACGCGTCACTATCCCTAAATATTAGATGTAAACACGTTTAGAATTTGGAACAATGTGCCTGTTCACTGTCAGTGACATAGCCTATGAGGGCATGAAAGAGGTGAAATTGGACCATAAATCCAAAGCTGTTCCCAACATGGGCCCTCAAAAGATGTTTGGCCCAGGGCCCCCAAAATCCTTAAGATGTCCCTGCTGGCAGGGCAGCTGAAGTTCAATGACTTCCTTGCCATATTTGTGTGCAGCCTTCGTGAAATAAATAAATACGGACTATAACCTACCTGTTTGTGGCTCTTCCACTGGGGGCAACTCTAATTGACTGATATATACATATATATGTGCATGTGTGTGTGTGTATATATATATATATATATATATATATATATATGTGTATATATAAATGTGTATTTAGATTAGATGTATACGATCCAGGCCATGCCCTGCAACCGGTACTCATGACTAAACACTGTGCAACAGGGCTTGACCCTCATGGAGAACTGGGCATGGGCCAGGCCCCAGATGCCGCCCTCGCTTGACTAGTGGTGGTTGGCTGTCTGCAACTGATTATGTACAGGGCTTGGCCTATGGCCCGATGCTGCTATGCACTGCCATCGGACCCACAAGAACTGCACAACACCCACTGCAAATAGCCCCTTTAATTTTGCCCCCATTGCCAAATTTTGATGAAACCTGAGATCTGTGGAATGGGCTTAACTTTACTTTACTACAGCTTGTCAAATACAATAAAACTTCATGAACCAATGCCACAGTTATTAATTAGCAAATTAAACATTTTCTTTCCCACCCATCCTACCCATTTAACCGGGCCCCCCTAATGGTTTTGCATTAAGTTCAGTACATCAAAGGGAAGGCTGTGTACAGTGGGGGAAAGGATGTAAATAGGCAGTCAAGTGCAAGGAACCATTGATATAATACTTTGCTCCTTTTTGTTTTTAGCAATTTATAAGTAAATATTTATTAAGGGTTTTGCCTAAAGTGATAATATAACTAACAATAGATGCATTGCAGAACTGACAATCCATGTAATTTGCAATTGAATACACCACATAATATTGTTACCTCTGCTACTGAAACATAACTCTATTTCAAAGATTAACACACTATAATCATACCAAAGAAACTTGGTTTTAAAACACATGCAGCAATATTAAGACATTCTGTAGCTGTCATAAACTGCCATTAAAAAGTCAACATAGACAGATACCCTTAACTCTCTACCACACACGCACTCTGAGTATCAAGCAAACACCATGATATACCGTACAACTGCTGGAACAATTAAACTATCAATATCACGGTGCAGTACAGCGTCCATGATTTAGAAACCAACTCCCATGTAAAATAAACGTTGCACCAGTTTCATTCGATCACATAGCCACTGATAACTACAAACACACAAAAAAATGCAGTCAGTGTGACTGCAGCAAAATGCATCAATACATTGTTACACACTTTAGCTCCAAGAAACATACAATAACAGATACATCACCACACTAACACAAAAGTAGCTACGCGACCCTAAACCCCAAACTCAAACTTTAATCACACACAGTCCCACCTGTTTAACTAACAAACATTCAACTATTCTCACAGAACAAGAGCACACAATTATATTAAAAAATAATATATATAATCATTAAAAAAACTATTCTGCACTTTTAAAAAATACTGGCTCATAAACAGTGCACCATTAAGTATAATCAAGTCAAGTCCATATATATGGGGTTGCCCTGTGTCCCTCAAAACCTAGGTATATAAGTATAAACTACATGTGGTCCTATCGGGTGTCACAATTTCAGCAGAAATTGTGAGAAATGCTTTTTTATTAAGCATGGAAATGAAGGGTCAAATGATGATCCTTATCAGGTTGTGTGTAAGAGCTACTATTAGTGATTCCTTACTTGCCTCCGCACATTGAAATTCTTAATGCCCACAAACCACAACAATGAAGAGTGATTCATCAATAACATGTATTATTCTGGCTGTCCAGAGCACACAGATACCATTTAATACAATCAATTAAACTAGCATAATGTGGAAAATAAAAATTATTTTTACTATGTTCACATATACAGACATGAAAACATAAAAGCCACACGTAGTCAAATTTCAACACTTGTGAAGCCCAAGGTATCCTTGTATTGTTTCCTTTATAAATTTGTAAGATAAAGCTAGTCGTCTCATTCTTGGTCGAGAGGAAGGTCCCGGCACCACTGTAGGAGCTCTAAGTCTTCGCTCTCCCACTCAGTCTTTGAGTTGGTCAGATAAAAAGCATTAAAAACACAATGAATTCTCCTCTTTGGTCGGCTGATGCGACGGAGGAGCCTCTGTGTTCTACTCCTAGTTCGGTTGAACCTGTGCCTGGTTTGACTCTGTGGTTCCCCATCTTCCCGGGGCCGGAGCGACCCCTGCTTAGCTCAAAGAACTTTATAATGCTACGTGCCTCATATTTGGGTGGCCTGACCCTCCCGGCTCGCTTTTAGACCCCAAAGGCCACCCCCATCCCCCCCCCCCCCCCCCCCCCCCCCCCCGATCCAGTAATGGATCCGGACCGACGTCAGTCGTGCCACTACAAACTTCCCTGGCGCCGGACCCTGCTCCTAAACTCCCAACGCTGCTGAGCCCACCTGCGGCACCAGCCCCATTCTCGTCCTCGACAACCTGGATCGGCCCCGATTCCGACACCGACAAAGCGCTTTGGTCCTAGGTCGGTTCCGCAGCCATGTTCTAAAGGGCTAGGAATGGAGGAAGATTGGAAGGGGTCGCTGGACCCTTTACTAGACCAGCCAGAGCACTAAATGGACTATTACGTGGAATTGGGTGAGGCCAGTGGTCTGGACACCTCTCCAGATTCCAGTTTGCTTTCTCCCCCTACAGTGGCTGCGGAGGAGGGAGCTTCATACGCAATGGTGCTGCGAAGGGCAGCTGAGGTCGTGGACCTTCTGTGACAGATAAGACTAACATCTTGACGGTGGTCGTGCAGCCGGGTGTCTCCTCTTCAGAACCCCTCCTGCCTGTCAATCAGGCCTTGACTGACCTGCTGGGAACCTGGTTCAAGCCATGCACAGGGGTTCCTGTGAACAAGACAATAACCCAATACCATTGCCCTGAACCGGGCGACCCAACTTTCTTCACCAATCACCCTACTCCTGAGAGCTTGGTGGTCCAAGCCTTTACATCTCCGGGTGCGTTCCCTTCTGCACCCCGGACATGGAATCCAAGAGGCTGGGTAGTAAGAGCAGGAAAAGGTTTTTTTCCGCCAGCCTTGCATTTTGGTCGGTGAACACTGCATGCCTATTGACCTGTTGCTCCCACTCCTTGTGGTAAACTGTTATGCAAGTGCTGCCACAAGTCCCAGAGGAGACCCAGCCCATCCTCTCCCAAGCAGTATCAGATGGGAGAGATGTGACAAAGTTTGCCATTCATTGTGGGCTTGACACAACTGACTCGCTGGGCAGAGCGATGTCATCGACGGTGGCTGCTCAACGCCATGCCTGGCTGAGAACTTCTGGCTTTTCTGGGGTTGTTTAGGCTTCCCTCATGGACATGCCCTTTGATGGCACCCCTCTCTTCAGAGGCAAAGCAGACATGACCCTAGAGCGCTTTAAGCACTCATAGGCTACAGCCGAGTCCTTGAGCCGCTCAGTGGCCACACGTCCCTAGTCTGCTTTTTGCCCCTTTCGTGGCATACCCCAGCCGCAAGGCCACACAATTTCAGCAACCTCTGCGCGGCATGTTCCGACTTCGTTGGTTTTGGTGGCCAAAGGTCGGATCAGCCCACCACCATCACCTCTCCCCCCACAGCCTCCAAGCCTTGCTAGTCCGGCCCTCCAAGATCATGGGCCGCCTGATCAGCCATCACCTCCACCTCCACCACTGGCAAAACATCACGTCGGACAGGTGGGTTCTTCAGATAGTCTGAAGGGGCTACTCCCTCCCCTTCAAGACTACCTCTCCCTTAATGCCTCCAGCTTATGACCAGCTGACGGAGGATCAACTCTGTTTGCTTCAAGGGGAAGTCATGACTCTCTTGGCCAATGGAGCCATAGAGAGGGTTCCGACGCCAGAAGTAGGCTGTGCTTGCTATTCCCACTACTTTCTGGTCATGAAGAAGAAAAAGGACCTGCGCCCTATCCAAAATCTGTGATCCCTGAACTACTTTCTCAAAAGAGGAAAAGTATAAGGTGCTCATTCTAGCTCAGGTCTTGTCTGCCCTGGACCCAGGAGACTGGATGGTAGCGTTGGAATTGCAGGACGCCTATTTTCACATTTCCGCCCTACCTGCCCATCGGTGCTACATTCCCGCCCTACCTGCCCATCGGCGCTACCAGCACTTTACGGTAGGCCACAAGCACTTTCAGTTCACTGTGCTCCTCTTTGGCCTTACTAGCTCCCCCTCGGGTGTTGACCAAGGTGATAGCAGTGGTCGCAGCTCATCTGCTCAGATCAGGGGTGTCAGTCTTCCCCTATCTCAATGACTGGCTGTTGAAGGTGAGTTTACTCCAGGGTGTCGTCTCCCACCTCAGACTACGGCAAACCGTCTGCACTCGCTGGACTTCTGTCAACTTACCAAAGTCACACCTGACTCCCTCTCAGATGCTCCTCTTCATCGGTGCTGTTCTGGATATAGTGCAGTTTCGGACCTATCCTCCCAAACGGCAAGTCCAGGATATTCATGCTATGATACCGATGTTTCAACCTCTATCTTGGATTTTGGTGAGAATGACTCTGAGGTTGCTGGGACTCCTGGCCTACTGCATCCTGCTAGTAACACATGCCAGATGGCATATGCGGGTCCTGCAGTGGGACTTGAAGTTCCAGTGGGCGCCGCATCAGGGTAATCTCTCAGACATGGTACATATCTCAGAGAGAACTGCACAGGACCTGCAGTGGTGGCTAACAGACCGCCATTGGGTCAGAGGCACACCCCTCTCCCTTACCTAACCAGACCACACAGTAGTGAGAGATGCGTCACTCCTGGGATGTAACGGCCATCTGGGAGAGGTGGTGATTAGAACCCTCTGGTCTAGGCGGAATCCGGAATCCACATCAACTTGTTGGAGCTCCGAGTGTTTGACTTGGCATTGAAAGCCTTTATTCCTTCAATCAAGGAAAAGTTGGTTCAACTGTTCACAGACACCACCACCACCATGTGGTAATGCAGCAAACAGGGCAGGTAGGGTTGTGGACCCTTTATCAAGAGGCCCTCCGTCTCATGACATGGCTGGAACAGCCGGGCGTTTCCCTGTTGGTTCAACACCTGGCAGGTTCTCTTAGTGCCAGGGTGGACCAACTCAGCCATCGATGCCTAGCGGATCACGAATGGTGTCTCCATCCGGAGGTGGTGCAAGGTCTTTTGCAGCAGTGGGGAGAGCCTTTGTTAGATCTGTTCACCTCCGCTGAGAACGCGCAATACCAGCAGTTTTGCGCGCTGTAGTTTCCAAAGCAGCACTCGCTTAGTGACACTTTTCGTATTGAGTGGAGCTCAGGCCTCCTATATGCCTTTCCGCTAATACCACTTCTGTCCAGAGTGCTCAAGAAGATCAGGAGCAACTGAGCCCAAGTCATTCTTGTGGCTCCAGACAGGGCACGGTGAGTCTGGTATGCCGAGCTTCCACAGATTCTCCGATCTGGCTGCCCCTTTAGGAGGATCTTCTTTCACAACAGCAGAGGAGGGTCCTCCACCGGAACCGGTCAACTCTACGCCTTCTTGTGTGGAGATTGCACGGCAGCAGTTGACAGCATTCAACCTTCCTCCTGAAGTCTGTAAGGTTGTTTTGGCAGCCAGGCTTCCCTCTACCAAGTCTGTTTATGCCTGCCAGGGGAACAATTTTTAAAAATATTGTACAGAAAGATCTATTGTTCCTCTTTCTGCTTTTCTCTCTCAAATCCTTATCTTAATTTTTACCCTTGCCTAGCAGAGCTCTGCTCTGGGCACTCTCAAGGGATACATTTCGGCCTGGTCTGCTTACTTTAGGCTTTCAGACCAACCCTCTTTATTTAAATCCCCTATGGTAAATAGATTTCTTAAGGTGCTTGTACATGTTTCCATCTACCCCTTTAATCATGCCTCAGTGGGGCCTTAATTTGGATCTTACTTTCCTGATGTGTGGTCCATTTGAACCTCTGCACAACTGCCCCCTCCGGCTGCTTACCATCAAAACAGTCTTTCTAGTGGCAATAACTTCTGCCAGGAGGGTGAGCGAATTGCAGGCTCTGTCATCCAAGCCTCCTTAACTGTTCCTCTTCCCTGATAAGTTGGTGCTTCGCACTAGGGCCTCTTTCTTACCGAAAGTGGTAACACCACATGGGGCAGTTGGTCACCTTGCCCACTTTCTACACTCCTCCCTACCTCTCTAAAATTGAGGAGCGTCTCCAATGTCTAGATCCAATAAGAGTGTTATTGTTCTACCTTGACCACACTAAAGTGTTCCGGGGGAGCGACCAACTCTTTGTGGGGTACGTTGGATCAAAGAAAGGTTGTGCAGTGCAGAAGAGGACTATCTCACGATGGGTTGTTCCTCTGCATCAGAATTTGCCGCGCTGTGGCCAAGAAGTAGCCTCCTGAAGGCTTAAGGGCTCATTCCAGCAGAGCTATGGCTGCTACCACTGTGTTGCACATGGTGTTCCAGTCCTTGACATTTGTAAGGCATTACGTGGGCATCCCTGCACACAGTTACCAAACACTACTGCCTAAACACTCAAGTTAGAAGAGATTGGATTTTTTGGCCGCTCTGTCCCGCAAGACTTCCTGGTCTAAATTTGTCTGTAAGCCATCCGGGGATGGTTTTGCTTGTGTATCTATTCAAAAGTGAGAGATATGTGGCTTGATGTCTGTCAGCTGGACAAGTTACTTACCTTCTGTAATACCTTATATGGTAGAGACATGATGTAGCCGCAGATTCCTTACAGACCCACCCATCCTCCCGGCAGTGTGGACAGGTTTCTAGGGTCAGGGCTGTACCCTTTCAGGGCCCTAGTTGTTCAAAAACACACCAATGTCAGTACACCTCATGGCTCTGCGCTCCTGGTGTGGAAAGCCATGAAAAGTAACTGATGTCAACGCGCGGAGGTGGCTCCTATGTAGGTGACGCAAACGTCACAGTGGCAGAGATGACGCCAACAACATCAAGTGGAGCTGACTGACGGGTACCTAATGGTGCGCAGGGGTCTTGCTTGGAGAAAAATCTTCCAGATACAGTCTGACGCCTGGGAAATTCAAAAGTAAGGGATCTGCGGCTACATCATGGCACTACCTGATAAGATAAGGCGTTACTGAAGGTAAGTAACTTGTCCTTTGAAATTGCTACTGTCACATAACCAAGGTTATTGGAACCTCATGTCCCTTGGTGGTTCATAAAGTCACTGGAAATGGAATCTCAGAACTGATTGATGAAGCTGGTTGCCCAGAATATCTTTCCAGCACCTTACAAGTCTCCAATTTTTTGAAAAGTGAGATTTGGTCACAGAAGGTTTCATTCAAATTAGTTGTTTTATGAATTATCCTAGACAAGTGGACTAAACAGAATGAAAATTGGATTATTTTGAAATTATTATTCAAGGCCTAAAGGCCTTACTGATTATGTTCCATTGGTTCACAACTAAATTCTGCAACAGATGACATATTTTGCCAACTGTGGGGGTGACATTCTCAAATGAGATTTAATTTCTTGCAATATGTTCTAGTGTTCTGAGAAATACTGGTTATTGACTGTTTATATTTTTTCAGTAGTATGGAGTTTTTTTATACCCGAAGGTCAGTCAAACATTCTTGATCAGTGCTTTTTTTCATAGATATGGAATGGCAACTACAGTCCTTTTTCTAGAGGCACGTTTACTGTGATATATGTGTTGTTGGATTTTATTCTGGTCCGCGTCTTTTGCCTTCATTCTATTAAAGATATTTTACGTGTGGTGATCTCACGTGAGTAGGAAATGTCTCACTGAGAAACGGAGTGTTCCGGTTCCGTCTGCTGCTGTTGCGAGTGATGTGGACGTCCAGCGAGGCCTGCCCTGCCTTGTTCAGCACCCCGAGCCTGCCGCCGTCATTCCCGTTGCTCCCGGATTCGCAGAAATACGGGAAGTACGGAAGAGGGGGCCTGGGGTAAAAGAAAGAAGCCTGACCTTGCCGCGTTCGCTGGGGCCTGGTCGGGGGGCCCGCCTTGGCTTCCGATAGGTTGGCAGGTCGGCCGGCCGGCTGCTGCTGCCGCTGCTCCTCTGCTCCTCCGCTCTCTCCCTGCTGAGGGAACGGTGCCGGCTGGTGTTGCCTGTTGAGGGAGCGGTGCCGGGTGGAGCTGGAGCTGGCTGGCTGGTGCTGTTGCTGCCACTGACCTTTGCCATTTGCGGTGCCATTTGCGGTCATCTCTTCTTGCCACCTTGGAGACTTGCCCGTGTTCGGCCCTGCCCCGCTGCTTGTGTCGCCCCCTCCCGCTCTCTCCCCTACACAGAGCGGAATAGAACAGAATAGAGCGGAAACAGAACGGAATTTTACATCTACCCAAGAGGTTCCAGTGTACACCCACAGAGTACACCTACAGTGCACTTAGGAACACCGGAGCAGCAGTTTGCGGGAGACCATTTGGCAGCAGCTACGGTGAGGCATCGAGCAGGACGCAGGAGGTGAGAGCAGCGAGTAGCGGGGTGGGGTACGTGACTCAGAGCAGTCTCGTCAGCTCTGCAAGCGGGGGGCTGTGGGGGCTCGCCGTGAGTCATTTTTTGGTATCGGACCAAAAACCAAGGCTGAGCCCCGCCCCTGTGTATCCCTGGGAGACCTCCCGTCACGAGCCAATACGAGCTGCTCCGAGTTCTGACTAAAGTGACTTAAGTTGGGCCCAGCTTCCCCCCCTGTTTCGCCCTTGCCTCACCCCCATCTTCGCCACCCACAGACGACTTGTGCCAAGTGAGTTATCAAGCATCCAACTTAAATCCAACAATACCTAGCTACATTAGAACAACGAAGGAAATAACGAAGGAAAACCGACGTCGGGCAGATACCAAGGTTACTTGGGGGTAAAACCAGTAAACAATATCAATAAAACAAATTAACATATTAACTGGGAAAACATGAGGTCTGGTAAAGTAAGAAAGACCCTAACCACCCCCAAGTTAAAGCAAAAAGCAATAAAATCAATAAAAAGGAAAAAAGTGTCCAACAATGGAAACAAGGTTGATGAACCCCTTGGCTTCGATTCAGATTCCCAAAAAGCTAAATGTGGGAAACCTGAGGATAATAGTGACTTATCACCATTTGGAGAGTGCTGTAGCTCCTCAATAACTCCCCCAACTGACAGTTTAGTACACTCCAGCCCTCGCAGAACTCCCCACAACGTCTCTTCAAATCAGTTCAGGACACCATCTAAAGAAACGTCTAAAGTCAGTAAGTCAAACCTAGCGACCAATTTAAGGCCGAGTTCAGCAATAAAAAACTTTAATTACAATAGAGGGTCCCCTCCAACGGAAGACTCCACATTACCTCCAGCCCAAGATTTACACTAAATTTGCATTTCTGAAAGATCCTGGTACAGTAATATTTTCAAAAACTAGCGGCATTAAACGTCTGCAAACTCCTCTGCAACCAAGCAACTTCAATCTGCTTCCTCTGTCTGATACAAAACTAAATTTAAAACAAACAGCAGTACAAATCCATACGTCGGATCCACAAAAACTACAACAAAAACAACAATCGGATTCAAATGGAACAACCAACAGGAATTCAATCAACAGCAGGTCTACTAAAGACCAAGAACTAAATGATGAACCAGAAGAAAAAAGAGACCTTGATCTAGACCTAGGAAATGAAGTGGAATCTGGCACTATTATCCAAAAAATAGCAATAGGGGACTCGTCAAATACATTGACAACGTACAGACCCAATATCCAACACTACCACCCTCACAGGTAGATACAGGGTCCATTAGGCCCCCCTTCAACAAAACTGTCCAACTTCCCCAGGTCACGGTAATAAGAGAACCTGAGATAGCCACGCTAACATCACCTCAGCAAGGAGTGCCAGAAAAAGGCATAACTACTAAATCTAAACACTACCCTCTAAAGACAGAGGAACTCTACCCGCCGGTTAACCCTCGAAATTTGGACCAATTAGGACCAATTATTAAAGCCCACTCAAGTGCCTACCCTGCAAGTTTAAATAACATAGTAGATCAAAAACCCAAGGCACTCGGCACACAAATTACCAGCGACTCTCCTCAACACCGGTCAATCACTCAAGAGATTGAAGCAATAACAATTGAAGAAAACTCTCCGTTGGGGAATAGTCAGGCGACACCCCATAATATCCACTATAACTCCAATTGCGACATGTCCTTTCTGGCTTCTGAAGAGTGGGAAGAGCTAGTGGCTTCAACAGCAATGATTTAAAAACCAAAACAAATAGCGTAATGAAAGAACCTAGCGACAAATATAAACCAATCGAAGGCACTTTTTGGGAAACAGTACTAAGCACGATGCAATATTCAACTGCAGCATTACACTATCAATCCCATAAAATGGACCTACAACTGACAGTGCTTCAAACCTTAGCAGACTTTACTTCTGCAATTGATAGGAAACTGGCCTACTTAAATGGATCGATTAAGAGAGGGCAATAAGCAGCCCGCAACGATAAATTAATTCACCAAGAATGTACCTGTGCCCCAATTGTAGACAAATTATCCATGTTACCAACACTACTGAGCGATTTACTATCTATCGCAGTAACAACTGTAACTCAAACAGTAGAAAACCCGGTCCTACCTACAAAGGGGGAAACAAAAACGGAACCTCATCATACTGAGAAGTTCATTTTAAACAGGATCGACGAAACCGGAGAGAACGGGGTCTCGCAAACTCCCAACACAGCCACTCCAGATAAAGTAATAATAGAATCATCTGAATCAATCAACAAAATTACACCAACGAATATCCGTCGTAGGAACAAAATGAAGGGGAGGAAAAAGAAAACTACTGCTCCGGCCCAACATCTGATCAATTGGTTACCGCAGTGACCAGTAGTCACGAATATCAAAGTTCCAAACAAACAACACTCCCCAGTCCCACTACTGAAAGAAGGTATAAAAGATGATTTTATACAATTGCAAAAAACACTCTTGCTTAAAAATTAAGCAAATAGAGGCAAGTGCTGAAGTAAGAAAAAAAAACAGCCCCAGCAGCCATCTAGATATTCCCCCAAAACCCAACGACCAGGAGCTTATACATACGACAAAAGCTCCAAACAAGTCTCCCCAGGTCTGTAATCCACAAAAGATAACTGAGAGATTAACAACACCAGAGTCCATAAACAGAGCGTCCTGTCACTCACTAACGAAAAATCTAGAGCAAACCAGAGACTCGGAAGAAAACATTTGTGATCGCCAAAGTCAATTACCAACCATTGCTGCCAGCATTTATAATAAAACGAATATCCCTGATATCTTTATTCTACATCAGTTTACAACTGTTACCAGTACTTTCCCTGAGCCCTCGACTCAGGAATCTGTCCAAGAAGAGGAGCCCGACACGATCATCTTTGCCCCCCAATATAAGTCGCGAGGCCGTGCAGATATCTTAAATAGAGGGAACATGCTATGGCTCCTACAAGCCATCCCAAAGTTAGCCAATATTCACACTTCTGATTTACTGTTCATCAAGTTTTTACCAAACAACGGCCTGCCAAACTCAGAATCCTCCAAAACTAAATGGAAAACACCGGAGATGGCTAGTAGAATTATCCAAGAAAGCAAAAGATTTCAAAGCTGGGGGATTATCCTAAAACTAGTACCTAAACCACAATATCCAGCTCCATTTTTAATCATACAGTCAAATCAGACCATCGACTTCAGTCCTAAGGGGAGCAACAAACGGAAGGCAGGGGCTACAACGTACAATCCTCTTAGCGCAACCGAATTGACATGGGTCGCCCCCCCAATGAAGTTAAAATCTGTACCTGGAATATCAACGGTCTAAATTCTAAACTAAGCGACCACGATTTTTTGAACTTTCTTAAAACTTTCGACATCATTTTACTTCAGGAGACCTGGGAAGATAAACCCTTCGATTTATAGGGCTACACTTCCAGCTATACCGCGGCTACTAAGGGATCCATTTTTGGACGTCGTTTGGGGGGTTTACTCCTCCTCTCTTTTATAACAAAAATTGGAGAAATGTACCCTATAAAAATCTATATCGCCCCTCCAAGTTGTATTCAGGCCTCAATGGTTAAGTTGATCCTTAACCAGACCGCACAGAAGGTTATATTGATCAACATCTACCTACATCCCAAACATAAACTACAATCATCTAAGGAACTGATTAAAGAAGTTTCAAGAGTAATGGGAGAAGAGGATGTAGACAACGTTATTTTGGCAGGAGATTTTAATATGCACCTTTTAGGGAATGGCCAGGAAGACGAGCTCACGCGAGACTTGACTGGAATATGGAGAATCCCGATTCAAGGCCCCTCGAAGGAAATCAAACCAGCGAAGAGTTCAAACTACCTTCTCTCAGAATTAGAACACCTGAACCTAGGGGCAGTAAACGGCCATTTCAAGGGGGATAATCCCCCGGCACCTACATACCATTCAGTCAAAACATCTTCTTATCTCGATTTTACATTTACTACGTTATCCATGTTTGACAGGATTGCCTCATTTCAAATAGGCAAAAACACATTTAGCGATCATATGCCACAAGAAATGACACTTCAAGCAACCTCAAAATTTCTCTTGGAGGCTGATAAATCCATCATCCCAGTAGGAACAACAAACCTCAAGCGTATAAGGTGCAACTCAACAAATATAGAAACAATAGCAGCAACAGCTAAAGAAGTGCTTAAGCAAGTACAGGAAAATCCAAGCCAACAGTTGGAAAGTTGGGAAAAATTCATTTGTACTCTTTGCGACAAATTTCCTTCCAAAACTGTCCTAAAACAAAAGAACGTAAATATTTCGCCACTGACGATAGTAAAGAGCCCAGTCTCTAAGAAACTGAAACTAACAATAAATCAATTATTACAACAACTACGGCGAACACCAGGAGATCAGAGCTTGCAGCAGTCTCTGCGTGACTCAAAGGCCCTTTTTAAGAAAAGAAGATGGGTCAGGAAAACAACCATGAATAATGAATTTTGGCTAGACTTCTTTACGACGCAAAACAGAAAAATAGCGCCAAATTTTGGCAGTCCGTAAACAAATTACACCGGCCAAATCACCACGGGATCAGCTCTCATATCACTGAAGAGGCCTGGACAGACTTTCTCTCAAATCATTTCAATGACATCAAACAAACAGCTACACACACCAAACGCCTAGGATCTGAGAGTTTTAGCAGAATTGCAAAAGAGCTAACGCTACATTGCCCACCTTCTTTTGAGGATAGCGAAAGAACGGTGCCACACCAACAACAACGGGCAAAAACTCCAATCTCTGCACAAAAAGAAACACGGAGATTAGTGGAGGAGTATACCACTCAACAGATAAAGAAACAAATAGCAAGGGGTCGACCGGCCGGAGACCCCGGCCCCAATGGCATTCCACCAATGCTGTACAAAAACGACCCGGATTACTGGAGCAATGCACTTGAACCTGTCTTTAAGTATGTTGTTGAAAACTCTATAATTCCTGAGTCATGGACAGGCTCAATTATAAGCCCAATTTATAAACAAGGAGCAAGGTCTGTGCCGAAAAATTGCCGCCTGATAACCCTGATTGACATCGACGCCAAATACTTTGCAGGGCTTCTCCTAAATGACCTAACGACCTGGGCCAAAGAGAATCATTTAATATCGCCAACTCAAACAGGATTCCGGAAAAGGCAAGGTACAACAACCAATATAATGGCCCTGGCCATGCTCATGGACGCAGCTAAACAGGGAAAATACCTGCTTTTCCTTTGTTTTATAGACTTTGTTGCAGCATTCGACCATGTCGATCAAACAAAACTTTGGCAAAATTGGACGGCTGGGGGATTCCTCCAACTCTTTTACTCCAATTAAGGAACCTTCACACCAACACATGGGTCAGGACAAAGCTCGGCGAAGGACTGCATATATAAAAAAAAAATCCACACCACAAAAGGGCTTAAACAAGGGTGCGTGCTAGCCCCCCTGCTATTCAATCTTTTTTTAGCCGACCTTCCGGGGGAGCTGAACAGCTGTGTACCCCACGCCCCGAAACTAGGGAATTCCACTCCGTCAAACCTGTTATACACAGACGACTTAGTCTTGATAAGTAGGACCCCAATAGGACTCCAGAATTTACTGAATGTAACTTACAAATTCTCCCAAGAAAACGCACTCAAAATAAATTTCAATAAAACAAAAACGATGGCAATCAATTACCATAAGAAGAAATACTTTAACTGGTTTCTTGACGGGCACCGTTTGGAACAAGTAGTAAGCTACAAATATTTAGGGATAATAGTGGACCAAAATCATTCATCAAAAGCGCAAATAGAATCTTTGCGGAGAAGGGGGGTAACGACCTGTCTGGCCATGAAGCCCCTTAAGAAGCTTTTACCGGACTTGACGTTTGACCCCCTGTTAAGGGTCCTGCAAGCTAAACTCCAGCCAACAATAACCTATGGAAGCGAAGCACTGAAGGGAAAAGACGCAACAACCCTTGATAATATAATATCTAATTCATATCGAGCGATCTTTCAACTCCTCAGAATGGTTTCCCCAGCCCAAATACGCTTGGAATTTGGGCTTCATAAGCAGTCACTGGAGCGCATGGGAGCATATGTGAAATGTTGGCACAAAATCAAAGGCGACGAAAAAGGAACCCTGAATAACCAACTTTGGACGGAACTTTCCCACCCAGGAAGATCACCAGCAAGCCTATACCTCCAGGAATCTCCTATACATCTAGGTTTAACAGACTTGTGGGACACCCCGGTGAATCACTTCACATTCAAAAAATCCGTATCAAAGGTAATCCGCTTACTATCCGCAATAGAGGACAAAAAAACATTAGCCAAACGATCGCATGGCTTGATGGTGCTAAATACATACAAAATGCCAAGACTCCAGCTCTACCTGAAAATTGGAATAAAAAATAACACCAAGGAAAAATTCCTAAAACTCCGGCTGGGGTTTGGGCCCTTTAATCAATTTATGCCACCTTGGGAGAGAAAGGGAGGTGTCCAGCCCTGTCACTTATGTGGCAGTGGTGTTCAAGACGCAATCCACATTATATGCCTCTGCAAAAAGCTTAAAGATATAAGAATCACCCTGCTAAAGCCAGCATTCAAACAGTATGGAGTCAGATCATGCAGACAAGCGGTAATGGTGTTTCAACCCAGAGCTGGTCCAGTTAAACTTCCGGCTAATCAAGTATCTTGACATAACTGCAAAAAGACAAATACCGGACCGAGCTGCCCAACGATCACTTATTATAAAAACTGACATTATCATTACAAGACTGGGCATAGTCGAAACATTACTTGGTCAATATGACAAACCTGCAGAATGTTTAAATAATTTAAGCACCTTTTTCTAATGTGTTGTAAAATTTTACAAATCACTTCAATTATGGTTGCTGACAAAAAGTTGGGAATTTTTATAACGATTTTTACCAAAAACTGTAAGATATTTTATTTTTTCCTTGTGTATGCAATGGTTTTAATTAATCAAGCATAATAAAATAAACCTAAAAAAAAACTAAAAAAATAAACCTATTAAAGATATTTTGGCTTTTTGCTTTTTCATTTGACATTTTTACCAGAAATGCTATACGGAGGGTTAGTAATGCGTAGAAACTTTGCAATAAACAGTACCTGAAAACCAGTCATTAGAAGAAAGGGTGGTGAATTTAGCAATACTAAACTACTCAACATCTTTGTGAAGCCTTAAATAATAGTGAATGTTCATGATCTACTAGGCACAAAAAATGTTGGGTGTAGGAGAGGAGAGGTTCATTGGAGAAAAGCACTTTTCTAGTGAAAAGATGCAGGGTTTGAAAGCTTCTTTAAACCGATGAAGGTGCCAGAAGGCAGTGACTTGAATCTAGAGGAATGGGCCATGTGTATTGATGGGTGGTGAGGAGATGTTGGGTTTATAACAAACCAGTATGGCCGGAGATGGTTCAAGGCAAGGGGATATTTGAAGAGACCTGTGTACAGTATTGAGCCGTAAGCTAGTGACAATGTAGTGGGCTTATCTAAGCCTTTGAACAAAAAGTAGAATAGTCTAAGAAGTATGCCGTTGTAGTAATCTGGTTGATGGAGCAGATCGTAAGGCCATTTTTAAGTGCCCTGATTGGACAGGAAATCAGAAATTTGTAGATTTAAGTTGATTGGTGAGCCTCTTATCACTATTAAAGTGAGCCCTGGAGTTTTGGGGCCAACGGGGACAGTAGTCTGGTGTTTTGATGGGAAAAGGATGGCAGATGCAATAGTTTGGGTGCAGTGACTATGGAAAAGTCATAGGTGTAGCCTTCAAGCGCTAGATGAGAGATGCTAAAACTTTGGTGATGCCTGTAAGACAAATAAATTAGTCATATGAGTGTCTTCAGAGAAGTCGTACAAGGTGATGTCTCCCTTTGAATCCCGGTATAGCGAGAAGTAGAGATGGGTTATGTTAATTGTCCTTGCCTGGTAGGAATGTAGTAAGAGAAGCAGCAGGACACTGCGTAGGAGTCAGCAAGGTAGCATCAAAGCCTAGTGTAGTAATGTGATCTAGGTGTTCAGCATGTGTTTGACAGTATATTTGAAATGTATAAACCTGAGTTTCCTGGGAGTTTCAGACAATTGTATCCTAGGAGTTGTAGTGAACAAACCAGTTTCTTGCTCTACTGGTTCTATTTTTGCGCACTCCATCATTTCTGCAGTCAGGAACATCACAGCCCAGTACCCATGTCTGTGCACAGTGGTGTTTGAAGTCTAACCATCCACCTGGACAGTGGTTTATTTCTCCGCTACAGATCGCAAATGTTTGGTGGATTTGTGCAGTGCTACCTGGCTTCCTGCATCTCTTGGGAAGTGCTTGGGATTCAATTTTGAGTGTGCCTGCAGTGTTTCATCCGTTCTCACCCAGCGTCATTTATGGAGGATTTCATTGTTGTGCCCCAGTGTCATCTGTGCAGATTCAGGTATAAGTTGGTAGTTTGTCGCCTGAGTTGACACGTTGCTGGTAGACAGTAAGGCAGATTTTTTATGATATTTTTTTTGGACTGGTGCAACGCGAGTTTCTTTGTTTCTTTGGTGTGTTGCGAGGCACAGTGTACCACGAGTGCTGTCAAACCAGTGTGGGGACACACAAGCTCTGCTGTTTCCCTCGCAAAGGTGCGAGTTACCGTTTTGCACCAACACTGTCAGACTCGTGAGGAAAAGCACGCTGTCGAAGGTGTTGGCTGTTTTTATTATTATTTGGAAAAGTGAAGCAGCAGCGTTCTATGCATTTGTGGCTTCGGAAATGTCCAAGAAAACACGAACAGTGTTAGGCCCAACGAGAATCCGACTGGGTTGTTCGAGCGCATCAGCACGTTGGCATGCTAATGCCTGATTTATTGATTGGTACCATCTTATTTTGAGTTATCAACTTGTTGAAACAAGGTGGATAATCTGCTATTATAGGCATCATTTTGGTTTGGGGAAACCAGACGATGCATCAGTGTCTACATTATGTATTTTGTATGAGGTATCTGTTTCAACATTCTTTTCCCTGTTAACTTTCATCGGCGGTACAAAAATCAACAAAGTGTGTTACACACACACAACTATACACAAACATTTTACCACCACTAACACGTTTATAGTTTACAAATTTGGGTAGTTATCAGTGACACACACACACACACACCATTATAGCATGACACACACTAACATATACACATACACACATATATTTTAAAAAAAATTAAATTAATTTAAATAGCCATCAGTAACATGCACACCATTTCAGCAAGCACACATATATTTTATTTGTGTATCAATAATCATTTATTTTTGTTTGTTTCACTCTGTTTCAGATATGCAAAGTGCAAACCCACTAACCACCTATAAGATGGGAAATATGGTTTAGAATGTGTGCGAAATGGGATTTCTGGTTGGCTAGGGCATGCGCCTAAGCAAGGCAGAAACCACCACTCTAGACCGAGCAAGGGAGTTACACACTGAAGATAACCCCTGCTCACCCCCTTGGTAGCTTGGCAGAGCAGTCAGGCTTATCCCAGAGGCAATGTGTAAAGCGTTTGTACAACACACTCACACAGCAGCGACACACTAGGTACAACACAAAAGAAACTCCACACTAGGTTATATGAAAATAGCCTTTGTATTATCCAGAAAAACACATTAGAACTCAATCACATATATCACACTGTGCCACTGGCAGTAGTCATGACTTCACAAATCACTTTGGCCAACCGGGCAACTGTTAAAACATATTACAGTAAGGCTAAACTGTAACTACTGGCTAGGATTGTGCTTTACAACAAACAATTGATGGACGGAATGCTGACAATGCAGACATTCTCCCCCAGTCAAGAGATCTGGGTTAAATCCATCGTTCTTTTGCCCACTACGCCACCCCAGTTTAGACAAGGTCATATGCAAATCAGTCTTGACCCTGTGCCTCATGGGAACAGTCCAGCCCGAACTGCCAAACCATGTCTTCCCTGGACCGGAATCAAGCATCCTAGGACCGGTTTCTGGCTATCAGCCGTCATCAGCCAGGATAGCTTGACTCCAGTGGCGGGATTGTGCTTAGCACAACACCTTATGCCTAAACATCTGCAGCTGCGCACATTCCATAGCACATCATGCCCCTCTTAGGCATAAACATCATTACTGCACCTAACCCTGGCGGAGTGCACACATCGTAGTCCCAAACATTACAGTTAGGGCGACCAGTCCTGACATTAAGCAAAACCCCACATACATATAAGTATCAGGGCATAACTGCAGGCCCTAAATCTCATGCAGGGTATAATGGCATACATTAAACATCAGGGTCTAAGCTGCACAGCCTATACTGTAAACCCGCATGCGTCGCAGGGGGTGGCTTCATCTACCGGCCACCACCTCGTGACCTCAGGTAACTCTGTCCGTAATTTGTAGGGCAGCTCAGCCTAACCTACAAAGAATATAGCTATTTCTCCGGCAGGACCGAGGCCTCCGTTGAGGGTTCCCCTCCCTAGCTACTAAACCACAATAAGGCCCCCAGGTAGACGAGTGTCGGCAAGGTGCAGGGGCGGACCACCTCCCTTGGTGGGGTGACCTCACAGGGTCCCTCGAGTATGGCTCGTATGGACCGATTTGTCAAGACATCTGCCTACTACCAAACGGGGCAACTGCTACCTCGGGCCAGTAGGGTGACGCCGACTCGGCTGCTCACCTAGCTTCTCCGGTGGCCTGGATGCTTTGGCCCCTGGAGCTTTCACTGGGCTCCTGTCGTCCCCACGCTTCACACGTGCTCTGGCCCTGCCCACCACAGGCCGGATTACTTCCTCTTCCAGTGCATGGCTTCCTTCAAGGGGGAGGTGGGACTGGTCTCTCCCTGCCTGGAGTGAGTCCACTTACAACGAAGTTCTGCCCGGAATGGGACCTCCGGCAGAACACCAACGCTGCGCCAAGAGCTCTCTGATAGCTCTCCGAGCGCGGTCCTTTTGTGGCTGGGGTGGCAGCGAGATTCCTCCTTCGGGAAACTTGGAGGGGTCGCACCCCGCTTGAGCCAGTTGCCAGGGAAACTCCTGATTACTTCATGGCTGTTAAGGGCAGGGAGAGGGAGAGCGCTGATTCCACTCAGCTCTCCCCTCCCCTTTGTACTGGACCTTGGGGTAAGGTAAGGCAGTGCCGGGCGTGCTTTCTAGAACAATGGCACTCAGTTTTCTGAAAGCAGGGTAAAAATCCAGCACTCACCACGCGCTGAGTCCAAGATTACCAAGGGCAGAGTTGGGCACAGGGAGGCCAGCTCACATGGTCCTCCAGCAGAGGGGAAGTCCTTAGTGGCTGTTCCACCTGGTGCCCAGCAGTCCTCTTCTTCCAGTTCCCAAGTAAGCACATTTTAACTGGGGTCACAGCCCCAGTACTTATAGTGCCTATGTCTTTGTTCTCTTATGGCCTAGGGTTCCGAGCCCAGTTCAAAACAGTTATTGGAGGCACTTTGTAAGTGCACAAAAACCCCCATTGAAAGCATAAGGCTTGGCTCCAAACACGCCACAGGGAGCGGAGCCATCATTGTTGAAGGCAGGCACACAGCCCTATTCAGGGGCAGGTGCTACTCCTCTCACCACTCCAAATGCAGACCAGGCCTCTTCAGCCTAGCGCTGATTCATCCAGAAACTTCTGGAGCCACTGCTCCTCCCCAGCCCCTGTCACTCCAAGGCCAGCCAGTCAATACGAAACAGGCAGGCACAAAGACACATAGCACACAGAAATGCCCACTTCTAAAAGTGGCATTTCTAAAATAGTGATATTAAATCCGCGAACACCACTATGCAGCATTTGTCACCACTATTCCAAACATACCAAACTTGATCACGCTACCCCTCATGTCAGGAATTTCCACTGAAGCACATATCTGGGAATCCCCAATGCATCCCTATGAGAGGGCAGCCTCACAGCAGTGAGAAACCAAATAGGCTGTTTGCCACTACCAGGACATGCCACACCATTAAGGCACATGTCGTACCTTTTACCTTCACTGCACACTGCCCATAGGGCTACCTAGGTCCTACCTTAGGGGTCACTGCTATGTAGTAAAAGGGGAGTCATAGACGTGGCAGTCACTTTATGTGCCACGTCACAGTGGCAGTAAACTGCACGCACAGGCCCTGCAGTGGCAGAGGCCTGAGGCAGGTTTGAAAGGATACTTTGGTGGGTGGCACAAGCAGCACTACAAGCCCACCGGTAACAGTTAATTTACTGGCCATGGGTATAGGACTGAGATACCACTGTACAAGGGGCTGATAGACCAATCTTACTAGGTTTACCATAGAGAGCACGTGCACTTTAGCACTGATCAGCAGTGATAAAGTGCCCAAAGTCCTAAAACCACAAACAACAAGTCAAAAAAATACCAGAGGAAGGCAAAAGGTTCCTGGGATGACCCTGCAAAAAGGGCCAAGTCCAACAGAATGCATATCCGATATTTGAGGACTGGGGGGTGGGGTAGTATTGCCCTGAATGTAAATTATATTTTGTTTCACACAGTTTAGGTTTTGAGGGACAGGCTAGATTTGAACACAGCTCCTTATGAACTAATATTGGATGAAGATGAGGCAAATTAATTTCAAGATGTTGTCTCTAAGTTCGAAAAACAATTTGATGAGTAATCACTCTTAATTGTTATAAGACACAAGTTCTTCACTCGGTAGCTGCCCCAGGATGAGCCGTCAGATATATATGTAACAGAATGTTCGAGGCATATGAGCTGCAGATTACACACTTTTGCATAGATCGCCATCTGGTGTTGGGCCCGGATGTTTGCAGTTTGTTTTTCCTCTTGGAAAGTCTTTGGAAGTCACGAGGTCGGTGACTCCTCCTTTGGTTGGTATTGCGCATGGGCTTCGGCTCCATCCTCAGATTGTTTTTTTCCGCCATCGGGCTCGGATGTAATACTTTGCGCTCCGGTCCCGAACTTTTCCAGTTCAACGATCGACGCAAAATCCTCGTTCATTGAGATTCTTCAGATAACAAATCATCTTAATCACCTTCTCTTCGACACTTCTTCGATTCCAGTCGTCGACGAAGGCCTTCGGGCCTATCCCGGCTCCGGTCTCGGCTGATGGAAAGAACTCCCTTCAAGAAGTGCCCTCGATGTGGGTCCAAATTCCCCCACACCGATCTTCATGAGGTGTGCAACCTCTGCCTCTCCCCTGAACACGAGGCTCGAGACTGTCCCGCCTGCAAGTCTTTTAGATCTAAAAAGACTATTCGAGATCGAAGGGCCAGACGCAACATGGCGCACTCCTCGACCTCTGCTCCAGTCGACATCTTCGGGGACGACGTCGAAGCTCCGGGACAGTAGCACACCGAAGAAGACGACCTCGTCAGCGCTTCCGAAGCCGACGACTCAGATGTGGAGGACATCACCCCGGCGCAGAGGGTCGTGAGTACTATACCCCCTCCCACACCCGCGTCCCGACACCCAAAAAGGCTTCGGTCACGCCTTCGCCTCCGAGCCTAGGCAAGATCAAGGACACTGCTTTTAACACCCCACCTTCGGGCCCGGTAAAGAAGCCTAATAAGCCTTCCGGCAGCTCGGGCTCGAGCCAGCCTACCAGCGGTGCCAAAAAACACCCTTCGGCACCGAAGAAAAAATCGGCCTCCACCTCCACACCGAGCTCAGCACCAAAGCCCTCGGTGTCGAAACCCGGCCTCTCGGTGCCGACCAAACATCATAAGACCCTCGGCACTGACACTCCCGTGCCGACGCCTCTCTCGGCACCGAACAAAAAATCGGAGGTTCCAAAAAAGCACGGCACAGACAAGCCTAAAAAGCCGTCGGCCCCGAAAACCTCGACGCCGACCGAACAACCAGTGTCGCAAGAACTATTCACACCGGATCCTTTGCAAAAGACACTTACCAAGGATCCAAGAACTGGACATTTGACACTGTCTTCAAAAAAGAGACATTTGGACAAACAATCCACCTCCACCTCCAAAGAGGAAGGACTGTGCTACCTCCCCTTTCAGAGTGCCTTCCCCACCTCCTCCACCTCCTCCACCCTCTCCACCTCCGCCCCCTCCACCCCTGCCTCATCGCTCTCCGACCCCGTCTCCAGACCATGATGATCAAGGGGACCCATACTACGATCCAGCAGATGCACCACAAGACCCAACCCCTACTGGATCCCCAGACCCATGGGATGATTATAACAATCCAGACATCCCAGATCTCCCACAGGATGACCTTTATCCATCCAGGCCATCCCCACCAGAAGACTCGTTAGGTTTTCACCACCTACTCCAGAGGGCGGCACATTATCACGGGGTAGAGCTACATACTGACCCAGTAGAGGAAGATTTCCTCCTAGACACCTTCGATGATGCACATAGGTCTACTGCTATACTGCCTATGCTAAAAGGGGTAATCAAACATGCGCCAGAGGTTTTTAAAGACCCAGTCAGGGCTAGGGTCCTAAACCCACGCATAGAGAAAAAATATAAAAACGCCCCCACAGATCCTGCTTACATTAAAGGCCCTGCACCACTGGATTCCTTGGTGGTATCTACAGCTAGGAAGAGATCAACTTCTCAGGCGTCAGGTGAAGCACCACCACCTGACAAAGAGTGCAAGCTCCTAGACGCGTCAGGGAAGCGCACTGCGTCACAAGCTGCCAATTTATGGCGTATCGCCAACTCTCAAGCGCTATTGGCCAGATACGATAGAGCGCATTATGATGAGCAGAAACCATCATGCGCCATCTCCCTGAAAAATACAAAAATAGGGCTAATGAATTGATTCAAGAGGGGAAAAACCATAACTAATACCTCTATACGCTGTACCCTAGACGCGGCAGACACAGCCTCCAGGGCCATAAACACCAGTGTCGTCCTCCGTCGCCACGCCTAGCTAAGAGTTTCAGGCTTTAAACCTGAGGTACAAGCCTCCATATTAAACCACCCATTTGATCAACAACATTTATTTGGTCCAAAGGTTGATGAGGCCCTCGAGAAGATGAAAAAAGACACTGATACGGCGAAATCTATGGGAGCTCTACAGTCACACACTCCTAGACGCTCCTTTCGCCGCTCTTCTTTTCAGGGCACGGGCAGAGGCTACTCCTCAGATAGTGCATCCACGTCCTACAAATCCCCTCCTCAGTCCACCTTCACAAGGGGTTATCAAAGAGGCGGCTATACAGGCAATAATAATAAAGGCAGAGGCAAAACTAATACCGCCCGCTCTGCCACACCGCCTACCCAGTGACTTTCCCCCTCTCCCTCCAGACCATCCCACTCCGGTCGGGGGCAGACTACAAAATTTCCTTCACGTCTGGGAGACCATCACCTCAGACAAATGGGTGACCCAAATTATTCATTCAGGGTACTGCCTAGAATTAATATCTACCCCCCCAAACATTCCACCCAGGCAACGCCCAATGTCACAAGAGCATGCTACGTTACTAAAACAGGAGGTAATCTCCCTCCTACAAATACAAGCCATAGAGCAAGTCCCCATCAATCAACAAAATTTAGGGGTCTACTCCCTGTACTTTCTGATACTAAAAAAAGACGAGACTCTACGACCTATTCTAGATCTCAGGCCTAAACACTTATATACATTCAGACCATTTTCACATGGTAACCCTTCAACAGGTTCTTCCACTCCTCTCCCAGAACGATTTTCTCACCACACTGGACTTGAAAGACGCATACTTTCACATTCCAGTACACCATGCTCACAGAAAGTACCTCAGATTTGTAGTGGACGGGCAACACTACCAGTTCAAAGTGCTCCCGTTCGGGGTCACAACAGCACCAAGGGTGTTCACCAACTGCCTAGCAGTAGTGGCGGCACACCTCAGAAGACAGCACATTCACGTCTTCCCATATTTGGACGACTGGCTAATAAAAGCCACGTCCTACAACCAATGTGTGCACCACACCGCCGCTACAATCCAACTACTTCACCAAAAGGTTTCACGGTGAACCATCAAAAGTCCCACCTGATACCATCACACACAAAGCAATACCTCGGTGCCACCATAGACACCTCAAAAGCCATAGCCTATCCCAATCCTGCCAGGATTGCAAGCATCCAGGCTCTGCGTCAAAAATTCATACTTCAACACTCTCTCCCAGCAAGAGTGTTTATGCAACTGATAGGAATGATGGCCTCTTGCATTTTCATAGTGCCTCACGCAAGACTCCAGATGCGTCCACTCCAGGAGTGCTTAGCACGCCAATGGAACCAGGCCCAGGGGCAACTGACAGATCTGGTGTTGGTGGACGGTCGCACCCATCGCTCTCTGCAGTGGTGGAACACCACAAACCTTTCCAAAGGGCGACCGTTCCTGGACCCGGTTCCACAAATAATCCTAACAACGGACACATCGCTCTCCGGCTGGGGAGCTCATCTGTTACATCTCACAGTGCAGGGCACATGGACGCCGCAACAAAAGTTACTCCACATCAACCATCTGGAGTTACTGGCAATCTTTCTAGCCCTAAAATCCTTTCAGACGCAGATTTCAGGCAAGGCAGTCCTCATTCACACAAACAACATAACTGCCATGTACTACATTCAAAAACAGGGGGGCACACACTCTCCACAGCTCTCTCAACTAGCACAGAGCATATGGAGATGGGCAATTCCGCAAAAAATCTTTCTCCTGGCCCAACACGTCCCAGGAGTCCACAACACCATGGCAGATCTGCTCAGCACACAAACGCAAGAGATCCACGAATGGGAACTTCACCCACAGGTTCTTCACCCGTTCTTTCAGAAGTGGGGGCATCCTCAGATAGATCTCTTCGCCACCCACGTAAACAAAAAATGCCCAAGCTTCGCCGCCAGATACCCACACCCATTGTCCAAAGGCAATGCGATATGGATGAACTGGTCAGGCAAATTTGCGTACGCTTTTCCACCTCTCCCACTAATTCTATTAGTGGTGCGAAAGCTACAACAGCACTCCCTCACGTTATCCTGGTAGCTCCAACATGGGCCAGACAACCGTGGTATACCACACTGCTGGAACTCTCGGTAGTGCCACACCAAAAGTTACACCTCTCACCATGCCTCCTAACCCAGAACCATGGAGAGATCATGCACCCGGACCCAGCTCAGCTCAACCTTGCGATCTGGCTCCTGAGGTCCTAGGATTCGGATACCTTAACCTTCCCCCTGATTGCATGAACATTATCAGAGAAGCTAGACGCCCTACTACTAGGGCATGCTACGCTGCAAAGTGGAAAAGATTTGTTGTTTACTACCATAACAACACAATCAACCCTCTAGATGTATCCATACAGCACATTATATGTTACTTGCTCCATCTACAAAGGTGTAACCTAGCATATACATCCATTTGGTTACACCTCGCAGCAATTGCTGCTTATCTACAGAACAGACAACACCTATCACTTTTCAGGGTGCCTGCCATCAAAGCCTTCATGGAAGGCCTCAAAAGAGTAATTCCACCCAGAGTACCACCCTCACCTGTCTGGAACTTAAATATAGTTCTCACAAGGCTAATGGGACCGCGTTTCGAACCATTGCATAAATGTGAGCTGCAATTTCTCACATGGAAAACAGCTTTTCTGGTGGCCATCACTTCCCTTAGAAGGGTCAGTGAAATACAAGCACTCCCTATACAGGAACCTTTTCTCCAAATTCATCAGAACAAGGTTGTACTCCGCACCAACCCAAAATTCCTACCCAAAGTCATTTCCCCCTTCCATCTGAACCAATCAGTAGAATTACCGTTTTTTTCTCTCACAACCTCAAACTGTTGCGGAAAGGGCTCTACACACACTGGATGTTAAAAGGGCCTTACTTTACTATATCCAAAGAACACAACCTTTCAGAAAGACCAAACAGCTATTTGTCTCTTTCTCTCCACCACATAAAGGCAACCCTATTTCTAAATCGGGGATAGCTAGGTGGATTGTAAAATGCATACAGATTTGCTACCACAAAGCAAAACGAACTCTATCTGTTCCCCCTAAAGCCCAATCTACAAGGAAGATGGGGCTTCTATGGCTTTTCTAGGGAACATACCATTAGATGACATCTGCAAAGCAGCGACATGGTCAACACCGCACACTTTCACAAAACATTACTGTGTAGATGTGCAAACCAAGCAACAAGCTAGTGTGGGCCAGGCTGTACTAAAAACACTGTTCCAAACCACTGCAACGGATACCGGTGGTCGCCGCTAGGGTTGGGTACTGCTATATAGTCTATGCAAAAGTGTGTAATCTGCAGCTCGTATGCCTCAAACGGAATATGCTACTTACCAGTATGCATCTGTTCTTGGCATGTAGAACTGCAGATCTACACACGCCCAACCGCCTCCCCGGCTACCTGTATCCATTCCAGTCTATCTTATTTAGATACAACACACATGGGTTTCTTTACTGTTATTACTACGCTCCATCTTTCCCTGCTGGCGAAAAACAATCTGAGGATGGAGCCGAAGCCCATGCGCAATACCAACCAAAGGAGGAGTCACCAACCTCGTGACTTCCAAAGACTTTCCAAGAGGAAAAACAAACTGCAAACATCCGGGCCCAACACCAGATGGCGATCTATGCAAAAGTGTGTAGATCTGCACCTCTTCATGCCAAGAACAGATGCATACTGGTAAGTAGCATATTCCTACTCATTTTAGCTGTGGATTGTGAGTTTGAAAGTTTTATGCCAGAATTGATTAGGGATCAAATGGTAAAATGTAGAGAAAAGATGGCTCAGGAAAAGTTACATATGTTGAAGAATTCATTCTTCATGGGATAGGTACAGTGAACAGTATAGAAATCCCACAAGATTCATCTAAAGAGTTAGTGTAAAAAGGTAGTGTAGGAGCTGTCCAGGAACAACTGATGAATCCAGCATTTGATAGAAGTGGTTGCAAAAGTTTTGGTCATGGAAGCAAAGAAGGAAAAGATGATAAGAGCAATGTTATTAAGAATAATAATATTTGTTTTAGATGTGGTCTTTCATCCCACCGTTGGGGGGGGGGGGTGTTTGTCAGCTGAATTTGCTTCATCCCAGAGTTACAGTAAAATTGGACATTTTGCTATAGTTTGTCAATGTGGAAATTCAAGAATTAATTGTATATGAACAGTATCAATGATCAAGAAGATTTTCACTCACTAGAATGCACACCAAAAGATGTATTAGGAAAGGTTCTAATACATGTCTTGATCCATACATTGAAGTGATTGGAGATTTTTAAAAACTCTCAATTTATTGGTCGAATCAGGAGCAAGAATAACTATGACCATGGAGAAACTATTTGAGAAACATAGGGGTTCTTAAATGTGGAAACCACCACATGGGTTTACAGTTTCATCTTAAGGAAAGAAAATTGAACGGCCTGGGTTTTTCAAATCTGTTATCAAATGTAAAGATCAAAGCATATTTGGGACAGTAAGCAAAGCCAAGAAGGGGTTCGTATATTAGGTATTAGGGTGGTATCACCAAGAATTGCTTGGGATGACATTAAAATCTCGGACCAAAGGTCACGCCTCTAGTTGGTGAATCTAATGAAACTGAAGTAGCACACTGGCTTAATTGTTTTAAGAGAGTATTTTCTGGTAAATTGGGATGAATAAAATTATTTATAAACACGAGTAAAAGAGGGAGTGACACCCATCAAATTTAAACTGAGATATGTCCTGTTCGGTATTAGGGAGGGTCTTACACATGAGATGAAAAAAAGTTTGAAGAGGAGTAATCAAACATGTTAAAGCTTTGGTGGTTACCCCCTTTAGTTATCACACACAAGAAAAGTGGAAAATTGAGTGTTTGGATCTTAGGAGTTTGACTAAAGAAATATGGTAGATTCATATTCTCTTCTAAGACTCAATGTGATTCTGACTATTTGCCGATGCCTTTGCCGATGCCACGTTGTTCAGTAAGATAGATCTGGCATCACCCTATCATCTGGTTGAATTAGAACATTCTTCAAGAATCTCACTGTGTTTTCTTTACTTGTAGGCATGTTTCAGTTCATTAGGATGACATTCAGTTTAGCATCAGCTGCTTTGGTTTTTCAAAGGATTATGGAAATTGTTTTTTCTGGCATCAGTGGCATGGTGGTCTTTCAAGATGTCATTCTGGTGCCTGCATGCAATACATTTGATCAAGGCAGAATATTATGCAAAGTTATGTCCAGATTAGGTCAATTTAGAACTGTTGCACAAGGATAAATGTCAATTTGCTAATGACTCTATTGAATATTTGAGCTATTTATTTCCCAGAAAGATTTGGACCTCCGATCTAGTCTAGTTAAAACCATTGTACATACCCCTGCTCTCCCAAAGACAAAGAATAAGTCGCATTGTTTTGGGTGTATGTGAAATCCACTCAAAACTCATCTAAAATGTTGCTGCTAAATTGGGTGAATTTCGCAAGAAGAAGAATAGTTTTGTGTGGAATGAAAGTTGTGAAGCAGAAGTTATCTTGCAGAATGGAGATTGTATCACAAAACGTATTATTCTAATGTGATCCAGATAAAGAGGGCATGTTGCCTGTAAGCGTTGGTTGGGTGGAATGATTTTCCAAAACATTTTGATATTGAACATACATACATACATAAATACATAGGAGTTAGTTCTCGAGCTTTGCGACCTTGTGAAAAAAATGAATCGGTATCGAAAGAGAACAATTGGTGTGTTGGGCTGTTGAATGATTTTTTTAAACTACTGATCATGGTGTTCAATTTATATCAAAGAAAATTATTGATTTTTGTCAAACATTAGTCATCATAGAATTACATTATATCACCTTCACGCCAATAGTTGTGTAGAACAGCATATTAGTTGAGTGTATCCAGTGGCAGTCAGAAATTAGATAAGTGTGAGAAGCTGTTAACAGTATGTTGCAGTCTTAATGTACCTCGCCTAGTTGTGTTACCAGAAAAAGTTAATTTGAAATATTGAGAGTCAGATCTACCTCTTTTAACATGTGTCCAGCTTGGGAATATTGGGTTTTTGGTAAACTTGTGTGACCTGGTTAAGAGTAAAGCATTCTTGCGTGCTTCAATGTGTTTTTAATTTGTTTTTGAAGAAATCAGTCAGCCAGGAACGCTGCAGGGATTCATAAGAACAATATCCACCAGGCTGGACCAATAACTATGCCACCACATTTTTATTTTAAAAGCCAAACGAACAGCTTTGGCCACATATTAATCGTTAAGAGTTTATCAACTAGCTGGTGGCATGAAAGACACTAAATTGCCTCTAAATCAAGGATTATTTTTTGATGCGATTCTCAACTTGAAGCCTTAGAATGGGTGGGAAACCTTCTGAGGTGAATATGTTTAAATAAAAGTAGAGGATCCCTGGCACTTCACAAACTTTGCCCATCGGGCAAGTCACCCATCAACAACAAATAATTGCATATTGCTATGACTCATTGCAGCAAGTTTACAGGTGTTTTATTGTACTTTATTGTTCTTCGTTTTAATATTCACATCTATTATCATCTATAATCAAGTACGTTTTTACGCTTAAGAGTTTGAATCGTGGTTTAAATGGGTTTAATTTGAGGGTTGCAAATAAATCATTTTATCTTTGCAACTAATCCTGTTGTTTGGTACTCGAAAAGGCCCTACTGTCGCAGCATTCAGAGGAACAAAAACAAAACCTCTGATTGTACTTGGTGTGATCTTTCCCATATAATTAGTGAAGCTCCTGAATTGAAAGTTCCAAGTCCCCAAGCCAGCCAATTATCTGTTGTGTTAATTTTTTCCACTTTATGAGCATGTTTTTGTCTTAGAGGGAGACATCAATGTTCAGGATTAAAAAGACGGTAATTGTAGACTAGTCTGTTTTATCCAGAGCCTCTCTTCCTTTACTTAGCATTGGAAGCGGGCCAGTGGTAATAATGATATGGTTTGAATAGACCATGTCTCATCTCTAGCAGACAAAGTTGATATTTGTTGGCAAATTATTTGCGCTGTTTTGTTCCTGGAACAAACCTCAAACCCTTGAAGTAAAATTACTGAGTTGACATCAGGTTGTGGACATCCATTTTCGTTGGTAACCTAAAACACTCCTGTGAGCAGGAATGATAGGCCTGTGTTTCCAACATATCAGAGAAAAGATTAAAGAAACTCTCCAGGAATTAATAATAAAAGTGGGCACCCTCACTTTCTCGTTGGACCAGGCTTTCTCTTGAATATATCTAGAACTACATAATATTCAGTGATTAAAGATGACATAACTACCCAGGTATTGTTGACTAATATCATTCCATTGTTCAAATGCAATTTCTTCACTTGTCCTGCTGAAAACGCCAGTTTAATCCAGAGTATTAATTCGGGGCAAACAACTAGGAACTAGATTGAAACTAGTTTTCAAGCAGCCTGTAGTATTGGCTCAGTCAGTGCAGGAAATTAGGGGAATCCAAGTCAAGATCAGGCAGCAGTTCAGTGGCGGCTCCTCCGCTAAGGCGGAGGAGCATCACCCCCTCTGCTTTTCAGCAGTGAAATAAAGGAAACCTAAAATGAGAATAACTTGAGGATATTATCATTTTATGTTTTCCTGCTGTGGCAGGTTTGCTGGCAGGCAGCTCTGATGACAGAGGAGCAGAGGGAGGAGTGGTTTGCCCACTCCAAGTACGCATGAATGTTTGGCTGGCCCGATCATGTGCACTTTGCATGTTCACGCAGGCTGCATTACAGCTTGCATGAAGAACAGGCCCATGCTCCCTTTCCCTGAGCACCGAACCACAGCGCTCAGAGCAATCGCAGCGCTGCAACGCAACATTGTGATTGGCTCAGGGGAGCCTGGGTGCTTCCTGTTCTAGCCCCATGGGAGATACGGAGGTGAGACGTGGCGATAGGGTTTTTTTTCTTTTTCAAACCCCCTAAGCATACCCCCCCCCCCCCATCCGTGCCGGCCCCGAACCAGCATCTGGACTGAGTCCACTGAAATATGTTGATTTTTTTGTCTGTCTCATTTAACATAGGGACATGTTCAGCAGTGCCCGCACAATGTCTGCTTTCCGTTCCAAGAAGCAAAGTGCAGGGATTGAAGGGACTTTTTTATTTTCAATTCCAGCTTGGCCCAAACCATAGGTCGAATTTAAGGGGCCATTAGCGAGTTCAGGATTTTTAGCATAATATATAGTAGCAGTTCATCTTAAGGCAACAAAGTATGCGCTTTAAAATCTCTCCATACAACACACTGTTTGGTAAGACAGCGCGCACTGGTTTGGGGTGAAAACTGGCATGTACAATGCTCGATTTTGCACAGTGATTTATTTATTTATTTTCCCAATTTGAGGACAAGCCTAATGTGCTCGCTTGCCGCATGCAACCTGTCTCTACACATTTTCAATGCGTGCAGTGAGCGAAGTCACCGGGGCTAAGTGGGCAGTGCCAGTAGGAAAGAAGGCAGTGCTAGTGGAGAAGGTGGGTGAGGTCTTAAAAACAAAATTGGAAACCTTTTTTTCTTAGCAAATTAAGCACTGGTGGTACATTTTAAAGGGAAAATTGGAGAGATCAGTGGCAGTTGCCGGTCTGTGACATCACAATCTGAGAGGGCAAGACTGTCTAGTGCAGTGCTGTAATGTGATTTATTAATGTCAGCGCTTCACATGTTAAGGAAATACACTTTCTTGAGTTTTGAAGCGCTTAAGTGATTTTGTTGTGTGATTTACATAGCAAGCATTGTCTGGGCTCGGCTCGTTCACGGACTCAAACATAGCACACACCTACCCACAGAACTAAGCAGAGTCGGCATCCATAATGTACATTTATTATCCGGGGCTCTGCAGGCAGCCAGGAGACTCTTTTACTTTACACCGTTGAAGGGCATGCATGCCCGAGAGAGAAAATGGCTGAACAGGTTGCAGTTTCACAGCGAGGCTCAGAAGAGTTAATATTGCCCAGCTCTGATGCTTATTTTATTGTTTCCTGTCAAATGAAAGACCTATCAAACAGGTGCTTAATGCACTTCGGATACAGGTGTGTGTAATCCGCAGATTTGGGTGTGAATCATTATCAAATATTTTGGAAGGCTAATGCGGCTACTACTGCAGAACACAGCGCGTACACTGAAATTCGCATGGTGTTTTTGTAGGGCTACTTATGTATCTTGTAGGTCCCTGTTTCCTTTATCGGTACATATCACAGTGGCTTTTGAGGAGACGAAGACCCGCGTTTTGCTATTCTTGTTATGAAGTTTGTTTACGTTTCCGATGCTCTCTCTGAAATCGCACATTCTCTTAAGTAGTGTAAAATACACCCCAAAGCCAACGCTACGCAAGCTTTCCTAACATATAGCAAGCGCACCTCGTTAAAATATCCAATCTGAGCCGAAAGCTCTCCGCTGGAGTTTGACGGCCGTTGGTACCTGGGCTGCGGCTCCGATGAGCCTGCCGTTGACTTTTATTTTGGCGGAGGGCGGCAGCACTTGTCGCCGGTGCTGCGAGCAGAGTCATCTTTTTAGAGGAGGGAGGCGAGGAGGAGCGGGCTGACTCTGCAGGCATTTGCTGCGTTTGACCGACGCTGCCGCTTGCACATCCTGAAAGCTGCCCACCATGACTGTCGGCAAAGGTAGGAGTGCTGTACGCAGCACAGCAGGGCCACGGGGGGCTTGTTTTGAGTGACAGTTGACGGGCAGTAGCTAATTGCGGGTCCTCATCTCGTTATCTCTGCATTTCCAACTTCGGAAGCGTATTTAAATGATTAGCAAAGTGATTTGAGGGAAATAAATTAGATGTTGCAGCGTGAATGCAGCACACCTTGCGTAACTGGTGAGCGCGTGATGCTTCGTGCACCATGTTGGGAATTTGTTATGCGTCACAGTGTTTCATGAGGGGTGAAACCGCGTTCGAAAGGCTAGTGTTTGGGTTCCATTGCCGATGAAAGATGCCAGATGCCGTTTGTGACGTTTTGTTTTTCTGATGAAAAAATAGTTGTAAATGGAAGTGAAGACGTTGGGGTTATGCTGGTGAAGTGCTTATAATGGAATGCGTGGCATTTATGCAAGTGTCCAGAGCATTTCTCTTTATAGGGTGCCATATGGAAAATGTACTGTGATTGGCGGGAGACGATCGCAGTTATCTGCGTGCTGATACAATTTGCTGCTACACCTCTGTGTAGAGGGGGAAAGGGGGTATGTTTTTTCAGTGTTTAGGATTCCATAGGCTTCGTATTTGAGCCCTATGCCCTATAATGTTTACATTAGCCTTGTTGCTGTTTCTGAAAAAAAATCACATTATAACCCCACATTCCTAAGTCAGAGTAATTTCTTTCCTCAAAATCACACATGCAACAGGGGATAATGGGACTTCTTTAACGCTCACGACGTGGAACCCTGCACATTAGCTAGGAACGTCACCAAATCGAAGACCACTTTAAATTTGTACATACATTATCTGAAAAGCTACCTGTGTAAGACTTCTTGCTGTAGAGGTGCAGCCTGAAGCTCGTTGCTTGGTTTTCGGTTGTGATGTTACACTGATGGTACTAGATTGTTGGCAAGGTCAGAGCTAGTCCTTCAGACTCTCCTTTCCCGAGCCAGCTGTAAACCAAGCGAACTGAAGGTGAGTGAGTTCCTCAAACATAGTTGGTGATGGCCAGTGGACCCGAAGTAGCATCAGTAGAGAACCAACTGTGTATCATGGGGCCCAATTAAGGTGGTCACAGCTTTTCATTTTCTTCTTGATATGATGACATCCTATTTGGAAATGATTATTGCTAAACTGCAAATAATAATCGAAATATACTGCCATCACCATTGTAATGGGCAGAGCATCCGGAAATAACAGCTGATACCAAGTTCTGGCCATTGGACCGGATTGTGTTAAGCTGTGGGTGGGAAACAAAACTTCCACGTCCTGGGTGCACATGAAGGTAGATTTGCATTCATAGTCAAATTTGGTAGTTGGCTGCAAACTGGTGACTATGATCTCGGAGTACCTATATATTCAGTTATTAATGTTTTGAGATCTAGTTTGGAGTAAGTGGGAAGCACTCTAGCCTGACAAGCAACAAAGGGCCAACTGTCAAGACCACTGGTCATCTCCAAGTACTGCATTTTTGCGTTATGCCCATCTGATACAACTGCCCTCTACTGGAGACAGAAACAATGCCACCTTCCTTCCTTTCCCTGATATGCTGCAGTTTGACTCTGAACACTTGTTACTTGTGGACACCGAAAAACACATTCCATCTTTCTACACGGCCTGCACATCCCCAAGTTGGCATCCCGAACAGTAGGTGGCAGGGAGTTGAGACAAGTCTGTCAGTTCCCGTTTGCCCTGAGAAATGTTGAAGGATGGGGTGTGAGGGGCTGCTTTCATTGGTGGCACTGAAAGGGGGAAAGTGTAGGCGAGACCATAAGGGGTCAAGATCCTTTTACGGCAATGACACGCAGTAATGTTCTATAAAAGGTATTCATCCAAAGTACACAGACATTGTAATTTCTTATTCTGGTACCTCTGGAGGATTTGCCTTAAAGTCAACAATAGTTGTATGATGTCCTTATATTATGGAGGTAGACCATACAATTCACTAAATGTCATTATTTGATGTCCTTTATTCAGTCATTAAAGTATCGCCTATGTCACAGTGTCTTATTCAGAATATTTTACCACATTTATGTCAAAATGGGTACAGCGATTTCCAGAATCTTGTTAGGTTTCACATTCTTTTTTGCTTAACTCTATTTAGGTTTAGAAAAGCGTGACTAACTTTGCAAATTGAAAGTGAAAAAAACCCTAACGTCTCTATTTTGTAAGGGGGCAGGTGAAGGGAATTCTCCTCTGGCAAAATAGTGTCCATATGGCGGGAAAAAAAGAAAACGGAACATATTTTTCGTATTGTATCATCTATATAGCGCTTACTCCCCTATGTGCTTTAGCACTCATCCCTATGGGGAACATGCTACAGCTACACTGTATAGGGTATGTGTTTTGAAGAATGTTTTGTTTGTATTGAACCTAAAAGCCAGGGAAGTGTTTCCATGTATGGAGTCTCCAGGTCGAAAATACTTTCTAGATCAAGAGAAAAAAGAAGGATCGTTTACATCTTAACTCACCTTAAATCATTTTGTTTTTGGAAGCAGAATATCAGTAGGTATAGAGTTCGACATTTTCATAGAAGTTAAGAGTTTTGCATATTAGGTATGTATTGACTGGTAGTTTTGGGAGTTCCATTAAAGTGATAATAGTACATACTAGAATTGGTTAATGCCAATTATTTGACTGTGGTCACTAGAATTGTGTCTGGGAAGGACAGTGCTTTTTTGTTTAAAAAAAAAAGTGCTAGGGCCCTTCTCAGAAAGCCACTGCAGCTTGCACCACCCAATGCCACTAAAGCTCTGCCAGTACCAATATAAGTACAAACCATCACACTCTTACAGGAGTGACAATTTGTACTATCCCAGGCCACCCAAAGCTAAGAAAATGTCCTGGGCTGATGGTGTTATAATTTTTTTAATGTATTTTGAATTATAAAACCCTGCTGATGTGCTCACCTTAGAAACAGCTAAACAGTGCCACCATGTGGTTTACTGTCATATGTGCCATTATAGAGATGTAAGTGCCGTTGTCGCGCACCATTGAACACCTGCTCAAATTAAGCACTGCATGGAGGATCAAATTATGTGTAGAACTGACTAAATGATGTTGCAGACCAGCCAAATGATGCAGTGCACTGCTGCACAACTTGTGGCAGTATTCCTCCATGATTTTGTCCTTTTTACACGTTAACATGGTCTGGACAAAGGTTTCATATCACTAGTGTCAATTTAGCATATAAATACAGCAATTAGCAACTGAAAGGTGACTCGGTAAGTTTAAGATGCCTGCCACTGCACATAAACCCTCATGGCAGTGTTTGTAGGTACTTTTGAACCTCTAGCTGAAAAGGGCAATCTCACAGTATAATTTTAGGTTTGTGACTAGGGGAAAAACAAACCATCAAACAAATATATACATTCCTGCTTAACCTATCTATTTAATGAAGGTAGTAAATCCACAACGAGCACTGACCCACCACCTATAGCATTTTATTTACTTATTAATAAATCCTTTTCAATTTTATACATTTTATAGTTTTTATAAATAAATAATTTTCCAAAAACGTTATTTTTTTATACATTGTGCTTTAAAAACAATCCAACTGCACTTATCTATACACCCCAAAACTGGGTCATTTAGATAACACAACTGCGATCATAAATACAGAATGATTCGACAAACACCCCATTTTCACTGACCCTTATTTATACAGGTCACCTCCTCTTATGCTTGCTCAAAACAAACATAACCCAAATTGCCGGAATTTCATTGACAATCCAGCATGGGGATCACTGCTTCAAAATCTCCAATGTTGGGTCCAAGTCGGGGGACTCCCTACAACCTCCGCCAAAGCACATTTGGGTGGAAATAGAGATTTCTTAACCACCTTCTTCAAAACCTGTACCAATATAGCAATTCCGCCAAACACAGGAAGGGGGTACATTCTAATGGAAGTAGAAAAACCTTACAGTGAGGGTCAGGATTCAACAATAAATGTATACACCTCATTTTATAGAACATGTCTTATAAGAAAGCTCAGACTCCACCAACTCACCACTAGCATACCACAAATATCTGAGTAACACCAAAATTGTACCATAAAAGTAACAATGGAAAACCATTGTCGCTAGCGATCCCATGACCAGTAGATCTTCACAGGAACATTAAAAAAAAGATTTGCCATCACCAGAGTAACATCCAGTGGTGAACACTGTTATATTTGTTTGATGGTTTAGTTAATTTTGATCTGTTTGAGCTAGAAGCAAATTTTTTGTTAAAATCTTCAGATTATTGAGCAGATGTTGGATATTTTGTGGCAAGGTTGGCAAATTGATAACAATGCGGAAAATGCAGTTATTGCATAATCTCATAATTCCAGTGGCCCTACCTCCGACTGATAAAGTTGTATCTTTATGTGAATAATACTCTAGTATTAATACTGGTTTGGTTGCCAAGCTAACTTGTATGTTATGGACCAGCCTTTCTGGAAGTCTGATACTGCAGATTGGCCAACTTGAAAGGGGCAATGTGTGGGCAGTTTTTTTTAATCCGGTTGGCCACGATTGGATAAAAATAAAGAACTTTATCACAGTGGCTATTCAAAGGGGGCTTGTCTGACTGTGCCAAACTGCAAAAAATGCCGAACACTGATGTTATGTTTGTGGTGTAGTTTATGGTTCGTTGTATCTGTGCTGTGGCAGAGTTGGCCTAATGATATTGTGAGCCTGGTGTACTCTGTGTTTTCAAAGCATGTGGTCAAGCAGGGGTGAACTCATACTGATGGGAATCATTTCACAGAGGGTGGTTTGTGTCCTCCGAGTAAAAGCACAGAACACGTTAAAGGTGGAGTACTGTAGGTGATACTGAACATAAGTAACTCTATTGTCATAGCCATCTTCCTGGTGCCCATGCTGTGAGGCAGCATTCTTGGAAAACGTAACATCTCCGTAGAAGTTTTATATATTTTTCTGTTAGTCTTCTAAGGCATGCATTTTGTTTCTAATCGTGTCTCAATAATGGAAATGCATATAATACAACATTTTTCTAATTAAAGGCTTTTTTTTTATACTGCAGGGAAGTTACTAATACCTTACGCGTGTTTTTGTTGTCTTGGTGAGACCATTAAGGGCTCCGTTGTAAGAAGAGACCTGGTGTCAACCCTCATTAACTTAGATCTGCTATTATTCGCATGGTTAGATTGATAGAAGATTTCGTAAATTTAATCTGTATATTTTGTTTTCCGTAGTGCAGTTGTATTGTTGGTTAACAGTGTAAACGCTGTTGTTTTTGCTTATTCTGCTGACGGTTTGTGCTCGAGAATGTTTCATACACCTTAATGTCAAAACATATCTATGGCTTTAAGTCAGACATCATATCAAATCTACATTGCACGAGGGAATCTGTTCCTTGTATTCGTTTTTCGAGGAAAGAAGTTGTTTTTAGGTCTCGGCTCGAAGGCTGCGCTTGCGCAGTCTCGATCCGAGATTTAATGACTTGGAGAAGAGGGGCTTGAACCCGCCCCTCTTCTCCCCTGTTCTCCATTGGCTGGCCTCTTGAATGCTGGCCAGCCATTGGAGAAGAAGTCCCGTCACTCCGATCAGGCCCCGTCCTTTTTGGTTCGGGGGGCGTGTTTTTTTCAGAAAGTCTAATTATCTCCTCCAGCCAATGGCAAGAGGAGATAACAGCAAAACACGCCCCCGAATCCGAAAACGCCACTGCGTTTCTCCGAGGCATTTCTGCTTCGCCTCGGAGAAAGGCAGTGGTGTCCCATCTTTCTCGCACATGCTCCTCGCCCCCGTCACTCCTGCCTGATCACCTCTCTCCACCATTCGCTCTTTCTTCCCCCTTCCTCCCCTCTGTCTTCGCATCTCTCAGCCCCCAGCTTCAGCAGCCATCATTATTCTATGCCTACTCTCCCCGACACCTACACTTATTCTTTCAGCCTGAAGTCGAGGAGCCAGTGGGGAGGAGCGGGGCTGCACATTTCCTTTCTGCACCAAACTGTGCTAATGAGCCCGTCGCTGTGCCGTCCAGCTGGGAAGTTTGCTGAACAGAGCAGAATCATCGCGTCCTTATTTTCAGCTCCAAAAGGTCAACATTTCGCTGCAGAGGTTTTCCGAGGTTTGGTATTTTGTTGTTGCAGATTTTTGCTTACATTTAGAGAGGGCGTTTCGTTCGGTCCCAGAAAGCGTTGGTTTTGCTCGCTCGGGGTGCAGCCTGCCCCTCTTCCCAGCCTTTAGTAAACACACTTAAATATAATTACTTTACAGTGTTCGTATGTGTTGAACAATTGTGAGGGTTTTCAGGAGACCAGACCCCTCCCAAATTGAATTGCTTGCTAAAGGAGCTACAGTCTCCACGAGACTGCCTTTAAGTCCGCAGTCAGACAGAACAGGGGCTCCAGGGCAGACGAGCAGCTTTTCTACTTCCACGGGAAATACAAAGGGAACCTCCCCGCCCCCAGAAGCCCGGGGACAAACAACACCTAAGCCCTTCGGGGTCCAGCTGCACTCTGGATTACACTTCGGGACAGCCGTCTCAGGTTTCCACGGGGTGTTAGGAATTGTTTCTGCGCCTTTGGTTTGTGAGAACTCCTCCTGGTGGCCTGGTCCCTTTCAGAATTGCAGATTTATGCTACAAAGGAACAGCTACATACTAGTAACACTTATTTAACGAGAGCCCATATGACGCATAGATAAACATGTTGTCCTCACTCCTCTTCCCACTCTGTTTGCGAGCCCTTCTTTCACTCTTACGCCTACACCCCTTCCTGTCGCCGTTATCCGTCTCTTCCGCCTCCATCTCTGACTTTGTCTCCGTTTCCCGCCAGAACCGTGTTTTCTTCAACTGTTCCTGCCTGCTGAGTAGGCTTTTTTTGTTTGTTTAAAAGAAGTTTTTCTCCATGCAACCCAACTTGTCATTTTAATGATTAGTATTTTAACAGCCATTACGATTAACACGAGTCTCTGAACATTTAAGCGCAATAAATAATAGTTCAATATCCCCAAAAGGTTATTATGATAAAACACAAAAAAGCAATTCGAGTATCAAACGTATTTGAAACGTAATTGATGCGTATACGTGCTTGCTAAACTCCATAAGCGAAGTTCTAAGCATAACCAGTAATTGATTGCACATGGGAGCTGCCAAACCGGGAATACATTGTGTAAAGATTTGTATAAATGTCGCAATTTTCAAGAGGAGATCTCTTAAGCCTCCCGAAAATTGCACTTTAGATGCCGCGTAGGAAAGGCACAGAAGGTGGCCCTGCCCTGGAAGCAGGCGACTGTAGCTAGTGGCTGGCCATGCTGATATCCGTGTTTCTTTAAAACCGCCCTCTTAAAGGCAGTGTCCTAAACTAGGACTAATATACGAGTCATACAGTTCTATCGTTTTCCGAGGTACCATCACATACTCGTTGGCAGGGCTTTAAGTGAGATGAAAAAACGGGGGGGGGGGGGGGGGGTCTCTCAAGGGGGCGTGGTCAGTGTAATTAAGGGGGTGGCTTAAAAATACGTAAGCTAAAAATCTGTGTGTAGCACAGTGTACCGCCCGACTTTTATTTTGCTGTTCCTCTCATTGCGTCCAGATATATCATACAAGCCACATCATACCTACAACAAGTCAGGACTATTGGCTTTGTCAATGGTTGTTAGTTGCATAAGATAAATAATCAGCAACTATGGCTTGTGTATAATTTTGAAAACGCTTCCACTTACAGCCCAGGTGACACCACGAAAATGTTGCTGCTCCTGAGATTCAAAAACAGAAGGGAAATCCAGAGAGAAAAGGACTCTCTTGAAATGATTTCCCTTCCCCTACAACCCTCACCACGTGCACATCGATGTGCCTGCTGTCACTGCAGTCCGGAAAACAAACGGACCGCCTATGCCAGGGCACAAAACAGAGCCCCATGGAGACCCATTCGAGGCCCCCTTAAAACAAGCATTTACAATGCAACGGTCTCGGCATTGTTAAAGTTAGAGCTATTGGCATTGCTCATGACATTATTTTTGTTTGTTTTTGTATTTAACAATGCCGTTTATTTAAATGTTTTGAAAACATAAACAAAAATAATGTCATAAGCAATGCCAATAGCTCTAACTTTACCAATGCCGAGACCATTGCATTGTAAATGCTTGTTCCAAAAGCTGACAGCAGTTTAAGGTAGACGGAAAACTGTAACAGAGGGCTATTTGTTTCTGTTTCTTCAGTGTGCCCAGTGTTACCCGTATGAGTCCCATAGAGTGAAAAACAATATTTGTAAATGGCTTCCTCATTCAGAAAGGAAGGGTTGAGCAGTATATTATTTGGAAAGCAGACCAAGACTCCAAATGAAATCATTTTCGGCTTGCTGGCTGCTGTTTCATCTTTCGTGGTGGGCTGTCAGCAAGAATTTGGGTCAGGATGGGCTCCGCGGTAATTAAAGTGGCATTTCAGAAACTGCGTCTGCTCCCGGCAGGCATATTTTTTTGCTTTTAGTGTGAGACTGGTGGCTTCAAAATGGTTCCGAGGCAACTTTGTCGGGAATGTGGCCACATCTGAACCCTGTATCTTTGTTCCTGTTGGACTTTCAGACTTACCAAGTACTGTGTCTATGCAGTCGAACTTACGATTCCAGCTTACGAGTGGCCATGCGTCGTATACGATTAGTTTGCTAAAACGAAAAACACCTTTGTTCTCTCACTTCCAGACACGTGGGTGAATCATAGTCACTGGCGGCGCCATGGGTTTGGCCGTCACTCTCGGCCAGTAGAAGTAGAATTAGGGCCACCTTCGAGTTGGGGAGTGAGTGGGGGAGTTAAAGGCTAAAGACCGTTGTTTCGTCTGACTGCTGCTGCACCTCGCCCCTACTCGCCTTCCATATCCATCGACAATCTTTTAATAGTTCTGATCAGAGTGGTACAGTAACAGCAAAGAAAAACACTGTAATCCATTTTTTAAATCAATGTTTTAACAACTGTGTAGAAGGCATTTGAAGGTGCTGACATTGTCTATATATTATTGCCTCACAATACCACTATAAATCCCGGAACTTAAATAGGTGAAGCCCAAACAGGTAAAGGCAGCACAGATTCTTTTCCCTCATGTAATGCAGATTTCTTGATTCTCTTAGATTTGCAGACCTTCACATTTTCCTGTAGATTTTCAGTCTTTATCTGAATTATTGGTTAGTCAAAACCTGATGCTGGCGGAGGAATCGGAAATGGATGCAAGACCAGGTCCAGGAAGGTGGGCCTAGCAGCCTCTTTCAAGGTAGGTGAGATGCACAGCTGGCACAGACTAAGGTGTTCATTTATTTTAAGGGAACCTTAGGTGAGTTGCACAGTATGTTGCACAATCAGCACTGGTGTAGTGAACCTTGCACATAAAGCTGAATAGCCAGTCACTCACTCTTCATGGTGGAGGTTCACTCCTACCAGGTCTGACTGAATATGTCAAGTTAGGGTTATAGATTCACAGAGCGGGCGTGAGGGAAGGTGAGGGTAATTTCAGAGTCGATGGTATCAAAATGCACCCTATGTTGGCATGAGGCTTTTGGGGAGTCAGATCTTGACATCTAGCTGAAAAGGAGCTCTGATTAGAAATGCGTGCCAAATTGAGTTTCCCATCCTTCACCGTTCAATTATCTAGCTTTATAAATATTCAGCAATATTCAAAATATATAAGCACAGTGAGTGTAGTTTGATTTTGTTTGCTTATTTATGGCTTTAAATGAAAACAATTGGTTCGAGGCATATGAGCTGCTGCAGTCACATTATTGCATTAGATCGCCGCCTAGTGTTGGGTCCGGATGTTGCACGTTGTTGTCTTGGAAGAGTCTTCGAGATCTCACGAGATAGGTGACTCCTCCCCTGGACTACAGTGCGCATGGACAGCTCCTCCATCGTCAGATTGTTTTTTTCCGCCCTCGGGTTCGGATGTACTTCTGCGACGCCAACTTCGACTCCGAAGTTTTCAACTTATTCACAGCAAATCAAAAGTATCTCGACGGGATTGCTCTCCGGTCGATACCCTACAACTTTACAGGACTTTATTTCTCATATTTTCATCGACGCAGGCCTCCGGGCCTATCGATGCCACGCGGGCCTCGGGCCCATGGAAAGGACCCCCTTCAAAAAATGCCCCCAGTGCGGTGCTAAATACCCACACACGGATCATCTCCCGGTGTGCAACAGATGTCTATCTCCGGAGCATAAAGAAGACTGCTCATCCTGCGCACTCTTCCTTTCCAAAAAGACAATCAGGAACCGGAGGGCCCATCGACAAGCGATGCATCGACAAGCAGCAGCACCGGCACCGGACGATATCTTCGACGACCCCTCGGATGCCGAGGACTCGGACGACCTACAGCTCGTCACAGTCGAAGAATCGGACTCAGATGACCCAATCCCAGCGGGGCAGCACGTGAGTACCGATGCTCCTGTCCCAATCACCCCACATAAGGCTCCGGTCAAGACATCGCCACAAGGCCTTCGTCACGATCGAAACATCCCTTCGGAAGCCCCACCCTCGGGCCCGGCTCCGAAGATAACAGAAAAGCCTTCCGGTAGCTCGGGACCGAGCAAACCATATCTCCCTACACCAAAAAAACACATACGGCACCAACTCCGGCGCCGAGAGACTCGACCGTTCCCAAAAATGTCGAGCCGAAACATCTGGAGCCGAAAACGGTCGATCCCAAGAAAAATATCGACCGAAAAAGTTGATCGACCCGAAAAAGACTAACGACTCCAAAAAGGTCACCTAGCCTAAAAAACAGATCGAACCCAAGAAAACGGTCGATCCGAAAAAGGACGTCGAAGTCAATAAAGCTCCCAAACCGAACAAAAACAAGGTTCCCGAGCCAAACAAGTCGAAGCCTACAAATCCTTCGACTCCCAGTAAGAAACACCAAAAATCTTCGGTGCCGAAACCACCAAATACAGAGAAGGAGCTGTTTTATCCGGATCCTGTCCATCCAAAACAGAAAAGAATCATCATAGACCCTAACACAGGCCATGTGGTGCTCCACAAGAGGAAAATTCCTCCTGCCTTACCCTCTCCTATTCCTCTAAAAAGGAAGGACATTGCTACTTCTCCTATTAGGCCTGTTACTCCTCCTCCTCTCTCTCCTATTCTGCCTTTTGTGCCATACACACCCCCATGCCTCCACAGCCTGACGGGGACCCAGATGAGGACATAAATAATAATCCACAAGACCCTTATGAAGATCCTGATGACATTAATCCCAACCTGGACACATGGGGAGACCCATATTCACCAGACAATAACACACCTCTTCTAGACCCCACACCATATCCTTCAAAACCATCCCCTCCTGACGACACCATTGCATTCCATCAGTTAGTAGACAGGGCTGCTAGTTTCCATGGGGTAGATATGCATGCTGACCCTATGGAAGAGGATTTCTTGTTGGACACCTTCCCAACCACAGAAAGAAGTGTACGCACACTACCCATGCTCAAAGGGGTTTTAAAACATGCACCAGAAATATTCAGAGACCCCATTAGGGCTAGAATACTCAACCCTAGACTGGAAAAGAAATATAGAGCAGCACCCTCCGACCCTATTTACATCAAGGGTCAACTACAGCTGGACTCTCTACTAGTCGCCAATGCACGAAAAAGGGCTAACTCACAAACCACTGGCGATGCTGCACCACCAGAAAAAGAGTCCAAACTACTGGAGGCATCTGGGAAAAGGGTGGCTTCACAAGCAGCCAACACCTGGAGAATAGCTAACACACAAGCATTGTTAGCTAGATATGACAGGGCACACTACGACAAATTAGAGGAGCTGCTACAACATCTCCCTGACCCATATATTCAATTCAATTCAACTAAGCTTTATTTGATTTTCAGATCAAAATCATAAAAGCATACATTAAAAAGTGCAATAAACATTAAGTACAGTTAAAACAGTCACCTAGGTTGGAAATATTGTTAAAATATCTGTCATGTGTAAATCGTATAAGTTCATTTAAAAAGAAGCTAGTATTCCTAAAGAACAGCAAAGTCTAAAATATAGGGTTGGTACTCATAGTGATTACATTGAGTTCCGAAACCTGATGACCAGTTTTAGAAAGCTAGATACAGCATAAATAACAGATTCATTTTCTAGCTGTAGTAACCTGGTTATAGCTAATCTACACATACGAATACCCCATGCCTTTAAAATTGGTTTCAGAAAAGCCCCCCTTGGCGCCTGATAAAATTTACAAATTAAAACACAGTGAATATTTGATTGAGCAGAAATGTCATCACATGGGCATACTAAAATTTCGTTTGACCAATTATTACAATCTGGAAAGGTGGTCAGGCGAAAAAAAGTGCCTAGTCTAAAACGGGTCAATAGCATTCGAGCATAGCAGCTTGACTGAATTGAAAGGTACCCTTGAAGCCCTTCATGGAAAGTGATTTGCTGATATCCAATGATTGCGGTTTTAGTTTTTTCAAGGTCCCACCTAATATTAGTTAGATGGTTGAGGGCCAGCTTTTTTAGTGTCTTTCTGGACACCGTTTCCATACTTGATGGCCTCACAAAATATTCTGGGTGTCCGAGGTCAGTTAGCATGTTCTTTACATAGGTGAGCCATTTGATATTACTTATTCCATCGAGTTTAAGACAGTCAGTGATTAAATCTCTGTTTAATGAAGTCTCAGGGGGGACCCATATCTTGTGCCACAATAACAATAACAATAACAATATTATAGACCCAACTCAATATGTACAATGTAGGTGGCTGATGATTTGGGGGCCCCTAATAGATAGCGAAGGAACTGATTTTCAATTTTTTGTATCAGTTGTGGGTTTTCAATACCCCAAAGGCCGGACCCATAAGTGGCTGTAGAGATGCATTTTGCCTTATAAATTGAAATCAGTTCTTTCACAGGTCTGCCCCCTAGTTTGGCCGCACAATTTTTCAGGGCGCCTATTGCCCGGGTAAAAGCTAAATGTCAGGCATTTAGTGCTGCATGCCAGTTGCCCTTCCTATCAAAATTTATTCCGAGGTAGGAAAATCGATCCGTGGTCTCGATCCTCCTGCCATCAAGGAAGATTGGACAGGGTGCTTTCTTTGTCCCGGGGCCACATGCCATGGTGTATGTTTTTGTGGTATTGACTTTTAACCCTCTGTCTCTCATGTAATTAGCGAATTTCAGGACGGCCCTCTGTAAGCCAATCCTAGTTCGAGACATGATAGCGGCATCATCAGCGTATAAAAATAGTGGCGCTGATGTTCCCAGGATAGTTGGGTAATCGTACTGTGACTCCCTTAGGTGTTGACCGATGGAATTTATATATACGGTGAAGAGAAGGGGTGCTAAGATGCACCCCTGTCGCACCCCTCTCCTGATAGGAAACTTGTCCGAGCACTCGCCCATATTGCTATAGCGTACCCTGGCACCTGCATCCCTATATAGTGCTTTAATAAATTGGAGAATATTAAAATCTATACCCATTTCAGTTAATGTGGACCATAGTTTCTCGTGGTCCACACAATCAAAAGCGGAACTCAGGTCCACAAAGGTAACAAAGAGGTTTCCCTTTTTGGCCTGAGTATACTTAGATAAAACTAAGGCCAAATTTAGTCCCTGCTCTATTGTACCTTTACCCGATCTGAATCCATACTGTAGGTTTGAGACTACGTCGTTCTCTTCTGCCCATAGTTGTATCCTATTTAAAATTATCCAGCCGGCTACCTTCATTAATGCATCGAGTAATGATATTGGCCGGTAACAGGTAGGGTCGTTTCTGTCTCCTCTTTTAAAAATTGGGACGACTATAGCTTCAGACCAGGACGATAAAAACCCATGTTTGTTTGAGTGGTTTAAACATTTGTTAACCCCTTCCCCGCTCATGACGGAACCGTTCCGTCATGAGCCACAGTTGCCGTGTGCTCATGACGGAACGGTTCCGTCATGCCACGACCGTTGGCGGCCGCTCCGCCCACGCGGCGCTGTTTCCCCGCCTGTGCGGGGGGACAACGCAACAGGGCGGAGTCATGAAGGAACCGTTCCGTCATGAGCACAGCTCAACCGTGGCTCATGACGGAGCGGCTCCGTCATGAGCACAGCGCCACCGCGCTGCCCCCCCGCACCCCCCCGCGCCGCGGCGGAATTCCCGCCGCGGCGAAGGGGTTAACATGGGAGCCCAAAGATCAATCTCAGCTTTGTAGACGTCTATTGGGACTCCGTCCGGGCCCGGCGCTTTACCTGAAGGGCTTTCTTTGATTGCCTTAATGACCTCCTTACAAGTAAAAATAATACCTAGTAGGAATGTATTCGGTGAGTTTGTAATATGTTGGGTGCCCGTTTAATCAGTCATGGGATTGACGGGGTCAGAGGGATTAACTTTGTCGTACAAGTGTTTAAAATGGTTGACCCAGATTTCCCTGTTGATGGCTATGTCTATAATGTCTGTCTGTTTATTCTGTAAATAAGGAGCACTTGCCGCTTTCCAAAAAGCGGTATTGTCCTTGGATTTTGAGGCTTCATACAGGGCCGACCAAGCCTCTTTCCTCAGAGATACTTTCCTAATTTTAACAGCTGACTGGTACAGCTTTCTAGCTTGGCGAATCTCCACAGAGCATTTTGGTGATGCATGCAATGCCCTTTTTAGGGCTGTGAGTGCTTTTGTACAGCTGTTGTCAAACCAACCGTGAGGGCTATTTGAATTTGGTCGATACTCCCTGGTTAGAAGCTTTTTCAGTTCCAGTTTTATTTTTAAAAACGAGCCCATAATTTTTGGTGACTCCTCAGTTTCTGACAGACAAATGAGCATATCATCTTGGGTTGTTAATGCTAAATTATATAGAAATCCTACAGGGTCTACCCTGTACCATTTTATGGAATAACCATTTTTAGTAGCTAGGTTAATGGTGGGTTGGTATATAAATTTATCCACTGAGGTCTGTTGGCACCCTTTAATTTTTAAATTAAAAGAGATTGGGTAGTGATCGCTAAAAACAGCATCAAGTGTTTCCCATGTTAGTACTAACCCTGCATGAGTTGTAGATAAAAGAGTAAAATCAATTGTTGAGTTGCACCCCCGCCCGTGAAAAGTTGGCTGAAACGGAATATTTGTAGTGCATAACTCGTTAATATAGGACAAATTAAAATGGAAGATCATATTATTAAACATATTTCCTGGGTTCGAATGGGTGAAATGGGTGGGATTGTCATCCTTATGTTCACCGTGGCCACAAATACCCTTAGAACCATTTGGGCAGACAGTACAATTAAAATCACCCAGCCAAATCAAAACCATCTCACCTTCTATCTGGTCCTTAAGAGTATTAACACTATGCATAAGTTTATCAATTACATTTTCTAAAATGTTTATTGGCACATTATTATAGAAATTTATTAGGGTCAGATTCTTTACATGACCCCAGCTGATTGTTAAAATCTGATAGTACTCAGTGGTCATGTATCTGAGTACTTTAATTTCCTCTATAATAGAAACGTATATACACAGGCCCCCTTTATTTCTCCCCTGTGGGCTTACTAGTGCGGGTGTATGAAAGGTCTGAAATCCAGGTATGTGCTATTCATCTACAGCCCACGTATCCTGGAGACAGAATATACTATAATTGGTAACTATATCTAACCACGGTTGATAGATCACTTTATTTGTAAGACCTGCAACGTTCCATGATAAAATGTTATGGGTAGAATTTACCCTCCTAGGGGAGGAGTCGTCAGTACTATCTCTGAGTGTGACCACTATAGTTGAAAGAGGAACTAACTTTGTTTGATGTTCAGGTTGAGACATGGAGTCGATATATATTTTATCTAGATCATTCTGACCCTGGTCATTTGCTGCCTCTTGGGTTTTAATTCCCTTGTCCCAGTTTTTGTTCCCATCCCTACCTAGGCATGCATTTCTATGCTGGTCATTGGGGGCCACAGAAGTAGTTACATGAAAGTGGCCCTCCAAATTTGTCCTCGTCTGTCAGTCCAAATCGTCTAAACCTGTTAGTGCCTCAAAGTGATTGGCTAGAGGAATGGACCATTGTGGGTACTGGGTTGTGTTTTGTAAACTGTGATGTTGGTAGGGGAAGGGCCTATCTACATGTGATGATAATGGATAAGGGTCTACCCAATGGCTGGATAACCTAGAGGGTTGGGCTAGAGGGGTATATCTAGAGTTCTTAAAAGTCTCACGAGTTGATCTATTGTTACGGGGGATCAAGAGAGATTGAGGGTAAAAGTAGCTCAGATCACGGGTTGATATTCCTCCTCCTCCTCTCTCCAGGTACCAATCTACTATATGGGTAACTACCCTTCGGTCCTTGAAGTTAATGATTAAGATGTCCCCCTCTATATCTTTGGGTCTATGCCCTACCCAGGCTAGTCTTCTCACAAATAGAATTTCGCCATTTATGTTAGGGGGCAGAGGTCTATTTTTTCTTAACCAGTAAATTACTTTATTTTTAAGTTCTTTAAACCCCTCCGTCTTCCCTGCTGTCAACTCTGGGACTCCTGTAAGTACTATAACATATGGAGCCGCCTCGGGTGGTAGATCTATATGCTGACCCATTCCTTTCGTGTTCCTATCCGGGGGAGGTGCCCTAGTGGTGGTTACGCTTTTACTTCCTTGTGTATTCAGGTGTGCTGATGGTCTCACCGCCCCTGTTGTAATAGGCGCACTGACAGTGTTGACCGGGATCAATGTGCTATCTATAGATGGCGGTAAGATGTCCCCAGTAGTAGTGGAATTAAAGAGTTTCTGACCACAAGTGGTGTAAGGTTGAATGTGAGTAGCCAGTTCCTTCAATAATTTATTATTAGATGAGGATACTTCCGCTAAATTGTCCAATTGTTCACTCAGTTTCTTAACTCTCTCAAAAAGGGGCAATAGTAGGGATTTTACTAGATGTTCTATATTCTCTACTAGGCCCTGGGTCAGGACAGACATAGGGGGTGCTTGGATGTTTTTAGCCTTTAGAGGGCTTATGCGTGATCTAGGTGTTTTAGCGCGTCTGCCTTTAGTCCCCTCCCCACCCCGCTTTCTCTTTGATGTGACCCCTAGCCCTGATATTTTGTATGGGATACAGTTTTTCTTGTTCCTAGGTTTAGGGTTAGGTAGCAAAATTGGTGAGGACTCCTCCAAAATAGATTCTGAAGAAGGATCCAAGTTTACAGTGATGATATCAGCCCCCCTAAAAGATTCTATAGTTGGCGACCGATCTTGTAAGAGTAGAGGAAAACCGGAGTCACTATTTAGATTTTTTTCAGTGAGTTGTATAGGTGGAGAGATCGCTGTTTGAATAGAACCCAGGGATGAGCGCTTGTTAAGATGAAGGTCTGCGGACATGCGACGTTCGGTGACAGCTATCTCATGATCTAGTTTCAAGGCAGCCTTAGTCAGGAAGTGATCTAGCGTCCCTCTAAGGTTTCCTCCCACCAATGAATTCCTGCCTTTACTTAAACGTGTCGTCAATTTTTCAGACATTATGTCCACGCAGCTTACAAAAGATCAACAATATGGAAATGTAATAGCAAATGTCAAAAGAGGTATAGCCCGGCCCGGCCTCGTCTGGCCCCGGACGGCCACAGACGTTCCCGCCCTTGTCCCGGGCTTCTCCTAGCGCAACCCGCGCGCGATCCCGCGACGCGGGGGCTGCAGGCAATTTGTATCTCCTCCGGGGGCGGGAAAGCTCGTGGGCGGCTCTTCGCCGCTAGGCAGCCTGGATGATGCAGTCCCCCTCTCTGCGGCCGTGAGTCTTAAATGCGGCGGCGGGAGGACTGCGTGCGAGGGACAGCAGGAGCTGTCATCAGAGCAAGTAGTGAGGCCAGCAGTCAATGGGAGACCCGGTAATCAAACAGCAGCAACACACGCTCCACCGGGGCTGCAGGCAATTTGTATCTCCTCCGGGGGCGGGAAAGCTCGTGGGCGGCTCTAAGCCGCTAGGCAGCCTGGATGATGCAGTCACCCTCTCTGCGGCCGTGAGTCTTAAATGCGGCGGCGGGAGGACTGCGGGCGAGGGACAGCAGGAGCTGTCATCAGAGCAAGTAGTGAGGCCAGCAGTCAATGGGAGACCCGGTAATCAAACAGCAGCAACACACGCTCCACCGGGGCTGCAGGCTATTTGTATCTCCTCCGGGGGCGGGAAAGCTCGTGGGCGGCTCTTCGCTGCTAGGCAGCCTGGATGATGCAGTCCCCCTCTCTGCTGCCGTGAGTCTTAAATGCGGCGGCGGGAGGACTGCGGGCGAGGGACAGCAGGAGCTGTCATCAGAGCAAGTAGTGAGGCCAGCAGTCAATGGGAGACCCGGTAATCAAACAGCAGCAACACCCGCTCCACCGGTGCTGCAGGCAATTTGTATCTCCTCCAGGGGCGGGAAAGCTCGTGGGCGGCTCTTCGCTGCTAGGCAGCCTGGATGATGCAGTCCCCCTCTCTGCTGCCGTGAGTCTTAAATGCGGCGGCGGGAGGACTGTGGGCGAGGGACAGCAGGAGCTGTCATCAGAGCAAGTAGTGAGGCCAGCGGTCAATGGGAGACCCGGTAATCAAACAGCAGCAACACCTGACCCATATAAACAACAGGCAAATGACCTTATCCAAGAAGGAAAGTTCATCACTAATGCCTCAATAATGTGTGCTCTAGATGCAGCTGACACAGCCTCTAGAACAGTCAATACAAGTGTGATGTTAAGGAGACACGCATGGCTTCGCATATCAGGTTTCAAACCTGAGGTGCAAACCACTATTCTCAATCAACCCCTTAACCAAGATTTCCTGTTCGGGCCTGAAACAGATGTCCTATTAGACAAAATGAAAAAGGATACTGACACCGCTAAATCTATGGGTGCACTGCAGTTTTATCAATCCAAACGTTCCTTTCGTAGATCCTCCTATAGAGGTACAGGGAGAGGGAATAATACACAAACCTCTCAACCTTTCCAAACTACCTCTCAAAACACATTTCACAGAGGCAGAGGAGGATATAGAGGAAACAATACTAAAGGCAGAGGTAGAGGTAACAACAACAACCGTACCTCCACCACTCCCAAACAGTGACCTCTTACACCTGCCTCCAGACCACTTAACACCAGTCGGAGGCAGATTATCACAGTTCCTACCTGTCTGGGAATCCATCACAACAGACAGGTGGGTGAAGCAAATTATCCATTCTGGTTACTGTCTACACCACATAAACTACCTAGAATTACTGGCAATCTTTCAAGCAATGAAGGCCCTTCAAAAACACATAGCCAACAAGACTGTCCTAGTCCGGACGGACAATATGACAGCAATGTTCTATATACAGAAACAGGGATGGTCACACTCTCTGCAGCTATCACAACTAGCGCAAAGGATATGGAGATGAGCCATTCCACAAAACATCCATCTTCTAGCAGAACATCTCCCAGGAGTAAACAACCAGATTGCAGACCTATTGAGCAGACACAGTCAACGGATCCACGAATGGGAAATTCACCCAGAAGTCCTACTCCCATTCTTTCAAGCATGGGGACACCCAGACATAGATCTGTTCCCCCACAAAGGAAAACGCAAAATGCCCATCCTTCGCCGCCAGGTTCCCACACCCGCAGTCGAAGGGCAATGCGATATGGATGAACTGGTCAGGCAGATTTGCGTACGCTTTTCCGCCAACCCCACTCATTCCATTAGTGGTACGCAAACTAAAGCAACAAACACTTACGATGATCCTAGTTGCTCCCACATGGGCTCGACAACCATGGTACACAACACTCCTAGAACTCTCGGTAGTCCCTAATCAAAGACTACACCTCTCTCCAAAACAACTCACACAGAACCATGGAGAGATACAACACCCAGACCCCAATCAAATTAATCTAGCAATCTGGCTCCTGAAGTCTTAGAGTTCGGATACCTTAACCTGCCTCCTGATTGTATGAATATCATCAAAGAGGCAAGACGTCCCACTACCAGAGCCTGTTACGCAAACAAATGGAAAAGATTTGTTATTTACTGCCAAAATAATCAAATCAATCCACTAGACGCTTCTGTCCAAAACATAATTTGTTACCTGCTACACTTACATAGATGTAATCTAGCATATTCATCTATAAGATTACACCTAGCTGCTATTGCAGCATATCTCCAAAACAGACAACACGTGTCTCTTTTCCGAATACCACCCATTAAGGCATTTATGGAAGGGCTCAAAAGAGTAATCCCTCCAAGAGCTCCACCTTCCCCAGTCTGGAATCTTAACATTGTACTTACTAGACTTATGGGTCCACCCTTTGAGCCTCTACATTCTTGCGAATTACAGTTCCTAACATGGAAGGTGGCATTTCTAATAGCCATCACTTCACTGAGAAGAGTAAGTGAATTGCAGGCACTAACAATTCAAGAACCTTTCATGCAAATACATCAAAATAAGGTAGTTCTCAGAACCAACCCTAAATTCCTACCAAAGGTCATAACTAGTTTTCACATTAACCAATCAATTGAGTTGCCTGTCTTTTTTCAAAAACCACAGTCAGTAGCTGAAAGAGCACTCCACACACTGGATGTCAGAAGGGCTCTACTCTACTACATAGACAGAACTAAACCATTTAGGAAGACAAAACAATTGTTTGTGTCTTTCTTTCAACCTCATAAGGGTAACCCTATACCAAAGGCAGGGATAGCCAGATGGATAGTTAAGTGCATTCAAATATGTTATCAAAAAGCTAAACGCACATTAACTATTCCCCCAAGAGCACATTCCACGCGCAAAATGGGGGCATCCATGGCTTTTCTAGGGAATATCCCCTTAGAACACATTTGTAAGGCAGCTACATGGTCTACCATACATACCTTCACTAAACACTATTGTGTTGATGTGCAAGCCAAACAACAAGCTTCTGTAGGTCAGGCTGTCCTTAAAACACTTTTCCAAACTACTGCAACTGCCACCGGTAACCACCACTAGAGGGGGAACTGCTATACAGTCTATGCAATAATGTGACTGCAGCAGCTCATATGCCTCGAACGGTAAATGCTACTTACCAGTATGCATCTGTTCTTGGCATGTGGAGCTGCTGCAGTCACATGCCCACCCTCCTCCCTGGTGCCGAGCACAGTTGCAGTACTATCTTACTTAGATACATTTACATGGACACCTTTTCTTTCTATTACTATCCTCCATCTTTGCCACAATGGCGAAAAAACAATCTGACGATGAAGGAGCTGTCCATGCGCACTGTAGTCCAGGGGAGGAGTCACCTATCTCGTGAGATCTCGAAGACTCTTCCAAGACAACAACGTGCAACATCCGGACCAAACACTAGGCGGCGAGCTAATGCAATAATGTGACTGCAGCAGCTCTACATGCCAAGAACAGATGCATACTGGTAAGTAGCATTTACCTTTCCATAGATCTCTAACATTAACCTGCAGAATTGATTTGGTGTGTCAAGTAGGTGGGTCCTTGGTCATGGAGGGCTTTGTAGGCGTGGGTTAGGAGCTTAAAGTTGAATCTTTTATTAACTGGGAGCCAGTGGAGGTCATTCAGGTGCTAGGTGATGTGTGTTCTCTTGGGCAGGTTGAGGATCAGTCTGGCTGCTGCGTTCTAGCCGACTGGAGACATTGCATGAGTTCGGCAGTGGTGCCCGCATAGTGAGTTGCCGTAGTCCATTCAGCTTGTGATGAGGGCTTGCGTTGCCATTTTCCTGGGGCTGATGGGCTACGCGTGTTGAAGCAGGCTGAGGAGACTGCGTTGACGACGTTCCATGGATAGTTTATTGTTCAGGATGATACCGAGATACCGGGCGTGATCTTTTGGCGTGGGATGGGTCCGAGTTCCGCTGGCCACCAGGAGTAATTTTTATAGGGCAGTGTCCTTGCCTACTTCCATGTTGTCCGTGTTGAGCTTGAGGCAGTTGTCCCTCATCCAGACGTTCTTCATACAGTTGTGGAAGTTAGTCTTTGATGATGTGGGATCGGCTGAGAACGATATGACCAGCTGGATGTTGTTGGCATAGGAGATGATGATGATGATGTTGTGCGATCTGCTGATGTCCGCGAGTGGTGTCGTGTAGATGTTGAAGAGGTTTGGGCTGAGGTATGATCCTTTAGGAATGCTGTAAATGTTGTGCTCTGCGTGAGATGTGAAAGGCGGGAGTCGTTTTTTTCAGGTGCGTCCAACGAGGAAGGATTCCATTCATCTAAGCGCATCATTTGTGATGCCAATCTGGCATAGGTGATTGAGGGTATGGTGGGAGACAGTGTCTGAAGCTGTGGAGAGGTCGAGCAGGATCAATGCGGCTGATTCTCTTCTATCCAATAGGGTGCAAATGTCATCTGTTGCAGCGATCAGAGCTGCCTCGGTGCTGTGGTTGCTTCTGAAGTCTGATTGTGAAGGATTAAGTAGGTTGTTTCTCTCCAGGTGTTCGGTGAGTTGGAGGTTGATGGCCTTCTCCAAGACTTTAGCGGGGAAGGGGAGAAGCGAGATAGATTGGTACTTCTGGAGCTCACTGGGGTCTGCTCAGGATTTCTTGAGGAGTGGTGTGACCTTGGTGTGTTTCCAGGCATCTGGGAAAGTGGCAGTGGCTATCGAGGCGTTAAGGATGGTGGTGAGTTGGTGGCTGATCTTGTCTCTTTTGAGGTTGAAGAGTCGGTGGGTGCTCCTGAGTAGATGGTGTTCATCCGAGTAGTTGTGTTCGATGTGCTGAGTTGTTCGCATGCGTAGAGCTGGTGGTCGGCGATGGTGGTCGATCGGATGCTGAAGAGGTTGTCTGGTCGGGGGTTGAAGTTTTTATAGATGGTTGCTATCTTGTTATGGAAGTGGTCGGTGAGGGCGTCACAGAATTCCTGGGATACAGGGATAGCCTTTTTGGTGGCTGATGGGCAGGTGAACTCTCTGACGATAGTGAAGTTAGTTCCCTGGCTTGGTTGGAGCTGGTGTCAATCCTGTGGGTGAGGGCATCCTTCTTTGCAGCTTTGATCCGTCAGTGGTAGTCATTATGGGCTGTTTTGAAGGTGACTCTCTCGGGGTAGTTCCTGCTTGTGTACCATCTTCTTTCAAGTTGTTTGCACCTGCATTTTGACGTGCAATGTTTCACGGTGAACCAGCTGACTTGTTTGGAGGGTCTGAGCATTTTGGCTGGTTTGGTGGGGGCGACTTGGTCGGCAGCGTTGATGATCCAGTCATTGAAGTTCTGTATTGCCTGATCCAGGTTGATGGTGTCTTTGGACTGTGGCGTGCCTACGACGTTGGTCCATTATTGCCGGGTGATTTTGGACCAGCTGTGGAAGGAGGCGCTGTTTCCATTGGGGTGGGGTGGGGGTGGGAGTGGGCAAGTCCTGCGATGATGAAGCGTATGATGGAGTGGTCCAACCAGGTGAGTTCTGAGGTGTGACTCATCTGATTCTGTTGCTGGACGAGAAGATAGGGTCCAGTGTGTGTCCTGCTTTGTGCGTGAGGTGTGTTACTAACTGCTTGAGACCGATCTTGTCCAGTCTTTCCAGGAGGTTGGTGGAGGTCATGTCAGTTGTCGTCCAGGTGGAAGTTGAGGTCTCCCAGGAAGACATACTGTTTGGATTCAATGGCGAGCAGGGTGATGAATAAAGTGATGGTGTCGCTGAGGCCGGTTCCTGATCCTGGTGGTATGTATGCGAAAGTGCCTCTGTTGGTGGAATTGCAGTCTGTGCGGAGCTGAAAATTCATATGTTCTATGATTGACGTTGTTTCATCATTGGATTTGGTGCAGGTGATTGATTCCTTATATACGATGGCGATGCTGCCTCCGTGTCTGTTGCTGCGGTCTCGGTGCTTCATTTCGTAGCCGATGGGTGTTGCTGCGGCGGTGTCTGGGGTCGATGCGGAGATGAGCCAGGTTTCTGTGATCAGGTATAAGGTTGTGATTAGAAGCACACACCAAGATTTGCTTTTGAGGTGTTAGTACATTTCATAGGTTATAATTTTGAATAAACTCTTCTTTTAAGAGATTTATAAAACATTAAAGAAAAAAGATAAAGGGCAATTTTATGGCAATTTTATTGCGTATCCTTGTTGGCTCTGATTCTGATTCCTGCTGCGTTTCCTTCAGTGCAGATTGCTGCTGGGGCTGCTGTTGCAATGAAGATGGATCTTTGTTAGTTATGAATATAGGTTTATTTAACTTGAATACATGTTATAGGTAAAGCCCTACCAGGGGCATCATCCTTGCTGCTCAGCCCATCCACGCCAACTGAACTCATCCAAACATAAACATTCTCAACATTCTAATGGCCTCACACACTGGCTGATCAGCAGGGAAGGGAACATCAATGAACATCAATGGGGAAGATGTATTACACTTAACAGTAGATCACAACAGCTGCCCATCTACCAATCACAAAATAACTGAACAACGGTATGTCTTGCTAGACATTCTGTGACAATACAGAGACGCTTTAGACTTCGAAAATAACACATGCTACAAGATACCGTTTGGGTAGTGATGTGCTCTGTGTAAAGGATCAATATAGCCTATGGTAAATCTATCTAATGGCGCCACTGTCAGTGTTTGAATTCAATGTTCTTATGATCAATCGAGGCTACAGCTGAACCTTTGAATGGTGTGAGCACTGGTTCCTGATTTCTCTGCTCTCCACTATGTGTGTTGTGTAAGCCTCTTGGTATGTCTGCATGTGCCAGTGCTTTGGCTTCTGAGTATGTCTGTGTGGTTTTTCTATCTCTTTTTGCCAACTGGATAGCGCCATTTTTTGCATGTTTATCCTTTCTATTATATAATATGCAATACATTGGAGATGTGCAAGTGGTGCAGAGATACTGCTAGCGACATGTTATGCAGAATTGCTGCATAGATCTCCATTCCGCTCAGATCTCCGTTCCTTTCTTGTCTGTATTCACCAGCAAACATTTGTCACAGTTGGATCTAGGCAATAATATATTCAAGGAAGGCAAACCATGTGGTCTCTGCAAATTGAAATTACTACTGTGGATATTTGATTAGCTTAGATCTAAAAAGTAAACAAATTGATCATTGTATATTTGTTTGAGGTATGTATTTAATGGATGTATGTAAAAGTACAAAAACTCTATACTTAAAAATAATCAACAGTAGCTACCAAAGCTTTTAGTGGTTTCAGCCGTCCATAGGTGTCAAGACAAAAATATCAAAACTCATCAATATAGAAAGTTAATCTAGTCAATTCAGAAGATATAGACAACATATAGTTTTAATTCCTTTTTTTTATTTTTTTTATTTTATTTTTCATTTTTACAGTGGTGGAAAAAAAGGGATTGGCAATTTATACTTCATAGAAACAAATGCAAAAAAATATATACAATAGATTAAAATAAACAACAGCAACAGAAAAGGAAATACATGACGGTTGATAATAGAAAACAGCTTATTAGTTTGCTAACCAATCCTGAAATGGGGCCCAGTTTTTAGCAGCAATTAAACGTCTTCTACTTCCGTGAAACTTACGTACTGCAGTTTCTAGTTTAAACCAAGCCAACATCCTAGCCTGCCAATGAAAGAAAGTAGGAGGTTGAGGGTTTATCCAGATGGAAGTAATACAGAGTCTAAACATTGCCATTGCAATGAACAAAAAAGAATGAAGATATCTTGATCTGGTAGTATCCATTGCATATTGATAGCCTGTAATCACCATTTCAGCCGAGATTTTAATTGGAGATTGAGTTATCTGTGTGAGAAACATTTCGATTTGATTAATGAAGAGCGATAATTCAGGGCAGTCAAAAAACATGTGAAGAGAATCCGCAGATGGAAATTTACATCTTGCACACGACAAACTTGTGGTTCCAGGGGCAATCCCCCATCTGGCTAATTTGGCTGGGGTATAATAAAGATTAAACATAGCCATATAGCTTTGGGTACGGAGAGTACCAGAGACAAAAACCGTCTTGGCTAGCATAAGTGGTACCTTTAAATCTATAGTGGGTACCCCAAATTTAACCGCCCATTTGTTATTAAAATCCGAAAGATCATCTGGTAATCGAGACAACAAAGTTTGATACAATATACCGATTTTAGCTTTTTTTTTAACCAATTCAAATATCGAAATCTTTTCAAACAATGCTGGATTTTCTAAGAGTTTTTTTTCAAGGAAACTTCTGATTTGAAGATATTTAAAAAAGTGGTTAGATTGCAAATTAAATTTGTGTTGTAAAGAAAAGAAAGATGCTAACATGCCAGAGTCAGCCAAGTCACCTATATCAGTAAGGCCTTGCAAGGCCCAGATAGCAGTTATTGAATCTTGAAATATCACTGGAGGAAGCCCAGACACGTTCAATGGAGTATGAAAATTAATTTTAAAGTTAGAAAATAGACGACGAATTTTTTGCCAAATCGTAAACAAGGCCCATGCTACCTTAAACCTCGTTTTTTTAAAGTAACTTGGATCTAAAATACGAGTTAATATCCCTTGCGTAGCATTGCCTAATGAAATTGAATAAATTGAAGGAGCCAGAAATGGCGGTAGTACCACCTTCTTACCAAATAGTGGAAAAGCAAAATGTTGAATCATCGCAGCCCAATAATAGTAAGTAAGATTTGGAACCGACCAGCCCCCACGTTCTTGCGAGAGATAAGTCCATTTAGCAGCTCGTCGTGGCTTACGGTATGCCCATAAGAACCTCAGGCAAATTCTTTGTGCTTTTATTAGAGTAAGATTAGGAACTAATAGCGGGATAGACCTAAATAGATATAAAAATTTTGGAAGTACCAACATTTTAAGAACATTACAGCGTCCGAATAAGGAGAGATGGAGGTGGTTCAGCCGTTCTAATTTGTTATGAAGCTGATCGATAATAGGAAAATAGTTCAAATCTGAGATTTGGCCAACATCCGCCGAAATCTGAATACCTAAATATGTCGCTTGTGAAGAAATGGGACCGGCTGTTATTGGCATGGCCGACGATTGCAAAATTTGAGTTTTTGTAATATTTAATTTATAGCCAGAGATTGAGCCAAATTGAACTGCCAAAATCTCCAATGCAGGGAAAGAAACAGTAATATTATTTGTTAACACTACTATATCGTCCGCATATGCCAGTGTTTTGTACTCAATTCCATGAACAATAATTGGAGAGATGTTTTGTGCTCGTTCTATCAGGGATAAAAAAGGATCTATATATAAAGCGAATAGGAGAGGAGAACAAGGGCACCCTTGCCTGGTGCCACGAGTGATAGGAAAATAGCTTGATTCCTCTCCTGAAATACGGATTTTAGAGATTGGGGAAATATATAATGTTTGCAAAGCTAGAATAAATTCAGGCGGCATTCCTTTCCAATGAAGAACAGCCCAGAGATAGCCCCAGGAGACCCTGTCGAACGCCTTCTCGGCGTCCAACGGGATCACACCCAGGGGAGATTTTGTAATCTGAGCCCAATCTAAAAGTGCAATAACACGCTTGATATGATCAGTAGTATCTCTACCCTGAATAAAACCATGCTGACGAATGGAAACTAACGGAGAAATAATTTGAACAAGACGACATGCTAAAACCCTGGAATAAATTTTACTGTCGGTGTTAATGCTATAGGCCGGTATGATGCTGGATTTAGTTCATCTTTTCCTTTCTTTTTGAATAGTACAATGGTCGATTGCCGCCAAGTCTCAGGAATGACCCCCCTCTGAGCGAGCCGAAAAACTTCAAGCATCTGTTGTTTGAATAAATGCGAAAAAGTTTTATAAAATTCAAGATGTATGAGATCAGGTCCTGCCGCCTTGCCAGAAGACAGAGATTTTATGGCAGCTTCTATTTCTTCCCAACTTATAGGTTCGGCCAAGGTTAAATTCTGATCGCCAGAGGTCTTCCAAGTTTCAAGGGATTTTAAAAAATGATCCGTTTGCCTTTGTTGCTGCTGAAATATGTTTGGTTCCTCAGTATATAAGGCTGAATAGAAGTCCACAAAGGTGTTTAACACACCATTAGGTGAATCTTGTAGAATACCAGATCGATCTTTGACCTTTGTTATATGGCTGGCTATTGCCCTTTGTTGTACTCTTTTTGCCAGGACCTTGCCTGACGCTTCACCAAACTCAAACATTGATGTACGAAATTGAAAGTACTTAGTAGCTATATCAGCATATAGAGGATCAAGGAGATTAGCCTTGGCAAGAGCGACCGCTTTCTGACAGGTGGTTAAATCTCCACCGATGCGGATACTGGTGCTTAGGTCTAGCTCGGCTTGTTGAAGTGCTAGAACTCTATTTTTAAAATTTTGCTGTTCTGTTTGCCATCGATAGGAAGCAATTCTCTTAGTTTCCCCGCGCAGGGCAGCTTTAAAGGTGTCCCAGACTAGGCCTACAGATGCTGAATAGCTATTGATTGAAAAGAAGTCTGGAATCCAAACTGACATCCGTTCCTGATATAGTTTATCCAACAGTAGCTTCCTATCAAAAGTCCAAGGTCTAATATGATGCGGAGGTCGATTCCAAGGAAAGCTAAAGATTATGGAATTATGATCGGATATAGTCTGTGGATCAAGCCATACCTTAATAGATTTCATAACTTCGACAGAGGCAAAGACATAATCTATACGAACCAATTTTTGATGGGGTATTGAATAAAAAGTGTACCCGTTAAGGGCTGGATTACTAGCATACCATATATCTACTAAACCATGTTCAAGTATTAATATACGAAGTGCTTTATAAACCTGGGGTTTCCTACCGATATAATCAGTCGATTTAGTGATGTCTAGCCCGCTAGGAATATTAATATTAAAATCACCACAAAAGATTAACGGGTGCGACCAATTAGCTAATTCTACGTTTAAATCCATCAGAATCTGTGGATCATCCAAGTTAGAGGCATATATTGAACAGATCGAGAGTACAGAATTATTAATGAGCAATTCAGCGATTAACCATCTACCTGTATTATCTTGTTTAGTTCTCTTGAGTTGGGCGACCCCTACTTTTGAAATAATAGCAACGCCCCTTATAGTGGAGGTTTGTCTGGTAGTAGCCACTAAATCATAGCCCAAGAACTTAAGGTAATGCCGATTGGCCCAAGAGATATGAGTTTCTTGCAGGCAGATCAAATCCACTTGCATAGACTGCATCAACTTATAAAAGATCCTACGCTTCCTAGGATCATTTAACCCGCAGATATTCCAGGTTGCACAAGTCAGTTTACGATTTGCCATTTAAATATAATAAAGAAGAATAAAGAAGAAGAACATCATATATATATACACATGTATACCGTGGAGAAAAATTATATGGAGTATACCACCAACATATCAAAAAAGAACACATAATTAACCTCTTAGACAAGATTGGAATCACACTGCCATGCATCTTACTTATATCGCCAGTCACCTCAAGTATCCACCACAATACCACCCAGTGACCCTCCCAACCCCCCCAACCCACCTTCCAACCCCCCCTCCCCCCCCCGTTGCCCCCCCCTACCCCTTAACCAAAAACGGGAGCTCAGGACCGGGGTCCTTGTGATGGTTGAGTAAGCGTCACACCACGCTCCGCTGGGCCAAAACAATATACATAATATTATAAGAGAATCAGTCCTATCAAAATCATGTTCAGGTGGTGGAGAGCAAAAAAAGATCTGTTGGCGTCCTTATAACACATTGACTAGATAAAAATGAAAATAAAGATGAGAAAAGAGAAAAAAAAAAAAAAAAAAAAAAAAGAGGAAATACAGCAACATTTTTTTTTTTGTTATATAAGCCAATACCCAAAAAATAAATGATAATCCCCATTCTGAACAATAATTTTTTCCCCTTTTTTTTCCTTTTCCTTCCTCCCCCCTCTCCCCTCCCTTTTTTCCCCTTTTGCCACTTTTCCCACTCCTTTTTCCTCTAAATTGTGTCCAGATAGTCCCTTGCGGTTATTTCAGAAAGAAAAAATTTTGTTTCTGACTTATGTATTATTTTCAATTTTGCTGGGAAAAGCAAAAAAGCTTGGGCACCTTTCGCTTGAAAAAGAGGGATCTGCTGACGGAGATGCCAACGGCGTTCCACTGTCTCTGCTGCCAGGTCGGGTCGAGCAAAAAACTGGCAGCCCTTGGCAGTTCTTTTTTTGTTAGGTCGAGCTAAATCAAATACACATTCACGGGCAAGAAAAGTGTTCAAACAAACCAGAATGGCACGTGGATAAGAACTGTTAGTGTTGGTAGTGGATGTTTTCTTTCTTTTTGAGAACGGAAAGCGATGTGCTCTCTGGATTTCTTGGTTCCAATCCCATTGGGTAACCTCTGGAAATGCTTCAGTGAAAAGCTCAACTATGAATTGCCGGACATCACCTCCTTCAATATCCTCCTCAACTCCCAGAATGCGCAGGTTATTCCTTCTTGAGCGGTTCTCAAGATCCGACAGTTTCCATATAATATCTTTGCGCTGTTCCTTAACCTCAGTGACCAAGTCTTTTTGGGCAGCTGCAGCGTCTTCAAGTGCTGAGATCCTCTCTTCAGCTTCGGTAACTCTTGTGTTAATCTCAGCTGTTGATTTGATTACACGTCGAAGGGAATTTTGCAATTTACGACACACTGACTGAGTGCGTAAATTCTCTTGCTTAGTTGCTTCTCTATGTTGAATGATTGTGTGATATATTGTTGACAGAGAAACCTCCTCCGGCACATCAGATGACGCCCCAACATTAGAATTTAATGATATCTGAAGATCAATTTGGGATTGATCTCCTAGGGGTTTGATACCAGGAGCCTTACGAACTGTATCAGTAGCCAGGGCTTCTGTAGTCACACTGGGTCGCCAGTCACCAGCTTCGCTGTCATAATCTGACCACTCTAAATCGGGATCGCCCTCCTCCTCGTCAGACAGCGAGTGGTCTGATATAGAATAAAATTTTTCAGTTGAGTCGCTGATTGCACCTGTGGTATAACACTCTGCCGGGGCTCCCGCACTGATAACATCTTGATGAGCTGTTGAAACCACATCATCCAGAATGCACTGGGATGAAGCAGAACCAGGAACAAGCACCAGGGGAGCCGCGAGAAGTGGGTCCATCAGAGAAGAGGGGTGCACCGTAGGTTGAGATATGCTGAGTGTATCAGGGATAGCCACTAAGGAGACCAAATGGGGAGAGTCAGTCACAGAGTCAGTCACAGCATGAAGAGGGCGAGCGTGGATATCCGACGAGGAGGGATTTTGCGCTGCGAGAGACAAAATAGCGGAGGTAGAAGCTACTGTTGTCGATACCAATGTAGTGGATGAAGCAGTAGAGACAGATGCAGCAGTTTTTTCCCTTGCTCCCAGTTTGGCAAAAATATCCGATAGAGTTTGGACCTTACCCGGTATCGAGGATGAGGTTGAGGCTACAGTTGTAGCAACTGATGACCCCTGAGCAGGAGTTTTATCCGACATTGGAGCTCTCCCCCTCCGAGTGGTCCGTGTGATGTTAGCTTCAACGTCTGGCGGATGATTACGAATAGGATTACGAGACTTCGCCGGTTTGGGGGCTGTCTTTGAGGCTTTTGGTGGCATTACCAATTGAGCAGAAAAGTCGGAGACAGACCTGGAAGGAGACCGGGAATCCACAAAGAAGGTAAGCTTTCTGTTAGACGTTGTATAAAGTACGTTGAAATTCGAACACTGAGCAACCCGCCAATGCCAGCACCGTCTTAATGAGAGGGCAGGTCTTAGGATATCCAGGCAGAATGCTAGTGCCATACGTAATATAATGACTTTAGGTTTTGAAAAAAACGATTCCGGTATTCAAAAACATGAAGCAGCATACGGTGGCAGTTTCTAATTAATTTGGAAAATAAGCAGATTAGAATCCCCGAGGCTTAGAGAGACGGCAAACTCTCCTCTCCTCTCATCTGAGTGAAATATCCGAGTCCAGACAGCACCCGGCACCAGGTTTTAACAATGTATCAAAATGTGCAGCTATACAATGATACAATGTTGCAGACCCCTTTTAAACCGGCAGCTCAATCAGCTCAATCGGCACCAATACAGATTTTCAAAAACACAAAGCCGAAATCCAAAGGCTTCCACTGCCACCATCTCACCTCGAGTTCAAAGAAATATCTGAGAGAAATCTCCGTTGCACTGTGTCGATTAAATCAGTTCTCAGCTTACTCACGTTTTGGGAATCCAATTGCCTGAGGGGAAAACAGCTCCAAGATTTCACCCTGAATAACGGTGTCTTTGAAAACGGAATCCACTCCGGGTGTAGAATCGCACCTAAAACGCTGAAAACGCTGAAGCACTGAATCCAAACCGCAAGCCTTCCCTCCAAAATCTCCGGCAGAGCACCATACAAGGTACCAACGGCTACTGCTTCTGCTCGGCTTGCTGCGATAGATATCTCTCTTAACTTCTGATGTTAGCCGATAGGTAGCAATTTAGAAAAACAAAGCTCCAGTCAGTGGTCAGCAGTGTTCAAATTTGCCGGGTGCGGTGCCAAACTCCTCATCTTATTTTGGATTCCCTTTAAAATACGTTTCTCGTATTTTAGTCATGCTTTCTGGTGAGAACGAACCTCCTCCTCAGCATTTCCCCCAGCAACTCTCCAACACTGTCGGCTGCCAAACGGAATAGGACCGTTAGAGTGTCAGCGTGGTCCAGCGGAGTGAAAAACGCCACCTCACTCGGCCAGTATCACGGCCGCCATCTTGCTCCCGATCGTATAGTTTTAATTCCTAATCAACAAATTATAAACAATAGACAAAAATTATTTCAAGCTTATGCTCTGAAAAAGTAAATACAAAGAACCCCGTCTTAAAAGAAAACTTATAGAGAAAATCCCAGAAATAGTCCAGAGCGTAAAAACAAGGTCCTAGTGGCAGAATTTTGATCTTTCAACGTAAACAGGAGACAGTCCTTCAGGACTTCACTTCTTGTAAAGCCAATCCACAATGGACAATAAAAACATTGACAGTGGGGTTCTTTGCATGCAGCGTAGTACAAGACAACAAGGTATCGAGCAGGAGTAGTCATAGAGGGGAAACCGCCATTACAACTCAACCGTTTCCATGCATTACCTTTGAAAAGTGGTTGTTACAATGCAACTATCGTTACCACGCACAACCTTAGCACACAGGATTTCACAATGTATATGCCGTTACTAAGCATTAATTTACATTAAAAAGGCAAGGTTGGTAAAGGCAAATATATGCATGTTAAAAGTATTTAAGGTAAGTATTAAGTGTTAGATATATATATATATATATATCTCTCTATCTATCCACCACCAATGTAAGCACGAGCCACACCGATCCAAGTTTCTTCAAGTAGAATTTTATTTCGGGCACAAACGACACGTTTCGAGCTCAACAGACATTCACTGGATGATGTCACCTATATAGAAACTTACACACCGCCACTCATCCATAGAGGTACTCACACACCTAGTCAGTCATGCAAATAATTAATCACACTGCCATTTACTCACCTATACACTTATACACACGCCAGCTCACTTACTCATACAAATACTAGCACATACTTACGCTCTTATACAATCACTGATTCAAGCACAGACTCATTCATACAGCCACTCTCACAATCACACACACTCATTTATAGCCAATTATATACTCCAACACACATATATACTGCCTTTCACATATGTAGTTACGAACACATATACAACTGAGATATACATTCACTCACTAACTCACCCATACACACACTCGCCCACCCATATAGTCCATCACAGATGCACTCTTGAAACCATGCACCCAGTGAATCACCCACTCACACAACTATGCACAGTCACACACACCCCACCCACGCAAACACTCAGACACCCATACAGATACTCAAACAACCAATCAATAACCCATATAGACACTCATGCAGCTATTCGCAAGCCCATGCAGCCGCTTACACACCAACAGACAGACGGATAGAGACTTTCACACAGTTTTGTCACTAACCCATGCATTCAGTAATATACGTTTAACCACGCACTTATATTCTGTCACGCACCTACTAAATCATCCATTCAGACATTTATACACCCACTCATTCTTCAATAAGCCTTTCCCAATATATATTAAACATATTTAAACTTTACAGAAACACACAGTCACTGGATGATGTCATCAGTGATGTCATCAGTGATGTCACTGACCATGTCATGAATGATATAATATGTGACGTCATCAGCAGTGCATTGCGGGGGCGTGTGTTATAGTTAGCTGAACTAACTATAATGGTGGAATTTCTATGGTTTTGTATGAGTGAAATGTCCAACTAACTATAACTTTTCCTAAAACCTATGGTTTTTTCAGTGAATATACATATATACATATATTCTTGGAGGTTGCTGACTAGCAAGCGAGTTTCTGCTCTAGCTGTGGGGGAGAGCACCCGCCCTGAGTTCGGAGCTAGTGGCAGGAAAACGTGAACAATATACATATATACGCAAAGGTTTTTTGGGGGGATTAGGCAGATTATAGGTTTTTGGGTGGCAAGGTAATTTTTAGGGTTTAGGGTGGGTATGGGTGTTTGGGTGGCGAAGGGAATTTTAGGGTGGGGGAAGGGTTGTTGGGTGGCCCCAAGACTTTAAAAAAAAAAAAAAAACGATAATAACCCCTTGTTATTATTGTTTTATTTTTTGAGTGAGTTTTGCGGCTTCTGGCAGGGGGGTGATGCTTCTCCGCCATAGTGGAGGTGCCGCCACTCTTTAGGAAGATAGACATCACATGCCAAATTTTAAATAGAGACCTTTGTTACCAATGGGTGGGACGGCCGGAAGATGGCATGTGATATACCACGGTTACGACGACAAGCCTAAGAAAAGCAGAGAGGTGGAGCTTGACATTTAGTGTTCACAAAGCGTGATGGAATGAGTGACTTTTCAGTTAAGGACAACACTGGATGTTGTCCTGATCCTCTGGCATATGGAGTGCAGGAGGTTGAGGATCAGAACTGAATAGTAAATCTTTAGCCTCCAGTTCGTTGTTGTAGATTATAACAATAGAAAGGGACACAGATTACTCATGACCTCCTGGTGGAACACAAAGACTAGTTCTGCCTTCCAATTAGCACAGTGATTCGTGTGGATTTAATCCAGCTGGGATTGTCTGGGGTGTCACCAAGCTGTATGTTCGAATAGCTTCTAATGACGATGGTGGTTGTCACTGCCCCTCGTTCTCACTTTAAATTAGCAGATTTCAACTTTACTTTTTCTATCCAGAGTGTGGGACATTAGCAATGTAGTTTCTGGAGTAGGGGTCTACAACATAGACTCAGGCATAATAATCTGAAAGAACACTTCTTTTCTGGCCTGAATTCGACACTTTTATTCCCATTTGCAGCCTTTATGTCTCTTTGTCTAGTCAATAATGCTTTTTTAAATTTGTAGTCCCCCAATGCCTTTAATAATATGGGAATCTAAATGCTGCTTGTACTCCATTTCACTGAGACCACAAAATCTTGGCTGTTATCCATCCCACCCTCTTTAACAACGCAGTAATTTTTTTCTCTAGTCCTCAATGCTATGAAACTAAAACCCTACAATCTCTAGTAGACCACAGGGAATTTTTTCAAGACCTGGTAAACTTTGTTATTGCCACTGTGGTTGCTTAGGCAGCTGTTCTGCACTTGACATATGCAGGGTGGTTTCCTGTGCCGAGGGCTGTTTTGAGTGAGTTAAATACAAAGACTAAACTAGAGTTAAAAATGTGTGCTGCTGAGATTTCTGTGGAAGCCTCCAGTTGGTAACCGTTTGGTTAGGCTTGATGCCACTATGTAGAGGTAAATGATTTTTTTGGTCAAAGCCGATGTGAATTTATTTGGAATCTGTTCTCCCATCTGGATCAACTGTTAAAACTGTTTCTAGATCCACTGTGCTCTGAAGGATTTGTAAAGTCTACCCTGCCCTAATGTGTTGTATATTAACTATTTTTAGCAGCCGTGGAAATGAAGTAAGAAATGTATGAAAGTAGTGGCAGTACTCACATTATGCATTGTTATTTTATAAGAGCAACCCCCATCATCAGAAGTTCTCTGTCTTAATGGTGAAAACCAAGTTTTAATATTTTATGTATCCTTTCTGTAATTGCTTGAGCTTTCATAATGTTACATTAACTCCCCCTCTCCTTTTTAGGTCTTGCCTGAGCCAGTGCACATGCGCTGCTGTGCGAGGCATTTAGTAAGGGCTTTTCAAGTCTGAACACACGCTCGTGCGTGTGCTGTTTTTTTATTAATCCGCGATTATCCTTTGCATGCGTCTTTCTAAGAAAGACAGCACTCAATTGTCCCAAGGCGGGTGCACGTCCTGCCTTCTTTCGCCCCTGGCCTAGGGTGCTCGGGAGCGAGCATCAGCGCCATCTGTTTACAATTATTGCGCCCACTCTCGTGTTCGCGTTAATTGGAAACAGATGGAGCTCGTGGTGGCCCTGGTGCACTTTTGCTCCAAACACGGCGCTTTCACTTTTGGCCGCGCTTGTTTGAATTCCTTGCCTCATCATGTTTTCAGAAGCGAGTATTTCCAATCTGTACAGCCCTGTACCCTTGCATCACTTTACTTCCACAAGTACCTTTCCGTGGCACAGTCCCACTCCCGGGCCCTGCAGGGGTGGTCTGTCGAAGACTGTAAGCTTGCTATTTCAGGAGGACATGTGCCTGCCTGGAGGCATTGTTCGTCTGGTATTTACCCAGTTCTACAAACAGCGGCCTCTGTGGCAGCAGCGGAGCAGCCATGCAGGAGTTGTGTCCCCTGCTCTCTGCGGCGCTGCTGGTTGCAGGGCTACAGGGCGCTGGAGTAACACGCAGGATGCATGCAGCCTTGTTTGGGACGCTGATTGCACTGAAAGACCCGAGCTTCAGAACTAGGAAGATGAAGACGGGAAGGAAGGGCAGGGGGCGGCGGGAATGCAAAAATAATCGCTTTATTCACTGGGGGCTGTCGGGTCCATCTGCTTGAAGCAGTGATTACTGTGGACTGATTTCGGCCACACATTGGTTAAATGTTGAGCTGGGATTAAAACGTAGCTGTACCGTTTACTGGAAGTTATGGGCATAATCTCGCTGGATAGCGAGCCTTTGGGGCTTGGTTGGGGTTTCGACGAGTGGGCAAGCGGGAGTATTAGAAGAGTGAGAGTTATATAACCTTGCCTGGCGTGGGAGGCAGGCAAAGGCTTTCACAGGTGAGTTTATTCATGGGTGAGGCTGTCTTTCCTGAATCTGACCAGTCCCTGTTAACTTTTGGCGAATTGACGGCCCCTCGTTAACAATGAGTTGAGATGTATATATCTCATGACTTTCATCTTTGTCTGACCTCTGATGGGCAAGTCACAGAGAAAGGGGACTAATAGGTTACTAGCCCTTATGCTGTAAGGGGCTTCCTGTCGGCTAATCTCTTCCTGTCTTCTCATCGTCACCTGCGCTGGGTGGGTTTCTACAGATACGTTACAGGTACGACCAAATTTTGCTGTGTGACTGACACGCCCTATGGGTTTCTGCGCACGTCTATTTTAGCCCCTTCGCTGCTAGGCCTCTCCCCCTGTGCTAAGCCTTTTTTTGGCTATTTGAGGTAGTTTGTGCTTAGGCCCCTGTAACTTTTTGACCACAAAAGGTATCCACGCCAAATTTACGTCCTTTTCTTCCAACATCATGGGGATTCTAAAGGTACCCAGGGTTTGTGAATTCCCCAGGAGGGGACCCAGAAATTAGCCAAAATACAGCAATATTTGTTTTTTTAAATGGGATAAAAGTGCTGCAAATGAAAGCGTCTGGGTTTTTCCCTGCAAATGGTATCAAAAAAGGGTTTGTGGGGCTGAAATCACCATTTTCCCAGCTTTTAGGGAATGACAGACGTTTGTCAGAAAACCAACATTTTTTACACAGTTTTGGCATTTTTCTGGGACATAGCCTTTTTTTGCTATTTTTTGTGCTTTCAACCTCCTTCCGGTTAATGTTAGAAATGGGTATGAAAGCAATAATGGATCCTGGAAAGCTATACATTTTTGAAAAGTAGACAAAATTCTGAATTCAGCAAGAGGTCATTTGTGTAGATCCTTCAAGGTTTCTTTATAGAAACTAACAGTTAAATATAGGAAAAAGTGAAAATTAATTGAAAAAAACAGCCTTTTGTGTCAACGTTTTCTCCTGTAACTTCTTCTAATTATGACATCTCTTTGAAAGCAATATACTGTTACATCCGCGGGACGCTAGTGGTTGTGGGAATATATAGGACTTGTAGGTTCACCAAGAACACGAGGAACCCAGAGCCAAAAACTGAGCAGCGAGTTGCAATGGTTTTTTATTATGTTCCGGGTATATAGCAATTATTGTGGGAAAATGTATACATGGAAACATCGGTATTAAAGACACCTATGTATTTCTGAAATGGGAGCAAAATATAGAGTTTAGAAACAGTAGATATTTGCACATTTCCGACATTGGAAACACTCATACTAGCATGAGAATTATCGGTCATTTTTCAAAATGACTTCTTTTTTACACATTGTCTTTCATTTGGAAGGCAGAAATGCATTGAAAGTCAATAGGTAATAACAGTTGCTTTACAAATCTGAATTACCCTATGTCTCCTGATAAAAATGGTACGTCACTTGTGTGGGTAGGCATAGTGCCCACGACAGGAAACGGCTCAAAACGCAACGTGAACACACCACATTTTCACAATGAAAAATTACCCTTTTTTTGCAAAGTGCCTAGCTGTAGTTTTTTAACCCTAGCTCTGCCGGCAGCTAGGTAAACCTAGCAAACCTATACATTTTTGAAAAATAGACACCCAGGGGAATACAGGATGGGGTGACTTGACTGGCTCCCACCAGGTTCTGTTACCCAGAATCCCTTGCAAACCTAAAAAAAGTTTTAAAAAAACAAAACATTTCCCCACATTTCTGTGGTGGAATGTTCTGGTATCTGCGTAGGTCCACAAAGTTCCACCCACCCCGCGTTCCCCAAAGTCTTCCGAGAAAAATGGTACCTCACTTGTGTGGGTAGGCCTAGTGCCCGCGACAGGAAACGGCACAAAACGCAACGTGGACACAACACAATTTCACAGTGAAAAATGACCCTTTTTTTGCAAAGTACCTACCTGTAGTTTTTGAACCCTAGCTCTGCCGGCACCTAGGTAAACCTAGCAAACCTATACATTTTTGAAAAATAGACACCCATGGGAATACAGGATGGGGTGACTTGACTGGCTCCCACCAGGTTCTGTTACCCAGAATCCCTTGCAAACCTAAAAAAAGTTTTAAGAAAACACAACATTTTCCTCACATTTCTGTGGTGGAATCAGTGCTTAATTTGTGCCGGTGCTTTCCGGTGCTTGGCACCAGCACCTAATTATCAGGGCCGGGTCTACACGGATTAGTGCACGTAATTGATTTATAGTAATTTACTTCGCTATCGCTACAGGACTTGGCAGTACTGTTGTACTTTGTTGTGTTCAAGTGTTCAACTGACAACTACTTCTCGTCCGGAGACTCTGCCAGTATATATGACTTCTTCTCAATGATGTTCTGATAATCTCACTGCTCTAAGTTGATAATGAAAAATCAATGTAATGTTGATTGTTGATGCAGTGTTGCCTTCGCCGGCCCAGTGGGTGGGACAAAGAGTTGGGCTGGATTTTATATTGTGGATTGGCAGGATTGCGCATGCATTCGCCTCGTTGCCACGCCCCAGCATACCCGCACGGTCCGACCGAGTCATCGTGGTACGTTCACTTCAATGGCCGTTCACTCACTGTCTCAATTAAGTCCTGAACGACGCAACCTGGACGACTTTGGCCAGCATTGAGACTTGAAGTTGAGTAGCCAGTACTGGCAACAGCTGCACCAGGTGAGACGGGGCCTCCTGGCTGGCGGGCCGAATCAATCAGTTAATAAAGCTGCTCAGCAGCCGGCAGTGCATAGATTCCTACTCCCAGTCTCCCACTCAATGTACTGGCCCCTGTCACTGACTGTCCCCGTCCCACTCCCATCCAGTATACTCCCAGCGCGAAGTGTGTTGCGGGCGAGCCTGTGAGCCTCAGCCTGACCTGCCTTGGCTGAGCCAAGAGGAGACAGAGATTCATGAATGATGAATGAATCTCAAATCTCAATATATTCTTACTGATATGTTGATGTTGATGGCGTGGCGGCTGTTAGATCGGTGTTGCCGGGCAGGGCTCAGGCTGGATTCTACAAATCTGTGTGGCGGGTGGGGGAGGGGGGGGGGGCATTTGCCGCTTTGCCACGCCCCAGCATACCCGCTCACGGCCACACCCCACCATCGAGTCATTATCATTGAGTGATTGAAATAATGGCAGTTCAACGGTTCAAGAACCGAGAGTGCCTGCCCTCACTGCCAGCCAGCACGACCTGGACGATGTTGCATTGCATGGGTGAGTACTAGCCCCTGCCAGTAGTGGGTGCTAGTGGCAATCACTGTGATTGAATGCAGCAGCACCAGGTGACTTGAGGTAGGGCCTGGCAGGCCTAATCAGCTAAATTACAGCAGCCTAAGACAATCAGTGGCTGGCGGTAACTTAAGTTTTACTAACCAAAACAGTAACTCAGTACTGATTTGAAGAAGTTAAATTAGTTAAGTAGCGTAGCCGCCATGCCACCATGATCATGAATATGCTGCCCGACCGTGCAGTGGGTGGCCTGGTGGTGGAACAAACTCCTGTGTGAACGTGGGATTTAATCTTATACGGGGGTGCAGGTCAGGACAAGATGCCTGCAGGCAGCTGCATTTCTCTGGGTTGCTTGCTTCATGTGACTGACTGCCTGGAATCAACTCGCCCGGGCCCCTTCTTATCTTGAATAAGGTCACAAGAAGTTACTTCTCTCTCGTAACAGAAGAGATAACATTGTGTGTTGTTTAGAATGAAATGAAGCGAACCTTTTGCAAAGGCATAATGTGCAGCGTGGTGGTGGCGTGACGGTCGCAGCGGGTCAGGTCACCCGGTCACCGTGTGGTAGTGTAGTAGCAATGTAACCAGTATTGACACTAAAGGGCTCCTACTTATCCAGTAGTCTATGATACTTTCTAGTGTCTAGCACTAAGGAGCAAAATGCCGCTACTCTGGGACAACTCCATGCTAGGTGCAGAAAGTCCGCATCTGGCATCCCACAGCATGCACAACAAATGTCGTTGACATAGTGTGATGGGGGTGCAATACTTTCTATGGTGGAGATATTTAACGTGTACCAACCATAATCGATAGTTCGGGATAGCAGACTATATGCCCATTGTTCATCTGCGTTTTCCGTTTCTACATCTCGCTGCTTGAGGTCTTGAGCTCTTGGTTTGCAAAGTGGCACCTTGACTTGCATATAATAACCAGGTAATACGTTGCAGTGTGGATTGCTCAATAGAGTTTCGGCATGTAGCTCCGGTGCACCATCAGGAAACGATTGAAACGTCTCTCAGCATGTGGTGCAGAATCTGTGGATCAAAAATGAGCCTAGTGGAGTGTTAGGATCTGCTATTATGTCTTGTGTTGTGTGGTTATAAAGGTGCCCCTGGGAATAGACACCCCACCTTCATCAAATGCAGCTGTTGTAGTCGAGTAGATACCCTACGATCTGAAATCAGCGGCAAGGCCAGGTTATGTAATGTGGGGTTCCAGCTAGCATAGATAACCTCTAGGGACAATTGCCACCTGAGATGGTGCCGTGCCCAGACTGTACAGTTTACCGTGTCCACCTCAGATCTAGGGCACTTCATAAGTAGGCACAACACCGTCGACAACGGGCAGGACGCAATGTTGTCAATGACTCAACAGCGAGGTTCCTATCTACCTTTGAGAGCTTTCAGGAGTTTTTTCAGGAGCTTGGGGTGTAAGCACCTGCTCAAAATATTGTCTTCCTCTGACCTAGCAGAAGAGGGGGAGTCGAGGCTTTGTTAAGATTACCTAGTTTCTGCTCAGGGTGGGAGAGTAATTGCTCGGTCTTCCTCTTTCATGAGGTTGAAGACAATGCCCTGAATGAAAAATAGGAAATAAAATTGAAAAAAAGATACAGGACTACTGCTTATGTCACCAATTTGAATTATTTACCTTTTCCCCATCCTTTTACTCGTTTGACATCATCTCTGCCTGGCAGATGCTGGCATCTATGTTTCTGCATTTCTCTACCCCCCGCTTTATTTTGGTGGCATGCACACAGCATTTTGCTGCCCCTATAACAAGGGTAATGCTGCGTAACTGCGTATATTGTTAGTCCTTATTTGGCCTTACTCTGTGGAAGGCTGGCTCCCTTGCTGAAATTCATCTGACTTTTCGCAGTGCCAGTTGAGGATGTGGGTGGAGCTAATCGAGGAAGTGGGTGTGGCCTCCGACAAAGATTTGAGCACCTGCACTTCATATTTTACAAATTAAGCACTGGGTGGTATGTTCTGGTATCTGCGTAGATCCACAAAGTTCCACCCACCACGCGTTCCCCAAAGTCTTCCGAGAAAAATGGTACCTAACTTGTGTGGGTAGGCCTAGTGCCCGCGACAGGAAACGGCGCAAAACGCAACGTGGACACAACACAATTTCACAGTGAAAAATGACCCTTTTTTGGCAAAGTGCCTAGTTGTAGTTTGTTAACCCTAGCTCTGCCGGCAACTAGGGAAACCTAGCAAACCTATACATTTTTTAAAACTAGACACCCGGGGGATTCCAAGGAGGTATGGCATGCGTGGATCCCCCAAAGCTTCCTTACCCAGAATCCCCAGCAAACCTCAAAAATCACTTTTTTCACACATTTTTATGTGAGAAAGTTGTGGCGTCACCGGGCTGACACAAATTTCCTACCATCCAGGGTTCCCCCGGGTCTCCCGATAAAAAATGGGGCCTCACTTGTGTGGGAGGCCCAAGTACTCACGGCAGACAAGGGCCCAAAACGTATTGAGGCGACATCAAAATTGCCTATCTCAAAACAACCTTGTTTTGCAAGAGGGGTCACCTTTGTTTTTGTCCCCCGTGCTCGCGGCCATCTCGGGAAACCTACCAAACCCACACATTTCTAAAAACTAGACACCCGGGGGATTCCAGGGAGGTATGGCTTGCGTGGATTGAGGTTTGCAGGGGAATCTGGGTAAGGAAACGTTGGGGGATCCACGCAAGCCATTCCTCCCTGGAATCCCCCGGGTGTCTAGTTTTCAGAAATGTGTGGATTTGGTAGATTTCCCTAGCTGTCCGCCGAGCACCGGGCTAAAAACCCAGGTGACCCCCCTTGCAAAACCAGGTTGTTTTGTGATAGGCAATTTTGATGTCGCCTCACTACGTTTTGGGACCTTGCCTGTCGCTGGAACTTGGGCCTGCCACGCGAGTGAGGTACCATTTCTATTGGAATACTTGGAGAAAGGTGGGGGATAGGAAAGTTGTTGTTTCTTTCTGCAGCGTGAAAATTTGCAATAATGCAAGGAAAATGTGACAGACATTTTGAGGTTTACAGGTCATTGCGGGTAAGATAACATGTTGGTATCAACAAGAGAGACATCACCATGTACTCCCATGGGTTTTAAGTTTACGACAAGAGCTACAGTTGGTAGGTTATTCTTAGATGGAATGTACACCTTGGCAGAGAGACTAAAAAGACAAACATTCCTGCATAGCCATCTATTCCTCAAGCACACACACATACTGGTTGGATTTGGCACGAGGGCGAGTGATGGTTCAGTATATAAAATGTTATTAACAAGAGATTTCACAAAAATTAAATGCACTGTCAATAATTAAACGGACAAAGAACTGAACCAGTGACTCGCAGCTCGTGAGCTGTAAAGCCACGGCAAGGCACCAACCGCTTTACAGGCCATTCACACACCTTTCATACGTGATACACACAAGACCATTCACACCACCAAACACGAAACCAACACATTACAACACTCACAAAAAGGTACAAGGTACAGCCTGCTTGAGAAAGACAGACAAGACAAATATTTCTGCACTACCACCTATTCCTCAAGCACACAGACCTACTGGTTGGATTTGGCACGAGGGTGAGTGATGGTTCAGTATATACAGTTGTATTAACCAGAGATTTCACAAAAATGAAATACACTGTTAATAATTGAAAGGACGAGAAACGGAACCATTGACTCACAGCTTGTGAGCTGTAAAGCCACGACAAGGCACCAACCGCTTTACAAGCCATTCATACAACTTTCATACGTGTGACACACACAAAACCATTCACACCGCCAGCCGCGGGCCCAGCACATTACAACACTCACACCAGCAGACAGCGCCATTCAAGGCCCCATCACTTTCACACGCCCCCATTCCTGTCACAGCACCCACACCAGCTCAAGGATTGCGTGGAGTGGCATTTAGCTAGCAGTGTGTGTAGTGACCAGCAGCAAGTCACTACACACACACCGCCAGCCAAGCGCCCGTTCACGCACACCGCCAGCCAAGCGCCAGTCCATGCACACCGCCAGCCAAGCGCCAGTCCATGCACACCATCAGCCAAGAGCCAATCCACGCACACCGCCAGCAAAGCGCCAATCCACGCACACCGCCAGCCAAGCGTCAGTCCGCTCTCCGCCAGCCAAGCACCAGTCCACGCACACCGCCAGCCAAGAGCCAATCCACACACACCGCCAGCCAAGCGCCAATCCTCGCACACCGCCAGCCAAGCGCCAATCCACGCACACCGCCAGCCAAGCGCTAGTCCACTCACCGCCAGCCAAGCTCCAGTCCACTCACCGCCAGCCAAGCGCCAGTCCATGCACACCACCTACCTAGCTCCAGTCCACGCATACCACCAGCCAAGCGCCAGTCCACGCACACCGTCATACATTTTTTTTAAACAAGAAAGAAAACACAAACAAACTGCAACTAAATACAAAACTATAACTACAAAAACAACAGCAGTAACTGAAGACATCATTCTATTGCCAAACGTTAAACTGAACTATATAAAACTATACAGACCAGGCAGTACACTATTACTCATGGTTGCTCCCAAAAACTCTTTTGAGTGTGATACAATATGAAACATGTGGGCGCACACAGCCCAGGATTAGAAGGACAATCGGCACAGTGCATACGACTCTCCTTCCGCACACCTCTTCGCAAGCAGACTCTACATCTCTTACAGGGATTGTGTTTTTTGGGCGTGGGAGGAATTAAATCAGGAAAGTGGCGATCTTTCAATCTAGCCACATCCTCCACCACTCCCAACTCTAGGAACACTTGCCTGTTCCACAACAACAAGGCTGCCTATCACAGACTCCTGAAACTGAACGAAAGTCAACTTTGACGCAGGAGAACACTCCTTGAACACAACAAAAGCATTGAAAGTTGCTAAATTGAAGAGATGGATGGCCAACTTATTATACCATATGTAAGCCTTTCGAATAGCAGTGTAAGGTTCCAACCTCTGATCTACTCTATCAACACCACCCATGTGCTTATTGTAGTCTAAAATGCACACAGGTTTGCGCACTTCAGCAATCTGACCCCAAACAGCCACAGGTGAAGTACTCTCATCATGGATGGTAGTCAGCATGTACACATCCCTCCTGTCCACAAATTTCACAGCTAGTAGTTCATCACTACGCAAGGAACTGCACTGTAACCTCTGAAGTTTTTTGCAAACAAGCTCTTTTGGATACCCTTTACGGTTAGAGCAGATTGTGCCACAAGCAAAAGTATCCACTTTGAACAATTCCTTAAACAATTGCACAGCAGTGTAGAAGTTATCAAGGTACACATGGTGACCTCTGTTAAAGTCCTCTAGCAAAATCCCACACAATTGTCTCTGAAACTCCAAAAGTGGACGGACAACCAGGGGGGTCAATAGTGGAATCCCTACCAGTGTATACACGGAAATTAAAAACATATCCTGTCCTACTCCCAGACAACATTTACAGCTTAATTGCTAGGAATGTACTGCCTAAAAACCAAACGGCCCTTGAACAGGACCAAAGACTCATCAATAGATATTTCTTTCCCTGGAGCATAGATCTCTGAAAATCAATCTACAAAATGATCAAAAACAGGCCGAATCTTAAAAAGACGGTCACAGTCAGGGTGATCTTGTGGCAACGCCAAAGCATTATCAACAAAATGCAGCATCCGAAGCAAAAGTAAATACCGAGTAAATCACGAGTCATAATTGCAGGAGATATGGCCTTTGCCATCAAGGGACTGGTAGACCAATATGAAGCCATTGACGGCTTCCTTATCAAACCCATCAATAAAGTCAAACCCAAAAACGTAATCTCTTCCAGATTTGTGGGAGTCCACCGGGTAGCTCTAGAGTGGGGCCTAAGTCTGGCACTGTTGTCCCTCAAACACTGTTCAGCATACAAATTAGTCTGCTCAACAATCTCACCCAAAAATACATCATCCATAAACAACTGAAAAAACTGTATTGGCAAAAAATGTTCACAATTCACTCTACACCCTGCATCACCACTAAAGGCAGGCAACACCGGTTGCACCATGTTTGGATCAACCCAAAATCCTGCACTTCCAGTAGGAAGCCTAGCAGCCTCAGGTTGCAATCCAGATGCCTCTTGTGCCATCGGCACAGCAGTGTCCTCCTCTAAAACAGGCACTTCATCCACACTAAGAGTAGCTTCATCGACACCGAGAGTAGCTTCATCCGCACTGAGAGTACCTTCATCATCTGATGATTCCATGTGGAGGGAAAACTCACTGCCTGAATCTTCCCCTCCCCCCTCTCCCTCAGACACACTGTCAGTCTCATAATCCTGCTCAGAGGAAGATTCTAGAAGCATACCAACCACCTGCTGAGCAGTCATTCTACGGCTAGCCATAATGCTTACTAATAAAGGTAACTTGTCAAACAAGTCAACAACAACAAACCCTTTGTAAGAAAATAAATAAGCAAAATGTAGCTTTATCACAAAGACCTATATACTCCAACACTATACCACTCACTTGACAGAAGCAGCTAGACTCACCACCACCTACTCTACACAGACACAGTAAGGATCAACAATATCCCACACCACTTACAAAAAAATTAATTCATGCAGGAAAATAATACTCATTTGGAGTAAACGCAACAAAAATGTTTTTCTTACCAAATAAATGCAATTAGCAAAACTGCAGAACAACTGCCGAAACCACAAACAGAAATCAAAAGCTTTACACTAGAATAAAACGGAGAAAAAAATGACAATCACATATTCAAATAATGCACCAATCCACACACAATCCACAAGCTAAGCTAAAGGGTAGGTGGACCTAAGAGTATAAATAAAATATTCACCCCTGTAAAAGTGGACCAACCCTTGCCCTTGAGGCCACTCATGAACACAAAAATGTAAAAACCCCTGTTGTCTAGTGGCTTCTGCCCCCCTTGGGGGCAATAGGCCTTAAAAACACACTGCTGACCTGCCACCAAAAGAGGACAGAAATGGCCACCATCATCCTACCATAAAGGGGAGCGACCCTTGCCCAAGGGGCCACTCCCCACAAACAAATCCCTGGTGGTCTAGTGACATGACAAGCCCCAACCCCCAAAGGAGAGCGACCCTTGACCAAGGGGTCACTCTCCCCCCAAAAAATCCCTGGTGGCCTAGTGGGTCCTAGATATAAAAAGGCGAGATCTTCCCCCCCACCCAATGTGGGCAGAAAGCCAAAAACATAGCCCCCAAGGGGGAGTGACCCTTGCCCAAGGGGCCACTCCCCACAAACAAATCCCTGGTGGTCTAGTGGGCCAAACATGGGGGGAGACAGCCCCCAAAGGAGAGCGACCCTTGCCCAAGGGGTCACTCTCCCCCCAAATAATCCCTGGTGGCCTAGTGGGCCCTAGGTTAAAAAAAAAGGCTTGATCTTCCCCCCCCCCAGAGGGGCAGACCAAGCCAAAAAACATTGCCCGGATAAGGGGAGCGACCCTTGCCCAAGGGGCCACTCCCCACAAAAATCCCTGGTGGTCTAGTGGGCCAAATATGGGGAGAGACAGCCCCCAAAGGAGAGCGACCCGTGCCCAAGGGGTCACTCTTCCCCCCCCCCCCAAAAAATCCCTGGTGGCCTAGTGGGCCCTAGGTTAAAAAAAAGGCTTGATCTGCCCGCCCCTCCCCCATGGGGGCGGGGGCCAAAAACATACCCCCGAAGGGAAGTGACCCTTGCCCAAGGGGCCACTCTCCACACATTGCTTGCTGGTGGTCCAGTGGGCCAATTTTTTTATTTAAATAATTATAAAAGCCAATAACTAATGCCCCCATAAGGGGAGCAACTCTTGCCTAAGGGGCAGCTCCCCCAAACAGTAAATGGATTCAAAATGAAAAAAAAAAAAACATCCCTGTGTCTAGTGGGCATTCTTGCTGCACGATCATGCAGCAGGAATGCGCAAAAGAAGAATCGGGGGAAAGGAAAACCCTTTCCTTTCCCCCAATGCCTCTTTTGCTGAAATCCCCCCCTCCCCAGAGGAAAAACGTATCTCTTTATTCCCTGACGCGCTGGAAGCAAATGGCTTCCAGCGCGTCGGGGAACAGAGAAACCTCTAATGACGTCAGCGCACCACGCGCGCTGACGTCGTTGATGACGTAGGCGGGGGCAGACAGGGGAAGGGCTTCCCCTGCCTTCCCTGGTGAAATCACGAAGATCGGTGTCCCACGGGGGGGGAGCGCCAGCCCATCCCCCATGGGTGGGTGCCATGACGGCCGGGAGCCGTCATGAGCACACGCCCAATGTGTGTCTTGACGGCTCCCGGCCGTCATGAGCACAGAAGGGGATAGAGTCCTCTGCATTGTAGAGTCAGTTGTGAAAAAATAAATAAATAAACAGGCCTTTGTTCTTCTAGGAGGATAGAGAGGTTCTGTTCGTGTGGGAATTACACTCTACTGAATGCAACATACACTCCACACAATACCACATAATTATATGCTACATTATTACACTGCACTCAATGCAACATACACTCCAAGTAATACCACTCAGTGCCCCAGAATTACACGCCACATAATTACACTCTACTGAACTGAATGCAACATACACTCCACACAATACCACTCAGTGCCACATAATTATATGCTGCATAATTACACTGCACTCAATGCAACATACACTCCAAATACCACTCAGTGCCACATAATTACACGCCACATAATTACACTCTACAGAATGCAACATACACTCTACACAGTACCACTCAGTGCCACATAATTATATGCTACATAATTACACTGCACTCAATGCAACATACACTCCAAATAATGCCACTCAGTGCCACATAATTACACGCCACATAATTACACTCTACTCAATGCAACATAAATACTCTACATAATACCACACAGTGCCACATAATTATATGCTACATAATTACACTGCACTCAATGCAACATACACTCCAAATACCACTCAGTGCCACTTAATTACACTCTACTGAATACAACATACACTCCCCATAATACCACTCCATGCCACATAATTACCCGCCACATAATTGCACTGTACTCAATGCAACATAAATACACGCCACATAAATGCACTCAATACCACATACCCCAATCAACATAAATGCACTCCACACCATGACACAAGTTCACTAAGCATAATTTCACTCAACACCACAGTTCCAGGTCACACATTTCAACTCCACACATTTCCAATACACACTGCACAATTACACACCAAACAACATATTTCAACTCCACAATCCACAACGTACCTCCAATCCACACACCATATAGTGTCACCACCTGAGCACCAAACATCATTCACCACCACCATTTTGCATCAGCGCACCACCTAAGCATCACGTCAGTCTGCCCTTGCAATCTGGCATCTGTTGATTCTCTCCTAGTGTCCGTCCCCTGCTCGTGTTCTAATTGAATTACTGTATTCCAATCTCCACTCCCGCGTTATTTATGTCCCGCTCCCCCATAACAAAAAATTTATAACAAACAAGCATGAGCACAGGCAAGAAGAAGTTGCCAGCAGTGCAAGTACAAAAAAACTAGAAGACATTTTTTATGTTAAAATCTTTTTTTAATCAGGTTTTTCAGTTGTATATAATGTCGTCTTCGTTTGTATAAAGGTAACAAAAATGTTTTAACACTTTTTATTATAGCTTTTCAACATAATGCACAGCAGCCACAATGCTCTACAACATAGCCAAAAGTTCTGGCTAAACACATAAGGTCCCAAAGGCGAGACCTATTGCCTATGCTCGTTTTAAATTGCACTTTTGAAATAGAAAAATCTGTGTTTCTCCCACCTGTTTATCTTACGTTTGATTTAATCATTCTTAAGACTTACTTGTGTTGAAATATAAGGGCAATACTCTTGTGAGACCTAACATAACTGTGGAGTTTTCAATTTTAGTTTTTAACCAAGATGGAGCACACAGTTTGCTGTGCTTCAGCTTGTTTCGATAGGTATAATGGATGAGGCCTGGTATAGTCTGGCTAGTGACGTGCATGCTCTGATATCTACAGCAGTTCACAATGTCCCATCAGTTTACATGATTTTCTGATGGAACCTTCTACTCTTTACGTAGACTGTATCATCCTATGCTTAGATGTGTTTTGGACAAGGCCCTCTGTCCTCTTGCTGTACTTTTTCTAACAGCATCCTTATGTGCAAACCTATTGTTACTAATTCTTACACATAGAGTGGGTTTGTGCTTCACCCAAAAGTGTATTCTCTTACTTAATGGTAATGACTTTCCAGTGTGTCATTTTGTGTCCTATGAAATGCTTACCTTGCAGTGCATGGGGGACTGTTTAACATCACAAAAGAATTCTGAATCTTCGCACATTCAATTCTTTATCTCATAGATGCATTGTACAAAGAAACTAACTGTTTATTTCGTTATTTTTCATTGCTGCAGTTTTTGTTTAGTCCGTTCTCAAAATGTAAGCCAAACAGATTTTTTAAATATGCTATCTCATATGCTCCTCCACAACTTTTGTGTGCCTTGGTGATTGCAGAAATGAATATCTCCCTGTCATTTGCGATTGGATCTAGGTTGGAAGAGTACCAAAGTATTCATATGTTGCTCTTATTTTGCCTACTTCATTAATATGGTGTATTAAAAGGGAGGGAACTGCTTTTCTGTTCCACCCAAGGCCTTGGGAGTAAACCTCACCCGCACTTATTTCTGACACAAACTAAATATATAATCTCTGCACTGGGGTGCCGCACCCTCAACAAAGTTAGCCCAAATAAGTTATTTTTAGCTCTCGTTCGACAGCACAGCCGTCACAAGACTTAATATGATGAACTATGAGGTGCTTTCAGGAGCACTACAAAGAGGGGCTTTGGCTTCGCCCACATGCTGGTAGCCAGGTGTATACGTTTTGATCAGACAGGAGTTATGTGCTTCTCCTCTACACAGCTCTGATTACTTTGTTCATGTATCCTTCTCCTGAGCAAGCAGCAGCATAGCTGCCTGAGCTTGAATTTTCAAGGGTACACAAATGAGATTGTAATGCTGTCAAAGTGTATTTGATAAGTAGATCATTTATGGTGTTTGTTTTGTATCTGGCAGCAGCACAGATGGGAGGACGGCAGTCAAATGGAATGTATTCCAGTTCCAGCTCCCTCCCATTCCATCAGTAACTTTAGACATCAGAGTGCAGTTTTGTGTTGAGAGCAGTATGGGATGTCCAACGCTACACTAAGTCAGCTGTTTTTGACCTTATGTGTTCAGCGCACTACAGAGACAGTAGACACATGTTGGTTGCCACAAGTTCAGGATTTAATTCAGCTGAAATTGTGTGCTTCCACTAAAAAGACTGCTTGTATTTCACTTTTTGGCTTGTGGCAAACCTTATACTTGATACCGCAGGACGGAGTTGGTTATGGTAGCAAGCCCATGGTCTTTACTATAGGCGTGATCTGTTTATTGTTAAGTACTTTCATAAAGGGACTAGGCCAGACATATTTGTTGGGAAAAGCATATGTTAAATTTGATAGAAATATGTGTGATTGTACTGTATATTAAAACCTACAGATGGGTATTTTGTTACATGGAAGCTCACACAATACACACAAGGGTTTTGGTGTTGGTTACCCCATTTGAATTACCATGGATGTAGAAGGTTTGCTCTGAGAATCCTTGATAGGCCCTCTTAGAAGTTACAGCATTTTTTTTTAGCCATCTGTAACTTTATGTACTTTACAAATTTTATGACCCTGTGCACAACAGTTATTTGTGGAAATGCATAGGTTCCATACTGTCAATACAAATTGGTTATGATAAGGTATTGGTCTCATTTGCACTGGTAAACGTTATGTCCGATGCCACTATATCAGCCCTAAGCACTGATTCTAACAGGAGAGGTATCGTTGGAAAGGGGAGAATGACAATTCTTAAAGGTTAACTGTATAAAGAATCATGATTTTATTCAATACAAGGAGGCTAGCATCATGGATTAAAGTTTATTCACTCCTTCTGAGCTGCAACCATTAAAAGTTCCAAGAATAGGAATGAAAAACGACTTCCCAATGATTAGAACTCCCAAGTCCACATAAATCTGTGTCCTCCATGTTCTTCCTCCTATGTTTCTCTTCTTCATATTCTCTTTTTCTTTCTTGTTTTCATATCATAAATGTTTACTGTTCTGAAAAATGTAAACACAAAATGTATCTTTCTTCCCAGCTTAATTAGTTACATAAATTATCTTATTCACATCAACTTATTACTTTAGTGGCTCATATCTTCAACATCCTGTATTTGTATCATTTTATTACCAGCCACTTCCACCAAACAATCTGTAAGGGTGTGGTGGGATAATACTACTCATTCACTCTACCGGACCGGGCTGCTCAGAGTGAATGGGTAGGAATACGGGAGTTCCACACATCGTAACCGACACTACAATTTAGTGCTTACCTCTACCGGTACTCGATGCCCCTAACCACTGACCCAACCTGGGTCTTGGTGTAGATCAACTGATACCACACATTGTTTAGGGTGCTGTGCGTGTGGTCATTAACGATACCTGAAATTAGGTCTTGACCACCACCAAAAAAGTGTAGGTAGTATTTAGTCTGGTCCTGAGGAATTGCAATCTAATAGATAACCGTCAAGAAACATGTTGACCGTTTTAGCACATACCCTCACAATCCTTAGAGTGAGAATGTGCGTTTTGTTCTGGTTTTAATCAGGGTAGTGACCACAACTCATTAAAATTGTTCTGGGTGGGTCACTAACCCCTGTTTTATCTTTCACATCCCCCACACATCACAGTCACCTACACTAGCTACCTATCCATTGGGGCCCTCACACGCACTACACCTAACAGCATTGGGAATAAAGATCTCCGCAAAGAAGGCCACATCCCGGGCGCCTGATCGGGTATTGCACCGCTGACCCGATAAGGAGCAAGACCCGAAGATGAAGGAAGACACCCGCTTGTTGGGTGTGTGAGGGTCTCCTTTCCAAAAGGAGGATCCTTTTCTCCAACTCACCCTTGTTATCCATACCCTGTTACCTTGTGTGTTCTTACCATTACCTGCATCACACTACAGGAACTGCATACTGTAGGAAGGTGGAATCTGACTGCATGGTTGCCCCCACTTTTTTCCTGGTGTTTGAATGGTTTTTGACTAGTCTGGCTGGGATCCTGCTATCCAGGACCCCAGCCTATCTGCTTACTCCCTTAAATGACTGGTGTGTATATTAGATGCACTAGTGATTGGATACTGTGGTACCTTATGAGCCCCTAGTATATGGTACCTTAGGTACCAAGGGCATAGGTACTTCACAGGCCTACCAGGGGCTGAAGCATGTATTATGCCACCCCTGGGAAGCAGACTAAACCTGACACCACAGGCCTGCTACTGCAGCCTGGGTGAGGTAGCGTTAGCACTCCTCACAGAGGTATAGGTTCCTATATCTCACCATACACACACATATAAACCTATCAGCCACCCCTATGGCAGGCCCTATCAATCCTGAGGGCAGGGTGCTTGGTTTACAATGTGAGGGGGTGCCTCTGCCTGAGCAGGGCCCCTCTGCAGCTGATAGGGTCTATTCCTTGTGGCTGCGGTTAAACCATATACTCTTAAGTGCATTATAACCTCCCGGTTAATGCTAACTTTGGAATGACTGCATCAAAACATGTCGTGTTTGGTGTCAAACAACTTGGAATCATACCCCCACATCAGTCCATGATGTGTGAGTATGATCCCACCTTTCTAGAGGGGACGACATGTACCTACTGTGGTAACACTGTAGAAATCTGAAAGAGCCCTGGCATCACAAAATGGATGCCACCAGCACAGACACTGGGCTGCCCTCCTGCTGCTGACTGAAACTCGCAGTGGAGGAGGCCAAACAATAGGCATCCTGTCACAGGGAGGTGTCACTACCTTCCAGACAGGATTTAGTGTATTGGGGCTGGGTGGGTGGACTTCTAGAGTGCTTTCAAGTCCTGCACTGGGGGAGCAGTAGGCTCCTCTCTGCATATGCCAGCTCAAACGGTTCAGGGGCTACCTGTCCCTGCTCTGGCGCGTAACTGGACAAAGGGAAGTGGGTGTAACCACCCCATACCCTGACCCTCCCAGAGGAGTGGTCATAGAGCTAGTCCCTCCCCTATCTTCAGTATAAGATAGCCAACCTTGCCATTGCAAAGTAGATGACCCTGGACGACGCTCTACAGAGAAGAATCCTGGCCCTTCGACATTCCACTACCCTTGGAAGACAGAAGAATCTCCCTTGGAGTCAAGGAGTGACTCTCCTGCTTGGCAGGCACCAAAAACTTGAATCAACGGTCGCAAACTTTCCCGCTCCCGCCAGAGTCCGAAGTCCCTGCAGCCCCAGAAGTGGATTTCCTAACTTCTCGACGGCCATTGTGAGTCCTCAGCAGAGCTGAGGCGAGTGGACCCCACGAGTGACGAGGGACAGCAATACCCGGGTACCGTGCACTATTGTCGAGTGCAACCCCTTCACGACGTTCTACGAACTTGTGCTTTGGACCACTTGTGGCCCAAGCCTCCAGCAGGTTTTGCAGCGAAAATCCGAGGCCTACCCCGTCCCGAGTGACCGTGGGCTCCTGTGAAGCACTTCCTCAAGAGGCGTCTTCGCGATCCCTTGCCCGTTGGCTTGTGGGTCCCCCGAAGACTTTCTGATCGACTCAAAGGGCTCCCCTGGTTGCTCCAGGCCTGCCCTCACTCACCCTCGCTGGGTGAGTCCCTCAGACCTTGCTGGTCTGCACCATCGACTTTCTTCACTCTACACAAGACTTGCTGTTGCCAAGGCTTGTTGGCTCCAATCCGGTTGCAGACACCGCCATCAGCTGCAGACGTCGTGGGACACTCCGAATCCAGCTGCTGGTCATCGTCGATCTCTCCTGGACCTCGTGAGCGAAGAGTCAAAACACCCTTGATCACCTGAAATCACCCGACATCCGTGGGCATCCATGTTCCTTGCCCCGGGTCACTGGCAAGTGACTGTGAACACTGTCCCTTCAATTTTCAGGTCATCTGCATCTCGAATCCAGCCTTGGATTCCACCGGACACTTCTTCAGTCTTCGCAAGCAGCAAATCTTCTTTGGTCTCCATAGAAAACAGCGACGCGACGCGACGCGACCCGACACCAAAAGACACCTATGCACCCGGCTTCCCTGGTTGAGGTAACTCGAGCACTCTGGTGCCCAAGTGTGTGTTGGCCCTCGAATTACTTACCTTGTAAGTGGCTTGCTTGTAGACTTCCTTGAAGTACCCTAAAACTTCAAAAATCAAACCGCGACTTGCTCCTTTGTAATCAATAGGGAACCCGCAGCTGTGTTCACACACTGCATGCGTCTCCCGTGGGTCTGTTAGTTACCTGCTTTCACTGCAGTAGTGAAGCCTCAGCGATCCTACAGGCCCTAGGCCTTGTCATTTTGCAAGTCGACTTTCCTAAACCTCTTTTTACGTCTCGCTTGACCCAGCGCATGCGCTGGTCTGGCGAGACTTATTGAGAGGGCTCCAAAAAGTGCTATCAGGCCAGCCTAGAGCTACAGTGCATGTGCGCGAGGGCGCGCGCGCCTCACTTTCACGGCCGCTTTGATGTTCGATCGCGATCACTTTCGTGGCCGCACGGCTGCTTGGCATAGCCAATAGGTCTCGCTTTTGGGACCTTATAAGTATTTAGTTATGCAACTGTTAAATGGCTAAACACTTATAAGGTCCCAAAGGCGAGACCTATTGGCTATGCCAATGCTTGTTTAGTATATGGTCTGGTACGCCCCTAGGGCCCCAGCCATATTTGTGCTTAACTTATTGTGAAACGTTGATATTTGAATGTGTTCCTGGCTTCTAATATAAAGAGATTAGTAGAGTGTGTCTAGAAATAAATACATATATATTTGAGATATATACCTGTGTGGTGTCCTTTCATTTGGTAATTCAAGAGATTATAAGGTAAAACAAGCTGCTTTACATTCCTCTGAGACTTAGCCTGAAGGCTGCTCTCCACAGAAACCACTAGGATAGCTTTCTTTAAAAGGTTGTCTTAAACCTATCTACCATAAGAGTCGACTTGGACTGGTGCAAGGTGGCCACTATAACTAGTGACCAGCATATGCCAGGCCAACTTCTCACACATACCATTTCTAGTTTCACTGTCTTTTGGGCATGTATGCTGGACCTTATTATTTAATAGCCCATCATTCCCCTCCTTGGATAAGATAAATGTTTTACTTGCCATGGCACCCCTCACCGAATGTGCCAAATACCTAGCCAAATCAATACCTGCATCTATGATTGCAAACTTAATCCACTTTGCAGTGCTTGCATTTGTAACAGCTTGAATAGTTTTCATTTATATTAATAACTGATCCACTCCAGCACTCCTTTTTTCCCATCATTCTACACTCATATTCTTTTATACATTTAACCACACATAATTTTGGTGAATTAACTAAATTTGGATAAAATGTAGAAGGTTACTTTATCCATGTTCTTTTCCAGATCCTGAACAAAACTCCTGTTGGTTGATAATCTATTTGTTACCGCCAATGTTCCCATATCTGAAAATCTTCTTAAAGAGATCAAACACAAAATCGCTAATTTCCAGGACAACTTTCTCCTAAGTATTTATTACTAGGTCAGTCCTGAAACAACTTCATAACTAAATCTACATCCCAAAGAGACTAATATTTTGGTTTCAGACATATTTGTAACCTTATTCCTTTCATCACCCTACAAATTAAAGGACTCCTTCCAATAGAAATACCCTGAATTATTGAATGACCTGCTGCCACAGCCGATCTGTTATGTAAGAAAGTACATTATTGAATAACTCTGTTAAAAAATTAGTTACCTCTATTTCATGAGACTCCACAGGATCCAAATCCCTTTCTTTGCACCAGCATAGCCATACTCCCCTTGCGCTTCTATATCTTTTCTGAGTTCCAGGGGCCATGACTCATTGACCAACCCTGAAGCTGATTCCAAAAGTTTTGTGAATCTTCCTGATTCCCTTAAATTCTCCAGACTAGAAAGTTGAGTGAACCTGACTGAATTAAAGGATGCTCTGTCTCTGCTGCTCCTTTTAACAGACCTCTTTTGCGCCTGTTCAAATAAGGAATATCTATTGCCATTTCCAAAGCAGTTTGAAACTAGGCTTGAGCTTTCCAAAAAGGTGTTACTAATACTATCCGACAATTCTATCTCCTGCGTTGTAACAACACTCCCTGAATCATGGAAAAAGGTGGGAATGCATGCCCTTTCATCACTGTCCAATCCTGTGTGAATGCATCCACTGCAATTGTGCCTGGATCTGGTCTCCAGCAGACACAGTTTTTTAACTGAAAGGTCAACCTGGAAGCAAAAAGATCCACTTCCAAAGGACCCAATAAACTCTGAGTTTTCCTTAAATAACTGTTCTAGTTTTCGATCGCTGAAATCTGTTTGATGCCTCTAGTTCCAGTCTGCTACCGCATTGTGTACCCCAAGTAAATGTACTGCTTTCAATCCAATATTGTGCTCTAAACAAAAATTCCACATTTATTTGGCTAAGCCTGGTGAGTCTGTTAATCTATTCAATTTGCTTCATCCTAACTTGTTGATATAGATCACTCCTGTCATATTGTCCATTTTTAACAAAACTGACACTTGCAGATGTTTGAAACTGTGAAGGGCAAATGATCCTACTTTCATCTCTAGACAATTGATACTTCCCTTCCTCTCCAACATATTCCAAACTCCACTTGTCTATTGTCCCGCACTGATTGCTCCCCATCCTATCATGCTGGCATCTGTTTCCTGAATTTAATCTGGTCTTGTTTCAAATATAGCGCAACCATTCCACACTTTCAAATTCTTCATGCACCATCTCAACTCTTCCTTTGCTTCTAAGCTCACTGCTATCCTGTCCCCATACCGTAAACCTTCTGCTAATGCAGTTCTCTTCACTCTGCAATGCCCTGTAATGCAAAGGCCCTGGGAATATATCTTGTATTGAAGCGGATAGCAGTCCAATCACCCGTGCTAAATCCCTTAGATTTATATTATCTTTCCTCAGCACTTTTTTTCTCTACTCTTGTTTTCTTTATCTTCCTCACTGAATGCTGTAACTGACTCCTCACCATATCCACAACAAATCCTAAAAACTCCAGTGTGAACGGCTCAGAATGAACACTGGCTGCTCTAAGTTCACTATGAATCTGTCCTAGTGATTCCAGTAAATCCTTCACCATAGTCAAATGTTTTCTCAATTCTTTCCCACTTTGATTCATTATCAAAATGCCGTCCGGATAAACAATCATCCTTACACCCTTTTCTCTTAAATAACCCACTACTGGTAGCAAAATCTTAGTAAAACACCAAGGGGCTAACAACACACAAAAGGGGAGACATTGAAACTGGTATAACTGACCCTTCCATCTGACTTTCCGGATATAATGGAATTGTGAAATAAGCATCTTTGAGATTTAATTTCACCATCCAATCTCCACCTCGTAAAATATCTCTCAAAAGATTAATACCCTCCATCTTGAAATTTCCTTAGGTAACAAATTGGTTCAACTCCCTTAAGTTTATGACTGGTCTCCACCCTTTGTCTTTTTTCTCCACTAGAAAGAATATAATGACGTAGTCCACTTAGTTCTCTTCTATCCTTATTATAGCATTTTTTACTAAGATCTACATCACTTTTCTATAGCAATATCCTCCAGCTCTTTTTGAAAACTCAACCCCCTCGGTTCCTTCCACTGGTATGGTTCAGAATTGAAATCTATTTGGTAACCTTTTATTGCTGACATAACCCAAGGATCTTCTGTTATTTTCTTCCATTGATCTACAAACAATCTCAGCCTTCCACCAACCCCTTCTTGGGAGAACCTAGATTTATCTTCATACTTACGTTGACCTGTGTTTGAATTTTGTCCTTCCCTCTGGCTCTTGAGGCTATAGAACAAACTCCTCTGCCTCTTTGGGGATAAAAGCCTGATGTTTTCTAAAATATTTGCTTCCTTGATAACTGCTTCCTTATTTCCCTGTATAGAGGGCTTATAATATCCCTTGCTATGGGGTTGCCCCCTCCTTTCCAGAAAATACCTTTTTCATTGAATACTGAGACATATCTAGGCTTTTGAAAGTTTGAACATATGTCATTGTGCTCTTCATCATACCACCAGCAAATGTAATGCCCTGTTGTCTTCTTCACTGGACTCTTTGATGCTTAAATCTCCTAATCTTGGATTGATTCACATTAGAATCATCTTACAACACTCGGCCAATAGATCAGCATTCGTGTTACCTAAAAAGCATATCTCTCTTTGACACCATCATCTCAACAGATTAATCTTCACATCTGTGCCTTTTAAATATACCTTCTCTACCAAATTGAAAATACTTGCCACAGGTCCCAGGAAGTCTAAAACCTTGTCCTCGCATTGCTTGAGCAAGTTTTATAACCCATTCCTTGTGTCTTTGCCCATTTGCAACCTGGGCTTCCTCCTGGACTCCTCCCTCTCCATGACCAGGCAAGTCAACAACGTCTCCTCGGCGTGCTTCAACATCCTACGCATGCTACGGAAGATCTTCTGGTGGATCCCCACCGAGACCAGGAAGACCGTCACCCAGGCCCTCGTCACCAGCCGACTGGACTACGGCAACGCCCTCTACGCCGGTACCACCGCCAAGCTCCAGAAGAGACTCCAGCGGATCCAGAACGCCTCAGCCAGACTCATCCTCGACATCCCACGAACCAGCCACATCTCCGGACATCTGAGAGACCTTCACTGGCTCCCCGTCAACAAAAGAATCACCTTCCGCCTCCTCACCCACGCACACAAAGCCCTACACGACCAAGGCCCGAGCTACCTCAACAGCCGAGTCAACTTCCACGCTCCCAAACGCCACCTCCGATCAGCCAACCACGCCCTCGCCGCCGTCCCCCGCATCCGAAGAGCGACTACAGGAGGAAGGTCCTTCTCCTACCTGGCCGCCAAGACCTGGAACTCCCTCCCGACCGACCTGCGCCTGACCCAAGACCACCTCTCCTTCAGGAAGAAGCTGAAGACCTGGCTGTTCGAGCAGTAGCGGCACCCCCCCCCCCCTCCCCCCCCCCCAGCGCCTTGAGACCCTACGGGTATGTAGCGCGCTTTACAAGTGTCACTGATTGATTTTGAAAAGGTACGTGATTAATTCTGCATCACTGTTGGAGGTCATTGTTACCTTCTCCTGTATGCAGGACAAGAGCATTCTGCTCTCATGATATTCCTTTCATACCTCTTATGGCTTCCTTAGCCACAATTTAATGTATTCTGCCATTTGATCCAGTGGCCACCATTCCTTGCGTGTTTAATTTCCCTAATGTCAAATAATTTTTCCCCCAATGGGTCCCCTTTTCTTAAACCCATCTAACCCATCCTTAAAATCTAGATCTAAAATATATTTTTTAAGTTCTTCTGTTTGCTGAAACTCATTCAGTTTGTCCTGTGTGCAGTGCTAGACTGCCATCTTGTATGTTGCTTAGGACATATACTCTTTTTGAGCCGCTAAGGACTCCTTTCTTCTCATTTGCTTTCTTTAAATGCTTTCTCTTTTTAATTCACTTTCCACCTGGACTCCTGTGTGAATCACCTTCTACCTCAGAGATAGAAAAATATTATTCATCATCCTGACTCCTACTTGACCTTTTCTTCTTTAAATCCTCATTCACCGTCTCTTTAACGTCTAAATGCAGCTCTTGTGATACAATCTTTTTTTTAAATTCCTCCTGCGATACTGTTCCTGACTCCTGGTCTGTCATATTGCTAAAATTCCCCTTTTAGCCTAAAAACAACCTACACTCTTTTTTAACTTAAAAGATGGTAAGAATAATCTCCCTTCTGTAAATACTCTGTTTTGTTGTGTAAACATTGACACTCTGTCCAGTTTTTAATAGCCGGCACCAAGCGCTTGGCCTGAATGAGCGCCTGTAGTGTGATCCCTGCTTCAGCGCGTTCACATCACTGATCAAACATGCTCATTCACCTGCAAAAACGTGCATCCTCAACTGCCAAGTAATTTTTTTAAATCATGACCCTTAACAAAAATTATGCATTTTAAAGCAATGGATTACCCGTCAGTATCGGAGCTACCTCTAAACCCACTAGAGCACCTTTATATCACTTTTTTTGTAAGCACTGGATCATTATAACTTAAAAAATGAAAAAACAAGTTGATATGTTGCAATGAATAAAATAGTTCCATCTAAATCACTATATGTTGTCTTGCACAATACTTACCTTGCTAACTAATCTATTTGATTTGGTTCTAAATTTATTGTTTTTAAAAATAGGGAAGTTTCAACAATAATGTGTATATGACTCACTGTCCTCAGTAAACCATTGTTTCTCGAATAGCAAGGATAAGCAAGAGCCTTCTGTCTTTTCTCAATAATGCAGTGGGGGTCCTCAAGGAGGAAATTACAAGTTTGGAAGGACCAGTTGGCCCTAAACCATCTTGAGATAGTCCCTTTAAGTGACCAAGTGAAGGTTTTGCCCATTAATGCTTCAACTGAGGGTACTACTAATTTATGTTACTCACCGCACAGTCCCAACGATGAGGTTGTGCCAGTAAGCCACACTCTGGCCACTAGGAGCACAACACTCTCTCTACCGGACAGAGCCTGTAGGCAAGGCACCTGGTGAAAAGCACAAACATTGTTTTGTGTTGATGAGCAAGGCCAAGTCTGGAAATTAATTAGGAAAGGGGGTGAAAAAGGGGAATCCTGCCCAAAATTCTGTATCACCTACGGGACATTGTAGTCACCAAGACCTTTTTCTCAACCTAGAAACTCAAATTTCATCTATCTTTGATGCACTTAATATACAAATTGCTAAAATGGCGGAAGGAGTTCATCCATATGCAAATGATCAATTATTTTTTGTTGCCAAAACTGTTTTTATTATTTGAAGAAAGAACTCAAAACAGCAGGATAGTTTGTAATGTACAATTCCGTCCCCAAGTTACATAGCTAAATATGGAGTCAGCATCTCATATTTTACAGAACCAGCTAGCTCCACCAGTGTTCAGATTGCCTGCAACTGGTGGTACCAAAGGTACAACAAGCCTGCATACGCCTTCCTCCCTGCCCCTTTCCAACCCCTTAATTTAACTATGGTATTGCGGGGTTTTCATTATCACAATACTGGGGTTCAGATCACCGGATTGGGACATGACTGTCGTCACCTAGAGAGTGGGCCCCTCAACCACCACCAATTACACTTGTAGCGCACATCCCCTCCCTTAGAACTGGAACAGGAGTAGGGTCCTCGTCCTGGTCGGACATGCACAGAGTGGTAGACCCTTCGAGAAGTAATGAACCAAACCTCCCCAAATATATTCAATATTCTTATATGTGTCTGTTAATATATTTGCTCTGCGCTCCATAGTAACTGCTCTCCAGAGCCTTGCATGCCAATGGGTCAGGGAACCTCTTGCTCTTCCATTCTGCCGCCACCGCCATTTTCGCAAATCCCCAAACACAGCCACATAACTGTTTGATCCTCGACAGTTTGATACTTCAAGGAGTCACTCCTGAGACTCAACAAGACAAATCCTGGATTAAGAGGGATTGGGTATCCTAAGATTACCCTGGTCTGAGCAAATATCTCCTCCTAGAATGGTCAAAATACTCGGGTAGTCTCACCAGATATGATTAAAGTCCCCTAACATACCAGAGTCCCTCCAGCATAGGTCAGACACCTCTGGAAACATTTTTTAAAGTTTAGTGGGGTATAGTATCAATCGAACAGAAGTTTATGGTGGGCATCCCTAATGCACATGGAGTGGTTAAGTCTAGGGATGTCCTGCTAGAGCTTAAACCATCCAGCGTCCAGGATGGTGTCCCCCAATGTCGCCTCACAAAGTTCTACATGCCTCAGGCATGGGGTAATCCGGGAGTCAAGCAGGAGAACGTATAGGCCTGAGATGCCAGCCTTCCTTACCCCCGTATGCGCTGAACCAGACCGGCTCGGGGGACCCCCTCCGGTCCTCTACTCTCCTTCACTGTCGTGCCTTTGCCTCACCCTGAAGTGGGGTATAATGTGCCTGACCCTGCTCTGCTTACTTCTTTGGCTTCTTCAGGAAGCGTTGAGGCCCATCCACGCTCCAGCACTCAATCCTGTGTTCTACTTCATTCCTCTTAGTTACTGGCATGAAACCCATGGCCCAATCCGCCAGTCTGTCCGTTGTCTCCTCCGTTCATCCCGGGTAGGGCCCTCTGTTGCGCGGCTCTGGTCAGTGCTGCGATAGTCCCAACCGCCATCTTGAGGTCAGGCGTGCGCGGCCTCCACTCGCTTGAAGTGTGCTGCCTTCCACCTGGCAGCTGCTGTCGCTCTGGTAAGTGCTTCAGCCTAGCGTGCGAGAGCCCCCCGGCTCCGTCTTACCAGAACACTAGTGGTCGTGGTTGGTGGGGGTGGAAGGGGGGGTAGGTTCGTCTCGCCGTCTCACCGCTGTCCGTTCTGCTGGGGCGGTATCGCCCGGTCTCCCAAACCGCTGCAGGGGCCCTCTGGTTTCACTTTCGGACTGAGCAGAGGGGCTCCCCACTCCTTCTATCCCTCTGCACAGCCGTGGATTTCAGTCCAGCTGGTCCCTCTGCTCCTCTGGCGGTGGTGGCCTCCCACAGGCCCACCCTCCACTGCTGTTCTTTTCCGGCGCCTCCACAATCACTCGGCATCAGAGTGTTCCACCGAGTTTCGCAAACTGGTTTTCAGGCCATAACTCTCTCTGCCGTCAAGGGGGTCATGATTCCATTAGTGCACTGCTCTGATGTAGTGTGGATTCCTGAATTTTATGAAATGATGCCACGGAGCCCTAGTGGATTACCTCCACTCGGCCATCTTGGTTGGCCACGCCCACGAATGATTAATTTCTAAAGTAAATTGGCCTCCCTTACCAGCACCACCCATAATGTCCCTAATGTTCCATCACAAAGGCATCTTAGAAATCAATATCCATCTCGCTCATTAGAGACCAATACGGGGCAGGGACTATTGGCATTATAGCTGACAACACAGCCAACACTACTCTATTACCAGAGAATGATCAGTCGGTTTCCCATGCGACCCAGCCCAGTGAACCCTCTGATAGGAATTCTCTTCATAATAACAGTCGGGCGATCTGAGAGGATACACCTTCATCCTGGTGAGAGTGTTTCAGGGGATAAACATGTGATATGGCCATTCAGATAACTCCTGCATCTACCCTCTATGTACTTTTGATAATCAAATACACTATCATCTGAATACCCCTCTCGCAAACATGCTATCACTACCCTCATCACCTTCGTGAAACACCAAGGGGCTGTTTAAAGGGCCAAACAGCAAACATCGAAATTGGTACATACAGCCGCATCCAAAGGAATTGCAGAAACCTCTGACTTACCTTCTAATTGGGAATAGTGAAATACGCATCTCTCAGGACTAACTTCACCAACCACTCGTTCTTCTGCAACAGATCGCTCAGACAATGGATTTCCTCCATTCTGAAATGTCTGTAAATTAAATTATTCTTTAACTCCCTGAGGTTTATCACTGGTCTCCAACCTTTATTTGTTTACTTGACAAAGTAGAATTTACTTATACAGCAATTCTATGACTCTTCTTATCCACAGCACACTTCACAAACATTGATTATGTTTCTAAATCCACTACCTTCCTCTGTTACAGCCAGTTCCCATGGCTCTCTTGTTTGCTGGGCCCACTTCGCAAACTCTAACACAAACCCTTGAATTGTCTCCAAAATCAAGGGATTATGTATTCTACTTTCTCATTTTCTCCTGAAATTTCTCAATCGACCCCCTATTCTTTCATGTAAAGAACCAGAAAAAAATCCCCGTACTCACCTTGGAATCCTGTTGAATTCTGGCCTCTCCCTCTGGAAGACCTTCCCCTACCAGATCTTCCGGCTCTTCTGCGACTGGGATAGAAATCTGTAGTGGCCTGAAACTCTTCCTCCATACTGAATATAGTATTGGGGCTTTGCATCCCTCGGCCAGTAAAGGCCCCTCTCAAGGCGGTAAATGTAGATCTGTATTTCCCCAGGCTTTTTACCAGGCCGTCACTAAAAAGCAAGCCCTTGTCTTCCTCACTGGGTTCCCTCTGAGGCAGTCCCACAGCTTGGGACTTATTTTCAGAAGTATAGCATTCCTTCTCTCCGCTAGTAACCCGGCGTTTGCATTTCCTAGCAAAACCACTGCTCGTTGACTCCATCCTCTTAGCAATTCTACATCCACAGGAGTCTCATTAACTTGGGCCTCCGCTACCATGTCCGAAATTCTGGCTACCGGTATTAATACATTCAACAGTTTGTCCTGACATATCTTAAACAAGCACTCCAGACCCATCCTAGGATCCCGGCCTGGTCTAAACCGCTTATCAGCACTGGATCCAAATTGGGTGTGCTACATATTTTATCTCCAGTAATTGGCATTGAGCATTTTGCCCTCATATCCTTTTCCAATGGTTTACATATCCATTTACCAATGAACCTACCCACATGGTCCATGGACCACTAATACCTTAAGATCAAAACATTTCCTCACTCAAAGGATCCCTGAGCAAATCAACCTTTCCTTCACTCACAAACTTCTCAAAATCTTCTTCAAAATAACTTCCATCTTGCAAATCCAAAATGTACTTATCCCAGTCCTCACTTTCTTCTGTCGCAGATCTTTTCGCCTGTACATTCTCTTCTGCATGTGTGCCCCGAGGGGCACCTCAACTCTGCGTGCCCCTAAGGACATCTCTTCTTTTGATGGTGTTCAAAGCATCCTTCCCCTCCTTAGTCATTTGAACCTTCTCTAAATGCTTAGTCTTCCTTAACTTTTTTCCTCCCTCTTCTTTCCTTATTTCCTCTTCCTCTGACAGAGAATAAAACTCTTCACCATCTGTAAATCTCTTCTCTTCCTGTGTCTGAATCACTGTTAATCTTCTCCTACACCTTCCTTTGCAACTCCTGTTGAACCAATCTCCTCACTACATCCTCATTGAATAGCATACCTGATTACATCACACTGCCACATATCAGCCATCAAAATCCAAAACACTGGCCAACAATATATCTTTATAAAACCTAAGTTCTAACCCTTATCGAACAAAATAAAACAATCCTACAATATCACCTAAATAGCCCTTTCTCCCAAACGGTCACTAAACCTCACCGCTACACTTTGTTTCTACAGTGTTACCTCAACAATTTCTGCTGTTAATTTAAAAAACGCCATCCGCCTTCTGGAATACACGTCAGCATGTTTCCTATTTTTATCTTGGGCCCATTCGAAAATGGCGCCCAACACTTGCGAGAATCCTTGTGCATGTCTTCACCGCCCGCTTTCTGATCAACAACGAGCGAGGAGACACTCTCCCCAGCAGTGCTACTTGTGCAAGGGAGAGTTCAACGTCCAGTCCTTCAGGTAAGACTGTGCGAGCCCGAAGGCCCTGTTACTATTGCCAAAGCTACCTCGAAAAGACGCTTTCTCGCCCTTTCTCTCGGAACCACCTTTAAAACTTTTTCTAGTCACAATCACTTTTCTCTGCTCCTTCCGAAAACACCCATACTACAATTAAAACCATTAACAATACAAACTTTCATTAAAAAAAACACACTTCTGTAAATTAAAAGCCCACATACATTACCACATAGAAATCTCTAATCCATACAAATATTCGTTATATTATAGAACATAATATTCTTAACAAAAATAACTACAGAATATGAAAGGCCCTTATCTCTCCAAGGAGCAGCATTTACAAGAGGAAGAGTGTTCTGTGTTGGGATTATTTATGGAATACAGTGTTCTGGATTGTTTATTGTTTAGAGGTTCTTTAAAGGTGATGTGGATTGACATTAAATGATTTTATGCATAATGGTACCCTCGGATCTTGAATTGAAATTACAGTACTTCTACTGTGTTTCTTTTATCAACCAGTAAAGACAAGGCCAATGGGGAGGGACGGATCTCGGTCAGAAAAAGTGTGGTGGCTCTGTTAGAATATCTCATCAGGGACAGGAACAGAGTCCGCACCTTAACAATCGCTTTGAAACACTGTCTGGGTTAGAGAACTCAGACTGACTGCCCTTTACTCCAGGGGCAGGTACCTCCGTTGAGTCCAAAGTGCCATGCTCCCTCAGTGATCTTTAAGTGTTAAGCTGGAACATAGCAGGGATTGCGGTAAAACAATTGATGAGGAGTGGATCAAGATGCTTTGCACTATGATCAGCCTTTAGGAGACCTGGGTCACACAGGGGGTTTTGCACCTAGATGGATATGTTATGTTTGCCTCCGCTGTAATTTCCTCCACGCATGGTAGAGCTGGGGTAGGCTAATGATGTTTATTAATCTGTGCCTGAACTGTAATTGGAGTTTATTCCCGCTAACTCACCTAATTTGTTAGGTGTTCTTTTGAGTTTCCCTAACATGCAAGAAGAGCAGTATACACTCTTCCTGTTACTTCACTGTTCGGTGATCTATGTCAATGACAGAGCACACTTTAAAAAAAAATTTCTATTGCTTTGCTGGCCATATGCCACCTTCTTCCTCGCAGAAAAACACGCGTATTTTTCTGCCTTTCTCGAAACCATCTTTATATAGCAAGAATATCTATGATCACCCTCATGGTTTTCAAGCAGGGGTACTACATATTGAAAGTCTAAAGTCCGGAGCATACATCTGCTGAAAAGCAATCACACACTTTGCTGGACTCATTTGAACAAGATCATTTAAAAACATAATTAGTGTAGCTGCTACCTCTGGAGAACGAGGTACTCTTGGGAAGTCATGGCTAATTGCTTGGCAGTGGTATTTCTTCACGTTTAGCAATACGAGAGGAAAGTTCATGAAGGTGTCTTCCCACTCCACGGTTTCTCACAAATGCTCTTGATTGATACTTGAAGAATTTTACAATTGAGCAAGAAATGACCTAATTGGAAGGGTTGGGTGGTTGGTTGGCATTGTGCTAAATCTGCTTCTAATGCTACAGAAAACGGTTGGATATTAATTTGATAGTCCCCTCTGCATTCTCACACGTGGAAGGCGCTGATTCCATTTTTCACTCTGTGAAACCCTTTTGGTTGTTAGTAAAACCCCATCTAAAATATTTAATTAACATTATAATCTAGTATAAATATTTCTCTCACGATACATTAGGCACCATTGGTAATTTGTTCACTTTTTCCTTTTATTCATTTTCCATAACATGCTTAAAAGCTAAAAAGTATTTAACATGTTACTGTCCAGATTATGTATTAACTTTCAATGAGTAGAAAGTCACAGGATTTTATTATGTAATGTTATAATATTTATTAAGTGACTTTCAATTTATGAAGAATTATATTGCTAGTATGTTACTTTGTATTGCTTGTGTTTCAGTGAAGTTTTCAAACATTAAGTAAACTTTGTATTTAGCATTTCACTTCTACGTGGTTTAGTTTAATTTGTCAGTTTGACGTTCACAGTTGGAATATATCCTGAGATTCAGAGATACATTTACTGTGTCTAAACTTTTTCTGGGTTTCTCATCTGCTGTACTTAGAATACAGACTTACTTGGAGGGAATAAGCATATTTGCGTACGCTGATTTACTTTTCCAGTCTTTGACTGGATGCTTTCCCTTTCCCTTAAAATGAAGACTTTTCATTTCAACCAGGAAGCACAATATCCAGAAAATGTTAAACAATTATGCAGATTTAATGGAAATAAATCTTATTTTTTTTAATCTTTTGTTTGTTTACTATATATTATTTCATTAAGTAATATTCAAACCCAGGGTTAGAGACGAACAAAAGGAGATGTTCATCTCGATATTACGTTCCCGTATCTTAGTGACTCTAAGTTTAATTTTTTTGCCTTAATACCACTGTTTTAAGTGCCTCATTTTATTCTCTCTTATGTATTTGCTTCCAAGCCAATCTCAGAGAAAAGAAAGGCAAGCGGAAGAGTGGTTTAAGCAAGGAACAAAGTAGTATAGTTAGGCATTGGTGCGATTCTCTATTGTGTGTACTCAACCACACTCTCAATGCTATTCATCAGAGCGCCCCAACTATATATAATCTTCAGGGCCAGCATACACTAACTAACGTTTCCCCACGTGTGATTTTACCATCAACTCATTTTACAAAAATACAAACCAAGATTAACTACTTCATACGAGTGGGACTCTTCGTAAACTATTAGATCTATGTTTCAAACTGTCCCCTCCTCTTACTGCTCATCAAATTCTGTACATAGCGTATGCTCTTGAAAAGCACAAGCGTTTGCTTCTTGTGAGACTTCTATCTTTGCCCTATTAGGATGATTTCATATCTCTGCTTTTTGTTGAAATGCGTTGCTAGTGTTTGGGTAAAAAAGCCAGTGTGACTGCTCTCCCCCACGCAGCTCCACCAATAAGTGCTGCCCTCTGAGCCCCTGAGCTTTCCGTTCTGCTGAGTGTTCAAGGCCCTCCTCCACCCGCAGGCTCCTGCCTGCGCCTCATCCCTGGTGGTCCAGTAGGAGAGCACTCTGCTGTTCTGCTGTTCCGCCTCTCTTGGCTTTTTTCAGTGCCCTCTTTTTTTTTTTTTGCCCTCTCAGCTCATTTCTCTTCTTCTTCCTCTCTTTCCCCTCTTTTCTCATTTTTTTTTTTTGCTCTCTTTAGTCTGTTGCGCTCCCTGACGCTGCTGCCCCGCTGCCCCTCCAGCATGTCCTTCCCGCTTCCGCCTCCCAGCTGACTGCCCTCCCCCTGACCCCTACTTAATGGCAGCCGCTGCGTGGCAGGAAGAGCTAGTCCACTGACCTGGTCAGTGGGACTACTCTCCCCAGCGCAGCTCCACCAGTGAGTACAGCCCTCTGAACCCCTGAGCTCTCCGTTCTGCTGAGTGTTCGAGGCCCTCCTCCACCCGCAGGCTCCTGCCTGCGCCTCATCCCTGGTGGTCCAGTAAGAGAGCACTGTGCTCTTCTGCTGTTCCGCCTGTCTTGGCTTTTTTCTGTGCCCTCCTTTTTCTTTTTGCCCTCTCTCCTCTTTTCTCTCTTTTCCCTCTTTTCTCTTTTATTTGTGCTCTTCCCTCTCTACTCTCTCGCGCTCCCTGACGCTGCACCCGCAGCCCCTTCCTCCTCCAGCATGTCCTTCCCGCTCCCGCCTCCCAGCTGACCGCCCTTCCCCCGACCCCTACTTAATGACAGCCACTCTGCAGCCGCACCAAAGGCGTGACCAAGGCAAGCCCATCTGTACCTGTACGCGACCCGACCTGACCCTATCCATTGTCAGGAACCCTGGTCCTCCAACCCGCCTTCGCTACGACTCCAGCACCCTCCACGCTCTTAACCCTGGATGCCGCTACAACTGCCAGCTTTCAATGCCAAGTAACACCCAAGGCCCAGTCTCCTGCCATTACTGCTGTTGCACCTTCATCCACTGCCAGACCCCAGCAGCAGCCCCCAGCCAACTAGTCATTACCGCTCACAAGCCGCTCAACTGCATCCTCCTCAATGTGCGCTCCCTACACAAGCACACCATAGAAAACTGGGACCTCCTCAACTCCCACGTGCCCGACGTCGCCTTCCTCAAACCTGGACCAAGGGTAACTCCGCACCCGACATCACCCCCACCATTCCCGACAGATACAAGAACCTGCGGAAAGACTGCCCCACACACCCAGGAGGAGGCATCGCAATCGTCCACAAAAACACCCTCCGCATGACAACCACCGGCCTGGACGAAACTACGACCCTCATGGAGCACCTCCACTTCCAGATCTAGATTAACCCTAAAACGACCCTCCGCGTAACCCTCATCTACAGGCTGCCCGGCCCACACGCTCCTTTCACCGACACCATCGCCGACCTCATCGCACCTCACGCCCTTGCCTCCACTGACTACATCCTACTCTAAGTCCTACACTTCCACCTGGACAACCACGACGACCCCAACACCACCACCCTCCTAGAGAACCTCACCTGCATAGGACTGAAGCAACTAGTCACCTCCCACACACACACAGCGGGATAGACACTCAGCTCCATCTCCGCAGAAGGAAACAGCGTCTCCTACAGCCACACCACAGAACTTCTCTGGACAGACCACCACTGCATCCACTTCTCCCTCAGAAAACCCACTGCACACAAACATGCCCACCGCCTCCCCCGTAGAAGCTAGAACAAAGTCACTGAACACCAGCTCACCTCTGCCCTCATCAACACCCCACCACCGACGACGCCAGGCGTTTAGACCGCGGCACACAACCTCCACCGCTGGATCACGAACTGCACCGACGCTCTCGCACCCCTCAAGACAGCCACAGGATGACACATCAAGAAAGCAAGCAGGTTCACCTCTGCACTCCAAGAATCCAAGCCCTCTTGCAGGCGAATTGAAAAAACATGGAGTAACACCAGATCCCCAGAAACGTCCTCCGCCTACAGTGCAGCCACCACAGCACACCACCAACTCATCAAATCCACAAAGAAGTTGTTCCTCCAAGACAGAATCATCACCAACGCTCACAACACCAAACAACTCTTCTCCATCATAAAGGAATTATCCAAACCCAGCAGTGAAACAGACGTTGCACCCTCCCAAGACCTCTGCAACGGACTCAGCACCAAAAGCATCATATTTTGATGAGCGTTAAAACTAAAAACGGTTTCTATAGCTGTTTTATGTATACCTGCCTACTGGTTACGTGCCTGTACTGTTCTATTAAAGATATAATCAATGGTTCATTTTGATTTAATTTAGAATTTTTAGTGTAAGTAGATTCATACTATGCCTAGACAGCAGTCTATTTTCATATTTGTTTTTTTGTCCATAATCTTACAATAAAAATAAATCGCACCAATTTTCCAAAGCCAGACATATTCTTTGTCAGTTGTAGCAGGAGAAAAAATATATTTTTTCTTTTCTCTCACGATCACTCAATAGGAACACGCTCAGTGGCCATAGGAAAATATCCTATTAAGTCTCTCGGACGGAATGTCCACACGTGTTCGGTTGTTGGAGAGTTATACGCTTAATACCTTTTGATAGCACCGTTGAAATGGTTTCCAAGTGCAGTACTCAAGGTGATATTTTTATTCCAGCAGCATAACTTGGTCTTCGCAATACAAATCGATATTATAAAGGATATCTGACCTTTTATGGCCTCGTAGATTTTTCACGTTACATAATAAAACTTTATTTATGGAGAATACTTTAGTTTTCTTATGAAGGTCTTGCCTCGCATGCCTATTCCTAGGCTGGGCCTTCTTTTTACAAATTACATGAAAAGAGATATAAAGAAAGTTGCTTTGGTCATGTGTACAGTGTGTAAATTTACATAAGAGAGTGAGGTGGTGTTAATGCTGGTGTGTTGCATTTCTGAGGACAGCGCTTCTCCAGCATCCCATTTGCCATTAAATGTAGGCGTACAGCATTTGCTGTTTATAGAAATAATTGTTCTTATTTCAGTAGAGTCCATCTCTCTAAGTCTGTGCAAAAATCCAATGACATGCTTTGCTGATGTAAACATTTGTTGCTTATTGGTTAGTTAAACCTGGTGCACAACTGTTTCTAAGTGACATCATAACCTCTCTTATCTGGTAGACACTATCTAACCACAGTTTCCCTACCTTAGAATATTCCTGAGGCATCAGACTAGATCCGGAAACATTTCGAGCAGCACCTCTACAATTGGGTAGGGGGCATCTCAAGCTCCGCATCGACAGCATCCGTGACTGAAGTGACGTGCATAGTGCCTGTATATGCGCCACCCTAGTTTGTTGACATCAGTTCTTTTCTTTCTGTGCCAGTCAGCGCAGATCTGGAGATAGCTACCTCTTGTAATTTATTTTTTTGACTGACTTTTTTCAATGTTTTGATAATCCTTTTTTAGGACTGTCTTCCAGTGTATTCAAGGATGTCCCCCAAGAAACCAATGTGGTTTAATTCCTGTTGTTCCTGTCACTGAGAGATGTCTGTGTTAGACCTCTATCTGTTTTGTCTTTGGTGCTCGGAGCCGGACCATGACTCCAAGATGTGCAAGGACTGCCGCACCATGAATCTCAAGGCGCTTCTACAATGCTCCAGGACCTGGACCTGTTCAAGCAGTCACTACAGGCGCTCATCCTTACGCTTCAGGTAAGACCCACAAAAACATCTATGAGGATGAAGCCCTCTTTGACATCACTGCACCGGTCCAAATCTCGGACGAGGTGCTGGAACAATGTAACTCAGGGCCCCCTCCCGCGTGAAGCCTGCCTCTGGGTCTGCTCTGTTGCTCCCTGAAGTTTCTGGAGCCGGAGCCACAACCGCCTAACTGAGTTTTATGAGGCTGTGCACCTAATTTTTGGGTAGGCCCACCCCTCTGGAGCACCCTTGGGCCCAGTGTGTTCAGCAGGTGGCCTGCTGGATTTTTGCCAGACGATCCGCCCTTGATGCCAGGTGGGCTTTTTGGATATGCTGCTGGGTCCAGAACGGCTCTGCTCACAGGACCATGATATTCCCCGGAGGCCATTCCAGCAACGCCGTTTCCAGCGCCACTGACGGCGCCGACCCCATCATTCTACCTGACTCAGAAATGAAGCCAGACTGGCGTTGCCCAGCGTCGACTAAGGCGCCACCCGTAACTAGACCTTCAGAGTATGTGCCTCCCTTTTTTGCCAGGCCTGGAGAGGAGTATGAATGGGGAGGATCTGTTGATCCCTATAGCTATGCCCTCATTGAGGAGGCCAAAAAACAAATTGTATCAGGAACTGGCCTGGACAATGACCTGGTCTCTCCTTCTAGTGTAGCTTCGGAAGAAGGAGCTTCCTTTGCCCTGGTGGTGTTGAGGAGGGTAGCTGAGGTACTGGACCTTCAGCTGCCCTTGGTGGCAGTCAAAGCAAATGTTTTGACAGAGGTGCTTCAACCGGGAGTCAGCACCTCAGAACCCCTTCTCCCTTTTAATGAATCCCTCTTTGGTGTCAAGCTCGAGGCCTGGGCAATGTACTGCTCAGGGGCTCCTGCGTTCAGGACAATTTCCTTTCGCCATCGCCCCTCTCCCTGGGACCCAGCTTTCTTCACTCCCACCTCTGAGAGAGTGGTAATCCAGGCCTCCACACCCAAAGCCAACCTTGGCGCATTCCCTAACGCTCCATTGGACAGGGAATCCAAGAGGCTGGACACCTTCAGCAAGAGGATATTCTCTTCCACCAGCCTAGCACTGCAGTCACTGAACTCTGTGTGCCTTTTTAGGAGGAGGCCCGAGCCGTCCTGGCATCCTTATATGGCCATGGACGGCTCCCACAAGCTCCATACCACAACCAGGCAGAGGTCGGCCGAGTCCGCTTCTTCCTGGAAGCTGCAGCCTCAAAACCACTTAGATTGCCCTTGAAGCAGTTGGCAGCAGGATCTGCCTCACCTGCCCCACTGGCAGTCCATAACATCAAACAAGTGGGTACTGCAGATCGTTCAGTGGGGTTACTACAACTCCTTTCTTGAACCCCCCCCCCCCCCCCCCATGCCACCATCTGTGGACTTGCTGACCAAGGGCATCATCTCCCTGCTCGGAACTAGAAACTCCTTTGGCCTAAGGAGTCATCAAGTGGGTGTTGGCATCAGAAGTAGGTCATGGTTGCTATTTCCTCACTTTCTGGTGCTCAAGAAGGACAGGGGTCCCCACCCTATTCATTCTAGTCCTGCGTGCTCTCCACTTCTTACTGAAGGGGAAGTTCAAGATGCTCACGTTGGCTCAAGTTCTGCCTGCCTTCAACCCTGGAGACTGGATGGTAACTCTGGACTTGCAGGACGCCTGCTTCCAAATTCCCGTCCTGGCTGCCCACAGGTTTGTACATGAGGTTCACAGTGGGATACAAGCGTTATCAGGTCGATGTGCTCCCTTTTTGCCTTACGAGTGCCCCTCGAGTGTTCACCAAGGTGATGGCGGTGGTTGCAGCACATCCGCAGAGGTTTGGGTTTCCAGCCCCCACCTGTCTCGAGGACTAGCATTTAAAGGCAAGCTCACCCGAGATATTTGGACTTCCTAAAGTCGCTCGGTTTCACTATAAATGTGCCATAGTCACACTTGAATCCCTCTTAAACTCTCCCTTACATTGGAATCGTTCTGGATACAGTACAGTTTTGGGCTTATTCTCACGAACTTCGAGTCCAGGATATATGGGCTCTCGTACCGATGTTTCAGCCCCTATCCTGGATTTCTGTGAGACTGACTTTGAGGCTGTTGGGTCTCTTGGCCGCCTGCATCCTACTGGTGACCCATGCCCCTTGGCATATGCAAGCTCTGCATTGGGATCTGAAGCCCCATCTCAGGCTAATCTCTCTGACTTAGTCCAGATCTCACAGGGAGCTGCAAGAGACCTGCAGTGGTGACTGACAAACTGCAGTTGGGTCAGCGACAGACCCCTCTTCCTTCCCCAATCAAAGCTGACTTTAGTGACAGATGCGTTATTCCTCACCTGGTGCGGCCATCTGGGAGAGGTGGATATCAGAGGACTCTGGTTTCCTGCGGAGTTTCAGCTCCACATCAACTTGCAGGAGCTCAGAGTGATCAGACTGGCATTGAAAGCCTTTCTTCCTTTGATCGAGGAAGCTCTAGTTCAGGAGTTCACAGATTGCACCACGGTCATGGGGGATTGCAACAAGCAGGGCGGGCAAGGTCGTAGACCCTGTGTCTCTAGACCTAGCTGGTTCGTTAAGGGATTTCCATGATGGTTCAACATCTGGCAGGCTCTCTGAACACCCGAGCAGACAAACTTGGCCATCGATTCCTAGTGGATTACTATTGGCGTCTCCATCCGGAGGTGGTGCAAGGTCTCTTCACAGATTGGGGAGAACCTTGTTTAGATCTATTCGCCACTTCCGAGAACGTGCAATGTCAGCAGCTCTGCTCTCTGGATTGTCCAAGGCAACTCTCGCTCTGAGATGTTTTCTGTCTCAAGTGGAGCTCAGGCCTTCTGCACATCTTTCCGCTGATGCCACTCCTGCCCAGTGTTTCCAAGAAAATCAGGAACCACCAGGGCCATACCATTCTTGCTTCTCCGGATTGGGCGCTGAGCTTATGATATGCCGAACTTTAGAGCCTGAGCATTGGCCTTCCGATCAATCAGGCTGCCTCTTCAGGAGGATGTCCTGTTGCAGTAGCTAGGGCAGGGTCCTGCATCTGAACCTGCGTACACTCCACCTTTATGCATGGAGATTGAGCTGCAGTTGACAGTTTTAACCTCCCTCCTGAAGTCTGTGATGTCATTCTGTAAGCCTGGCTTCCCTCGACTAAGAAAGTATACATCTGCTGTTAGGATAAATTTGTGGCTTGGTGTGATTCCAAAAGTGTTTTCTCTCTCTGCTCCCTTGACTCACGTTCTATTGTTTGTTCTTTCATTGGCCCAAAAAGGTTTTGCTCTGGGCACTGTTGAAGGTTATCTTTCAGTCATATCAGCTTTCTTGCGGTTGCCGGTTGGATCTGCCATCCCAGTTCAAGTTACCAGTTGTGACTCGTTTTCTCAAAGGACTACAGCATATGGTTCCTCCAAATGCCCCAATAGGACCTGAACCTAGTTTTAACTTTCCACATGTGTGCGACTTTTGTGCCCTTACACAATTGTCATCTTTGTTTGTGGGCCATAAAAATTGCCTTTATTTTAGCCATTACATTGTTGAAGAGGATTAGTGAACTACAGGCACTTTCTGTGCACCCTCCTTACACAACATTCTTCCCAGACAATCTGGTGTTGAGAATATATGTTAGTTTCATGCCGAAAGTCGCGACCTCTTTTCATGTAGGCTAGATCATCACCTTACCTGCTTTCTTTGCTCCGTGGAGAGACTTCACTGTCTGGACCCAAAAAGAGCGTTGTCGTTCAACATTGATCGTAGCAGAGAGTTCCAGGTGGATGAGCGACTCTTCATTGGGTATGTCAGAGCGAAGAAAGGAAAACTCTGCCAAAATGAACCATCTCACAATGGATTGAGCTCTTCTTTAAAATCTGTTACTCATCAGCCAAGAACCAACCCCCTGAGGGCTTGTATCTTCATTCCACCAGAGCCAACGCTGTGACCACTGTGTTAGCTCGCAGAGTCTCTGTCCTAGACATATGTCAGGCTGCAATGTGGACGTTCCTTCACACATTTACCAAACACCACTGCTTGGAAAGTCAGGTGCGTTGTGACTGGCACATTGCATGCTTGGTACTCCAGGACTTCCTGGTCTAATCGGTTCGAAGACTCACCTCCTGGGAGGTATTGCTTGGATATCTATTCTAAGGTAAGGAATCTGTAGCTAGAAGTCTGTATCAGACAAACAAGTTACTTATCTTTGGTAAGGCTTTACCTGGTAAAGTCACTATCAAGCCACAGATCCCTTACCGACCCTCCTCACTGCAAACTGATTTCTCCTTGTGAGGTCCTTAGTGTTTGCATACTGGTACACCAGCAAACTTTGTGGATCCACGCTTCTGGCATGGAAAGGTCACACAAAGTAACTGATGTTGGTGCACTGGGTGGCACCTATATAGGCAAAGTGCACATCACTTCCAGCATGGCCGATGTGGAGCCGAATGTCACCACCTACCGACTTGCAGAGGTACTGCTCGAAAATTTCCCGGATCCAGTCTGATACTTGGGTAATTCTAAGGAAAGACATCTGGAATCTACAGCTAGATAGTTTCTACCAGATAAGGCATTACTGAATATAGGAAACTTTTTCATTTGTACCTGAATATTATGCATAATAAAGTGATATACACTTGTCTGCTCTGAGCTTTTGAATGATACTGAGAATCTGAATACGGCTGTAAAATGCCATGTCTGGAAACAAGGATTCACTGCTAAATAGTGCATGTTCAGGAAACAAGGCTATTCCTCATCGTAAAACAAGGATATTCCTCATCGCAAAACACGAAGCAGAGGGTCACTGAAGCTGAACCCTGCTTCTGTGACCAACACTAGACTGAAGCAAACAGAGGCTATAAAATAGCTCACTAATACAAGTCAAGTACTGAACTTTTTCTACGGAGCTAGAAATCACAGAGCCGGGGATTCTTGTAGATGTAGTCTTTTTGAAAGTAAAGCGTTCTGGTGGTTACAAAGCGTGACATGAACCTTAAATAAAAAACAATTTCAGAGTATTGTCTAAGTAGGTGGCAGCTCTCAAGTGCGAACATTAAGCCTGTTTTTTGTGCCAGTGTTTGCTTTGTTTACTATGCCCATCAGGTAGTGGTCAACCATTTGTGCATTGATTCTCGTCTAGAAGTTCAATGTAAAGTAGATGACCTTATATTGAAATAATAATAGCTTATTGTTACATTTAACTTATCCTAGTTAAGCAAATGTAATACCATTTTAAATAACGGGAGTTAATATTACCGAGTTTAGAGAAGCTCATCGTATCGACCCCAGAAAGATAAATGGTTGTTATGGCCCTGTTATGATTTCAATCAATGGCCATCAGCAGTTACTCAACTGTCATACAGCTTTAAATTAATTACAGTGTAATAGTAATGAGCACAGAGCTATCTTTTTCCAAAATCATTTGAGGTCATTTTGTGTGGTTGCTAGTTGTTTGTCCTTAATAGTTCGGGTTTCTATTGATTAGTTTGGCTCAGTCAGAACATGTGATATGGAAGACCGTGTTGTGTTGGGATTTGGTACATATTTGTTCAGATGTGAGATTGTACCTATTAAGCGTTTAGTATGTATGGGTTCTGACTAAGCTTGTTTGTGTCTGAAATTAATGCTTTAGATAAAGTTATATTTATAGTTTAGCATCCTTTCCTTTGCACTGCATCTCATGCCTACTCGGGAAGCGTTTACATCCACATAGTTTTTGAGCGTCTTGGAAGTTACTTTAAAAGGGCTAAAAACCTGAACGAGAGCTTCGAAGAGTGGTGTGACTGTGTGATAGGATGAAGAAATCTGTTTTTGGTTGAAAAGATCATTTTTTTTCCCCTCAAATCTTTTTTATTAACAAAGCTCGAAAGACCATATCATACATAAGCATTTCCATTAGTACATCAGGTATCAAACACAGAGAATCGATGACATTATGTTCATTAATGAAGCCAGCAGTGTGGCTACCTTCTGGCGCCCCTCTAATCCCCTGCCCCCAGCCCTCTATACTTTTGCCACGGCATCCACACTTTTTCCCACTTTTTGACACATCCCCTACTTTTATACACTGTTTATTCGGCCCTCTGACACCAATCAAGATCTTGTTTCCACTCCTCCACTTGCGGGGGTGAAGGTGCCCCCCCAGCTCCTGGCAATATTACGCTTTGCTATACCCGCTGACAGAGCCAGCCATACTTCCACATATGTGGACCAGTCCGCATTGCCACTAATCATTAATAGAAGCCATTTCGGCTCTAAAGATAATTTTGTCTTAAACTGTTGTGATGAAAGCCAGCTAGAATAAAGCAATGGTAACAGTTACTGCTGGGTAATACTCATGAAGAGAAGGCTTTAGTTGATGGCTTTAGCATGCCTGTTCTCTCAACAAAACAGTTAAATCAGTTTATTTTGCTGTTAAGTCAGTCTGAATACCATCTCCAGTGGTGCTTTTTTTGGCTACCAGGAGTGTGTTATTATTTATGTGCCCCCTGACAGCTTTTCTGGGTCGCCTTCTTATTCCCGCTCTTCTGGGTTTCTTCTGGAATGATGTCCCAAGGATACACCTTTAAGGGTAAATTTGATTCTAGGCATAAAACTTTTGCTGTATTGCTCTTTTTCAGTCTAATAAGTTACTTTCTTGAATTTGTATGTCTGGCTTGAAAGTACAGTTATTGCCTGTTGATCAACAAAAGAATAGTTCCCAGGAGTACAACAGGAACACACTGTGGCTCTACCTCGATGTTGGTTTCTCGGAGTATAGATTAGGATTGGACAGAAATGTTGTGATTCCGTTGAAAGTATGCTTGTTTTTCTGTTTTTTTACTTTTGGGAAAGCTTATGCTCAAAACAGAAGGACTGCTAAGTTCTAGTGAGGAGCCATTGATCAAGGGTATAGGCCTGATCTATTTATTTTGAGAAGTAAGCCTGGCTTATTTAATGTTTAACTCATATTTGAACACCAATAGGCCTTCAAGGGTGGCTTTTCATGACGCTGTGTTGAAATTTCTACGCAGGTATTTCGTTAAAGGGAGTTTTGCAGATTATCATAGTAGGCAGGGGGTTTGATGTTTATCTGTGACAGTCCCATGGTGTAGAAGATTTTCACTTTGAAAATCCTTGTTATGCTTATGAAGGGTTGTGTGTTTTGTCAACTGTCATTTTGTGCATATTTTATGATTTTATAACTGTATAACGATAGTTGTCATGTGGAAAAGCTTATGCTGAATACAGTTGGCATGAGTTGGTTATGGTGACAAGCCAGTGGTAAAAGGTATAGGCAGGGTTAGCTCATTAAAAGAATTCTGGTTGTTCCTATTTATTATGAAAATAATACGTTAAAACCAAAGGGCTCTTTAAGTGTGGATTGTTATTACACTGTGTGAAGCCTGTAGGCAGGTGTTGTTTTGCATGGATTCTCACAGATAATTATAGGAGTCTTGGGTTTTGTTGGTTTTTCCGTCTCGTAGGCAGAAGTCAGTAGTTTTGAGTTGGTTATGTTGTCAAGCCAATGATGAAGGCAATAGGCCTAATTATTTATTTTTTGGGGGCCGGTTGGAATTGTTGTCAGATGCTCTTGGTCTGAAATCTTTCGAGAAAGCTGTAACCATAACCTATTTATTTTGAAAAGCATTTGTTAATGCCATTATTGGTTTAATGGTAGATTGTCATGGTCTTGTGTAGTATGAGGCAATGGAAACCAATAAGTGCAAAGAAGTGCCAATGACTTGGAGTAACCTGGGCCGGTTTTGCAGATAGGACACGCAGTCCTTGGTTAGTCCACGGTAAACTTTCAAACAGGTTTGCTGGGAGAAAATGTCGCCAATGCGCCCAGTTACAATTAATTTACTGCCTTCAGGGTAGCAGAGAAATCGCTCCTCCCCTTGGGGGGCCACACATTCATTGACATACAGAGCAAATGTTTACAAGCCACTCTGTGTTTACAAAGTGCTCTGTTTCACAATGCAGGCGGTATGCCGCTTGCTTTTTAGGTCTCGCCTGAGCCAGCGCATGCGCCGCACTGCGAGACATTTAGTTAGTGGATTTTTAAAGTGCTACCAGAGGCTTTTCCTGACCGCAAGCTTGCGTTCACGATCGCTTGCATGCCCGCAGCCGCCAGCTTTCAGCGCCCGAGGCGCCATCTGGATGCGATCACTTTCACTTTTGCCGCTTTTACTACCCCCTCCCTTCTCCCCCTCCCTCCCTCCCACCGCACACCACTCACCAGTCTCAATCTAGTATGTGGGTAGGACCGGCATTAGATGGTGAGCCTTCTTCCCCTCGAAGCATCCACTGCCTTCCTTCACCATTTCAAGTTGGCGCTGCCGATAGTGGGGAAACTAGGTAGGATGTTTCTTGCACTGCGCTATTTAGGGCCCCATGTGCAGTCTGGCATCTGCTCTGACAAGGAGGAGCCCTCACGCTCCCCCGCTGGATAACTTCCGGGAATCCGCTCGGGAATCGCTGGACTTGTTGGAATCATCTGCGCCGGTGGTAAGGAGTCTCGCTGTGTCCTTTTTGAGCTATTTTTTGCCCTTACTCACCTCCCGGGAAGACACCCTGGGGGTTTCTTTGGTATGGGACGTGTCAGCTTTCTACCCGTAAGGCCCCTGGGTTGTTTCAGTACGGTTCGGTTACCAGTCTCTCGTTATATTTTATTGCCGGTACAGCAGTGCCCATCTGGCCCTGGCTGTGACGTCACCTCTTGCCATTTAGGACCGTAACTATTTCTTGTACGTGGGCCCACGTGTTTTTCCGTCTTCAGTTGACCCACAGGCAGGCAAAGAGTCAGGATTGCTTGCAGCCATTGGCCCACCGCATCCAGACACACATTCTGGCCTTATAATTTTTGGAGTAGGAACTCCACAGTCACTCCGGGGCACTAATATCCTAAGGAGTTTTTCTCTAATCCCTTCCTGGTTTCCATTTCTTACAGCCTCCCTCTCTTTCCATCACGTTTTGGGACCGAGTGATCCAGGACCCTCTACCCCGTTACTGATATAGTTGTATGCGATGGCTTAATTGGACATTAATGAGTTCCCTCTGTTTATTCCATAGGAGACTTTCTCTCTCCCCGCCCTAAATACGGGTATCTTCGATCTGGGTTTGGACTTATCGCTCCGGTACTGGGCTGAGACCGTAGGTTCCTTTTTCGGCATACTGTCTTTCATTTGAACTCCTGTCTGGCTTCCGTCTTCATCAGGTCTCGGCAAGTTTGAGATCGTTAGAGGAAGGGTTCCCGTGCTTCTCCATCTTTTAACAAGAATACTGACTATTGTGTGAATCTGTGAGTAAAAGATATATTTTTTGTTGTGATATGTTTTTCTTTAAGGGAAACCTTTTATTTCATTTGATTTTCGGATGTTCCTGGACTTTAGACGTGTTTGACTGATTTTATGTAAACTCAGGTATTGTTTTCTGTCTTAATGGTGTTTACTCATTTCACAGTGCGTATGTGATGGGGAAGGTTTTTTTCAGGTATCCCTATTAGCGGCAACTCTGTATTGACAGCAGTGCTGTTAAGTTAGAATAGTAAACCTATACGTCCCTGTGTATTCTTGCATTGATCATCTTGTGCAGTAAATATTGTTGCTATTCGATATTTTTGTAGTTGGCAGTTTCCCATGCCACCGTGCGAAATTACACTTATGGGAAACTGTAAACTGAACTGCCCCAGGACGTGTTCTGATGGAAATACAAGCTGAGCTCCAAGTGCAGTTCACGAGACACGTGCAGTATGTTTATTGTTTCAGCCATATCCATAATATGAGTCACATTAACGTTGTTTTTAATGCCAATAAAACTAAATAACTGTAAATCCTTAAAGCACAAAAATATAAACACAATCCCTTGCTCGTGTAAAGTGCCGAAGTTATTAGTTACAAACACAAACTAAATAAAATGCAAGCAACTTTGCATGAATTACAACGTCTCTATATTTTGTCAAGTGTATAGCATTGTGGAAACCAGGGATGTAAGTATTACGAAATGTCTTATACACACTTGTTTATTGCAATTCCTGCAGGGAATCGGAAAAGAGTTCCAGAGGGTGCATTCTGTAAAGAAAAATTCAGATCTCTGCAATGGGCATCCAAACCAGTTCTGGGTTAACAAATAGGCAAAGTAGGCACCGGCCTATGACACTCATCTAACTCCCTCTCACTACCTGCTCCCTTCTCCCCCTCCCTCCTTGTTAGTCACCAGGCTGAATCTGATGCCGGTTGTCTTATCACAAGCTTCCCGCGTCGCGCCCCTCCTTCTCTCGTCTTCCTTCTCAGCCCTGCCTTGTCCCCTATTGTTCCCGTCCTATCGTCTTACCAAGGATCAATAGGTATCGCTTTTGGGACCTTATACGTTTTTAGTTATGCAGCACAATATCTTTGGTGCAACAACATCAACTGTTGGATGGCTAAACACTTATAAGGTCTCAAAGGCGAGACCTATTGGCTATGCCAATGCTTGTTACAGAGAGGAGAGAGGTCCCCTAGCTGGCGGGTGAAAGTGTATGACTCCACCTGCCTGCAAGAAAATGTTTTTTGGAGGGGGCAGGGGCGGGTCTATGAACCACAGAATCTCCCCTTGAGAGGGCTGGCTTAAAGAGGTGCACGGACAGTGTGCCATCTTTTTGTGACTCACTGTCAGAGCGCTTCCTAAGTACACCAACACTATCAGTATTACAGAAATGGCTGCACAAGCGTCTGCTGCCCCTTCTATAATACCATAGTGCCCCGGGTCACAAATTAAGGGAGCACACGCCCTTTGCAGTATTGCCCCTGGTGATCCTAGGCTTCATTTAGTTGTTCCTAAAATAGGGCAACACTTAGACAAATTGTGCTGGTCGCAAAATAAGTCTCCAGTTCCAGATTATTTCAGAATTATCACATTAGAAAATCTAATTTCAACGTGCTAGATTGGTTCGACCTGCCAGGCTGCCAGCACTGTTTGGATTTCAAAAATAACCGCCATAAGCAGCAAAAATGCATCCATTCCTCTGTGATACTCTTCCAGGAGTGAAAGGGTTACCGTTTGCATCAGGGAATGGTGACTGTGTGTTTGTCATGCTGAAAGGAGAGCAGGGAATGGTGACTGTGTGTTTGTCATGCTAAAAGGAGAGCAGCTGCCGAGACCCTCCTGCCCAGGCTTCCCACGGGGCCCACTCGGAGCAGGCTGTAGCCTTTGACACCATGCGCATCCTTTAATCCGCCTTTCATGAACGGCGCGCGCGTTACTTGCACTGCAGCATTTCCTTCACTTGCCGCGTGCCTCTGGAGTTAGAAGTGCCGCGTCTTCGCTAAAATTGCACCCACAGAACCAAAGACGCTCGCGCTGGTCCCGGCACTACTACCTGATGAGTCTTTGATTATCGGCGATACATCAACGCAGAGCAAGCACCACTCTGCCGGGGCCCTGGCTGGATCCGCGCATGTCATGAAGGCAAGGAGGAATGTTCAAGAAGCTTATTTGCAAACGGATGTGCACTCGTAAGCCGTTTTTATGACCTATTTTACAATTAATTTCAAAATATTCTTGAGTTGATATCCTTTGTGAATAGCGGATTTGTTTGGGTGTTTAAGTTAAACGATAAATCAGAAAATGCTTCAAACACGATTCCTGCTTTAGAAATTTTGAAAAATGTGTTTGTATGACCCAATCTTTATTTTTTTTAAACAAGTATATTTGTTTGTGCTTATTGGCAAATACGTTATTAGAATATAAAATATTCCTTGTGCATGCTTAGGCAGAACCCCTAGCGAGCCTGGTTATAAATAAGAGTCAATCGCCTAGGGACCGGTAATTTAAAAGTTCACTCAAAAATTACTTCATGAAAACTTTTCTACTTCTTGTACGGGGAAGTGGCACATGACACTACTAACTCCTTTCTAAACAAGAGTGGAATATCATGCGCATGTTGTATCCAGTTGCTACATGATGATGTTGTGGTTCATGTACAATTAGTGTTTGTTTTTCTGTATTATTTATCAATTACATTGATTTTACATATGTACGTCTCATGGCATAACTTCATCAGCTCAATGCATGGAATGTTTTATTAATTCATTCCCTGCGTTGTAGCATTTCACAAACACACCAATTTATTTTCATGAAGTACTATTTAAGTGAACTTGTAAATGATCCCCCTGTAGGCCATTTTATTTATAGGTATTTATGCTGGCAGAGGTGACTTTAGTTTTTGCAAAATAGGGCATTTGGGGCCTCTGTGATAGGAACTATGAACAGTATGCACAAGTATTAGAGTTCTTATTAGAGACTATACAAAGCCGGACTTATTTTGTGAATGATGGGTCTTTCTCCTTTGTATTGAGTATAGGTAGAACCACGGCAAATTTGGATTCGGGCAAATACTCGGATTGTCTCATTGATGGCAAATCTGCTTAGGCTGGCATGTTTTTGAAAACGTGTTTTTTTGGGCCACTATTAAGGAACTAAGATAACTAGTGGTGATGCTCAGGGTTACTCTGTGTGGTTCACATATAAACATCTGGGAAACAGAGAATGGCGCATGGAGTTCTGCTATCCACTGTCATTCGCGACTCAAAAGTCTACTCCGCACATTGTAAAGTGAAGCCAAGAAAATTGTATCTTGGATTGAGAAGGGTTACCCATTAAAAGGTATTAAACACGGACTCTCACAGCATGGAACATCCTTCACTCCATTCCATTGTATGTTTCTTGAACTCCAGAACCATACCTTTTAAAAAATGATATCAAAAAGTAGTCCTCTCTGTTCTTCCACCTGCTGTGTGCTTCAATGTGTTGAGTTTATCTGGAGCCTTCAGGGAAATGGCTACACTTATTGTGCTTGCTTGGTGCGTCGGGGTGTTACTTTGTTAAGGAATAATTTTTTAATGCATAATCCCGAGTAGCCTGAAGGGCATAATGACTGAGTGCAGTCATTACGCCCTTGTCTATAATTCCACAGATGATATGATGATGTCAATTGTCAAAGGCTTCTGTAACTAGAAACATTCAGTTGATGCTCAAGCTAAGGAGTAAGTTGTACTCCTCTAAGAACTAGCGTGAGTTTTGAGCTGAAATGCGGTGATTTTCACTGTAAAAGATTTAAAGCAGTAATGTCAATCAGAACGAGTCATAAAGTCCACTCGTAATTGCTATCCACCCAGAACACTCGTGTAGACCGTTTCAGATGAAAAAATGTAAGTTACATTTTCGGTCATTCAAATTCTGCCATTTGTGCAGATGGTCTGTGTGGGTATGGCTTTAATGTATTTAAAGTTGATGCTCCTGCAGATGAGTCTGAGCGTGTCATAAACCTATAAAGATGGATGGTTGAAAAGCGTTAGTGAGTGATTTAATCTGTGTAGCAAGTGAACAACCTGACGACCCTTATATGCATACGAGAAGCGCAGAAAGATTTAGCCAAAGAGTGCTAAAGACCGAGTGTTGGGTCAAACAAGACCTTGGCAGAGGCAAACAATGCGTTTATTTTTTAATTTTTTTAAATTCAGTGCAAGGCATGGGACAGTCTTACTGTATTCTTAAAGTGCAATATCTTGGGTAACAATTATTTCTGCAACAATCTCAGTCCTAACTGTAAGCCAGGTCCCCTATGAGTGAGAACACAAAGAACCCCAGACTAGTTTCTGCAGTCCTAGTTCTTGTCAGTAGGATACAGCTCGAGTCCTCTGCCACAGTGAACATGGGACCCTCGTTTTAAGTGCGACAGGTATGCCTAGGACTCAAACTTCAGCCTACTGATGAGGCCCAATAGACTGAAACTGCCCTGGGGTTCTAGTGTTGCCGTTCGTAAGATGCCTGGTATGGCAGTTCAGTCAGGACTGTTTTTATAAGAGCAAACCAAGGCTGATTTGCCTATGGCTGGTTCCTGTCTGATGCGACATGGCGGCCAAAAACCTCACTGGAGCCTAATATTGAACATCCACCTCTTAAATATTTTACTCATCATTCTTGCAGTTTTTCTAAAACCTTTATAATTGTATGATGGTTGAAAATGGATTTCATGACAGCCTCGCACAGCATTAGAAAATAAACATCACTTTTATTGAGACATTTTTACAAAGTACTTCACTATAGCAGGCCTGCAAAATGTACTTCTTTGCTCATCAAACAACCTCCATACCTAGAGCAGCAGGGCATGATTCCGCTACCTCTGAAAATTGTCGTGCTTTAGTCAACCTCTTCAAAATGAAGTCTAGCTTGTGTCAGGGTTCACAGTACTTTATGTCGCTATTTGTGAATTTCGATGTTGTAGCAGCTTAATGAATTTACTTTTTATGCGGTAATTGCCTCTCAAAGTTAATATTGGCAAAATGTCAACATTGCCATCTTGAAAGTTTAAACTGACAATGTTTTTTGCCAACAGATAAAACTTTAGATGATGAAGATTCTGTGGATGGAAATAGACCTTCCTCCTCTGCCAGCTCCACCACATCTTCGAAGACCGCCCCTTGCAGGAGGGTGGCTCCTTTGTCGTCAGCTCGCAAACCTGGACCGACCTCCATTCTCGCTAAAAGTGCCGGTATGTCTTGATGGTATTAATTTTTAAAATTTTTGTTCACAGATAACACAAACATTTTCAAAGCTTAGTTCATTTAGAAATTGGAACTCGGACCATTTCATTTCATTTTTTTAATGTTGTATAATTGTATTTTTCCAAGGTAAATTAAGGATGGAAAATATGCAATAAAAAGCACATTTGTAGCACGTCTTGGATATGAGCTTAAGAAAACCTGTGGCTTACATACAAAATGTACAAAGCAATTGCTCTCATTACTGAAAGTTGCAGAAACTCAACATGCATGCTAAGATAGATGGATGTGGATGCTATAAAGTTGACAGTACATGGTACAAACGTGTTTCACAAAGTGTGTGTATTTTCACTAGCAATACTTTAGTTAATGGGTTCTCTGCTTAGATCAGTCAACCTTCACGTTAAAAATATATACAATTTTTTTTATAACATCAGTTGAAGGGACCTTCATCAGTGATGTTATTCATGATCTAATTTTTGATATCATCTGTGACATCTTGATTAATGTGATCTGTGATTTGGTATGAGATGTTATGGTTGCATAGCTCACATTACTTGGTGCATTTCAGTGTTTTATTGTTTTGTATTTTGTATTGTAACCTTAACATACCTTTTTTTTAAAATAACTATCGCATTTTGTCTGTATCAAGAAAAAACAAGAGAACAGTTCAGCATAGCAGTCTAGGGCAATATAGTTGCATGTTCATGACAGAAGTCCCTCAGAACATTAATCCTAAATACCAGATTAGGAGATAATACATCTGTTACAGTTTGGTCAGTACTTTCACTCAAAGAGTCTGCCCATTTAGAGCACCCATTTCCTGTTCATCTGCAATACATAATCAAGGAAAGAGCCCTTCATCGTATCCTATCTCTCATTCCCTCCCACCCTAACATCTCAGGCCCACACCCCTTATGTGGAGCCTTCGATCGGGTAGGCGCCTTCAGTCCAAGCTGTGGATTGGGATCCCGAGATGACTGGAGGATCTATTAACTCATCAGTCATCTTTACTCATGGTACTAAGACCATTTCCACATTTTCATCTCTTTGCACCATGCACAGCCATCTTTTGTCAGCCTACCCATTCCTGCAGGTCAGCCTTCCACCTAGAGAGGTGGGGCGGGCCGTGTGATCTAATGTATAGCAATTTGTCTCCTAGCCAAAAGTAGGTCTAAGGGCGCAAACCAAGTGTGTATTTTTGTGCCAGTTTTCGGTAGCGGTGTGAGTCACAGTAGGCAGTGTCTAATTGTTAGGGTATGCTGTATCCTCACCATCCCTATGTGCTTGTCAACTATCTAAACCCAGAACTCTTGAAGGTTGGCACAGGTCCAAGTAATATAAAAAAAACTTCGCTGGCCTGGTGTTGTATCGTAGGCACATTTCAGCCTTCACAGGTAAAATTCCATAGGACTGCTAGGGTGTGAGATGGGCATGGTGCAGGTAGTAAAGCTCAGTAAGTTTAAATCTAGTGTTACTGGCTACATCCTGTATCAGTGCACACACTCTTGCCTGTTTCCTGTCCGACAGCGGTTTCGGTAGCGCTGAATCCTGTTGACCACGTCAGTAGTAATACAAGTTCCCTAAACTCAGGTTTTGTTTGTGAATTCCCTGGCATGTGTTATGATGTACTTTGACAAATGCCTGGGATTTGTCTGTACTGTTTTGCCTTCATGCTCATGTAGCATCGCCTATGGCTGTACCCAGAGAAGTCTGAGTGCTGGACTTGACCTTAGTCTTCACCCTTTCTTCAGACCATAGACTCTTAGTGCTTGCAGGGCTCGCTCTTTATCAATGACCTTGGATTTTGGCCAGGCTGTGATCTTGGGTTTTGGTAAGCTCTCTGTCCACCCGTTCTGCACATTGTGCCTTCAGCTATGTTTTGCTTGATCAAAGTTCACAATATGGGCTTTGGCCATGTCTTCTTATTAGTTTCCCCGTACCTGGAGATTGTTGGGCATGGCCTTCAGGTGTGCCTAGTTGGCTCACCTTCCCTCAAACCGCCAGGCACAGCCTTGAGTGGAGACAAGCTCATGAGCTGGGGAGCCCCAAACCCTCAAGATCAGAACCCCCTATCCATAGGTCCCAAGTTTTCAGTTTGCTTATGTGTGAAATTTCCATGTTCTTGATGACCTTATGTGTGATATTTCAATGTTTGTGTGAAACCAAATGCCATTTTAAAAAATAAAACACATCAATTCATATATTGAAAAAAAAGCACAAATTACCCTTATCCGTATTTGTGGAATTTGATGTTTGAAGAATGCCTTGAAACATCTGCTGCACTCCTTAATTGCTTGTTCAAGGTCACTAAACTATTTCCCTGTTCTATCATGATTTTCCTGGAAACGTCTGTGGCTCTGGGATAAACAATAAAATTGACCTCTGTGACGCTGGGATAAACAAAAAAATATATACAATACACACAATTGTGGTGGATACTAATACCTGCAGATTTCTAACCTGTTGAATAATCCCAGGTGTCAGACTAGATCTTGAAAACGTGAAAGTTCTGACACCGGTAGGAGGTGCTAATTTTATCTTGACTCCAGTAGTGACTTCAGGAGATGCTACCAAAGCCATATTGTGCCTGCCCTTGCGCAATGACGTCAATTCCCTTTTTTTCAGCTCCTTTGATGCATATCCAATTGGGAGTAGATGTAAATGTTGCCAATCTAGCAGTAGATAAGTGGATTACAGAGACATTAAATGTAGTTGCCCCATGGACCACTAACACCCCTCAAAGATGGACTAAATCAGCACCATGGTTTGATGAAGAGCTACAGACTGTGAAAACATCTTGCAAACACTTAGAGCACCAATGGAGGAAAGATTCATCTAATGATAATAACAATGCTTATAAGTTAGCACAAAAATTACTACTCTCTTACAAAATAAATGCGCGCTGCCTATCATAATGTCAGAATAGAGCAGGCGGATAATTCTTCGAGAGAATTATTTGCCATTCTTAAAGACCTTTCCTCTTTAGAGAGAATTATGGCGCCCGCCAGTGGTTTCCTAGAGTTGTGCAATCCAATTGCCAACTTCCTCTCCATGAAGGTATCTAAAATATACGATTCCTTTCCAGTTGAAGCTCGTAATGGTAACTTTTCTCAATTTGAAAGATCCGTCATACTGGAGACAAACCAACTCTCAGGGTTCTTACCCCCCTCGCTGGAAGATCAGAGAGATGTTGCCTGAAGTATTAAATCTGGCTCACCAATGGATCCAGCTGCGACCAAAATCATTAGGGAAGGATTAGACACAATATTACCCTATGTACAGCAACTTTTGGAGCTATCCTTCCATTATGGTGAGGTTCCGAGTCAGTGGAAGCACGCAATTGTCCTTCCTCTCAAGAAAAAAACCATCAGCAGATCCGGGATTGCTGGATAATTCTCGTCCCATCGCACTCCTGCCTTACTTCTCCAAAATAGCAGAGAAGACTGTGAACACGCAATTGGTTGCACCCATTAACAAGCATAACCTATTCCACTCAACGCAATTAGGCTTTTAGAGCCATGTACTCTACGGAATCTGCGTTACTTCTCGCCACAGAGACACTACGAAGGCGGACAGATGATCCAAATATAGCTTTGGTACTGTTGGACCTCAACGTAGCCTTTGACACAGTATCCCATAAACTGCTTTTGCAGCAACTCTGGTCAGGAGGGCTAGGGGGAGCTGCTCTTAAGTGGATGACCTCCTTCCCATAGGATCGAAGTTTTCAGGTTGCAGAGCGCCATGTCTAAAAGCTTGCCGCTCTCACAAGGGGTCCCACAGGGCTCAATATTGAGCCCAACTCTTTTTAATGTTTACATTCAACTCCTGGCGGAGATTGTGGAAAAACACAAGATGACTATTGTGTCGTATGCGGACGACACACAGCTTGTTACTTTAGCTCAGAACTCAGAACATGCTGCGACCCAGTTCTCTTCCTGCCTGAAGGACCTTGAGTCCTGGATGTCAAACAACTGCCTGAAGCTGAACGGCAGTAAAACAGAGGTCATGGTTGTAGGGAAACTCCCTTCCATTTGGAGCTCAGCTTGGTGGCCCCAAATGCTGGGTCCCACACCCACTCCTAAAGACGAAGTTAAGAAATCGGGGAATTTGGCTTGACCCCAAACTCTCCTTCAAAACCCGTGCTAGGAAGGTCACTGGGAAATGTTCTGGAATTCTCAAAATGCTAAAAAAATAAAACTTTGGACATTCTTCCAATCTCAGCCAGGAAAACCTTGGTCCACACTCTTGTTACAGCTCAGCTGGACTATGTAAATGTCATTTATCTTGGACTAACAAAAAAAAGCCTACACAGGCTGCAGCGCATTCAGAATGCGGCAGCCAGCCTAGTTCTTAATTTACCGAAGAGCGCTTCCTCGGCGAAAGCCCTTCATGCCCTGCACTGGCTGCCTGTTAATAAAATAATTCTTTTAAAAAGCCTTGTGCTTTTGCCACAGGATTTTGCAAGGCATGGGACCCAGTTACCTACATGATCTTCTTAACCCTTACAATCTGACACGTCACTTCAGATCAACGGGGACTCATTTGCTCAAAGTTCCTAAAATTCAAAGAGTAAGATGGGTGCGCGCTCTTTTCGCTATTTGGCAGCCAAGAACTGGAACACATTACCGCCTACACTTCGAGCTAGGATATCTGAAAGCGCCTTCCGTAAAGGTTTGAAAACTTGGCTGTTCCAGCTGTGAATTTTTTGATTCTCATCCACCCCTACTGCATGACTTTTCTTTAGTCTCGCTTACTGCTCTTCATAGTAGTAGCTCCTAGCACAGGGACACAGCAGCTGGTGTAACCAGGCGCTTTATAAATAATTTTATTATTATATCATGAGCTTGGCGTCTAGGAAGGTCTTCTCTGAAGCTTTCAGGCTTATAGCCTTGTAGGGACTGCAATGCACAAATGTGTCCTTCACCAGCCCCTACTCTATCTGTCTCTGGTGCTAAGAGTCCTACCTCAGCATAAATTCCAAGGTGATTGAGGAACAGGAGGCTAAACTTTTCATGACTTGGGGCTGCAATGAACATAGAGGTCAACGTCGCTAGTGGGCCTGCTAGAGGTCGCTTTCCACCCACTTCTCCAGGAAAAGGAAGAATCATAGGAAGACAAGAAACCCACAGGATCTTCATCTTTGGGACCAGAGTAAGTTGTGGTGGAGTTGTCGGTTTCACTACCCAGAGTTGGCCCTCGAGCCATTTGGCCCTTTTCCGGCACCGATACCCTTCTACCTGGATTTTCCTACACCGGGATCTGATCCAGCAGCATTCCACAATACTGTGTATAATATCTTTCCTTGTTTGAAAGCCTCCTCTAATGCGCTTTCTGGCATGGAGTGGACTTGTGAGTGATCAGGGCAGTATTTCTCCTGTGCAGTCCTGCGCTCTACGTACTAGGGGTGTGCTCAAAATGTGCATTATTTTCTATTGAGTAATTTGTGTAACAAGTAGAATGCAAAATTCACAAAACTGTGAGATTGTGTCTATGTAATGGAAATTTAGCTCGCTCCTACTATGAACTTGAGCTGTCTATGCAGACTGCTCATAGCATTTGCATAGGGCAAGGGCAGGGTCGTGCTGCAGCCAGGGTTTTCTATTCAGCTCTCCTTTCAAAACGTGTTTCTCCTTAGTGATGAGAACGGAAAGTACATGGTATTTCTGATGCATACTTCTAAACGCCGATTCCTCACCTTTCGAATATTCCTCAGGCCTCAGACTGGATCTGGAAGTTTATCAGCAGTGCTCTTGTGTGATGCCAGGTGGCATTGTGCAGCTTTGAGTTGACCTCATTCTGCTTCTGAAGTGATGGAATGGAGCCACATATCCGCACATATAACATACCTCTGCCTGCGAACATCATTTAGTTTCTTTTCGCACCTTCAAACGTAAATCCGGAGCGCTCCTTCCTTTTTGTCGGTTGATGGATTCCTTCCAAAACTCTTTTTCCTTGTGCAAGAAGAGTAATGTCCTCACGAATGTGTGACTGTCGGAACCAGATGTTGGTGATTGACCCCACACGAGGTGTGTTGTGGTGTTTGGGCTCGGGGCATGACTCCTAGTCATGTGAAGAATGTGCCCTAAGGCGATCTGGGACTGTGAATTAAAGTAGCAAGTCGGTGAACACCAAAAGAAGTCACAGGCCTGTAAGTCCCACTCCAAGTCTAGGCTGCGGAATTACTCCTGTTTTTGAGGCCACTCCTGTGACATATTGTTATTGCTTTCATCGTCATCCTGGATGTCCAAATCGAAATCTAATAAACATAAGAAGATGAGGGGGAACTTTACCCCATCCCGTCGCTTTCTGTCCAAATATAAGTCGGAGGGCAGCAAGGTGCTAACCGATTTTGCTCCTGATAATGGAACAGATATTTTCAACTTGCCCTGTTGCACTGCCACAGTACATTGAAACCTTTAAGGAGGACATGCTGTGCATTTCTCAGGGGCTCCTTCGGGTGCCTAGAATATGTCTGGGCCTCCATTTGGGCTACCGCTGGAAAATTCACTGTGCTGTCTATGACCATTGAACCTGCCTGTGGTTCCGCACTGACTTTGGTGCCAACTTCGATCCCAGCTCCAAGATCTGCTTTTGTTTCACCATCAAGTTCAATTGTGCTGTAGTTTGAGGTTGAGCCTTTGCTGACTCCGGTGTTCGAGCTCAATCTGAATCTGCTTCAGCCTTGACCAAGGTCACATCTTGAATCTTTTCCATTATACCCAATTCCGTTATGCTCTGAGTCAGATAAAACACTTCCTCTTCCCAGAGGAATTTCTCAGAGGCTACATCACCTTTTTGACTCTGACCCCAATTAACCTGAAAATGAGTAGAGTTGGCGGAATGTTTTATTCCACCTGCGAAATTGGCGGAATCTGATTGAGGCTTCTAGCCTCAGATTCCTTACCTTGGAATTGTCCTCAGGCGTCAGGGTGCCTCAGAAAACGTTTTGTGATTAAGACTCCTGCACGCCGGTAGGTAGCATCATTCAGCTCCGCGTAGTGTTATTGACTTTGTCTGCGCCGGAAGTGATGTGCTGTGCCTATGTAGGCACCTCCCCAGCGCTCTGGCTTCAGTTAATTTCATTCCGCACCAGTCAATGCAGATCTGGAGAAAGCTACCTCCTTTCATTTTTTGACTGATCGTTTTTAGACTTTTGACCAAGTTTTTTTTTTTTTTTAGATTTATCTCCTGGTGTGGCAGGGATGTTCACAAGGAAGGCCGACTTCAAGCCCTGCAGCACCTGTCACTGACCGATGTCCGTGATGGACCTGCACCTCATCTATCACTCATACCTTGAGCACTGCCACAATGCCAAAACCTGTCTATTGCAACCCCATGAACCCCAAGGCCTTCAGGAAGTGATCCCTCAAGCTCCTTGCTGCTCGACATGTGACTATCTCGATCTCGGTTGAGAGGAAGGTCCTGAGATCGGTCGCCGAACCATAGATATCCGTCGAAGTCATCCCACTTTGGTAAGTCCCACAAAAACAGAAAGCGCAAGAGGGCAAAGATGTCTTCGACTTTACCCCATCCGTTGAAGTCATCTGGCGAGACAAGGGAGCATTGTCACTCGAGCCCTGGCTCTGCAACTGAGCTTGTGCCTGGGATATTCTCTGCGCCTCCCCGAGTTTCCAGTAGCCAGAGCGTCCCATATACTCAGAGTATTCTGTAAGGACATGCACCTCCTGTTTGGGCGGCTTCACAAGGGGCCTAATTACTGATTCACCACTGACAGGTCCGCCCTCGACGCCAGTCAGCCCATTGGATCTGAACCGGCGCCAGTCGTACCACCTCAACATTCCCCGATGCTGGTCCTACTGTTGACGCTCCCAGCGGCACCGTCCCCATTCTTATTCCTGACTCTGACACGGAGACGGAGGGGTGTCAGAAGTCGACATTGGCGCTGACCGGAGCCATCCCCTCCAGGCTAAATTGTGGGCTAGGACTTGGGGAAAATTGGGAAGGGCCACTGGACCCTGAAGAATACAGGTTTCTAGACACAAATATGTACTGTTGACGAATTGGCGGATGCCAGTGGACTGGACACCTCACCAGATACCTGCTTGGTCTCTCCTCATACCGTGGCTATGGAGGAGGGTGCCACATTTGCTATGGTGGTGAGGAGAGTGGCATGGTCCTTGACCTTCAGTTGCCCTCTGTGGTTGTCTAGACTAACGTCTTGAAGGAGAAGCTTCAACCAGGAGCTACCCCTTCAGAACCACTTCTCCCATCTAATGAAACCCTTACAGGCTTCCTGCTCATGCCTGGTCCAAGTCCTGCACAATGGCTCCTGTGGACAGGACAATTGCCCTCCACCATCACCCCACCCCACCCTAGAGGACCCTTTTTTCCTCACCTACCACCCTAGCCCGGAGATCTTGGTGGTCCAGGCCTTCACTTTCTGAGTAAATCCTGGGGCATTCCTAGCGCCCCACCGTATAGGGAATCCAAAGGCTGGAACCCTTGGGTAAGAGAATGTTTTATTCCATCAACCTGGCTTTGCTTTGTGTGAACACTGTTTGCCTTATGGTCCGTTACGCCCATTCCCTTTGGGAGTTGGTTACGCAGGTACTGCCTATGGTCCCAGAGGAGGCTCGGGCCATACTCTCCCTAGCTATAGCTGATGGGAGAGACGCAGTGAAGTTTGCAAATAGATGCCGGATGGATACTACAGACTCGCTAGGCAGAGCAGTTTCTTCATCGGTGGCCTTACGGTGCTACGCCTGGCTGAGGACGACTGGCTTTCAGGGGATATCGAAGCTTTGCTTGTGGAAATGCCCTTTGATGGTTTCCATCACTTTGGAGACAAGGAGGACTCGGCGCTGGAGCTCTTCAGTAATCTTTGGGGGTAGCAGGATAGGTGCAAGTTTAGGTAGAGGTTTCACTGTTGTGCTTTGTTCCAGGTCCTTGGGACTTTCCAAGGTCACCCGCTAATCTCCACCCACTTTTTGCTCCTTTTGTGGCCATGGAAGGGGCTTCTATCCACGGCTGTACCCATCCAGCTACCATGACACTCAAGCTTTCCAACCCCTGCCTAGCAGAGGACTGTGCTACTGCAACAGACAGGGCTGGGTGGAGCCGTGGGGCTCTCTGAACGCCAAGGCGGACTAACTCAGCCGAAGATGCCTAGCAGAACACGAATGGCGTCTCTGTTCGGAGGTGGTAAGGTCTCTTTCTATAGTGGGGAGAGCCTTGGTTAGATCCGTTTGGTGCTGCAGAGAACACGCATTGTCAGCATTTATGTGCGCTGGAATTTTCAAGGCAGCTCTCACTTTGAAATGCTTGTCTTTTTGAGTGGAGCTCAGGCCTTAAGTACTCCTTCCTGCTCATACCACTCCTGCCCAGAGTTTTCAATAAGACCAGGAATGATCAGGCCCAAGTCGTCCTTATGACTCTGGACTGAACTTGAGAATTTGGTATCCCGAGCTGTTGAGCATGGCAATCAGTCCACAGATCAGGCTGCCCTCGGGAGGATTGTCTGTTGCAGCAGCAAGGGACGGTTCTCCATCTGAACTGTCAACGCTCCGCTTCATGCATGGAGATTGAGTGGTGACAGTTGACAGCTTTCGAACTTTTATTCGAAGTCTGCAATTTTACCTTGGCAGTCCGGTGTCCCTCCACCAAGACCGGTATACGCCGGCCGGTGAAATAAATCTGTGTGATGAAAAACAGATTGATACATTTTCAGCCCCCTTTTCACAAGTATTGTTTATCTTTACTCTAGCCCAGCAGAGCTCTGCATTGGGCACTTTGAAGGGTTATTTATCTGCCATCTCCCCATTTCTGAGGTTTCCAAATCAGCCCTCCCTCCAAGTCCCCGATTGTAAATGGGTTTCTTAAAGACGTACAACATGTTTCCCCCAGGTCCCTTTGTTATGCCTTAATGGGACCTTTCTTTGGTTTTTACTTTCTTGTGCGCTCCCTTTGAGCCGCTTCATTCTCGTCCTCTTCAGCTCCTCACCATCATGACGGCTTTCCTGGTGGCAATTAAATCTGCCCAGATAGTCATTGAGCTTCAGGCACTATTCTCTCAGCTTCCTTACATCTCCTTTTTCCCCGATAGGCTGGTCCTTATGACTCGAGCATACTTCTTACAGAAGGTAGTCACTTTATTCCACCTAGGCCAGTCCATCACTTTTATGCTCTGCCTCATAACTCTAAGGAAGAGGAAAGACTCTCCCAGCTGGACCCAAGAGCATTGTCATTCTACTGTGACCGCACAAAACAGTTTTGGGTGGATGATCGGCTGCTCATGGGATATGTCAGGGACAAGAAAGAAAAGACAGTGCAGAAGAGGGCCATCTTCCTATGGATCGTGCTCTGCATTAAAATCTGCTATGCATTGGCCAAGGAGCAACTCCCAGAAGGTTAGCATGCTCATTTTACCAGAGCAAAGGCTGTGACCACTGATTTAGCAGGCAGAGTGCCAGTGGGTCTCGCTGCACATGTTCACCGAACACTACTGCCTGGACCATCAGTTCTGTCGGGACGGGCACTTTGCCCATTCAGTCCTGCAGCACTTTCTCGTTTAAATCATGTTTGCAAACCCACCTCCGGGAAGGTGTTGCTTGGGTATCTATTCTAAGGTGAGGAATCAGTAGCTAGATTAAAGTTACTTACCTTCGGTAATGCCTTATCTGGTAGAGACTCTCTGTAGCCTCAGATTCCTTACCGACCCACCCATCCTCTCCGCTACCAAATTTCTAGGGTCTAGTCTGTTCCCCTTTCAGGGCCCTAGTTTTTTTATGGAATCTCCATATATGTTTTGTAATTCTGCAGAATCTCACAGAATGAATTTCCTGATGTTCCGCCCAACCCTAATAAGGATGATGATCACGCTGAAGGTGATGATAATATCTACATAGACTAGAAGGAGGTCAGTAGGCTAAATACCTCTCCTGACACAGGAATGGTTTTGCCCCTTGGAGCACCAATGCAGTAGAGTGCATCATTTGCCGTGGTCATTAGACATGCAGCATGTATCCTAGATGTATAGCTGTTTCAGTTTAAGTCAAAACAAATGCCCTCACTTGAGGTTTTGCACCCTGAGACAGCCTCATCTGAGTCCTTGTTCCCATTAAATGAAGCCCAGACTGACACCCTTATGGGTACTTGGGCAAAGCCTTGATGTTGCCCACCGGTCAGCAGACGGGTGGCCAAGCGCAACAGACAGCCGCTGGGTGACCCATGCTTTCTTACACAGCATCCAACTCCAAAGAGTTTGGTAGTCCAAGCTTCCACCAGCGAAGCCAACTCTAATGCCCAAATGGCTCCTCCAGATAGTGTCCATCAGGATTGAGATGTTCAGGAAGTGTCTGTTCTCCTCTGCTAGCTTTCTGTTGAGGTCAAGTAGTACCGTCTGCCTCTTAGACCCATTAATCTCACACACTTTGGAGCATGGCCACAGAATCTTGCTTGTGGTCCTGGAGGAGTTTTGAGCCTCTTTGGCTCAAACCATTTAAAACCACCAGGATGCAGCTAAATATTTCATTTGGGCTAGCTTGGACACCACTGACTGCTTGTTGCGTGCAGTGCACATTAGAATGGTGCTCTGTTGCATGCATGGATCTGATGCACTTGCTTTCTGGGGACGTGCAAGCATCTCTAATGGCTATTAAAAAATGAGATGCTATGGAGGACAAAACTCTAGTAAGTGTGCCACAATTCAGCTTTGACCAAAATGTTGTGCCTCAAGGGTTACAGTTACTGCAACGTGAAAGTTCTGCATCTTGCTGGAAGAAGCTGCCTTGAACCACTTTAGAAGGAGTCCACTGACTGCTGAGGAGGAGTTGGACTGGAGGGATCCCTGCATGAGTATAGACTGCCTTGAGGAGCTGTCCAGAGCGAACTGGACTTGGCCACATGTAGCACAGGTAAGCATCTGCACTGCCAGGTTGAGTGTTGAACCCTTGAGCTCCAAATTCCTCTACACTATTCAAAGAGGATGACTACTTACTCCTAGAGGCTGTGCCCACACTTGTGCAATTTTAATTCCCCCTGATAGGTCTATGGAGAGCTGCTGGTGAGTGATAAGTGATTAGAAGTGAAGGGCCTGTTGCAACTTGGTGCTAAGAAAATGGAATTGCATCCTGCGGCTTCATAACAACCCCTTGGAAAGTTCACTGCGTTTACCTGCGGTAGGCTTTTATTTTAGGGTTTATAGTGTGCTTCAGCTTTTGGTCTGGGGTAGATCCAAACATAAAGATTCCCCTGTCTTTTGGGGATTGTAGGTGCATGCCTGTGCACAATAGCAAAGCCGGTGGGTGTCAGTTGGCAGTGGTGACGCAGAGTCAGTGGTATCACTCTCTATGGCTCATGTACAAGTGTGTGCATCCCAGCCCCACCCATCAGATAGAAGCGAGGGAATTCTGATCTCAACAATTGAAAAGTACAATGTATATTGAAACATTGTTGGCACTGATATAACAGTAATGCACACTGATGCTGCTACAGGTATAACCTAGAGAGAACCTACAAGCCAGTATTATCCTTAAGGAAGTGCAAGTGTCTAGGAAAGTGCCCCTTTTTGACATGGTCACTCCCACTTTTTGCCTGGTTTTTGATCTGATTTTGATTGGAAGTGAACTGGGTCCCTGCTAACCAGGTACCCAGTGCCAGATCTCTTTCCTAAAAACGGTACCTTTGTACCCCAATTAGCAATACCTTTGGCACTCCCTGTAAGTCCCAAGTGAGTGGTATCCTTGGTACTTAAGGGCAAAGAGGGTCCTTAAGGACTGCAGCACGAATTGTACCACCTCTCACTGAACACCGACAGACTGCCGCTGCAGACTGCTTGTCATTGTACAGACAAAAGTGAAAACACGACATAGCACCCAGCCCTGTGTGTCATGCCCACTGACATTGCATGCAGTATGGGTAAGTTACCCCTACTGCAGGCCTTACAGCGTTAAGACAAGGTGCACTATACCAAACGTGAGGGCTTGCCTGCATGAACTGATATACCCCTGTGCTGGTCAGCCCTATTGCTGCCAGTACATGTGAATAGGGAAGCCATTTCGAGTACATTTGCTGGACACTGGTGGAAATGAGTTCTCAGCTACATGATGGCTTTACTGAAAATATGGATGTTTGATATCAAACATCTCGAATTAATGAACCCACACTGATGCCAGTGTTGGATTCATTTTTATATGCACACAGATAAGCTGCCCTCTGAAAACCTATCAGCCTCTGGTGTGTTGGTTGACTGGTTCTTGTCAGTCTACTACCAGAGACTAGTTTCTGACCCCCAAGGGTGGCAATTGCTCTTAGGAGGTCAAAAACAAAGCCTGCTCGAGAAGCAGTTGTTCACACTCCCTCCCACAGGATGACGGGATGACCTGCTGAATAGCATTCCAACGCTGGGAAGCTTCAAAGAAGTCACCGCCTTTGAAATGCAAATCTGGCTCCCCTCACAGGAGATGAAACTGACCCCCTTTGTCCAGAGCCCTTTGGCACCTGGGCAGGCGGAAAAAATAGCTAGTAAGGGAAGCGTGTACCACCTCCAAGGTGGGCTACCTGAGTGGACATGAATTTTGCAGAGTTGGCCATCTTGAAGATGGCAAACTTAGGCTTTCTGGGACAGGGTTATGCCCAATTCCTACAGGAAGTGGTCATATAAGGGGTGTAGGTAGTCCATTGGCTACTGCCCTACACTCTCCTAATGCCCCTAAATTCAGTATTTAGGTAAGCCTCTGGCACCAGAGAATCAGATTCTGCCGAACTGAAAGAAGACGCCGGACGTGAAGAGTTGCAAATAGGAAGAACAAAATACCCAGCAACTTACTTGGAGTCAACCCTGCCGGCCTGCCTTCTGACTTCAACAATTGCTCCAAAAGCCGACTTGTCCAGCCACCAGTACTTCACCCAGGAACCAAGAACTGCTGTGGGACAGCAGACCTGTCCTCCTGCATCCCGCAGGCACCAAAGACTGAGCTGTGAGGTTCCAAGACCGCAGTAACACAATATCGGAAAGCACCACTGCACCGAGCCGCCTAGCCCGAGCTGAAGTGGGCCAACGTGGTCCCAAGCCCCTCCAGACTCGGAGCCCACGTTCGGTTCCCCCAAGGTGGACTCCTCGATGACACCTGCAGCCTCGGTTAGCAGGCCTCCTTCTACCGCCACTGCTCCTGGTAAGAAAACCTGACGCCTAAGGACACCCTACACCCATTGCACGTGGAGAAGAGGACCAAAAGTGTACCTGTGTGCCGAAGCATCGTGAGGCCTGAGACACCTGTTGGTTCAGCCCAACTGGCCTCCCAGTCAAAACCTGCCGTCTTATTGCGGAGACTGACCCCCATTGACCTCCATTGGGCACCCAATGCTGTTTTGCACCCCTGCACCTGGCCGCTCTAGTGCCGTTGGTGGTGTCTGTCTGGTGTAGCCTTGAACCTTGCTCTCCACTCACCTTAAGTCCCGGAGATTGATCTCTTAAGTTGCTGTACTGTACCGTAATTCTGTCCTTGTTTTTCTTCCTATAGGATAACATTGCAGCTTCTGAAAAATCCATATTGTCGACTTTATAGATGCAAAAGTATTTCTATTGAAAAAATTATTTACCTGATCGTATTAATTCTTCTGCTTAAGTATATAAAAAGGTACACATTACTTTTATAAATTTGTGTGGATCTCCTTGGTGAGTCATGTGCATTATTTGTTGAATATTGTGTGTATTTGCAGATGTCTAACACTCTTCTCTGATAAGCTTAAGGCTCCTCTACCCCCTAAAAGAGCTCCTTGAGATTGCTAGAGCAAGCCCCTGTACATTCATATGGGAACCCCCGGACAATATATCTCATTTTGATATATCATTTAAGGAGCCAACTTCCTACAAAGGGAATTGTAATAAGAGTTCCAGAAGAAGCTTATTATATGTTCCACTGATCTTGCAACAAAAGTACTTCACCTGTAGTTCATTGGGATCAGCCCAAGTTTACAACTAGCTGGCTTTCTATGCCAGCAACCCTACATTTGAATTGTATGTATGATGTAACCCTTTGCATTTCATGGGAAGTATTTACCTGTGTACAGAGCCTAGAACGTTGGCTGGACAATGATTTGTTTAACTGTTAATATGGTTGGCTGTGTTCCTATTCCACACCATCTTTCTGAGTAAGCCTTGAACCTCAGAAAAGCTAAACAGAACAGTCCAGGGACTATAGGGTTGTACTTAGTGTTCTGTTTTTGGTCCATTAGTGAGGGGCCAGATACATCATAGGAAAAGGCCCCAATTGACGCATTTTAAGCCTAGTAACCCTTACTTACCTGTAACACCCCAACCAGTTACCACAGCTTATATGAATTTGTTTTCCAAATTGTGAATTAAGTCCATCAAGTGTCCTTGCCCCATTGAGACATTGTCAGGCATATTTTAGAAATTCTTTCAAAAAGAGACTGTGCAAACAATCAAGGGGAATATCTAAGTATTCTTTTTACTGATGCAGTGAAAGTGTTTGCTGCAATCGTAGCCATACATTGTTCCCTGCTGCAAGGTGTACTCTTCAATGCACCATTAGTTCTGAGTGTTTCTGTGAACTGCAAACCATTGTGCTCCATTTCCCACCCTCAAACTGTATTTATTTCCCCATATAGGGGCTTGGATGGTTTTAGAATGCCAGTTGGGGGCTCAGCTTAGGCATTCTTGTGATTTATAAATGTTCACATTATTATCTGTATTTGTGGTTTCCATCTTATTTGTCCGTAGTGGAAATGACCATGGGCTCTTTTTGTTCAGCCTCCATTATTCACCTGGCATGGAATGCTTTCTTTCCTTTTACAAGTTTTCTTAAATTATGCTCAACCCTTTAGCTAATAGGTGCTTTCCTCTTTTTTGGACACTTATAGGACCCTGATAACACAGAATGCTGTTCAGATGACAAGTTGTTTAGAGGTTTTACTGGTGTAAACAAAGGCACGCTTTTTCTCACAATCATTTTCAAAGTGGATTAGGCTCTGTATACAGGCTTGCTGTGGCATTGGTGATATGGACCCCCAAAGTTTCCACTAGTGTGAAATGCTTATACGTGTGCCCTAATCATAGGTATTTACCAGACAGGACTTTATTCTGTTTCTCCATTAACCAGTACTTGGTGGATAACACTATGATTTCAGTAAAGTGTGTTAAGCAGTTTTTGCTAAGGTCACGTCTTGTTCTTTAGCTTATCGTGATGTTTGCCCTGCCTCCTTTCGGGTTAGCTACACTTCGAGTGTTTTAGAAGATAGGGAAGTATAGGTATACATTAGAAAAATATATTACACACCTTCAGTAACGATCTTTTTATATCTTACTCTTCTTTTCCTCGAAATTCACTATCATCTACAGCTTCCCCTTTGAAGGATGATGGGTGATATTTGTCAGAAAAGTGTTTCCAAATTTGATTAACGTTTTGGCTGAGCCTCTTTTCGCACTCCCTGTAGGGATTGGGTATTAAGGTAGAAGTGAATCCATGGCCTGATGTGTGACTCCTTCATTATGCTTTCTATGTATGCACATCTATAAAACAGAAAGTTACCAAAAGAGCTGTCTTGTACAAGAGGGAGAAGCAATATAGTAGTAGTAGTAATGTACAAATAAAGCTTGCTTATAGGTGCATAGCCCATTTCTGGCGCAGTTCGAAGTTCCTTGTGGATAAGGTGTTCTTGAAAAGCATCTTCATCCATTTCTACTTGGCCTAGAGAGTTACTTATCCAGAGAAGAACTTGAATTTGCCTGTTGGGAAGGTGGTGTGTTAATCTTGTAGATGATGGAATAGGTGGGGAAGGTGATGGGAATTTTGTCGGGTAGCCAGTGAAGTTCATGAATCATAGGTTTCAAGCATTCTTTCTTAGTGAGGTGTGCATCCATAGGACAGACGTTCTTCAGGAGCAAGAGGTGTGGTGCCTCAGATGCTGGTAGGCCGGGCCTTGCTGCCACCAAGGTGTAACAGGACCACGGCTTGAACAGAAGGGATTCAGTGAATACTCCTGCTCAGGCCGCACCTAATGTCCATTGCTTCCATAAAAGCTTCTGGGTGCAGTTTGTCACCTGGGGAGCTACTGAAGATGAGTAACGTTTTTCTGAAGGTATAAGTTCACTCTACGATGCAATCACATCCAATAATTGCAAAGTTCTGACTTACATTAAAATTACATTACAGATCTTACCATGTATTTACTGTGGCTCACATAAATGACCATGTTCAAGGGGAATTTGTGGCCATAACTGTATGATCAATTATAGTTTACAATCTCATACTATATACATTTACTGTGGCCATTTTGAACACTTTAACAACATTTGTATCAAGATATGGGCAACACACATTTCAAAAGGTTAATAATTCCTAATGATGCACATATTGCACACCCTCAGGGTACATGTAGGAATAACAAACCGGTGAAGTAAATCCTGATACAACGGAATTAATTGAACGCCTATGTGTAAGAAAACGCTCCATTAGTCGTGTGACCTGCACAAGTAAAGGGCCCACATTTACCCTCCACTAAGAACCAAACACCTCATTGTAGCGCTTGACTCTGTCAGTGTAGTGAAGCAGAGCAGTCCAAGAACTGCGCAAGGGAGGTGGTGTTGACTAGTAATTGGCATTCGCTAACACAAAATAATAACACCCAATAAATGATTGTCCAGTCTGTGCTTTTTCTTTTGAAAAAGGAAAAGTATATTTAGTACACACACAGTACTCAATACTGTGCCGTAATATTATCTACTGGCGGTCTCCAGTAGATAGTTATAGTTAGGACCTAGTTTCCATAGGAAAAGCGTTTTTTCTTTTCCCAATAACTTTGGCGCCAGATGACGAATCTTCGCAAAATTGTCAAAACTCGTGGGGCGCTCCGGTCAGTGCCTGTCTTGAAACTTTCGGGGGGATTCGGCAAGCGGGGCCCGAGAAAAAAGGGGGGTCCCAAAACGTGTTTTCTCTGTTATTTTCCATAGGAAACTTTAGACACGGCTACAGCTCGAACTGCTGAATGGAATTACACCAAATTTGGCAAAAAGGTAGCCCTTGGTTCAGAAAGAGACCTTTTTTTTTTTTAAATGGTGTAAATCCGTTCAGTAGTTGCTGAGAAAATGAAAAAATAAAGGTTTCGATATATATAGGCGCGGTGGATCCGCAAGCCCTCCCGACCACAAGCTTTATTCTAATTGGCTGTCAACACTCCAAACCAGGAAGTGTTGGCAGCCATCTTGTGACTCGGTAGAAACAAGAAAAGGGGGCAGGGTAGAAACACCCTGCCCCCCCTAGGCCTGCTTAGGGGGTCCCACAAGGACCGCTAGGGCCAAATAAAGCATTTTTTAAAAAAATCTGCAAAAGTCACAGAGGATCCGCGGATTCAGCAGTGAAAATCAAAAAAAAAAAGAAGCGAGGTTCCCGCGTTTTAGCCCCCGGGTGGGCCAAGTCCCGGGAGCATGACATTTTGTAATTGCAGGGGTCCCGGGGACCGCCCCCGGGGACCGCCCCCGGGGCTTTCCTTAAATATTTGCGTGGGGCACACGCAGCCCTGGGGACCGCCACCCCACCTAGGGCTTGTTTTTTTTTTAAATGTATGGGGGGCCTCCAAGCCCCGGGGACCGCCACCCCCGGGGCTTTTCTTAAATATTTGCGGGGGCACATAGCCCTCCCCATGTGGAAAAGCAATGCCGGCTCCTGCAGGACGCGGGGAGCCGGCAGGACGTTGGGGGCATTGGGGCTCCCCCACGGTCCCCACCAGATAAGGCCTGCCCCGGGGGATGGGATCCCCGGGGCTAGAAGTGGCCCGGGAGGGGGGCTACGCAGCCCCCCTCCCCAAAAATAAAAAAAAATTAAATAAATAAAGGCCGGCCCCGGGGGATGGGGTCCCCGGGGCCAATAGAGGCCTCAGGAGGGGGGCCACGCCTTCCCCCTCCATAAAAAAAAATATATATATGTGGCCATGCCCCAGGGGGTGGGGTCCCTGGGGCCGGAATCGGCCATGGGAAGGGGGCCTACGCAGCCCCCTTCCTGTTCATATATATATATGTTTTTTAAATGGGGGTCAGGCCCTGGGGGATGGGGTCCCCAGGGCCCAAAGGAAGTAAAATGCAATGCAGTTCTGTGGCGCGTACTGGAGGTACCTTGTGGGCTAGTTGGACCCCAGGGACCCTCAGGATTCAAGGGGACTTAATCCCCCACCTTAAAACGCGCCATGGGGTGCGTTTGCACAGTGGTGAAGGGAAGGGGCAGGGCTTGAGGTGGCATGTGTGCAAACACGCCCTGTGGCGCGTTTTAAGTTGGGGAATTAATTCCCCTTCAATCCTGAGGGCCTCTGCGGGCCAACTACCCCACCAGGTACCTCCAGTAAGCGCCACAGATCTGCGTTGCAGAGAGGTGGTCCAGGCCATGCCCCTTTTTACACCTCTCTGCAACGCAGCTCTGTGGTGCTTACTGGAGGTACCTGGTGGGCTAGTTAGACCCCAGGGACCCTCAGGATTCAAGGGGACTTAATCCCCCAACTTAAAACGTGCCACGTGGCGTGTTTGCACAGTGGTGACGGGAGGGGGCGGGGCCTGATGTGACATGTGTGCAATCACGCTCTGTGGCGCGTTTTAAGTTGGGGAATTAATTCCCCTTCAATCCTCAGGGCCCCTGGGGCCAACTAGCCCACCAGGTACCTCCAGTAAGTGCCACAGGTCTGCGTTGCAGAGGGGTGGTCCAGACCATGCCCCTGTTTACACCTCTCTGCAACACAGCTCTATTGCGCTTACTGGAGGTACCTGGTGTGCTAGTTGAACCCCAGGGACCCTCCGGATTCAAGGGGACTTAATGCCCCAACTTACAACGCACCAGGGGTGCACGTTTGCAGAGGGGTGGAGAAAGGGGGCATGGCCTTTGTCTACCTCTCACCAATCCTACTGCATGGGGCTTACTGGAGGTAAAAGGTAGGCTAGTTGGCCCCTAAAGGACCCCCAGCAGTGAAGGGGACTTCAATCCCCATCCAAGAGCGTGCCAGGGAGCGCGTTTGTAGTGTGGTGGGCAAAGTGGGCGTGGCCTGGTACGAGTACTTAACCAATGCTGCTGTGTGGGACTGACTGGAGGTAATAGTTTGGGAAGTTGGCCTCCAAGGATGTCCTTGGGGGCCAACTACCCCTCTTGTTACCACCATTAAGTCCCACACAGTGGGATTGCTAAGACCTCTTCGGAGGCCATGGCCCCCTTTCTCTACCACTTTGCAAACGTGCCTCATGGCAGACTACGGGATGGGGGATGAAGTCCAATTTAGTCCTGAGGGAGTTTGGGGGCCAATAATCCCTCCTGGTACCTCCTGTAAGTCCTACGCAGCGGAATTCCTGAGCATTCGTTGGACGCCCAGCACCCTTTCTCCACCACTCTGCAAACGCGACTAAAGTAGCATATTTCTGTACCTCTGACTTAGAGGTAGTTTTAATCCCCCTGCCCTATTATGTACTAGGGCCTTACAGAGGAGTTCATGCTAATCATAGGGGGACCCCAACGCATAGTGTTCCCTAGTGTATGTAGGTGTTTTCACTGTATTCTAAGTGTCTTTTAGCATAGCACTGGCTCTAGGCCTGGTTAGTCAGATTCAGTTACCACCAGTACCCAGTGAAAAGGTGGGCAAAGGAGGACTTTCTGCTCCTCTGTTGGTTCTTTCTGCACATCACTTGCTTCTTTCTGCACTTTTCTTCGTCTTTCTGGCCTTCTGTTGCCTCTTTCTTCATTTGTCTTGCTACTTGCTGCGCTTTTCTTCCTCTTTCTTCACATGTCCTAACTTTGTAGACATAGTTAGAAATTAGCATTTAAAAAAACATTGAAATTCATTGAAAAAAACATAGGTTTCATGCACGTTATAGTTAGAAATTAGCATTTAAAAAAACCATTGAAATTCACTGAAAAACCATAGGTTTCAGGCACGTTATAGTTAGAAATTAGCCTTTAAAAACACCTTAGAAATTCACTGAAAAAACCATAGGATTCAGGCACGTTATAGTTAGAAATTAGCCTTTAAAAAACCTTAGAAATCCACTGAAAAAAACCATAGGGTTCAGGAACGTTCTAGTTAGTTGGACATTTCACTCGTACAAAACTATAGAAATTCCCCCGTTATAGTTAGTTCAGCTAACTATAACTCGCGCCCCTGCAATGCACTGCTGATGATGTCACATATTACATCATTCATGACATGGTCAGTGACATCACTGATGACATCTCAAATGACATCATCCACGTGATAATACGATGCACCTCCTCACACCTAATATAACCTTTGATACACCCATTCTAAAATACAGACTACCATTTTTGAAACCATAGACACACCAATACCAGTTACTACATACCCACTCACTGATTCTTAGGTCTACACACACATCCTCATTCACTCATACAATCACTCATACATACAGTCGCTAATCAATGCAACACTATCATATGCACTCATACACCTATACAGACACTCGCACACCGCCACTCATCCATGGAGTTACTCACACACCTAGTCAGTCATGCAAAGAATCAATCACACTCCCATTTCCTCACCTATTGTTATTCACACACCACCTCACTTATTCAAACATATACTAACACATACTTACTCTCTTATACAATCACTGATACAAGTACACATTCATCCATACAGCCACTCTCACAGTCACTGACTCTCATGTATAGTCATTTATATACTCCAAGTCTCACATAAACTGCCTTTTACATATGTAGTTACTTGGACATGTACCACTGAGACATCTAATCTCTCACCAACTCACCCATACACACACTCACCCGCCCATACAGCTGTTTCAACATGCACTCTTGAACCCACACACCCAGTGAATCAACCACTCACATATCTATGCACAATCACACACCTCCCACCCACCCACATAGACACTCAGTCTCCCATACAAATACTCAGGCAACCAATCATTAACCCATAAGGACACTCATGTAACAACTGACCAACACATGCAGCAGCTTACACAACAAGAGACATACTAATACACCCATTCAGACAGTTTAGTCACTAACACATGCATTCAGTAAAACACATTTAATCACTCACTCATACAGTCAGTCACGCACATACTAAATCCTCCATACAGACACTTATACAACCAGTCATTCTTCAATACACCTTGGCATATATATAAAACATATTTAAACTTTAGAGAAACACACAGTCACTGGATGATGTCATCAGTGATGTCGTCAGTGATGTCACTGACCATGTCATGAATGATGTAATATGTGACGTCATCAGCAGTGCATTGCGGGGGCGCGAGTTATAGTTAGCTGAACTAACTATAATGGGGGAATTTCTATGGTTTTGTACGAGTGAAATGGCCAACTAACTATAACGTCCTTGAAACCTATGGTTTTTTCAGTGAATACAAATATACATAAGGCTGGTGAAAATAAATCTGATGAAATTGCCTAATCAGATCCTGACCCACTAAAATGTCATACAACCACATCAGGTAAGTACATTGACTTGACCAAAGGTTCATGGTCAGCAACCACATGCCAAAACATCATCATTTTAGTTGTAAATGCAATAATAAATAATAATCATATGTAAATGTACTTATTAATGTTGATAAAGCGTATACATTTTGATCAGTAAACACTGCCGCAGTTATTTTGATAAAATATTTAAAAATGAACATCACATGTGTCTGCGTGTGTTCTATATACTTTCAACCATTGGCAATGCAATTATAAAAACAGCCTCTAAAGGGCATCACATTATGATCACACAGCATGTAACCATAGGCTTCATAAACTTGGCCCCTAGACGGTGCTGCACTTCCAGCTGTAGAGCTCCAGCCTGGAGAGTGCATGAGCTAGATCCTGGGTTGGTCCTTCTGTTGAATACCCGACACACTTAGGGTCAGTACATTTAAAAAACATCTTTGTGCCTCCTGGGGGAAATTACTACACTCCTGCAGCTTCCTTGTATCTCTTTTTTGTACTGTTGGCGGTGACCCCACTGTCCTGGGGCTACCACGAGGGGAGAGAATGTGCCAATTTGAAGAACCTCGCAGGGCATTATGGCGCAATCTTCTTATTTTATGAGCGGGTCTCGCGCTGCTCTATGGAGAACCGATTCTTACAATTTTTTTTTGTTTCCTGCTGCATGGCATTGTGGCTTTTCATTTCGTTTGGGGGTGCCCTGTATCACCGGGCTACTTGTGACTCCAGGTCTTTTGGGGGGGGTGGAGGGAGCCGAGAGAGTCCACACCTTGCTACCCTATTTGCTCCCTGTGTGGGCAGCACTCCACTGTGCTTCAGTGGGAGCCAGTGGGCAGGACACTGGGTTCTGTGGTGACTGCCTACCCCCCTGAACATGGACAAGGGGAGTGGGGAAGGCTCACTGCAGGTGGGGGAGTGCGGCTGCTCTTCCCGTCCCTATGGGGGTCCGGGAAGGAATTCCTTGCTTGCCCCTTTTCTCTCCTCTCCAAAGGAAGCATGGCGGCGCTCAGCCATTCTCCTCTACCATCAGGGGCCCAGGCTGGGGGTCCCAGATCCCCATAGATTAGAGTTTGGGTCCCCAGGCACTCAGGATGCTGGGGAGGGAAACCTAAGCATGCCCTTTCACAGCATTGAAACATAAAATATGCTTCGAGTGGCGACCCCTTGGCCTCTCCAGGGTTGTAGAACAGATGGGCAGTGGAGCTCCATGCGCTTTGGGATCTTGCTGGGGTTCAAAGCTCAAGATCCTTCTCCTGCTCATTTCTCTGGCCCCGCTGGTCCTTTTTGCATGATTATGTGCTCATATTGCTCCGGGTGGCGAGCCCTAGCCACCTCCAGCGCGTTACTTGGGCCGCCTGTCCTCTAAGGTGGCAAACTTTGCAGGGGCTGGTTCCACTGGCTCCCTGCACCATCCTTAGTTAGTTCTCTCTGGGCTTTTCTCCTCCTTGGTGTACAAGTCCAGGTCTTTTCTCCAACTAGTTTTTAGTGGGGTGCAAGAGAACCAGCTTCCCTCATCTGGGGAGAGCCCCACTCGTCCTGGGGGCAACTGTAGAGTCCTTAGTCTAGATCAGGGACCTCCAAAGTCTGTCCTGGAGGACCGGATCCATGTCAGTGTTTTAGCATATCCCCATTTAGATAAATGTAGTTATCTTAAACATCTGGCATGGATCTGGCCCTCCAGGGCCGACTTTGGAGAAACCTGGTCCAGATAAATATCGGGGGGGTTCTTTCTTCCAGTTGTCCGTGCCTGCCGACTCCAGTGCCAGTGTCTAGCAGAAAATCACAACCAAGAGAGAGCTCTCCGCCTTGTGCAGGGGTGTGGAATTTAATACAATATCTACTTGTCCATGGTGCAGGTTGGTTCATAAATCTACTTGTCCTGTAACAAAATCCTCTTGTCCATTTGGTGCCATGTAGTGCGACAACACATTATGGCAGCATTCTCATTATATAAGAGCTCTGATACAGCCTCTCTGATTATGCCAGGGCTGATACCATAGTAGTGTTTGAGTTCTTGAAATCCCCATATGCTACCATGTTTCAGGGGATCTACATACTGGGGCTGAAGCAATAGTTGCAGGGTCAGAATGCCCTTTTGAGTCCGTGCAGACATACTAACTTGCATGTTTTAAGGGTTTTCAACAACTCTTCTCTAATCTTTTCCCATACTGAGAAATGTTGTAAATGTACTTCTGACAATGGCAGGCGTAAACCTTCTTCCAGAGTTGGGGAAAAAGGTGGTTGGCGGGAAAGTGAACTTGCAAACACTCTACACATGCATATTTGCTCATGCTAAAATGCAGTTCACAAATATTTCCTAGGAGTACTATTTCTTGTCTTACTTCTGTAAATTCTTGGGAATTCACAAAAGCTGTGTAGCTGCACTTTATGCAAGGACATATACCATGGGTGCACTTTTGAGACTTTCTTTAATAATTGGGCCCCTAATTTGGTCTGGTGTTGACCCTGACCTTTTGTGTTTATTAAAATTGTCTCTCTCTCTGTATCGGCTGGCTTCACTGTGAGTGACAGCATTCTGCTCTTTCACCAGGAGCATATCGGCACACAAAGTAGTTTTGTTCAGTGCCAGTAACTCCTGGGGCAGTGTGTGCTTTTTGAGACCAAAAACAATTTTTGCTTTTGCCTTTGCCAATGTTTGTTATAATGGTGAGGGCCCGCAGCTCCCACACCAATAAGGTTTTACAAAAACCATGCCAAAACAATTCACACATTGACATGTGACTGGGGGTGAGTGTCTGAAAAGTTTCAGTGCTCCGTCCATCATCTCCTTGTGTTTGCTTTGTTCGCCCTAAGTTGGCAGTGTATGCCCAGACGTGAGTCCCTTGCTTACTTTGCCACTGGATTCAAGCTAGCCTGGCTGATGAGGGCTGTTAGCCCGAAACCGGTCCCAGGATGCATGTTTCCGGTCCAGGGAAGACTCGGCTTGGTAGTTAGGGCTGGACTGTTCCCATGAGGCACAAGGTCAAGACTGATTTGCATATAGCTGTCTCTGAACTGGGGTGGTGATGTGAGCTAAAGAACGATGATGGATGCATCCCAGATCTGTGACTGGAGGTGAGTGTCTGAAAAGTTTGTGTTCTGTCCATCTTCTACTTGTGTAAACTTAAAAGCTGACCACCAGTTTCAGACCTACTGGCTTTGCCAATGATGGTTTATTTTTGTTTCAGATAATTTTATTGAAACTGGTTACACTGATTTTCCATTATGAATATTTTTGTAACATACTAGCATGCATCTACACGTTACTAAATGATGCTGCAAAGAAATGGTAACTGAAATTTTAGAAGTAGTATATCAAAATGTTTCTTTTTTATGAACATTGTATTTTGAAAGCAAAGAATCATCAATATTACTTTCAAGCTTATGCACATATTTGCATCAAATCAGAGAGAATTCTGGGAGCATTATACATAGCATCATATTGCTAAACTTTGAAAACATGTGTACACATTTTTATACTGAATCCACTATCAGTAGTGCAGTCAGAGTTTCCATTTAGTTGGAGCGCTCACCCTAATAATAAAGGCTTTCAATTAGTGAACCAGAAATACAAGTTTGAAAAGCATTAACAAATGGACAAAAATATTACCTTAACTGCAGACAGTGCCCTTCCCCGATCCATTATGTGGTATTGTAAACTGACATCAAAGGTTTGTGCTGCAGGCGGTTGGGCCTACTTGTCCCAAGGACAAAATACACATGAAAAGTTGTTGCCCTTGACACTAAATAATATGTCCTGGGCATTGGGCTATAGGAATTCCACATCCCTCTCCTTGTGTTAGGCAATTTAAGTGGAGATGGAAGGTTACAAAAGTGAGGCGCCTCTGGCCTATCTTGGGATTCCACATCACATCTCTGCTCCTGTCCCAAACATCCTGCACAGCCCGCTGAGACATTTCAAAATGGCATCACCCAGGATTCACTAGTAACATCTGCCCTGGGGGCCTCAGCCCCGCCCCCTGCTGACATCAATGTCGGGGCCTTTACCACCAAATCTTCAAAGGGATCGCACTCCTGTGTTGGCTCTAGAATTCTGGGTTACCTCCTTTGTTTAGTGGGCTTGGGCTGGCCCATCCCTGGTACAGTGTTACAGCTGATTAATTGATTCAGATTTTTTATACCCACCTCTTTCCCCCTCAGGAGCTGAGAAAATCACTGTTAATTGCTTCCTTTGTTCCTGCTATTGGATAAAATTTTTATTAACTTCGTACAGCAGGTTGACCAAAGGCCTGGTCTCTGATCCTTTGGTGAGCCAGAGAAATATGACCATCCTGAATGACCCATAAGCTATACAAATATTTATGGGCAATTTGCAGATTTTGTTTTCCCACACAGGTTACATCCCAATTTGATATGTCACTGATCTCTTTAGGCCTAAGGCAAGCGCAGCTCTCTAAGGTAGTCGTCCTCTTATGTGTGTGATGGAGAGTCACTGCAGTCAAGACAGTAAACCACACTGACTTTCCTTATTAGTTCACACTAACATTGTAAGGCCTACCCCAGGCCAGTGTCACATCCTGCAGATTGCCCTCTGTGCCAGCCTACCTGTGCGCAGTTACCGGGCTGTGCACGGCTGGAGTCTCCCACCCAAAGCCCACTCACAGTGAAGACGCGTATGTACACGTGTTCAGGTGTGAGCAGCCAAGTGCCCCTTACCATTGCCGCGTCGCAGTGGCCTTATTTTAAAAGGTGGACACTGGAGGTAAACACTGGCAGTTCATTTACAGTGAGTTCACTCTGGGTGAGTTTCATCTACAGTAAAAAGGTAAAAAACCAGGTGATCAAAAAGCACAACATCCTGGCAGATTAGATGGGCAGAACCCATTGCCTTACACTATGTATTCCTTTTCTAGCATAGTGCAGGCACTACACAAGAACTAATTTGATTAAACGGATATTACAGAACCCTGTGACTAGTCTGCAGGCCTCCATGCTCAGCTAATTCTGCAAAATGGCACTTGAAATGGAGTTTATCATAATTTATAGAAGCAGGACATTTTTTTTAAAGCAGCAGCATAAAACCTATTTATTACAGCTTAGTGGAAAAGTAGTTCCATGTTACAGTAACCTAAATATTTGTTCTGTATTTTTATGCAGTATAGACGTTGGGAGCTGAATATAGCTCCTTTACTCCACTGACTTAGACAACATAAACATATGGGCCACATTGCCAGTATTGATGATAGGCAGAGGAGCATTGTTCAAAATGTTTTGTCTCCCTGGCTTTTTGTATCCCTTTCCAACTACCCTCCTCCGTTTGTAATATCTAAACTCTGTTGACCACTTTTCTGTGGGATCATCAAACACCACGAGTTTCGTTTGCCAAGTATGGACTGGGGCTGTATGATGCATGCCTGGCTTGGGCTGATATAAAATTATACTATTGGACTATTGAGCTAATCAGGAAATAGAAAGGACTGAGCGCTCAGATTGAAGCTTTATATTCTAGAGCAATATGACTTTACTATATAAAAAATATATACCACAGACCTTGGTCATGGGTTACTAAACTCCCTTTTCTATGTGGGCATGAAGCATTAAAGTACATTAAGTGACCCTGCATTTTAACAGAAATCACCCCATTATGGAGGGATACCTGGCTGCTATACACCGGTTGCTTAGTTCGGGTCCGTGCATATGACCTGATTGTTGTATAGTCTGGATGATCTCATACTCACATAAAGCCTTATGGCAAACTAGCCAATAAATTCCAACTGCATAAATCTTAATTTTATCTGTACTTCCTGGCACATTAAGCTGGAAAATCCCCCAGCATACAGCCCATTGAAAGCTAAGCTAGAGGTGGAGGATCTGGGAATAAGTGTTTCATGGTTATACTGTTCTTTGTTAGTTAACTCACCTGCCTTTAAAACGGTAGTGGGAAGAGGGCGTAGGCAGAATGATGAGGGCAACTGGACTGAAGCAAAAATCAGAACCCTGTCATTCTCATCTCGCGTTCGCATACAATTCAAATATTTACATAGATTCTAATGTAACCTAAAGCATATATGGAAGATGGGCAAAGGCCAATCCCTTGGCTGAGTTAGATGTGCAGACTCCTGTGCCACCTATTTTCATTTTATATTTGACTGCCTGGTTATTTCTTAGAACCAGAAGGTGATCTCAGTTATTAAGTGATGTGGCCATTATGACACTTTTAACTCCATGTAACCGTTTTCAAGTGTTTTTTCAGCTCACGCTTGCAAATACTGTCATGCCCCCTCACTATGCAGAAATTTGTATTGGCCTGTAGTGCATATTCTGTAATGTAATCATACTGTGACTCTTTCCATTTTACCTGTGGCTGTTTTTATGGCTAAAATCCATAAAGAAGAGCTTATTAAAAATACTTGTTCTGTAATTACCTGGGCTTTTTTTTTTTTTTATAAAAACCTTTATTTTCAAAAGTCTGGACACAGCTATTCAGCCGACAACCCGGAGGTTCGGCAGCTTCGATAAAGAGGAACAGAGACGCGTCCACAGTACAGTGAAGGAGGAGTGCAAAGATTCCATTTTTAAATAAACAAAAAACACACAACAACCCCCCGCAAGGCAAGAACACTGAATGCCCATGGTGATAGCCCCCCAGGGGAGGCAGGACCCCAATCATCTACCATTTACAGTACTGTGAAAAGAGGAAGAAGGGGGACAGCAGAGGCCAAAGAAGTCCATTAACCATACTGAGCTGGAAAGAAGGTTAGGAGGAAAGCTGTTCCTCGGGGGGATCCAGATCAGGGGCAAGACAAATTCCCCCCCTGTATTGATTCCACCGCCCCCAGATGGCGTGCCACTTCCGAGGACGGCCTCTAGCGCAATATACCGTCTTCTCCCTTAGCATACTCCAGTCCATATTTTCTTTCCACGCGGTCAATGTGGGGGGCCCCACGGATCCCCACAATCGCGCTATATCTCTCTTAGCGACCATGTTACCCAGTCACCCATTGGGTCTGCGCCGCATTATGATCAGTGGGCCCCCAGACATTCAGGAGACAACACCGCGCTTCCGGCTGCATAGCAATGCCCGTCACCTCCCCCATCACTGCATGGATTCTCCTCCAGAATTCCGAGATGACACCACATTCCCAAATGATATGCAGGAAAGTACCCACCATACCACATCCCCTCCTGCATAGGCCGTCCTCCGAGAATCCCATGTGAACCAGCCTTGGCCCCGTCACATACACTCGATGCAGTATTTTAAGCTGCACCAGCCTCAGACGCGACGGGATCGCAACCTCCTTAGGAGAGGAAACAGCAGACTGCCAATCCTCGTCATCCAACTCGAGGCCATCCCTAGACCACTGGTCCCTCAACCCCAGAAGCATATCCGCCCGGACGTTGATCAGTTTCTTATAGATGAGCGAGATCGTGCTCTCGGGCATATGGCCATCAAGGACCCGGTCCTCCAAAGGAGAGGACTCAGGCACCTTCTCACCCTCTATGAGGACTGATCGGAGGGCGTGACGCACCTGAATATAACGGAAAAACTCAGATGGCCCCAGCTCATACTCCTTCTGCAACTCTTCAAAGGACTTCACCCTCCCCTTAATCAGGACATCTCCGACCCTGGAGATGCCGATCAAGTCCCATTTGTCAAAGCCTTTTGTGTGCCAAAGCCTACCCAGTCTCTCAGATTCAAACAGCGGGGTAGCGAGGGTGAGCCTATCCTTCCAGCCCAGCGAGTCAGTTGCCATCTTCCACACACGCACCGCCACACCAGTGGGCCCCGTGAGGGACGAGTCCAGGGACCGCGAATACAACGCCCTGTAATAGTTACCACCACGCAGCAACCACCTGTCCATGGCATACCCAGGGCTGAGGGCAGGGCCATAAAACCCATGATTAATCGCACTCAGCTGGGTGGCCCAATAGTACCGTCGGATGTCTGGAAGCGCAATACCCCCGTCGTACCATGGGAGCGTCAACTTTGCAATAGCTATTCGCGGCCGCCCGTCCCACAGCAACGTTCGTTGGAGGCCTTCGACCTCCCGAAAGTAGTTGGCCGGTACCCAATCCAAAGTATTCTGCAGTGCGTAGAGGAACCGGGGAAGAGACATCATTTTGAACAGGGCCGCGCGCCCAACGAGGGAGAGCGGCAGCCTCCGCCAGCCCTCCACATCCCGCCTCAGGCGCGCTAGGGGGGGAGCAGGTTCCTCTCATATCTCACGGCAGAGTCCATGGAGATAAAGATCCCCAGATACACGAAGCCCTGCTGAGCAACCTGGATCGAACAAGTTCGAGGGATCGGTGGAACCTCGCCACTAAGAACATATAAATACGATTTACTCCAGTTGATAACGAGACCCGAGTTCCTACCGAAAGATGTGAGTACGTCACAGACCACTATAAGTGATTTCTTGGGTGAGGCAAGATACAACAGGATGTCATCAGCATAGAGCGATATACGGTCCTCGTGTTCAGGCGACCATCTAAGTCCCCGTATATCCGGGTGCCAGCGTATCCACGCAGCCAGCGGCTCAAGGGCGAGGGCAAGCAACAATGGCGACAGGGGACAACCTTGCCGAGTACCCCTCCCAAGCTGAAACGGAGTCGACGCCCGGCCATTTACCACCACACTCGCGAGAGGGCCCTCATACAGCAACCTCACCCAGCTCACAAAACCGTGGCCAAAGCCGAACTTGGTCAACACGGCCCACAAATATGCCCATTCCACCGTGTCGAAGGCCATCGTGGCATCGAGAGACGCCACAATAGCTGGTTCACGCAGCGTGCCCGCCCTGGCGATTACACCATGAAGGCGCCGAAGATTTAACGCTGTGTTACGGTGCGGGATGAATCCGGATTGATCCGGATGGACCAAGTCACCGAGTACCCTAATCAACCGGGCCGCCAGGATTTTAGCCAGAATTTTCGGCTCTGCGTTAAGGAGTGAGATAGGCCTATATGAGGCGCACTTATCTCGGGGTTTGCCCTCTTTGTGTATAACCACAATCGTCGCCAGTCGCTGATCCAACGGGAGGGCCCCACTCCCCCGCGCCTCCACGAACATGGCGCGCAGGTGAGGGGCAACCCTATCCGGAAACAGCTTGTACAGGTCGACCGGCAAGCCGTTCGGACCCGAGGCCTTGCCCGAGTTCAACGCGCGGATAGCCCCCGCCACCTCATCGACCGTTATGTCACCATCTAGATCGTCCCTATCTATATCAGAGAGACAGGGCAATGCAATATCACGCAGGAGGTCACGCGAGTCCTCGGGCGGCTTGTCCGACACTGAGGCATAAACCATACGGAAATAGTCCGAGAAACACTGCACAATCCTCTCAGGTTCCACAATCACCTCTCCCCCCTCTCCCGTCAACTCCGGCACTACTCTATTGACCCGTTCTTTTTTGTCCAGCCAAGCCAGGAGTTTCCCGGCCTTGTCACCAACATCATACAGACGGCCCTGCTGTTCCCTACCGAGGGTCTTAGCGGCATTCGTCACCAGGTCCTTATACTCGGATTGCTTCAAGCACAGCTCATGCAGTGAGGCCTCTGTAACCTCCTCCTCCAGCGCTCCCTCCAAAGCCGCGATCTCCTCCTCAACCTGCAAAACCTCGCCATCTCTCCGCCGCTTGGCAGCCACTACAAGGGAGAGGGCTTCCCCTCTCAGCACGGTCTTAAATGCTTCCCACAGCGACACTGCCGAGTCCATGGATCCCTGATTGTCCTTGAAAAAATTATCTACTGTCTTTACCAGCGCGCTGCGCATCTTGGGGTCTCGGAAATACCAAGGGTTGATAGGGGCCACCCTTCCCCCTCCCTCTCGACCCAGATCCAGCCTGACCCACACCGGCGAATGGTCAGATATACCACGCGCCATGTGCCTGGCCTCAGACACCAATGAGGCATGCGCAGCCAGAGTGAGTAGGTAGTCAATCCTAGAAAGGCTACCATGCGCCCCGGAGTGGAAAGTGTATTGGCTCTGTGTGGGGTGCCGGAGCCTCCAGCAGTCTATCAGGCCAAGCGTATCTAGAAAGTCTGGAAGCCACTTCTGAGCCCCCCCAGTGTCTCTGGGCGGGTATCTATCCAGCAGGCCGGAGCCAACAGCGTTGAAATCACCTCCCACTACAAGCATACCCCCCGGGAGATCCAGCAGGGCCCTACCCAGATCTGTGAACGTGGAGGCCTGCAGGGCCGGCGGGACATAAACCGAAACTAAAAACAAAGTTCTTCCTTCCCACCGCCCCGCCACCGCCACAAACCTCCCCCTATCATCAACAATGGTGGAGTCCACCTCAAATGGTAGCGAGGCTCTGACTAGGATGCCCACACCCCTGGACCCAGAGGAGAATCCCGAATGAGCTATGAATTTATAACCCTTCCTATTCAGGGCATAGCACGTATTACCTATAAGATGCGTCTCCTGCAGCAGGGCAACATCCGGCAATGACCGTTTCAAGAATTGCAAAACAATCCCACGCTTAATGCGATCCCCAAATCATTAACATTCCAGCTTATAACACTTAAACCCCTACCCCCCATCCCCAAACGTAAAGAGGCCCACCCCACACCCGAAGAGCCACCATGGAACAGTCCTGGAAATAATCACTATGCCTTGCGGAAACAAACCCCCCAACAACAAACCCAAAATCCCGGAAACCCCCCCCCCCACCCTGCACCCCTGCTGCAGCTTACAAAGCCCCCCCAACTTGCAGTGTGCCTGACGCCCTACCAAACCCAAAATCTACAAAAAGTACCCTAAGGGAGGAAAGAGCTCCCCTCGTCCTCCCACAACCTCCGTATTTACTGCAAGTCATTATCTAAAGTCAGTCCGAGTCAGTCCGGTTCCGGAGACCTCAACCTTGTTCATCCCGGCCACTGTCCCCGTCTACGGCAGTGTCCTCTTCCGTGCGTCGTCGAGGCAGAGCGTCCAGCCATTCATCCGCCATGGCAGGCGACTCGAAGAAGAATGTTCGGTCTTCAAACACCACACGTAGTCTGGCAGGGAAGAGCATGGCGTATTTCAGTTCCCTCTCCCGAAGCCTCCTCTTCACCCCCAGGAAGCCCTGCCGCTGCCTCTGCACCTGCTGGGTGAAGTCAGGATAGAAATTCACCGACGCGTTCTGGAAGGGGACCGGGCCCGTTACCCTCGAGGCCTGCAGGATAGCGTCCCGGTCTCGAAAATGAAAGAGCCGGGCGACGATCGGCCTCGGTGTGGCTCCCACCTTGGGCTGCCCACCCGGCACTCTATGGGCCCGCTCAACTGCGAAGAACTTCCCTAGACCCTTAGGCTGCAGATGATTGAGCACCAAGTCCTCCACGAGCAGGTCCACTGAAGTCTCGTCCGAGGACTCCGGGACCCCGATAACGCGCACGTTGTTGCGCCTGGTCCGGCTCTCGAAGTCCTCCAGCCGACGGGCGGCGAGATCATTCTCGGTCCGCAACTTACGGACCTCGGTCTGCAGGTCCGAGACATCATCGGCGAGGCCCGTGGTCTTGATGTCCAGGGATTTGACCCGTTCATTTGTTTTGCCCAAATCCGCGCGGATCAGATTAACATCCACCAAGATGGTATCCACTTTGTGCGCCAGGGCATCAAACTGTCTCCCAATCGAAGTCTGCAGCCCGTCGAGTGCACCCATGACATCCTGCAGTGAGAGCTCCGGGGCCAAGGGTGAGGCAGTCTTCTGTGTGTCCGGGGACTGGCTCGGTGCACCCGGTGACCCCTTCTGCTGGGCATAGCGGTCCATGTTATTGGCTTGAGTGTAGGCTCCCCGCCTGGTGGCCTTGGGCTTCGGCCGGTCCACCTCTGCTTTGCCCGACATGGTGGGCTCAAGCAAGTCGGGTCAAACAGGACTGCCCTCTCTCAGCGAGAGAGATCAGGAGTGCTCCGTCTTACGATGGGTCGCCAGTGTGGCATGCAGAGCGTCCAAATGATAAGAAAGCCGACGCGAGCACTCCCTGGGCTGGGCAGACAAAGGGCGAGAAAGTGAAAGTGAAAGGATAGGGACCTCCGTCCGGCAGTTCACACCTCGCCTGGCCGCTGTTGTTCAATTAGAGGTCGGGCATCCTGCCAACTCGAGCCCCTGGCATCCCTCGGAGATGGGCCTCAATCTTCCGCCATGCATAACTCCGGTTCCCGGTGGGCGAATCGACCTCGGGTGGCATCGATCGCCTCCCTGACAAATCATCTACACGATGCCATGCATACAAACAGGATTATATACAGGATAGACGACGGAGGGCACGAGGGTCTCGGGAGCTCAAGGCTCACGCGGCCATCTTGGTCAAGCGCTAGGCTCCTCCCCCACCTGGGCCTTTTTGAAAGGGGGGGGAGAGGGAGGTGGTGTGTGTGTGTGTGTGTGTGTGTGTGTGTGTGTGTGTGTGTGTGTGTGTGTGTGTGTGTGTGTGTGTGTGTGTGTGTGTGTGTGTGTGTGTGTGTGTGTGTGTGTGTGTGTGTGTGTGTGTGTAACATTTTAGGGACTTTTCAAGCATGTGCAGAAAAAATCTGAGATTTTGTTGTTGATGGATATATTATACATATGAAAATATATTAGCAGAGATCAATGACCCTGTAAAAGGGAGAACTGGAGATCCAGAAGGTATTTTATTCAGACTATCAAAATCTATATCACAAAGATATTCTTTATAATCCGGGAGATGTTACTTTATATCTTAATCAAGGTTTAAGGGCACAATTCTCAGAGGAAGATCAAAAACAACTCGAGGATCTTCCCCTGTGGGTGGATATTCTGCTTTGCATCAATAGTGTTCTGAGCGGTAAAGCTACTGGGTTGGATGATATACCTTTAGAGCTTTATAAAAAGTTTGCCCCACAATTAAAAGAGATAATGTTACATCTGATTATACATGTATTTAAAGGAGGGAAACCACCACAATCCTGGACACAGGCCCAAATCATTATTTTTCTTAAGCACAAATCACTGGAACCTGGCTCTTATCGTCCTATCACTTTAATTAATGCCGATAGTAAGATTTACTCAAACATTCTGGCCATTCGCTTAGCTGCTGTCATTCATAAGGTTGTCTCACCGCAGCAGCATGGTTTCATACCAGGACGTGGAACGACTGACCACATTAGGAGAGTTATTTCTCTATTTGACACCGCTAATATTACCGGAGCCCCAACTGCACTTATACTTTTTGATGCTGAGAAGGCCTTCGACAGGGTCTCCTGGTCCTTATTATGGGCGGCCCTGTCGAGGGTCAGTGTCGGCAAGGGACTAATACAGGCTTTTAAAATGTTATAATTTAATCCTAGAGCGAGACTTTCTGTAAATGGGGTCCTCACAGACTTATTTGAAATAACCAGATGTACCCGACAGGGTTGTCCAAGCTCCCCTCTGCTATTTGTACTGTACATAGACTCCTTTTTACGGCAACTTGAAAATAACAGGAGGATTAGGCCTATGGAATCACAGGGTGGGAACACTAAAACTTCGGCCTATGCTGACGACATTGCGATAGTCACCCCTGACCCTGAAATAGCTATGACTGAGAGGCGGAAGAGGTGAGATTTGGGCGACTCACGGGGTACTCCCTTAATAATACTAAAACCCAAATTGTATGTAGTAATATAAACATGGCTAACGATGCTAGACAGGTAGAAAAGGCCACATATCTTGGGGTTGATGTTTTGGCTAATGTCGACAAAATTGTTAATGGCAATATTAATCCTTTGATCGCTAAAACTAAAACTGATTTAATGAGAATACATAAATTACACTTGTCGATTCTTGGTAGATGCAATATAATTAAAATGCTTTTCTTTCATAAATCTTTGTATTTTTTAAGGGCAATTCCTTTAGAATTCTCTACTCTATGTCTGAAAAAGATTGAAGACCTATTTTCTCGCTTTATTTGGGCATATGATAAGCCAAGGAGAGCATATAAATTGTTATCTTTACCAAGACAAAGGGTAGGCTTGGCATTACCAAATATTAGGTTATACTACTGGGCCACTTCCCTATCAGCCAATCTAACCCTCATATCGGAAAAGCCACCAAATAGTTTTATGGAGGAAATACCTACCCCTATAGAACATATAATGGGCAAGGACGCATGGGGGTGGTTTTGGAGATTCCTTAATGATAGCCACTACAAGAAAGTCCTCTTCAAAACATTACTAGGCGGGTACAGAATTATGAGATTAGCTCGGAAATTGTTAGGGCTGGGTCGACTGAACCATTACACACCAATAGATAATAACCCTAACTTGCCTGAAATTTTTTAAATATCTTATTATTAAAAGATGGTGTGAGGCCGGCCTGTCTAAACTTGTTGATTTCTACTCTTTGTCCGACATAGTTAGTTTTGATAATCTTAAAGAGACCTATAATTTAGAATGAAGAGATTTTTATAAATACCTCCATGTTCAAGATTTTCTGAGCAAAAAAGGTGGAGGCTCAATTGGATTTGCCAACAATGACATGATAGACCGATTAAGGAAAAATAGACCGCTTTCCATTGGGGAAGTTTACAGTTACTTTAATTCATTAATGTCGGATGATATGGAGGTTCGAGCAATAAAACGGAAAACTGAGATAGGCATCCAAGAAAATTTATTTTTCTATTCAGTCGAATTAGCACAGAAAATCCTATTTCCAGCTCGGCTTCAGGCACAATACTACAAGGCCTGTTTTTCACTCTACTACACCTCCAAGAAAATCTCTAAATGGGGGACTGGAAAAGGAACTCCGTGTCCCCGCTGTGCAATGTATCAAACAGATTTAGATCATATGTTCAGCTCATGTCACTCCTTAAGTGGCTTGAAACACGAAATCTCTACCTTTTTTAAGAAAGTGCTAGGGGTGGATTATATTCATACTTCATCTCTGATTGGACTCGGGGCAGACTCACAACTACAAGGGAAGCCAGGAGAAAAACTGGTATTTATTGGTATGGCAATACTGCACCTATGTTTAGCCTTGGCGTGGTTGGATCCAATCCCTCCTAGTTTTCACCAATGGCTTTCCCGTTTATTGGCGAATTCTACTTTTGAGAGAGCGATCTATGCAAAGAGGGAGCTGCGGGCACGATCTGAATGCTTAAAAATTTGGGAACCATTGTCTAGATGGATTGATAATTATTAGTGAAGTTTTTCATGCATTAATAACTAATTTGAATGAGTCCAACCTCTCATGGGTGGGGAGGGTGGGGTCAAGTGTGTGTGGGGGGTAAACTAATAAAATGTGCATAATTTGTACACTTCTGAGATTTTTTCTTTTTTCTTTTTGGTTGTTTTTCAAGGTCCTTATTTTTTTTCTATTCTTTTTCGTCTTTTGTCTTTCTAAAAGGAATGGTAACAACTGTATATTGTATAATTAATCACAAATAACGAATTCTTTTAAAAAAAAAAAAAAGGAATTTGCATTTGCTTTTGATTAATTACATTACATTTCTGCAGAATGGCATGTAAATATGCAAATTGTAAATCTGTCCTTTTGCTCTATATCTTGGAACAAAACACATCACACACACTCATTTTGCACAAAACAGTGCAAAAAACAAAAGCACTCCAAACGAGTTGTTCACATTATGTTGTTCCCTTGCTTTCTCAGTACATTTTGTACTGCAAATGGTGCATTTGCTTTCAATTTTTACCGGAAATTGTGTACAATTACATGAAGTGGCATAATGACGTAATTTCAGGAGTTTTACATAATACACATAACATAAAATTCCAAAAATTATGGTTTTACACTTGCCTAATTTAAGTTTAGCCCAGACGTATTAAAACCTGAGCCCTTAATTGCAGTAAAGAAGGAGGATAACATTTAAGTTATGGAATTTATTAAGAATTCTCAGCAACAGTCTCCTTCCCCTTCTCAACATTCCTTGGCAGAAAAAGTGGTTTCTACAAGTTAGCTAATCTCTGGAAGACAATGCAAGAACGAGGGCATGTGCCCAAATGACAGCATTGGGTGATGCTGGAATCCGAAAGAACAAGAAAAAAATAAAATGAAATGGGATGAAGCTAGAGCCAAGGTAATATACAAGTAAACAAAGAAGGCCGGCCTGAGGAGACTCATCCGTATGATGAAGCTCAAGAACAGAATCCCTTTGAAATTACATTTGTTAACAAAGAACGGTCGGGGTGAATTACCAATCTCACTGCCTTTAATAAGATGACAAGAGTTCTCTTCAAATGCTTGAAAAAATCCTGCTTGTTGCAAGTCTGATCCAGTAACACTATCATATGTGATATGCAGTAATACATCGTGCATTTCCAATTTTGAGATATGTTGAAAAGCTTGTTATAGAACTGTTTGTTGAAATAGCTTCTGTTTTAGCACTTCTGTAGTGCATGATTGCTTTTATTTGCTTTGTCTAGGAGCTGCTAAAGAAGGAGCAGGAGCTGTGGATGAAGATGACTTTATCAAGGCTTTTGAAGATGTCCCGACAATACAAGTATGATATAAAATTCTGTCATCTTAAACTATTTTGTATTTATATATCAGTACTTTGAATATTCTAATGTGATACAATAGGATCCTTTAGGTCAGTTATGGGATGATAATATCTTTATTAATTTGGTCTGTTAAACCAGTTTTGTCAAACAAAGTCTTGTAATAAGTTTCTTAGGAAAGGCCTCTTGTAAAGCACCAAACATGTCTAGAGTAGGTTCTTGAACAGGGTGTAGTGGTAGAAGGTCCAGTCCTTTTCCATCTTGTTGGATTGAGCTTGGGAAAGATTTGCCACGATTAAGGTAAAAGGTTTGTAGAACCTTGGGCAGCCAAACAGACAATCAGTGACAATATACCCTTCTTATAGTAGGGACAAAACATTGCCAGAATGCCAATTAATGAGATTGAGCATGTTTTGGTTACACAGTATGCAGTGATATTGATAGCACTTCTCAGTCTTCAAACAACCTAGGCCATCTTTCAATAAAGCTACCTGTGTAGAGGAACGTTTGGAACATTGTCCACATCGGTACTTTTTTGGTAGCTTTCAGTAGAGGCATTTTTAGGTAAATAATTGTTAGAGAATTATGATGTGGTACTTTCTGTATTCAAGATCAGATGCACATTTAGTAAGACTGATGATTGGCACAGGTAATAGTTTGAGCTGATGTGATATAATTAGAAGTTTTAAAGGGATCTTAGTCCAGGGCAATTTTGGTTCATATACCGTTAGCTACCTTACCATGCTAAAACTCCTATTTTTTATTGTAAAGTCTTTGGACAGATTAAAAAGTGTATGGATTTAAGGGAGGAATCTTTAACACTTCAGCAGGACAACGTTGATTGCATATAAAGATAAACAGAAAAACTGCTGTGAGTTAATGAACTCGCAACATCTTTAATTACTCTACCATGTTCACTCATGCACATCAGAGAGTGGGGGGTAAGGGACTTGCAATAACCGGCATTCTGTAGGAGCGAAAGGGTACGCATAGTATGAGCTCTGCATATCGAAAGTTTTTATTGGTTATGTGAACCAGTAAGAAAGGAGTATGGTGGTAAGTTCAGATCAAGTGCCAAGAGAAGTGGTTCTGGGACTTTGACCACCCTTCATTGATAAAAGCTCAATTTGATCATATTGTTTATAAGGTCTGCCATATTAGGGCTGAATTAAAAATGTGCCGTAGTTGCTCTGCTTAGTGATTGGGAGAGACCTTATTTTTACTGGGATTATGTAATGTTCATGCTTTAGCACAAAATCAGTACTCTGGATTAAGTAATTACAGTAGTTTGAGAAGCAACACTGCTACCATCGCAACCAGACCTGAGCAGGAGCGTCTGAACCATTACTGGTGGAGACAACTCTTGATAGGTCCTGGGTTGAACCACCACACAACATAACATATAAATATAAAGAGGACATAGAACAGTCTAGAAACTCAAGTATCACAAAATGAGTGATCAACTCCTTAAAGTCACTCAGAACACTGAATGTAGACTGGAGCTAGATACTAATGGAGGTTAATGGGAAACCTAGAGAGATTGTAGAGTACTTACTAAGTTCATGTATATCCAGCACCAACTTTAAATCCATGGATTCAAGGTATACTTTCAGAGAAGAACCAACAAGCTTGACCATCGGTCAACATGGCATGAGAATGTGTCATTTCGCGAATAGGAGTGCACACTGTAAAGACCACTTTACAGTGCAGCTTTCAGTAAAAGAATTGCATCAAGAAGGGATTGTGCAAACAATTGGTTCATGCCCTCCAACATAGCTCTCTGACAACAAAATCACACATCCACACCCTGATGAATAAATCAATGTTATCCAACCCGAGAGAGACAAGAGCACAATGTTAACAACACATCATCACAGGATCATTCGGTCTTTTTGATGGAAACACTTGAACATACAATGCTGCATGGTCATAGTATTGTCAGACTGTGTGCTATGCAAATGGCAATAACTTAATTACATAACAGGGTTTATTTAAGTTCTTTAGTCTGTGTGATTGGCCCTTTATTCATGTAAATTGCCCATAGTCTAGTGGCCTCAACAATTGTACATCACGTTTAATACTATTGTGAAGACCTTTTAATTTAGTACACAGAAAACAGCAGACACTTCTTGCTTTGCTTAGGAGTTTGATGCTTTTTTGAGACTTAAAACTTTTCCTATCACGTCAGTGTTCTCTTGAAAGTGCCATTTTGGTTTTAAAAAAGGTGGGGTTGCGATTGGGTTGACACAGGAGGTGAATATACGGAAACAATGGCCCTATCTAAATAGACATAGAGGTTATGCCGTTGGCACAGCATAGTTGTTTGTAGCCAAGGTAAGGTGACTCAGCCCCAGATTTAATCGCTCTTAATTTTTAAACTGAAGTATAGCCTGAAACTATGCCCCTCGCTAATTTATTAGAATTAATTTGAATATTGTAGATACTACTGTTGTATATATGGAGTACTTTACATTTCAATGAGTGTCTCAAATTGCAATGTTCTTTATCATGAAAATCCTTGTGCTACCATTGTTGAAAGCGAATGATCTTTAAAAGCCACTGTCCCAAAAGTGAAGCTGTTTGCTCCTAAAATAAAGTTAGGCTATCTCGCACTCTGGTGTGTTGGCATCTGAAACAATTCTTTAAGGAAGGCATGAATTCTCTTGACCGTGAGAGGAACTTTCTGTCATCTTTGTATTTGCCAGGACAAGTCAGTTGGAGATTTCCCCTTTAACCAAAACAGAGGGTCTGTTCTTCTCTCGTTCCCTCTCTTAGACAGAAAATGGCCATCATTTTTCGATATGCATTGTTTGAAGGTGCACACCTTGTATGAACTGTACAAGTGTCACTGAATCCAGTTAGTTCTTAGTTTTCTTTTGTGTTTTGGCCGATTGCCACCACTTCTTTTAAATTTTAGGTACAGCGCGTTAAGGGACAAGTCTTTTGTATTAAATAAACTGTTTTTGAATTCAATTCCAGAAATACGCTCAAGGGTTACCTATAGCGCAACCTTCCATCATGATGTCCTTGGACAAAAAAGACAGTCTTCCTGTAAACATGTAATCTTGCTCGACCAGCACAGTTATCTTTATAGAAGGTGTTTATTGCTTCCCATTACAATCTGTCATAGGTTTGACTGTACTGTGCAATATCCTGTTTTGTAAACGGATGTTGAGTCTGTGAAACATTTATCCGAAAGAAACAGTTAATTATAAATTCCTTACCTTAGAATTGCCCCCAGGTGTCAGACTGGATCCGGAAAGATTTTCATCAGCAGTACCTCTGTGCGTCGAAAGGTGGCGTCGGTTGGCTCCGTGTCCGTCGTTGGCGTCGTGATCGCTGGGATGACGTCGCGGTAGCTACTCAGACGCCGCCTTCGCGCTGACGTCAGTTCTTTCTTTTTCCGACCAGCCAGCACAGATCTGGAGAGAGTGGTGCCTCCAGTCACTTTTTGACTGAATTTTTTGGGCAACTTTTGTCAACGTCTTTTTGAGTCTTACCGACTCCTAGTGCACGTAGGGATGTCCGGCTTCAAGGCTCGCGGTTCCTGTACCCGACTGATGTCGGTGACAGATCTGCACTGCGTGTGCCTCTTTTGCCTGGAGCGCGACCATGACCCCAAGTCGTGTTCCGACTGCCGGACCATGCCTCCAAAGTCTTTGCAGGAGCAGTCTCGAAAGCTTCTTGAGTGCCTGCAGTCGGCTCCGCGCGAGGGAGGTCGAGTGACCGGTCGCAGAGCCATCACCACTCCTAATCCAAGTCTTCGCACTCGGGGTCAGGTAAGTCGAAGCACTAGAAGAAGTCGAAGAAACTTAGTCGCTCTTCGACTTCTCCGCGTTGGTCGGCTGGTGCGAGGAGAGATGCGGGCAGTGCCCCTCCCTCCTGAAGGGTCGACTCAGAGTTTCCCTCCCTTCCCGGGACCCTGAGTGACCCCTGCCCAGCTTCATCAGTTTTCCGAGGCGATCCATGCCATCTTTGGGCAGCCCGACTCCACCGGCGCGCCTTTGGGCCCCGTTGACTTGGTTGGGGGTCCTAGGCCTTCCCTGCCGGCGGCTCCGGCACCACAGGGCTCCCATGGATCCAGGCCTGGATCCGGATCAGCGCCAGTTGACCTCATTACACCTCCTTCCTGCGGCACTGCAGCCTCACTCTTTGCCGGCGTCGACCCCGTCCTCCATCCTGGTGCGGACACAGAGCCGAACCAGCATCGCCCGACGCCGGATCCTTCGCCGAGTGGTGTCTTTGTGCCCCTGTTCACTCCTGGGGTCCCTTTCAGGCCAGGTTGGCACCCGAGGGCGAGGAGGAGGACTGGGAGGGGTCAGGTGACCCTCTGACCGACCAGTTGGATTATGATCCGGACTGGAGAGAGGACCTGGGGGATGCCAGTTGTCTTGATACCTCCCCAGACCTTGGCATGTTGTCTCCTCCTACCGTGGCTACGGAGGAGGGATCATCCTATGTAGTGGTGTTGCGTAGGGCGGCCGAGGCTCTCCACCTCGAGCTCCCTTTGGTGGCGGTTAGGACTAACCTCCTGACAGAGGTGCTTCAGCGGCAAGCGAGCTCTTCGGTGCCTCTGCTGCCGTTTAATGAAGCCCTCACCGACATACTTTTGGGCACTTGGTCCAGGCCCAACACGGGGGCTCCCGTGGATAGGATGATTTCCCGAAGCCACCGCCTGGCCCCGGGCAACCCCACTTTCCTCTCCCAACACCCCACCCCTGAGAGCTTGGTGGTTCAAGCCTCTACTTCCAAGAGCGCATTCCCTAACGCTGCACCAGATAGGGAATCCAAGATGCTGGATCATCTTGGGAAGAAGATTTTTTTCTTCCGCCAGCTTGGGACTGCGGTCGGTAAAGCCTGCATGTCTATTGGGCCGTTATTCCCACTCTATGTGGGACACGGTTGCACAAGTGCTGCCTCAGTGTCCTGAGGCTGTTGCCACAGGGAGGGACGCAGCGCAGTTTACCATCTGCTGTGGGCTGGATACCGCCGACTCTCTAGGCAGGACGATTTCCACGTTGGTAGCCCTTCCATGCTACGCCTGGATGAGATCGACTGGCTTTTCTGGGGATGTCCAGAGCACACTTATGGATATGCCCTTTGATGGCTGTCGCCTTTTTGGTGACAAAGCAGACCACGCTCTAGAGCGTTTCAAGGACTCCCAGGCTACGGCCAAGTCCTTGGGTCTCTATAACCGCCCAGCGTAGTCTGCTTTTCGCCCCTTTCATGGCTACGGAAGGGGTGCCCCACTACGTCCTACCCAGAGCCACAGGCCGACACAAGTTCCAGAACCTTGGCGCGGCCGGGGACGTGGGAACCACCGCTGTGGTTCTGGGGGCCAGCGAGCGGGCCTGTCCACCAAACCCCCCTTCTGCTTCCGCCTCCAAATCTTCCTAGTCTGACATTTCAGGCCCATTAATCGCCAGTGGGCGGCAGGATCCGCCATCACCTCCCCCACTGGCGCACCATCACGTCGAACAGGTGGGTTTTGCAGATAGTCCGAAGGGGCTACTCCCTCCCCTTCGAGGCTACCCCCTCCCCTTCGAGGCTACCCCCCCAGTCATGCCACCTCAGTACCATCGTATGTCGGTGGCTCATCTGGGCCTTCTTCAACAGGAAGTCACGACTCTCTTGGCCAATGGAGCGCGTTCCTGCCCCAGAAGTAGGTCGTGGTTGCTATTCCCACTACTTTCTGGTACCCAAGAGGAAAAGAGCCTACATCCTATCTTGGATCTCAGGAACGTCAACCGCTTCCTCTGGAAGGAGAAGTTCAAGATGTTGACTCTCGCTCAGGTCTTGCATGCTCTATACCCTGGAGACTGGATGGTAGTGTTAGACTTGCAGGACGCTTACTTCCACATCCCCGTCCTGCTGGCCCACCGGCGTTACCTGCGGTTCACGGTAGGCCGCGAGCACTTTCAGTTTACCGTGCTCCCCTTTGACCTTACCACCGCCCCTCGGGTGTTCACAAAAGTGATGGCGGTGGTCGCAGCTCATCTGCGCAAATCAGGGGTTCCAGTGTTCCCCTATCTCGACGACTGGCTGTTGAAGGCAGGCTCACCCCAGGCTGCCGTCTCCCACCTCCCAGGCTACGGCCGACCTTCTGCATTCGCTGGGATTCTCCATCAACGTGCCGAAGTCACACCTGCCCGCCTCACAGAAGCTCCTCTTTATCGGAGCGGTTCTGGACACGACGCAGTTTCGGGTTTATCCTCCTGAACAGCGAGTCTGGGCTATGATTCCGATGTTTCAGCCTCTATCCCGGGTTTTGGCTGCTGGGCCTCATGGCCTCCTGCTGGTCGATCATGCCAGGTGGCATATGCGGGCTCTGCAGTGGGACCTGAAGTTCCAGTGGGCTCAGCATCAGGGGAATCTTTTCGATTGCGTCCAGATCTCGGAGGGCACTGCACGACAATTGCAGTGGTGGCTAACGAACCAGGATTGGGTCGATGACAGATCCCGCTCCCTTCCCGAACCAGAGCTCACAGTGATGACAGACGCATCCCTTCTGGGATGGGGCGGCCACATGGGAGAGGCGTAGATCAGAGACCTCTGGTCTCCGGCGGAGTTCTGGCTCCACATTAACCCTCTGAAGCTTCGGGCGATCCGTCTTGCACTCAAAGCCTTCCTTCCCTCTGTTCGGGTAAGAGTAGTGCAGGTGTTCACGGACAACACCACCGCCATGTGGTACTGCAAGAAACAAGGCAGGGTGACCCTATGTCAGGAGGCCCTCCACCTCCGTACATTGCTGGCTCATCAGGGCATATGTAGTCCTACTGAGGGCTACAACTTCCTCACTGTGAGGAAGGAGCTCAGGGATGTTTTGAAGAGATAGTCACTATCTAATTTGGAATGCTAAAATCCCATATGTGAATAATAGGTGTAGTGAGAGTGCAGCGCAAAAGAGAGAAAATAAATAAACGGTTGGGAGTTAAAACTGCCTAATGAATGCAAAAAGGATATCTTTATTGGCTTGCTCTCACTGGCAGGGTTAAAAAGCAGTGCAAAGAGTAGTATTGATTTAAAACTACTCAATGGGTATAGGTCGACATGTTTCAGCCTTCCGATCAATTTAGTGTATCTTGGCTTTCTTCAGGACCAGAATGATTTGACAAATGCTTCTGCTACATTCAATATGGTGAATAAATGAAAAGATAATACAACACCAGTAATCCTGTGCGTAGATGTCGGGTATTACTGGGAATATCCATAAAAGTAGGATAAGTCACCTCACCTCTACCTGGCGACAGCTCAGGGAAGGGGGCCCCGCTCTGTCCGTCGGTACCCCGTCGCGGTACAGAGCTGCAACTAACTGTACCGCGACGGGGTACCGACGGACAGAGCCGTTCTGTTCTCCAGGACTTTCTGGTGTGAACTTGGTTCGCAGACCCACCTCCGGGGTTGGTATTGGTATTGCCGGGGTATCTATTCTAAGGTAAGGAATCTATAACTGTTTCTTTCAGATGAACAAGTTACTTACCTTCGGTAACAATATATCTGTAAGAAACATAGGTTAGTTATAGATTTCGTACCGCCCCACCCATCCTCCCCGTTCTGCGAACTGATTTCTAGGGTTAAGGACATCCTTTCAGGGCCCTAGTTTTGTGCACCAGTGGGCAGTGTCTTGCATGGCTCTGCGTTTCTGGCTCGGAAAGTAGTGTACAGAACTGATGTCAGTGCACGAGGGTGGCGTCTAAGTAGCTACGCTGAGGTCATCCCGGCGATCATAACGCCAACGACTGATGCGGAGCCAACCGACGCCACCTTTCGACGCGCAGAGGTACTGACGCCTGGGGGTAATTCTAAGGTAAGGAATCTATAACTAACCTATGTTTCTTACAGATATGTCGTTACCGAAGGTAAGTAACTTGTTCTTTACTACACTCAAATGCAGCGTCTTGCATTGGCTTGTCACATGTTTGCTATTGTTAAAAGAAGTATTTTTATCTGCAGTGGTGATCTCTTAGAGATGCATTGGCTGCCAGAGTTTTGAACTGTCCAAGTTGTGTTCCTGCAACTTTGACCTGCCCATCGAAGGAAGTTCCTTCTTAAGGGGCTTAATAAATATGAAGGTAGCCGAGTTGCATACTCTTGACATGATGTAGTGCATTTGTAAGTGTCAGTGGAAAGACTAGTCTGCTCAGTACGAAAGTTGATAATGATTTGTGTTAGCAGGCTCCTAATATTCGAAATTGAGGCTCAAAAGACACCCGTTTTCTCAAGTCTCGCTCTTTACCAGTTTTTACTGATGTCAGCATTTGATTGTGAATGTTATTCTCTTTTTGTGGTTTTAGAGCACATTTTTAAGCAAGAGTCACCCTTGCTATCTTCTCACTCCTCTGCAGTACAGCCTCATTACTGGTGAACCCTGCCCCTGAATGCAGATGAAGTGGCAAACTGCAGATGTGAAGTTGTAGGTCTATGGCTGCAATTTACTTAATTAGTTTCTGACTTGCCCAAGGCCTGCACCCGTCTGTCTCTCTCTGTCATCGTCCATTCAAGCATCACACCATGCCATTTATCCTCTGCAATATCTGTGGGGGGAGAAGAGTTCATCAAGAGTGCTATCTTTGCCACCTGGGTCTCTTCTGATCAAAACAGTTCTGAGCAGAAGTATGTTTCATGAAGCATGTCTGGAGGCTGGTACTCTTTAGTTGTCTTAAAATATGTACTAAAATAGCAAGTTACACTACAGGTATATTTTGCCGTTTAAGCATGCACATATTTCTAGCCAAGATAATGAAGTCATTTAAATTGTGATGCTTTTTTCTCTAGAACGTGCAGGATCAACCACACACTCTAAAATAGAGTTTTCTTTCTAGGGCTCTCTGTCTGTCCCATTAGATAATAGGTGAATAGTTGAGGCCTAGCTCAAGACAGATGGTGTAGGGCGAGTACAACATAGCTATCACTTTTGCTAGAATAATGTGAAACTTCAGTCATAGTTGTTAGTACATAAAACTTGAAAAATGCCTCAATACTGTATAGATGTATTTACAGTATAAAGAGGATGTCAAATAGTAGAAAAAATGCAAAACACAATGCACAATAAACTGGTGTGGAGATAAAATTTAGCTGTGAAACCCGGAATCATGGCTACTTGTAGTTTATAGACTGTTCAAGAACATTTATTAATTTCAAACATCAGCAAAGTCATGAAGGCATAGAACACCGCAATTGCACAAAAATGCTGCTACAAGACATTGGTATGGTTGAGAATATTCACTACCTTACTACAGTCAGTGCTCTGCTAATTTGAATTTTAGAATAATCATGGTAAATTTGAGTTATGTTAACAGCTAGTGTCCACAAGCCTAATGTTTAAACACCTAAAACCAATGGAGGGACAAAGCGATTTCAAGACAATATACAGTTTATCTGGTAACTGGCAAAGGAAAGGGATAGGGCCTTGAGGTTCTGAAAGTGTGTTTTCTGGATTCTAATTGTATTTATATAGCGCTTATTACCAACGATGAGGCATTGAAGCGATTTTTGGCGAGTAGCACGCTACTCCGGAACCCAAAAGGATTAGTGGTAGATTAGTATACGAAAATATGAGTTTAGTATTAGTATAGGGAGATGCGCGTTAATTTTAGCGGAAGACATGCAAGTCTGTTAGTTGGATTGAATAGAGTAATGGAGGGATAGAAGAGGGAAGGAACAATAAATCACAACAAAAGCTTCTCCCTAATATAACTTTTAAACTTGGTAATTCATCCAAAATTATAGAAATCCCATAGACCAATTAATTATCAAAATTTATCAAAAAGGCATAGATCATATAAATCATTACATTTTAAAATATCACAAATACAATAAATATTTCAACATGACCGGAGCCCCACAATTATTGTTGATGAGGAATAACAAATTGCAATATATAGTTCAACAAAGAACAGAGGGAGAAAAAGCAATACAAACAAAGAACAAAACAATTATGAAGACTGTACATAACATCATAATACACAATGATCAATACAAATTACACAAAAGACAGAAATGCACCTAAGAAGAGGGAAGGAAACCAGAAGTGTTATTTGGGAGATAAAAGTAGTAAGTTGAGATCTGGGATGAGTAAAGAAGAGATGGTGGAGGGAAGAGCATGTAGAAAGGGATTAGGGAGAAAGAGAATCAGAGTAGAAAAATGAGGTTTGGGATGAGTCAAAGAAGAGATAACATGAGCTAGAATTTAGTTGGGTTGTTTGGGAGTTCATAGTAGTAAACTGATGTTTGGGGTGAGCCAGGAGGTGTAGAGGAGGGAGGAGTCTAGGAAAGGTTATTTTGGAGATCATTAGTAGTAGAAAGGGTTTGGGATGAGAGAAAGTGAAGATAGAGGATACATTGATAGAGGTGTAGGGTGAAGGTAGGCCAGAGTAAGGCTTTTGGGAGAGTATTTTTTCTTTTTTCTTGTACAATAGGACTAAAATAATAAATATATAGATCCATGATTACATAGTAATGGAATTTATGTGTAAGGAATATAATATATTGAGATTTGTGTGTTTTGTCTTTGTTGAATAGTGAGAGGAGGTATTGGTGTAGTGGTTTTCTTTGAAAGATTTGAATATGCAGTACTGCTGGTGAGTGGTATTTGATTAGTACAGGGGTGGTGATGTGTTTTGGAAAAGAGTGTGGTGTGTAAGAGGAGATAAACAAGAGTTATGAGTTTGTGTTAGATTTGATCACTGAATAGGTCATGTGTGTGTTGAAGTGGCGTGTAAGGATTGTGTGGTTGTGTGTAATTGGTAAAAAGAGGAGGCGGGTGTTGGTGTGATGAAAGGCTGAGTATAGGTTTTGTCATGATTAAAGGAGATCTGTTAGGAGCAAGTAGAGGATAGAGCTGCTTTTTTTGTTTGAACAGGGAGTGTGTGTCTGGATTCATTAAAGTTATGTATAATGTGGCTTCGTGTTTTGTTGGTAATGTGTGGTGGATGTGTTAGTGGTGTAGGACAGATTTGCGTTTTGTGTGAGAATTAAGGTGGCATTGTGTTGGGGTAGAATTGTGTGTAGGTGTGGTTTGTGGGGTTTTGTAGTGGTTCAATACTGAGGTTTATTTGTGGTGCATGAGTAGAATGCCTTTGCTGATACTGTGTTTGGATGTTGGCGGATGTGAAGGGCTCATAATTGAAAATTAGACGGCATCTATGGTCCTAAGCCCGACCAGGCAACTGCCGTTGTCCTCTCTGCCCTTAGCCATGATGCCCGGGCTGAGACGCCCTGAGCCCTATGCTTAAAATTGCCTTATTGGCCAATGAAACCATAGCCCTACCCAGTCAGAACCCTAACCCTAAACCCTAGAGCCAATGGGAGACCATGCTCTATTAACCAGTCACAGCCTTAACCCTAACAGCCAATCAAAGCCTAATCCGTAATCCCCAAGTCCAATAGGAAACCCTAGCTCTAGTAGCCATTCAGAACCCTAGCCTAAACAGCCAATCAGAACTCAAACCGTTGGCCCTCAGTCCTATAGACGTACTAGACCTAGGAACCAAAGGAGAACTGCCTTTGGCACCTTGACCGGGTTTTTCTCTCCCCCTCTGCTGTCTACTCCTGCGGGTTCCACTGACTGTGCCCCGGCGTCCTCCTTTCCCCCCCGGAAAGATTTTCATTGCCTGCTGTTCACCCTCTAAGTTTACAGAGTGAGCGCTTACGGAGCCGCTGGTTCTGCTGGGCTGCCTCACTGCAGAGATGATGTGAGCTGGCGGCTCTCCCCCGCCGGCCGCCACCTACCTTCAGGACTCGACCTCTGTGCTAGGTTTACCGTGGACACCTCATAGACCATCCCGCGACGCCTTCCAGATCTGCCGCTGAGACACACCAGTAGCCGTCCGATGCTACATTTAATCCTCCGGCGCTGACACGTATCGTTGAGCGCAGGATGGCGGAGTCCCCAGTGGGTCCGACTGCGGTGCTTGCAGCCTGACGGAGCTCCAGATCCCATCCCGAGCGGATGCTCCTCTAAAAGAGGGCCACTCAACGACTCTCAGGCCAACTTCTATTTAAGGTATTTATACCTTTAAAGCCCAAAACGATCTGCGGGGCAATCACTCCCTCAACACTGCCTGACCCCAAAATGGCGACCGCACTAGTTGCGCTCGCACTTTGACAGTACTTTTTTTCAATCGTGCACACGTCTAGGCAGTTATCACTGTGCATCACTCAAGCCAGATCAATAACTCATTGCTTGCCAGCTGCCTATTTCTTGTCTGGGTACGACAACGGTCGCATTTGACCTCAACACTTTAGACTCTGTTCTCCCTGCATTTAAGATGGCGCCGGCCTAGTTGAAGCCCTACATTGCACATCTTTTGTGATTGTAATCTGGCCCAAGAAATGTTCCTATTTAAAGTGTCAACAACTAGTACCATTAATCTATGCCAGTGTTTCTCAGCAAACTAAGTGATTTTCCCTTGCTCAATCAAGAACTTACTGCTGCGCCTATCCATGGCACCCGGTCTGACACCTTACGAGCCTCCTAGAGGTGGGCGGCCCCTTTGCACATGGAAATGCCTGAATTAGCCTGGAGATCATCAGCCATTGAAGCTGCCTTTTTTGGAGAACACTCCGCAACCCCGCACTTCTGACCCGATAGTTTAGAAGCCTGCCAAACATCTCCCCATCGCTTCGATGGACCGCACTGGAGTACAGGAACTTCTGAGGGAGGCTCGGAACGTGATGCTGCACGGTCCCCCCCCACACTGCCGAGATGCCCTACCGCGGTGATTGAATTTGGGCACTGGACTTAGTGACCCCATCTGGGTTATGGGCTCGCTTACTCTAACTTTTTTGGGCCCCCGTGGTACTTTTCTCCCACTGCCGGTGTGCCAGATTTTGAGCTGCTTCCCAGCCCTCTGTTCTCCACACCCCTCCCCCATTCCCTCTTTTCCGCTAATGGGGACTAGTTTCTTCTGTGTTTGACTATGCAACTGTAACTAATGTAACCCATGAAAAACTGTTTTTTTCCTGATCGCTGAGACCTGAGCAACATGGCTGATGCACGGTGGAGCTGCTCAACAGCTATAGAGGAGATCGTCCCTGGTTTACCCCCTCGGCCGTCACCTACCCAGTCGGACATTGGACATAGTTCTTCCCGTCTCCCCGCTGTGTCTCTTTCCTCCCCCTCCGTCCCACGAGGGCTGGGATCTCTAACGGGACTTGAGGGTAATTTGACAGACAATGGAAGTCTTTTTTGGTTCATAATGATCATGTGTGGGTGGATTGATCTGCAAGTGTAGCCATTGTTTTAAGCCTGCCTCAGCCCCTTCTACAGCAGGGGGAGCACAGAATGCTGCTCAGAGCAAGTGTTAAATGGTAAGGATTGGTCTCAGGAGCAGGACTTTACATGCAGATTTAGACATGGTAATTCCGGGTCTGTGTGATATTCACCAATCTGAGAAACAAAAACTTGGAATAGCCGGACTGAAGTGCGGTAAATCAGTCGGACTTATTTCTGGTCACACACTGTCCTCGTACAAATATAGACACTTTTAATCAGAGCCTGAAGTAACAGTAACATTCTGCACATTTTTATATTTGCAAAGATTTAAGAGATGGTCCTACTCATTTAGGTGGAGCGAAATAATTTGAGTGCAAAATTGTATGTGCTTAGCATAAAGTGAAAACAAATAGAGCTAAAATGTATCCCTTTGCTGACGTACTGGCGGTACTTAAGCTAAATGTTGCTGATATTCAGCAGATCCCACACAATTAGATCAGATTTCATCTTCACGTTTTTCTCAAGATCCTTGTTGCAAAATAGTTTTCGAATGCTACGCATTCATTTTCAGTGGTCATCTAAGCTGCCCTGACTGCTACTGGCCTTAAGAACTAACGCTGCACAGTAATTTTAAGTTTTTACCTAATCCGCCATGCGAGCTACTGGCTTGAAGAGGACTCTCTGTTTTGATCCCTGATGTTTTGATATCAGGTTTATGATTATATATAAATTAATTTCAATCCCACTAGAGAGAGCTGTTGAATAATCTGTTAATTGTGTTTTCTTTTTATTGCAAGGTCTATTCTAGCCGAGATCTGGAAGACTCGTTTAATAAAATTAGGGAAATTTTATCCGATGATAAACATGACTGGGAGCAGCGGATACTTGCTGTAAGTATTTGACATAAGTAACATTTTTATTGCAGTGTTGCTTTTGGGTGCACCTCACTGTATGTTTATCTACTCCCTGGAATGAATCTTGAACTGGTTAATATTGTACTTTAGGGATGTACATGTGCAACTGCCACTTATGTACTGACAGCAGAACAGCCCTCTCAGTAGCTGATTATTGTAATGAAACGCAGTGTCAGACACACTATTCTTTAATATCAGTAAGTACAAGTTATCTCTTCATTTTACCATCTGTTATAATGAAATTCCCTAATCACTTTATCTTCCTCATATTCTTAACCTTTTGAAACCTTTGGATTCTATAATATCTTTTACAGGTATATTTGAAAAGCCCCCTTTAAGCCACCAAAATAATGAACAGTGTAATTTCAACTGCGCCTTTGATATTTCACTGTCATCCACTGGGAGGAATGTAAAATTGGAATGAGCTTTGATAGTCCTTACAGTTAGCCTTTTCTGTACATCTTAGGTTTTCTGTAGTGTGCTCCTAACATCTTCATATTGTTGAGAATGTTGGAGTTTTTTGTGGGGAGGAGTGGTGGGAGTGGATTTTAATTTCTCTGTTTTGCCGTTGAGCATTACTACCATCAGGAGGGCCTACCTTCGCATCTCAATTTTTGGGACATGTAGGTTTTTTTAAGGTTTATTGCTGGATGCCAATATATTAATTCTCTATCATTTTGAATAAAATCTGCTCCATATACTTTCACAGCTTGCTTCGTTTAATGAATATCGTATGAAAATTACTGCATCCAAAAATATATCATCAGGCTCTTATTGGTGTTGAATAATGTTGAGTGATTGATCATGATAATGGTGTCAAACATTTTGTGACATTTCCTACACCTGTATAAAATACTCCTTAAACAGGAGACTTTTCTCTGCGAACAGCTCTGTGCTCCAAGATTTGTACGAGCACCATAGATCACTTCCTTATAGTTAACATGTATAATGCCTCTTTGACTTGATGGCATTCAACCTATTATTGGTCCCTTGTACAATCTTCTCTTAAGACAGGAGATGAATGTCTTTGTGGTCCCTCAATTAAATAACAACCTTGACAGCCGATTAGAGTCCTTGAAAGAAATCCGGATATACACCTTCAGCAGAGTTTATCACATGCATATTTACCTTTTTTGATCCTTGTGAAATGCACAAAATACACCTGTGTCTGCCATAGGAAGCACAAAAAGCCAGAACAGATCAAGATGTCCAGATTTGGGTTACACAGTGATACTCCATTTACTGAGCACAGAAGAATGGACAGCTGTGTCTCCCTTGCTTGGATTGAAATTGTGACTCATGCTCACTTGCATGGTAAAGCTGCTCTGACTTGCTTTGCTGGTCAGAACAGACTGTATTTTAAGATAGTTTAGTGTGTTAAAAGCAATTGCTGCAGAGATGAATTAAGTAAATCGTAATGTGAGTTCTGGTTAGATAGCTCAGGTGGTTAGTGAAATTACTCAAAATATCTGAATATAGTTTAATGTTAATGTGCCTGCTGCTAAAGTGTGTGACCTGCAGGCCTGAACTGTGAAATAGTTCAGTGAATTAGTGCTTTTAACGCAGAAATTCCTGTGTGCTGCAGACTGAAAGATCGAGTCGTCATCAAATAGTTTAGTGGTTTATGCACTATGGAACCGGCAAAACTATCAGCTTGATTTCTTTCTGCTTTTAACCTAGGTTTTCATACTTAAAGTCGGACAAAATGGGTGTAATAATTTGGTAGTAATTAACACCAAAAATTAAGACCTAGAACGATTCTGTTTAGTGTGCTGTATAAATGGGCATTTTTTTAAAGCCGTGGCCAGCTGGGCCAAGATGGTGTCCTGTACCAGTTTGTGCTCTTAACGAATGGATTGGAGCTTGACACTGGAACCAAGCTGAGACAAGACTTTAGACCCCTTGTCACATCGGAACGGCACTGCGACTGTGGTGGCCTGTGCGCTCTTGTCTGCTACCGAGTGAGGCCTGCTGAGGCGGGGCGGAACGTCCTGGGTTCTTGCCCGCCCCCACTACATCCCGCCTGACCGGGTTCTGCTGGAACCGTGGGGGCCCATTCTGCCCTCCCACGCAATATCTGTGAAGTCCTGCGTGGCGGGACCCCGAGGAGTGGGGTAGCCGTCTGCAATCAGCTTGGACCCAAAAGTATTGAAGTGGGCCTGAGAGGGGTCCAAGTGCCCAAAGAGATCCTGGACCCACTTGCCTGGACTGCCTTGATGGGGAATCTAACTTGTGACACCTTTGAGGTGGGGACAGAGCAGACCGGTGGGAGGCACGCTGAGTGGCCGAAGCTGGACGGGGCATTGATCCTTCCCTACTTGGATGCACTGACTGTGGCCCTAGAAACTTGCGCGCAACTGGAGACTTGCCTGTGGCCCTGAAGTGGGCCCGGCTGAGACAAAGAGGACAACAGGGGACCGGAAATTACCTATGTTGTGGCCTGCTGGGGGCTCTGGAGTGGGGACTGGAGTGGAGGCCCACCTTGGCTCTTAAGCCTACCTGAAAAGAGACCCCTTTGCTACTTCCTGACCGTGCCTGTGAACCCGCCCTGAGGCATAAAGATGCCACCAGTTTATCGCCGGCTGTTGGGGGCTCACCTGCCTCGCACGCAAGGCATCTCCGTCTGCCCCTCCTGACTGCGGGGAGACCCTCGTGGAACCGGGGTTGCTCGTGCTGCGACACCCCGGAGACCGGCAGGGTGTCAGCAAGCTGGCCCTTGAGGATGGAAGTAGTCTCCAAGTAGTCTCCAAGGGATTTGCCTCACACACCGTTGACACTGTTACTCAAGAGTATGGGGCTCCTCGTGCTGCAGTGCCACCGACATAGCAGGCGCAAGCAAGCAGGTCCTGGCGACTACGACCCCCTCTGGGCACTGCTGCCGATCACACTGGTCTGAGGACGCACTGGACTGTTTACATTGCAGCATGCCCTAATATTCCCATAACACATGCAGGTGGGTCATAAACAACTTGGTAGGAGCTTACCCCTGCCTACTTCCACGGAGCCTGCATCTCTGAGGGTGACTCCATTTGCGGGACCACCAACTGCTCTAAGCTCTTGCAGCCATTTGAAACATACGAACCAGTCATGGGCCACCTTGTTTCTGGAACGCAGCCAGTGATGCTAAAGCAATCATCCAGCCGGAAAGGACGGTACAAGATTAGACTGAGACAGACCTGCCTGATTCAGATGTCCTTGGGGGCCAAAATACATTTGGCATGCAGACAGTAGCAAACATCGGAAACACCCTTGAACAAACCCGTTCCTCACTGCAAAACAAAATTGACAAGACTACAGCAGACTTCACCCTACTGCACACAGATCACCGCACATTGATTAACAGAGTATGTGACGTTGAACACACAATAGTTGAGCTCCAGCCAACAACACAAGACTCAGCATTGCAACTTCAGTGTCTGTTACATAGCTTTCATGTACTAGAAAATAGAGTGGCGGACGCTGAGGGAGGATCCAGATGCAACATTATACACATCGTGGGACTTCCGGAAGGTGTTGAAGGCCTTGATGCAGTGACCAGAACTGGAATCACACCTTATTTCTGAACGCATAGCTCGCTCCCTTTTTCACTGTCGAACGGTCACATGGTGTGCCAGCTTGTTGCCTGCCTCCAAGGGCTAATCTTAGACCCTTCTTATTTCGTGTACTTATTACAGGGATTGCTACTCCATTTTGTGAGCATCACGTAAACTGCAGAACATATGAATGGACAGTGCATCTACTATGGTCTTCCCTGATTACACCATGACGCTGTACGCCAGAGAGGCTCCTTCCTTACGGCCAAGCAGCGTCTTCGGGAGTTGGACATACACTACTCCCTTCTGTTCCCAGCCCAACAACGTGTGACGAAAGTAGGCTTCATACAATCATTCAACCCTGCTGAAGAGGTGTGGCAATGGTTAGAGTCCACTGGCCTTACAGCAGCACGTCCTCGCCCCATGCGAGGGAGCGCCCTAGAACTGCCACAGGAAGATGTTGCCTCGCACACCAGCAAAGGGAGAGACTCCCGGTGCAGCCTGGCTCTGCTCCAAACCTGGAACATGTGATCCTAGAGGCACGATGCATGATCACAACCAGAATCTGGACCTGGACGCAACATCTTAAAGTCCTTCAGCGACGATGGCTCCCCCACTATATGGCCCTCTATAACTGAATCAATGGCTCCGCCTAGGGTCACCCCTCAGACTGCGGAAGATCTCTTATGAATCACCGTTGTTTGACAATGCACTGAGACCAATTTTCCTTGCTAATGCTCCTTCTATTTTCCCATTGTATTATCTGCACTGTAGGTGCTGGCACCACAGCCCAACAGGACGTACCCCCATGGCATAGAATTTAAATTAGACATTGTACTGCGACACACATTCACACAGGCATCATTTACCCCACTAGATGTTGACTCTGCAGGTTACGAATCAGGGCCTACAGCCAGTTAGCCTGTAGGGCCATAAAATGCCCTAAATAGTTTGGTAGTTTGGGCGGATACCAGTTGCCCCACCGCCCCAATGATGTTACCTGTTTGGACTTCCTCCTTGTCCCCAGTTGGACTGGTTGCCCAGAGTTCCCCAAGCCCCCTAATTGTCCTCGCCCTTTGGCGCAAATCCTCACACCGAGGAACCACTCCCCTTGTGGTGTTGTCACAGGTGGGACCCCACTGCAGTTTCCTTATGACCCACACTAATTTTATCATATAGAATGTGAGAGGCATGCATACTCCCTCTTGCTGTTACGCCGTATATTCCTACCTGAAAAGCCAATCCACACACAAAGTGTTCCTGCAGGAAACACACCTAACCCTGACTAAAGCCTGCAAGCTTCAACGGCAGTGGCGAGGCCATGTGTTCGCTACGGACTTCTCATTTGCTAGGGGGGTCCTGATCTGTGTTAAGCCGGGTGTTCCCTTCACTGTAGATGACATTATAATAAACTTGAATGGCCGTTTTGTGCCCGTTGGGTCGGTATATGCCCCTAATACAGATCAGACCTCATTCCTATGCACACTATCTAAAAGACTATCTGATTGGAGCGAGATCCTGTAGCTCCTAGGAGGTGACTTTTTACTCCATCCTTGACACATCACTAGACCGCTCCCCCCCCTCTCTCCACCACCCCGCGTCACGCACACTGGCCACATCTAATGCATAGGCCCTCACTGACTGGCTACTGCACTGGCAGCTTGGCAACATATGGCGAGTTCTCAATCCAGACACAGGGGAATGCTCTTTCTGTTCCTCATCAGACAACCTGAATGTAAGACATGGCCACTTTGTAAGTTCCATCAACCTGTCTCCCACCGTTCAGCACACAGATTAATTTAGCCACACACACTCTGACCACAACCCACAATTCTTACAACAGACATGGAGAGACACTTTACCTGCCGTACCCACATAGTGGCTGCAACCCGCTGCGCTTGAAGACCCGCCCTTCTGTGCATCTCTGGGTACAGCCACAGTGGATTATTTTGAGTTCAACTACGACACCCCCACAGACAAACTGATGGAATGGGATGCCTTCAAAGTGACCATCAGAGGGCACTGCTTGGGGCTGACATGGAATTCTTGTAAACAACTAGACGGTGACATCGCGCTCATTGAGTGCAAGCTACTGCACCTTGAGATGTGCTTGGTTACTGACCACACATACAACCAACTTCTGGCTGAGACACGCAGTGAGCATATCTCTCTGTTTGAGCGACTCAGGTGCTTGAACTACACCGCTCACTCCTCAAGCAATGTCTAATCGGCAGGGCGACTCATATTCTCTCACCAAACATGCCTACAGGACACCCCCCTATGCACTCAATACGAAATACATGCAGAACTCACAACTTACTACACCTCGCTTTACCCGTCAATCACGGATGTCGATCTGATTCACATGGAGGCCTTCGGCTCCACGCTCCTCCTTCCCACCATTACACCTGAACAGTGCAAGGAACTGGGATAACCAATAACATTATCAGAAGTCTGTGGCCGTTTAGAGCTCTAGCATCTGGCAATTCCCCTGGCCCAGATAGCCTGCCAGCTGAGTATTATAAAGCGTACGCTTGAAGAACCGGGGTTTAACCCAGCGGCGTCAGGGGCACGCCTAAGATCTTCGAGTTCACCTGCCTTGGTATACAGAGACACGGAATACTTCTGGATGGCATCAGAGACCAAGTTTATTAGCTGCAGCTAGTAACAGTGATCCTAGAAATACATCACGGTGTAAATTCTCAGGAGACTGCTCATTTTACTAAGGCGAGACGTCTCCTTTTATACCCAATATTCACATTATAAATGTACACCCATTTGCACAAAATTCTAGCCAATAAGGTACATTTTCAAACAAAGTGTCACATAACAAAAACTCAATTTACAGTATCCCAACCCAAAAGTTAATTATTAGGAATGTCCCAAATTCAATCTCCACAAGCCGGACAAACCTATAATTGAAAGCATAACCCATGTAATGAAGAAACATAAAAAAAAAAACGGTAATAGATGCTGAACAAGATAAGGCATGTGCAAGGAAACTAAAAGTTAACGATGTCCTGAACATTGATTGGCAATCTCAGACAAAGATCGATCAGGGAAATTGGCTTTGCGGTGTCAGTTTCGGGTGCAGAGGTCAGTTTCTTACAGTTCATTTCAGAGTCAAAAAGAAACCTAGTTAATGTATACATGAACTAAGAAGGCCAGGCCACTTTATTCGCCAGGCTACCTTCACAGGGCAACACAAAATGGTGGCACAGAACAAAATGGAGTCCGACTCGAGAATTACAGAACCTCACGCTCCTACGCTGACTCCCCATCTACTGACTTTCTGCAAAACATCTCTAATAGCACATATCCTGCCTCGATCACTCCACAAGACATTATTTATCTCATTAACCAAACCCAACAGGGACCCCACGGAACGCTAGTGCTTCTTAACACAGACTACAAAATCTTACCCAAGATTCTGGCAGACCGCCTGGTATCACTGCTGTTCCATCCGGGCCAAATTGGATTTGTACCAACTAGCAACACCTCATTAAATCTGCAGCGATTCTTCCTGGTCTCAAAATACTCCACGCACCTTCGTCCACAATCTTGATGCTTGGTCCTAGAACTTGAGAAATACTTTGACTCGCTGGAATGGGGTTTTCTATTTGACGCACTGCATCGCTATGAACTGGGTGGACGCTTTCTCCGACTGATTAGATTACTTTACAACATGCTTCTGCGGGCAAGAGTAATGCAAGCAGTGACATAGCCAATAGGTCTTGCCTTCAGAAGCTTATAAGAATTTTGCCATGCAGGACCCTTTTATTTATTTAGTTTTTCTACAAATTAAGCACCTTTAGATGTGGATGAAAAGGGAAAAACAAAAGACAATTAAGTGCCGTGTTAAGCAATCATTTTTTTTTCACTGTGCATGTGCAAAGGAGAGATTGATTGTCAGTCAGTCAAAAAAACTTTATTTTGGCTATACAGCCATAAAACACATAATTATAACAATACATGAATTACAAAGTTTATAGTGCCCGACAATTACATATTAAAATGATAATACTGAAGACCATTAAAACCATGGACGATATACTACAATTTTATAACTTATTTTTGAACCCCACTACTACTCCACGCCTTTTGATTGACCATCCTATTCATCAGCTGTATCCAGGTTATCTTGTTAGCAGGGGTAAAAGACATTTGAAACCGTAAAATATAAAAACAAATTCTTTTAAAAAGATAATTTAAAAATAACACATTAAAATTAGTAGAAAAATCTCAAGACAGTTTCCCTAGTCGGAGATATTTGCAGATACAAATCACTGACAGTAAAAAGGCACTGTTGAATATTACTCAGCTTTTTTTCCCTTTATAATGCCTCTACGTATGCACCACATCGCGAATAAGAATTTCGAGATTGCGACTACGAATAATGGATGTGTGTCATATTTCAATAGCTTAAAGACCTCGATGTAATTTCTAAGCCCCGGATTCCTACAAAGTTGGATGACCCACTTGAACCTAGTTCTTCTGTAGGCAGGACAGAAAAGTATAACATGGAGTTCTGTTTCTTCTGTCAGAGTGCACCTAGGACAATCTAGTTTGGTGGCTCCCTTCCATTTGTTTGTGAAGGCGCGGAACGGGAGCGTCCCGTATCTAAATTGTAAAAACAATTTCTTTGCCATAAAATGTTGGATACTGTCAAGGGCCAACTTCAACTTGTAATGCTGTTTGGTATCCAGGAACCTAGAGGTCAGGCAGCAAGAATTCATACTCTGGGACAGGTTAGCAAATTTGTATTCTTTAAAGGCGAGGGATAAGGATTTTTTAGGGACGGAAGGGCAGGTTTCTTCTGGTGTTAGCCACACGTTTGCCCTCCCCATTTCATGACATGTACTCCTAATATAAGACAACCAAGGTAGGTTCCCAGCTCCAAGTATGGACATAACATTCTTCGATTCCTCCCTGTACGTTTCTAACTCGGGCGTGCTCCATAAGCGACGCCAGTATAGAAGTGGACGGGAGGCAATTAAGTCGGTAATAGGGCCAATGCCCAAATCTATCCTTAGTGGGGTTAAAGAAGTACTTTTGGGAAGACCCAACAGCTGCCTGATGAACGTGTTCTCTGTTACAGATAGAATGTTAGACGAACTATGTCCCCAAAGTTCAGCTCCTTAAATTGAGGCTCCCCTTGCTTGGATCTTATAGATTTCAGCTGGAGGACCCCCCACCTTTTGGTTGCAATTTCTGTGTACTTTTAAAATGCCCCCTATAGACTTTGTTAATTTAAGGTTGGCTTTCTTGATTTGGGTCCCCCAGTCCATCTTATCATTCAGTGCGAGGCCCAGATAATCAAAAATGGACACCCTATCTAATGCCCTGCCTTCCATTTGGGGGTGTGGGCAATTACTGGTATTGGCATGGAAGACCATATATTTTGTTTTCTGGAGATTTATCTCCAAATCCCTCTTCCTACAAAATTGGGTAAACTCTCCCAATACCCGTTGCATACCCATGGGTGATTTAGACAGGAGCAGCGTATCGTCCGCAAACATTAAAGCAGGTATTTTGCGGTTCGCTAACCTTGGTGAATCTATATCCTTCACTGCCAGGAGGGTTTCAATTAGGCCATTTAGAAAGTGGGAGAATGGAGTCTGCGCTAGAACGCATCCCTGTCTCACCCCTTTCTCTACGGGGACGGGAACTATCAGTTCCCCTTTCTTACCATGTCTTATCCTCGCATAAGTGCCATCATGTAAGCGCTTCAGCTGTTGGCAAAGGTATACTGGTACTCCCATATCATGAGGTAGGCCCCATAGCTGTTCGCGGTTCACCATATCAAATGCGGATTTGAGATCCACAAAGGTTAGGTAAAGACAAGCCACCCTCCAAAATTACAGTTTTCCAGTATATCAATTGCAATCGGAAGATCTGGTCAATGGTCGAAATTTTTTACCTAAAACCAGCTTGTAAAGGAGTTAAGATATTCATCTCTTCCATCCATGATTGCAATCGACCTAGGAGAACCCGGGCAATTATCTTTTGGGTAACATCAATGAGGCTTATTGGCCGATAATTTGCTGGGTTGAGGGGGGAGCCTTTTTGTTATATAGGAATGATTTCTGCGCCAGCCCAAGGATGGCGTTAAATAGGATCCGTAGATAGGGTGCCCATACTGTTTGTTCATTCCTAAACAGATCGCCAGGAATTCTATCCAGCCCTGGTGCCTTGTTTGGTAGCAATTTAGCCAGCGCCAAAAAAACCTCTGTCAATGTGCAGAGAGGTGGAGGAGTGTTTAGGGGAATTTGTTCAATAACTGGTGCCCTTGCAACTACATCCATCTCCTTCTAAAGGCCTTAAATATAAAGATTTAAAATGGGATCTCCAAGCTTCTTCCCCCAAATTTGGTTCAATTGCTGAGTTGCCTTCGGATTTACCAGTTTTTGCTACGTTCCAAAAACCTCTCATATCTCTATCATCTAAAGCTTTCTTAATTGCTTCCCATTTTTCAATCTCCCACACTGCTTTGGCTTCAGCTAGGGTTTTTTTTGTAGTGCGCCCTAATTTCTTTGATACATAGGTTGTCCTTATCCTTAATCCCGGATAACAAAGCGCATTTAGCTTCCTTACATGCTTTGTTATACATGGGGTGTTTCGGTCTGGGGTCAGACTTATTATTATTTTTCCCATTGTAGGAAAAACTCCGCCAAGTTTAAAAACAAATCCTGATGATTCTTACCTAACGCTAGCAGGGATTCATAGCCTCGGCTGTTTTCTGAGAAATCAAATGCGTTTTCTAGAAACTGTATAATTTGTTGATAGAGGGAGGACATTTTTTCAGGTGCTTGTATATATGTTCTCCATTGTACCCTCCTACCTCCTTCAGTTGCAATTAAATTTGGGACAGATAGTAATGACATACCCTGATCAACCTAGGGCTGGGAACATGCTATATCTAACACCAATGGGTTGTGGTCACCTTCACATCGAGGTTTGACCGAAAAGTCCAATATTCTATCTCGACGTCTACCAGGATATAATCGATTATGGATGTCTGTCCCGGTTTATTAAATGTAGGATTATCCGGACTGTCGGAGGGGAAGCGACCATTACATGCCCTAAGCAGATGATTAAATGTAAGAGAATTCATTTGGAGAACAAGGGGGGGTCCACCCCCTTATTGGATAAGTATTACATTCTGGTATTGCCCAGGCCGAGTCTTCATCGCTTGTAATGGTCGTAGTTATGCCATTAAGAGGTTCAAAATGACAATTGAAGTCCCCTCCAATAATTACATGTGCGGACTCAGGTAGAGTAGGAAGGAAGGAGGCCAAGCATTCTAAAGTCTGTGAGGTTTGTCCCTGTCTCACTGGGCAAGAATAAATATTAATAATAGCCATCTTTGGAGAGTTGTCAAAGGACAGAACAATACATAACATGTCCTGAGAATGAGTATCTACCATCTTGATTGTGCAACCCATGTGTATGCCAACCCAGATACAAAGGCCCCCCTGAGGGTCTCCCCCTGGGCCCCTGAATGTCTGGCATACAATATGCAACATAACCTACTCTATACAATGTTGTCGTTGACCATGTTTCCTGGAAAAGACATAGCTCATGTGTATCTATATAGTCTCCCCAATCCGGGAGTTCCATTTTAGAAGTAAGACCGGCTATGTTCCAGGATAAGATCTTAGTGTTTTGTGATTTCTCTACTGTTCTAGTCTGTATATGCAAAGAGCCCCCCTCCTGCTGTAACGCTTGATGTAAAATCCCCGCCTGTCCCTGTGTAATACGGTAGTATTCCCCAGGTGTTTTAACAGGAGCACCACAGATACCAACTACAAATGTGGCCTCATCATCTTTCTCAAGAGGTTGTTCTAGGAGCGCCAGGCTTTCACAATTTTGGGGCTCAACTGGCTGGTAATCCATGCATTCCTGATGATTAAGGTAAGGGTTTAGTCAATCAACCAGGTCTAGAGGGCTAAATCTGTTGCTGACAGGAATATTGAACGGCGAAATGGTTTCAAGTCCCCAGCGTGTGTTTAATGGATTCTTGGTCTGTGGTCTCATTTCCCACTTTTCATACACACTTTCCATTCTCTCTATCAAAGGACTAGGAGGATAAAAATAGCTCAGGGGAAGTGTATGGATGCCACTTGTCAACCTGGGCGATCTCCATCCGAGAATGTGTTCAACCCCCCTGCTGTCCCTAAGATTAATCGGAACACAATCGCCTGCGATTTCTTTCCGCCTCTTTCCCAACCAACTGACCCTACGTGTAAATAGAATTTCGCTATGTATTAGATGAGGGAGAGGTCTGTGTTTATTTAACCAAAAGATAGTTTTATCTTTTAAATCAGAGTAGGACTCCCCACGGCTTATTTCCATCTCTGAAACTCCAGCTAGTATAACCACATAAGGAGTAGAGGCTGGGGACAAATCTATACATGGCAAGATGGGATTTTTTTCCCTTGGGTTCGGTTGGAAAGTATTCCTATTATCTCCTTTTCGATTACTAGCTGAAGGGAGTGCTCTTGGCTCCCTAATTTGTGGAGTTTTTGGGAACGCTGGTGTTATAGAAAGGCGTCTCTCAGTGCGTGCTATTTCACTGGAGACAGCTCCTATAGCCTGTTGTAACATTTTATCAATGGCAGTCGGTTTGGCAGTGGGGGTTAACACGGGGCCTCTTTGCCAAGTAGTTGACCTTGTAGGCGGTGGAGTACTCTTCCCCATACTTATTTGGTAGTTAAACCTCCCTGGTCCAATATACTATTAACTAGGACTATTCAATTAAATAAGACAAGCGTATTCCCCACTAGACTTCAAATACCTCAAACTGTATACTCCAATCTTTAGGGGCCCCCCAAACTCACCCTTGTTTAACAACACACTCTGTTAACTGATGTACAATCATTACACAGAGTCACTCCCGTTCACCCAATTGACATGGGGGTGGCCCAGCCCAGTTCAGTCTCGGACGGGCGCAGACGGCACATCCCGCTCTGCGGGGGAAGAAGCTGCGCTTTATGCGCGGAGATGGTCCGGTGCCTCCCCCTCGTCGGCAAGTCCTGAAACACCTGGGTGGGATCGCATTGCACCCTGGATGTTGTGGTCCCCCAGAGGGTGATTGAACGGGATGCAGCAGCGAGATAGAGCCTCCAATACAGGCGTTACCGGGGGTCAGTGCCCAGCAGGAATCAGCAATCAGCAGTGACACCAGGAAGAAAACGAAAATACAACAGCGGGAGAGATTGTGGAATGCACCTAAAAGAGACAACTACTATTTAAATTATCAATGGGTTTACTGATGCTGCCACCATTGCTTCCTATGCAAGACCTAAAAAGTAAGACTATAGACAACCTGCATCCAGAGCGTGGATGTCAAACTGGAAGCAAACCGAAGGCAGCAACTGCCCATTTCCGGAGGGCACCCAGTAACTGTTCCCGGATACAAACAGCAGTCACTACTCTCCCTGCAGGTATAACCGCAGAACCACAACATCGAGGCACAACAGAAAGGCACTGTGTGTATCAGAAGTTGATGGACACAATTTTAGCTGACATACCAGGTATACAAGCTTACCAAGATGACGTTTCAATATTTTCAAATACGATTGCAAATCATAGGGCACACGTTGCCTAAACTGTTGGAGGTATTTAAGGAAGTCTGTATCACCCTGAAACCTGAAAAGTGTCATCTACTGAAAGAGGAGTTTGACTATTTAGGTCATCATATTTCCGGTTGTAGTATACAACCTAAATTTTCTTTGGCACAGGCCATACAGGATGTAACTCCTTCTCATGATAAGTACACCTTGAAATCTTTCTTTGGTAGGAGTGAATATTATTCAAAGTTTATTCAAGGATATGCCATGATAGTACGACTACTAGAAAATTGTTGAATTTGTCTGTGATGATACAGCTGAACAAGTTTTGTAAGAGTCAAATTTTTTATCACAAATGCACCAGCTTTATCTGCATTCAAATCTGACTGCAAATGTATGCTAACCATTGATGCAAGTCAAATTGGGATAGGTGCTGTCTTGTCTCAATTTTTTGATAACAGGAAACACGCTGTGGCCTTCACCTGTCGTTTGTTGAAAACATCAATCACATTACAGTACAATTGAGAGGGAGGCGTTGCTCTTGGGCCATTAAGTAGTTTAAAAACTTTCTTTTGGGTTATTATTTTCAATCTGTTCACAGACCATTGGCCTCTAATTCATTTATTCACCGGTAATGGCTCAGGAAAAGCCCCAGCAAGATTAGTCAGACTGCTTTCATGGTTACAGGAGTACAACTTCAAACTTTACTACATCCCGGCGGGCAAAAACTCTGGAGCTTTTTTTTAAATCCAGAATCCCTCTTCAGAATGATGACTCTACTGAGGATGTCGAGTCGGTGGTGGCTACTTTGGGTGATATTTTAAGTTCCTCTGATCTAGTTTCACGTGAAGAATGGCTCTCTACATGGAATTTGTCAAAAAGGTTGACCAAATGAAAGGTCATTAGATGCCCACTCAGACCTTTCTCTCATTTAGCAAGTGAGCTTTCAATTGTTGACGGAATTTTCTAATGCAACAATATCACGGTTCCTCCAACTGCTGTTAGACCCAAACTCTTTCAAGCTGCTCACCAGGGTCATCTAGGATGGGAGCCACTTGCAAAAAACTAAAGCAATATTTTTGGTGGCCTGCTTTAGATTCTCAAGTGGTTGATTGGATCTCTTTTTGCAATACTTGTTTATTTTCAGACACACTCTCACCCAAGAAACTGCTTTACACACGCTTCCTTTTCCTGTAGAACCCTGGTCAAAAGTTCCATTAGACTTTGCAGAACCTTTTGATTTACTACTCTCAGACAAAAGGAAGATTTTTACTGGGTCTAGTAGATTACCTTTCTAAATGGATGTTCTTTGATTTTGTCCAAGGTGCAAATAGCTCATTTGTATTAAACCTTTTGAGTGAGGATTTTCAAAATGAAGGACTACCTAAGGATTTGGTCACCGATAACGGGGCTCACTTTGTCTTTTCTCAAATGTACGCATTTATTCAAAATCATCATATCAAACATTTGAGGGTGACATTGTATTTGCCGACCTCGAATAATCAGTTGGAAAGAATTAACAGATTCCTAAAAGAAGGGATACAATCTGCCTTGGCAAGCAGCGTTCCTGTAGATGATTTTTTAAGAAAAAAGATTCCACTTTCCACTACTGGTGACTCTCCATTTTGTCTTCTAATGAAGAGGAAACCCGGGTCTGAAGTTTGTCCAGAGTGGGTAAAGGACATTACAGCTAAAGAAAAGATCTATCAGGGTGGTATAGCGAAATTGGTGGAAATAAGGGTAGATGCGGCTCAGATGAAGCACAAAATGTATTATGACAGTACACATGATATAAAGAGAGTTGATTCAAGGTGAATGATTGGGTTTTGGTCAAACGACCTACTAGAGTAAAAAAAAAAAAAGGGGAATCCGTTTTTTCTGGCCCTTTTCAAATTTCCAAAGTTTCAAGTGGTTCAGTTTTATTAAATGGCAGATGTTGGTGGAGTAAGAGGGGTCTTGTCAGTTTTACTCCTGAGCAAGCTCATAAAATTTGTGAGCACAAAAATCAGGACAATGAGAACTGGTTTATCTTGGAAGGCAATAACTATTTCTCAGAGGTATCTCAACCTGCTTCTTTAGATCATAGATCAGAATCAAGTACAGACTTGGAACTCACTGACTCTACCTCAACTGGAATTTCATGTGAAAGTCTTGGCTGTCATCACGATGAGCGTGATATTGATACCAAATTCATTAGAGAAACTAGGAGCTCTTGCAATGCTTCCATGCTTGTGAAGTATAAATATTTTTACATGCACTTGAAACTTTTCTGTTCATTCGTTATAAAGGGGAAGATGATGCAGTGGTAGCTTAGTGTTTATAAACATACTCCTTTATTAGCGTTTATACCTTTTCTTTGTTCTCATTTACATTCTGTACCTCGCAACAGCGTCTTGCTGACCACCCTGCACAAGGTGAAATACGCGTTGGCTGAACAATGTCAATCTACGGAACATTACCCTAGGACAGTTGTTATTAACCTTTTGACGTCTGTCATGCTAACTGAATTATTATTGGAATCTGAGACACCCCCTCTGAGTCATTAATGGATGCTTAGCACCCTGGCCTAAGCATTTGTAATAATTTGAATTGCAAAACAGTTCTCAAGATATAGAGAAACAAGCATTGATCAAACAAATACACAAGTGGTGAAATATTTAATTTAATTCACAAACAAATTGAAAAACAAATCAAAATTCTGAATGTTATTGGGAAGGTTTGGGCTTTTCTAATTTCAGTTGAGGCCACTCATCATCCTTACTTTATGTTGTTTGATGCACTTGCATTGCATTTCACTATTAGTCTGAGTATGCCAATTTATTATTTAGCCTCCAATTTCAATTTCATTCCGATCTATAGAACATTAAAATGTGACAGTTTTACTTTTTACTTCTTCATTTATGTACACTTTGGTAATCTGTCAATGTTATTTAATTATCTAAGCCGTTATGGACACCCTGAGTAGGTTTCATGGACCCCATGGGTCCCCGGACTATGGATTAAGAACCACTGCCTTAAGACTTTTAGGAGTACAAACTGTGTACATCTCCATCGAAGCACTTTGTAATTGTATTCTAGGAAATAATATTACAGCTGAGTATTGTCAAATATAGCAAAACATATTTGGTATTAATACTTGTTTGCACTTTCGGACTTTACTAATACTAGATAATGGACCCATTATTTTGTGGTACAAAGATTCCACCCATTTGATGCTATTATCAGATGTTAACAGTTAGCAGAGAATAGCTTGACCGGGGCCCTTCTTTTGGTTCTAATGAGAAAGCTATATTTATTCTCAGCCATACCATAGTTGCTGCAACAAGTCAGATCACTTTGTTGTAGAGAAAGACCCTCTGGGAATCCTTTTTACAATGGATGCTTCTTTATAGATTCAGCAGCTAAATTAGAATTTCAGTGTCCTAGCACATGCCAGTCGGACTGCAGCAGCAGAGTCTGGGCAGTTCTCACCCCTGGGCACTATTTCCAGCGCTGCTAATTTTGTAGTGCACTAGCTGCACACGTACTGACTTGACTGCAAGGCAGCCTGAGTGCTAAGCAAGGTCTTAGTAGTCTGAGGCCACTGAAAAGCCATGATAAGGTAAGAGGAGGTGCCAGTAAACCCCTAAGCCCCACTGCTGCCTCCAGGTCACATGAGCCCACCACCACCACCGACCACCGTGCATGGGTCTGCGAGGGTGGGATCATGGGCAAAAGATGCTCCACAGTGAGCCTGTGTTAATACTTGGTGTCCCCAGAGTTTATATTCAATAACCCATTCCAATATTGCTTCTTCACACAAGTGATGGTTTTCCAATGAGAGCTGGGCATCCTGTCGAGCTGCAGGCCAAGACACACAGCTGGGCTAAAGCGGACTTCTGACACCTGTTTCCACCCAGAACACAACTGACAAAAGGGAGGGGGGAAAAGAACCTTCCAACCACCACAGCTTCTTCTCAGCCTCTATTATGCTTTACACAATGCATTCTAAGGCCCCAATATGGAAGTCTCTTTACGCCTGATGCAATACACCCTCCTGAATAAACTTTCACTATGGTGCGGGAAGATTTCTAGAAGACCCTCAGATTTCCTGTCTTTTAGCCCATTTTAGCTGTTTATCCTGTGCACATTAATCAAGAGGATTTCCTGATTAAATTTTCACAAGAAAAATTGAGGACTGCAGTATTCCCATGTTACTTTTAAACCATAATCACCGGTAACAACCCTCGTGTGCTAAATCGGAATTTTCTCCAGACAATAAATGAGGACCTGGCCTCTGTGCTCTGGAGTTCTGCTTGTTTTCCTGTATAAACATAAGGAATCGGGACGCACTCGGATGTGTATGTGAGAACCCTCTCCGATTGAAGTCCTTGTAAATGGACGTTTGCTCCCTGCACAATTTTTTAGGTCTCGCCTAGGCAGAGCTTGCGCTGTCTCTTCGAGACATGCTATATTCAGGATATTGGCATTAAGGTCCACCTACTTTCCGCCCACCTTTTTAATTGGCTCATGTCCTTGTCTTTTGTAAATGGTGGCTTTTCATTGGTCATTAGGCTTAGTAGTCCCTCCTTAGTAGTGCCTTGTCTCTTCTTGTAACCTCCCATGAGGACAACCCCTGTTACATGTGTTGTTACACCCTAGGTTTTAGTTACAGCCTCAAGGCACTATTTTCTTAAAGGCCTTCAGATAGGACACTCACTTGGTCCTAAACTAGGTTGGCAGTTGTTACTTTACTCGCTAGCACATCTCACATTTATATTAAACCTTCTATAAATTTCCCTTCATCAGCTCCACATAGAGTACAACCTAATCCGGAATTAATATAATAATTATTTTGTCACATTTCAAAGCTACTAATTATATATATGGACATAGCTATTTAAATGTACTTGTGGTACTGTCTTGCATGCAATACATTATGGGTAGGGTGGATTTCCAATATCTTCTGCAGGGTGCAGTATCATATGTGACATTTATGATGCTCACTAGAAACCTCTAGGAGCAGGTTGCGTACTGCACCTAGACAAGTGGTGCTGGTGCCATGCTCACTAGGGACCTCTAGGAGCAGCTTGCGGTACTGCACCTAGACATGCAGTGCTGGTGCCTTGCTCACTAGGGACCTATTGGAGCAGCTTGCGGTACTGCACCTAGACAAGCAGTGCTGGTGCCTTGCTCACTAGGGACCTCTAGGAGCAGCTTGCGGTACTGCACTGAGACATACAATGCTGGTTCCTGGCTCACCACGTAAGCATTTACAATGCACTAGGTCTCGCATTACTGTAAGTGTGAGCTATTGGTGCTGCATTATTATTTGCAACGGCAATACCTCAAACTATCAGTAATGCGAGACCTATTGCATTGCAAACGCTTGTTTTGTTATGCAGCAGTCTCTATTTCAAACATTTGCCTGCCCTTGCACTACATGTGCTGAAAACCGTGTCTTCTAGTTTTTATTCCATTTTTTGTAGTTGATGTACTTTTTTAACAATAAGTCACCAACTGCATGACCTGCTTTTCGTGTTTTCTCTTTTTTTGTGTATAATGGCAAATGCTTTGTTCACAGCTGAAGAAAATTAGATCCTTAATCCTCGGTGGAGCTGCAGACAATGAAAACTTCTTTCAACTTTTGCGCCTGCTGGACGGAGCGTTTAAACTGTCTGCAAAAGACCTTCGCTCTCAGGTAGTCAGAGAAGCATGCATCACTTTTGGGTAAGTAAATGTATTGAGTTGAAAAGTTGTATTGTCCATCAAAATATGTCCTGACTTTACAACATTGGAACATAACATTTGTTCCTGTCGGTAAAATGTATTCTAATATATGTGGGTCTTCCGAAAACTAGAAAGCTTGAAGACCACTGAGGCATGGGCTGGAGGGGAATGAGAGTCAAAATATAGGTTAATTAAATGAATTGTTTGCATAAGTAATCAGTAACTGGACTAAGCTTGTTGATTCTTGTTGTTTAACTCACACCACCACATTGGTGGTTTTAAATGCTGCAAAATGTCTTTCATGTGGGTGCTGCACCTCAAGTAACGTTTCCTGAAAATATTTCTCCTGGTTAGATCAGATGAAGCAAGGCACAGGTATTATGGCGGTTACAGCTCTCCAATACAGTTTTCATCTTATTGGGTGGTGAACAATTGTATGAGTGGCCTTGGTGGTATTGCGGAGAAAGTTTAAAAAATACATTACATTGTCTGCAACAACAACTGTTTATAGTCTTCAGTCTCTCCATGTGAATGAAATTTGAAAAAACAAAGTTTGCATCTACTCGGTTCTGAAGAGTTTAATAAGGATCCATCAAGGGAGCATACGTTTATTAGAAATTAGTGTTTATTCACAAAAAGTGCTGAACATTCTGTTACTTAATATAGGGAAATTTATGTCCCACCTACAGCATACGTCACTGAATGGTATTTTCACCATTCTTGGATGAGGTGAAGTGACCTAGTCTTTTTTGATTTGGTGAAAATCTATTCATTGTTTTTTTTAAAAATGGTGCCAATTGAGGTAATTGCTTATATATATATATATATATATATATATATATATATATATATATATATATATATATATATATATATATATATATATATATATATATATATAGATATATAGATATAGATATTTTGACAGGCTGTCTGCCAGATTAGATTTGCCACGTGTCTGTCAAGCCACAGGAAGTGAGGGTGGGACAAGTGTTGGGCCTTGCTGTACATTAGACCCTGTTATCAGAGGTCACTGTGCATTGCTGAAGTGTATGCTAAGCTAGCTCGGTTGGATAGGCCTTGGTGCAGGTCGTGGCCTTAAGCAAGGTCTACACCTGCACTGCATTATGTAGTCATTTATCACGGATTTGTACTAGGCCAATGTGTGAGGTAGAGTTTGTGCACAGCGAAAAAGTACATTATATTGAAACTGAGTTAATGCTACATGCAGTTGAAGCTGGAAGAAAGGGCTGAATCTGCTGATACAACACCAACGAAATCACAGAAGCTCATGACCTTCCGTCACAGCCTGCATCCTCCCATCTCTGCTTCGCACCATCTTTAGTCAAGTGCAACTTGTTGTAAAATTTCTAGAGCAAGTGCACTTAGCTTTTGAACAGTGTGTCCTAGAAAGTATTTGCATGAAAAGAAAACACAAGAAATGGTTGAAGAGCACACAGTATAACATCAGGACCTGAACGTAACCCAACACTATTTGCAGTTGATGCAGGTGTTGGGGTGGGGGGGGTCTAAGCTCATATCATAGCACCAAAATCCCTAGTTCACAGAGCACATCCCGCAGGGCATTCAACTGTGTGCAGTGCGGTTTGACGTAAGGTGAGACGTTTGTCAACATCCTTCACCAATGTTCCTTTCCTCTCAGACCATTTGAGCATTTTCGATTTGTGATGTTGCCATATAAAGGTGTCTGCCTGCTCATTCATAAACTTCTAAATTGCGAGTATGTATCTGACAGTGCCTGGTGCTGGTCCGTGCCAGGGTAAGGTACCGGATTGGAATTGTATGTGTTCTATGCCGAGCCTCGGTCTCTCCTAAACCTTGGTCATAGCTCATGTCACATATGATCTCACAAGTAATGTCACCAGTGATGGTATTTGAAATATCATTGATGTCATTTGAAATTTATGTTTGAGATAATGATTATGAAAATAACATGACGATATAAAATAACATGATCATGAAACTAATAAAAGTGGTTCAGTATATCCCTTTGGGAACTATAAAACATCTATAACAGAAGAAAACAGGGCTTGCCTTGGATTATCAAATTTGGACAGTACAGTAATTTAGTATTAATAGGACCAAATTATTATCTAACACAACAGAAAATGACTCACCCCCCAAAATGTACATGGAAACTATATTATTTCATCCGCAATTAACATTACACTGAAAGTTGGTGACAACCATATCAGTAGTATGAAAATAGTAGTTTAAGGATTATTATCTACCAAAATGTCATATATGAAGAGCAAACAACAAAAGTTCTACTTTGATGGGTGCTCAGTGGCAAATCACACTGCGTTTTAAGAACAGCACATAGTATAAAATGAAAACAGACTGGCCACTGGGAAAGCATAAAGTTAGTTATCTACATAGAGCACAACAATCAATAAAGTTCATTAGAATATTCATCCCTGGTGAATCTGTGATACTGTTGAGGCGTTTTCAACCCTAAATAGTGTGATGGGTCATCATGTGAGCTTGTGAGCAGTAACAGGGCAGCTGTTGTGGTTGGTGCCACAGGGCTATAGCTGAAGTTGTGACAGCTTTGTAGGATTACAACTTGAAGTACAAAGTAGGAAGTGATAGATTTTTCTTGTGGCAGGAGATGACACATTAGGAGGGAAGGATCATTTGCAGTTGAGTGTGCTAATTATCTCAAGGAACTGTGAGGAAGCAATTAGTAGTATGAGACCAGACTTTCATATTTGGGGTAGAGACTTTCCAGCTTCACATCATAGAACTGTTTGAGGGAAGTATCTTTGTCATCCAGACCAGCTATACCTCCCATAAAACACATGTTTTGCATTACCTACTACTGTTTGTTGCCAGCCCAGGACATTAGCTAATGACCTCATGTCCTCCTGTGATATTTCTGTCCAGGTTTGAAATGCAAAATGGCAGGAAGGAAGGAACAAGGTATTGAGGAAGAATTGATGGTCATGCTCCCTCTTTTTCAACAGTTGCATGATGGCTTTTGGGAGTGAAATGATTTTTGACTTGTAAGTAGACTGGGGAAGGTGGAAAGGGCCATCTTGATCTGGATGTCACTAAGATTCAATGTAATGAAATTGTAGATGAAATTAAATTGTTTTCATGTCTGTGTTCTAGCAACACCTTTACATAAATATGCTTCAGCTGCAAGTGATTGGTTTAGCAGTGAAGATATTTGTCCTGTTCACCAAGGGAAAACACATTCAGATTCCGTTTGACAACACCACTCCTGCCCATTATATCAACACAAAGAGTGTTGTGTACCATATGCGTGTGACAGTGGGTTCAGCGGCCGGGAATCTTTTCGTTCTGATACCAATCATACAATATGAGGCTTTCACTAAAGACTCGGATAAGTATTCATAGGGTGTTTTGTGCATTAGGTAGGTATTGTGGAAATCATCAATTGACCATAAATGTTGATAAGTCCAAATTTGTTATCTTTGTTTCTAAACTTAAAAGAAATGTTATTTGCATTTGTACAGCGTTACCTTACAGTGAGTGAGGTGAAGCATACAAATATCTGGAAATCAGATGGGACCGGGTGATTGCCATTTCCATCATTTGGCCCCACTAGAACAAAATCATTGACAATCAATTTAGCATTTATAAAATTGATTAAAAATCTGTTTAGGCTATTGTCAACACATCTGTAATGTTATGTCGGCTTAACTGATGCCCCTCTTAGCTAAGTAGACTCTGCACTTTGGGAGCCAAAGTGCAGTTTTTCATTTTGCCAGCTCAGATATTTTAATATTCCTTCAGGGGGCGATCTTTTCTTAGCTCAAAAGAAATCTAGCTTTGAGGATGCTTACCTTTCTTAACAATCCAAATTTGTAACAAATTTGTCACATTTGAAAAGGCATACTGTAGCTTATAAGCACGACATTGGACTAAACAGGCCCATTTTGGCAACTGTTCCATGAACTATGCATCTAGCTATTTAAAATAGTTCCATTATATGGATAACAAGTGAAAAACACAGAAATTTGCACGGACAACAAGAGGACATTTTACCTAAGAAAGCCGCTGATAAAAAGTTTCTCCTGTTAGTTAAATACTCACTGACCCAAACAGGCTGAAGGCCTAATATTTAAACGTCCATGTAAATTCCTCTCTGAAGAGGAAGCTTTGGGTGCAATGACCTTGTGGTTACAATACACAATGTAAAAGATAATAATATAATCCACATTTGTAAAGCGCGAACAATCACCCGTAAGGGTCTCTAAACGCTGGGGGCCGTCGGGAAGATTAAGCAAGCTATTGCCCAGAGTCACATGGTGCTAGGCTAATCTGCCGCCAGTGCCGGAGATCGAACCGTGATCCACAGATTCCGGAGTCAGTCGCCCTGGCCGCGGCGCCACACCTCTTCCCACCTAGCAAGGCCAGCTGCGACGCCTACTGATCTTTTTGATCCAAGAAGATGCTGTGTGGTCCTCGAGCTCGGTGTCTCGAAATGTCTCACTACAGCATCGAAGAGACGCCAGATCTCTTCGAACCCGAGGATCTTCAAGAGGAGGCACAGGCGTCGGCTGCTGAAGAAGGATCATTCACCCCTTGCGACTACATCGAGGTTGAAAGGCAGGATCTCACACCAGGTCAAGCCTTGAATGCTGTGCCCCCTCCACCTCGACTGCAGGATACCACCACAAAGGGTTGCCCACCCAAGCCAGACAGACCAAAATCCACCGTTTGGCCACCACTGCCTTTGGGCCATGATCGGCACCGATCGGCTGTCTCGGACACGCCCAGCTTTGGCTCGGCGCTGAAAAAACAGCACAGGCCGCACGCTTCCGAACGGACTCCTTCTGCAACAGAGTCGAGCCGACCACCAAAGCCGAAATCCTCTGCATTGAAGCACCATTCGATGTCGGCGCCAAAAACACCTGCTTCAGACCTGAAACCATTGGCACCGAAAACCTCCACAGTGTTGCTGAAAACATTCATATCCGTCAAACCAGCACACAGTTCCGAGCCTGTGGATTCTGTGATTCAGCGTCTGCAGGGGGAGTTAGACTTCAGTCCAAGACATATTATTTATCCAGGCACTGGATGCATCATCACAAGACTTCCATACACTGGTGCACAGCCATCTAAAAGAAAGGGGTCCTTTCAAGAAGCTTTGGATACTTCACCTTCACCTAAGCATAGAAAGAAGTCAGTCAAGGCCACAATCCTGATGCACATCAGCCCACCTGCTGAACACCATACACATTCACCACTGGCTTCACCTGGTGCCGCTTCACCTGGTGCCACTGCACCTTGCTCACCAGAGGGTTCCTTCCACTCATACACAGGGGCGGGCGGTGGGAGAAGAAGGAAATGTTTTTTCTTTCCACCACAGTATGGCACCTGGGACACTTATGATGTAGAACTACCTGCTGATACAGACCCTGATCTGTATCCTGCTGAGCTCTCTCCCCCAGACGACACTGCCACCTACCATGTCCTCCGAAGTAGAGCTGCCGCCTTTCATAAAGTGAAGTTAGACAGTGAACCACTAGGCTATGATTTTTTTGTTTCAGACCCTATCCTCTAATCAACGCTTGATACAGTACCTGGCAATACTAAAAGGCATGTTGAGACACGCCCCAGATATAGTCAACGACCCATTTAGCCAATGGTAATCAAGCCATAGGTCGATTTAAAAAATAGACAGGGTCACCCAAGGACCCTATATACATATGAGGCTAACTTCCACCTGATTGCCTCGTAGTTGCCACAGCATGCAAGAGGGCCAACTCCTAAACATCTGGTGAGGCTCCCTCACCAGATAAAGTGAGAGAATGAAGCAGTGGGAAAGAGGGTGTCTGCCCAATCCGCCAACCACTTGCGGATTGCTAGTTCCATCGGCCTCTTCCCGCGCTACGACAGGGCCCACTTGGAAGAAATGAAGGAAATCCTCCAACATTTCCCAGAGGACCATAAAAAGGGAGCTTATCAGATTGCCCTAGAGGGTAAGCTCATTTTTAATACTACTTACTGTTGTGCCCTCGATCCTGTTAACACTGCAGCTAGAGGCATACATTCCAGCTTCCTCCTCAGAACACATGCCTGGCTCCGGATATCAGGCTTTAAACCTAAGGTTCAATAGAACCTCTTAATCATCCCATTCAATGAAGAATATATTTTTGGTCCTCAAGTCGACACTCTCCCTGAGATCAAAAAGGACAATGAGACAGCTAAGGCCATGGGGTCATTGCAGACAACATACCTCTGCGGCTCCTTTTGCAGCTCTTATTACCATGGAGGCTCAAAGACCACTTCCCCTGAGACTTCCACCTCTTACCAGCATTGTCCGGCACAAACTTCCTTGCCTAGGGGATACTATAGGGGCTCCTACAGGGGCAACAGCTCTAAAGGTAGAGAAAAGGTGTATCAAAGTCATCCGCCACAACCACCAAACCCTGACTTGTCAACCATTCCCCCTGATCACATAACACCTGTCAGGGGTCAAATACAAGGGTTCTTTCCCACCTGGCAGAACATCACCTTCAACCAGTTGGTGTTGGATGTTATCCAACATGGTTATTGCCTGGAGCTCACTTCCACACTTCCAAACCTTCCACCTCGCAATCACAAACATTCACCACAACATCAGCAATTGTTCAGGGAAAAAGTTCAGGCACTCCTCAGGAAAGGTGTTATAGAACCAGTACCACCCCGCCAGCAGGACACAGGAGTCTATTCACTTTACTTCCTTATTCCCAAAAAACATAGGTCCCTGAGACCAATCGTGGGCTACAGACCCTTACATTAATTTTTTCTCTAAGAGCACTTTCACATGGTCACTCTTCAAGATGCCAACCCCTTATTCCAGTTGGGTGGCTTCATGACCGCTCAACCTCAAGGATACCTATTTCCACATTCCTGTTCACCAGGCGTATCACCTCTATCTCAGGTTTGTCCTAAATGGTCAGCACTTCTAATTCAAAGTGCTTCCCTTCAGGGTCACACCCAACCCCCTAATGTTCACCAAATGTCTTGCTGTAGTAGCTGCTCACCTGCGCAGACAAATCATTTATGTATTTCCATATCTAGACGACTGGCTTAACAACAGCACAACTCTGCAAAAGTGCTTCAAACACACTCAGGCCACCATAAACTTACTCCATCAACTAGGCTTTACCATCAACACAGTCAAATCCCACCTCCAATCCCTTGAAATAAAACCCTACCAAGTGATCGTATACCCCAATACTGCCAGAATGCAATCCTTCTAGAGTCTCATTCTCTACTTTCAGCCACATCAACAGATAACAGTGAGGAAAGTCAAGCGTCTCCTCAGTATGATGGCCTCATGTACAGTCATAGTATCTCATGGAAGACTCCATATGCGCCCGTTGCAGGAGTGCTTAGTGCACCAAATGACTCAGGCGGAGGGTCAATTGGAAAATCTTATGTTGGTCAGGCGTCAAGCTTGCCACTTTCTGCAATGGTGGAACACCAACAACTTGTTAAAAGGACGGCCTTTCCTAGACCCAATTCTGCAGAGAACCAGAACAACTGACACTTCTCTCACGGGATGGGGAGCACATTCCCAAAATCTAATTGTCCAGGGACACTAGACACCCAGTCAGGCACATCTCCACATTAGTACATTGGAGCTACTAGCTGTTCACCTACAGCTGAAAGCCTTCCTTTCTCACCTGATTGTCAAGGTAGACCTAATCAGAACCGACAGCATGACAGCCACGTATTATCTCCAAAAGCACTGGGGTTCCAGGTCCCCTCTGCTTTTTCATTTAGCCCAGACCGTTTGGAGGTGAGCCTCCAGTACAACATTCACCTCTTAGCGGAGTGCCTCCCCGGAGTAGACACCCACTTTGCATTTCTCCTCAGCAGAGACCTCAACAAGTCCATGAGTAGGAACTCCACCCGCAACCCCACCGTTAATGTTTCTAACGTCGGGGTCAACTGCAAATAGAGCTCTTCACTACAGCGTAAACGTCAAATGACCAAACTTCGCAGCCAGGTATCCACACCCACAATCCAGGAGCAACACACTATAGATGTGTTGGTCTGGTATGTTTGCTTATGCTTTTCCACGTCTCCCACTGCTTCTGTTTGTGGTTCACAAACTTCAGCTGACATCTCTCACCCTCATCCTAGTGGCTCCCACATGGGTGTGGCAACCTTGGTTTACCAACTCAGTAGTTCCCCACAAAATACTGCAGAACAGGCAGGACCTTCTCCAAGCAAAAACCAGACACCCAGACCTGCGTCCCACAAGCTTGCAATCTGGCTCCTGAAGTGTTAGAATTTGTCTACCTGAATCTCCCACAGCAGTGTATGAGCATTCTTGGAGGCACGCAGACCTACTGCTCATGCCTGTAATGCTGCTAAATGGAAAAGGTTTGTTCACTTCTGTCATTCCGAACACATTGATCAATTAGCAGCCAAAGTTCAAGGTATTATCTGCTACTGATTTCATTTGCATACCTTTTTTTATTTTAGCCTTTACGTCTATAAGGTGCATATCTACAAAGGCAGCACACTTCCCTATTCAGGATTCCAGCCATCCTAGCATTTCTGGAAGGTATGAAAAGAGTCATTCCACCTAGAGTGCCATCAGCTCCTACGTGGAACTTTAATATTGTATTAACAGGATCAAGGGGTCCTCCATTTGAACCCTTCCACTCCTGCCCCCTCCAGTTTTTATCCTGAAAGGTAACATTCCTAGTTGCTATCACTTTACTCAGATGTGTCCGAGAGCTTCAGGCATTACATTTAGAAGAATCTTTCTTCTAATTGCATAGAGATCGGGTGGTACTTTATACCAATCCTGCATTTCTTCGAAAGGTGGTTTCTCAATCCCACCTTAATCAGTCTATTGCATTGCCTGGCTTTTTTCCTCAACCTGAGTCAGTTGCAGAAAGGGCTCCACATACCTTAGTTGTAAAATGAGCACACATGTACTATATTGACAGAACTAAATAATTTTGGAAAACACAACAACACGTTGTTGCTTTTTCAAAACCTCACCAAGGAAGGGCCGTATCTAATTCCGTTATTGCACGTTAGATTGTCAAATGCATCCAAACGTGCTATACTAAAGCTAAAAGAGCTTTACCTATTCAACCTAGCATTCACTCCTCTGGTAAAAATATGAGCTTTGATGGCCTTTCTAGGTAATATACATATAGCTGATATTTGCAAAGCAGCTACGTTGTTAACACTGCATGCATTTACAAAACATTACTGTGTAGATGGGCTAGCCCTTCAGCAAGCTAATGTGAGCCAAGCAGTTTTATATACGCTATTTCAAACAACTGTAACTCCCACAGGTTAGCCACCGCTTATTGATAAAGACTGCTTTACGGTCTATGCTAAGCATATGTATCTACAGCCACACAAGCTTTGAACAGAAAATGCTACTTATCCAGTAAGCATCTGTTGGTGGCATGTAGTACTGTAGATTCTGATGGATACATCTGCCTGTGGTTTCCTCACCTTATGAATATCCCCTGCGCCAGCATTCCATGGAAATGTTTCCTAGCTCTCCGCGCCGATGTGATCGTCTCAGCGTCATGGCTCCGCACGCGGCTCCACATGACGTCACTGGAGCCATAAGAAGACCACGTCGGTGTGATGACGTAAGTTCCCTTTTTTCCACGCTGTCAACGCTAAAGTTTTTTTTCTGGGACTCTCCTTACTTCGTCTTGATACTTTGTATTTTAGATTGTATCGTTTTCTCCTTTTGTCATGTCTGCTCCGAGGAAGTCAAGCTTTAAGCCATGCAGAGAATGCGGCAAACATATGTCAATTACTGACCCGCATGAGGATTACCTCTGGTGTTTGTCTTCAGACCATGACGTCGAGGAATGCTCTTCGTGCAGGAAGATGAATCCAAAGGCGTTAAAGGAGCGAGAAGCCAAACTTTACATGGCCAAGGCAAGAAAAGAAAAAAGGGGTCGAAAAAGGTCAAAGTCCAGGTCTTCGACATTGCACGACTCCAAGAGGAAGCATAAGAAGAAGAGGAGACATGCTTCTCGACGTCGGTCATCGAAGCCGGTGGAGTCGAGATCCCCTTCTCCTGCTCGTCGGCGTCGAGAGAAGGACTTTGATTTCCCTTCACCTTCAGATTCTCAGGTGACTCCGGCTCAATCTCCTTCCTATAAGGGGACCCCAGAGCAGGCTACGACGCCGAGATTCTCACCGACGAATCTGGCTGATGATGAGGTTCCTTCGGCTCCGGCTGTTCCTCCTGTGACTCCAGCGGCGCCGACTCCAGAGGTACCTCGATCGGATCCGATGGCAGGTTCTGATCCGTCGCATTTCCTTAATGCCATGTATGGTGTGTTCACCAGAGCATCGTACCCCTCTGGAGCACCTTCAGGTCCCATGGGTCCCTTGGTATATACTCTGGGTGTGCCTCATCAGTATCCACAGGCCCTCTTTATGCCGTTCATGCCAGTGACGTCGTCTTGGTCTTTTCCGGCTCCGAGGATGTCAACGCCATATGGTCAGTCCCCGGCTCCATCCCGTGAAGCCTCTCGGATTCGATCGGTGCCGGCTATGGATCCACCTTCGCCGCTCCTGGAGCCGTCGACGCCGCAACCGAAGTTACGTTCAAGGAGAGAGGCACAGAGGTTAATGGAAGAGGAGCAGTACCAGGCTGAAGAGAGGGAGGAAGGAGAGGTGTATGATACAGAGGATGTTTTTGAGGACTTGTATGAGGCAAGTGGCCTTGACACCTCCCCTGAGTGGGACTTTGTTTCTCAAAAGGCTTCCCCCTCTAAGGATGTTGCTCCATACCATACAGTTATTAGGAAGGCTGGGGAACTTTTGGACTTACCACTTCCTGTAGCTGAGTATAAACCTAATCTTCTCACTGAAGTTCTTCACTCTCCATCTTCGTTTGTTGAGCTGCTTTTACCATTTAATGATGCTCTAACTGAGCCAATTCTTGAGGTGTGGCACAACCCTCTTTCAACTCCTGCAGTTTCGAGAACAGTCTCAAGTCTTTCCTCTCACCCTTCCCCTGAAAGTCTGGTGGTGCAGGCTTCTTGCTCGAAGCAGTCATCAGGGGCGTTTTCGCAGGCTCCTGCAGATAGAGATTCTAAGAAGTTGGAGCAATCTGCGAAGAAAGTCTTTTCGTCATACAGTATGGCACTAAAATCTACCAACGCCACTTGTCTCTTGGGCAGGTACATTCATGCTTTAATGGACTCTGCGAAACAGATTCTTCCTAAGTTGTCTGAGGAGGACAAGGGTAATCTAAATGAGGTGTTGGTGGATGCTCAAGCGGCTGCTCACCAAGTTATCCAGTCTGGTCTGGATACTGCGGACTCTGTTGCTAGAGTTATGGGCTCGTCTATTGCGACAAGGAGGCATGCATGGTTAAAATCTTCTGGATTCTCTCCTGATGTGCACGCTGCTTTTATTGATTTACCATTTGATGGTTCCAAGCTTTTTGGTGAAAAGGCGGACTCTTCCCTGTAGAGATTTAAGGACAGGCAACGGCGAGGTCTTTGGGTCTGCAGACTCATTCAAGAGGCTATGGATATAAAGGATACCGTGGCTTTGGGAGATCTTCCTTTCGTGGGTCTAGACAGCCTCAGCAGCAACAGCAGCAGAACCCCTTGTATAAGAGCTACAGAGGTACAGGCAGAGGTCGCCTTCGTGGAGCCGGACATCATCCCTCTTCCTCCTCCACCTCCCCAGCCCCTCCTGGTAATGCAGGAAAGCAGCCCTAGATCCGCCATCCTGGATCATGTGGGTCCTGTGGGAGGTCGGCTTACCCATTTTCTACAGGATTGGAAGTTGATCACTTCAGACCTTTGGGTTTTAGATCTTGTAGAAAATGGGTACGCCCATTCCCTTCAGGGAATTCCCTCCTCCTTACCCTCCTTGCCAGGAGTTTTGCACAGAGAACCATTTGCTTCTCCTTCAGAAGGAGGTTCTTACTCTGTTACAAAAGGGTGCGATAGAGGTGGTTCCCGAGCAGGAAAGGGGTCAGGGGTGCTACTCCCGGTATTCCCTGATCCCCAAGAAGGGTGGCAGGTTACGTCCTATCCTGGACCTCAGAATGTTTTTTTATTTTTTTTTGTAAAACATTTTTTATTGAAAAAGAACAAACATCAGCATTACAGGGACATCATTAAGGGAGCAATACGATAAGCATCCGCGGTACAGTAGGTAGGTTACAGAGTACAAACATACATGGTGGAAGGTCTAGGGTGATAGGGGGTCATCCATTGCAGGGGCCAAGGGCGGCTGACATATATCTCCACAACAGGAGTTCCACAGGCCCCACACACGAGACCATTTGCCGGGACACCCACGAGCTACATATACAGTCTTTTCCCTGAACATTGCCCAGTCCAAGTCTTTTTCCCAGTCATGTACTGTAGGTGAGAGCGGAGCCCCCCCATCGCTGGGCGATATTCCTCTTGGCAAGCATTAATCCCAACGTAACCCACTGCGTCAAGCAAACATTTAAATCAGTTGGTTCCCAGATATTCAAGAGACACCTACGGGCCTCCACTCGGAGTTGCACCGACAGAACGGTATTGATGATGCCATGAATTACCCGCCAATAGGGTTGGATCAGTTCACATTCCCAAACTATGTGGAAGAAGGTTTCCAGCTGGCCACATCCCCACCTGCAGGCGCTCTCATCTGCCCTTCCCATTCATACCAATTGGGACCCCGTTACATAAATACGGTGTAGGAGTTTTAGGTGGACAAGTCGGAGACGAGCTGGTATTGCTACAACTCTGGGAGAGGAAACTGCCTTCTGCCACTCCTCGTCATCCATTTCTATGCCATCCCCTGTCCACTTCTCTCGGAGGGCCCGAAGAAGGTCCGAGATGATATTGACCATTTTTTTTATACATCAGGGAAATGGTGCTGTCAGGGAGATGACCGTCTAGCACTCTATCCTCCAGTGGGGATAATTCCGGCAGTGTGGTCTTGGGCTGTAGGTGTGTACGGAGTGCATGCCGAACCTGTGTGTAACGGAAGCGCTCTGGTTCGGACAGGTTATATTGCTGTTGCAGCGCTGCAAAAGACTTAATATCTGATTTGTCCCACAAGTCCCTTATGTATGTGATACCTATGAGATCCCATTTGTCGAATCCCTTACTTCTCCACAGATCGCCGAATTGCTCAGAGTCCCACAGCGGTGTTGCGAGCGTTAGCTTACGTCTCCAACCCAGGTGATTCGTGGCTGCATGCCAGACGTGTACTGCATACTTGGTGGGGCCCGTAAGTGAATAGCGCCGGGGCCTAGAGTAAAGGGCTCTACTGAAGGTTCCTCCAGAGAGGAGCCACCCAACCATGTTGCAGTGGTTAATGGAGGACAGATGGGACGCCCAGTAATACATCTTGATGTCCGGGAGGCTGATGCCTCCGTCGTACCAGTTCAGGTAAAGTTTGCTAAGAGCGATGCGAGGCCTGCCATTCCACAGTAGGTCCCTCTGGAGGCCCTCAACCTCCTGGAAATATGACGCAGGTATCAGGTCCATGGAATTCTGAAGTGCATACAGGAATCGGGGCAGACACATAATTTTAAAAAGGGCAGCCTTACCTAACATGGAGAGGGGAAGTGACTTCCAACTGTTGGTATCTTTGCGCAGCTGAATGAGCAGGGGCTGGAGGTTGCGGGCATAGTGAAGAGAGGGATCAAGAGACCGGAAAATACCCAAATATGTAAAGCCTTTGGAACAGGTTTGAAGTTGGCACCCACGCGGCGGGATCGGAGGCTCGCCCGCCACCACGAACAGGAGGGATTTGCAGCAGTTTATGGAATAACCGGAGTACCGCCCAAAGATCTTGACGATATCCAAAACCACTATCAAAGATCTTCTGGGTGAGGACAATTATAGAAGGATATCGTCCGCGTAAAGGGAAACACGGTCCTCCCAATCCGAAGACCAGCGCATACCCCGAATCATCCGATCATGACGTATCCAAGCTGCCAGTGGCTCCAGCGCGAGGGCAAACAGCAATGGGGACAGGGGGCAACCCTGACCGGTCCCCCTGCCCAGCTCAAAGGCGGCTGACTTCTTGTTGTTAACCACCACCTGGGCCATAGGTTGGGAATACAGTAACCGCACCCATTGTGTGTACTTAGGACCACACCCCAATTTTTCCAATACCGCCTACAGGTATGGCCATTCAATGGTGTCAAAGGCCATGGCTGCGTCTAGGGAGACTATAACCACCGGTTCCAGTATCGAAGCCGCTCTGCCCAATACCCCGTGAACTCTGCGTAGATTCAGCGCGGTGTTGCGGTGGGGTATGAAACCTGACTGATCCGGGTGGACCAAGGTCCCAATCACCGTCAAGAGGCGAGTAGCGAGGAGCTTAGCCAGGATCTTGGGCTCCGCATTCAACAGGGATATCTGTCGATAAGAGCCACATTCAGCCTTGGGCTTCCCTTCCTGGTGAATGGTAACTATAGTGGCAGTACGTTGGTCCAATGGCAAGAGACCCGCTTGCCTCGAATCCTCGTACATGGCCCTCAGGGGCCAACTTGTCTGGTTTGAGTTTGTACAGCTCAATTGGTAGCCCGTTAGGTCCAGTGGCTTTGCCCGGTTTGAGCACCCGCACTGCCGCCGCGATTTCTTAGTTGGATAAGTCGCCGTCCATGAAGTCACGTTCGACCATCGACAGCTCGGGTAGAATAACATCGGCGAGCATCTGGCGGGAGTCATCTATAGGGTAGGGGGCAGCCGAGGTGTAGACCGCCGTAAAGTGGGCCGCAAAACGGTCCACAATAGCTTGCGGATCCGACAGCGAATCACCCTCTTGCCCTTGGAGTTCAGGCACTAGTCTGCTTGCCCACTCTCTTTTATCCAACCAGGCCAAGAGTTTCCCGGCTTTGTCTCCCACCTCGTACAACCGACCCTGAACCGCCCTCCCCATGGCCTTAGCCTGGTTGTCGCTAGCACCCTGTAGTCCTGTTGTTTAAGTTTGAGAAGGTGGAGCTTATCTGGTGTGACATCTATTTCTAGATCTGCCTCCAGTCTCCCCACCTCTGCCTCCAGCGCCACCAACTCTTTGCGCTGTTCCTTCTTTTCCCCCGAAATCAAGGAGAGGGCATGGCCCCATATCACTGTCTTAAAGGCCACCCAAAGCACCTGTGAGGATTCCACCGAGCCTTCATTCTCACTAAAATAATTATCAATGGTCGTAAGGTGCTCTCGACGGATATGAAGATCCCGTAGGTACCACGGATTGATGGGGGCTACCCGTCCCACCTGTTGGTAACCAACCACCATCTGTAGCCACACCGGCGAATGATCTGAGATGCCTCTAGCTAGGTGTTTTATCTCCCGGACATGGGAGATTTGAGACGCAGGGACAAGAAAATAGTCTATTCTAGACAGGCTCCCGTGAGCCCCAGAGTGAAAGGTGTATTGAGACATGTCAGGGTGAAAGGCCCTCCACCCATCCACCAACCCCATATATTCCAGGAAGTCCGTCAGCCAGCATTGCGAACGAGGGAGGTCACGTGGAGGGTGACGATCCAGGCCACCAGAGACCACCGAATTCAAGTCCCCTCCCAACACCAAGAGGCTCTCCGGAATCTCCAACAGCAGTGTACCCAGGTCTCTGAACGTAGTTGCCTGAAGACCCGGGGGAACATAAATCGAAAGGAAGGTGACCGGGCGGCCCTCCCACGTGCCAGAGACTCCGACATACCGCCCTGTAGCATCCGACCAAGTATCCTGCACTACAAGGGGAAAGGACTTTTTCATCAGTATACCGACGCCTCGGGAGCCCGTGGTAAAACCAGCATGAGCCAGTAAGTCGTACCCCCCTCTATGCAATGCCCTACATGTATTTCCCACTAGGTGGGTTTCCTGCAACAGGACGATGTCAGGAGCATGGCGCTTTATACACTGGAGAACCACAGTACGTCTGATTTTGTCCCCCAGCCCATTGACATTCCAACTTAACAGTTTAACCCTACTGTCTCCCACTGGTCCATGACTAAATACACTGAAAATCACAAAATGCATTGCCACTCCCTCAATCATTGTTTCAATAGCAGTTGCTGATGTAATCAAAACTTCAAACAAAAAAATAAACAGTCCCACCCAACAATCCCCCACCCCGATGCCCTGCCCTCTAGGCTTACAACTGCCCATGGAAAACTTGCAGAGTGCCTGTCGCCCTAAAAAAGTTCGAGAGAAAAAAGAAAAACGAGGGGGGGGGGGGGGGGGAACAGAGCCCGCCCCATCCCAGCCCAACAGGTCACCCTTTATACCACCCAAAAACAGAGAATAAAGGTCCATTCGAGTTCACTTATCCAAAGGCAATGAATCCAGAAGCCCCCCACCCAGTCCCACCACTCACTACAATTAATTCGAGCCCAACTATTGGACGGGTATCTGCTCAGGCCGGTTGACCACTCTCGCTGTCTCCCCCACCGCGGTCAGCCGGATCTCTCACTCCCCTGCTCTCAATCCAGTCTGCTGCTGCCTCAGGATGTTCAAAAAAACCACACTCCTCCATCCGCCTCGATCCGGAGACGGGCCAGGAACAACATGGAATAATTCGTTCCCTGGTCTCTGAGGACGCGCTTGACCGACATAAACGACCGTCGCTGTCGTTGGACCCTTTGAGTGAAATCTGGGAAGAAGGATATGTTCGATTTTTCGTAGCGCAGGGGGACTCCAACTCTGGAGTGTTGAAGGATGACATCTCTGTCGTGGAAATTCAGGACCCGCGCCAACATGGGCTGCAGGGGAGCGCTCGATTTGGGACATCCGCCCGGGACCCTGTGGGCGCGCTCAACGACAACTTGCTGAGGCCTTTGGGTTGCAAATATTTAAGGATGAGGTCCTCCACAAAAAGATCTGGTGCTTGCCCCTCCGATTTCTCCGGAACCCCAAGGATGCGTAGGTTATTTCGATGCATGCGGCCTTCGTAGTCGTCCAGCTTGAGGTCGGCAAACTTGCGGAAATCCTGGAGTTCCCTGATCTCTCCCTGGAGCTGTGAGATATCTTCTACGAGGCTAGCAGTCGTGAGTTCCACTTGCTTGAACTTTAAGCTCAGTTTTCCCAAATCAGCCCTAATGAGATTGACATCTATGGCCACAGTGTCCAGAGAAGTCTTAACCCCAGCGATGGCGGCCATGACGTCCTTAAGCGAGAGTTCTTGCTCCTCCTCGCCCAGGCCCCCGGAGTCGCTGGGCGTTCGGGCCTGTTGCGCATCCTTAGGGACAGTATATCGGTCCAGTTTGTTCGATTGCGTATTCTTGGGACCACGGGCTCCCCCGGTCTTGACGCGGTCCAACCCGACCTCCTCCAAACTTCTCTATCTGGTAGATTTCAAAAACGACAGAGCGTCTCTGGATAAGATGCAGAGATCCTCCGCAGGGCAGGCCGCCAGGAGATTTGCCTCTTAGATTTGGCCTTTTATCTGCTCGAGCACACCTCAGCCATGCTACAGTCCCCGTCGCTATTGCAGGCCTGCAGGAACCCCTTCCCAAGCGCTCCAGTTGCACACGTGTTTCGGCGGCACCGGGGATCACAGCACCGCCGTTGGACGATGTCAGGGCGATAGGAGCTCTCCTCCGAGGGCCACAGCAGTTATGGGTCCTGGCCTCGGGCCCCACCACGGGCAGCAACCCTCCACGGATGGGCAAGGCCGGCTGAGACAGGGCAGGCAAGCAATGTTCTTCCTCCTCAAGGATGGGCCGTCTCCATTGACCACAGCACGGCCAGCGCGTCTGCCCTGCTCACAACCGTGCACCCCAAGTCCTCTCTGGCGCCCCCCAACGGGACACGGTCTTTGCCGCCACTTCCAGCTCCACGAACCCCTCCTGGGCGCTTCAATCTCAAGACAATCACGGCGGCGCGCTGGGTCAATGCGCCACCGCTGTGGAAGAGAGGCCGATCAGGCGTAGTTTTCCGGGGGCCACAGTTGGTATAGGCCTAGATCTTGGGTCCTGCCATGAGCCACAACCCCCGGGGGGCACGCAGAGGCTGCAGCTATGGCGGAGGGAACAGGAGACCACACAGCAGTAGGGACGCGCTGCTGCCCTCAGCTACCTCACGGCCGGCGTGCCCTGCCCTGCCCCAGTCCGAGTGCTTCACCGCCGCTCCAGGGCCCCCCGCGGCTCACCAATCTCTGCCGCCGCCGAGCACCTGACGAGTCTCTGCCCAGGCGGTCCGAGGTAGTCAATAGATCACGCCGGCTCCCTGAGCCGCGGTGCCACCACTGGGGAGCAGAGGGCCGGTCGGGGCTCTTCTCCCGGCCGGTCGCGCTACTGTGTGTCCCGGCTTCAGGCCCCACTGTAGGCCAGAGTCTTCAGGGACAAGTGCTCCACTGCTGCGCTCACTAGAATCACCGGAACAGGTGGGATGGGCTCCGTTGATGTTCCGATCATTAGATCTGTCGAGGGATGCCGTGGATCTTTGTGCAGGATAGACGAGGGCTGCGACGGACGGCGAAGCTCGCTTACTGCACGGCCATCTTCAGCCTGTGCCTAGCCACGCCCCCCTGGACCTCAGAATCTTGAATCTGTTTCTCAAGCAGGAGAGATTCAAGATGCTCACCCTAGCGCAGGTTCTTCAGGCGCTGCAACAGGAGGACTGGATAGTGTCAATCGATTTGCAGGATGCGTATTTCCATATCCCAATCCTGAAGTCGCACAGGAAGTATCTCAGTTTTACGGTTGGGTCGCAACACTACCAGTTTGCAGTCCTTCCGTTTGGTCTTACTACCGCACCTAGAGTCTTCACCAAGGTGATGGCAGTGGTGGCTGCCCATCTCAGGAGGTCGGGGATTCCTGTTTTCCCCTACCTGGACGACTGGCTTCTGAAGGCGGGGTCACCGGAGATGGTGCTTCATCATCTGCAATTTACAACCTAGCTGTTGTACAAATTGGGTTTTTCGATAAATGTACCCAAGTCTCACCTGGTGCCCTCTCAGCGCAACCTGTTCATAGGGGCAGTATTGGATGTATTGTGTCGAGCATTCCCTCCTCCGCACAGGATTCTCAACATTCAGGAAATGATTCCCTTGTTTTTCAATGAAGCGGTTGTTCCAGTTCTGAAGGTCCTTCACCTGCTAGGTCTGTTCGCTTCCTGCATTCTGTTGGTCAACCATGCATGCTGACACATGAGGGCACTCCAGTGGTGCCTCCGCAGGCAGTGGTTTCAACACAGCGGGGATCTCAGGGAGTCAGTCAGGATCTCCAGAGAAGCTGCAGCGGATCTGTCTTGGTGGAGCGTGGAGGGCAATCTGACTCAAGGAAAGCCCTTTTATCTTCCTCCATCTGTGACCACAGTGAGAACGGATGCCTCTATCTTAGGGTGGGGTGCTCATCTGGGGGATCTGGAGATCAAGGGTCTTTGGTCTCCAGAAGAAAGATTGTCTCATATCAATCTTCTGGAATTGCGGGCTATACGTTTGGCACTCAAGGCCTTTCTCCCCTGCATTCGCGGTCAGTCGGTTCAAGTCCTGACGGACAACACTGCCGCGATGTGGTATGTGAAGAAGCAGGGAGGAGTAGGGTCGTACCGTCTCTGCAGGGAGGCGTTGCGGCTCTGGTCCTGGGCTCAGGACCATCGGATTTGCTTGATGGCAAATCATCTGGCCGGGGTGTTGAACGTGCGTGCGGACAGTCTCAGTCGGCAGTTCTCCGCCAAACACAAGTGGAGGCTTCATCCAGAGGTAGTTTGACACATCTTCCGGACGTGGGGGACTCCTCGGGTGGACCTGTTTGCCACTTTCGAGAACGGACACTGCCCATAATTCTGCAGTCTCCAGTGTCCGACGCCGGGAGCGTTGGGGGACGCGTTTCAGTTGAGTTGCAGCTCACAACTCCTTTACGCGTTTCCTCCCATACCATTGATTCCTCGGGTTCTGAGGAAGATGCGCCAAGACCGGGCCCAAGTTATATTGATCGCCCCGGACTGGCCAAGAAGGGTGTGGTACACGGACCTTCTTCACTTCTCGTCGCACCCTCCGCTTCGTCTCCCTCTCAGGGCAGACCTCCTCGCTCAGACGGAGGTGCAGGTTCTACACCCCCACCTCCAGAGCCTGCACCTTCATGCCTGTAGATTGAACGCGGCAACCTGAGTTTTTTTTCTCTCCCGCCTGACGTGGTGGATGTTATGTTATTTTATCGGCCAGGCGACACTCCACCAAGTCTATCTACTCCTACAGGTGGTCGAAATTTGTTAGATGGTATGGAGATAAATCTATTGATCCTCTGATAGCGCATCTTTCTGATGTTCTTTGTTTTTCACTTCATTTGGCTCAGCAGGGTTGTGCTGTAGCCACTGTTAAAGGATATTTGTCGGCATTTGTTTGTTTGCCCGACCAGCCCTCTCTTTTTAAGTATTCAATAGTCTTAAGGTTCATTAAGGGGCTTACTAACATGTTTCCGCCCACTCCTTTTTTTATGCCCCCGTGGGATTTAAATCTGGTGTTGACTTTTTTAATGGGTTCTACGTTTGAACCTATGCATAGTTGTCCATTGAGACTACTGATATTTAAAACGGTCTTTCTAGTGGCTATCACTTCGGCTAGGAGGGTGAGTGAGCTCCAGGCTTTGAGTTCAAAGCCTCCTTTTCTGACCATACATGATGAAAAGATGGTACTCAGGACCAGGGTTGCTTTTCTGCCTAAGGTGGTAACTCCCTTCCATATAGGACAGTCCATTACCCTCCCTACCTTCTATCCTCCCCCTCACCCTTCCAAGGAGGAGGAGAGACTTCATTGTTTGGATCCAAAGAGGGCGATTAGCTTCTATTTGGATAGAACAAAAGACTTCCGGCAAGATGATCAGCTCTTTGTTGGCTATGCTGGTCGTATGATGGGCAAGGCAGTACACAAACGCACTTTATCCAGGTGGATCATCTTGTACATCAAGATTTGCTACACCCTGGTCGGTAAGGCGCCTCCTGTAGGCATTAGAGCTCATTCCACCACGGCTAAGTCGTCTACTTCTGCCTTGTCCAGGGGTGTTCCTGTATTGGACATCTGTAAAGCCGCAACTTGGGCCTCCCTCCACACTTTCGCAAAGCATTACTGCTTGGATTCCGAGGTGAGGAGGGATGGTCATTTTGCGTGCTCGGTTTTGCAAGATTTTTTGGTATAGAAGGGTGGACACCCTCCTCCGGGAGTGCGACTGCTGTGGGATTCTATTCATAAGGTGAGGAATCCACAGGCAGATGTATCCATCAGAAGAACAAGTTACTTACCTTCGGTAGTGCTTTTTCTGGTGGATACAGTATCTGCCTGTGGATTCCTCACTGACCCACTCACCTCCCCGTTGTCCACCCTTTTATACCTTAAAAGATGAGGTATTGGTTGTTTGATGTTTTTGTGTACTCAAGATTTTATTACCTCTACTTGTCCATGGTTGACTTACTTGAAATGTGAGCTTATAGGAAATGTTTGCTTTCCTTTTTCACTTTACACTGTGTGTATTTGTGTGAATACCGTGTACTATGTATGCATTATCTCTATGGTTGGTCCGCCCGTTTTGCCTCGACGGCACGAAAAAAATGGGTGGAACTGACGTCATCACGCCGACGTGGTCTTCTTATGGCTCCGGTGACGTCATGCGGAGCCATGACGCTGAGACGACCTCGTCGGCGCGGAGAGCTAGGAAACATTTCCATGGAATGCTGGCGCAGGGGATATTCATAAGGTGAGGAATCCACAGGCAGATGCAGTATCCACCAGAAAAAGCGTTTCCGAAGGTAAGTAACTTGTTCTTCACAGGCACCCACCCCCTTCTCCATGACACCAGTGTTTGTTACAGTTACTTTTATGGGTTATCGCAAACTCCTTTAGCATGGACATCTGACTGTACTACGCTCTACTTCACATTCCATCTTCCCCAGCCTTGCAGGAAAACAATCCAACCATAAACTTGATGGCCATGCACATTATCAGCAAGAGGAGGAGTCACACTATCTTGTGAGTCAAAAGAATTTCTTAGGAAAAAAACAACTTGCACCCGTCTGAGCCCAATACTAGATGAGAGGATTATGCTAAGCATGTAAAATTACAGCACTACATGCCATGAGCAGATGCTTACTGGGTAAGAAACCTTTCCCTTTCCTTAGTTTATGGATGTAACCAGAGACCTAGTGTACTGGGCTGAGTAATTAATAGAGTAACTGCAAGTTTACTGTCCTGGATGGGCCGAGGCCCAATGTGGTGGAATATCATGGGTGCTTGAGGATGACCCGGTGCTATTTGTGGCTCTGATTGGGTGGTGCGGGGGGTCACTTGTACTTAAACACTGATTGTCATCTCATTTGACCATACTGCCTAAACTGTGAGCTGCAGTACCTGTTCATGCTCAGTGACGGTAAACATTGGTGGTGGCAGTTCCTCAGATAGCAACTGCTTAAAGAGCAAAGGTGAGGTTGAGCGGTGCCAGTTTTGCCTTTGCTGCTGGCCTTATGGGAAGTAGATGGTGGTTCCCCATGTGTGCTAGACAAAAAAGTGGCTACCTTAAAATGGTGGCCAGAACATGAACCCAGAGGAGGTACCTACTTGACCCATGTTGATAAAAGAGCATCCCCACTCCATTGAGCACCAAAGTACTCCCATCAGGTCCAGTTTTGTCTCACATCTCATTCCCAGACATAGTGCCCCAGGGGAAATAACACCCTAGATTGAGCAGAGCTTTTTGTCCCATTGTCCTTTACTGCTGAGTGAATGGCCTGAGAGGGCAATTTCCTAAATGTCCCAGCTGCAGTTATTTTGGGCTGTGCTGTCAGAGAGGAAAAAGAAAGGAGGAGTTGTTCCTGCCGCATGAAAACACATGGTAAAGGCCACAGGATACTCCTGAGATCCCGGGATAGGAAGAGGCGCACACAGCGGGGAAGAGAGCCCTGAAGATGTTCATTACCGTACTGTGATTGGATCTCGCAGAAAAAACACTGACAATTGAAAATGCTGTGAAACCTATGGAATGGAAGTTGACGATCCTGGCAGGCAGAGTATATATCGCGGAAAAACACTGAAGAGAATTCAAGTGTTAATTAAACTATTACAGCGCACATTCACCTTAAGGTTTCTTGACGTCAACTGGTAGCAATAGTGGGAACAGGCTAATCGCTACCTCACTAATTACCAAAAGTGGAGGGCTTGTTTGATTAGTGTTGTTTTTAGATATTTCCTAAATCTCCTGAAATCATTGGTGAGGCGAGGAGCAGGAAAAATTTGAGTTTTAAAGAGTTTGGGCCAGTACAGATAACCTAATATCGCCCATCCTTTTCTTTTTAAATGTAGGAATAATCAACATGTTTGATGAGGAGGAGAGTAGCAGCCAAACAGGAGTGTATTTTTTGATTCTGGTTTGGATAAATTGAGGGCCCAGATCATGAAGGGGCTTAAAGGTGATGCAGCAGACTTAAAATGCATTCTTCTTTTCCACTGGAAGCCAGTGAAGGTCCAATTTAGGGTAATGTGGCAAATCCTGGGTTGATTAAAAACATCTGGGTGTCTGGTTCTGAATAATCTTCATTCTACATTAGGGTTTTTGGGAATTCCCAGAAATAATGAATTGGCTTATTCTAGGTGGGATGTGATTAAGGCCAATACCACCATGAATAGCGCATCCTAGTCTGAATCCTGGCTATTTTTTTAATGTTCCGTAGCATGAAGAAACAGTTGGAAACCACTGAATCTATTTAGGGTTTTAAGGATAAATCATTGCTTATAATAACTCCCAGATTTTTGCAGATTTTTTGGGCAGGGGCCACCAAAAGGACGGCCAAAAAGGAGGACTATATAAGTCTGTTTTATTGTTCATTATGATCATTTCTGTCTTTTCATCGTTAAATTTTAGGAAGTTGCCGCCCATCCAGTCCCAGATGAAATGCATAATGGTTCAAATCTCTTTATTCAAATTTGCATGCCAGGTATAGCAAAACACAGGAGCATTGCAGCGCTCATCGTCAGATAAAATATTGTCATCGGCATTAGGTAATAACAAAACAGTCCCTTCTCAACCAGGACCCCTCCTACCTCACCTACCCACCTTTGTAATCGATATAAGGCAAGATAAATGTCAAAATAAAGGAAGCTATGGCTCTGGATCTTAAGGTAGTATCCTCCGTTGGGACTGGGTGAGTAAGTTCAGTCAAGCGGAGTATGCATAGGTATTTGGTGCAGGTAAGCTCCTGAAATTTCTTTGAGAGGTGAGTAAGGTATGGGCACCAGAGCTCTCTGAAAGACCTGTTCTGAATCGTAAGGGAGAGTGTGGTCTTTTCGATTCCTAGTATGATCCATAAGCAGAGAAGCCAACTCAGGTGTGTAGGTGTGCGACTTGTTTCCCAGTGTGAAGGAAATTCTGGAGCAGCTCCTAGGGCTAACCCTATCTTCCTGCCTCGTCTGGATTTTAATAGAAAAGTAAGGGGATTGTGTAGAACAAGAATCATATAAGTGGGGAATCTAGGGAGTTGCAGGTCTAGGTGTAGATTTATATCATAGAGTATTTGGGTCCACCAATACTCCGATATTTTGGGACAGTCCCATTCTAGATGCAGAAGTGTGCCATGAGAACTACATCCCCTCCAACAGTCTGGGCTTTGCTCCGGGTCACCTTTATGCAAGCACATTGGTGTAAGGTACCGGTAGGTAAGTACTTTGGTGGCTGTTTCAATGCTAACTGTGTTGCATGCTGTATGTTGTGCTCCATAGTAAATTGCTTACTATTCCTTCAGTTGCCTGCCTATCTCCATCTCCCAGCATTTCTTGCCTGCATTTGGTAGGGGCCTAGAGGGCTGACGCAAAATGGAATATTATTCAGAGATAAGCCGCTTAACATATGTTTTGGTTACCAGCCATTTCTCATAAGGCGCTATGAGAAGTTGGCCTGGCATATGCTGTCCACTAGTTATAGGGGACACCTTGCACCAGTCCAATTCGACTCTTATGGTGATAGGTTAAAGACAACCTTTAAAGAAAGCTATCCTAGTGGTAGCTGTGGAGAGCAGCCTTCAGGCTAAGTCTTGAAGGAGTGTTAAGCTTATTGTTTTACCATAGATAACCTCTTGAATAACCAAATGAAAGAGTAGTCCACACAGATATATATATAAAATATATGTATTTATTCTAAGAATAATCCCACCAGTCTCTTTATGAGGCTGGAGGTAAAGATACAATTCAAACAAGCATTGATAGTTACAATAAATAGCACTGGAATCATAGAGCCCCAGGGGGGGACCAAACCATATTTCAAAAAAGTGGTATAAGAACCACGACAATTCTACAGACAATGTCTAGGGCATTTAGGGTCGCTGGCCCCTTGTGAAACCACCCAAGGTAGTGAGGAAGGGGACCCACGGGTGACTCGTGCAGTGGCTGAAGCTACTGTCGGGATCTCTATTAAAGCCTATGGAGAATGTCGCGGTTGAATTTTACAAGATTAAAAACACTTCTAGCAGGGGTTCAAGTTCAATACTTTAGAGTTAAGCTTCTGAAGGGCCCACACCCACGAGAGTACCGAAGTACCACTGTTACCTGCCCCAGGGAAGCCGGGTGCATAGGTCGTTTTCGATGTCGGGTCGCGGGCTGATTTTCAATGGCAAAACGTGAAGAACTGCTGCTAGCAAAAAGCGTTGTCGATGTCGTGAAGATTGGAAATGTAGATCTTGAAGAGAAGGACCTGAAAGCAGAGGGGACAGAGTCTGGGTCACGGCACAGTGACCAGGGGGCTCAGGAGAAGGAGCCCTTCAATGTCGGGTGCTTTCAGGTGGAAGAGGTGTAGCTTGGATCGTCAGCAACGGGGTCCAGGAGGCGTCAAGGAAGGCCAGCTTCTGGAGGGCGACTGTTCCACGAAGGATGAGGGTCGCTGCGGTGTTAGTGTCCGGATTGGGTCCACTAAGCCTTGGCAACCGCAACCCACGCAAGAACACAAAACTGCTACTGGTGCAGACCCACAAGGTCTGAGCGAGGTCTCCAGCGAGGAGACTGGAGAGCAGGCCTGGAGCAACCAGGGGAACTCTTGGAAGTGAAGATTGACCTCTGCTAGGGCCCACCAGTCGAGAGACAAGGGACCGTGGGAGGCAGCAATTTGGCGTGTGTAAAGATGCGCCCACGGGTCGCCGGAGCGGTCTAGGGTGTCGATCTTTGGCACAGATGATGCTGAGAGGTTGGCTCAATAATGGGCCAAAGCACAACTTCCCCACTCGTCAGGGTTGGGTGCTGTGCAAGAGGTGGCCGGTGTCCTGGGGTATTGGGGATCTCGGCACCCACGGGGTCCATGGTGCTGAGCTTTGCTGTGCACACTCACTGGCCTCTGGGATGCTTGGAAACCCACCTCAAGGTAGGAAAGAGTTGTCGATGTCCGTAGGAGCAGCAAGGTTCCAACTGGGTCACTTGCAGTGTTTCAGGTGCCTGCCAAGCAGGGGGGTAACTCCTTTACCCCAAGGGAGATCTCTTCCTTTAGCTGTGCGGTAGCAAATCGAAGTTCAAGTCTGTGAAGTTCAAGAATAATCTGAGGCTCTAGGGACCCAGTCTTCACCTTTATCCAAAGATTAGGGGAGTGTCCAGATCAGAGCCCACCAATGAGAGTTCAGGCGGGAAAGGGTGGCTACACCCTCTCCCCTTTGTGTGGTTTCCCGCCTGGGCAGGGGACAGGATGCCCCTGAACCGGTTTGAGGCGGTGTATGCAGAAGTAGGCACTGGAGAAGCCTACGTGAAAGTTTGAAAGACATCCTATGGTGCACCCACCCAGTTCCAATCCACATAGTCTGTCTGGGGAGGTGGGAGCACCTCCCTGCAATAAGATCCCTATTGTCCAGCTGCCGTGGCTGGAGTTCTGCCCAGCAACAGGCAGCCAGAGTCGTGTGGGTGGCGGGTAGCATCCAGTTTGTACTACGTGTGCACTTTTAAATTGGTGTCTAAATTCTGCCGCTTTTCCCATATCGCCCCTCTAGCAGGGGGGGAAATCATGCCCTCACTCCCATGGCTGGATTAGGGGTATGATTCCTACATGTTTGACACCAAACACGATATGGTTCTGTGTAGCCATTCTCAAGTTATCACGCTATCGCGATTACTTATAATGCAGTTAAGAGTATATGGTATGGCTGCACTACAAACAACCCAGCAATAGTTTTACGAAGGTTGCAGAGGGGCCCTACTCAGGTAGGGGTTCCCCCTCACACATATCTCAGCACCCTGCCTTGTAGGATTAGCAAGGCCTGCCTTAGGGGTGACCTATGAGGATATATGTGTTGTATTAAGTGGTATACAGGATACCTATATCCCTGTAAGGGGTGCAAGCACCACCTTACCCAGACTACAGTAGTGGTCTGGTGGTGTCATTTTGTATGGCTGTCCCAGGGGTGGCACAATAAGTGCTGCAGCCCCTGGTAGGCCTCTGAGGGACCCATGCCCTGGGTACCTAGGGTACCATCTACAAGGGGCTGACAGGTTGTCCTCAGTATCCAATTGGACGGTACCTAAGGTACTCACATCAGTTTAGAGAAGAAGCAGATAGGCTGAGGTCCTGGATAGCAGGGCCACAGCCTGGCTAGTGTCATAAAACAGTCAAAACATCAGCAAAAAGTTGGGGGCAACTATGCAGTCGATGCCACTCTCCTACATACCCCCCCCCCCCCCTCCCAAACGCAGGGACATTAAACTAACCTTGACCAGTTGAGTCTTCATGTTCTAAGTGGAAATATCTGGAGAGGCCATCTGCATTGGCATGGTTGCTCCCAGGTCTATGTTCCACTGTATAGCCGATCCCCTGTAGGGAAATGGACCACCTGAGTAGTTTGGGGTTTTCACCCTTCATCTGTTTTAGCCATAGGAGGGGCTTCTGGTCGGTTTGAACAATGAAGTGAGTGCCAAACAAGTATGGCCTCAGCTTCTTCAAGGCCCAGACCACAGCAAAGGCCTCCCTCTCTATAGCTGACCAACGTTTCTCTCTGGGGGTCAACCTTCTGCTAATAAAAGCTACTGGTTGACCCTGGCCCTCTTCATTCAGTTGTGATAATACAGCACCTACCCCCACCTCAGAAGCATCAGTTTGAACTATGAATTCTTTGGAGTAGTTGGGGCTTCGGAGCACTGGAGCAGAGCACATTGCCTGTTTTAGGTCATCAAAAGCTTTCTGACAGCTGACAGTCCACTGAACTTTCTTGGGCATCCTCTTAGAGGTTAAGTCATTTAAGAGGGTCACAATGGATCCATATCCCTTGACAAATCTTCTGTAATAACCAGTCAGGCCTAAGAAAGCTCAGACCTGAGTCTGGGTGGTTGGAGCACCCAGTCCATGATGGTCTGGATTTTGCTCTGTAGTGGTTGAACCTGGCCTCCACCTACAAGGTGGCCCAGGTACACAACCTGACTCTGCCCTATCTGGCACTTAGTAGCCTTGATAGTGAGTCCTGATTTTTGCAGGGCTTCCAAAACTTTCCTCAGGTGGATCAGGTGATCTTCCCAGGTGGAGCTGAAGACGGCAATATCATCTAGATATGCTGCACTAAAGTCCTCCAGGCCTGAGAGGACTTGGTTCACCAACCTTTGAAAAGTGGCAGGTGCATATTTCAAACCAAAGGGCATCACAATAAATTGATAATGCCCACCAGGGGTAGAAAATGCCGTTTTGGCTTTTGCAGATTCAGCTAACCTTATCTGCCAGTAGCCAGCTGTCAGATCAAATATCCTCAGATATTTGGCTGAGGCCAATTTATCTATGAGCTCATCTGCTCTGGGAATGGGATGTGCATTGAGTCCTCTGTAGTCTACACAGAACCTCATCTCTCTCTTACCGTCTTGGGTGTGAGGTTTTGGTACCAGGACTACTGGGCTAGCCGAAGGGCTGTCTGAGGGCTCAATGACTCCCAATTCCAACATCTTTTGAACTTCTGTCCTTATGCAGTCCCTGACATGGTCAGGTTGCCTGTAGATCTTATTCTTCACAGGCAGACTGTCCCCAGTGTCCACTTCATGAGTGCACCAGGTGGTCTGACTTGGAGTCAGTGAAAACATATGCCTGAATAACTGGAGAACTTGTCTGCAGTCAGACTGTTGCTGGGCAGTGAGGCTGCCTGCCAAGGCTACACCATCTACTGACCCATCATCAGGTTTGTGAGAGAGCAGGACTGGGAGAGGGTCACTCTCCTCCTCCTGTGCCTCATCCATTGCCATGAGCAAGCCCATGTCAGCCCTGTCCACATATGGCTTCAGTCTGTTTACATGAAGTACCCTGTGGGGACTTCTGGGAGTGCCAAGGTCCACCAAGTAGGTGACCTCTCCCTTCTTTTCCAAAATGGTACGGGGCCCACTCCATTTGTCTTGGAGGGCTGCTGGGGCCACTGGCTCCAACACCCATACCTTCTGTCCTGGCTGGTACACCACCAGTACAGCCTTTTGGTCATGCCAGGCTTTTTGCAATTCCTGACTTGCCTCAAGGTTTATTGTCGCCTTCTTCATGTACTCAGCCATCCGGGAGCGGAGACCAAGTATATAGTCCACAATATCCTGTTTAGGGGGTTTGAGAGGTAATTCCCATCCCTCCTTCACTAGACAGAGTGGCCCTCTAACAGGGTGACCAAAGAAAAGTTCAAAAGGGCTGTAACCAACCCCCTTCTGTGGCACCTCCCTGTATGCAAAGAGAAGGCAGGGCAGAAGAACATCCCATTTTCGCCTAAGCTTTTCTGGGAGACCTTTGATCATACCCTTGAGGGTCTTGTTGAATCTCTCAACAAGCCCATTGCATTGAGGATGATAAGGGGTGATGAACCTGTAGTTGACACCACACTCCTTCCACATTGCTTTGAGGTAACTACTCATAAAGTTTGTTCCTCGGTCAGATAAGACCTCCTTAGGGAAACCCACCCTGGAAAAGATTCCCAGGAGGGCCCTTGCCACCACAGGTGCTATGATGGTCCTAAGGGGAATAGCTTCTGGGTATCTGGTGGCATGATCCACTACCACCAGAATAAACCTTTGCCCAGATGCTGTTGGTGGGTCAAGGGGACCAACTATGTCAATCCCTACCAGTTCAAAGGGAACCCCCACCACAGGTAGTGGTATCATGGGGGCCTTTGTGGATTTACCTGCCTTGCCACTGGCCTGGCAGGTAGTGTAAGAGCTACAGAAACTCTTACAGTCCTCACTCATTTGAGGCCAATGAAAGTGAGGGACAATTCTGTCCCATGTCTTATTTTGGCCTAGGTGTCCTGCTAAGGGAATATCATGGACCAGTGTGAGTAGGAAACCCCTGAACTTCTGAGGTATGACCAACCTCCTGGCTGCACCAGGCTTGGGGTCTCGACCCTCAGAGTACAGGAGTCCATCATCCCAATATATCTTATGGGTTCCACTAGCATTCCCAGCAGCGTCAGCAGCAGCCTGCTGTCTGAGGGGTCCAAGAGTGGGGCAGCTCTGCTGCTCCAGGCTCAAGTCTGCCCTAGAAGGTCCCCCTGTCCCCAAGAACTCAACCTGATCAGGCTCAAGCTCATCTGGGACAGTTCATTCTTCAGGTGTCAGATCCTCTTCTGCTATAAGAGTCTCTTCAGACTGATCCTGGGGGGAAGGCACTGCCTTACCCCTGCCACTCCTCCTCTTGGAAGGTCCTTGGTCCATTTTTCCAGGATCCAAGGCCTGTTCAGTTTCTGTCAGCTTAGCTTTTGACCTTGTCAGGGCAAACACTTCTGCAGGGATACCCAGCATCGCTGCATGGGTAGTTAGCTCCACCTCAGCCCATGCTGATGTCTCCAAATCATTCCCTAGCAAACATTCTACTGGTAGGTCTGCACTCACCACAACCTTCTTTAGGCCAGTTACCCCTCCCCAAGAGAAGTTAATTGCCAGAGCATGGTTAGTACTGACATTGCTTGCATTGGTCACCTGGTAAGTTTCTCCAAGTATGATCTGGCTAGGGTCCTCAAGGTCCTTAGTCACCATGGTGACACTAGCCCCTGTGTCCCTGTAAGCTAGAGACCCCCTTCCATTTATTCTAGGCTGTTGCTTGTATTTGCCCAGACCACTGGGACTCACAAATAGGGACAGGTCCCCATCACAAACTAATACAGCCTGAGTAGGCATTCTGACTTGGCCAGATTCCTCTCTAGATCCCAGGGTCAACCCTACTATCCCCTTGTTCTGTGTACCACCACCTATAGCTGGACTAGGGGGAACAGATGCCTTGGGGGCAGGTGTAGTGGTACTTGTGGAGTCTTTGGCCTTATTGCAGTCTGAAGTCCAATGGGTTTTCTGTTTACAGATTTTACACCATGGCTTCCTTGGCTGTTTAGCTTTGTTGGATTGGGAATTATCAGATGCTGATTTTTGGGGGCTGTTGAAGACTGCTGGTCTTTTCCCTTTTCCCCACCCTTCTCTGAGTTGTTGGCATCTTCCTTTTTAGTTGCACCCCCAAGGGCTGGACCTTTTGCTCGATCCTGGTTCTGACCCATTTGTCTGCCTTCTTTCCCAATTCTTGGGGAGAGGTCAGATCTGAGTCCACCAGGTGCTGATGCAAGAGCTGATTCTGACAATTATTAAGGATCTGCTCCCTCATGATGAGATTGTACAATCCTTGGTAATCATTTACTTTACTGCCAGTTAGGCAACCTTCCAGAGCCTTAGTAGCACAATCTACAAAGTCTACCCAATCTTGATTCTGTGCTTTTTGGGTATCTCTGAACTTTAACCTGTATTGATCAGTGGTTAGGCCAAACCCATCTATTAAAGCATCTCTCAAGATATAATATTCATCTGCATCCTCTTCTCTGACAGAGAGGAGCTTGTCTCTTCCTTTGTCTGCAAAGGAGAGCCATAAGATTGCTGCCCACTGCTCTGCTGGGACCCTCTGAACTTTACAGGCCCTCTCAAATGCAGTGATCCATTTATGGATGTCATCCCCTGACTGATAGGGGGGCACAATCTTATGCAGGTTCCTATTGTCAGGAGCTTTCTCTCTAACTCTAGGGGTATTATTACTGCCACCAGGGGTCTCTAGACCCCATTTTCTTGAAGCTTTCTGAAGCTCCAGGGACTCCCTGTCTAATGCGAACTGTTCTCTCCTGAGCTGAAGCTTGGCTTGCTCAAACTGGATCAGTCTGCATTTCCTCTCTTTGGAGGATTCTCTTCTCTGAGAAGAGGCTGAGGTCCTTTTGGATCTCTCAGAATGGTGAGACCCATCTGAGGGAGATCTGTTCCTTCTGTTTGGATCCACCCCTCTCCCATTAGGGATGGAGGGAGTGCCTCTTGGGCCATAACCTCCATGTTGTGAGCGGTCTGATTCATCCTGGTCAAGTTCACCTTCCTCTTCCTGGTCCTCATCAGAGTCCACCACCAGGGTGTCCTCTTCTGCGGGATGCCCACCCAACCTGTCTACCCCCTCAGACGCTAGAGTCTGCTTGAAGTCTGCAATGAGCAGGATTTCCCTGAGACGTTGAGTGTTGGCACCTTTGTTTGTCTTCAGTTGCCTAGTAGTGCACATCTTCCTAAGCTCAGCAAAAGAGAGGTTGTCATACTTGTTGACTGGGACCCTTGACGGTCCTTCCAGGGCCTTATGGGCTCCTGATCCTGAAGACATTTCTAGTGTAGTGGTACTGGTGTATCTACCTACACTAGGTGTGGCCTACTGAACCTTTTCTTGAGTTGTAGTCAAGGTGTGCTATGCCTTCTACACACAACTCCTAAGTTCAGTAGAACTTATTGTATTCTAAGCTTAAATTTATATGTACCTTTAGTACCAAGTGGCTTTCACTTTAGAAATTCAATTTGTTATCTAGTAAAACAATGGCAAGCTTGATTCCAACCGCTGCACACCAATGTGAGAAGTTGGCCTGGCATATGCTATCCACTAGTTATAGGGGACACCTTGCACCAGTCCAATTCGACTCTTATGGTGATAGGTTAAAGACAACCTTTAAAGAAAGCTATCCTAGTGGTAGCTGTGGAGAGCAGCCTTCAGGCTAAGTCTTGAAGGAGTGTTAAGATTATTGTTTTACCATAGATAACCTCTTGAATAACCAAATGAAAGAGTAGTCCACACAGGTATATATATAAAATATATGTATTTATTCTAAGAATAATCCCACCAGTCTCTTTATGAGGCTGGAGGTAAAGATACAATTCAAACAAGCATTGATAGTTACAATAAATAGCACTGGAATCATAGGGCCCCAGGGGGGGACCAAACCATACATCATAAAAGTGGTATAAGAACCACGACAATTCTACAGACAATGCCTAGGGCATTTAGGGTCGCTGGCCCCTTGTGAAACCACCCAAGGTAGTGAGGAAGGGGACCCACGGGAGACGCGTGCAGTGGCTGAAGCTACTGTCGGGATCTCTATTAAAGCCTATGGAGAATGTCGCGGTTGAATTTTACAAGATTAAAAACACTTCTAGCAGGAGTTCAAGTTTAATACTTTAGAGTTAAGCTTTTGAAGGGCCCACACCCACAAGAGTACCGAAGTACCACTGTTACCTGCCTCAGGGAAGCCGGGTGCATAGGTCGTTTTCGATGTCGGGTCGCGGGCTGATTTTCAATGGCAAAACGTGAAGAACTGCTGCTAGCAAGAAGCGTCGTCGATGTCGTGAAGATTGGAAATGTAGATCTTGAAGAGAAGGACCTGAAAGCAGAGGGGACATAGTCTGGGTCACGGCACAGTGACCAGGGGGCTCAGGAGAAGGAGCCCTTCAATGTCGGGTGCTTCCAGGTGGAAGAGGTGTAGCTTGGATCGTCAGCCACGGGGGCACTCACGGGGTCCACGGTGCTGAGCTTTGCTGTGCACACTCACTGGCCTCTGGGATGCTTGGAAACCCACCTCAAGGTAGGAAAGAGTCGTCGATGTCCGTAGGAGCAGCGAGGTTCCAACCGGGTCACTTGCAGTGTTTCAGGTGCCTGCCAAGCAGGGGGGTAACTCCTTTACCCCAAGGGAGATCTCTTCCTTTAGCTGTGCGGCAGCAAGTCGAAGTTCAAGTCTGTGAAGTTCAAGAATAATCTGAGGCTCTGGGGACCCTGTATTCACCTTTATCCAAAGATTAGGGGAGTGTCCAGATCAGAGCCCACCAATGAGAGTTCAGGCGGGAAAGGGTGGCTACACCCTCTCCCCTTTGTGTGGTTTCCCGCCTGGGCAGGGGACAGGATGCCCCTGAACCGGTTTGAGGCGGTGTATGCAGAAGTAGGCACTGGAGAAGCCTACGTGCAAGTCTGAAAGACATCCTATGGTGCACCCACCCAGTTCCAATCCACATAGTCTGTCTGGGGAGGTGGGAGCACCTCCCTGCAACAAGATCCCTATTGTCCAGCTACCGTGGCTGGAGTTCTGCCCAGCAACAGGCAGCCAGAGTCGTGTGGGTGGCGGGTAGCATCCAGTTTGTACTACGTGTGCACTTTTAAATTGGTGTCTAAATTCTGCCGCTTTTCCCATATCGCCCCTCTAGCAGGGGGGAATCATGCCCCCACTCCCATGGCTGGATTGGGGGTATGATTCCTACATGTTTGACACCAAACACGATATGGTTCTGTGTAGCCATTCTCAAGTTATCACGCTATCGCGATTACTTATAATGCAGTTAAGAGTATATGGTATGGCTGCACTACAAACAACCCAGCAATAGTTTTACGAAGGTTGCAGAGGGGCCCTACTCAGGTAGGGGTTCCCCCTCACACATATCTCAGCACCCTGCCTTGTAGGATTAGCAAGGCCTGACTTAGGGGTGACCTATGAGGATATATGTGTGGGATACAGGATACCTATATCCCTGTAAGGGGTGCAAGCACCACCTTACCCAGACTACAGTAGTGGTCTGGTGGTGTCATTTTGTATGTCTGTCCCAGGGGTGGCACAATAAGTGCTGCAGCCCCTGGTAGGCCTCTGAGGGACCCATGCCCTGGGTACCTAGGGTACCATCTACAAGGGGCTGATAGGGTGTCCTCAGTATCCAATTGGAAGGCACCTAAGGTACTCACATCAGTTTAGAGAAGAAGCAGATAGGCTGGGGTCCTGGACAGCAGGGCCACAGCCTGGCTAGTGTCATAAAACAGTCAAAACATCAGCAAAAAGTTGGGGGCAACTATGCAGTCAATGCCACTCTCCTACCAGCGCAAGGTGTCTCAGCCTTCCAGAGCAGTTTGCTGGATGCAGGAGCCAATGGCGTAGTTGCATATAGTGGATTCTTTCTGTCTCTGGAAATTTGTAGTCCAAACGTATCTGGGCGAGTATGATTATACCTTCCTTATCAAAACGTGTTACTCGCTGAGCGGCATCACATCTGTCGCCACACAGTAAATGTTCCGGGGCTCATGCCTGGGGAGAAGTCCAGGTTATCGAACAGTGGCATCAAAGGGGAGGGGAATGATGTGAGGCCTCGTCTAGTTTCAACCCAGTCCCAGACCTCCATAGTTACCCTAGTGATGGGGGACAAGTAGAGTGTGTTCTCTTCAAGAAGAGGATCTTCCATAAGTTTGATTCTGCTATTGCTCTGTCCTGAAACAGCCAGCTTGTGCCGACTCATCTCTATTCCACTTTACAAGATAGCGCAGTTGTGCCACTTGATAGTATTGCTGAAGGTTTGCTAGGCCGAGGCCACCTGCAACTGGGGGTAGATAGCACAGGTCTTTTCTCAATCATAGTCTAGTGCCCAACCAGACAAACAGGTTCATTTCATTCTGCAGTGCTTTTATCATCCCTATAGGGGGTGTCACAGAGAGGGTCTGGAAAAGGTACAGGACCTTAGGCAGAGCAGTAATTTTGAGTGCGGCCACTCGTCCGAGCCATGATAGCCGGAGGTGTTTCCAGCGGGTTAAGTAATTCCTAAGCTGCTGGAGAAGAGAACTGTAATTTTAGGGTAGAAGTTATCTGAATTGAAGAAGCCAGTTGGATTCTGAGGGACAGAATGGCTGTATTCACCCATCATGCTTTAAGTTTCGTCACCAGTGTCTAGGACATTGATAAGTTGAGGGCCTGAAATGTATTAACATTAACCTGAAATCCTGAGGCTTGGCCGAAGACTGTCAATTCAGTTAAATAGACTGAGAGAGCTATGCCGGGGTTATCTAGGACGTCATCGGCGTACAAGCTGATGGAATGCTGTTCCCCACCAAAGGTAACCTCTGTGATATCGGAGTTGTCTCGAACCCGCTTGGCCACCAGTTTCATATAGAGCTCAAACAAGAAGGGTGACAGTGGGCACCTTTGAAGCGTGCCTCTTCCAATGGAGAAGGGTGCTGAGGTTTGGCCATTCACTCTCGACTGTTGCACTAGAGTGGCTGTAGCAGCTTATTACCCATGCTCATAATTTCTCTCCGCATCCCAAGTGAGATAAGGTCACTTTGAGATACGGCCAGTTTACCCGATCGAAGGCCTTCTCTGCATCAATCGTCAACAACATATTCTTCCTGTTCGACTACTTAGCGTTTAGTGTAAGATGCGTCTAGTATTATCGCTGCATTGTCTTTTGGGGTATAAACTCACCTTGATCTGGATCGATAATCTACGACCTGTGAGGGCCCAGTCTGGTGGCAAGTATTCTAGTAAAGAATGTAATATCTACGTTCAAAAGAGATATTTGGCAATATGAGCTAATTTCTGTATATCCTTTCCAGGCTTAGGGATGACCACTATAGATGCAATCAGCATTGATGAAGGGATGAAGCTCGGTCAGACAAATTAATTAAATAGTCTGGTTAGAATCAGAGCCAGGACATGGCAAATGGTTTTGTAGAAGATGGCTGGGAACCCATGTAGTCCAGGGGATTTCATAGCTTTTTGGCGAGAGATAGCTGAGATGATGTCTTCTGGACGGATGGGGCAATCCAGAAAGGTTGCTTGTTCTGGGGAGAGTCATGTAGTGTTTGCCTCCTGGAGGTATGTAGCATGATGTACCAGGTCAAGGGTTTGTCTGGTATAGCGTTCTGTATAAAAGTCTCTAAATGCAGAAGCTATAGATTTGTCATTGCAGTTTGTCGCCAACTCTGAGCGGGCGGCCGTTAACTGGCGCCAAAACCTCGGGCCCGGTGCACTGATAGATACTTTCCAACTCCTTTACCTGGCAGGAGAGAGGCTCTCTCTTCTCGTTGCAAATCTTGTTGTCTGCAGCTGCAATAGCTATCAGCTCACCCCTTATGACTGTTTTCAAAGCCTCCCACTGTGTAGAAATAGATATATCCGGAGTGTTGTTCAGTTCTAGGTAAGTGCTTCTGGTTAAACTGTTTCACCGCCTCAGGGCAATATAAGAGGGTCTCTTGTAATCAGAAAGTTTGTGCGGGATGCTCCATATGAGGAAGTGCCATAGTGAGGGATACCGCCACATGGTCTAAAAGGGCGGAGGGCTTGATTTGGGATGTGGTAGTCCATGTGTGTATATCTTTTAAATAATAAAGCCGTACGCAAGTTTTATGACCGTGTAAGAAAAATTAGTATTCTAGTGTGCGCGGATGAAGTTCCCTCCGTATATCACGCAGTCCCACATCCCGCAACCACTGATGACGCCCCCTGGAGAGAGACCCAGTTTGGCCGGGCCTATGTGCTGTTCTATCCATATTGTTGTTTAATACTAGGTGAAGATTGCCTCCCATAAGGACCTCTGTCAGGGCTTATATGATGCCTACTAGAAAAGATCAATCCGCAGTGTTCATATTGTATGCAAGGAACCTGCCTTTTAATTCTGCTGCTTAGGACCTTACCCTAGCTCTGAAGGAGTGAGCTACGAATATGGCCACTCCCGCTGACTTAGATGCTGATGAGAAGAATTAATAGGGGAATGCTCGGGATTTGAGCCGATGCCAGTCACTCAACAAGAGGTGCATCTCTTGAGCAAGCAGGTGTCTGTCTTGCAATGCTCTAGATATGATACTACAAGTAAGCGCTTGACCAGGTTGTTAAGGGTCTTCATATTTCACGTGAGGACCCCGATAAGGTATTCAGTCTTATAGGTGTGTTAGCGTGCAATGTCCCAACTGTGTGAAACCTGCAACCATCTCTGTTACTACCCAGTCCCTGTTGAAAGCATGTCTGATCCAAAATGTGCCAGTATCAAGAGTGAGTACTTTCCTCAAATAAAAGGAATATGAACAGTTAATAACACAAAGAACTTAAACATCAAGTCCATACTGAAAGTTTAACTTACAGTTCCTATAGAGCACAGTGAGAGTGGGTCAGTTTTGTGGCCTCTGGTCCCCCTCTCCACCGCCCGCTGCCCATCCCACCACTCCAGGGCTTGTTTTCATTGTTGTATGCCTAGCAGTATCACAGGATCTGTTTTGACCAGCTCCCCCCAGCACTGGCTGTTGTTCAAGTGCGATTTTCACTGGGTCAGGCTCCATGTTTCCTGATATTGTTTTGCGCCTTTGCCAGTGTGACCGTTGAATAAGCCTGAGAGCTCATTTGTGAGTTTTGGGTAGCAAAGATGTCGATGCCCAGAATCCAACAGGTTTCCTCCAAAAATATCAGCTGGTACACTAGGCAGAAGATAAGCCGGACCGGGTGGCCCAAGGAATAGGAGACCCCTATGCTCCGTAGGTGAGAGGTAGCAGGGTGAAAGTCACGTAGTTCCTGCAGTGTGATCGCCGCTAGATCCTAATAGAGTCTCGTGTATGCTCCGTGAAGTGCCCTGGATGTTTCTCGCAGGCTTTGCATAAAAGGAACTCTTTTAACTGAAGGTCATGAATGCACACAAGGATTTCGGCCGGAGGGGCAGATTCGGCTCTCGGTAGACCTATTGGGCACTCGGGCAATTTTAATCTTAAAGTCTGATAGGGCCTCCAGGATAAATATAAAGTTTAACATGGAAGGTAAAGGTCTGAGCCTTCTGCTTTCAGTGGCACTCCTTTAATGCGACTGTTATTCCGCCGCAATCTGTTGTCTTAATCTTCATCGTGGGCCTGCAGTTCGAACTGCTGTTCTCATAAGCAAATATTTTCTTGTAGGATCTCCACTTCCTCCTCGCTGCTATTTTTGTGGTCTTCAAGAGCTGCAACTCAATCCCTGATCGTGTTGAGGTCTTGTCAGATCTCCTTGATGTCATTTGAAAGGTCTTGTTTGAGTGCCTGTAGATCATCCTGCAGAGATGTGACCAGGGTTTCAAGGAAGGAGCGCATCACAAGTTCCTCCACGCTGTCTTCTTGGCGATGGCCTGAGTTGGACAACGATGAGTGATCCCCGGCCGGGGTGCCAGCTGGTTTGGTTAGCATTTCTTTTAGGTTGTGATCCTTTTTTGTCCGGGCTGTTGCCATCTCTCCTAGACTCAAGAGATTGTCTTCCAGTTCTGCATCTCCCCAGCCATCGGCTCCGAAGAACTCCGCAGTGCGTAGATATTGGTACAGGCGAATTCTAGTAGGGGCAGCTGGCCCATTAATCACCCCTAGCGATTGGAATCCAAGCAGGCAAGTGTCTCACTCAGGCGTCTGCTAGCGTCCTTGTCGGCTCGGCCAGTTGCATGAGCTTACAGTCAGTGTTGTCATCTCCGTTCCCTGGGTTTCGAGGCAACTGGCTAAAATGATTGGATACAGGCCCAGTATACCCCAGTAACAAACGGCTCAGTATCGTGAATCTGTGATGCAGCACTTGTGGGGGTTCGACCCGTGGAGGCCTCAGGGTCAGCGTTGCCCTGAAGTTAATACGGGGTATGGAGTAATGTAATAGCCATGGAGGGCACTATTGCCAATTTCTTCACCACCAAAATCAGGCTAATTCAGGATTCTTTCCCGTCGAGAGCGTTAGATGATTTATCTACGATGCCGACGGAGACAGTCTTCCTGTCTCCTCCTGGCCCAGCTTTGCTAGACTTTCCTCCCCTTACGGTTGCCGCATCCTTAGCCTTGATGAGGAACCTTAAATCAGGCTCACCATTAGATCCGTGTCCAGCAAAATTCTTAGCGGAAATGGCAGATGTCATTAATCCCATAGCTAATCCTATCCTCAATTTATCCCTGAGTCAGGGTTTTCTGCCCCAGGCCTGGAAGCAAGCCATGGTCATCCCCCTGATCAAGAAGCCCAATCTTGATCCAGAGGCGCCTTCTAATTATAGGCCAATCTCGCTCCTTCCAGCACTGACCAAGATCCTGGAGAAACACGTGCACAGCGTGCTTTCTAACTTCCTGGAGTCTAATGAGTTACTTCATGAATCCCAATCGGGCTTTCGTTCCAACTTAAGCACCGAGACGGCGCTCCTGGAAGTCTCGGAGATCGTGAAGGAGGTGCTGGACACAGGAGGCAGGGTGATGTTAGTCATGTTAGACCTGTCGGCGGCGTTTGACACCGTCCCCCACGAGGATCTCCTCACTAGACTTCATAACATCGGTCTAGGGGGGACGGTGCTCAACTGGTTTCGTTCCTTTCTGGCCAACCGCCGGCAGACGGTCTGGGTCCCACCCGGGTCCGCCGAGATGCCGCCATTGGGAGTCGGAGTGCCTCAGGGCTCTGTACTGAGCCCCACTCTATTTAACATCCTTATGACCCCTCTGGCGACACTGGCGGAGTCCTATGGGGCCCGGATCGTCTCTTATGCTGACGACACCCAGCTTCTATTCACCTGTCGTAAGAGCGAAGAGTTCGATGGAGAAAGGATCTGCGAGTGCCTTGGGGCTGTCTTTAGCTGGTTTTCACACAACAGCCTCAAATGCAACTCGGACAAATCCGGAATACTATTCTTCGGATGCCCATCAGAACCAGATTGGCAGGGATGGTGGCCTGCTGACATGTTCCCTCCCACTCAGTCCTCTAAGTGGGCTAAGAACCTGGGGGTTAAAATTGACAACGAGCTCTCGCTCAAATCCCAGGTTTCCACTCTTACGGGAACATGCTTTGGGATACTCAGAATGTTGCGCAAGTTCTTTCCCCTTCTCTCGGAGGAACATCGGAGGATCACTGTTCAGGCACTCATAGGGTCCAGATTGGACTATGCAAATGTCCTATATCTGGGTCTGCCTGAATACCTCCTCCAGCGTTTGCAGGTTACTCAGAACGCTGCTGCTCGTGCAATTTTTGGCCTGCACCGCCGCACCAGTGCCTCCAATCTCCTCGTATCCCTTCACTGGCTTCCGGTGCGGAAGAGGATACTTTTCAAGGCCATGACTCTCGCTCATAAGGCCTTGCATGGCAATGGTGCCAAATATCTTCAGAGGAGGCTGGATTTCTATCGACCTGTACGATCCCTCAGGTCAGAAGCTTTGGCTTTGGCTCGGGTGCCACGCATCAAAAGGGCTCGGCTAGGCGGCCGGTCCTTTAGCTTTCTTGCTCCGCAGCTTTGGAATTCCTTACCGGTGTCCTTGCGAAACACCGCTAACCTGCTTGCCTTCAGAAAAGACTTAAAAACCTGGCTGTTCACTGGATAATCTGCCCCCTCTTTAGGCCCCTGCTCTTTTTACTGTTATGTTTTCCAGCTCTTTCTTTGGTCTGGAGCACAAAAGCGCCGGGACACTCCTTTGGAGTAGCCGTTGCGCTATAAAAGTCCCATTTAACATAACATAACATAACATAAGCTGGCAAGAGAATCTCAGAGGGCCAGGGTATGGACCAGTGTAGTAGCTGCGGGGGGGCCTCTCTAGGCTGGCACGAGAACCCCAGAAGGATGTCATCCGCTTGTTCACTTGTCTGTCTCCCCCGATGCAAAAGTGTGGGCCTGCTGCAGGGCTACGTCACTTCTTATCTGTAGGCGGGCGTGACCAGTTTTCCACTTTAAGAAATCTCCTAAGGCCCGGATATCTAGCACTGAAGGACCATGCTCTAAGAAATCCCAGCACAGGGTTTGGCAAGTCTGCAGGGAAGCTGTGGATTAAAATAAGAACTTTGCAGTCCATGGGGCTTAGATGTGGGTCTTCACTTACATGGCCTGGAGGAGAGAAGCCCTGGCTTGTTGCCGCGTAGGCTCTAGGGTCGTCCGGAAAGCAGGCAGCAATGTTCACTGGGACCTTGCAGGTAATCGCTGCTTGTAAACCAGTCACTTGCCAGGGGGCTCTCAGTTCCAATCTCTCCCCTGATGTCAATCTGTCTAATGTTCACTGTCCTGGTTTGCCGAGGTTGGGCCAGTTGGCTGCACCTCAGGCGATGAAGGGCGACATGCAGGCCGCACAGCACAACTGCTGGCAGATTTGGAAGGCTCCACTGCCCTGCGTGCAGTTGGGCTCACCTCTTATTGCTGCAGGAGGGGAGTGCTCCGCCGTCCAGTGCTATTGTCGTATCTGATGCTTGCGGGCGTTGCTGAGATACCATGACCTCTTTCGGTTGCTAAAGTCAGGGCCTAGTTGTGGACTTTTTCTTTTGTTTTTAACTTTATTTATTCAATTTTCCACACACAGAACTGAGCGGTTCTACAACAGAGTTACCCACGGTAATACCTTTCAACTTATTTCCATTATTCATCTGAGTACGATACAAATTTCACAATTATTTATACAAGAATGGTATAGCAAAATACATGTCAGTATACTTAGTTAGGAAGTTGCCCAATCACCAATCTCTACGTGTCGCTGCTACTGACAGATCCACTGTCCCGCTCAGCTCCTGTCCCAGTTGGAGTCAACAAATCCCTGCATAACTCTCTCCAAATTACAATGTCTTCCTCTAGCTTCTCATCCTTACGACAAGCCTTCATAAGTTGTGGACTTTAAAGTAAGGTTGCAGCTGCCGGGTCACTCTTAGCCAGATGCCTTCGTCGGAATCGGGGAGTCGCTGTATCAGTTTCTCTGGCTCACCCTGGGGTGCACCACTACCGAAGGCACCCCAGCACCTCTGCGGGGCTGTCAGCTGGGCAATTACAGTGATGTACATGGCTTTGGCCGACGGCGGGATGGAGATACGGGAAAAGACGTCCCACCCATCCGCCATCTTGGCCACGCCCAATGAAACGCATAATAGAGTGGAAATTCCTCTGGAGGCAAGGGAGCCATCAAGTCTGATAAGCTGAGAGTCATCAGCATAGTTGTAAATTCGGCAATTCAAGAGATCCACAGTCCAGCCATGGCCTTAAAAAGATCTGAGTGGACAGATTGTGTACTGTCCCTCAGGAGGGATCTCATCCATCCAAGGGCGGACCCTCGGAGTCCAGCTGTCTCCATCGAGTCCACTAACATTTAATGGTTAACCGTGTTGAAGGCTCTTGACAGATCTAACACCACCAGAGTGGAGGTCAGGCCTTAATTTCAGGCCTTGCTATGTCGTCCACTACTGCCAGCATGACAGACTCAAGGCACTGCTTACAGCAAAACCCAGCTTGATGCATATTTAAAAGGTTGGAACAATGTTGGAGGAAGGGCGCACACGGCTTGTCACATGGGCTTCTAATGGTTTAGCCGGAAACAGCAGCAAAAAAATAGGATGCTATTTCTTCAAAAGAAGGGGGCTTCCTCTTGTTTTTATTGAAAAGGGATTACAACTGCTTCATCATAGGAATTCGGGATGCCTCCAAGTAATAAGAATTTAATGATCCAAAAAAAGGCCGGAGATTTCCAAAACGAAATGTTTCAGAAACGTTGGTGGACAGGGATCATTTGGAGTGCCAAATTTCACTCTGGACATAAGCTCCAATAGATGCACTTCTCCAGCTGGCCAGCGTCTGTACTTAACTGATGTGAGGGAGTTGGCTGGGGGCCCTTGGAAGAGGGGTACTTAAACCAGAAGGATTGAAGCATACTTGTCTGGGGCAGAGGTCAGAAGGCAATAAATATGTTGGTATTTTTATTCTTCTGCCCCCTTCTTTTGCACCTACTAGTGACCGTTGTGGGTCTGCTGAGTTAAGCAGATACAGGATACAGTTTTCGGAGATTTAATAAATAATTCTGGGCCATTATGGATAATTGGGTGTCTTACGAGATTGTAGCAACTACAATTCTGTAGCTTGTGATTTGACACATGTAGATTTTATTTTATCAAGTGTTCTACACATATAAACTCACTGACAAAAGAGGAACCGTAGACAATGAGGGAGGAACATTAGGATTCAAACACCCCCTGGCCATGAGCAGGTAATCTTACAACATACATTTGCACTGACAATCAGTACAGAATCTTATGGTATAAACATCCAGTAACAATAAACAGAAACTATGGTGCATAAACATCCATTGACCAAGAGCAGGGAGTGGTAGGATATAAATAACCACTAACCTTAAGCAAAGAATCATTGGAATTGACGTTCCACAGAAAATACCCTACAAATGTCCACTGACAGGATAATACCATGTATTCACAGTCGACGACAGAAGGCACTTTAACATATAAACATAAGTTGACTTGGTGAGAGGGCTGTTATAATAACATCCACTAACCTTAATCAATTAATCTTTTGTTATAAATGCCCACTGAGGTAGGAGTTACCATCTAAAGATGTATAAAACCTCTGAGTTGGCCTTTGTGGCTGAGTGTCTTACACATCAGGAATCCTAAGTAGATCAGCAAACTGCATTAAATCTACAGTGGTGGCTATACACAACTTATGTTATCATTTACCATATGTGCCCAGGAACTTCTCTTAGAGTGGTAAAAAATGTATCACAAGTTGCTCTGTGATAGCAGATTTGTCACACTGACACAGACGAGAGAGCTGTTGTCCTTGGACCCCTCTACCCTTGCGTTGCCAAACTCCATAAACAGTTATTTATCTCTGCTGTCTTGTTGAAATTTGTACTTTTAAATGGTCAATCCCTCCCAGTGGTCACTTCATAGTCAATAACAGTTAAAGGTACATAGTGTAGTATTGGGATAGAAGAGACATACCAATCAATGTTATACAGTCTACAGATACTAGAATTGGGGGAAGTGGTCAACACATTTAGAGGTGAAGAAAATGTTGAATCTTGATGAAGTGGCTTTTAAGAGCACCCTCATAGGAGACAAAGGGAGCAACGAGTGCCACCTATGGTGAAAGAGAATCCAGTGTCTTAGTACTTGCCAGGCAAAGGTCTGATTTACACTTTAAGGTTGTTTTCCTTTGGTGATATTTAAATGTCTATATTGGACTTGCCTTTTTGTGTTGTGCTACCACATGCTACTCTCAATTTGTCATGAAGATATACAAATCAGGAAAACATTAAATGACACAGAGTTCATACTTGTGAAGTAAAAAACGCCAAGCTTACGCAAATTTCTCAATAAACTGCAGAAAAATAATTGCGATACGCAAACATGGCTTGTATGTGTTATGCTAGATTGGGTAAAATGTATATGACAGAACGTTTAGCGCGTTAAATTTTCCTCCGTTTACAAAAAGCATGAAATCAAAAATGGTTGCGGTTTGTCATAAGAAAAGGGCGTTTTGACTAAGGTAAAAATTGTATAGCCCCCAATTGACCCAGCAAAGTTAATATTTTATTGTCTTTACAATTTGTTCTTTTTTTCTAGTCATCTTTCATCAGTCTTGGGGAACAAATTTGACCACGGTGCAGAAACCGTAATGCCAACTCTTTTAAATCTGGTTCCTAATAGTGCCAAAGTAATGGCTACATCTGGTGTTGTAGCTATTCGATTAATTATACGAGTAAGTATATTAAAAAACAAAAATACTTGTTTGCAGGCATCGCTTAATGTCTAGCAAATGTCTGTGCCTAACGTTACTGTTTAAAATGTGTAACTATTCAACGAATGTATTCTGCAAAGTGTTGACATGACATGTAGCATAAGATGTGATTTTTTTTATTTTTAAACTGTACACATTTGTGCACAATGAGTGTTTTTGGATTGTGGGTGCAGGCACTGGGATAGTGGGTCATACAAATAACAACTAAACTGGCAGTATTTGTGGAGAAATTAGCGAGAGAGAGAATTTCTTGTTTGGAATCAGACATTTATCTTCATTATTTTAGCTCCAGAAGTGAGCCTTAAGAAACTCCAAACAAAGCACAACTGATTACCTGTATTTTCATTCATGTAATTAGGTGAGACCTTTTGCAGTAATACATGTTTACAACTAATGCACTAGGATGGGACTGTACAGGTGAATGATGGCAAGTGCATTGTTCACAGTTCCACATTGAAAAGTTTTCCAAGGAAGACCAACCTTTATATAATTTTGGGGAGTAGCTATGTGAAATGTTTTTTCAATGTCCGTTTCTCCTGTTTTGGTATATATTGCCAAAAAGCTTAACCAATAATCAGAAGGAAACAAAAATAGGTTTCCATTGTCACCATTTGAAAGATTAAATTCAATTTTTATTGGTTGATGTTAATTTTACTTTATTGCCAAGTCCGGTAGAGGCTATGCGTGCAAGGTGCCAAAGTTACAACAGTGATTTCCGTTAACTAAAGCTCCCTTTTATTACGCTTGCATTCATATTTAAATTGACTACAGTCATTAATCCATGACAAAGTGAACTATCATTGTCTGTTTCCAGTGTTCGCACTGATGCTGAAGAAGTAGAGTAATTGACCCCCCTCTTTTCCAGGGAAAGAATGAGGAAGAATATTTTGCGTTTTAAGACAGCGTTTGTTGGCAACATGCTTGAGAAGAAATAGCTTAGCAATTTCTCCACAGTGGTCTTATACAGTTTGTTTATTGCACGTAGAAGTGTTCTGAGACTTTTGCTGAGCTGTATATAAAATATATGGTACCAGAAAAGCAAATGAGAAATGCAGCTAATGAAAAAGAAGAAAGGAGAGAACTCCTACACATTTCCTCTAACATGTATTGCCTTTCTTTTTTCCAGCATACACATTTTCCCAGACTAATACCAATCATTACTAGTAACTGTACATCAAAGTCGGTTGCAGTTAGAAGGTAAGTGAACTTGTTCAATTTTCCTATGTTCTCATGATGTCTTAATTCACTTTTAACAAGATAGTGATATATTAGAATGTGTTCTTTTAAACTGTATGCAATAGGTACGTATTGGATATAAGTGGAAATGTCATTGTGGATGATGTAATCTGTGTTCAGGGAAAGTCTGGATCAGGGAAAGTTGAACCGGTCCACCCCCATGTGATTCGAATGCAGACATTCCTGTGTTCTATGCATTTCTAAAAGCTTGGGAAAATGTTGCAGTGACTTAGGACATCCAGTAATCTGGAAAATAAGAAATTGTTGTACTTTTCATCATTTTTTTTCAACTGTGATAATAAGTGCTCTTTGGGAGAAAAAACTGGTGTACAATATAGAGCAGTAAAAAAACATGTAAATTGGGTCTTGCTGATTATATTTGACACAGATACTGGTCACTCAGTTTGAAGGCTGCGATTTGCTTTGTGGGTAGTTTTCTCCCTTGAAAACTCTTCACAACTCGGAAAGGTAAACGAGCCACTTTGGAGTTGGATATGATTCCACCATTTATTGAGCCATGATTTAAGGGCACAATGTGTTTTGACCCAAATGGATCTTGTTCACATATCCATTACGAGGTCAGTGCATCATTTGATGACATTGAAAACAATTAACTTGTAAAGTTGTCAGTGAAAACAAGCAAAGTTTACACAACAACATGAATTGTTAACATCTAACCCTTTTCATGATATTCTTTAGTACTGAAGTCCTATATTTAAATATTCTACTACAATCTATATTTCATTCAATGGGCGATAATACATGTCATAACATTGAAAGAAAAACTTTAATATTTAATATACATTGAACAGCTGTTTTCATTGAACATCGGAGTCGAAGGGGATTGAGGCATTCGGAAAGCTTTCTTCGGCTACCCTAGTCTTGAAGTCAGTCAAATAAGTCTGTTTATTGGGCCGATATTTGCACACTGTTTGGGATATAGCTAGCGAGATCTTGCTGGAAGTCGTGCAAAGACCGTAGTTCCTCGCTGGCTCAAACCATTCAGGATGGTCAAGTCACAGCTAAATACGTGATTGTTGCTATCCTTGATACTACTGATTGTTTTGGAAGGCTGGTTGGCAGCAGTGTTGTGCTCCGCTGCCATGCATAGATATGCTCCACAGGATTCTCTGGAGACTTACTGGCTTTTCTCATGAATATACCTTTCAATGACTCGCACCTATTCAGTGAAAAAGCAGATTCTACCTTGGAACGTTTCAAAGAAAGTAGAGCCACTGCACTGCTCCCTCTGTCGCTTGACCCCTGCCACACAGTTTCCTCACCATTTTAGGAAATTCTGAGGCTACTCTAGGGGGGCTGGCATATAGCAACGTCATTCTCCACAGGCACTGCTTCAGTCGCTGCTGTCCTTTTGAGGTGAGGAAAGTTTATCTGGCAGGCAACTTGCCAACTACGAAGGGCATTACTCCTACCAGGCCCTTTCCCCTGTGACAATACCACCAACCCTCTTTAGCTTGCCATTAGTGGCGCACTCCCACCCTGGGGGAGGCAAGATCCAGCACTTTTTCCCATGGTGGCAACGTTCACGTTCGATATATGGGTTCTTCAAATAATTCAGCATGGTTTTATCCTACTCTTTCTTTCTGCTCTGGGCATTGAAGGTCAGTTGTGGACCACCTTCAGATAACAGAGAATCTCTTGACATTATTTGGGGTTCATGAACAATGAGCTGAAGTCTCATCTGCCTCCTTTGGAGGTTACCTTCATTTGATCTGTCCTGAATGCGGTACAGTTTAGGACCTTCCCTCTGTTGCAGCGGGTCCAGCACATTCAGGCTATGATCTCAATATTTCAGCTTCGGACCCGGAACTCAGTGAGAGCAACTTTTTAGCCTCCTGCAACATCCGTGATAACTACACTTGGTGGGTTGTGCAATGGAACTTGAAGTTTTATTGGGCCCAGCACCAACCACAAGGCTTTTCTGTCGCATCAGCAGGGCAGGGCGTTGCTCTCAAATCTCCACAATCTGCACCTCCATGTGTGGGCTTTAAGCACCAGCAGTTAACTCCTTTTGGTCTTTCACCCTATGCGGTCGATATCATCCTTTACCACCTGATGCCCTTCCACATAGTTCATTTATGCCAGGCGCTGGTGCAAATTTGTGGTCTGGTGTGACATCCTCAGGACAGACCATTTACAAACCTAGCTTTCGAATGTTTTATTGTTTGGTTTGTCTTTGACCCATCAAGGCCTTGCATTAGGCTCCATTAAATGTATTTTTACGGCTCTACAGGCCTTTTTGCATTTGCTAGACTAACTGTCCTTGTTTAAATCCTCTTTTGCGAAGGTTTTTTTAAAGGTTTGGTACATTTTCCCTCCCAGTCCATTTGTGATGTCAGAGTGCGATCGTAACATGGTCTTGACATTTCCCATGTGAACAGTATTTGAGCCCATACACCTCTGATTGTTAAATCTTCTGACTCTAAAGACTCTTTCTCATTGCAATCACCTCAGCTTGTTGCAAGACTATCACTGCACCTGCTTTACACCACATTTATTCCAGACAAATTGGTGCTGAGGATTCAAGTGACCTTCTTACCCAAAGTCGCCCCTCCTCTCTCCTGGAAAAAGAACAGTAGGGTGCACCGGCTGGATCCCCTAAAGACCATTAAGCATTTACATTGACTGTACCAAGGACCATCAGGTGGACGATCCGCTTTCTGTGGGGTTTCCTGGGGATAAGAAAGGAAATGTAGTGCAGAAAACAACCCTGTCAAGGTGGATAGTCCTCTGCATTAAGATTCGCTCAATATTGGCCAAGACGCAGCTCTGAAAGATCTGAGAGCAAATTGGAGTAGAGACATGGCTGCTACCACTGCTTTGGCGCACAGAGTGAACGTTCTTGACATCTGCCAGGTTGCGACGTGAGCATCCATGCACAAGTTCATGAAGTACCACTGCTTTGACGAACAGGTCTGACTGGAAGGGTATTAGTCCCATTTGGTCATGCAGGTCTTTTTGGACTGAACCCACTCCACACACCCTTCAACCTGGGAAGGTACTGCTTCAGTATTTATTCTAAGGTGAGCCATCTGTGGTTATAAGTATCCATCAGTAAAAACCAAGTTACTTCCCTTCAGTAATGCTCTTTCTGATGTATACTCTAACCACAGATTCCTCACTGACCTTCCTCCCCATTTTGTGATGTGGCCTCTTTTTAACATCTATAAAGGTCTCAAGCTAGGCCATAGGTCTATGCTTCCTGGTGTAATGTAATTGATAAATGCATCCTCTGAGGGAGAAAAGTGTTTTCCCATGTCAGTTTTGCTGTACTGTGGTAATAAACTCAAATTTTAGCTTTGCACTGTAGTAATAAATGTGATCATTAGTACAGTTGCTCTAAAAATAAAAGCACAAGTGCTCTAAAAAAGATGTATTATCCGTCCATATTTATTTTCATTGCCATGGCTTAAATATACATATTACATGCTTTTGTGCTTTTATTGCACAACATGCAGTGGTATTTAAAAAACATATGTTCGAGGCACGTGAGCTGTAGATCACATGATGTGCATCAATCGCCATCTAGTGTTGGGTCCGGATGTTTACACTTTGTTTTTCTTTGAAGAAGTCTTTCCAGTCACAAGATAGGTGACTCCTCCTTTCGGTGATAGTGCACATGGTCATCGACTCCATCTTCATATTGTTTTTTTCCGCCATCGGATTTGGATGTTAGTCACTGCGCTCCAGTACGATGCCGTTCCTTCGGTTTCCCTCGGTGCGCAAGACACTCACCCTCGACTGTATTGTTTCCGATCGCGTACACCATTCTTCTCCTGTTGTGTTTAATTATAAAAACCCTCTTTCGATCGGAGAGCTTGTGGTAGGCCATCGGGCCTACCCGCCTCGGTGCGACTCGCAGTCGATGGAACAAACTCCCTTCAAATTCTGCCCTCGGTGCCAAGCGAAGTACCCGCGCACAGACTCACACTGAGTGTGTAACCTGGGCTTGTCTACTGAGCATAGTGAACAGGACTGCGACACGTGCCAGGCTTTCCGCTCCAAGAAGATGCCTTGCGACCGTCAGGCTCGAAGTCGCGACATTCAGAGTCAACACACAAGTTCTATTCCGGAGCTCTTCGGACCAGAATTGGATGAAGAAGCCGGCGACGCTATCGGGGCCAAGGAGGAACAGGAACTGATCTCCATTTCCGAGTACGGCTCCGACCAGGATTAAGACATCCCGCATGAACAGCATACTGTAAGTACAGAATCTCCCTCGCCCGACATCCATCTCAACTGAAAAAGAAGGCGCCGGACCAACCCGCGCCCTTGGGCCCCGGTCGGCCCGAGACCACGCTTCTGACGCCCCGCCTTCGGGCTCGACACCGAAGCCTGCATAAAAACCTACCTGCTCCGAAAAGCCCCACTCTAAATCGGGCACCGAACCGAAACCTTCGGGATCGAAACCAAAGTCCGGCTCTGAAGCACATTACTCGGCACCGAAACATACTTCGTATCCAAAGATACCAACTCCGAAAATGTCGGCTTCGAAACCTTCTGCGTTGAAACAGACTGATGTACCGAAGTCACTAAAAAAGCACAGTTTTGACGATCCGCTCGATAAACCGGACCCGAAACAGAAGGTGTTGTATATTAATCCTCAGACTGGACATATTACGACAAAAGTGACTCTAAAAAGAAGGACTGATGCAGAAGAGGAATATCATATTCCTTTGAAGAAGAGAACTGTTGGAACTGACCCTTCCCCTCCTCCTCTTCCTCCTACTCTTCCCTCACCCCCTTCTCCTCAGTTTCTACCTGTGCCAACATTCACCACCACATACACCTGACAATCAGGATGATGGGGATGGCAATGGGGATGATGATGATATTCAGCCTATACCTAAAGACCAATGGGACTACTATAACACTAACTCTCTCACAGGCAATGATCCTGACTTATACCCAACCAAGTCATCTCCACCGGACGACAGTGTAGGCTACATTGAATTGCTGGGAAGGGCAGCTAATTACCATGGGGTGCTGCTCCACAAAGAGTTTCTCGAAGAGGATTTCCTCTTTGAAACCCTTAGCAGTGCACAAAAATAATCACACACGTTACCCATGCTCAAAGGGCTGATTGGGCATGTAGACGATATCTTTAATGATCCTGTCAGGGCACGTATACTTACCCCTAGGGTAGATAAAAAATATAAGTCAGCACCATCCGACCCAGTCTTCATAAGGGGACAATTACCATTGGACTCATTGGTGGTGTCCAACGCACGCAAAAGGGCCAACTCCCAAACTACAGGAGATGCTCCACCCCCAGATAAAGAATCTAAGCTTCTTGATACTTCTGGGAAAAGGCCTCTCAGGCAGCAAACTTCTGGCGCATATCTAACACACAAGCATTGTTGGCTAGATACTACAGTGCACACTGGGACGAAATGGAACAATTACTCCAATTTCTACCCCAAGAACATGGAGCTAAAGCGCAAGACCTAGTGAGGGAGGGATGACTTATCTCAAATAATCAAATCAGGTGTTCCCTAGATGTTGCTGTCACAGCTGCCAGAGTGGTAAACACCAGTGTCCTGTTAAGAAGGCACGCCTGGCTTCGCATATCTGGGTTCAAACTTCCATACTAAATACACCCTTTGATAAGGAACACTTCTTTGGCTCAGTGTTAGATTATTCACTGGAAAAGATGCAAGACCCTGAAGTGGCCATACCCATGGGAGCCCTTCAGTCAACACAAGGCGTGGTTCCTTTCGGGGCTCATTCTATCAAGCAGGGTCCAAAAATACTTCCTCAGAGACTACATCCACCTACAAGGGCAATAACCAACCCTCTGGCTCTAAATATTACTTCAGAGGGGGTTACAGAGGAAACAACGGCAAAGGCAGAGGTAGAGGGACAACCACACGTACCTACCCCTTGAATACAAAACAGTGACTTACCTATACTTCATCCCGATCATTTAACACCAGTCGGGTACCAACTCGGCAGTCAATAACAACAGACAAGTGGGATCTTGTATCCTTGGGGAATGGCGATGGCGATGTCTGGTCCCGAGGTGGTGTTGGTTCATGTTTTGGTGAAGAACGCTACGTCCGGGGTGGTGCTGTCGAGGAGGTCCCAGATTTCAGTGGCGTGTTTGTGGAGGGATCGGACGTTGAGGAGGATGCTTTGCAGGGTCTTTCGTTCGGTTGTGGTCTTGCGGGCGGGTTGCACCGGGTCCGTGGTCTTGGCGTTGCTGCAGGTGTGCCGGCAGCGGTGACAGCTGAAGGGTCCGTGAGTGTCGGCTGGTGATGCTAGCTTGCAGTTATTGTTGCGTCCTGGGTTGAGAGTGTGGAATGCCGCTGGGTCGTAGCGTTGGCGTTGAGGAGGTCAAGGGTTCCTGGCGCTGGTCGCGGACGGGTGCAGACGGGCTTGCCTTTGGGTTGCCTTGGACACGCCAGTGGTGCGCCCGCTGCCCGCTTCCACTGCGGAGACGCGCAGTGGCTGCGCCCGCTGCCCGCGTCCACTGCGCTGACGCGCAGTGGCAGCCATTAAGTAGGGGTTGGGGAGGGCTGGACAGCTGGGAGGCGGGGAGGGGTGCTGGATTGGGCCAGTCGCGTTGGTCGTGCTGGGGGGGAGGAGCCGCAGAGGCAGCAGCGGCAGGGAAAAACAGGCAGAAAAGGCAAAAAGAGAGGAAAGATTGAAAATGAGGCAGTGAAAGGTGCAAGAAAAGTGGGGGAAAGACACAGAAGGAGTGTGAGAGGGGATGTAGTTTAGTTCCTATTTCCCTTATAGGCTCTGCGCATTGGAATAATATACACTATAGTTTTTACATAGGACTAAGGTCAGTATGCCTCTGTCGAGTATATTAAACTTAATTACTTGTGTGCCAGCTAACTCAGAGGTCACTAGAAACTTCTCGAATAAACAAGAAGGGAGTAGTTTCTGACAACCGCATAAACATGACAACTTTGTTTCCCTTAGAATCAGAACTTGTCTCAGAATTGTAGAAACAATAGATAAGTTTCACTCAGTCAATCGTGCATGCTTAGTTTCTTCAGAGTTGCACAGAAATAGATAGACGGGTGTTTCAATAAAAGGATTTATTGAACAGTCTTGTTTCTCATGTAAGAGATATTAGCTGTTACAATCATTAGTAAGCAAGATATAATACTCTCAGCGCAAGTAGTAAGAAGAAATAATACTGCAATAGCATAGTCTTTTAACTATGACATATATTCATATATAAATACATAAATAACACAGGCTAAAAAGTGAATACTCGTCTGATGCTTCTAAATAGTTCTACCCCAGTGTGCCTAACGTAAGTGTAGTACAAGGTAAGAAGTAGGTGCTGTTTTCTATAGTATGAAATATACTTGGTTTATATGCCAAGAGTCAGCTCCATACCTTAGAATGAGAGTGGTGGGAATCTTTTTCCGAATCTCAAACTTCCAACACCCAGCGAAGGGAGTCAGAGCACTGGAAGCTGGATTCTCTGTGAGCAGGGATGACAGTGTCTGGTCAGTGCGTCAGGCGGGGACTCGAGTTCCTTCCGAACTTGCCGTGGCGAGCTGTGCAGTCGAGCCATGGTTTGCCATGGTAAGGGAAGGTATATTTATACCTGAAAAGTACTTAGGAATGCTAGCATTGACGTAAAGTTGGGCAGAGGAAGACGTCATGAATGAAGCCTTAAGGAATAGTAGTTCATGCATAATAGATGAGTTCCTGGAGAAATCAATAATCCTAGCTAGGATAAGTCCCGATAGCTTAAGGGTCTGGTTTCTAAGAACTCGTTGTGATGGGATGGACGGATGTAGGTGACCATGCCTGTATGTGGATAGCATGGCTAATGCCTAAATAAGGTCTGGGATTCTATGCCTAAATAAGGGCAATGCGAATTATGCCTATATAAGGACATGATTTAGGAAAGCCTATGTACGGGCATCTAAATCGAAACACAACACCCACTCCATTGACGAATGATCGATATTACTAAATGCTAAACATCACAATGCCAAACATATAAAATTGAGTACCACATGTTGCTAAAAACATTTGTAAAAGCATACTAAAATAAGTCTTTGTCAAAAACTTTTGCTAGACATGAATTGCAAAGGTGCTGTACATATTCAAAGCAATGTTAAATTCTAAGCATACGTTTACAGTAAACGCTAAATGAATGAACATAAATATATACAGTGATGAAATGGCTCACGAATACAGAAGAAAAGGTCAAAGCCATTTCATGTCATGATACATAAATGAAATTGTGGTGAATAAAGGTGACAGTGTGTCCCTGGCAGTGTTCAAAGAAGTCTGTTCTCTATAATTAGTTCTACTGTAAGCAGATTCCTTTGCCAAAAAAAGAAAAATTCAAATTTAGAAAAAAAAATTCATCGTATGAAAAAGTTCCAAGGTTTTGCCTTTGTTTTGAAAAATGAAGGCCAAATTCATAGCTTTCCCGGTACACTGTGAGCCGAATCAAAAGTTGGTGTAAGGGACTGGTGACAACATGAAATCCTCTATTCCTGTAGACAAAAGATCGTCTACCGATGTCGGTGATAGTTGGAATACCTCGTTTAGAAGATTAACTGCACATAGATGTGAAGCATCGCCAGTAGCAATGTTCGTTTCCGATGTTACCTGTGTGCCTGTTGATCCATCTCGTACCTCAGCAGTAGCATGTTGCGTCTGTGAGATCTCAACGAATGCCGTCATCAGGATTGGTAGCCTCTTGGGACAACACAGAGCATGGGCTGTTATCGGGTCCAGCAGCGTATCGATATCAGTTGCCATGACTGATGGGAGTGTTAGACAGATGTCTAGCACGCATTCTTCACCGCAAAGCAGACAGCGTAGAACAGGTAAGTTACAATCTTGCCAGATTGGTCTGAATGACAGAAACCATGTGGTATTTAATTCTCGTAGACGAGGTAAACCCAAAAGTTGTACTATGCGCTCACAACACTTCCTCTCCAGGGGAGCTTTCTCCAAGGTGCTGGGAGTGACGCTGGTGGATTGGCTTGCCATAGCGTAGTAGTAGGAATAAAAACAGGATTCCTGCAAAGAGTGCTAGAATTAGCGACAGACCACCAAACACAAAGTGCACGAAGTTAGGAATGATTCCGAGGACTGCTTGAAAAGGTGTTAACAGTCCTGAACATATGGTCTTAAATACATGCACAATACCGCTCGTATCAGACATGCATTTTCACAGTGTGTATCGCTAAGAAACACTTCACACCCCCCCACTCCAACATCTGTGTGTGTAAAGTAAATCCCAGGATGTCCTGATTTATTCTTTACCCAACCTTTCATATTTGCCTGCTGGCATGTGTTTGAGGCAATACTGAAAATGGAGAGTTGTTTTGCAATGAATAATCCGTTCTGTAGCCGGTTTTTCTGCTACCGTAAATGACAATTTTTCCAGTTTTTCAATGCTCAGCACTGTATACTTTGCTCCCCTTTGTGCCAGTTCGATCTGTTTATCAGTGAGATTGTAATCCGAAAACAGAGAAGACGTGTTGATGAAACGCCATGGCACATAGTCTGCACGCAAGTTTTGTAGCGTCCAGCCTAATAACCGAATAGAACGTAATTGATACTGGCCTTGTCGCAGCGGAACCAAATCTTGTTCTATAATGTCTATAGCAGAGGATACAATGTTGCCCAGTGAATATATCCTGGATGACAGTCGTTAATCCATTGTCGACCACAGTGAGAGATTTCTCTAAATTAATATGATCAATTTCTCGTATTCTTTCTGCGGCGAGTAACCTTCCATATTTCATTATAAGCAGCATAGATGCCGGCATATATGAAACGTTTTTGACGCGGTTTTCTTGGACATAGCAAGAATTCCCTAAGGTTTGCGTCTTCTTTAAGTAAAGATTAGTGTTGTTTCACATCCTCCTCTAGTGTAGATGTCTGTAGCCAATCAAGGCATAATTTTCCTACAATGTATGTTGTTACTACCCCTGGATGCTGTCTTTGAACATAGCGTTGGTCTGGCCTATTGATAGTAAAACCCTGTATTTTCTTTAGGAATATTTCTTGACAGATGTTTGTATCTGTGGGCCAGAGCAACGATTTTTTCCATTCGTAATCTGATCTGTTGTTTTGTAAAACTGTGTCTACTGTCACCGCTCCCTGTTCAGTGCTAGTACTAGCTAGAGTTGGTACAGAAGGTGTGTTCATGTCTTTGATCTTGGCTAACCCAAGGCAAAACGTTTGTTGGACAGTGTCATTCAAAAACATTATTTGCTGTGGGATGATGCAGGCTCTAAACAAAGCTTCAATTCCCTGCACTTGCCAGTCTTTTGTACCCCAGACAGATTTTGTGTCAATTGTGTTTTTGCAAAACTCAAAACCCTGTCTAGACAGTTGGGCAATAAAGGCTACAGAATAAATCAGTTTCGTATTGGTTAACATATTTTTCGTTCCCGTTTTGTTCACATTTTTAAAGTAAAACATTTCTGGATTGGATGTATTGTACCCTGAAAAATATGGGAACTTCATTGCAAACGTTTTTGAGCTATCCTTTGGTGGTGTAGGACAATGTTCCCATTGGTTATACATAAATACATTTCTAGGTGTTGCAGATTTATGCAAGAAATGATGACCATAGTGGTTGTAACAAAAAGCTGTTCATAATCTGTTGAACCCTCTAAGTATTCGTGGTTAGGGAATGCAGCAGATCTTTCTAGATCAGACATCATGTTATTAACAGTCTCAAAGTCCCAATCATCAGAATAGGTACTGGAAGCAATAAAGTAACTTAATGAAATTTTAAATAAGTGTGGAATCTTCAAAAGTTCTGAGGGGCCGAATATATCATAATACGTTTTGTCCCAAACTGCACCATCTTGTATAGGAACGGCTGTGATGTTCACTGCTGACAAGTCTCTTGCTTCACGATGGGATGATTTGTGTGGTTTCAAAAGTAAGTTCACATTTTTACTTTCTGTGTCCAAGTGAATATATCTTCCATTTATCAGCAGAAAGAAACGTATTCCAGAAATGATCCATAGTTCAATCCATGGTGAAACCAGATGAGACTTTTCCAGGTGATGAAAAAAGTCTTGTGCTTGTTCTTTGAAAGTTCTTTTGACTGGCGTTGTTTCAGGCTCGCTTGGATCCTCAGAAAACGTATCAAAGTTAATGAAATAGCCAGAAGCAGTTCTGTCAATGGTTGAAATTGCATCAGGATTCGTTGAAATTGTTGGCACCAGTTTATCACGTGTTACGTTGGTGTAGACAGGTATATTCGGACAAACTGTTATTTGGGTTTCAAGAGGAATGAGTTCCATAGCATTGTTGCTTAGTCCTTCATTTCTTACTGTTGAACTCTCAATGGTGATGAGTCTTTCAGTTTGAACCTCTTGGATAGTAGCTAGAGGAGTGCGTCTGCTACTTGGTCTGAGTCCACATGGCCTACTGCTTAGTATTGGCCCCATAGTGTGGTTTGATGAGGTCGATGGACACAAATCTTTTCTCCTTTTTATCAGCAAGGGGCGGCAGAAGTACTGTTCTTGTCCCGTGGATGGCTAGGACAGGTACTGGTTGTCTGTAAGAAGGCCCAAATTCCTTCTTGTCTGCAATCTTCTCTCTGACTAGATCCCCAAGCTTTGGGATCCAGACAGGCCTTGCTGGGACGGCTGGATTTTCCCCAGTGGTGGTTGGCTTCAGGAACACGTTGCTTTGTTTCGATCTTAGTTCATTTAAGTCCTGTAAGACAGCCAAACGATCTTTGATATCAAATGGTTTATTTTCCACCACTGTGCCTTTACATTAGAGATCAGGAACCCACATTCTTGTCCCAAATAGGACCTCATATGGAGTTACCCCCCCTAGAGAACTTCTTGTTTAATGAGCATTGGACCCCATAAAGATGTTTAACCCACCCATCACCCGAACCTCATACTCTAGCTGTTATAGACCGCTTTATGTCCCGGTTTTTCCTTTCCACAACAGAATTTCCCTCGGGATGGAATGAAGAGGAGTACCGCAATGCAACGCCCAAACTGGCCATGGCTTCTTTGTAAGCCCGAGAGCTAAACGGAGGGCCCTGGTCAGAGTGTAGCGTGCCTATTGCGTATGTGCGCAAATCTTTTATAACAGTTCGAGTGTCAGCCGAGCACTGAGGCCACATCCATAGGAACCTTGAGCACGAATCCACTGCGACCATGATATATATATATATATATATATATATATATATATATATATATATAGTTACCATCCCTTTGCAAGGGACCGCAGTGATCCAGGTAAACACAAGCTAATGGTTTATCTGAGATTAACAAGGGCGTCTGCGCAGGACGTTTTACTGTAGAGACTTTAATCTTTTGGCATATTTCACATTCCAAAACATAGTTCTTTGTCTGTTTCCTAATGCCGGGCCACCAATATCTCTGTTTTAATAACGATACTATGGCGGAAACACCTGGATGGGCAGAGGCTATCTCTTCATGTGCTGCTAGGATTAGTCCTAATCTACGTTCCATGTTTGGAATTACCCTATCCCCCACTCCAGGGATTCGAACAAACGGAACGTTGTTCGCATCAATTATGTACGATCATTTGAGTGGAAATTATTTAGGTAACGCTGCACCACTGCCATTGCTTGATGCATTGACAGCCAACAATATCTCACTGTCTATTTTCGTTTTTGAACGAGTGATCGCAGCTACGGAAGCCGTTTGCACAGCCCACTTCACGGCTTCATCAGCCAATGAATTCCCTGTAATGTGAACACCATCACGTTGATGAGTCAGCGTGTGTATCACGTGAGTGCTTTGTAGTTCGTTTCGCAACTGAACTACTTGTACCCAAAGCGTTTTATGGTTTATTGTGCCACCTTTTGCATCTTTGAAACCATTTTGAAGCCATTTCTGTAAATATTCATTATATGATTGAACACAGTAAAAAGAATCGCACGCTATAAGTGTGGGAAATTCGCGATCCGTATTTTGAAGTGCCTATTTGAATGCTTGTAGTTCAGCTCACTGAGCTGTACAATCTCCTAGAGATCGTGTTTTAGTGACCATCGGTCAGAATTTACCATTGTGCATACGACCTTTAACGATCGCGCATGCTGCACTGTAAGCTTGCTTCCTTTCCATAGCGAGTTGTGCTGATCCGTCAGTATAAATTCATACTGGTCAAGAGGGATAATCTCAATAGGCAGAGGACATTCGTGTTTGGATTGCAGGAATGCTTGTGATTTTGAATTAGGATCAAAAACGTATTCAACATCTGATGCAGCAAGAGAATTAACCCATTGTAACCATCTTGGATGTAAAGCTTTTGCATTTGGAATGCTCGCTTTTGTAACTGCCTCTAAGGCTGGTACCGGAGTCACGACAATAATGCGTTTCCCCTGAGCTAGAGCTCTTTCTTTTGCTACTGCGGTTTGATCCGCTGTCAGAATTGTTTTTGTCACAGTGAATCGCATTTCCGCTGGTGTATACAAATGTGATTTGTATGCAATTGGTATTTTTTCACCTTCATTAAAAGTTAATTAGGTGAATCTGATAGAGACTACTAGCCGCAGATTCCTTCACGTAGAATTATCCCCAGGCGTGAGACTGGATCCGGAAACTTTTTGCCACAGCATCACTGCGCGCCGGGAGCGGGGCGACCTCACGCAACTCCGCCCAGGCGTCTGCGTACGTGATGTCAGCGAGGTCACATAAGACCCGCCCCGGCGCGCCCACGTCAGTTTTTTCCTTTTCCGCGTGCAACGCGGTTCTGTTCCTTGCTGCGGGTCTGTTTAAGGCCCTCCTTTCTGCCATTCTTTTTTGGTTGGAACAGTGTGCGAATACCTTCGGGCTTTAAGACTTGCACGTTTTGTGAGAGTCTTATGTCGGCGACGGACACTCACCTCATTTGCATGTGGTGTTTGGGGGAGGATCACGGCACCTCAGATTGTGCGGCGGGCCAAAAATTGAAGCCGAAGTCGCGGCGGGAGCGCCGCATGAAACTTCCATCGGCGCGTCTCTCCAGCTCGACGTCCTCCCCTCTGCTCCGGCCGGGGTCATCGTCCTCGCCTTTCTCCGATGTCACGTGAGCGTCGCTCCCCAGTGGGTAAGTGTCACAGTTCGTCCCCGGGGGCTGGTTTCCGGCCTACCTGGGGCGTGGATGCTCCGCGGGTGATGCGGCTTCGCGTGTCGTCCTATCCACCGTTTCCCGGTGTTGGGGCATCGAGAGTCCAGATGGAGACTTACGCGGCGGCTTTGCTGGCCTCTCTGGCGTCTCCTCCTCCTTCCCTTCCTGGGGCGTCGGCGGATCCCTCGCCTTGTGCAGGGCTCTCCGCGGCGCCTCCGGTGACTCCGGCCCCGGCGCCGACTTGGTCGGATCTAGGCTTGGAGGATGTGGTACTGTTGGGGTGCGGCTCCTCTGGGGCACCTCCTTCAGGCCACGGCATCTCTGCCTCGCCGCAAACCACTGCGGGGGTCCCTGTGGTGTCGCGGGAGGTCGCATCCCCGAGCCACCCTCGGGCCCTTGGCAGGGTGGTCCTGTTTAAGGCCGAGGTGACGCCGCTACAGTGCCGGCAGCAGCTGGACCGTGTGGAGCCACAGGGGTCAGTGGCCCCTCCTCATCCCGCTCCGGGTCGAGGGCAGACCCCTTGCCCCTCTCCGGGCCCCTCTCGTACCTCCCGAGTCGGAGGTTGTATCGTCCCTGGCGCCGCCACAGGGGTTGCCGGGCGACCTTCGCGTCCCCGGACCCATCCTGTTCCCCCACGCAGGTGGTTGCCTCGGCAGGGGTCGGGCCGGCTCCAGCTCTACTCCGGTCCCCGCTCCGGTATACCGGTGCGGGGTGACTTGGAGGTCCCTTGCCCGGCGATGCCGGATGGCGCCGGTGTCCTGCCTCAAGCAGCGGTCTCTACGGATTGGCGCAGGGGTCGTACCGCGAATTCGTCTTCGGACGCTCCTTCTTCTCCGGAGGCAGGCTGCATATTGGTGTCGTCTTCCCCGGAGACTGGTCGCCGTGTGGTGTCCTTTTCACTGACGTCGAAGGGTGGCTTCCCGCCCTTCCTGAGGCAGGGGTGTTCGTCGGAAGAGTGGCAGGTCCCTCATTCTTCGGCTCCTCCTGACTTCCAAGTCTGGCCCTTGCCCCCCCACTTGGCCTCGGGGATGGCCGCCTCAGTTTGCAGCCGTCGCCCACAGAGGAGTTACTTTCTCCACCGCGGGCTCTACGGATGCGGGTGCGGCTTTCGCTCACGCATGGGTGACCAGGTGGCTCACTTTCCAGCGGACCATCTGTTGAAGGTCCCCCACCAGGGCCCTGGTGGGAGGGAAATCTTACTTCCCTTTGAGGGTTCGCTCCTTTCTGCCTTGACAGGGGCTTGGAGGCGTCCTGCCTCTGGGACCCGGTGCCTCTGCATCGCGTGACCCGGCGTGCCTGTCCATTCACCCCTCAGCCGCCAGCCCCCTTCTGAGGACTGCTTTTCCCTCCCTGCCGCCCCTGTTGGCTCCGCTGTCCAGAGAGGCCCGCTGGCTGGACACTTGGGGACGCAACATTTTCGCCTCGACCAGCGCTGCCCTGCGGGCCCTTAACACCTTGTGTGCGCTGGCTAGGGCCTCCTCCTGTTTGTGGGACTTGGCTGAGTCTCTGGGGTCTGCAGCGTCCCAGGAGTCTGCTCAGGTGGATTTGCGGCACCACGCATTGGATGGCCGAGAGCTTGCGACGTTTATTCTCCGCTCCGCTCTGGATGTCTCTGAGGCGCTGGGCCGGGCCATGGCTTCCTCATTCGCCCTCCGTCGCCATGCTTGGCTTCGGGATGGCATCTTTCCTGAAAATATTCAGGAGAGGCTCATTGATCGCCCATTTGATGGCAGTCTGTTGTTTCATGCCCCGGCCGACTCCGCCATCTTGAAGCTCTTGGCAGGGCTCTGTCCTCCTCCTCCTCCTCCATCCCCTCCTCAGTGACTTCTGAGTTAGGGTTGCTTTTGGGGATTCTTAGGCCGGCGGTTATGGTTGTGGAGTATATTTTTCTGGCCGTTCACGTCCTTCCTTGGGACTTTGGCATTGTTGGCTGCTGGACGGCCCTTTTGTTGTTGTGTGTGAGTTCTGCAGGAGTTGTTGCGCAGACTTGGCCCTAAGATTGGGCCTTCTGCTTTGCTTGGGCTGCTGTCAAGCCTGTAGCGGGGATGCTTTTTTCCCCCGTGGTTCTTTTGTTTCTTCCTCTGCTGCGGAAGTTCTTCAAAAGAGGGTTCCCATATATTGGGACTTCACGTGCCCTATGTGGGGTTATGGTAGCTTTCATATGGCTTGCGCTCTGCTGGAGGTTTCGGGTCGCCTTCGGGTACCTGTTCATGGTGTTTACGTAGGTTGCTTTTGCTTCCTGAGGTCGTGTGCGTGGCCACTCGTGGTGGTGGCCCGGGCTTCTCCTCCTCTCCCTGCTCCCATTCTGCAGTGTGTGGTGTCCCGGTGTTCTCCCTTGCCAAGCGTTGCCTGCTTGGCCTTCCTGGGGCCTTGGGCTGTTCTTCTTGCTTCTGGCAGTGACTGCCGCCATTGTTCTGGCTGGTAGGCTGCTCTCCATCTGGAGTGGGCTCGCCTTCTTCTCCCTAGTTTCCTTGGGCTCTTTAGACTTCTTCTTCTTCTTCTTCCGTCTTCCTGTCCTGGCATTCGATGGAAGCTAAGTTGCCTTGTGGGGGAATGGGGTGCTTCGGCCTCTCCGTCCTTGCCCTTGGTTCCTCTGCTGTGAGTGTACATGCCGCTTCAGCTTTCTTTCCCTCCTACATCCCCTTGGTGTCGGTGGGGTCCTGCTTGTGGGGGTTCCTTTGGCCTGGCAGGGGCGAGGTTCTTCCTGGTCCACAGATCTGGTCCCCTGTGGGGCCCTCTGTTCTGCATTGGCTGGTGGGGTCCTTTCGGAGATCCTCCTTCCCAGGGGGTATTGCTAGGGTATCTATTCTACGTGAAGGAATCTGCGGCTAGTAGTCTTCTATCAGATGTACAAGTTACTTACCTTCTGTAACGATGTATCTGGTAGGGACGATTCTGGCCGCAGATTCCTTCATGGCCCGCCCTTCCTCCCCTGTTCTGTGAGGACCCTTGGGTTGGTCTTCGGTACTCGCCTCCCTGCGGGGTTCTGTGTTTCCTGTGAGTGCCTTCCTTGTTCTTGATGGGTGGCTCTGTCTGGGGGCAGTTCACTCCTCCCACGGTTCTTTGGAGGATGGGGTTTCGGTGCGCCGGTGCCCTGCTGTTCTGGCTACCCCAGGTTTGGGGGGGGGATTGCTTCTATCCTTGTCCTCCCTCCTCTCCCTTCCTTCCATTGCTATCCTCTGGTTTGAGGGTCCTCTGGCCATGTCTTGCCCTTGTGGGTGGTTGCTCTCCAGGGTGTGGTGGCTTGGTGGTTTGCTGTCCCAGTCTGTCTTGGGACTGGTCCCCTTCCTTGCTCAGGATGAGGGGGGTGGGCTTCCTATGTGTGCCGTGACTTTTATGCCTGTTCTTGCCTTCGGGGTACAGGGATGGGAGGTTGTCAATGTGCGGGCAGGGTGGCTGCGCAGGTTTCTGCTTGTTCTTCTTTCCCTGCCCTTGGGGTCTGCGGTGTTGGCACTACCCTGGTGGTGGTGTTAGTCATCGTTTCTTTCCAATTTTTCTGCTTTTCGTACACTGTTCCCATGCTCCCACAGTTTTTTATCTGGTGATTCCGTGTTGTGGTGCGGAAAAGTTCTCCGAAGAAAACTGACGTGGGCGCGCCGGGTCTTGTGTGACCTCGCTGACGTCACGTATGCGGACGACGCCTGGGCGGAGTCGCGTGATGTTGCCTCGCCCCCGGCGGTCAGGGATGCTGTGGCAAAAAGTTTCCGGATCCAGTCTCACGCCTGGGGATAATTCTACGTGAAGGAATCTGCGGCTAGAATCGTCTCTACCAGATACATCGTTACCGAAGGTAAGTAACTCGTACATCTGCATTGACCCGAAATTATTCGGATCACTAAATTGCGTGTATTTACGCGTGTTTGTAAGTGATTTGTTGCTAACATGTCAGATTGTAGTGAACGCAGGATATCTGTGTGTTCCTGTGTCCAATTTTTGTTTTTAAAATCAGGTTTGATTAATTCGTAGAGAGGTTTAACCCTTTCTGCTTAATTTAGAATGTAAGTTCTTCCAAAATTTAGGAAACCTAGAATCGACTGTACATTTTTCAGCGTTTTTGGAGGTTGGAGCAGCGCACACCTTTCTAAAAAGTTAGCTGCCAGGCTTATTCCTTCACTTGAAAGCTCATATCCTAGGAAAAGGACATTGAGATGGGCAATTCTTGATTTTTTTAAATTGAATTTGTAGCCCTCAGAGGCAAAGCCCAGTATAATGGTATTTACCCTGTTCAGGTGCCTATCCAGGTCATCGTCTGTCAGATAGATATCATCAACATATGACAATGCCTCGTCATCATAATTTTGTTGTAACTCTGTTACTCTTGCTGAGAATAACCCCGGCTGTTCTTGAACTCTTGTGGGAGACGACAAAAGTGACGCTGGGTCCCCATTATTGAGAAAGCTGTCAAGTACCTACTTTCAGGTGCTCTGTTTTGACAAAATAAACCATTTGAAATATCAAATGTGGTTTTATACTTTTTTACGCACAATGTTATTCATTAATACTGTACTGTGTGCATTTTGCACAGCAAATGTTTTAGAACAGGTGTTTAGGTGTCTGTAATCCAAAACTAGATGATGTGTTGTCTGGTTTGGAAACAGGAAACAAAGGATTGTTCATCAGTGAGGTGCAGGTTTCAATCACCCCTTGGTATTCAAGTTGATCTAAGATCTCCCTGACCTGTTTGTTTAGCTTCTTGCTTAATTGGGTACTGTCTTTGTGCAGTAGGTTGACATTTTAATTGCATTTCATGGTGAGGCAATTCCTCATCCAATCCTACATGATTTTTGTATAATACTGGGGCCTGGGCTATTGCCCATTTCCTAGCATAAGTATATTTTAAATTTATAGGAACATGGTTGGCGAAGGCTGGCATAATGATGTCTTCGCCATGTGGGCACTCCCTGACAAATTCTGGTGACCTGTCCTGTTCTGCTAGAAGTATATCATAACCCCTTGAAAGTTTTTCCCAAAAGAGTGCTTTCACTTTTCTTAGTATGTCTCCCTCCATTCGGAGTGTTATTTCATATAACCTTTGTGGAGAACTAACCCTGGTGTCTACAGTCTCAACTGTGATGTACTCATTCAAGTCCACTATCTCCAGAAGTTCCTTCAGGTTCTGGCGAGCTATTGTTACTTCTGCTGCACTGTCCAGAATTGTCTGAGCCCATTCTCCGTTCTTGAGTTGTGTTCTCAGAATTTTCGGCATGTCTGATCTTCAGACCTGCTGCCTTTTTCTTAGTGAATTGAGGTTTTGGTTTGTTTTTCTGAACGTGTTGATCGTCTTTGGACTTCACGCGTTGTTCTTTTTTTTTTTTTTTTTTTTTGAAACCGTTTATTGCAATCTCAAGAATATACAAGTATGGGCCTACAACCTTCCGGCCGGCCGCTAAAATGACAGGAGAATATGACATACGTTCAAAAACACTTGGCGTTGCAGAGAAGCAAAATCAGGAGGTATCAACGTCGTGGGCCACATCACTCTGACCCTACAATACGGTTTCATTTTATACAAACAACACGAAAAACCACACCCGCAAGGCAACCCGCAATCGAAAGTAACAACACGTGCTCCCCGAATGGGGGATCCCAGCCATCCACAGGAGTCTAAAGAGGGGAAGGGGAACAGATCGAGGACTGGGGGAACCCTGTGCCCGGGGCTGGGGAGAGGAGTCAGCTAAGGGGACGGAGCTGGTGAGGCAGCAGGCGTCAGTGGTGGCGCGCAGATACCCCCGCGGTAGGCGTTCCAGGGGCCCCATACCTTCACCCATGTCCCAGGCTTACCCCTCGCCACATACACCACCTTTTCTCGGAACATGCACCAATCCATGTGTTCTTTCCAGGCCGACACCGCCGGGGGCCTCTGGGATCCCCACAGTTGGGCAATGTCACGCTTAGCTATCCTATATCCCAGAGTCACCCATCGTGTCTGCGGAACCGAGTAGTCAGTTGGTTCCCACACATTCAGCAGGCATCTCCTCGCTTCAGGCAGCAGCGCGACATGCGTAACCACTCGCAGGACCTCATGCACACCACGCCAGAATCGCTCCACCTTCGGGCATTCCCACAAAATATGCTAAAAAGTCGCCAAAGCACCACACCCACGCTTACACAACCCATCCTCAGCATAGCCCATACGCAGAAGCCTTGGCCCCGTCATGTAAACCCGGTGGAGTATCTTAAGCTGGACGAAGCGAAGGCGAGCCGGTATGGCCACCTCCTTCGGAGAGGCCACCGCGGAAATCCAGTCCTCGTCATCCAACTCCAGCCCATCGGCAACCCAAGCCTCGCGGAGGCCAGTCAGCAAGCCCGAGCGGTCATTAATCAATTTTTTGTAAATAAGGGAGATCGTGCTGTCCGGAACGTGGCCATCCAGCACTCTATCCTCCAGGGGGGAAGACTCCGGGATGGAGGCGACGTCTGGGAAGACGGAGCCCAGTGCGTGACGGACCTGCAAGTACCGAAAGTATTCACTGCCCTGCAGCTGAAACTCCGTCTGCAGCGTCTCGAATGTTTTAAATCCCCCCCTCGTCCAGAGATCCCCCACTTTACTGATGCCTATCGTGTCCCACTTCTCGAAGCCCTTCGAGGTCCACAGGGAGCCCAACCTCTCAGACGCGTACAACGGTGATGCCCGGGTCAAACGGTCCTTCCACCCCATACACGCGTTGTTCTTTGTGATCTGACCGTCCTCTTCTTTCGGATGTCTGTGAAGATGTCTTAAAGGTACGAGAAGAACGTGTATCAGTATCTTGATACCTGTCAGGTTTTGTCAAATTATCCCTATTTCTGAGGTTATACCTCTTTTCAGAGGGCTCCTTTTGAGGAGACCTACCCCGGGTTTGAGAGCGTTTCTCTTTTGAATGTTGTTTGTTATTTTCCCACTTCTTTTTAGAAAATGTAGGATTGTGTTTAATTGAGTCCTTCTCAGGACCTTCAGACAGTTGTGGTTTAACTGGTTTTCCACCTAAACTGTCTCTGCCTAATTCTTCATAGGATTTTTCTATTATTCTGGGTAGTTCTTGTTGATGTTCTGTTACATCAAATTCCCTTAATCGTTGGCGGCTTGCCACTGCTGCTGCCTCCTCTTTAATATTAGAAAATATTATTGTTGAGACCTGGTCGAAGTTTTTTTTAGTAATTTCATACCTAAATTCAGAGCAGGCTCTGCCCGGTATTCATTTTGAATTTGTTTTAGGACATCAGGTATTAACGCAAATGACGGAATACCATGTGTTTTAGTATAGATGGCAGCAAAGACTGTGCCCAAGTGGTGCAGTCTTCCAGATGTGGTGTGATCCTCATTGGTAGACAGATTGTTAGGATTCTGTGTTTCTCATAAGGGCTAGTATTAGGAAATACTGCTTCGATTTGAGTAATTTTTTGAGCTATCCAGAATGGAATTTGTTCATGTTTTGTGGACATTTTACTCATGACTGCGTGTAACGTCTGTGGAGTAATTTTGTAGTGTATTCCCCTGATGAGGGGTTTGATTTGAGTGAGTAATTTCTCGTCTGACATTGCTTCAATGTCAGGATGAGGTGTATGTCCGGCTAAAATCGGCCATGTTGCTCCTGGTCTACCTAGTTTTGATTAAAAAAAACAAACCCTCTCCAGCAGATCCTACATATGTTAAAAGTCAACTCATACCAGACTCTCTAGTGATAGTCCCTACTCATAAGCAGGCAAACTCTCAAACAACTGGTGAAGCTCCCCCACCATACAAAGAGAGTAAATGTATAGGTGCTGCTGGTAAAAGGGTGGCAGCCCAATCAGCCAACAATTGGAGAAACTCCATTGGGCTCTTGTTAAGGCACACTTGGACGAAGTGGAGGAGATAATACAGCACTTCCCAGAAGAACATGAATAAAGAGAGTACCAAATTGCATCGGGGGGAAAGTTTTCCCTAATACTCATATAAGATATGCCCTGGATGCAGGGGTATACATTCCAGCCTTGTACCAAGACGACATGCCTGGCTAAGGGTATCTGGCTTCAAGCCAGAAGTTCAGCAGAACTTATTGGTCCTTCTCTTCGATGGAGAACATCTTTTTGGGCCACAGGTGGATACTCTCCTAGAAAAGATAAGAAAAATAAAGAAACAGCAAAAGCAATTGTAGCCCTCCAAACATAATCAAATTTGAGCTCCTTTCGACTCTCCAACTATCGTGGAGCATCTAAAACAACCTCTACTGAGACATCCGCCCTTATAATAAAACATAAAATCGAGCATCTTCTCCTAGAGGATACAATAGGGGATCCTATAGAGGAAACAATCATAGAGGCAGAGGTAGAGATGGTTTTACCAAACCCTCCACCACCAAGCCTTTCCTCGCCCCAGATCACACAGCACCTGTCGGGGGAAGACTACAGCCATTCCTTTCCGCATGTGAATATCCAATCAATGTGTGTTGGATATTATTCAACATGATTATTGTCTGGAGCTCACTCCAACACCCCCAAACATTCCACCTTGCACCCACAGAATGTCAACAGACCATCAAAAACTGCTGAAATAGGAAATTCAAGCTCTACTAAGCAAAGGGGCGATAGAACTTGTACCATTACAACAACAGGGCACAGGGTCTAAACCCTTTACTTCCTTATACCCTATAAGGACAGGGCTCTAAGACCCATTCTAGACCTCTAAACATGACGTCATATCACTTCTGCAACAGGCATGACTGCATTAGATCTAACAGAAGCATTTGGTCACATTCCAGTTCACCCAGTACACAGGTAATACCTCAGGTTTGCTTTCAACGGACAACACTTTAAGTTCAAAGTGCTTCAGTTTGGGGATACATATATGATATATATGTATTAATAGGTTTGTATTCATATGTGTGTGTTTTAATATATGTATATATGTGTGTGTTAATATATATATTAGTTATGCAAAGTGAAATCATACACATATAGTAAGCTGTGTAACACATGTGTTCAGAACTAAAATCCATTGCAATAATTGTTGATTGGTCCTTACACCCCTCAAAAGTGAAAGTTGATTATGATATTGGGTTCTTTAAATTGATGGCTTTTGGACGGTATGTACTGGAGGTCAGTAGGAGAGCATGGTCTTCTGCGCAAGAGCCTGCTAGACCAGTCATTTATTGTTTGAAAACCTCCAAACGCACCAGGACATTTTGTATTTATATGTAGAATAGGAAACCTAGTAACCTGGGAAAAAATAGCTCTCCATATTTGCCAAGCTGAACATCAATTAAACTGTTTGTGTTCATTAATCTTTTTTCTTTTTCAGGCGCTGTTATGAGTTTTTAGAGTTACTTTTACAAGAATGGCAAACACATTCACTAGAAAGGTAAGGTCTTAAAAAATCCTGCCTTCATTTTTTCAGGTTTCTACTTGCAGCTAGTATTTATTCTGTGAGAAATTAAACTGATTTAGGGACTGAACAATGTAAACACTAACTTGGCAGTCCAAAATGATATTAATTTGATCCTCGATTTTGTTTGTATGGTCATGTGCAGTTTTACTGACATTAAACGGAGTTGTTTATAGTTCTGAGACCTTCTCTTTCCTAGCTTGGAGTATATCTAGGGGTAATCCTTTATGTGCAGTTTTATAGTGGTCTGATTTTTGGTCAGATCTATCATGCTGAAGACTGTTAGGCAAGTGTATGCTATTGGGTTTGGTTGGAAAATGCTGGTTTATAGACTGGTCTCAGTACTCGAGTTGTTGTGCCTGGTGTTTGAAGATGGGGGTGCAAAATGTGGAAGGATACCATCACAAGCCAGTTCATGGGTATGCACTGAGAACCTATGACTTACAATATTCGTGTGATAGTAGTTTACAGGCAAGAAATGCATATGCGCTTTGGTATCTGAACAGACATTCCATCAACTTGGCCAAACTCAGGTTCTGCTTTAGCTCTTCAAAACTTTATCACCTACATATTCTGAGGTTATTCTGAGCTGGAGGTCTGGAGCAACAGCTTATGGCACTACAGATTCAAACAATTAGTCAGCTATAAAGCATTCTTCTGAAGTAGGTGGCTTTACTAATTTGCTTAACTGTCTGTTGGCCATCCCCTCCTACATCACCTCCAGGTAGACGTTTGTTGGTAATAAGAAACGTTTCAGTTTTTGGAGAGAAGAATATTATGGCAGAGTTTGCTGTGTGATTAAGGGCTCTTGTCAGTGGTTGATCCAGATGCCTGTAGATTTTACTTCAGATGGAAGAATTAGGTTCAAACCAGCAAATTGACATTTTCTTAATGTTTCTTTGTTGAATTTGTGGAAAGAAGAATTCGAATTTCTCTGGCTTTAGTTTGAGGAAGTTGGCGGTTATCCAGTCTGACAGTGTTTATAAGGAAGTTTTCATGATGTGGATATCTTGGGGAGAATTCTTTTGCAAGTGGATCTGGAGATCATCAGCATAGTGGTGGATTTTAATATCTGTCTCTTCTATTAGATCTTGCAGTAGATCTTTCTAGAGACTCATTAACCACTGGTGATCTTTGTTGGGTTAGAAGTGGCAGGACCAAAGTTAACCAGTTCTTTGTGGCTGGTGAGGAATGAGGTAAGCAAACTGAGGATTTTTCTTTGCAAGCATAGTGGAATTTGATTATTTTGAGAAAACCTTGGTGGAGGATGATACCAAAAGCTCCTGATAGGTCGTGGACAAGTAGACATGTGACACCTTTCTTCTGTTATTAAATGTACGTTGTTGAATATTTTTCTACACAAATATGTGCATTTACTTAGTGTGTTTTGGTACTGCAGACCTTGTGGAAGTGGGCTTGATGTGGTTCCAATAGATCGTTGTTGATAGTAAACTAGATTGTCACTTCTGAGGACAAAGTATACTTTGACTATATTTACATGTCAGCCAACACCTAGGATATTGGACTGCCATTTCAGCTCTGTTGTGATGTTTAACTAGACTGACAACCTACCTACCAAAAGCTCTTGAAACAATTTGTTCACCTCTTGCTGGATAAAATTCCCAAGCTCTGCCAGTTTATGGAGCAGTAGCATAGCTATTTCATTCCCAAACATGTGGGCATTAAACACATGGATTCTGTAAAATTTCGTTTTGACCCTGTGATTGACAAAATTCTTATTTGCTATGTACAAGACTCATTTTTCAAGTCGCGAAAAGCTTTTCTGAGTTGTAAAGTGGATTTTGTGACCTATTCAGAATTGCTGTCTGAAAGGGGCAAGAAAGGGACTTTAAATTGCAATACGTAACCTCAAAGGAGGTGGGAACTGATTTGCAAAGCACAAGGGATCTTCTTGCAATCCTTTCCCTATTAAGAATCTGTTTGACAGCTTAAGATTAGAGGCAGTGGTCCTTCTGAAGTATTCTCAAACAGTAAAAATAGGAACTTTTATTGTTTAAAAGCAGCACTACTTCCTTTAGGAAACTTTGGCTGCGTTTAAAAAAACAACAACAACAAAAGGTTTTCTATCAGGGAATGCGTAAACGGGGATAGTTGTCTGCTACTCCTTGCAAGCCACTATCCCAGTGTTTGCAGCCAGTCGCAAAGAGTTGCAAATTGCAACCTTGGTAGTGAATATTAATGAGGCTGGTCTTTATTCGACTACCTGCGCATGGTGATTTTGCCAGTTGACCCAGTAGTACATAATTTGGTTTGTAAAAAACATCTGTGCGCAATTTACGGTCACTTTTTGCTAATGGAATCTTTGTGCATCTGGCCCTTGGTGTTTTCCATACCAGTTAAAAATGTCGTATCCATCATTTAGCTTGCAAAAGAAACTGCATCTTTATGTATACTGTAAATTGCTTCCCAGTCAGCCTACAATAATAAGTAGACAATTGATTCTCCACTAGGAATTGATCACTAAGAAAAACCTTGCTATCAGTGCTAAACCTATGGTACCCCATCTTCTGCTTTTGTTTTAATGTATTATTTCATGTGAACAACATCCAGATGTTCTCATGCCATATTGAATGCAAGCCTGTACCATATCTGCAAAATTTTGTTAAACCCAAGATGTTTGTTATGTCTGGGCTATGCTTGCGTTCCAGTCAACTTAACAAGTAGTGAGAGCTGTGAATATTTTAGTGAGAGTCAGAAAAAATCCAGTTGGTCTTCATAGTCAATACTTTTTGGTTGCATTTACAATGAAAGTCAATAACTTTAACATCAGATTTCCGAAATCATTTGCATTATTGTTCCAGCTTCATTAAACCTGCATTGAATCCTTTTGAGCTTACACCTAAACCTGTTAAACCTCGGTCTGTTCCCCAAGAGTTTGCTTCACTGGAGATCTGACTTTCAGAACAACTCAACACATATTTATTCACAGCCAAACGCAGAAGATATTTTCTCGAAGAATCCTGCAACAGTCTTTTGTTGTACAGATGTCCCTGGATCATAATCAGTCCTTTGGTAATTAGGTCTCATTCCATTTGGAGATAACTTCTGTCTGCAAAGTTAATTTTGGTTGAGCCTCTCTCATCTTTCTGTAAACACTGAGGAGAACGTCTTTGCTTACCAAGTTTCTCTGATTTATTTTCTTTGCAAGGATGTACTCATTGACATTGAATTTTAAGAAGATTCCTCCATGAAGGAGACCAAGTGAGAAATGCATACTTGGAATGTCTCTGGCTTTTAGTTTCAAATACCGCATTATTAGGAGCTGAGCAGTCTGAAACTGAGTTGCGATAGCACTCTACAGCATCATGTGTACATTAATACATAGTTGGCTGTGCATATCTGCCATAATGAATTTCCCCAGCACGTCTTCAAACTCACAAATATATTGTTGATCATAATCTTAGTAGAATAAATGTCTAATGCCTTTCATTTGAATCACTCTGGCCTGGAAATATCTATTTTATAGTTATAAGATTGAATTGTGCAGGTACCAGGTTCAGTTTACATTATGTCTGCTTTTCCATTTTTGACTAATGAGTTATTTAAAACAGTGCAGTTATTGAAGTCATGGGAGCATGACAATTCCTATTCAATAAAGGGAATTTCCTGAATTCTTGAAGTTTTTAATTCCTTGTCAGATACAGAAAATGTATTCTGGTAGGTATACTTGCATTCTAATTTTTTTTGAAAAAAAGACCGTATTGGTGATAAAGAAAACCCAACCTGGTACACAAGCACAAGTATGTAGGGCTGTTAAAAATATGAGTTTCCATATTTGGGACGTCTGTGGATGTTGGTAGAGGTTACGCGTACCTGATTTTTATTTTATTTTAGATAGTAAACATTTAATAATTATGAATCAGGTCAATTGTAGAATAACTGAATTTTAAAATTAACAGCAAAACATACTTTGAAATCATTGAATGCAAGTCAAAGCAGACTAATCAGAAAATATACTTATAAACACGGACTCCAATAGTACCTGTTGTCAAAATAAGTCAAGCAAAGCAAATAGATCGAGGAGTAAAAAATGTATTCGATTGTATAAATGCATTCTGATATTGACAAGAATTTCTCCCCATCTAGGCACATAGCAGTACTAGCAGAAACCATAAAGAAGGGAATCCACGACGCTGACTCAGAAGCTCGCATAGTAGCAAGAAAGTAAGTTTTTAATTAATAGCCCTTGGTACTCTGATAAACTTGTATGCTTTGATAATCTTCTTAGAGTCTATTAATAATGTAGCCCAACTTTATTTTCCTTTTCCAGATCTAATCTCACATATTGTTTGTGACATTTTAATGTGTTCATTTTATTTTCAAACATGTTCCTGGAGGATACTTCCTTTTTGTTTATTTAGCAGTGATAGCATTTTTGAATACCTTTTTCAAGTTTTCCATCTAAGGTATAATTCCTTAGAATGATTCTCCAGAGTATGTTTTTAATCCTTGTTGAAATTGTAGAATGAGCACCATGTATATTTATAAAAAGACTTCCATTGTCAGGAGCGAAAGTGTAGTACAATATGATGCCCATATTTGGCGTTCAGCTTTTTGATATTTGAGATAATACATTTTGTTCTAATGCTTTTATTCATTATCGTGCTTGTTAGAGTTCAGGAGGCGATCAGCCAAGACACTGTGTAGACACGCCCCGGGCGGAGGTTGCAAATGGCATCCACAATGAGAGAATGACTCACTTAAAACTCCGACACTCTTTGAAAGGGGAAAGGGATGGTCTGCCTTTGTGTGCTGAAAGATAAGGTGATTTGGAACTTTGTTCTAATGCCATGCATTCAATCAATCAATCAATCAAAGAGTTCTTGTAACACACGACTTTGCACCCCGGGGGGGTCCCCAGGCCTAGGTCTTCACTTCCGTGGTCGAAGAGCCTTGTCTTGAGCTTCTTCCTGAATTCAAGTGAAGGTCGGGTGCGTAAGTGAAGAGGGAGGTTGTTTCAGGACTTGGCGGTGTGGTAGGAGAAAGACCGACCTCAGCAGCGGTTCCAGCAGATACAAGGGTTGTGGGCCAGGGCGATGAAGGTGGAGTGGAGTTTCCTGTTGGGTCGATGGAACGTCAGGCGGTGGTTAATGTAGGCGGGCCCGGAGTTGTCATGGGCCTTGTAGCCGTGAGTTTTGAGCTTGAGGAGGCATTTTTCTGTACGGGAGCCAGTGGAGGGCTCGGAGGTGTGGAGGTGGTGCTTGTTCTCCTGGGGAGGTTGACGATGAATCTTGCTGCCATGTTCTGGATGGTCTAGAGTCAGTTGAGCAATTGTTTGGTTGTTCCGGCTTAGAGTTTGTTGCGTTAGTGGAGGCAGTTGGAGATGAGGACTCGGGTGAATGTTTTCCTGATGGAGATGGGTATCCAGCGCAAGATCTTGCGGAGAGTGTGAAAGACGGCATTGACTTGGTTCTGCATGGTTAGTTGGCTATCCAAGATGATTCTGAGGTTGCATGCGTGGTTGGAGGGAGCAGGAGCGGGCCAAGTGCGGTGGGCCACCAGGTGTTGTCCCAGAGGGAGGGGTTGTTTTCAAAGATGAGTACCTCAGTTTTCTCCCAGTTGCGCTTCAAGCAGTTGGCCATCGCCCAGTTGGCGATGTTGGACAAGATGTCCTAGAAGTAGGCTGTGATGGTGTCTTCTGTGAGTGAAAGGATGAGCTGCATGTCATCCACCTATGAGATGATGTTGAGTCCGTGGGTGTGGGCGATGTCTGCTAGAGTCGTCCTGTAGGTGTTGAAGAGGGTGTGGCTGAGGGAGGAGCCCTGAGGGACGCTGTAGATGATGTTCTGGGGTTTGGAGAAAAAGGTGGTAGGTGGATCCTCCGTGTTCATCCGGAGAGGAAGGAGGCGATCCATTTGAGAGCGTTACACTGAATGTATGATGATGAGAGTGTGATGGGAGACCGTGTTGAATGCTGCAGAGAGGTTGAGGAGGATGAGGGCTGCTGTTTCCCCTTGGTTGAGGAGGTGTCTGATGTCATTCGTAGCTGTGATCAGGGCAGTCACGGTGCTGTGACTGGCCCGGAAGCCTGATTGGGAGGCGTCAAGAAAGTTGTTCAGTTCGAGGTACTCTGTAAGCTGGGAGTTGATGGCTTTCTCAGAGTTTTTGGCTGGGAAGTGGAGTAGCGAGATTGGCCGAGAACTCATGAGTATGGTGGGGTAGGCGGAGGGTTTTTTCAGGAGAGGCTTGACCTCTGCATGCTTACATGAAGCTGGGAGATGACTGTCGTGTTGGACGTTTTGAGGATCTCTGTGAGGTGGTTGCTAATTTAGTCTCCCCCTAGGTTGCAGATGTGTGGGCAGGAGTCCGTGGGCACATCAGAGTTGATTAAGTTCATAATGGTGGTGGCGTCTAGCGCCGAGAGCTGCTTCCATTCGGCTAGTCGGTGGGTGTTGGTGGCGCCAAACGCAGCAAAGTTTACCATTCGCTGTGGGCGGGATACCTCCGACTCACTAGGCAGGACGATTTCCACGTCAGTAGCCCTTCGGCGCTATGTCTGGCTGTGGTCGACTGAGTTTTCAGGGGCTGTCCAATCCACTCATATGGACATGCCCTTTGATGGCTGTTGCCTATTCGGCGACAAGGCAGACAATGTGCTGGAGTGCTTTAAGGACTCTCGGCCTCTCCACCACCCACCCTGCGCAGTCTGCTTTTTGCCCCTTTCGTGGCTATGGAAGGGGTGCCCCGCCACGTACCGCCCAGAGCCACAGGCCAGCGCAAGCTGTTCACCCCCTGCGTGGCCGGGGATGTGGGAACCACAGCCGAGGTTCTAGGGGCCAGCGGTTGGGCCAGTCCACCACAGCCCCCTCTGCAGCAGCCTCCAAACCCTCCTAGTCCGACCTTTGAGGGCCACCAATCGCCAGTGGGCGGCAGGACTCGCCATCACCTCCCCCACTGCCGCACCATCACGTTGGACAGGTGGGTTTAGCAAATAGTCCAAAGGGGTTACTCCCTCCCCCTCGAGACTGCCTCTCCAATCAATGCCACCTCAGTACCATCGCATGTCTGAGGATCATCAGGCCCTTCACCAAGAGAAAGTTTCGACACTCTTGGCCAAGGGAGCCATTGCGCGAGTTCCTGTCCCAGAAGTAAGTTGTGGTTGCTATTGCCACTACTTTCTAGTGCCCAAGAAGGACAAAGGCCTGCATCCTATCTTGGATCTCCGGAACGTCAACCGCTTCCTCCTGAAGGAGAAGTTCAAAATGTTGACACTAGCTCAGGTCCTGTCTGCCCTCGACCCTGGAGACTGGATGGTAGCGTTGTACTTGCAGGACGCTTTACCTGCAGTGAATGGTAGGCCACAAGCACTTTCAGTTTACCGTGCTCCTCTTTGGCCTTACCAGCACCCCTCGGGTGTTCACTAAAGTGATGGTTGCAGCTCATCTGCGCAGATCAGGGTTTCCAGTCTTTCCCTATCTGTTCCCTATCTGGACGACTGGCTGCTGAAGGCGGGCTTGCCCCAGGTTGTCGTCTCCCACCTCCAGACGACGGCCAACCTCCTTCATTCACTGGGGTTTTCCATCAACGTGCCGAAAAACCTGACTCCCTCTCAGAAGCTCCTCTTCATCGGTGTGATTCTGGACACTACGTAGTTTTGGGTCTATCCCCCCGAACAGCGAGTCCGGGATATTCGGGCTATGATTCCGATCATTCAGCCTCTATCCCGGGTGTCGGTCAGGATGACTCAAGCTACTGGGCCTGATGGCCTCCTACATCCTGCTGGTGGACCATGCCAGATGGCATATGCGGGCTGTGCAGTGGGACCTGAACTTCCGGTGGGCTCAACATTAGGGGAACCTGTCCGATTGCGTCCAGATCTCAGAGGGCACTGCACACCAATTGCAGTGGTGGCTAACGAACCAGGATTGGTCCCTTTCCCTTCTCCAACCAGAGTTCACAGTGGTGACCGATGCATCACTTCTAGGATGGGGCGGTCACATGGGTGGGTCGGAGATCAGAGGCCTCTAGTCTCCGGCGGAGTCCGAGCTCCACATCAACCTCTGGAGCTTCGGGCGATCCGTCTTGCACTAAAAGTAGTCCTTCCCTCTGTCCGGGGAAGAGTAGTGCAGGTGTTCACGAACAACACCATTGTCATGTGGTACTGCAACAAACAGGGCGGGGTGGGGTCGTGGACCCTATGTCAAGAGGCTATCTGTCTCTGGACATGGCTGGAACATCAAGGCATATCCCTGGTGGTTCGACACCTGACATTTCCCTGAATGCCAGGGCGAACGATCTCAGCCGTAGGTGCATGATGGATCACGAATGGCATCTTCACTCGGAGGTGACGCAAGGTCTCTTTCAGAAGTGGGGAGAGCCTTGGTTAGATCTATTCGCCACCGAAGAGAACGCTCAATGTCAGCAATTCTGAGTGTTGGAATTTCCAAAGCGGCATTCGCTAGTTGGCGCTTTTCGGCGCGAGTGGAGTTGCGGTCTTCTATACTCCTTTCCTCCTATACCACCTCTGCTCAGAGTACTGAAGAAGATCAAGCGCAACCAAGCCCAAGTCATTCTTGTGGCTCTGGATTGGGCATGAAGAGTCCAGTATCCCGAGCTGCTACACATGGCCATCGATCCTCCGATCAGACTGCCTCTTCGGGAGGATCTTTTGTCGCAGCAGCAGGGGACGGTCCTCCATCCGAACCTGTCCAGCCCTCCACCTCCTTGCGTGGAGATTGAGCGGTGGCAGTTGACATTGTTTGACCTGCCTCCTGAAGTCTCTGATGTTATCTTGGCAGCCAGGCGTCTCTCCACTAAGACTGTATACGCCTGTAGATAATACATATTTGGGGCATGGTGCACAGCAAAGGCTGTGGAACTCCTTTCTGCCCCTCTTTCTGAGGTTCTCTTGTTCCTTCTTTCTTTGGCCCAGCAGGGCTCTGCTCTGGGCACTCTTAAGGGCTACCTCTCGGCCATGTCAGCCTTTCTTAGGCTTCCTGATCAGCCTTCTATTTTCAAGTCTCCTGTTGTAATCGCTTCCTCAAGAGCATTACTCATCTTTTTCCTCCGATTCCCTTTGTAATGTGGGACTTGAACTTAGTTCTGACTTACCTTATGTGCGCTCCCTTTGAGCCACTTAATAACTGTCCTCTCCGACTTCTTACCTTACAGACTGCTTTTCTGGTTGCCATCACCTCAGCTCGCAGGGTGAGTGAGCTCCAGGCTCTTTCTTCAAAACCTCCTTTCCTAGCTGTTCATCCAGACAACGTTGTACTAAGAACAAGACCTTCCTTTCTACCCAAGGTAGTTACTTCTTTCCACATTGGCCAAACAATCACTTGCCCACCTTCTTTCCGCCTCCGCATCCTTCAAAAGAAGGAGAGGCTCCACCGTCTGGATCCAAAACGGGTGCTTTCCTTTTATTTGGATCGCACCAAACAATTCCGGGTGGATGACCAGCTCTTTGTGGGCTACGTGGACGCCAAAGAAAAGTCGGGCCGTGCACAAACGGGTCATCTGTAGGTGGGTCGTTTTGTGCATAAAGGCTTGCTATTCCGTGGCAAAGAAGGAGCCTCCAGTGGGGCTGCGCGCCCATTCCACCAGGGCGACGGCAGCTACTACTGCTTTGGGATGAGGAGTCCTCCTCAATGACATCTGTCAGGAAGCTACGTGGGTATCTCTGCACACGTTCACTAGACACTACTGCCTGGACAGCCAAGACTGGAGAGACAGCTTTTTTGGCCGTTCTGTTCTCCAGGACTTTCTGGTGTGAACTTAATTCGCAGACCCACCTCCGAGGTTGGTATTGCTGGGGTATCTATTCTAAGGTAAGAAATCTATAACTAACTGTTTCTTTTATATGAACAAGTTACTTACCTTTGGTAATGATCTGTAAGAAGCATCGGTTAGTTATAGATTCCTTACCGCCCCACCCATCCTCCCTATTCTGCAAACTGACTTCTAGGGTCAGGGAATCCCTTTCAGGGCCCTAGTTTTGTGCACCACTGGTCAGTGTCTTGCATGGCTCTGCTCTTCAGGCTTGGAATGTCGTGTAAAAGAACTGATGTCAGCGCGCAAGGGCGGCGTATAAGTAGCTACCGCAACGTCATCCCAAAGACCACAACGACGAACGCAGAGCTGACCGACGCCACCTTTCGACTTGCAGGGGTACTGCTGACGAAAAAAATCTCCGGATCCAGTCTGACGCCTGGGGGTAATTCTAAGGTAAAGGATCTATAACTAACCTATGTTTTTTATAGATATATCGTTACCGAAGGTAAGTAACTTGTTTGTCTGTGATCTTCTAGTGGAAGTAGTCCGCAACGGTGTTGCAGGGAACTTTGGAGTTATGAATCGAGTTTTTGGTGGGTGCTGGGCAGAAGAACTCTCTGACGATAGTGAAGAGCTCTGTGGCATGGTTGGCGCTAGCCTCCATGTGTTTGGTGAGGACATACTTCTTGTTCTCACTGAGGTGGTGGTGGTAATTGACGAGGGTGGATCTGAATGAGCTGATGTCGGAGGGGTCCTTGCTAGAGCACCAACGTCTCTCTAGTTTGTTGTAGTCACGTTTAAGGCCCTGTGGTTCAGGGGTGAACCAGCTATTGTGCTTAGCGGGTCTGTTGCAGGGGGTGTCCTTGCAGTCACATTTAAGGGCTTGTAGTTCAGGGGTGAACCAGCTGGCGTGCTTAGCGGGTCTGTTGCAGGCAGTGCCTTTCATGGGGGCTATAGTGTCTGAGGTGGCGGAGATCCAGTTGAAGGAGTTCTGGATTTTGAGTTTGCGGTTGTCGGAGGGGTCAAACCTGGTTGAATTGAGGGCCGAGGTCCAGAGAGATTCTGGTCTGGTTGGGGGTTCTGGGGAGCCAGTGAGGGTGAAGTGGGCGATGCTGTGGTCTCTCCGGGTCAATTAGATTGTGTGGTTGTACTTGATTCTGTCACTGGAGAAGAGAATAGGGTACATGACATCAGTCTTGCACAAATGCCCCAGCCACTGCTCTGTCAAGTAACAGGTGCAGGCTTTCCAGGGACTGGAGGAATGATGAGGCAGTGTTCATACAGTGGTTCAGCTAGTGATCAACAAATAAATTTTGGTGGCTTTGAAGGGCTGCCACACATAGGATTATTTGAGGACTTTGGATGCTACATTTAGGCCAAAGTAGAGAATTTTGCTTTTGTTCTCCCACCCACAAATAACACATTCTGTGGCCTGCTATGTCCAGCCAGTCACTTATATACGTGGAAGTTAATATGTGGTTAAGGGAGCTACTCTTTAATTTCTCAACTAGGATGTACCAGTTTATCCAAACATTTTAGTTGATGATGGAGGATAAGGATAACTAAAAGAAAAAAATCTGTGTTCTAATTTAATTGATGCAAGTGTTATGGCTTGTAGGTGCAGAAGTTCTGAAACTTTGCAAATATCTTTGCCTCCAAATCGAAAGGGGCAGGAATCAGAGACCTGGAAAGGAATACATTATGCTAGTTCAAACCCTAAACCATGGTTTTGTAAAGTTTACATCCGAGTGACTGGGCATTGTAAGGCCAGTTCAAAAAATCATCTTCAAGGACCAATGATAGGAAGCAGCATAACAGGACAGAGAAAAAAATAAAAGAAGCAACTATAGAATCCTGTAAATCATGAAATTCCAGAGGTGGTGGCTTACAAAGCGCTGATTGCCATGCTTGTCCTGGGTATTGCAGTATTGCACAAGTCAGTAGAGTAGAGTAGATGTATTTATTTAAGCTATTTTGCATTGTTTTTAAAATGCTGCTATAGATTTAAAAACCTGTGGGATTCACTTTGTGATGTTCTGATAAATTTTGATAATCGTCTGTTATAGTGGAATTATTTTTGTTAATTGCAGTATTAAATATCTTATTAATTTGATAATAGTGCAGTATTCAACTTTTGGCTGAATTGGTGGGACAGAACTGTATTGTATTGAGTTGAGAGTAGTGAGAGCCTGAATTAATTGATGCATCTTTGACTGAACCCAAAGGGGAGATTTTCTTACTTTATATTCTGGTACGGTGCCCTGTCCCCTTGGGCTGAGAGTCCCTGTCTACTAATTTTAATTTGTGCGTTTAACACCAGGGTAGCCTACCCACAGCCTATTTTTTTTTTTTTTAAAGAAGAACATTCCTAGTGTCCAATGGGCTTTTCCACCCACTGGATGCAGAATTGTGGTAAACCCCTCAATTAACCCTGGGGGGGCTTGGGAAGAAAGATTCTTGGGCTGAGTCTGAGGTGGTGGCCCAGCCTGATGCCTGGGCTATCCAATGCTTTTTTTCTTTTTCCTTTTTTAAATTTTATTGAGACCATTTCCCCCTCTGTGATCTAGTGGACTTTCTGCCCTCTTGGGGCAGATTGGGGATAAACTCCCTGAAGGGCAGAAATACTGTTGGACCTGTGCTCGGATGGTGGCAGAGCCCAATGTCTGGGAGGGTGGCATCGTCACCACTTTTGTTTTGTATAGCTATTTACTCCCTGGTAGTCTAGTGGGCTTTCTGCCCCCCAGTGTGCCCCCACAGCCCCATATTGGCACCCAGCGGAGCCAAAAGAGTACTGTGACTGTGTTGGGGAGCACAGCACCATGCTCATTGGGTGACCTCTGACTCCTGGCATTAGAGCAAAAGAAAACAAAATCAAACTTTGGACATGGAGTAAGCTCTTCCCTCACATCCCCAGATTTGAAATGAAATGCTTCTGCTATTTTCACCAGAAACATTTTCTTTTTGGATACATAGGATGATGACCTATGGATGTCCTCTGCAGTATAAAGGTAGTGTAGAGGATGAGAAAAGGTCAATGTCTACACCTATAATGTTAAGTACTGCAAGGAAATGCTTTTTTTGCATGTTCACACCCACATTTTTGGACTGATGCTGTTTTATCGACTCAAGAGTGCACTGAGGCCTGCTAACCAGACCTCCGTGCCAGTGTTCTAACTCCTTACAGAGTGTATCTTGAATAGGCTACCCCCAGTTGACAGAGACTGACTTACTATATGGTACCCAGGGCATGTAATTCAGAGGGTCCACCCAGGGCTGCAGCACTGATTGTGACACCCTGTGTGTGATAAAGTGCAAACTGACTCTGTCTGCCAATGCATATTGGAAGGACAGTGGTAACACTGCTAGTTCGACTTTGACATTCAAACCAATGGCAAAGCTCCCACTTCCATTAACAATATATGTAAGTCTCCTCTAAGAAAGGCTTATTGCGCCCTAAGGCAGGGAGCTTATGGTATTAAGTAGGACATGTATTTTATATACATGTCCTGACAGCAACAGTTCCAAATTGTTGTTTTGCTGTGGGAGAGTTAGTAGCGCCTTTGACTAACAGAGTTACTGGCTGACCACTCAGCCCGGCTAACTTCGGAATCGGACTATTGAGATGGGTACTGTAAGGTGTCAAATTAATAGTCGCATTAAACCTGACTTGATGCCAAGTCGAATTTAATGTCACTATTATAGATGTGCAAGTTTTAGAAAGTTGCCACTCTGTAACCCAGTTTGTCCAGTTTAGTCACTGGCCACCACATACCTTTCTGACTTCCTGGGGAGTAGTGTGAACAACTCCCAGGCTTAGGAACAATAGCAGCCTACTACAGGGCGAGGTGTTACGCCCCCTTCGCAGGAAACCACTCAGGGTGTTAGCCCTAAAGGTGAGCTTCAAAGGCAAAGCCGCCTTTGGCGGGAAAATGTTGCTCACAATTGAGGAGTCGGCTGGCGGCAGGAACAGAGAGAGGAGACCAGTGTCCCACCCAGTTTTCCCATGTAGCTCACATGCAGCCACACCTCTATGGTTGGCTATCAAGCTCCTAACATCTGAGGAAGCTTTCAGACATGTTGAGAGTGGACAGAATAGTGCACTCAGGGCCAGCAAAGCTGAGGTAGCCCACCTCAGCAAGTCAGTAGCAACTTCCCAAGAATCTCCACTGACTGTTGCTGGATGCCAAGAAACCAATCCTCACTGTCAAAAAGTTGCACGTGAGTCAGCTGGACCCTGGAGTGTTGTTTGAATCCAGATTGTTCATCCAGGAGGGACAGCAGCCTCCACCAAAGAATATTGCTGGGACTGCTGTGGACCAGAGACTGGTAGCTCAGCCACAGATGGCCTTCTACTGTCTCAAAGAGGACTTTGAGGGACACCGATCTCTGTGGCCAAAGTTGCACCACCTGATCTGTGGACCGAGGAATCAAAGGCACCCCAGTCGACAGCACTCAGAGCATCTTCAATCTCCTTCATCCGGTACATGAGGACCACTCTGTTGAAGTGCATGGCAATCATGCTGTAAAGTTTGGACCTTGCCTGGAAAAGGCTTTTGTGGCCAGGAAACTGTCAAAATACTCCTTATTGCCCTCTAGAACTTCTCCCTGTCATCATTTGTGTCCCCCAAGTCAGGCCGGAGTAGTCAAACTCAACTCTTACAAACTTTTCAAATGTTAACAAACTTTACGGTTACCAGTGCTTGTTTGTGGTCAAACTGAAATTTAAGTTTTCTTTAAAACTCTGTTTCTCCAGGACCCTCCAATGGATTTTGCTCATTCTTGGACTCTAAAAATTCATACAAATGTAATCTATTTGTATGAATTGGTGTCGGTTTTTCTTCATGTTGTGTGGCTTATTTTGTTTGGTACAGTTAAATCCTGTACACTAGTTCATTGTATAAGCATTGCTGCTCGAAGCCATAGCTACTCCGGGTTGAGCTTAAGGTTTTACAAACACGCCTGACTGGATACAAGACAGTTTTTATGAGTGTATTACATGGTAAGGCCACACAGCCATCTCCTGTAATACACCCAAAGCCTCACATGTACATTAAAAAATGTCATTGTGAATATCAAGAATATGCTGTAATTTTACCACATATAAGTCCGTAAATTTGCTAAGACGTCCCATAAGTATCTGCTAAGTTTTTGCAAAACATGCCTGAACCCTTATTGTAACCTATCTAATCCCCAGTCTCATGAGTGATGATTTAATCTGATATAGTGACTTTTAGGGAAGTTGATATCTTCCAGCAGAGCATGCTGGAAAACATAGCCGGACAGTGCGTAATGATTCAAGGCACCATCTCTGCGAGGTCCCACCGAAACAGCTATCAGCGCAGAAAAATGCTCAGGCTTGGCCCTGGCTTTGAAGATAGTGGCTTGCCTCTGAGCCCAGGAAGGGCTACTGGGTCTTAACTGCTAACCACTGCACAATAGCAGCCTTAACACTACCTCCCAGACCACCAGGCTCCAGTCACAGGAGCAGAAAGCAAGAGTCATAGGAAGGAAAAAACGTTTTGAGCCTGTTTGGTGGGCTCATCTGAATAGGGGAATGACTTGCGTACTGCCTGATTGCAGCTGGCTTTCACCAGCTTGAAACTGGGTCTCCCGGGTAAATTTACAGTAATTCAAAGAGGAAGTACCAGGACTGTGAGAAAATGGGATAGAGTGGTAGAATTTCTCCAGTCACTGGCTATGGCACAGGATAAAACTGGCATCTCCGTTACCACCTCTGGACCTGCCTACCAGGAGAGAGCCCAGGTGCCTAGAACTCTGCCCAGAGGAGCTGGGACATGCAGGACTGACCTGGAGGATCCTTCCTAGAACTTTGAAAAAGGTGGCACTTGGCCATTTTTCAGACCCCTGGAGTACCGGGACAGGGTGCTGTTCACATCTGAGCACTCCTGTAGGGCGTCATGGGTAATCCCTCTCTTCAACTGTTGCTTTATTTCCCACTATATTTAATCTTCTTGGAAGGGCTACAACCTCTGTCCTTAACACAAAAAGAACTCAATGGCTGACCTTGCAAACTATCGAATGACAGCCTTCTTGAAGTAGAAACCAGGTTTTATGCTTTCCTATTGCTAAAAGACCTTAAAGAATGGTCAGACATAAAAAACAGATTCCCTGGTATCGAACAGGATTCATGGCAGATAGTGGTATAATTGATAAAATCATAACTTTATCACTTTTATCAAACCATTATGCAAAAACTAAATTCAATAAACTATATGCTTGCTTCGTTGATTTTAAAACCGCATTTGACTGCTTTGATAGAAACAGGCTTTGGGTAAAACTGAATGCATGGGTCATAAACTCAAGACTGCTAAGAGCTATCCAGGGACTTTGTACAAACACTTGTGTACAAGTTGAACTAGGTGACAACAAGTCATTAACTGAGAAAATATATACCCATACAGGGCTTAAGCAAGGCAGTGTCCTTGCCCCCCACTCTAATTAACTTATATATTTCAGATAGTGGCTTTTTTCTATCCGATTCTAGAGCATGTCCATTGAAATTAGGAAGTACACTAAATTGCCTTGCTCTTGTAAGCGGATGATACTGTTATTACGGATAGATATAGCATAGGTCTCCAGTATACTAGAAATTGTCTTGGAAATTATTGCATTGAAAATAACCTGAGCTTTAACCATGAAATGTCTATTGTTCTAGTATTTTGCAGTGGGAATACATCAACATCTTATTAAAATCTTAAGAGAAAGCAAATCAATAGATCCAAGTATACAGGATAGCAGTTGTCTAACTTACCACCACTAAATGTTTTAAATAAAAGCCAGGTCAATAATGCTTGCTATAATAAGGCTGTCCAATAATTTGACTGGCCCCTTATTTGCCTCTTTTGGAGGCAATTAAAATGAAATGTATGCTTTCAGTTACAGCTGGGAAATATTTGAAAGCCCTCAATTGTTTCTTGATGTAATTCAATGTAACTTATTTAGGCGTATTTTCTCTCTCACACTTTCTATATCACTACCACAGTTATACTTAGAGTTCTATTTGCTAAGACATCAATTCTTGCAAGAATTGTCCAAAAATCTGCTTTTGGCAAAAATGTAAAACCCCTAAACCAGGCTCATTAAAAATATTTCTAGGACTTCATCTTAAAAATACGTATCGAACAAATAACGTTAACTATTCATTCAAGCTACATTTAGCACTAAATAATTCAAATATGCATGAAGCTTGGGAAGCTATTTATTCTTGTCAGCACTTTAAATGTATTTTAAGTAGTCAAATGTCTGCTCTTTCCTTCGAAACGGACTCAAAATACTGCTGACTGCTTAAACACTATAGTGTATTATTATCTTCATATAGCACAAATATGGTGAAGTCCTACGTGTTAGAAAGCTGTTCAGTGAGATTCAAAAAATGTCTTGCTAGACTCGGTTTTGGACAATTTGCCATTGGAGAGAAACACCAACATTGCAAAAACTCAAGATTATCAGATGCTTGTAGATTCTGTGCTTTGTGTGAGGAAAGTATGGGCCATATCCTTTGTTGCTGCATATTCTTCACATGGAAAGAAAAGGCCTACTGCCTCCAGCCTTCCATTGTCTGGGGGTTTGAACCTGTGCTTCTTCGGTAAGAGTATTTTAACACTAAGGACATGCAGTTGGCTTACTGTCTAACTAAACTCATAAAAATAACACAAAGTAAGCAGATTGCGCAGATTCTGGAAGTAGAGACTCTTTTAATCGATTGATTTACTGATTATCTTACCCATATGTTTGTGTTCCTTCCTATTATTTGTATGAGATTAAGAAGACTGATTGACAGTTTTATTTTATTTTAAATGTGTAATTGTACTGATATTGTAATGGTTTAATCAACTACACAATAAATTATTATTATTAGTAGTAATAAAAGAAAGTTGCAGAGTATAAACAGAAAGGTCACCCCCCTAGAGGGGCAACAAAATCGGGTTGTGTCGCTCAAGTTTTTTCTGCGCTGAAAGCTGTTTCCGCAGGACCTCGCAGAGGTGTCAGAACTCACTGAGCACTGTCTGGCTATGATTTCCAGCAAGCTCTGCTATTTGATATCGACTATCCAAAAAAGTCACTATAGCAGATTAATTTGGACTTGGCGAGGCAACAAATCCATCTGACAAACTCTACGACCTCGCCATCTATGAAAATCCAGGTTTGTTCTATTTTGTGCTTTTGGTGACATACCAGTGACATCGTCGGGAGCTTGATGATGACATATCTGACTTAGACGGACCTTTGTCAGCCATATCCTTGAACGTTGTACTGCTGGAAGATCTCAAATTCCATGAAAAAGATTAAGTCAAAATGTTTAATACTTTGATCAGGACAACTTTCTCAGTAAATCCAAACACTGCTTCATTGCAGTCACCCAGATATCGTATCTAGATTCAACCGTGAACAGTGACTTTTGATTGGAGTTTTACTTTTTCCCTTAAAAAACAAAAATTCATATGGTTCCCCTTAGCCTATTTTGGTGATATTGGTGTCTTTTGATCATTACATTTTTCTCTATCTTTCTAAATTGGCTTGGGAATTGTATTGTGTTGTGTCCTTTACTTTGAAATTATTGTACTGCTTGAATTTAGCATGTAATTATCTGCAGACTGCCTGCTGCATTTGCCATAGCTACCAGTGAGTGAGCAGAACTCTGATTTGCCCTAACCAGATTGGATTTATTAAGTTAGTAGGGGGGTACCACTTACCAAATGAAAAACCTCATTTCTGACATACACCATTTGTACCCGGAGCCCCAGATGCAAGAACTGAAATCAATTTAGGATAATCCTGCTCTTCCGATATTGGCAGTCTCAAAGGTTTTAACTCTGATGGGTCCCAGGCATTGGCTTTTGCTTGAAAGTTAGATGATCTAATATGTTGGATCCAGAACTTAGCATGAAATGTATTACCAAATTGACTATCATGTCTTCTTTCTAGTGAATTAGCAACATTTTTATTGCAGTACCTACTTCAGTCAGGGCCATTAAATATGACCTGCTACTCAGCAGTCCAACATATAACTTGTAGTTTGCTTTCCTTGGATCGAAAAGACCAGAAAGTCATTTCAGTCTAACTGAATGTATTTGGTTTTGTATTTGCTTTGTGCTTGCAATGGTTCTTTGTTCATATAAGTAAAGTTGACAAGTAAAATGATCTGATTGAATATGGCTCTTTGATTTATTTTCTTTAGATGTTACTGGAGCTTCCACAGTCACTTTAACAAAGAAGCGGAACAGATGTTCAACACACTGGAGTCTTCTTATCAGAAAGCCCTCCAGTCTCATTTGAAGAGTGCAGACAGCATTATGTCCCTGCCCCAGTCGGATCGCTCATCTTCCAGCTCACAAGAGAGCCTCAAGTAAGTTTTTTTTGCTTCTGAAAGTGCACGCACCATATGAATGTTCATATTTTAAGTGCTTTGCATGTCTGCTTGGATCAAGAGAGAAATGCTTCTTCCTAAAGATTCCTCTACTTTGAATCTTCTCAAGGATTCCAACTGCTCTGGGAAATTTCATTTCTTTATAGTAATAGGTTACAGTCACTAGGAGTGTTGTTAGACTCTATCTCACTGGTCTAGTAGACTCCACTAGATAGGATGGTGCGGATACATAAAAGTGCAACCTATACTTATAATGTGAGCTCCTCCTCTTGGAGTTCCATAGACTAGAGGATCCAGTGTTTCCTTTGTTAATGTTGCATTCTTGTTGCAGTTTTGCTTCACGTATTTCAACACAAATCAGATATTTTTGACAACGGACTTGTCTCCCCGAGATCTTTGAACTTTACATCATATTTTAATTGTAAATGCCAAAAGTTGGTTTCTGAACCTCCAATACCACTTGCATGAGTTGTTTGGGGGTTCACGTAGGTATCAGAATTACGCGAAGGGACCATTCCCCTTTCAACAGCAACCAGTTTTGGCAGCCACAGTTATTATTGTTTCATACCTGGATGACACCACCGTTTATCGAAACTTTGATAGGCCGGGCAGGGGCATAGGCAGAACTAAAGGAAGAGGACAGCACACACCATGGAACACTGAACAACCCCAAATAGTGACACGATGTAGGGGGAAAAAAAGTGAGCAAAACAATTTAATTGTTCATTTGTCTAACAGAAGACTATCTGAGATTGAAGAAAAAGTTTATCAGCAAAGGCCTAGGATTTGTGCCAACTCCGCAGGAAGATCTCTTCAGATTGAGCTGTGAGCCAGTGAATTGGTTGTTAAGGAAATGTTAACATCTGAGACGTGGGAGTGCCACTGAGACGTGGGTGTGCCACTTTGGCACTTAAATCAAATCAAGCTTTATTCGGTTGTTGAGAAAACATCCATAAAAGCACAGTATAATACAATTATAAAAATAAGCAGCCGATTAAAATGTTCCTCAATAAACCAAACCTCAGGGGGAGGAGCCTAGCGCGCAACCAAGATGGCCGCGTAGGCTTACGGCTCTCGAGGGCCTCCGCAACCTCCCACGTCTATCCTGACTTAATCCTGGTTTATTTGACGGGCTTTTGCAGATGAACTTGCGCTGAGGTGTCACCCGTTTTCCAAATTCAGATCGGACGCCGGGACCCGGAATGGTTGCACTCCGAAGTTTGCGGCCTGCTCTTGCCTTGGTCCCGATCTCGAGCTGGTGAAGTGCCCGGGTACGAAGTGAACAACAGCGGCTGGCTGGGCTTGCCCTGCCACGGACCCTGCACTTTCACTTTCGTTTTCAAGCTTGCTCTCTGATATCGGCCGAGAGACTCTGGTGTTTCAGAGGGGCGCGGACGGCGAAGTGTCTGGCCTGACTCTCGGATTCTACATGGGCTGACTGTCGGCGACGGCTGTGTTCAATTGAATTAGCTACCTGGTCCCCTTTTTTCCTGGTGCGGGCGGGTGCCGGCCTTGGTGGCCTCCGGACGATGGCGGCGAGACTAGACGGAGACAAGTCGAAACCCAAGTCAACCCGGAGGGGTGCCTATACCCAGGTCAATAACATGGATCGATATGCGCAGGCAAAGGGATCCCCTGGTGGCTCGCATAAATCGCCTGAGAGGTCTAAGGAGGTCTCCGGCCCATCGTCGGAATTGACCCTGCTGGACGTCATGGGCGCCATTGAGGAGATGAAGACCGCTGTGGGTCAGCAGTTTGATACCCTGGCTCATAAACTGGACGCGGTCCTGATCGATGTGAATTTGGTCAGGGCAGACCTGTCCAAAACTAACGAGCGGGTCGACTCCTTGAGTCAAGCGGCGTTGAGTCTAACTGTGGACGTGGCCGCCCTGCAGACGGAGGTCCGTAGGTTGCGGCTAGCCAGTGATCTGACGGACAGTCGACTTGAGGACTCTGAAAGCAGGGCTAGACGGAACAATGTTCGTATCATTGGAGTGCCGGAAAGATCAGAGGAATCTGCTGCGGATCTCTTTGTTGAAGACCTGGTGACCAATCGTCTCGCGCCTAAGGGACTGAGCAAGTTATTTGCGGTGGAGCGGGCCCACAGGATTCCGGGTGGTGCGCCCAAGGTGGGTGCTCCCCCGCGGCCTATAATCGTCCGACTCTTTAACTTTCGGGATAGGGATGCTATCCTTCAGGCGTCGAGGGTTGCCGGGCCGCTGAAGTTTGAGAACTCCAATGTCAGCTTTTACCCGGACTTCACGCAAGCGGTCCAGAAACAACGGCTGGGATTTTTGGGTGTCAAACGGCGCTTGAGGGACATGGAGCTGAAATATGCGATGTTATTCCCGGCGAGGCTGCGGGTTGAGTTCCAGGGTCGTTCCCACTTTTTCGACCAGCCGGAGGCGGTTGGAGACTGGTTGGATGCCCTGCCTCGGGGACAGGATCGAGACAGTTGGATGGCGGAGAGCGGACGGGATTTGGTGGAGCAGGATTAGAACTTGGTTCCTGGTGATGGACTGAACTGGTGACGTTTTGTACCTTGGCTCAACTGGACCCTAGATTGGCACAATATGCCCTCCAAATGCCCGGGGGTTGTGGGGAGCTTATTGGAGTCCTTTCCTCCTTCTGGGGTTCTTTTTGTGGTATGTGTTAGGGCGACAGGCACACTGCGAGTTGGGGGGGCTTTTCGGGCTCAAGCAGGGGTGCAGGGAGGGGGGGAGTTGTGGTTTGGGGATTGTGGGGGAGGGGGGTTGTTGGGGATTGTTTGTTTGTTTCGCAAGGCAATGTGAAGTTCTCTGCTGACTTATCCGGGTTGCGCTTTCCGGGATGTGGGTATCATGCACGGGAGTGGGATGGGGGGTAGGGGATTGAGAATCATTTCGTGGAATGTGAATGGACTTGGGGACAGGATCAAGCGCGGGGTGGTGTTGCAGTTCTTGAAGCGGATTTCGCCCGACATTGTTTTCCTGCAGGAGACACATTTGATTGGGAACTCCTTCCAAGCCCTAAATAGGAGGGGCTATCGCCTTGCCGCTCACTCTGGTTTCACTTCTGGCTCTAGGGGAGTGGGCATTTTGGTTAGGGCCTCTCTCCCATTGGAAGTTGATGAGGTGCTTCACGATGATAGGGGGCGCTATGTGGCACTGGTGGGGAGATGGGAGGGTAGGACTATCTCGCTCGTCGCTGTGTATGTGCCTCCGGGGTTACAGACGGCTACATTTGCTGATTTGGGGCGTTTGGTCCTGGGACTCCCTGGGGGTGTTTTGGTGTTGGGGGGTGACTTTAATGCCGTTGTCTCCGGGTTGGAAGACCGTCACCCCCCAGGGATCTCCCTAGGGCTCAGGCCTGGTTGGGTGGCTTTTTGGACACTTTGGGACTTGTAGATTGCTGGAGATTGATGCACCCGGGTCAGGCGCAATATACCTTTCACTCTGGGGCCCATGGGAGTCTCTCAAGACTTGATTACATGCTTATGCCAGCGATCCAGGCTGGGATGATTGGGGAGGTGCATCATTTAGCCCGAGGTATTTCTGATCATTCCCATATATGGTTGCAACTGAAGGTTGTCCCTGGGGCAGAGGGGAGAGTGGCACCCATTAGCCCCTGGTATCTACGTAACCCTAAGATCCGCGCGGAGCTGGTCAAGTCCACTGATCACTACTTCAATGATAATGTGGGGTCGGTGCCGTCGGCCGTCTCCCTATGGGAGGCTTATAAAGTGGTGATCAGGGGGCAGGCCCTGTCCCTTATCTCCCATGCTAAGAGGTGCGAGAGAGCAGAGGTGGTTCGCCTGGAAACTGAAATAGCTGAAATGGAGGAGGACTTGGAGCGGGGAGTTACTGATGAGAAAGTGCATGTTCTCAGCCTCAAACAATCAGATTATAGAGCGCTAGTCACGGAAGCCGCTAAACGGATGAGTAGAGAGCAGCAAGGACGACTGTATGATGTGGGGGATAAGGCCGGAAAGTTGATTGCTTGGTTGGATAAGAAGGAGAGAGCGAGCAGGGTGGTGCCCGTTGTGGAGAGAATGGATGGAGTGCATGTGACTGACCCGGTGGAGATCGTTGACTGCTTCGCGGCTCATTTCCGCGGGGTATACTCTCCGGTTTCTGTGCGTTCGGAGGAGGATTCTCATCTGTTGCTTAGAGACATTGCATTGCCAACCCTATCGGAGGCTGATGCAGTATTGATGGAGGTAAAGCAGTGGGTCCTAATGGTCTTCCCTTCGAACTATATAAGTTGCGTCCCGATAAGATAGCGCCGCATCTTCGGGACATGTTTTTCGCGGCACGTGCGGCGGGCTTCCTCACCCCTGACCAACGCCTCGCCAACATAGTTGTGATACACAAAGAGGGGAAGCCGTGAGATCGCTGCGCCTCCTATAGGCCCATTTCGCTACTGAACGCAGAACCCAAAATTCTGGCTAAGGTATTGGCTAATCGACTGGCTCGGGTCGTGGGCGACTTGATTCATCAGGATCAGTCCGTTTTCATACCTCATCGGAATACCACTCTAAATTTGAGGCGGTTGCACGGCGTGCTGGCTAGAGCGGAATTTATACGTGAGCCGGCCATCTTGGCATCTTTAGATGCTACTATGGCGTTCGACACTTTGGAGTGGCCATATATTTGGGCCGTGTTGGCGAAATTTGGGTTCGGCCCTGAATTTATTGGTTGGGTAAAATTACTATATGCTGACCCTCTGGCTCAGGTGGTGGTGAATGGTAGGGTGTCGCCTCCCTTCGCACTGGGGAGAAGTACGCGGCAGGGATGTCCGTTATCACCCCTTCTCTTTGCACTTTCTTTGGAGCCTCTCGCCGCCTGGTTGCGTTGGGAGCCGTCGTTGCGAGGCATTAGATGGACACCGGAGTTTGAAAACCGTGTCTCCCTTTACGCGGATGACATCCTTCTGTATCTCACCTCTCCCCGACAGTCGCTGATTGTATTGGTGGACGTACTGAATTCCTTTGGTCGCAACTCCGGCCTGGTCATCAACTGGGCCAAGTCGTGTGTTTACGTCCTCTCGGGTGAGGCCCCCCTCCTGCCACGGGATTGCCCTATCCAGATTGCTACCCTGGGGTTCAAATATTTGGGAATCTTTATCTCACTGGATCCCGCGGTCCGCTATGAGCGAAACCTTCTCCCTTCCCTCCAGCGATTGAAGGCCGACGTCGCGAGGTGGCGACGACTTCCGCTCTCGCCACTCGGACGGGCGGCATTGTTTAAAATGATGTCACTACCTCGCTTCTTGTACGCTTTGCAAAATACTCTAGATGTCGTGCCAGCCCGTTATTTCCGGGAGGTGGAGGGTCTTCAGCGCCAACTGTTTTGGGACGGGCGGCCGCGGATTGCTCTCGCCAAGTTGACGCTCCCTTGGTACGATGGGGGGGTCGCCCTCCAAGATATTAAACAATACTATTGGGCGTCTCAGTTGGCGGCGGTGAACCACGGGATATACGGTCCTGCCTTGAATCCGGCCTTCGAGATGGATACATTTCTGCTCCCGGGCGGGGACTATAATAGGGCGCTGTACTCGGTGACTCCGGGCACGCGGTTGACAGGACCCACGCAGGTTGCGGTACGTGTGTGGCACGCGGCGAATGCTGCGATGGGGTGGAGGGATCGCTTGACTCGGGCGATGCCGTTGTATGCCTCTGAGCGGTTGGGCTGTTTGTGGAGATCGAAAGGCTTTGAGAAATGGGATATGATTGGTATATGTAAGGTGGGTGATCTTTGGGCGAAGGGGTCTTTCAAAACGTTTGAAATGCTTAAAACTGAATATAAATTAAACGATAGAGAGTACTTCCGGTATGCTCAAGTCTACCATGCGCTGTGTTCGGTTTTTCCAGACGTTGCTGCTATCCCCGAGTACTCCCCACTGGAGGATAGAGTGTTGGATGGCTACGTGCCCGACAGCACTATTTCTCTGATTTATAAGAAACTCATTAATGATCGCGCGGTTTTGCTGCTCCATCTGCGGGACGCATGGACAGGCGATGGCTTGGAATTGGACGATGAGGACTGGGTATCGGCGGTGGCCTCCCCGAAAGAGGTGGCGATCCCGGCGCGCTTACGATTCGTACAGCTGAAGATCCTTCATAGAGTGTATGTCACGGGGCCCGGTTTGCTGCGTATGGGTTACTCGATGGATGGACAGTGTAAGCGTGGATGTGGCCTGTCGGGTACCTTTCTCCATATCTTATGGGAATGTTCGGAGGTTCTGCGATTTTGGAACGGTATTCACACCGTAATGGAGGAGGTCACGCACGTTGCTCTGTTGCCAGAGGCTAGGAGGTGCTTGTTGAATGTCTGGGAACCGAATGATTGTAATGCGGCACAGACGCAGTGGGTGACCTTGGGGTACATGGTGGCTAAGCGTAACATTGCACAGCTGTGGGGCTCCCCGAGGCCGCCCATGATCGAGGTATGGAAGGAGAATATGGACTGGTGTATGTTTAGGGAAAAGACGGTGTATGTGGCGAGAGGCAAGCCAGGGAAATGGGCTAAGGTATGGGGTCCATGGAATTTATATCGAGGACGTATCTGCACCCCGCCTCTGCCATTAGAGATCGATATTGCTTTGTCCCCCTAGCCACGCATTCCGCGGGATGGTGTGAGGTGTGTTCCATGCTTTGTTCTCCCGTTGCCCCCCTCTACCGCTTCCAGACAAGACCTGCTTTGGACACTGTACGTTGTTCCCCGTCCTGGGAAGAGCACGCTGCTATTTCAGACTCTCATTGCCTTGAGTGTGTTTTATATTTAATAAAAAATGAAACTGTTTATTCCGAATGCTCCTGGCCTATGGCCACGGCCTGTTACATGTGCTCACGAACTGCCGGGAGCTTTGCCTCTGGATCATTTGGATGTGTGGCGTTGCACTGCGGGCCCTCGGGCTCTATAGCGGCTGGCCCTGGTGGTTGTAGGCCCTTGTCTGTATTTTATTGTGTACCAACGGTTTCTAATAAAAATTTTAACAAAAAAAAAATAAACCAAACCTCCAATAGGGAAGTAGTCTAAACTCCAATTTTGCAAGCTACGACAATAGGAGGATAGTATACTTTTAAAAACAAGAAATATCAAAGGCCTATTACAGGGGCAGCAGATTCTAAAACCTCAACAGTCGAAAGGCCATCGTTCATCTTGAAAAAAATGGATCCCATTCCTACTCCAAGTTCTGCCTATGCTTGACAACCAATTTCAAGAAAATTGCTATCGATTTAGCATAAGGTTCAGCATCTAAACACAGAAGGGCGAGAAATGCTGGGCGAGACCTGCGTAGACCCATAACTTTCAAGATTGGAACGAGCCACTATTTCCTCATATCTTGGTAAAATTTGCAAAATAGAGTTATGTGGATCGTTGATTGGGGGGGAACTGTCGTCGCAAGGACAAGGCTGAGGAAATTTTTCCCAGGTATTCATCTTGGGGAAAGTAACCAAATGGTGGAAAATATTTAATCTAAGCCTAGTTAACAGAAAACTTTCATAGCCCGAGAAATTAAAAGTTAAATAGGGCTGAACCATCATCGATGTTTGAATTTGTAGGGAGTGTTGAACAATGGGTTTAGAAACCTCGCTGGATAGTCGAAGAGATTCTAAGTGAGCCAGGCATGCCTTTTTAAAGCGCTTCCTCAGTATTATTGCAATTGAAGGAGGGGAGGAGTAGTATTGTGACACGCCGGGGTCACTAAAGAATTTACTTACATACGCTATCCAGTTGATCTTTCGGGCTTTGTCAAGAGATATACAATCCTTGATGAATTCCCGGCAGAGTGTTGTTTCATTGGTCGACCATATCCGATGCCACAAAAGAAGTGGTTGAATCTTTATCAGATCTGTTATGTAAGTCAAACCCGTTTCCAAGTGGCATGTATAGGTCGAGGTCCCCTGCGGGACTGTAAGGAGGAATCTTAAAAAACTATTCTCCACCCTTTGTAGTTGCTCAACCTTGGAAAAACCCCATACCCCAGCCCCGTATATTGCACTAGAGACGCATTTTGCTCTATAAATCTCAAGGAGTTCAGCGGTGGGACGTCTACCTAACTTGGTTGCGAAATTGACCACAGCAGCTGTTGTCCTCTTAAAAATAAGTTGCCTAGATTCGATAGCAGGCTTCCAGGAGGATTTATGGTCAAAAACTACGCCCAAGTAGGGATAGGTGGATGTGCTCTCTAATTTCTGAGTTTCAATGTACATGGGTTTCATATTCTTCGCCCTTAACCCTGCAGACATGACAAACGTCTTTTTGATGTTTATCTTTAGGCCAAGGTTGGGCATGAAAGTATGATATCTTGCAAGGGCACGCTGCAACTCCATAGGGGTACGAGCTAGGATTACAGCGTCGTCCGCGTAGAGTAGAATTGGTATTAGGCGCCTATTTATGGTAGGGAGGTCCTGGGACCCCGACACCATGGCTTTTTCCAGGCCATTGGTATACAGATTGAATAAAAAAGGTGCCAGGACTGAACCCTGCCTTACCCCTTGTTCCACTCTAAAGGACTTTGTTAGCTCGCCCCCCACACCAAATCTGACTCTAGCTGTGGCGTCTGAGTATAATTCACACAAGAATAGTAGAAGGGAGGTATCAATACCCATATCTACTAGTATATCCCACAGCTTAGCATGATTGACACAGTAAAATGCAGCTGAAAGGTCAACGTATGCCATATAAAGTGTCCCCCCCTTTGCGTTTACATATTTACCAATTAATAGCGATACATTGAGGGCTTGCTCTATAGTGCCCAGACCCTCGCGAAACCCGGCCTGTAGGTCAGATAGAACTTTATTGTCTGAAGCCCACTGCCGAAGTCGATCTAAGATGACACGGCCGGCCACTTTCCCCAGCGAGTCCAGCAAGGAGATAGGTCGATAGCAAGATGGTGACTCGCGATCCCCTTTTTTAAATATGGGGACAAGAATAGATTGGGACCACGAGTCGATAAGGCCCACCTCGCATGATGCCTGAAGGACCCTAGTTAGAATTGGCGACCAGAGTTCTATTTTAGATTTAAAAAAATCAATTGGAACTCCGTCGGGACCTGGGGCCTTACCAGATTTACTGGCCTTCAAAGCCAGTTCCACCTCCTTGTGTGTTATATGGATAGGCAAGGGAAAAGGAGTTAAGTTTGGGTCAGATAAAGGCAATTGAGATACGGATCGAGGGAGGCTGAATATCCGCTCAAAATAGTCAACCCACACCTGTTCATCGATCGCAACATCGAGACTAGAGTTCGCCGTGATATCTGATGGAAAGGGTGATTTCACAACCTTCCAGAAAGCAGCGCTATCCCGTATGGAACATGAAGTGTGTAATTGGATCCAAAGATCTTTTTTCAACTAATTTGTTCTAGTTTTTTGTACCTGTTTGTACTTCTTCCTAAGGGCAGCAATTTCCGTAGGGGTTCGATCTTTACTATTTAGTGCTATTTTTAGATTCTGATAGGCTTTCGTACAGGCGCTATCGAACCATCCCATCCTTCTAGGTTTACCTATTTTTGTATGGACAAAGAGAGTTTCGCTAATTGATGTGTTCAGTAACAGAAAATTAGCCAAAATTTCCTCGCTAGTGGCATATAAATCAAGGCATTTATCAAGAGCTGGTCTTAAGTTCGTAAGTAGTCTAGTAATGATGGCCTGGGGGTCCACCTTTTCCCACCTTAACGAATAACCATTAAGTCTGTCTAGTGTGAGATTATTTTGGGTTAATTTCGTCGGTATTTTACGACTCTCTCGGCCCTTGATAGGCGTTAGAGTAACACTAATTGGGTAATGGTCGCTGATGACAATGTCATGAGTTTTACAGTTTAATACATCCTTCCCTGCTGTTACTGAAATAAAAATGAAATCAATTGCATTTGACTTCCCTCTACCATTAAAGGTAGGTTTGACCGGGATGGGAGGGTTCGCCAGGTCGTTAACAAGGGCAAGATCTAGGCCACATAGAGTTTTGTTCAAACAGTGCCCGAATGGGGTATAGGGAAAATGGGTTATTGGATCACCGTTTTCATCCACGATGCCGCAGGCTATGTTAGTACTATGATTACAGAGGGTCTGATTAAAATCCCCTCCCCAAATTATGGTCAAATCCTTCCGAACCTTGACTATTAGTTCTTCAAGGGAGGAGTTTATTAATTTTATAGTTTTCATCAAGTCATCCATAGGAAGGTTATTATAAAAATTAACAAGTACAATGGCATTAGTCTTACTCTGATGTAAGATAAGGATTTGAAAATTAACATCCAGCCTTATGGGAACTATGCTAATGAATTGGAGGATATTTGATACAAAAATGGTTAGCCCACCCTTGGCTCTGCCAGAAGAGGTTGATGAGGCTGGAGAAAAGAATGTTTTATAACCCTCAATGTGTAATTCTAATAGCGCCCAAGTTTCTTGTAGGCATAAAATGCCAAAGTCGTGGACGAAGTCTAACCAGGCGACATTCACGACCTTTGCGCGCAACCCTGCCACATTCCAAAATAAGATCTTCATTGATTGGTCATCCTTAATTGACACTGGGTCGATAGACGGTCCCGTGATTCCCTCCTGCTGACGCACCTTCCCAATAATTGCATGGTACTCTTTGTTAATTGCGTCATCATAAGCCGTAGCAAATTTTTTCCTTAGTAAGGTAGTGCTACCATTTATACAGGAGTCCCCATACTCAAGTCAATCCACCCCTAACAAATCGGAAAGGGTTTCAAAAAAATTAAAAGTTGGAATATTATATCTGATACCCCTTCTCGCTTCCAGATCCACGTGTGCAGGTTCCCTTCGGTTCATAGAGGGTTGGCAAGGAGCGAATTTAGGATAAAAAAACCTCAGATCCTTAGTAACGATTTTACTCTCGCCTGACATAAAGGACCAATTGCATATATGATGGACCACCCACCTGTCCCTAAAGTTGACGACAATGCAGTCCCCTGAGAGATCTTTACTCCTGTGTCCTAACCAGTTTATCCTTCTGGCAAATAATATTTGCCCGGATAAATCTGGCGCAAGTGGCCTGTTGTTATTAAGCCAATGCGCAACTTTATTTCTTAATTCAGGAAAGGACTCTAGTTTACCTTGGGGGAGCTCCGGGACGCCAACTAAGACTACCGTATATGGTAAAGATTGTGGCGGTAGGTCAATGTGTATGTACTGCCTCTTTGATCTAGGAGGCGGGGAAGAAGCCATGGGTGCGCTTAAGTTATTGTTCACACGTCCCGTGTATTCGGCATGCTCTACAGCTGTTCTTAAAGTACCCCCCAACTCCCCCCATTAGTGATCTCACTAACTTCTTCTAGGCCCTCTGCACAGGCCTACCCATGATTTCTTTGGGCTTCACTATTTGAGGGTCTTGAGATCTGAGATTGGATAGTAGCTGGGTAGCGATACTGGGGTCGGGTTGTTGTAATATAACGGGCAATTGTCAGTGGGCTTCGTGGTCGAGCTGTTCATCAATAATTGCTCCAAGTTATTTAATTTTTCCCCAAGGCGCTTTACCCTTTCCACGAGGGGAGCCATTAAGGATTTCATGAGGGTTTCTATTTTCTCAAAGAGTCCCTCATTACGCGGGGAAATAGGTGGACATAACGGGAAACTGATAGGCTTTTCGTTGTTTACAACATAGGACCCAGCGTCTTTAGTTGTTGTAGCCAGTATTATAGGCACGCTGTTGTTAGGATTTTTCCCTTTCGAAGCAATATCTTTCACTGCAGGTTTCTTTTGCCTGGAACCCCCTATAGGCCCCTTAGATTTTTTAGCCTCTGGGCCGTGTCTATTAACGTGTTTCGTCTTATTCCTAGCCTTCTGCCCTCTTGTAGTTACTCGCGGACCAGCATTATTTGCACAATGGGAAGTAAAAGAGATCAGAGTTGGGCTTGATGGTGCTTCGTTTATCCCACTTGTTATTACATCCTTAAGCTGGGGGTCGGAAGTAGACTCGTTAAAAAGAGAATTGGGGGTGATAGATAGCCTAGTTAATAGGGACAGGGACCCATCGGGTACATTACTCATTTCTGAAGGAATGTCTTGTGTTGTTGGAAGGTTGTATATCCCAGGGAGGGCAACAAAAGAATGTGTCATTATTGAATCTTGGGAATTGATAGTGAGCATTGATATATTAGTAGAAGGCAAAGAAGGCAAAGGGGGGAGAGAACCAGCTGGGAGCGAGAGGTGTCGTTCAGTGTGCTCTATAGCATTAGCCACCACCCCTATAGTTTTCTGCAGCATTCGATCTATAGCTGTCAGGGTAGGTAATGGAGGATTTGGGGGTGGCTTATGTTTTGAAGCTGGTACTGGTGGCGCAAGATTATTCTTCCCCATGATTTGCCAATATCAGTGCAGATGGAGTATTATTTGTAAGCCCCCTCCCCCACTTACGGAATTGCTATCCAACAATATTATGAGACTATATAGGGGGTTTAGGCAGTGGCCGCTGCAAAAACACAGAGAAAAATCTGCCATTACGGAGTCAAGGGTGGAGTATTTAAGTAGTCCGAGGCCAAAGGGGTTGGCCCAGCCCGGCCTCTGCCCGCCACAAACGGTCCCGCCCTTGTCCCGGGCTTCTCCCGGCGCGTCCCACGCGCGTCGAGGAACCAGGCGTACCTTTAAGCGCCTCCTGGCGCGTGTGCCGCTGACGTCGTGCCCCAGGGGATCCTGGGTGTTGTAGTCCTAGGGTCCGGCGGAGCCAAGCCCGGCCGGTCCGTTGGTGTTGCGCTGAGGGGGCGAGGCCAAGCCCGGCTGCGGGGACAGCGGGGCCACAGCAATCAAGTTGGCGAAGAGAGTTTTGCAAGGTGAGCGCCCGGGAAATGGCATTGGAGTCGTTGTCAGGCTTGCTTTAGGACATCAACTAAGGTGGTGTGAAGTTGTTTAGATGTGTACTGTGGAGCGGTGTGGTTGTGGCAAGCTGGAGCATGAGCGGTGATGGGCTAGAAAAAGGGCGGGGGCAAGCGGGGCTCTCAAGGCTGAGTTGCTGGCTGCACGTGAACTATTCAGGCCGCCTCCGCAAGACGCCAGGGGCTCGCACTTGCTGCGGCCGCCTGCTAAAGGGCAGACGCGCTTGCCTCCCACGGTCACGATCACCGACAGCGCGAGATTCCCCCCAAATCTTTTACCTCTTCAAATGCAATATGTGAGGTGGTACTTTGGCAGGCGATGGCTGGGGGTCAGCGACAGATTAGCGGCGGATTAGCAGGAGTTTTTTGAGCGAGACAGAGCTCAAGCTGGCAGGCAGAGCTGGTGGATGGAGCCGGAGGGGAGGGGGAGGGGCGGTTTACGGATAGCGGTTGGCGTTTTGCCATGATGGCTCCGCAGGTTTTACCCGGATAACCGGTATCCGATGTCTGTTGTCCGCACACACGCACCCTGGCAGCGGGCACCGCGACCCCCTCTTTCCACTCGGCTTCAGCTCCCAAGTCCGGTGTTTTTCAGCGATTTCCTCCCGCGGCGCACGGCTCTTCCTGCTCGCTCGTTCGCTCACTCTACTGTCGTGGTCACGAGATCCAAAAGCCTGGACTGGAGCGCTGGGTCACTTCCGGCATTCAAATGCTAAGCCTTCCATGTTAATATTCCTGAGGTCCCTTTTCCACTGTTTAATTTTCTTCGGTTGATCCCTTTTCCGGATCACCACCCTCGTAAACGTCTTCACAACGCGTATTGCTTCAACGACGTCTTCACCACGCAAGCAACGTAATTGGCACTCAAAGAGAATGTTTTTCAAATCTGATAGAATGCTAGCCGCAGATTCCTTCACATAGAATTATCCCCAGGCGTGAGACTGGAACCGGAAACTTTTTGCTACAGCATCCCTGCGCGCCGGTGGCGGGGCGACATCACGCGACTCCGCCCAGGCGACGTCAGTGAGATCACATTAGACCCGCCCCGGCGCTCCCATGTCAGTTTTTTCCTTTTCTGCGTGCAACGTGGATCCGATCCTTGCTACGGGCCTGTTAGTCCCGCTTTTTCTTCCATTTGTTTTTTTTTTGGAACAGTGTGCGAATGCCTTCAGACTTTAAGTTTTGCACGTCTTGTGGTCATCTTATGTTGGCGACGGACCCTCACCTCATTTGTATGTGGTGTTTGGGGGAGGATCACGGCACCACAGACTGTACACAGTGCCAACAGTTGAAGCCGAAGTGGCGGCGGGAGCGCCAGATGAAATTTCTCTCTGCGCGTCTCTCCAGGTCGACGTCCTCCCCTCGGTCTGCTTCGACGGACGGCTTCAGACTCTGCTGTGGTCGTCGTCCTCGCCTTTCTCTGATGTCACGTGAGCGTCGCTCCCCGGTGGGTAAGTGTCGCAGTTTGTCCCCGGGGGCTGGTTTCCGGCCTCCCGGGGGAGTGGACTCTCCGCTGGTGATGCGGCCCCGCATGCCGTCCTGTCCACCGTTTCCCGGTGTTGGGGCATCGAGAGTCCAAGTGGAGACATACGCGGCACCTTTGCAGGCCTCGCTGGCGTCTCCTCCTCCTTCCCCTCCTGGGGCGTCGGCGGATCCCTCCCTCTGCGAAGGGCACGCTGCGGCGCCGCCGGTGGTTCCGGCCCCGGCGCCGACTGGTTCGGATCCAGGCTTGGAGGAAATTGTACTGTTGGGGTGCGGCTCCTCAGGGGCACCTCCTTCAGGCTACGGTGTCTCTGCCCCGATGCAAACTCCCGCAGGGGTCCCTGTAGTGTCACGGGAGGTCGCCGGGACTCGGATCACATTCCCGAGCCCCCCTCGGCCCTTTGACAGGGTGGTCCTGTCTAAGGCCGAGGTGACGCCGCTTCGGCACCGGCAGCAGCAGCAGCTGGACTGTGAGGAGCCACGGAGGTCGGTGGACCCTCCTCGTCCCGCTCCGGGTCGAGGCCGAGGGGAGACCCCTTGTCCCTCTCCGGGCCCCTCTCGTCCCTTCACACAGGTGGCTGCCTCGTTGGAGGGCGAGTCGGAGGTTGAATCGTCCCTGGCACCGCCGCATGGGTTGCCGAGTGATCTTCGCCTCATTCTGGGCCTCTCCCGAGGCCGGTCTCAATCCCCCGCGCAGGTGGCTGCCTCGGCGGGGGTCGGGTCTGCGTCACTCCGGCGCCGCCTCGGGGCCGGTGTGGCTTGAGCTCTACTCCTGTCTCCACTCTGGTCCCCGGTGCGGCGTGACTTGGTGGTCCCTTTTCGGGTGACACCGGCTGGTGCCGACGTCCTTCCTCAGGCAGCGGATTCTACGGGTCCGTGCAGGGGTCGTACCGCGGATTCGTCTTCAGACGCTCCTTCTTCTCCGGAGGCATGCATATTGGTGTCGTCCTCCCCGGAGACTGGTCGCCGTGTGGTGTCTTTTTCACCGGCATCGAAGGGCGGGTCCCCGCCCTTCCTGGGGCAGAGGTGTTCATCGGAAGAGCGGCAGGTCCCTCATTCTTCGGCTCCTTCTGACTTCCAGGTCTGGACCTTGCCCGCCCCGCTTCGCCTCGGGGTCGGCCGCCTTAGTTTGCAGTCGTCGCCCACGGAGGAGCTGATTTCTCCACCGCGAGGCCCTACGGAGGCGGGTGCGGCCTTCGCTCATGCGGTGTCCACGGCAGTGGGCAACCTGTGCATGGGTGATCCGCTGGCTCACTTTCCGGCGGACCATCTATTGGAGGTCCTCCACCAGGGCTCTGGTGGGAGGGAAATCTTACTTTTCTTTGAAGGTTCGCTCCTTTCTTCCCTGACGGAGGGCTTGGAAGCGTCCTGCCTTAGGGGACCCGGTGCCTCAGCATCTTCTGCACCGGCACCTCCAGGCGCGGCGTGTCTTTCCCTTTACCCCTCAGCCGCCAGCCCCCTTGTGCGCACTGATTTTCCCTCCCTGCCGCCACTGTTAACTCCGCCGTCCCAAGAGGCCGGCTGGCTGGACTCTTGGGGACGAAACATGTTCGCCTTGACCAGCGCGGCCCTGCGGGCCCTTAACACCTTATGTGTGCTGGCTAGGGCCTCCTCCTGTTTGTGGGACTTGGCGGAGTCTCTGGGATCTGCAGCGTCCCAGGAGACTGGCCTGGTGGCCTTGCGGCATCATGCGTTGGATGGCCGGGAGCTTGCGGCGTTTATTCTCCACTCCGGACATCTCGGAGGTGCTGGGCTGGGCCACGGCTTCCTCTGTCGCTCTCCGTCGCCATGCTTGGCTTCGGGACAGAGAATTCCCTGAGAATATTGGGGAGCGTCTCATCGACCTTCCGTTTGATGGCAGCCTGTTGTTCCATGCCCCGGCCGACACTGCCATCCAAAGGCTCTTGGCAGGGCTCCGTCCTCCTCCTCCGCCTTATCCTCCTCCTCTGTCCCCTCCTCAGTGACTTCAGAGTTGGGTTGATTCTGGGCCTTCTTAGGCCGGTTGTTCTGGCTGTGGAGTGTTTTTTCTAGCCGTTTACGTCCTTCCTTGGGACTTTGGCATTGCTGGCTGTTGGACGGCCCTTGTGTTGATTGTGTGTGGCTCTGCAGGAGTTGTTGCGCAGACTTGGCCCTGAGATTGGGCCTTCTGCTTTGCTTGGACTGCTTGTCAAGCCTTCAGCGGGGGTGGATTTTTCCCCGTGGCTCTTTTGTTTTTTCCTCTGCTGTGGAAGTTCCTTCAAAGAGGGTTCCCATATCTTGGGACTTAATGTACCCTTTGTGGGGTAGTGGTAGCTGTCATATGGCTTGCGATCTGCTAGAGGGTTCTGGTCGCCTTCGGGTGCCTGTTCCCCATGGCGTTTAGGTAGGTTGCTTTTGCTTCCTGAGGTCGTGTGCGCGGCCACTCGTAGTGGTGGCCCGGGCATCTCCTCCTCACCCTGCTCCTGTCCTGAGGTCTGGGATGATCCTGTGTCTCCCTTGCCGGGCGTCGCCTACTCGGCCTTCCTGGGGCCTCGGAGTGTTCTTCTTGCTTCTGGCTTTGACTGCCGGCGCTGTTCTGGCTGGCAGGCTGCTCTCCATCTGGAGTGGTTTCGCCTTCTTTTCCCTACTTTCCTTGGGTCCTCTAGGCTTCTTCTTTTTCTTCCGCTTTTCCTGTCTTGGCATTGGGCGGAAGCTATGTTGCCTTGTGGGGGAGTGGGGTGTTTTGGCCTCTCAGTCCTTGCCCTTGGTTCCTCTGCTGTGAGTGTACGAGCCTCTTCAGCCTTCTTTCCCTCCTACATCCCCTTGGGGTCGGTGGGGTCCTGCTTTTGGGGGTTCCCTTGGCCTGGCAGGGGCGAGGTTCTACCTGGTCCACAGATCTGGTCCCCTGTGGGGCCCTCTGTTCTGCATTGGCTGGTGGGGTCCTTTCGCAGACCCTCCTTCCCAGGGGGTATTGCTAGGGTATCTATTCTATGTGAAGGAATCTGCGGCTAGTAGTCTCTATCAGATGTGAGAGTTACTTGCCTTCAGTAACGATGTATCTGGTAGAGACGATTCTAGCCGCAGATTCCTTCACGGCCCGCCCTTCATCCCCTATTCTGCGAGGACCCTTGGGTTGGTCTTCGGTACTCGCCTCTCGGTGGGGGGCTGTGTCTCCTGTGAGTGCCTTCCTTGTTCTTGACGGGTGGCTCCGTCTGGGGCCGTTCATTCCTCCTTTGGTCCTTGGAGGATGGGGTTCCGGTGATCCGGTGCCCTGCTGCTCTGGCTACTCCAGGTTTGGGGGGGGATTGCTTTCTATCCCTGTCCTCCCTCCCCTCCTTCCATTGCTATCCTCTGATTAAGGGTCATCTGGCCTTGTCTTGCCCTTGTCCCTTGTGGGTGGTTGCCCTCAAGGTTGGGGTGGCTTGGAGGTTTGTTGTCCCTGTCTGTCTTGGGACTGGTCCCATTCCTTGCTCAGGATGAGGGGGGGGGTGGGCTTCCTACGTGTGCCATGACTTTTACGCCTGTTGCCTCCGGGGCACAGGGATGGGAGGTTGTCTATGTGTGGGCAGGGTGACTGCGCAGGTTTCTAGTTGTTCTTCTTCTTTCTTCTTTCCCTGCCCTTGGGTTCTGCGGTGTTGGCACTACTCGGGTGGTGTTGTCAGCCACCGTTTCTTTCCCATTTTTCTGCTCTTCGCACACTGTTTCCATGCTCCCACAGTTTATCTGGTGGTTCCGCGTTGTGGTGCGGAAAAGTTCTCCGGAGAAAACTGACGTGGGCGCGCTGGGGCGGGTCTTATGTGACCTCCCTGACATCACGTACGCGGACGACGCCTGGGCGGAGTCGCGTGATGTCGCCCCGCCCCCGGCGTGCAGGGATGCTGTGGCAAAAAGTTTCCGGATCCAGTCTCACGCCTGGGGATAATTCTACGTGAAGGAATCTGCGGCTAGAATCGTCTCTACCAGATATATCGTTACCGAAGGTAAGCAACTCGTACTTCGAGCAGAATCTTCACCTCCAGATTCAGATGAACTTCACCTCAAATCTGGCATGTCTTTACATCTACAGCTACGAGAAACATTTTATACTCTCTGAAATCAATCCCTTTAAGAAAGAAATCCAACTTTGGGGCAGTTTTATCAATGACTTCTTGATAGTCTGGAGGGGCTATCGAATGGTTGCTTTGGAATACAGGAAATGAATAAATCTCTGTGATCCAGATCTTAAGTTCACGGCGTCTATATCCAACAAGAAACCCGCTTCTCTTGTCTGATGATAACCATCGATAAAGGTCCACTATCAACAAGAACATACTATAAATCTATGGATCATAACAACTTATTACTATTTGATAGTGCCCATCCTCGAGCCTTGAGCACAAATTACTCTTTTGGTCAATTCCTAATGATTAGAAGGAATTGTAGTGAAATATCAACCTTTGACGAACACGCTGAGGACCTGAGTTACAAACTTTGAAACTGTAACAATCCATATAAATTCATCCACTCAGACTGGAAGAGAGCGAGAAATAACCATAGAGAAGCACTTCTAGAACCTCAGGCAAAAAAGATCATCTCAAACTGACATGCATCACAAGTTGGAATATTTTAATCAGTGGAGGGCTGAGTACTGAACAATCCTATTTGCCTTGAAACAAGCACATAATTTACAAGCTCTCTTGGTTTACAGTAGACTCAAAAAATCTAAGTCCACAGAGAGCCTAACTACTTGCTAGGGCCTTTCACCTATAGTTGGACACTATCCAGGCAGACTTTGCAATATTTGTCACCCAACTAATCCTACTTAAAGAAGTTGATTTGGGACCTGGAGGATCATGGAAATTTTTAAAACACACTAACTGCAACACTAAAAACTGCATCTATCTTATTCAATGTCCATGTCTGTTGAGATAAGTTCGCATGACTACCCGATCAATAGAAACCTGCATCTATGAACATAGGAGCAATGTGAGATGCCACTGGATCTCGACTAAAATGTGTGTCCACTTTGTAACTGAAAAACACACTCAGGATGATATGCAGGAGGGTGTTCTGAAGATCTTGCTAAACACCGAAGATGCTGAGAAAAAAATGTTCACTAGAGAGCAACACTGGATTTTCCGTTTGAGGAGTTACATCACATGCCTGAATGACGAATTCCCTTGGGGCGAGCTATGCAGATGAGAATTCTCAGATTGAACTGGCACAAGGAATACATACATTGTTCTGAAGTGGCTCGTTAGACTAATACACCTTTGAGTCATAGCCATCTTTGCTTACTCGTTACATCAGAATATTTTCTGTCATGGAACACTCCAGCCCCTGGTACACCTATCAATTTGTTAGGAGTTGCCCTTTGCTCAAAATTCTCACTGCCTACCCATGCACAATATCCTTAGTATGAATTGGGAAGTTGGTCTTTCTCAAACACTTATTCAAACAAATTGTTGTTTTCTATTATGGAAGGATTGTTATACTAGTCAGTAAAATTAGCCTTGATGGTTAGACTGTTACTAGACTGAGATGGGGGTAGCCATTTTGTTATCAAGCCTTGACACAAGTATAAACTTTTTTTTTAATATTATACATTGCCTCCTTTAAAGATGGCGGCTCCCATTTTTCACAGCCAATTTGACGGGCTAGCGTTGCTACGCCAATGTATAAGTAACACTTCCTGATTTTGGCAGCCTTTTTCTGACTGCGGTTTTCTGGGACCTACGAGGTTCGCATTGCGTGTTGACATTACCCACGTAAAAACCTCCTGGACCATGGAAACCCTGAATTCAAGGAACAATGCTTCTCAACGTACCCCACTGAGGGGCAGTTGGAAGATGGGTAGGCACAAAAGCCGTGCCTCTAGCTTGGAGAAGTAAGTACTACTCTCCCGGATATATCGGAACCTCCCAGGTGGGACCGAGGTTCCTTTTTAAGTATTCTCATTGGCTTTTTATAAAATGGATGACTGAGGATCGGTCCTTTTTCCACGCTCTTCAAGGATTTAGGGTGAGAACCAAGGTTTTGATACCGGGGGAAACGTATATAAATGTGTCATTTTACACCTGATTGGGTGTGCCATCCATGAGAGTTTACTAAATTTTTTGCATGAGTCTGGTGCATGAATTTTGGATTATTGAGAGTGATGCCAATTCCCACAAATGGTATCAATAAGTACTCATGATTCTATACTCTTGCCAACATATTATTTTTTGTTCTGTGTTTGTCTTTTTTGTTTCTTTCTTCATTAGGTCAATAGTGAATTGATTACAGTCCTAATATAGGAATGTACGTTTTTGAGAAAAACTATTGTTTTTCCACAGAGGTGAAGGTTCACATATTTTTTGTATCAGTGTAGGAACTCTACCAGTACAGAAGAATAGGTTATTATTGCTGGGTCCTGATAAAATGCCATAGATCCTTAGGGAAGTTAAAGGCATGAAACCTGTTGACCAAGTCTATGACCAAATTTCAGACGACTAATCACTAAATAATAATCACTCAGGAGAATATTAGGGACATTATTTTTAAGCATTCTCATCTGTTTTTATCCATGACATAGATGACATAGAGCATAGAAAAGAATAAAATATGAACATTCGGGTTCTATTGTTAATTTTATTCACTTTGCAGCAGTCTTCCCAGAGAATCTTCAGTGCTTTTCAGTGTTGGAGGCATTCAGGTTGCATACCTGCATCTCGATTGGCGACAAAAAAGATCTCTGGCATGGAGCCCCCTAGAAGGAGCAGTTGGGCATTGCAGCAATGCACAATGAGGACCATGGCCCGATGGTGAAGCATGCCACCCTTGGGTGGGTGAGGACTTGTGCTCTCTTGAGCTCACACTTCCATTGACCTAGTTTCATCCAGATATTAAATGTACTATCTAGGACCCTTTATTAATTTTATTTGCAGGTTCAAAATGACGCACTTTCCTGGGCTATGCATGCAGGAATGCAGACCAAATATATAAAGAAGAGAAAGACCAAATTATTCTTAGGCCAGGTACGTCTCAATCATTATCTGAGGACTCGTTCGCTAAATGTAACTATGAGTTCCACAAACTAAAGAGAAGTTACAGGACAGAAGACTGCTTCACTTAATAAAAAATGAGGCACTTGAAGAATAGGTCTGGCCTCATTTAGACTTTAGTGACCAATGGCATACTCTATTTTCAGTGGTTTTTGGAATCTTCCTTGGGGCTGTTCCCTTTCTGGATAAGAACCAGTTTTTTTTGGGCCACTCACTTTTCTACAAAAGATTCCTCTAACTTATAGACTTTCAGTGAAGCTATGTTGGATGTTGTCAAGATAATTCTGCTCTATGGTAGCCCTCTGTAGCTGTCATAATAGTACTTTATTTGAGTACATGTGGCACTAGTGATCCCTTTCCTGGAAGTAGACTGTGGTGTTAGGAGTTCAGGAAAGTGCAGCACACAGAAAAAGTGAGCTAAGGTAACGCTATGGGAGATCAATGTCTTGATTGCAATGTTGGTTTAGAGAGTCTGTTGACAAATGCTATTTTCAGGGATGCCATGAAACAAATGGTTGACTCCAAAGACAGGCAGAATATATACAGGTGCCACATAAATGTGTCCCTTTGGAGACTCTTTCGGCTCAAACTCAGATGTTTTAGTGGTCGGACAGATCCATCAGTAGCCAGATGAGAATGACCACAACGAAGCCAACATTTTACTGCATCACCTGGAATCTGGAATGGGTTTATACTGTAGTTTGTAGTTGACAAGATGTTGGCCAGACAATTCCCCTGAAGTTGATCTACATTACAATATCCTTTTGGGCCCACCTTTGGAGCATTCATTAAGTAAAGCAGCATAGCTGGCATGAACACAATCTGAAAGCTTTTTTTTCCACAGACGTTTTACAGCTATTGACTGAATGCCTGTAGGCGATCTTTAAAGATACAATTCTGGACCATGCATTAGCAGCTTTGGAGAAGCCATGCTCCACATCTGCAGTCAATAGACTGTTCCTGTTCTGGCATCATTTGACGCCATATGATCCAAAACCTTCTGACATCCCCTACTACTTTAATAAAAGATTAAGCTGAATGCCTTTCAATCTACTCCCACAATGGGAATACAAGAAGTTAGGCTCTCTCAATGTAAATCGTGTGCCACATGTATCTTAGCACTTATAAAAAAGTAATTGCTTGCTGTATTCCAGCCAGGTATAATGACGCTTTGTGGGAGATTTGGGCCATAGTGACCTAAAGTCTCAAATTCTATAAGAAAGGTAAATTGTTCACTGCTAATCAAGGGTGGTAAGAAGGCATTCGAATACATATTAATATAGGCTTGAACACCGAAGGCACAGTGGTGACATCTGTGAATACTTTGATCATAATAAGGAGCTATATACAAAAGTAGATGCATTAAGCAAATGAAATAGAGTTAACTGTGAGTGGGAGCTTGACAGCAAAGTTTTCAGTGGTGTTTTGTGCGATTCTAGTTGGCCCTACTGATTCAGAAATAAGTTTTAAAAAATTGTTTTCTTCTCTTTCCTTTCATGTGTGAGATCACTGTGGCATTCTTTCCGGATGGAACCTAGCCTTGCCCTATTTTAGTGTTACACCTACGCTGTCTTTCTGAGAGACTTTCAGAAAGTAAGATCAAACAAGGTACAAGTGCTCCTGCTCACTCCAGATTGGACAAGCAAGATCTGGTATATAGCACATCTATTGGTCACCCTGGGAAACTCCCCTTAAAGGCAGGTACTAAAAGAGTTGATACACTTCCTTCATCCTTATTCATTATGGTGCCACATGATTTACACTTGACATTAAGTTGTTTCATAATTCCCTCTTGTGAACGGATGCAAGCGTCACCTTTGTCTCCTTGCTCTGAACTTGTTTTTCATATTACTCTTCCTTCTGCTATGAAAGTAGGTGAAATTTCAACTTTGTTAGAGAAACCCGTATATCCAGTTTTGCTGGAAAAAATCTGATTTTGAGAATGCCAAGTGGTTTTGCCATGTTATATTGCCAGAAGGCAACTCTGAGCTTATTTCCCCTTCCTCATACATCGAAGGGCCAAAGCTTCTGAACAGAATTGACCTGATGATGGTGCATACTTTTTGTTTACAGGACCGGAGATTTCAGACTTCATGACCAGTTATTTGGAGGGGTTACTAGTAAAAGACAATTAAAGGTAGTACTGTAGTGTACCATATCTCTTTGGATATTTGTCTGTATTTAAATATGTTAGACCTGGCCATAGATCACCCTAAAGGATAGCAGTGCATCTACGTCCGTATTTAGTAGTAGAGTGAAGGTGGTGCATATTTGGCGGTTATCAGTGTGGTCATCCTGCATACCATTAAAAGGTACTATTGCTTAGATTCACATTCGAGAATTTACGGTGTATTCACTAGGACTACATAAATTCCCTATGTGGATGAGGTGGTGTTTCCCTTTGACCCGCCTTTTGGTGTTTGGCATTGCTATTGGAGTCATTCAAAGGTAAGCAGTGAGTTGGCAGAAGTATTCATCAGAAGAAGTAGTTACCTTTGGTAATGCTTTTTCATGGCGAATATTATATTTTCCTGCAGATTTCTCATTACCTTCCTATATTCATGGTCCCAGGAAATATCCCAAGTTTGGGGATCTAAGTTCTCTTTTTGAATATATTTTTTCCTAAGCCGGTGTCATATATTTTCAAAATCCCTCTGTGAACTACAGAAAACTGGATGGATCCAATGACACAAATATAGGTGGTACCTTTATGTTTCTGCTATAACCTATCGGGTAGAGTCCAGCGAACTTGTAGTTTGAACCTTAACAGCACCATTTAGTCCTGCAAGGAAGCTACTGAAATTTTTTTTCCAGTTCTGATCACATGTCTGTAGAATATTCAAAGAAGAGGAAATGTCAAGAAAATGCAGTTTTCAACAAAAAAGTTTTATTGATTGTAAGTATGTAATTCTTTAAGGCTAGGTCTAGGCTGCTGCTGTTGGTGAGGTAACGTGACTGCTTCAGAATAATAAGCATGAAGTTTACTGCAGTTATACGCTTAATTAATTATGGTTATAATGCAGTCTTAAAGCTGCCGTACTACGAAATTATATTTTGCAACAAAAACAGTATTTCATGGAAACTATTGTCATGTTTTCTCATAACTGTAATCGTTGTCATGTTTCCAGTTATTCCCTAGTACTATATGAAGGAGTTGAGCATAAAAGTGCCCGTTTGAATAAGATAATGTTGTTCTTAAAACGTATTTTCTTAAAAAGCTAATCCTATTTGGAAAAGAAAATTTGCCAAGGGCCCACGCTAACTTTGGAGGAGCGAAGACCTAGGCAGCTTACAAATGTTGCCTTATTAGTAGTACTGCTGCTTTAAGTTACAGGAATTTGTCATCCACTGTGCCATTTGCATGCTTTGTCTATAGTTTACCAAACCCATCTGCCTGGGTTTGATTGCTGGATCCACTGTAATAATTACACTTGTATTTCTCTTACATGCTGTCTCTGGCCAGATGCTGGATCCACAGGAATAACTTTGTGTATATTTCTCTTACATGCTGTCACCGTTCAGATGTGGGATCCACTGTAATAACTATATGTATATATTTCCTCCCAGCCGTCCACTATCTGCCAAAAGAAGTCCAACTGGAAGTACAACGTCGAGAGGTAAGGTTTAAAACATGGGTTAAGGAAGGCTCTAAAACCCAATGGTACGATATAGTGATATATAGATGTGACAATCATGTTCATGGGCCATCCATTGTGTTTTATGTGTCGTGGTTATGAACACCAGTGTCGTGGGTAGCCATTATAATTTTAAGTGGGGTTCACCCATCTCTGTTGTGACTAGGTGAAGTGTTATATAGCAGTAACATTGATTTCTTTACAGCAGAGCTGATGCTCCCCCTTTATATCTACGTCACTGTGCACAATTTCACAGACTATATTTGCCAACAGAAAGTGGGTTGATTGCAAAGTGTAGCTATTACTGCAGTGAGGTTTGTGTCCTTCATCAACCGCATGAAATATTTTTGTTATTCAAGTTTAACATTCAGTATAACCTTTCTTTGAGTAGACGTCATAATTACTCAACTAAAATTTTTTTATGGGGAGAACCTCTCACCCTTTGAAAAGTCTTTTACCAAGCAAAAGGATATTATGATAGCTCCTGCTTCCCAGATATTAGTGCTCCATTACGTTAAACCCATGAGCGAAATCTCTATTTATTTCTACTTTTGATGGTTGGGTCTGGAATGCTTTAGGGTACCCATTCTTTGTATGTTAATTCCCAAGTGGGACAGCTCACCTGTGTTCTACACGTGTGTTTTGCTCCACGTACATTGGATGGTGCACGTCACATGCAACTATCTAGAATATATGATGTCTAATTATTGTCATATTATGTTTTCTTTTGCAGGTTAGGGTTAGATCTACCAGTGCCACTTTTTAGGGTGCTGTACAGGTGGTCATACATGTACTTCAATGAGGTCCTGACCACCACCAAAAAGTGTAGTTAGATCCCTTTGTTTGGTCCTGAAGAATTGCCATCAATAGATAACAGGCAAGAAACATGTTGACCTATCACACCAGCACACATTCCCACATACTTTAGAATGGGAGGGTGCGTTTTTCAGTTTTAACCAGGGTAGTGACCACAACTCATTAAAATTGTTCTGAGTGGATCACTATTCCCGGTTTTAATTCACCCATACACTATATCACCACCTACACTCATATCACACATCAGGGCCCTCACACGCACTGCACTCAACGGCTTGAGGAATAAAGATCTCTGCCAAGTAGGCCCCATCACGGGCGCCTGATTGGGTATTGTAGCGCCGACCCGAGTAGGAGCAGACCCAATGATGAAGCAAGACACCTGCTTGTTGGGTGTGTGAGGGTCTTTTTCCAATAAGGAGGAATTCCTTCTCCTATCCTTGTGAATACCCACACACTAGGGTACACTTGCGAGATCACAGACCTCCACCTGCATTTCTCATTAGGAACTACATACCTTGTTGGTTACACTAGTCTTTGGGCATGTATGTTGGACCTATAAAATAAAATCCCTTCATTTCCCCCCCCCCTTGGAAATAATTCCCAAGTGGGACCATGGATGCAGAAAAGCATGCGTCCTTTGTGTAATGTTGACAACAGTGTCTCTTGGTAATTTTCCAACATACAGAATGGAGCTAGTTTATCTCCCTGACCTCTGTCTTTACCGGTGTTACCAACCTGTTTCAGTTTACATGATGAGCAATGTCCAATATCGTGAGGCCTTTTTCTATATCATTTCACGGTTTAATTTGCTACTTTCAGAGTGTTTGTGCCTCTGAAAATAGTTTGAAACCTTTAAGCTGACCCTGAACTAGTATGAGTGGGAAACCCTGGACAGTCTTTCGTCTATTTCTTTTGGGGTGAAACCAATATGTTCGAGGCGTGTGAGCTGTAGATCTCATGCTTTGCATACTCTGCCACCTAGTGTTTGGTCTGGATGTTTGCAAGTTGTTTTTCTTCGAAGAATTCTTTCCAGTCATGAGATAAGGTGACTCCTCCTTTTGGTGATAGTGCACATGGACATCGACTCCATTGTTAGATTGTTTTTTTTCCACCATCGGGTTTTGACGTGTATTGCTGCGCTCCGATTTGAAACCGTTCTTCGGGTTCCCCTCAGTGAGCAATCGACTCTACCCGCGTCGGTATTGTTTCATACACGTATCCCACTTCTCTGCGTATCGGTTGAAGAAAATTTCTGTTTCGATCGGAAGACTCGTCGAAGGTTGTGGGCCTCACCGCGTCCGTCCACTTCGCAGTTGATGGAACGGACTCTATTCAAATTCAGTCCTCGGTGCCATGCAGAGTATCTGCACACCGATTCATACAAAGTGTGCAACTTGTACTTATCTCCTGAGCACAACGAACAGGACTGCGATGCATGCAGATAGTTTCGATCGAAGAAAACGCTCCGCGATCGTCAGGCTGAGCGTCGTGAAATGTAAAGCCAGTACATCGAATACTTGCCGGACAGCTTCAGTAAATGGTCGGAGCAAGAAGAATTTGATGCACTAGGGGCCGAAGAGGAGCAGGAAAAACCTGTATCTATTTTGTAATCGGACTCAGAGATGGAAGACGACATACCGCAAGGTTAACGTCCCATGAGTACTGTACACTCCTTGCCCCGAAATCCAATTCAGACCAAACAAAAGGCTTCGGTTCCACCTCCGACTTCGGGCCACGGTCGGCACTGAGAAGATGTTTCTAATGTGCCGCCTCCCACCTCGGCACCGAAACACATAGTTAAGTTTTCCGGCTCGGGATCGAGTCGCCAAAGTCTGGCACTGAGCTGAAACTCTCGAGCTCAAAGCCGAAGACTGCTTTGGAGCAGAAACCCTCGACGCTGAAATCGAAAACTGCTTCGGTACCCAAACCTTGTGCGCCTAAGTCATTCCACCCCGGCACCGAAGTCCTAGGTGCTGAAACTGAAAAATGCTCCTTCAAAGCTGCAGGATCCGATTTTCGACGTCCCACCTCCCAAATCGGACCCAAAACAAACGTAACTTTTTATATTAATACTGATACAAGACATCATCTTACCAAAGTGCCTCAGAAGCGCAAACCTGAGTCAGAGGACATACTTTATACGATTCCTTTAAAGAGGAAGAATGTCGGTTCTAACCCTTCTCCTCCTCCTCCACCCCTTTCCCCTACACATTCACCGCCTTCTCCAGCATTTGAACTTTTACTTATTACACCAACTAACTCTCCACCACCACAGCCTGACGACGATGGAGATGATGGGGATACTCATTTACCTGTAGATCCTTGGAAAGACTACAAAATTGATAGTTAGACTTGACATCTTTTGGCGTGTTTCCCCTGTCTTTTTGCCCTTTGACCTCCCGGTTTTTACTGTTTTTGCTGGTTTAGTGTCTCTGCACACTTTCTCATTGCTGTTCAGTGCTAAAGTGAAGAAGTGTGGCTCAATGATTAGAGCGGCAGACCCTGATGCAGAGGTCTAGCCCGGGACCAGGGTTCAATTCCCCGCCTCAGCGGGTCTTGGGCTCAAAAATTCCACGGACCTGATAATTCTCGCCTCGGTGCCTATTCCAATCATTGAGTCCCACTCTGCAACTCTGGGCAATAGCTTGCTTAATCTCCACAACGGCCCCCACAACGCTAAGGATGCCTGGCCTCCACCTTGGGGGTGCCCAGGAGTGGACGCCTCACAGGGAAAGCCAGGATGGGTTCCACAGCGGTATTCGTACAAGCGCCTCGAGACCCTTGCGGGTGAGTAGTGCGCTATACAAGTATCAAATTTAAAGTGCAAGTGCTCCTGTTGTAAATTGTTAGTATGGATTGGTGTTTCCATGATTGGCATATTTGATATACTGGTAAGACCCTAGTAAAGTGCACTGAGTGTGCCAGGGCCTGTAAATCAAATGCTATTAGTGGGATTGTGCCACCCACAGGGTTAGCCCTGAAAAGGTATTTTAGACCTGCCACTGCAGGGTCTGCACGCAGCTTGTAACTACCATGTCGACTTGGCAAGTGCACCCACTTGCCAGGCCCTAACCTTTCCTTTTCTTACATGCGAGTCACCCCTAAGGTAGGCCCAAGGTACCCCTGTGGGCAGGGTGCAGTGTATGTGAAAGGTAAGATATGCCCTGATGTGTGTGGCATGTCCTGGTAGTGAATTACAGTCCATTTCGTTTTTCACTACTGAAAGGCAACTGTCCCGTAGAGTAGAATGGGAGTTTATTTATAACATCGTATAAACATAACTTCCCATTGGGACCAGATAGGAAGATAAAGTTTAGTATGCCTGTAGTCAGAATGTAAAGTGCATCTTTTAGTGAGGGTGATTTTTACATTCTGTGTTTGAAAAAAACACTTTTACAAAGTAGGTATTTTCTTGCTTAGTCATCCAGTGTGCTTCTGCTAGGATGCGTATTGACCTTGGCTTTGGAGTGACCGGGTTGGGGATGTGCAATGGCTCCAGAGAGTCTGGATGAGTCATGGCTGGGCTGAATAGATCTGTGCTGCATTCAGAGTAGTGGGAGGAGTTTTCGCTAGCATCTGAATAGGCCCGGTCTGCATATAGAGGGGTGGAAGGAGATTTCACTTGCACCTGAATGGGCCCTGTCTGCCTTGGACAATGCTATCTCCAGCTCCTGCTGGGAAGCCGAGCTAGAGAGGACAGAATTGGTTTGGACTAAGGACAGACACTCTCTCTCTGAGAGAACAAAGGCATTTTGAGTAGAAGTATTGGGGCCCAGATCCCAGAACTTTAGAACTCTTTTGGGACTAAGAAGACTGCCAAGAGGAAGAGCTGGAGAAGCTGTGAGGAGGGACTACCACTTTGGTGTGTGCTTTGCTGTGTTGCCCTGCAGTGGCTGCTTCTGTCTTGGGCAGTGAAAGAACTGGACTGAACTTGTTCGAGGCATATGAGCTACAGATTGTACACTTAGCATAGATCGCCATCTGGTGTTGGGCCCGGATGTTTGCAGTTTGTTTTTCTTCTTGGACAGTCTTTGGAAGTCACGAGTTTGGTGACTCCTCCTTCGGTCCGTACTGCGCATGGGCTTCGGCTCCATCCTCAGATTGTTTTTTTTCCGCCATCGGGCTCGGATGTGATACTTCGTGCTCCGGCTTCGAACTTCTACGGTTCCAGCCTCGACGGAAAATCCTCGTTTCTTCGAGTTTCTTCATCATCATCTTCATCTCTCGAAGCGGCACTTTCTCCATCCCGTACATCGGCACCGGCCTTCGGGCCCTCCTCGACTCCGGTCCCGGCCGATGGAAAGGACTCCGTTCAAAAAGTGCCCAAAATGTGGGTCTAAATTTCCCCACACCGACCTCCATCAGGTGTGTAACCTTTGCCTCTCTCCAGAACACGAGGCTAGAGACTGCCCCGCCTGCAAGTCTTTTCGATCGAAGAAGACCATCCGAGATCGAAGAGCTCGACGCACCATGGCGCACTCATCCTCTGCAGCTCCACCGGACATCTTCGGAGACGGCGCCGAAGCTTCGGGGCAAACACACACCGAGCAGGAGGAAGACGTCGTCAGCGCTTCCGAGGCCGACGACTCCGACGTGGAGGACGTTACACCGGCGCAGCGGCCCGTGAGTACTATGCCCCCTCCCACCCCCACGCCGAAAACCAAAGAGACTCAGGTTACTCCCTCGCCTGCCGGCCTGGGCAAAACCAAAACCAAAGCTTCTATCACCCCACCTACGGGCCCGGTGTCGAAGCCTCCAAAGTCTCACGGCAGCTCGGGATCGAGCCAGCCGACGCCCGGTGCCGAAAAACAGCATCCGGCACCGAAGAAAGCAATATCCAGCTCGACTCCGAAGCCACCGGTGCCGAAGCCTGGACACTCGGTGCCGACCAAACACAAACACAAATCTGTCGGCACCGACGCCCCGGCGCCGAAACCTCATTCGACGCCGAAACACCCGGAGACCTCCAGAAAGCATGGCGCACACAAACCATCGAAACCCTCGGTTCCGAAATCACCGGTGCCGACAGACGATCCGGCACCATTGGCTCTGTTTACACCAGACCCTCTACAAAAGACTCTGTCCAAAGATCCAAAGACTGGGCTTTTGACTTTAATTACCAAGAAAAGACGCCTTGATACTCCGGCTCCTCCTCCTCCACCCAAAAGGAAGGACTCTGCTACTTCTCCCCTCAGAGTGCCCTCCCCACTACCGCCTCCCCTACCTCCTCCACCACCTCCACCCCCTCCCCCTCCCAGGTCTCCGCCACCTCCACCTCACTACGATCCGGCCCCATCCCCAGATCCGGATGACGGGGACCCGGACCATTACCCGGCGGACGCCCCAATGGATCCCACTCCACCAGGGACCCCAGACCCATGGGAGGATTACAATAACCCTGATATACCAGATATACCTCAGGACGACCTATACCCATCCAGGCCGTCTCCTCCAGAGGACTCCTTAGGGTTTCATCATTTAGTGCAGAGAGCAGCACACTACCATGGGGTGGACATGCATAGTGAACCAGTGGAAGAAGACTTCCTACTGGATACATTTGACATACAAGACAAATCCACTTCTATTTTACCCATGCTTAAGGGTGTCACCAAGCACGCTACAGAGGTGTTCAAAGACCCTGTCAGGGCCAGAGTACTGAACCCTAGAATAGAGAAAAAGTACAAAGCGGCACCCACAGACCCTGCATACATTAAGGGCCCTGCTCCCCTAGATTCCCTAGTTGTCTCCACAGCTAGAAAGCGGGCTAACTCCCAATCCTCAGGAGAAGCCCCACCGCCAGACAAGGAATCTAAACTTCTGGACGCGTCTGGTAAACGCACCGCCTCCCAAGCTGCAAACATATGGCGCATTGCAAACACACAAGCACTGCTTGCGCGATATGACAGAGCACACTATGACGAACTAGAGGCTCTTATGCAGCACCTTCCAGAAAAACACAAGCGCAAGGCTCATGACCTGATACAGGAGGGTAAACTAATTACAAACACCTCCATTAAGTGTGCCCTCGATGCAGCCGACACTGCTTCTAGAGCCATAAATACAAGTGTCCTGCTTCGTCGCCATGCCTGGCTCAGGGTTCAAGCCTGAAGTCCAGGCGTCCATACTCAATCACCCCTTTGACCAGCAAACTCTCTTTGGGCCAAAGGTAGACGAAGCGTTGGAAAAGATGAAAAAGGACACAGACACAGCAAAGTCTATGGGGGCACTCCAAACACAAGCCTCTAAACGTTCCTTTCGACGCTCGTCCTTTCGTGGCACAGGCAGAGGCTCCTCCACCGATAACGCCTCTACCTCCTACAAGTCCCCTCCTCAAAATACCTTTTCAAAGGGCAATCAAAGGGGTGGTTACAGAGGCAACAACAATAAGGGCAGGGGCAAAACCAACAACACCCGTTCTGCCACCCCACCCGCACAATGACTCCCCTCCGCTCCCCCCAGACCATCCCACTCCGGTCGGGGGCAGACTACAAGACTTTATCCACACATGGGAGGCCATAACATCGGACAAATGGGTGACCCAAATCATTCGGTCAGGGTACTGTCTCGAACTAACATCTACCCCACCCAATATCCCACCAAGGCACCGTCCAATGTCTCAAGAACATTCCACACTGCTCAAACAAGAGGTACTCTCACTCCTCCAAAAACACGCTATAGAGCAGGTCCCCGTCAATCAACAAAATCTAGGGGTCTACTCCCTATATTTCTTAATACCAAAGAAAGACGGGACCCTCAGACCCATTCTCGACCTCTGGCCTCTAAATGCCTACATACATTCAGACCATTTTCACATGGTCACCCTACAACAAGTCCTCCCACTCCTCTGCCAGGGAGACTTTCTCACAACCTTGGATCTGAAAGACGCATACTTTCACATTCCAATACACCCCTCTCACAGGAAATACCTCAGGTTCGTGGTGGACGGGCAACATTACCAATTCACGGTTCTCCCCTTCGGGGTCACCACCGCACCACGGGTGTTTACCAAATACCTAGCAGTAGTAGCAGCACACCTCAGACGTCAACATATTCACGTCTTCCCTTACCTAGACGACTGGCTGATAAAAGCCGCGTCCTACGACCAATGTGTGCAACATACAAACAGCACCATCCAACTGCTCCACCAGCTAGGCTTCACGGTGAACTACCAAAAGTCCCACCTCATACCATCTCACACAAAGCAATATCTCGGGGCCACTATAAACACCTCCAAGGGTATTGCCTATCCAAACTCAGCCAGAATCACAAGCATTCAAGCCTTACGCAAAACATTCCTTCCTCAACACTCTCTTCCAGCAAGAGTGTTTATGAAGCTCATAGGAATGATGGCGTCTTGCATCTTCATAGTGCCCCATGCAAGACTCCACATGCGTCCACTTCAAGAGTGCCTAGCACAACAGTGGAACCAGGCCCAGGGTCAGCTGACGGATCTGGTGTTGGTGGACGGCCGCACACATCACTCTCTGCAGTGGTGGAACACCACAAACCTTTCCAAAGGGCGGCCGTTCCTGGACCCGGTTCCTCAGGTGATTCTAACAGCGGACGCATCGCTCTCCGGCTGGGGAGCGCACCTCCTACACCTCACCATGCAAGGTCTATGGACGCCACAGCAAAAATCGCTCCACATCAACCATCTGGAGCTCTTGGCGATCTTTCTAGCCCTAAAATCTTTCCAAAAACAGATTTCGGGCAAAGCAGTCCTCATTCGCACAGACAACATGACTGCGATGTATTATATACAAAAACAGGGGGGGACACACTCTCCCCAGCTCTCCCGCTTAGCCCAGAGCATATGGAGATGGGCAATTCCCCAAAACATCTTTCTCCTGGCACAGCACGTTCCAGGCGTACAAAACACCATGGCAGATCTGCTCAGCAGACAAACGCAACAACTACACGAATGGGAACTGCATCCACAAGTTCTTCACCCATTCTTCCAACAGTGGGGGCATCCTCAGATAGACCTCTTCGCCACCCACGAAAACAAAAAATGCCCAAGCTTCGCCGCCAGATACCCACACCCATTGTCCAAGGGCAATGAGATATGGATGAACTGGTCAGGCAGATTTGCATACGCCTTTCCACCTCTCCCACTAATTCCATTAGTGGTCAGGAAGCTACAACAGCACTCCCTCACACTCATTCTGGTAGCTCCCACGTGGGCCAGGCAGCCGTGGTACACCACGCTACTACAACTATCAGTGGTACCACATCAAAAACTGCACCTATCCCCATGCCTCCTAACCCAGAACCATGGAGAAATCAGGCACCCGGACCCAGCTCAGCTCAACCTGGCGATCTGGCTCCTGAAATCTTAGAATTCGGATACCTTAACCTTCCCCCTGATTGCATGAACATCATCATGGAAGCCAGACGTCCTACCACTAGAGCATGCTATGCCGCAAAGTGGAAAAGATTTGTAATTTACTGCCGTTATAATACAATCAACCCTCTAGATGCATCCATACAGCACATCATATGCTATCTGCTCCATCTTCACAGGTGTAACCTGGCATATTCATCCATACGCCTACACCTAGCAGCGATCGCTGCTTATCTACAAAACAGACAGCATTTATCACTCTTCAGAGTGCCCGCTATTAAAGCCTTCATGGAAGGCCTTAAACGAGTAATTCCTCCCAGGGCACCACCTTCCCCTGTATGGAATCTAAATTTAGTTCTTACACGACTAATGGGTCCGCCCTTCGAACCAATGCACAAATGTGAGCTACAGTTTCTCACCTGGAAAACAGCTTTCCTTGTAGCAATCACTTCCCTTAGAAGGGTTGGTGAAATACAAGCGTTCACCATACAGGAACCCTACATACAAATGCATCACAGCAAGGTCATACTTCGCACAAATCCGAAGTTTCTGCCCAAAGTCATTTCCCCCTTCCATCTCAATCAATCAGTGGAATTACCTGTCTTCTTTTCGCAACCCCAATCTGTTGCGGAAAGGGCCTTACACACACTTGATGTGAAAAGGGCGTTGCTATACTACATACAAAGAACGCAACCCTTCAGGAAGACTAAACAATTGTTCGTTTCCTTCTCTCCACCACATAAAGGCAACCCCATTTCGAAATCAGGGATAGCTAGGTGGATTGTAAAATGCATACAAATTTGCTATCAAAAGGCAAAGAGAACATTATCTGTTCCTCCTAAAGCCCACTCTACAAGAAAGTTAGGGGCTTCTATGGCTTTTCTAGGGAATATACCCTTATATGACATCTGCAAAGCAGCCACATGGTCTACACCGCACACCTTCACAAAACACTACTGTGTAGATGTGCATTCCAAGCAGCAAGCTAGGGTGGGCCAGGCTGTACTAAAGACACTTTTTCAAACAGCTGCAACGGATACCGGTGGTCGCCGCTAAGGTTGGGTACTGCTATATAATCTATGCTAAGTGTACAATCTGCAGCTCATATGCCTCGAACGGAATATGCTACTTACCAGTATGCATCTGTTCTTGGCATGTAGAGCTGCAGAGTTGTACACGCCCACCCGCCTCCCCGGCTACCTGTATCCGTTCCAGTACATCTTATTTAGATACAACACATGGGTTTCTCACTGTTATTACTACGCTCCATCATTTCCCTGTTGGCGAAAAACAATCTGAGGATGGAGCCGAAGCCCATGCGCAGTACGGACTGAAGGAGGAGTCACCAAACTCGTGACTTCCAAAGACTGTCCAAGAAGAAAAACAAACTGCAAACATCCGGGCCCAACACCAGATGGCGATCTATGCTAAGTGTACAACTCTGCAGCTCTACATGCCAAGAACAGATGCATACTGGTAAGTAGCATATTCCTTCCTTTTTGTGAGTTTCTCCAAGGGCTTACTCCCTGTTCAAGAAGTCTCAGGAACAGCAACGACTTCAAGTTCATCTGTTACCGGCACTGGAGACTGTGTGTTTTGTGCTGCAACAGAAGAAAAAGCAACTCAACGCCGTCCACGACGCGGCTGCTGACGCTGTGTCCTGAAGGCACCGCAAAGGACACCACCGCACTTTGCACTGCAACCCTGGTCTCACCGTCGACGCCGCCACCGAGCCTCTACTTGCACTACGATCTGTGGGCACTGCACTCCGCACCGCCTCACTTCACGCCCCCGCCCTGGTACCCCTGATGCCGCCGCTCCACGCCGACATAGACTACGCTGCTTGCACTGTGGTTCGAGGGCACCACTCGTAAGTTACACAACGCACCGTCCTCATTCCGCACCGCAGCCTTGGCCTACCAACACCGGCTCCATCGGCTCCAGTTCGTTAGCCAACGACAGCGCTTCAGCAACGACGATGCCGCTACTTGCACAGTGACCTGCCAGCACCGCGACGAGCACATCACTTCGCACCACACCCCTGGGGTGTCAGACGCTGCTGGACTACTGTCACCGAGCCGCTGCCTGCACCGCGACCTGAGGGCACTGCACGCCGCACCACTGCACTTCACACCGCAGCCCCTACTTCAACCGCGAGTCGTTAGATCTGCATCGTGTTTACATTCAAGGGCCCGTTCGACTCCTGCACCGACCTCCAGAACAGATGCTTGCGGTTGCTGGCTCTTTAGGGCTCATCTAGAGGTCGCAGACGCCTTGCATTTCTAAAGGTACTGTTTTACAGGTCTTCCTGACACAGTAGCTGTCCCGCGACGTCGCGCTTAGCCAGAACTGTTTGGATTTGTTGTTCATGATGCCGTGATAGCCCCATACAGAGTGATCGACTTCAAGGAACTGTATTTCAAGTCTGTTTTGATGATTGAAGATTTCTAAGAACTGTATTCTGGATTTTTTATCATTTTTGGTCTTGTTAGAAGTATATAAAAATATTGGATATTTTTATAAACTGGTGTTTTGTCCTTTTGTAGTTTTTTCACTGTATTACTGTTGGTTATGTGAACATGCTTTACACACTGCCTCTGAGATAAGCCTGACTGCTCGTGCCAAGCTACCAAGTGGGTGAGCAGGGTTTATTTAGGAGTGTAACTCCCTTACCCTGACTAGGAAGAAGGGTCCCTACGTGGTCCAAGTTGCAAACCCCTGCCAGCTAGAGACCCCCATTTCCAACAGTGATTTCACCTACAGACAATGACCCAGACCTTTACCCTGCAAAGCCTTCCCCTCCAGACGACAATGTAATGTATTTAAAATTACTGGCTAGAGCTGCAGAATATCACACGGTACAACTACACAAATAATCCCTAGAAGATGATTTTTGTTTGAAACTTTGAGTAGTACACATAGATCCAGTCAGACTCTCCCTATGCTCGAAGGCATGATGAGAAATGCCGATGATATATTCAAAGACCCTGTTTTCTTATATTCTCAGAATAGACAAAAAAATAAGCCTGCTGATCCAGTCTTTTGCTAAGGGGCAATTACCACTAGACTCACTGGTTGTGTCTAATGACCACAAATGGGCCAATTCACAAACCTTCGGGGATCCCCCCTGACCCCCGCCCCACCCCACCCTCCTCCGGACAGGGAGTCAAAATTATTGAACGCTTCTGGTAAACAAGTTGCCGCCCAGGAAGCAAATCATTGGCGCATTGCGAACACCCAGGCCCTGTTAGCCAGGTATGATAGAGCTCACTAGAACGAAATGGAGCAATTGCGCCAAAATCTCCCAGATAAGCACAAAGCTACAGCTCAGGGTTTAGTACAAGAAGGAAATCTCATCTCCAATTCCTCAATTAGATGTGCTTTAAATGCTGTTGACACCGCAGCTCGAGAAATTAACACTAGTGTGTTACTCGGGAGGCACGCCTGTTAGAATTTCCGGTTTTATATCTGAAGTCCAACAATCCATCTTAAATACTCCATTTGATAAAAAGCATCTCTTTGGGCCCGAAGTAGATCAGGCATTGGAGAAAATGAAAAAAGACACGGAGGTAGCTAAATCAATGGAAGCCCTACAGTCTCCTTCAAATCGTGGCTCCTTTTGTCGCTTTTTCTACTGTGGGGGGTCCAAGACCACATCCTCAGACAATAATGCTGCCTCGTACAAGGGCAACAATCCACAAGAGGCTTCTTTAGAGGAGGATACAGAGGGAACAATGGCAAAGGTAGGGGCAAGGGTTCCACCCCATGAAATTCCCCTTCTCCTAACAATCAGTGACTTACCTATCCTTCTCCCCGATCATTTAACACCTGTCTGGGGACGTCTTCTACAATTCCTCCCCATTTGGCAATCCATAACTACAGAAAAATGGGTGTTAGGAATTATCGAACATGGTTATTGCCTGGAGCTTACCACCAATCCTCCAAACATTCCACCTTATTCTCACAAAATGTCACCAGAACATTTACACCTGCTAAAACAGGAAGCTCAGTCTCTCTTGCTAAAAGGAGCCATAGAGCCTGTACTGTTACAATATCAAGGTTCAGGCGTGTACTCGCTAGTATTTTCTAATTCCCATAAAGGACGGCTCCTTGAGACCTATTCTGGACCTCAGAGAACTAAACCACTACATACTGTCAGAACATTTCCACATGGTGACACTTCAACAAGTGATTCCACTAATACAGCAGGGCGACTTTGTCTACTCTAGACTTAAAGGACGCATATTTCCACATTCTAATTCACCCTGCTAATCACAAATATCTCAGATTTGTGATAGCGGGTCAACAGTACAAATTCAAAGTACTACTGTTTGGAGTCACCACTGCTCCCAGAGTATTTACCAAATGCCTGGCAGTAGTCGCAGCTCAACTGAGAAGACAGCACATCCATGTTTTCCCATACCTGGACAACTGCCTCATCAAAGCCAGCACTTACCAGAAGTGCCTCCAACACACTCAAGCGACAATCCACTTACTACACCAACTAGGGTTGACAGTGAATGTGTTGAAGTCCCATCTGCAGCCTTCCAACACACAGACTTATCTGTGAGCCACCATAGACACTCAAAGAGCTCTGGCCTCTCCCAATGCAGCCAGAATTTTCAGTATTCAGTCTCTTCTCACTCAGTTTCAACCCAACCAATCATTACCAGCAAGAGTCTTCATGCAACTGGTGGGATTGTCTTGCACGTGATCGTTCCCCATGCAAAACTTCACATGCACCCCTTCAAGAATGCTTAGCAAGCCAGTGGGACCAGTCGCAGGGTCAGTTGACCGATCTAGTGTTGGCAGATGGCTGCACCCATCGCTCTCTGGGCCAAGGGGCGGCCCTTCATCGACCCTGTTCCACAGACAGTGCTAACAGCAGACGCATCGCTCACTGGTTGGGGTGCTCACTTACACGATCACAGAATCCAAGGATTGTGGAGTATGAAGCACAAAAGTCTCCTTATAAATCACCTAGAACTACTAGCAGTGTTTCTAGTGCTCAGAGCCTTTCCCATTCACCTCATAGGCAAAGCTGTCCTAGTCCGCAAGGACATGACAGCTATGTGCTATATACAAAAACAGGGGACACACACTCTCCTAAACTGTCCCGCCTAGCACCAGCAATTTGGAAATGGGCTATACACCACCAGATTTATCTCCTGGCAAAGCATCTTCCAGGAGTAAACAATCAGATTGCAGACCTTCTCAGCAGACAGAAGCAGCAAATCTACGAGTGGGAACTTCATCCTCCGGTTCTTCTCCCCTACTTTCAGGAATGGGGATTTCCTCACATAGACCTGTTCGCCACAGCGTAAAACGCCCAGGTTTCGCCTCCAGGTTCCTACACCTGCCCTCCAAAGGCAATGCCCTATGGATGAACTGGTCAGGGATATTTGTTTACGCCTTTTTGCCTCTCCCACTCATTCTGTTGGTAGTTTGGAAGCTCAGGCAAACATCTCCACACTGATTCTCATAGCTCCCACATGTGCACGTCAACCTTGGTTCAACACCATGCTGGAGTTGTCAGTAGTTCCACACCAAAAGCTGCATCTCACCTCCAGTCTCCTCACTCAGAGCCATGGAGAAATAAGGCAGGCAAATCCCAAAGATTCTGGCTCCTAAAATCTTTGGGTTTGGTTATTTACAATTACCACTAGAATGTATGACTATCCTAAAAGAGGCTAGAAAGCCTACTACTAGAGCATGTTATGCAGCAAAATGGAAACAGTTTATCTATTGTAACAGTAACAATATCTATCCTCTTGATGCTTCTGTGCAGAACATCATCTGTTGTCTGTTACATTTACAGCAATCTAGATTACCCTACACATCCATTCGCTTACATCTAGCAGCAATAGCTCCATACTTACAAAACAGACAACACTTATCTCTATTCAGAGTACCAGTGATTAAAGCCTTTATGGAATGATTAAAAAGAGTGATACCGCCGAGAGTCCCTCCTGCTCCAGTATGGAACTTAAACATAGTCCTTACTAGGCTAATGGGTCCACCATTTGAACCAATGCACAGCTGCCCATTACAATTCCCCTCAGGGAAGGTTGCTTTTCTCATCGCAATAACTTACTAAGGAGAACTGGTGAACTCCAGGCATTAATTATACAAAGCTTCACAGAGACAGAGTGGTTCTTCGAACCAATCCTAAATTTCTTCAGTCAATAAATTAGGGGTTTGTAAAGAGCTAGCTGCTCACCTGGAGCGGGTCTCAAGGCGCTGATGGAAGGAGGGGCAGAAGGGGGAGTCTGCAGATCCGGGAGATTCAGTGAGTTCCATCGAAGAGCCAGGTCTTGAGATCCTTTAGGAACTTGGGAAGCGATGCCGTCTGTCTGGGGTGTTGGAGCTGATGCGGGCGTCTGCGGGGGATGTTGGATTTAAAGGTGAAGTGGACGCAGCGGTAGTCCGTCCATGGGAGTTCGGAGGTGTGACTCAATGTGATTGAGTTCCCTGCTGTGAAGACGGGATTGAGGGTGTGCCCCCCTGAGTGCTTTGGTTCAGGTACGATCTGCTTGAGCCTGATGGTGTGGAGGTTGTCCAGGAGGGAGGTGGAGTTTGGGCCCCTGCGGTTGGCGTGATGATGTCGGTGATGGAACCGGGAAGGGAGCACGGGGTCCTGGGGGGTCTGTAGATGAGGGTGCCTCAGAGGGTGGAGGATGAGTTTGTTTGGATCTTGAAATGGAGGTGTTCCATCAGGTCTGTAGGCCTGTCGGAGTAGGTGCTCAGTCAGAGATTGGATTTGTGGGTGATGGCGATGCCTCCTCCGGGCGTTTGGGGGGATCTTTCTCGGTGAACTTGTATCCTTCAGGGATGGCGATCGTGATGTCTGAGCCGGAGGTGACGCTCGTCCAAGTTTCGGTGAGGAAGGCGATGTCTGAGGCGGTGCTGTCGAGGAGGTCCCAGATTTCCGTGGCATGTCTGTGGTGGGACCGGATGTTGAGGAGGATGCATCTTAGGGTTTGGGGTGCGATGGAGTTGTTACTGGAGGGCGGTGGAGGGTCCTGGGTCTCTGCGAAGGTGGAGTGGTGGCAGTGACGGCAAGTGAAGGGTCCGTGGGTGTCGAGAGGTGCGGAGAGCTTGCAGTTGAAGTTCTCACCGGTGTTGATGAGTTCGTGGAGGGCCGAGGAGCTGTAGCGCTGTCGGACCAGGGGTCCTAGCGCTGGTCGCGGACGGCGCAGTTGGGCTTGCCTTAGGTGCGCCAGCAGTGCGCACCCTGCGTGGCTGTGCAGCGTCTGCCATTAAATAGGGGAGAAGTGAGGGAGATGCAGTTGGGAGGTGGGAGTGTTAACCGGAGGGAATGAGGGGCGTGGGGACACTAGCGGCAGGGAAAGGCAGGAAAACAGGACTGCAAGAACGGGCAAGGGCAATGGGAAACCCTAACAAACATTAAAAATAAAGCAAAAAACTGCCAAATAAGGCAAAAAGGAAAGCCGAGCGGAGGAATGCAGGAATTACCCCAAAAAAGCGAGCAGGAGCGGCAGGGATGAAATGCAGGGCAGGGGCCGGCCTCGAACCGAGGTTGGCTCAGACTGGGAGGCAGAGGCACTCAGGGGAAGCTACGCTCCTGGGAAAGCAGTATCCTGGCCAAGGTCAGGGGACTTGTTTCTGCCTTTCATATCCATCAGTCAGTTGAGTTACCTGTGTTCTTTCCTCAACCTGATTCTGTAGCAGAACGAGCTCTACACACACACACTTGACATTAGAAGAGCTCTACTATATTATGTGAAAAGAAGAAAATAATTTTGCAAAACAAAGCAGCTTTTTTGTTGCTTTTTCACCACCACACAAAGGCAATCCCATATCTAAATCAGGCATTGCAAGATGTATTGTGAAATGTATCCAGACATGTTATGTCAAAGCAAAAAGAACTTTGCTAATACCCCCTATCTGACTTCTGTAAGGCAGCAACATGGTCTACATCGCACACATTCACCAAGCACTATTGTGTAGATGTGTTACAAAGGCAATGAGCTAATGTAAGCCAGGCAGTACTTAAAACACCTTTTCAAACGACTACAGGTTAGCCACCACTTTGGGAGTATACTGCTGTATAGTCGGTGCAAAGCATGTAATCTACAGCTCACAGTCCTCGAACGGATAATATTACTTACCCAGTAAGCATCTGTTCTTGCCATGTAGAGCTGTAGATTTACATGCACCTACCCAGGTACCTGTAGTTGTTGCAGTTCTCACTCTACACACATACGCATCGACATCTCTATTCTATACTTACTAACGCCATTCTCACCCTCTGTGGAAAAACGATCTAACAGTGGAGTTGATGCCCACACGCACTATCACTGAAAGGAGGAGTCACCTTACCTCGTGACTGGAAAGACTTCTTCAAAGAAAAACAACTTGCAAACATCCTGACCCAACACTAAATGGCAGGAGTATGCAAAGCATGTGAATCTACAGCTCTACACGCCAAGAACAGATGCTTACTGGGTAAGTAACATTATCCCCCTTTAACGAAGGCACATTTAGTCTCGAATTTGAGGCATACACTGACTGGTGCATATTGTCCCTTTCCTCTAGAGTGACAAGATGTCTAGGCAGAAAAAAATGGATGAAATTTTGAAGTCCTGGTGCATGTGTAGCCTAACTGTGCTAATGCGATGCGTCTCACCATGACTGATGATTATAGATTCCCACCCTGCCCGCTGAAGCAGTCACAACCATAGAACATTCTTGTGAGCTCTTGCACGCTCTGGTTCCTTTGTACTCCTTCTGCAATGTTTCCTATTACTTGCACTCCTCAATTTTAGTGAGGTCTTTCTGGGTTTTCTCCTCTGCTAATAGGGGGGTTTTTGGTAACCCATAACCTTTCCTCCCTGGGAATTGTTTGACGATCCTCCTGGTCTAACATTCCGGTTTTGAGGAGGGCAAGTGAGGCTTTCCAGCTATATGGTTTGATGTAAGGTTTTGGTTCTTACGCTGTGTTTTGCCCAAGCTGCCTTTGGGAACTTCAAGTAAGCTTCAATTAGAGAATTCCCTGGTGGGTTTCAGCTGGTCTCAGCTCAAGTTACTGTATTGGCTTAACACCACAGATCGTCCAGGACTTTAGAAAGAACTAATATAACGCATGGCTATGCCAGATGTTTCTTAACCTTTCGAAACAGCTTGCTGAAACACACACAGGACTGAGTTAAAGATTGTAGGTTGAAACTCCAAGCAGATATAGTGATAGTATTTTATAAAGTTTCTGTCAAATATTTGCGATTTGTCCAACATCTGTGACTGAGGTACAGAATGTTTGGATCCTGTTCCATGACGGTAGTTGTGGCGAGTGTTTTGTTTTCTCTTAATGTTTACTTCTTTCTGCTCCAAACCTGAAATTTGTGCATGTATCTATCTATGTTTTACATGACAAGAACCCCGTTTATGCATAGATTTCATCAGGTTAAGCAAATCATCTTCAACATGTGTGGAATGTGTCATCTTGAATGAAGCAATGTATTTACTACTTCAGTTTCAATAAACAAGACCTCTTCTAGATTCCCATGCGGTTGTAGATACAGCATCTTTATAGCATGGGAAGTTCAGCTCAATCTTGAATTGCCTAATTGCTAGACTGTCAAATATCCAACAGTAAAATAAATAGTCCCTACAGATCTTGAGAATGATTTTACTTTTTAGGGAGCTTTGCTATTCTGATGGTTCCTCCAATGATTTATTTTCCCCTTTATCGTATTTTCATCTTTGTTTAATTAAAAAACTGCACATAGTCTGGTGCAATAGGTATTGTGCAAACTATACCACATCCTACAATCAAGAGGCTTCTTGTTCCAGGTAATGGTGCAGATGCCATGTTGTCCCTAAAGTTGCAATCTTTGGTGCACTAGAGTAAGAATACATTTATTTGAATGTTTCAGGTTCTTTCGCTATCTCATGAAAGTCAAAAGCTGTTGAGAGACAACTGGGTTGAAGTGTCTCAAGAGGACAATAGGATGAATGAAGGTTTTTTATTCATGGAGTTCATAGCACTTATGGGACCCTCCGGTTTCAGAGGTCTGCTTCGACTCCGATATCTGAAGTGCTCATCCTTTAAAAACCTGGACTCAAAGAGAGATCTGAAGCCCAGGGTTTTTCTTCTAATATGGGCTTACACATTGTGAGTTTAAAACTCACTCGAAAACGCAACCACTAGTCCCACAGCAGTGCAGACTATGTACTACGACCATGGAAGTCAGTGATCCATCTACTGTGTTGTTACCTCGAATTGTTGCCACAGAGGCTCCTCCTATTAAGTGCAACATTTTTACGGCAAGGAATTCACTTATGTAAGGCGGCCGTCTACTATGTCTACACACACACGATTCCTATGGACTTTGCAAGATTCTCTAAGTTCTACACAATAATTTAAGTCAAATTGAGGACTCCCTGTTTAGAATATCTAATAAGTTCACCTGAGAGGCCAGGCAAAAGAGGACACAGTTAAAAACGCCTGTAGTATGATGTTGGACAATAAGGTGACGTACTATAAGCTCTCATTAACATGATCGGTCACATAGTTTGTATTCCTCCTGACGTATTTTAGACTGCATGGTCTCCATGAGTTAAATTAAGTCAGCTTGCTACTGTGATGTCAGGTCTAAGATGATGCTATTAAAAATGTCATTATTATGATTGTACATACAGCCTGTATCTCTTTGAATGCACTTTGCTCTCTATGGCTCTAATTAGTCAAATAAAGTTAAAATGTCATCTGTGACACTAGATTTAAAAACAATGCTCCTGAAAACCGTTGCTACTACGATTGCACATACTACCTATATTTTAAATGCACTTTAGTTTGTATGGTTTTAATGAGATGTAATTATGTCAAATTGCACTTGCAAAGTTTGCTCGAGGCAGTATTGCAAACAGCTCAAAATCCCCCTGAAGAGTAGAAACACTGTTATTTCAGCAAAGATGGACTTGCCCCACCTGCTAATCAATTGATAACAGTGGCCACGCTTGACTTGTATTCATAGTCTCAGTTGAATGGTAAATCTTTTTGTACCTCTCTGTTCTTGTATCTTTGCCTAAAGGTAGAGGCTTGGTTAGAAATTCATTTTAATTTGTTGTGTCGTTAGAAAGTTCTCCTTTGCCAACTAAACTCATTCCATATGAATATTTGTCTTTGCTTACAATACCTCTTTGAATAAAATTACCATTTTGAGTTGAATTATGTTCCTTTTGTAACTCTCCTTTGTATAACCTCAGCCACATGTCAGCAAACTATCAATCAAAAAATTGGGATTATCTCATATAACTGATAAACTTTAAAAAGCAGTTATGACTATAGGAATGGATAGTCAATGTGTCATATCTGTTTAAAGAACTAAAATTTCATTAAACAACAATAGTACTTGGATAGTTCTGCTTCTGAAGTAAGGGTTATGAGTTGAGTTATGTCTGGCTTCTTAAAAGAGTAACTGGGAGTACAGAAGAAAGTTAACTGCTTGTCCAGAGTACCAACTCTGACACTTTTTCTTAGTTATTACATCCTATTGTCCAAACGTGATTGAGGATTTGAAAATCTGCAAACAACTGAGCTCTGGAAGACAGAGATTTAATGTATCAATGCCTTTTATGTTTTATCCCTTATCCACTGAAGTTAGTCTTGTCACTGCTTACATAGCTCTGACTAAGCTAAACGAAACATGTGAAATGCGATACCGCTTCTTCAGTATCCAAACAGAAAAGCAACACAGAACGGAGGGAAGGTAAATTTACCCCAGTTGTTCGTCATAGATGCATATGGTAAGACACCAGAGCAAACTACACAGCAGTGTTCTTAATTTGCATGTACTGAAAGGACATAGAAAAAAGGTAATACGGATAGTTCCTTGGTATGCTTATTCTCCCTAAATTTACTTGACATCATAAAACTAACAAGGGTTTACTGGACTAAGGGTAGCTACACAAGTCTTAAAATGAGCAAGAGATCCTAGTGACAGTCTCAAGGGATCATTAGGTTCTTGTGCTTCTGTGTCGGTAATTAGCAAGTAAAACATCAACATGGCTCATACATCCATGTGCGTGGTAAATAGGTAAGGATGTGTCCATAGATGTTCTTAGTTTACTGACTCTTAAACACCATTTTAACATTTGTAAGTTTAGCGGGCACGGAACTGCTGATCTTTTAATTTGTGTTGTGTAATCCAACAACAGGAGGTTACCTGTAGACCCAGTTGAGACCTGGGTAAGTAATATATGTAACATTCAACAATGTCTCTATAGGTATTATTACAAGAGCAGTTATTAATGGCATGCACTAACGTGGCATAAGAAAGGGGATAGGGAGACATTAATGGTTTTTGGCCAATACATGCAATGAGCTGTCTGTATTTTAGCAAAAACAGCGATATAAGAGGAAAGGAGAGAACGCACTCTTTTACATTGAATGTACATGTAACCTGTACATACTTATGCACATTGGTGCTCGTGAAAAACAAGGTGAACAGCGCAAGTGACGAGTGAAAAAACAGCGGAAAAACGGCGCTGGAGAGAACAATGTTTGACAATGTATACAGTGGACTCAGTGGTGGTTCTGACGTATTTTACTCAGAGTTTGAAGTAGAGAATTATTTTCAAAGAACCACCAAAGTTGCGCCAACAGTTGCGCTGGGGGGTTGATGGTGTTTAGACCTGTGAAGTAATTCAGGTCATCTTTAGGACCAGGTTGCGTATTTATTATGAGTGCTGCATAGAAGTCCAAGTGGTCAGGGTTGCTCACAATGATTGAGATCCAAGCGATTAAAGTGCGAGTGCCAATTAACAATTGTATAGACTAAAGCGATAAGTTAATTGAAGGAGTGGGCTCGATTGGATTCAGATGAGTCCCACAAAAATATAAGAAAGCAATTTCCATCCTGGTCGATTCCAGGGTGGGGTTGCAGCGTGCGTGGTTACATTTATGGAAACAGGCTAGCTTTTAAATCTGAATCTGCGGTCTTTAAGACTACTTAACTCATCCGTTGCATAATCTTTTGATAGGGAATGCGTTTGAGAATGGTGCAGCTTTCATCTGGCTGTGACAGATCAGTTGCTTAGGACATTCTATGCATATCAGAAGTAACCAGAAGAACATAAACTAAAACATGCATTAATCAAAGTGTAGTGTATGTTTGACAGAATCAGAAAGCTCACTGACTCGCAATCCTCATGTGTTGATGCTTTGTCATGTACTCTCATGTACCTTTAATTAGTACATATCTGATAAGTTAAACCATTGAACATTTGGTTCTAGTATCCTACAAATGAAAACAAAAACATACTTGCAAACTAGAGAGCTGATTAATTTTTTCACCATACTTGGACATGGAGGAGATTTTCATGCCCCCTAAATCAACTGTTTTATTATTGGTTGCAGGAAATCTAGCTGTCTCACTAGAAATACATTTAATCAAAGTGATGTAATAAATGTTGTTAACGTATTAAGTTTTTATTTTTTCATTAGTTAAATAGCATAACGCTTTGGGTATAAATTGGGTTGATCTTAATTAATAAAGCAGGTTCTACATGACCCTTAAATAAGAGGTTACACACATTATGACCACCCCTTGCTATGGAAAACACTTTGGATAATCATTAACCATGTAGATCATAAAAGAAGTGGCATTTTGAACTTCTTGTGAACTTGTACTTAAGATGCGGTAGTGGATATCTTCTCTCTGCATCAGTGTGAAGAGACAATAATGATTATATTTACGTTGAAGGCATTAAGGGGCATACAAACTAATGGATTTGAACGGTGTGTCTCCTCAGAACCTTATAGTTCAAGCTATATTTTTGGTGGAAGTCGATTTAACGGGCCACGTTTAAATGCATGTTTCTAGCCCAAAATAATTTTGTATTTGTACAACAATACATAACAATGTATTTCTGAAAAAAATACTCTTGTACCTCCACTGTGCAGTTCACAAGCTGTTAACCATTAGACAACTAATGGAAGCAATGAATGTCTTAAAGCAGCTGCAAATAAATAGATCAACCAAAGGGAAAAGCTGCTGAAAACAATGGTTGGAATTTGTGCAGAGTAGGTTTTTTACTTCTTTTTACGGATGCCAACATCAAATGTTACTTAATCTAAAAGGGAGCACCTCAGTTATATATTAATGTTTACAATTTAGCTGTATTGGTACCATCCATCCTCCAAGACACATTTGTTGGCGTTTTTGAAAATAGTGTAAGTTGTTAGTCAAAATAAGTCCCCTATGTACTTCAAAATCTATAGTGCCAAAATTCGGTAAGCTGCGCAGCTTCATATTTACAATAAACAGGAAGTGATGGAAGCAGAAAACTGGGAGAACACCACAATCTCACCATCTTAGTGACACAGGAGCGAGAGTCGATGAAATATCACAGAAAGAACTAGATCAGTTCTCTAGAATCCATCGCAATCAAGAAGAAATAGGAATAAGATTCCCTGCTCCAGAATGTCAAACTATGTTGAAATAACCACTAGAAGCATGGCGAGTTCAGCTACTTTGACTATCAAGTTGCTTTCATTCCAAATGTATTACAGATTCTTGCTATATCCAAGTCTTATAGTAGAATCCTGAATAAGAAGAGCAGTTCTTATTCATTAGATGTTGGAATTACAACGTTGCAAGAGATTGTTTTATAGTGTGACTTGAAACTATTGAAATGGCTGTCAGTTATCCACAACTAGTGAGAAGAAAACTGAATGTATGTTTCATCTAGTGGAAACTTGCTCTCCCAGACATTGCTATAACGTTTTTGTGTCTCTTATATTAAGTTGAATGAGCAAAGAAAGAACTTCATCTAGGTTTTGTAGGCACGTGTTGCCAATCTGGGCTGTTAAATGATTTTGATTACAGTCTTGCAGGCAAGTTGAGTAAATATGTGTGCTCTAATCAAGGTAGCCCCTTTCTTAACATAGAAAGAGAGCTGTGATCACAAGGCACAAGTCCACCTTTTCGGTGCAGATATCATTCAGGAATGTAGTTCTCAATGAGTTTAATGGTGAAAGTGAGTGGACATAAATTGTCAAAAAGTTAAATTTGTTGTAACCTCCCTCGCTTTACCTTTGGCTCTATATATTTCATTGTATGTGAATACTTTTTCGGATGAGTATTCGAGATGTTTGAGCCATTTAAGTTTTGGAAGTCTTTAGCCATTGTAGCAAACTGCTACCTAAATACTTGGATTTTTATGTTGGATGGCTTTTGGACCATTTCTTTTTGTTTAGTAGACTCTACCTAACAGGTCTAGGCTAATAATTAAAGAGAATACCTAAGAATGCTATTGTGTTCAAATCTGATTCTGAACGTGGTATTAAGAATACATTTATACATCTCTTGCATAATCTTTCTTTTGTGTTGTTATTGATGAGGGAAGTCAAGTGTTTAATCCATTGCTAAAGATCTCTATTTTAAAATATGAGGATAGCGGTAGGACTTGAATTTTTTCAAAGGGATTACTTTACATCTTAAGAAAAATGAGCAGTCTACAATCCTCTTCCTATTCTAACAAAGGCTGTTTTAGAAGGATTAGATTGTCTGCCGCTTTGGACCATGGACTAGCCATTGTTACTAGTTAAAGCTGCTGCACTCATTGTCCGGGAACAGGTCAGAAGTGGTCTTTTACTGAATGAGACACTGATTATTTAAGAACTATTTTGTCTTCTTCCTCCTCCAATTTCAGCCTCTACTGTTAGTACAAAATCTGTGTCAAACCCTGGATCTCTGCAGCGATCTCGCAGCGACATTGATGTCAATGCAGCAGCCACTGCCAAGTCTAAAGTGACTGCTCCTGGAGCATCCGCTCCCTTCGGTTCTGCTGCAGCACTACCTCCGGGATCCTACGCATCTCTAGGTAAATGCATGCCTAATATATGTGTTTCCCTGCTCCATCATCTGCCTTATGAGGTTGCTGACTGTCCTTTTACCTTGCTCATTTGACGTGCTAACGAAAACAAAATGGAGATCTAACTTTATTTCTTTCCTGTTGGTTACGGATACGTTAATTGAAAGGAGTGCATTTGAATTGTATACCGTTTTAGATACTTCAATTTGTTTTGATGTTCAGTAACTATGGTAACCAAGCTGAAAGAGTTTTAATCATGAAAGATTAGAAATAGGCAAAGAAAGAATGATGTTGATGATTTGTATTCGATTTGTGGCATTGAACAGATCTAGGCTTTAACAGAAAACTGCAGCATTGTTTTCCAGTCTGAGAAGCATTAAATAGTTTTTACAAAGGGTGCCATCAGTAATGTCCCTGTGGAAGATGAGAGCCTTGACTTGACAAAAGAAATCACCTATAATGATGATAGCTGGTCGAAACATAATGCACAATGTAACATTTTTAGCCTTTTTGAAGTTCACCTAGCTAAGAGCCATAGGTTTTACCTGCAGGTCCCAACAGATGTCAGGGGAAAACTTTTGAGTCCCTGATCCATTTTGCCATGTGTTTGCGGTTCCTACCGGTCATCTCTCTTTGCTTTTTGTTCTGAATTCATTGACCACTTTATTCTAAACTACCATATGATAGTTGAGTTTTAAGTGTATGGAAATACAGTTATTTAAGGAACAGGCTCTATGTATCAAGTAGTGAGTACTGTGGCCGTTCTCCGGCCCATTGGTTACCTTTCTGAATCTTCCATTCCTTCTGTCTGCTTCTTTGCCTTTTTGAGGAAGAATCTCCGGTATCAGTTCATGCCCAGCTTCTTATTCCTGCACGTTCTATTTATTTACATTAACTCTATCTCTTTGATACTTTACTTAAGCAGTTTTAAACATTGCTAATGCAGTGCTAGAAACGAAATGTCAGCACCCAAGAATTGGTGTAATGTGATAAGAAACGAGTGAAGAATATAATGTCTGCCTTAGTCACAGGAGGGAGATTTAATTGCTTGTAAAGATCACCTAGAGCCTGCTGGTTGTACTCAGGTGCTTTAGATTTTTATTTGCTATGTTCCTGAAGTTTCTTTTATCACTTTCCATTGTGTGAAGATCTTTTATTTTTCTTGCAAATGTATCTACTGCTCACCTTTCGATTCTACTAACTTTTCGCTATCCGCCCTCTCCTTGCTTTTTATTTTTTTTTACACTTTGCTATTAGATGGTACTACTTCTAAACCTGATGGTAAGCCGTTTATATCTGTACTCGGGGTGTATGTCTTCTGCCCTGTACTCGTACCTGGTCTAGTACTTGTCCCACAGAGTGTATCTCAGTATCTGGTTTTCATGCGTACTCACCGGTTACCTGCATGAAGTGTTGCATGGTTGTCTGTCCTGTCAGTCATTACACCATTGTTGAGTCTTCATTTTGTCCCCTTCCACTATACATTCAGGTTGGATATGTTTTTTTTACCAATTCATCCTTTGTTGTCCTGCATTTGGGCAATGGTGTCAATGCCTGCAGTTGGCAATGATGCAGCACGTAGCACTGCCTTGTTATGCAACTCTTCAACCTTACCAGCAACTGAAAGACGTCGATGTTTGGAATAAAGCTGAAGAGTGATAGTGTAACATGGTTGAAATAGCAATTAGAAAAGTTCTCAACCTGAATAAATTAGGGCACACACTAAAAATGCTGCTTCATCTTAAAGAAATATTGTTTTAGTAGCAAGAAGGCATTCATGTAAAAAAATGCAGGAGTTTGGAAATGGATTTGAAAGAATGTTTAAAATATTTTTTGTCCATATTTTTTCAGTATCTGGCTCTGAACTATTGCCATATGGTTTAATACAAAGAATGTTCATCAAACCTAGCAGCATCCTCTAAATTGTGTTACTTTTAGTGCAGATGCAACCAATAATTATTCATGATTCTCTACTTGTGCTAGAGAACTAGATTTGTTTATTTTGCTTTTGAACACATGCCATAGTACACACATTTATAAAACATCAACCAGTACTTGTTTTCCGAAGCCCAGTTCTTTGTTCAAGACTGAGTTCATGTAAAATTATAAATCCGTTGTTACGAATGTTATTACATTCATGGAAAAAGATGACACACGTAATCGTGCAGTCAAGATTAAATTAGAAAATAAAAATGTTTTATTATGTGCTTTATATTGTGCACAGTGGAAACATAAAGTACAACTTTTGCAGTGCAAAATACCTTGTTCTAATTGGAAGCAAGAGCCTCTTTTGACAACTGATTTTGTTTATCTCTAAGCTAGATAGTTATTTTTTTTAATCTCTCTATTAATCTCATTTAAACAGGAAATTTAAAAATGAGAATGTGAACAAGTAAGATGACCCTTAAGATCTTGGTTGGACAAGGAAAGGTTTTGAAAATGAATGGAGAGGTGCATGGAATTTTCGATCAAAAATGAGTAAGAGGTTGCACTAGGAAATAGCATAAGAAAGGGAATTGTTCTGCTTCTTAGAGTACAACTTTTAAAAATAGCACTGAAGATGCACACAAATTTGCTACTGAGAAGGGGAAAGCATTAACACACTGGTATTGTGTTTTTTAACGAGGTTCATAGATCGCTGGAATGTTGTAGGCAAGTGTCTGTAGATGAAGTTAAGAGGACAAATTCCAAAATGCATTGTGAAGAAGGGACCTTCAGTTATGTAAATAAAATCATTCAACATTGAATAAACAATCTCCCAAAAAGGTTTGAGCTCCATAGTTGAACCTACCTCCAGTCATACTATACAAAGTCAGGAACATATAAACGTAATAAGTGATAAAGTATAGATGCATCTTGACTATGACGCATGGAAATCTTTTTTGCAAAATTAAGTTTGTTTACAGGTATTATCTAGTATTGTCATATGTTTAAATGATTTATTAATCCATCTATCAGGACTAGATTACAGAATTGCATTACTTTTAACATTATGTTCACTTAGTAAACAAGTTATATGTTTTATCTATATTTATTAAAACTAGTTACATTAAAACTGCTTACTCATACTTGGAATATATAGCTTTTAATTGGACATTAAAATAGAGAGTAAAGCACCTGTCATACTTTCACTGCCAGCTGTACTGAATACTGCAATTGGAAGATTGGTCACTCGCGTTGCAAACAGTGTATAACACATGAAAATTTGCCAATTAATCTCCCTTGCAAAGGCCGGCACTGTTGTCTGGCTCACAAGCATGTGAGTCTAAAGAGTGGTACTTCAACATCACTGTGGATAATACATGTGGATAATACCTATTCAAAAGTGATCTGTTTTTCAGTTAGGTTTTCTCAGGCAGAATAAAATTAGTTTTAACAAACTGATGTGGTATTTGAACATAAATGTGTTATGCTCTCTTTAAGAATTTCCATTTAATAAGACCACATTATTGAAGTATCTCATATAAATACATTTAAGTGATTTTTTCCCTCTTAATTATTTGTGTGTGCAGTTCAAATTCTTGCCAGTTCTCCCTCTTCTTCATTCCCCCACCCTCCATCGGAACTGAAGTGCACCTCTATTAAACATCTAATTCTAGAAGATTTAAAGAAAACATTACAAATGGTTAAAGATTTTATGAAGACCGTTCCCTAACTATAATAACTCCCAGTCGGTTCACTAGTTTTGTAAGAGAACAGACATTGGTCTAGTATGTATGCTGTATTTTCACGAATTTCAGAAAAGAGCAAACATTGGTCTAGTAAGTATACCAGGGAAGTGCAAGATGCAAACGACGTGCAATTAGCAGGCTGCATGATTACATTGTAAGTATAACACAAGTTAGCAAACACTTGGGAACTTAAGTGCATATTGAGACAGAGCAGGCAAGGAAACAAAATGGGGGTAAACTGAAATTCACTTGAATAAAGAGAATTGGAAACTGTCTGAAGTATGATGAGAAGAACAACTGTTGTAAAGCAAACATGACAGTGGCAGAGAAATTATTGAAATATTCATGTGGGGCTGAGAAGAATGCTGTTGAGGTAACTGGACTCACTGATTTAGAATCACAGAACTGGAAGGAATAGTGTGGGAAAACCGCTACGTACTAGCATGCAGTCTCCATTATAGAGAACATCTGCTGGAATGTGTTGTCTCAAATCTTAGAGACGAGTACCCTTCTGGTCACAATAACCTGTGACATGACAGAATAGGTTGTCAGGCAGAAAGGAGCTTCTAGTTCTTAGACAGAAAAGGCTAATTTATCATTGGTTCTATCAGAGATTGACAAGCTTTGAATATTTCTATACCTGTGGTAAGGATCCAAGACCAGTATTATCAGAGAGGAGTGCTTATGTTTGCATGCCATCCTCTCCAAGAACTTGGAACAGTAATTATGCATTTTTTTAAAGGTTCGATTTACCTTACCCTAGTTTTATGTATTCCGCACAAGGTCAATACTGGAAAGATTATGAATTTAATATAAATATATGCACCTTTTAGTTGGGTTTTGTTTTATGAGAGGGTAGTGACACTCTGATATATATTAAAGCTAATTGACAGCAAAAATCCAGATTACAGATGGAATTCAAATCCATGCCATGCAGTTTTTGCAGAAGAACACCCCGCAGTCTTTATAAACACAACAAACTGTGCTAGAGAAATTGGGTGATTAACCTAACATCACACAGACAGATTTTTTAATACCTTGCTGTGGCGTTGATGTGCTAACAGTGCTGGCAGTAGTTATGTCTAGAATGGACTTTGCCAACATAATTTACTATGTCCTGTCAACCTATGTGATTCTCTGTCTTTGAAGGGTGCAGAATGTCGAAGCAGACCTTGCTCTCAATTCACTGGAAAACATATCGGCCACGGTTATCGATTCTTACCTAATTGCCAGTGCTGATGAAAAAGAGTTTAAAGTAAAGTGTGATGTTCATAAAGACTACAGAACAGCAGTATCAAATCAATTAGCTGTATTTGTACATTAAATAATACTCATAAAGGCAAGTACAATTCATGGTTTTACAAAATGAATAGCAAAAACCACCCATAATGGCATTAGAAGGCTGAGGATTCAGGATAGCCAGACAAACTTTTCACTGTAAAAAATAAACTATGCATTAAAAAAGGACCCTGCCACCCTCATTCAAAAGACCATGGACTTCCTCACATGAAGGACATTTTTCTTTTTTACAAAGGAACAAACACTATAGCATATCTCTGGTGTACTCAACAATTGCAAATACAATAATGCAGAACTGCAACTGGAAAGACCTGATCCCCTTAGTACCGGGATTAGGAAGGGCATGGTAAAACAACGATAAAACATACAAAAAAAATGCAAAAATCAAGGAGACCTAGGGGAGGATTTTTCATCACATGAACATACAAGAATTGGCGAATGATCACACTGCCCAAGGGAAAATGAAAGATAACACCTAATCCTAAATCTGGTTAAGAGTCCTTTCCCATGTGTTAGACCCAAAGTCTAGGAATGGCTCCAGGACAGGGATGGTTTGGATTAAAATATATTCCTGATTCTGGTGCTTGGACAGCTGTACTGCCTCCTGTCCAGATAAGACCTTCTGATCCTAGTCATGTCTGTTTGCAGTAAGATCGGGGGCTTAGAAAAAATTGTTTGTCTACCCAGAATTGAACACATTCGCTTAATATAATCCACCCAATGGATATGATGGCTCATCTCACAGAACAAACAGTCCTCAATCACCTCCCTACTAAAGAAAGCATGGGAGTTACACCAAATTAAAAACCACCCAGAAGAGGCTGGGCTGGGTCACCCCTCTTGGCCCTTCCACTCAATATTTTCTAACAAAGATTCTTCATCCTGGGTAAGAGGAAAGCTATAAGTAATCTTCCAGTAATAATAATGTCAGATGTCTTGCTATTGATTCCTCTGTTATGCAGTTTGTACATTTAACTAAACGTCATAGCCTCAATGTTGTCATCTTTAATTTTTATTATAACAATTTTGACAAAAACAACATTCAGAAACAATCTGCCATGGTTAAACAGGTAGACATTAATACCAACTGTGACGTTGACCTGTAAAGAACCAGTAATCAGGTAATTATTGCAGGAGTCTTCGATGATAAAATTGACACAGAGCAGTCTGAGGAAGGTTGTCATCCCAATACAAACTTCCCGAGGAGCTTTCCAATTATCTCTGGTTGTTCTGATAAGAAGTAGGATAGTCTTTTTAACTAAGTTACTATGTAACAAAAATAAGTCTTGTCGATGGACATATACCCAAGATTAGTCTTTCCAAGACAAATCCTAAATTTTTTGGGCTGGGGCCCCTGCCCATCCATAATTAATTACATATTTATGTCAATTAATCTTTTTGATAAATATGTATACTCGTATGTTAAGTCGGTGTCTGTTAGTTATCATAACTCACTTTTTTTGTCGTTGAAATTAGTTTGTCTTACTCAGATATCTAATCTCGTAACCCTGTGAATGGAAACTCAAGCTGGTGGTCACAATCTAAAGTGGGATAAACTCAATCACAATGATGTGCTAAAAAGTGTAATTGTGTCTAATAGGTATGATTTTTATAATTTCTTGGATTTTAATGAACTTACAGATGACTTAGTGCTTGGCTCTTATAACAAGATCACTAGCACCATCAATTCCATGTTAACCAGAAAATGTATGGGTTTGATGGAGCTTGCTCAAAGGCAAATAGACTCTAACAGAAGCTCTCCTCAAGGTACCAAGAGAGGGTAACGGTGACTGACTGCCTGAAGACAGCTATATAAAGAAGCAATCCAGGCCAGGAAAAAGAATTAAGACAAAACAAATGGGAGGATGTTCTTCAAGCTAGTAGCACAAAAAGCATTAGCACCTCGTGGAAATGCATGAATTTGTCATTTTTTTATTCAAATGCATACGAGGAGCAAGATCTGACAATCATGCTAGAGCACTGGATAAAGCAATTTAGTGACTCTACTTAAAAACCAGCAGCAGGCAAGGCCGTCTTTGCCAATTGCAGGCCTATCTCTTTACTGCCAGCATTTTCTAAGATTCTTGGAAAATCAGCCAACTTCCAACTTTCCAGTTGTCTTGATGCTAACCAGTTGCTGCACCGTTCGCAATCGGACTTCTACCCTGGATACAGCACCAAATCTGCTTTGGTAGAGGTCGCAGATGTTATTAAATTGGCAGTGGACAGTGGGAAGAAAGCAGCTTTGCTTCTACTGGACCTCTCGGTGGCATTTGATAAGGTTTCCCATCCTATTCTGTTGCAACAATTTCGGGACTTCGAGATGGGTGGTACCGCTCTGGCTTGGCTGTGTTCCTTTCTATCGAACAGATATTAGTCGGTGTGGATGCCGCCATTAGCGTCTGCTCCCAAATCCATTGAGTATGGGGTTCCCCAGGGCTTCTCTGTTTAATGTCCATGTCTTCTTTGGCATCCCTGGTGGAATACTTTGGACTGCAAGTAATCTCTTATGCTGATTACCTGCAGATCATTCTAACTTGGGACAGGAACATTTCTAGTGCCCAAAGTGGATTTGAAGAGTGTCTGTCAGCGGTCTTCCAGTGGATGTGCCGGAACAACATCCAGCGCAGAATATGAGTAAGGCGGAGATTCTGCTCCTTAGTTCTCCCACCCCTCTGTGGGGTGGTGAGGTTTGATCTAGCTCTGCTCCATCTCCCCCGTCTCCCACCACAGTGGTTAAGAGCCTCGGAGGGAAGTTTGACAACAATTAGTCCTGCAAAGCACAGTTGGAGAGCTTAGTTGGGACTTGTTTTGGCCTTCTCCGGTTGTTGAGACTCCAGTTGGTGCAGAATGCTGCCGCACAGCTCCTGCTGAACATCCCATGGAATACCTCAGTTCAGGGCTCTCTTAAAGAGTTACATTGGCTTCCCATCCAGGCAAGAGTGAAGTTTAAGGGACTGGGGCTAGCCCATAGAGCTTTCTATGGACTAGGCCCTAAATATCTAACTCAGCATCTCCCTCATTATCGTCCATCTAGAACTTTATGGTCTGCTGATGCACTACTGGCAGTAGTACCTTGAACGAGGAGGAAGAAATGGGGATTTACTTCCTTTTCTGCTCTGCTTTTCGCCTGTACCTTTGTGCAACTAAGGATGAGAGCTCTTTCAAGCGTAGCCTGAAAACCTGGCTTTTTAACAAGGCCTTTTAGATCATAACCCTTTCCTGGTGAGTGCAGCGGCTAGTGAACCAGTAGGCTTGGGACACTCTTGGAATACCTGCATGCTTTATAAGTTCCCTTGATTTGACTGTTTTGCACAAATTGCAGGCATGGTCATAATGGAACAGATCTCTAGTTGGGCAGAGGAGAAGGGAATTATATCTGAAGCTCAGTATGGTTTTAAATTTGGTTTGGGTACAACAGAACAGTGCTTCAATCTCCACATTTTACTTGAAGTATACTGGTCAGAAAACTTCAATACCTCTGTTATTTATGCACCTCAACTCGGCCATTGATTGTCAGTAGGCTGAATCGGTGGTCCATACTTGCCAACTAGGGGTTGATTTTGATGTAATATCTTTTTTGCAACATCTACACTGTGACTTGAAGGCAAAAGGTAGGTACAAGACTCAAGGAAACTTTCCCGATTTATTGAAACTAGCCCAGAGTGTCAGACAGAGGTCTGTTTTAGCTTCAGTTTCATGTGTTTTATACATAAATGACTTGGAATGCCTTTTAGCATCTGGACAAAAAGATGTCTCTGCCCCGAACCCTCCCCCCAAAAACAAAAAGAGTGATTGTTTCTATGCAGATTATGCTGTCCAATTGGGAAGAACAGCTAATGCTCTTAATGAACTTATTGATGGTTTTGTTTCTTATATGGACAAAAGAGATCTTGGCACAAACCTTAGTAAGACATGTTTTCCTGGTGAATGGAAGCAAATGGGCAAACTCAAGAGATTTTATGATACAGGGTCATAGTTTGGAGAAACTGAAGGCCTTCGATAGTCACTCATCTTGGAAGGAGCTGTTAATAATTAAAAAGACATCCTTTGCGCAGTCTTTCTTGGCTGTCTTTAATTTTACTCAGAAATTGGGAAAGAAGGATATTTGATTTATGCTTACCTTATATCAGTCGAATTGTGTTTCTGTTGCCGGTCATTGACCTGATGTCTGGGGTTGTTTTGACTCTGGGGTCTCCCACAAACAGAGAAGAAAAATTTCTGTAGACATCTTTTTTTCTGTTTTGCAGTCTTGTTCACACTATTCCTGTCACAAAGTGCTATGGATGTCCTATCTGGCCGATAGACTCCAACTTGCATCTCTTTTATTGTGGATTTCTATTTGGCGCAATCCGAGTGCATCTCTAAATAGATTGATTATTAAAGATCTAACTGTAGAGGAGTATGGAAAATGTTGATGGCTTGTGGTTTTGTGAATTTTATATACCACAAAGAGGTACCTCACTCACTCCTATTTTAAAAAGAGCTAATTTTGTACATTGTAGACCAACATTACTATACCTAAAGATGCTTGACTCCCCTCTGGTTTGTTTTTTGGTGAGATAATTTGTTTGTAATATAAACATTGTTAATGTCAGTTCTTGCTTATTTGTTAGTTGCTGAACCTTTTTATGATCCAATAATCACATATTTATTGAATTTAATGTCCCTATTATATCTGACATGGATTTAATCTTCACTGGGAGCTGTGGAAATACATACATATAGTTTGTAATGGATTCTTTAATGTTCTTTATACTGTTTTTTGTGTGCTTTAATGGTTCTGCAACTGAATAAAGACAAATTGATTGATTGTGGAATTTAAAATATGAGTTTTTAATGTTAAAACTTAAAGGTGACGGTCATACAAACGTGTTAAGAAAATCTCAATTGCTTGACGCTTTTCTGTTTTAAGGAGTACGGATTTAGAGCCTTTTGGCTCATTTCTTTGCCATTATCACGTGCCAGATGACTGCACCTGAGATTATGAATGCTATGGATTCTGGCAATTCGCCACCGATGTGAAGTAATAATGGTCAAAATGTTGTTCAACTGACTGGCTTATGTTTCTAGAAGCGTTTCTATCTTTCAGGGGGTATAAATGACTAGCAAAAGTGGTGCAGGGTAAGTGAATTTGAATAAATGAAGTACCGTTTATCACATACCTGCACTTTGGCCTCCTTGCGATTTTCTTTAAACCGCTCTTCATCACAGCCAGTTAGTTACTGGTTGTCTTTTGCTCGTCCCCGAATGTGGGTAGATTTCTCCAGGTCTGGAGTAGAGTAGCCTTCTCACTGTGGAGAAATGTTTCTAATGTTCAAGTTGGCTCTTATCACCAGGTCGTATTCGAACGAGGCGGCAGAGTTCTGGTAGTTCTACAAGCACAGCATCGGCGATTGTGGATACTCGAGGCCGCAGTCGGGCTAAAGTGGTTTCACAGTCTCAACGTAAGTAAGATTTGTGCCTAATGTGTATTTTTTTTTTTCTGGTTTTGATTGCTTCTGCCTCACTTATGAGTTGGTGCAAGGATTGTATTTAAAGACAGATCTGTCATTTTAGAACTGGGCAGTGTGGCTCTGTAAGACACAACTTTGTAGAATGTGCAGTAATTTCTGTGATACCTGTTCTCGCTTTGAGACTGAACCTTTCCCTTGACATATGCTTAGTCTTTCCTCAAAACTTGCACAGTATTCTTTTATCTGTGAATAACTACTGCAATTTGCAGAAAACGGAGGCAAGGCAGTAGAATACTTTTATTTGAGAATTAAAATTACTCATTTTCAAATGACTATTCTTTAGTCCCTGACACGGAAAGTAAAAATGCGGTTGGGTGAAACAATACTTTGTTTTTTTCCAAAACTACCAGTGGCTAAGCACACGTATTGCAAAGTCATTTTATTGAACAATTTGTCATAATTCTGTTATCACGCTGTTCGTTCGCATTCTGTATTTTATCATTTCATCAGTTTGTGCCACTAGGAGATGACTGAAACCTAATAAATGTACTTATTATGATTTGATTAACTAACGGTGTGTCCATTACTGGTAATTAAAAAAACAAAAGTATGCAATTTATGAACAATAATAATTTACTGGACGACCATCACAATGCATATTACAGTTGAATTTCCTCAGTCACAGAGGTACAGATTGATCACCATTTGAATTTTATGCAAGGCAACATATAACCCTTAATATAAAAAAAGATGGATCAGCAATCAGAAAAGGATGTTAACATTTATTTTGGCTGCATGTTCTCTAGCGTAACTGATGCCTCTGTCAACAATTCTTTAATGTCTACTCTGACAACATACTGTTTAAATTAATTCTTATAAGGATACAAGCATGTCATCATTTGCACTTGAGTATGGTACTGTGCATAGGAAATTTCTTTCCTGAACCTGCAAAATATTAGGCGTTTTAATTTTAAAGGATTCTGGTCCATGCTATTTTTTTAATCCTCCTTTTTCAGATTAAGTTAATGCAGTGGCACTTTCATGTGCAGAGCTCTAAACCAACATTCTCTTCGAAATCTTATGCCAGAATTCTGTTGCTTCGGAACCTCTTTTACTCTTCATCAAGGCCTGGCTAGCTTTGATGCCGGCTCCCCGAAACTGTCCTTTCCAGAAAAATAGTTTCACCAAAGTACTTTTGCGTCTTTCCAAGAACCCAGCCTTCCCGCTAGAGATAGTTTTCTTTGTTACAGATTCTGAACAGTTATTTTTCATTATTTGAGGGAGAGTTGGAATAAAAGGTCGCTAACATCTGCACTCATTCTCCTTCTTTTCACTGGTTCTGCCTCCATAAAGCTGCTCTGATTTTCACAGCTTCCATTTAGAGGAGGATCTCCTGTTTTCTGCTTAGTGGCATCCACAGATCTGTGAGTGCTCCAGTTGACTCTTGGTGGACTCTCCTCTGGAAAATCTACTAGATGTCAGGAAGTGATCCCAAAACTACACCTCAGTCTTAGGGGCAGAAGTCTTGAACTTTTTGCAGAAAGGGTTCATCCAACTGGCGCCCCAGGAGAAGGGAGAGTGGGATTTTATTCTCTATTCTTCCTTGTCCCCAAGATGGATTAGGTCCCTGGACCAATTATGCAGTTTAGGCTCCATATCCTCTTTGTTCAGTAGGACACATTTAGGAATGCTCTTTGTAGAACCCTCCTGGCTTTGAACGCACAGGGTTTAGGGGTGTCCCAGGAAGTCCAGTTTGCTTATTTGAACATCCCAAGTATCCCAACATTATTACTGGTTCACAGTAAGATCCCAACACTATGAAATCACTTTTCTTCCTTTCAGACATGACTGCTGTGATGCTGATCATCACAATGGCCTCCATCAAAAGTTGGGGAGTCCATGTATTTGTGTAGTTGGATGACTGGCTAGTGAAGAGAAGTTAACAATGTTTTGGACCGCTTGTTGCACACCCTGACCTTGTTCCATCATCTCAGGTTTTCCTTCAATTAGCAAATTGTGCATCCCTTTCAGTCTCAGTGGTTGACCTTCAATTGAGCAATCCTGTATAAGAGCTTTTCCTCCGCCTCAGAGAATCTTGAAAATGTGAGAAATGATTCTGATGTTTCAAACTCTGGTGAGGGTTCCAGTTCTGAAAGTCATAGCCTTTTGGGCTTGATGGCTCAGTGCTGCATGCCTGGTGGAGAATGAGGTTCGTCCACAGATTCTAGTTGCAGTAATGCCTCTCTAACTGGTATTTGGAACCCAGTCCTTCTGGATTTTGAGTGTTAGGTGTGTCCTTCCAGTGTTACATTGGATGACCCCTTCTTTTCTGCAGTCACAGGCTACTGGATGCCTCCTTCCTCAGCTGAGGTGTTCACTTGAGAGAGATGATGGGGCAAGACCAATGGTCCCTGGCAAAGCAAAAACTGCATATCACCATGGTGGAGCTGTGGCCATCAGGCCATTCCTTAAGGTGTATCTTCTTTCTATCACATGCTGTGTTGAGCAGGCCCTCTCTAACAAGATTATTGCCATCTAATACCTTATTTGGCAAAATGGAGTTGGATTCTGGATCCCTGTGCTGGGAGGGTGTGCAATGGGCTCCGGAAGGCTGAATGTGAGTGGTAGCTCACCTGGTGGGTGTCTTCTGTGTGAAGGCAAGTGCCTTGAGCATGCTTATTCCTGTAAGGAAATGATTGTGAACTCCCAACCCGATGTAATAGCTATGGTCTTCTCCCCACACCGATTTCTGTCATCTGTCTCTTTGCCATTGTACTCAACAATTTGATGACTGGGCTTTCTTTGTGTTTCCTCTAAATCCTCTAATCTCAAGGGTTGTTTACGAATGTCAGGACGATGGCTCACAGGTAATTCTCTTCACCCCATACTGGATGAGAAGTACTGATACACCAATCAAACTGCCAATCTGGCTGTCTGAAAACCAACTATGAAGATTGTTTACTCAGGCCAGTGAGGCAGTTGGACAGGGTTGTATCTTCTTGCCAACGTTCGAGACTCCTCAGTCAGACATTCTGTGCTACGTTTTCCTTACTCATCAGAGTTTTTCAGTGTCTACAAATAAAGGGTACATAGCTGTAATGTCTACCTTATATTCTTCTTGTTTCAAATTTTCTCTAGTATGCCCAGATAAGCAAGCCTAGTACAGACTTCTTTTCCCAAAATCTCTGCAATGTCCCTCAACTTTCTAGCGCTTGTAGAGTTGCCCTGAGAATAAAGCAAACAATGAAAATTACATTTCTTCGACTGTCTAGTCATAAATCCCTTTCCTGAATTGCACTGACAGATTATAGGGGTCAGGACTATTTTACACACTGTAAAGTGTGGTTTACAGTGGTTCTTTTCAAAGAACCTTTTGAAAAGGACCCATATTTTACATTTTACAACATGTTGTTCCTAAGGAAGTGGCTGAAAAATAAATGTTATTGACCGTTCTAAAGGAGAATGGATACTTGTGAAATATTTATAAAATTCTTCATATGCCGAGTGATCTCAGACCGTCCCAGGTTATTTGTAAGCGAAACCAAACTATGTATTTTGTATTTTTGATAGGCTTTTAAAAGAGTCGGTAAGGGTGGGCAGTAGGTCCAATAATGTATTTAAGATATAAGAACAGTTAAAGTAGGCAGAGTGCCAGCTTCTGGGCGTATTGTTGCTGTCATCTCACCGAAAGGCCAGAAAGCACTGCTCTGCACCAAATGATGAAGCCTAATTCCTTTGGACAGCAAGTGGATTTCAAGCCTTAGAACAGCACCCACGATGCCCATCTTTAACTATTCTTATATCTTGAATATATTATTGGACCTACTACCTACCCTTACCGACCTACTATCCACGTCTTTAGAAGGCCGAACTTTATCCCCCTGTGCATTACAACCTTCATCTGTTCTTATCGTACTGTTGTATTGTTCTGCAGTCAAAGTCAAGACTGTTAATCACCCAACATTATTTGTAACACTTGCCACTCTTCGCATTACCAGTGGAGCACTGGTTCTAGTCCCATCATTCATGTCCTCCAGCCCTTCTTCCTCCGTTTACAGTACTGTGCACCGTACCTGAATGCATACTTTTGTTGTCTGATCTCACTCTCGCTATCACCATCAACTTGCCATAGAAATCTTGATCTAGCCTGCAATTCAAACATGTGGCTTTAAACTTTCACCACCTCCTTAGCCAGAGCAGTGAGATACAATGAATTGAAACTACACATGATCTGCACCCAGCTCTAGCGTAATCGATGTTCTAACAGTGATTATTTTAAAAACATCTTGGTAAGCCTGCCTGTGAATGCCTTCTTACCCTAAGACAAGGTTGTGAAATGTGTGCTAAAACCCGTTTGAACCTTCCTAGCTAAAGGCACCTCCCAAAAGAACACTAGGCAGGATGGCTCTCTGCTAAACAAAGAGCACTATATGAAATTTCTGACCGAGGAATTCGACATCCCATAAATTTTCCACAATTTGTCTAATCTATGGTATCCTCTGCTACACACAAAACTGCGAACTGCTAGCTAGTTGTAGCATTTTTTACCAGATCAAACATTTTCAATACAGGTTTTTGTCTTGTGGGTCCTAAAGTCAGAACCCACTCCAAGATGACGTGTAAACAGTTGCTTCCTTCCCATTATTAAACACTGCTCTAAAATCTTATCTTCCAGCAAGGCAGCATAGACATGATCCACATGATTCCCTGGTCTGTGCCATAATCTGGCTACCCTAACCTAACATAGCTAGGTACAGAACAATATGCAATAAATTTAATGTCTGTCACTTGCTTGTTACAGTTTCACTTAATGTTAAATGTTTCCACTGAATTCAGTGATGGTTTAATGCACTGTTTATTTTTTATGTTTTTTTTTATTTTCTAAAGAACTTTTTCTGGTTGTTGCTAAACCATCACTACGAACAGCAGCTATTGTGCCTTAGTGATTGTTTCGGTGTCCATTGATCTGTCGTCTGGATCAGCATACTAAAATGCAGAGATATGCCTTGCGCACAGGGAGTCTGACTACTTTGGCCATTTATTCATTATGATTGAATGTGTTTCTCACCTTATGATACAGACTGCACTATTTGAAAGGACAATATAGTGCCCGCAAACTGCATGAAATTCTATACCACAAAGTTGACGGATTGATGGCATTGAGAAAATGATTTGTACACTTATTTGTGCATGTCAATGGATTGTTGCATGTGGAAGCCTATCTTTTAATCTACTATTTGCCCTGTTCTTCAACCTGCTTTCATATTCAAGGATCAAGATCGGCTAATCCGGCTGGTGGTAAGATTACTGCACTTCTCCTTCCTCCAGTTTTCTTTTCTCATTGAATCTTTAGCAAAATTATTTTTCTTTCACTTTTTCATACCACTGAAGGTGTACTTCATTGACTACGATTTGTTGAACATTGTATAAAAAAAGCTAACCTTTTCAGTTTTAACTTGTACAAAGAAAGTGTGACTTAGTTGCTAATGTCTAATTAATTGATTCTCTCATTAAGATATATTTTTATATTTGGCTATGTCGCTTAAACCAAATTCTGTAATGTGACATTGATGAGTATCTGAGGTGAACATAGTTAGGTCTTACCTACAGATAGTTTCCCCCTGTCTGTTGTTGAAAGACCCATTGTGTATAATGCTAATACTTACTGTGAACTTTGGTCCACCCCTTGCAATACAATTGGTTGGCATTCTTGTCAATTCTCATTGACTTTTCTTCCTCGCCCTGGAGCATAGCTCCTTTCCCATCACTTTGATTGGAAGGCTTGTATACTACCATAGCTCCACATCAAGGAACCACGTTTTTTTCATTTTTTTTTGCAGCTCCTCATGCAAGTGTGTGTGTTTTCTTCCTCTTGCATGCTTTCCACACTATGTAGCTTCCACCTCCTCCACCTTCTCCGTTAGTTTGTTGCTTCCCCACCCCCCATAGTTGGTCGTTTTTACGTCTCGCCTAGCGACGCAGCCCATGCGCTGCTCGCTTGCGAGATCTATTATTGTAGATTTTGCTTCCGGAGATGTGCACGCGCCCAGACAGGCGATGTGCACGTGTACAGCTCGCGTCGTTTGAGCACAACGCACGCGTGGCGCGCTTTCACTTTCCTAGTTACTGGTTTACTTTGTACCCACCCCCCTCCTGTTGTTCGTGTTCTGTTTTTTCAGTGTTACATTTGTCGCACAGAACTGTGGGGGAACTAGCACAGCAAACGGAAGAATGCGCACGCACTGGGGGCACGTGCTTGGTCTCGTGCCCGGAAGGACGCGCGGACGGGCATCAACTCAGCTTCCCGGGGTTGAAGGAGCAGGCTGGGTGGAAAGACTGTACCCTGGGGGGTCCTCACGTCATGGGTTACAGTAACTGCGCGCGGTCGATTCGAGGTTGTGCGGCTAGAACCAAAGTGCATCGCCAGGGCACAAAACAATTGTTTGCTAGGGCCTGCAAGGATACAAGTAGCCTCTGTAGTGTCAGGAAACTCCACGGGGGAGAGGTGGCACTGGGCGTGCGCTCATAGGAGCAGACCACCTGTAGCCCTCTCAGTGTATCCTCGGGCAGAACAACCTCGTGTGCGTTTCACCAGAAATGTTTTCTTTTTCCGCCCTGAGCTATCGTGCTTTTTAGGGCTACTGTGCAGTGACCCTTATTTCAGTAAAGGGACTGAGATCAGACCTCTATCAGCTGGTGGGGGTTTGTTAAACTCTAGAAACGTTACACGCACAAATGAAGACCGTGACAGGCCCATGCGTGACTTGGTACGACCTCCCCTGTCGGAATCCCATGGAAAAAAGTAAACGCGAATTATCCGCTGCTTAATCCCAAACCAGTTATTTACACAATTGCATCTGACAGTAGGTGGGGCAAAGTTTTTCTGGTTTTTTTTTTTGGGGGGGTGGGGGGGAACGCCACTCCGACAGTGCATCCCAGGGTCCTGGCGCTGTTTTTCATTCTGCGCTGTTTACGAGGCGCTCACGAGCACGCTTGCTCATACGCCGCATAATACAAAACAAGAAATAAAACAAGAACTGGGACTAACTCCAAACAGCATAAATTAAAACATTTGAATGCTCGAGCCTGACAGCGCTACGCTGGAAGTCAATGAAAGTGCTGTCCTGCCATCCCATGGAAACAGATGCCCTACAGGAACGGATTTTCTCGAGGCCACCAGAAACAGTATACACACATTCATTCTCGGTTCTCCACTAACAGCGCTGTGTTCTCCTACAGTCGACATTTAGAGGCACGTGTTTTATTGTGGCCGCTGCAGTCGGCTTCTCCCACCTCGAACAGCTGCAGCTCGCCCAGGTCTGAAGGGAATGGGCCTGGGAGGAGAGGAGGGGGCAGAGCGCTACACACACCGCCCCGCGCCCCCTCCCTGTGCGTCTGCTTCCAGCCAGTGGGCTCGACTCCTCCCGGCTCTCAGGCAGCCCGGCCACCGAAGGGTTAGCTCTGCCAGCCATGCAATAGGTCTCGCATTTACGCGAGTTTGAGCTATTGACATTGCAAATAATAATGCCATTTATTTTTTTATTTTTTTTAAACATAAATAAGGCATTGTTATTTACAATGCCAATAGCTGAAACTCTCGTATCTGCGAGACCTATTGCATTGCAAATGCTTGTTATTTTTTTATTATCTAACTAGCCAAGCTCTTCCTTTGCTCTACCCCTTCAAACCCCCCACCAGACTGCTGCAGTTGGTCGTTGCCAATTACTCCTCCTCTGCTTGCTCCATCTTTGCTGCCCTTCCCGGTCTCGTTCTTTTTTTGTTAATTATGCTTAATTATCTCCTGTACAGCCCAGCAGCTGCAATTTTCTTCTGGGATGCTCCTTTCTTAAAATAAAAATTGCTTTTGAGCACTTTTTATGTTTTTGTTAATTTACCGCTCCAAGATAGTTGTCTGCTATCTTTGAATAGTAAATTAAAGCAAAAAAAACATTTCCTCTGTCATAATGCATGCAACTTTTAATTTAAAAAAAAAAAATTATTGTACAGTTCAGCATCGGCAGTATGGCAATAACCATTAATTTTGTTTTTGCTGATGCTTAACAAAATAGCAAAAAGCATTCGCAAAAAAGTGATTCTTATTGTCTTTGCCAATGCGTGTCAGACTAGTGATTAGGCACAAAAGGTCTGTTTAGCTATGCATGCTCCTACATTGTCATCTATTTGTATTTTTGGCATATACCGTCTGATATTTACCAGGACGTTTTTAAGAGCATGATGTTCGAGTTTCCTCGGCATAAGATAGAGGCTGCCTTATTAGTCTCATTTTATCCTTCATTACCCTTGCAGCGTTTCATTTTTGCACTATGTATCATGTGGTTTACCAGCGAGGCAAGAATGTAATAGTAGGGAGCATCATGAGCAACAGGATTAAATGTCCTGTTATGTTGAACTGTTTGTGCATCATAAATAGCACTGGGGAAGCTGATGCAAGCTTGCTTAGTCGGGTTCTTTGTTCTACAGATTTGCCTTTGCTAGCAGTGTAAAATTCAAATAGGGAAATCTGCACAGTGACTGTTTTGGACGCAAACAGGCTTTCAAAAGGGCTGTCATATTGAAGATAACCTTATCTGCATCTCTCACTTGAGTGAAGCTACTGTGGCTGCAAAAGTCAAGACCCACTTCAGAGTATTTATTGATTTTCAAACAGCATTTGACAGTGTATCGAGATCAAAACTCTGGTCTAAACTGAACAACCGGGTCATCCCTCAAAATATATTAAAAGACAGTATTGCCCTGTATTCTGACTCTTGGGTAAAGTTAAGAGTTAGCGCCGGATGGACCACCATGAGCATAATCTTTGACAAATAAAGGCCTGAGGTAAGACTGCATACTGGTACCACTATTATTGAATCTGTACTTGGCTGACCTGCCAGATCACCTGGTGAAAGTGAGGGCATTTACACCAAAAGTGGCTGGCCTCAAAGTTAAATCACTTCGGTATGCAGACGATACAGTCCTCTTGGACCCAACACCGATTGGCCTCCAGAGGCTCTCTAATGCGCTCTCCAGCTGCTGCAGGACCAGTAACCTGAAGATACATGCCATGAAAACGAAGGTAATCATAATCTCCCACAAACTGAACAAAAGGGGGACATGGTTTATTGAGGGGAAGGTCATTGAAGTGGTTGATGCTTATAAGTATCTGTGGGTATGGCTGGACCCAAGAGGCAGTTTGACACCACACATCTACGCCCAACAGGGTATAGCAAACTCCCTAGAAAGGGAATTTCGCAAGCTTCAAAAACACTGAAGAACCCAGCTCTATCCCCTCTCTTGATGGTAACGGGATGCAAATTCCTCCCTACCATTGCCTTCTGGGCAACGACATTCAGAGACAAAATGGCTAGCTGACTGGACAGGGCGCAGTCCTCCTATTATCAAAGAATTTTCTGGCTCTCCAATTGTATCTCGCACACCCAATTTCAACAAGAGTTTGGGTTAGCCTTGCAGCACTGGATACTAAAGTGAAGTTTGTCGTCTATACTTTTAAGGCCAGTCAGGCGAAGAATTACATGTTAAACCAAATCTAGGAAGTGATAAGCTATCCGGCAACAAACTGGCACGAGCACCAAAATCACGCCCTGGAGGCAAGTGAAATCTGTACAAGCAGCCTGCCGGTGGCACTGACTGCTGAACTGCTGATTAAACAAGCAAGGCTATTATCAACGGAACATGACACACAAACAGTGAAGAAATTGGCACACAGACGGTTGGCCTCTATGCAGTATGATTCAGAGATATTTCCATTCTACCGCTCTCTGCCCCTTAGCTTGAGCATGAAACGTCGGCAAATGGGCTTGCGATCTGGACTAATCCCTTTAAAATCCTATTGGTATGGACAAAGGAATCTGGATGACTTTGACAGACAATGTTGCCTCTGTGAAAGGGAGAGGAATTTTTGACACGTACGTTTGGATCTGTGATAAGTTGCTCCAGTTAAGGAAGTTTTGACTTCCACCGGTATGACATATTTTAATTGTTGGGTCCTATCGAGGCACCTTAGAAGTCTGTTTCAATCAATTAACCAATCAATCAACCAGGGAATTGTAAGGGCACTAATCACATGTGAGGATCTCAAGGCCCTGGGGGGGTGGGGTCCGCAGTACTGATTCAGTCGAAGAGCCAGGTCTTGAGCACCTTCCTGATGGTGTACAGGGAGGGGACGCAAAGTAGGAGAAGGCTTTAACCCCCGGTTCTGGCTCTGCGGATGCGCGGGATTGGAGAGGTGATTCAGCTCAACTAGCAGTCCGTTTTGTGAAATGTATTAAATATGTAGCGGCTCTGTTTGCTACCCCTCCCCCTCACCTTTGATCCTCCTCCATGCTGAATCACACACTTTTACACATCTGGATTGTAAACAGCGGCTGAAGTGGGACAAAAGAAAGCCTTTTAGACTGCAGAGGAATGGGCCGTTCATGATTTATAATCTTTTTTAAGATGTTGATTTTAGCCCGTCACTCTTCTTTAAGTCTTTTATAACAGCTGTAAAATGTTTTAATTTCTTATTCAATCTATGCATTCCTCCCCCTGTCCTGGGGACTTCGATTGTAATGATATTAATTAATCATGCAATAAAGAGCTATCTAATCTATCTATCTATATATCTATCCATCCATCCATCCCTCCCTCCCTCCCTCCCTCTCTCCATCCATCTCTCCATCCATCTCTCCATCCATCTCTCCATCCATCTCTCCATCCATCTCTCCATCCATCTCTCCATCCATCTCTCCATCCATCTCTCCATCCATCTCTCCATCCATCTCTAGATCCATCTCTCTATCCATCTCTCTATCCATCTCTCTATCCATCTATTCATCTCTCTATCTATCTGTGGTGAAAAGAGGATGTGGACTCAAGCCTTATGATAGATTGCAGTTTGAGTTGAAGGGTGTACAAAATCAGAAATGGGAAGAAGGAACAGGCTTTTAGCCTGAAGTAGATGAGGAGTATTGGAAGATGGTTAAAGAAACTGGATTTGTTTACTGTGGACCCCGATTTTTTTTTAGAATTCCTCTGCTACTCGTATAAAAGGTGATAGACCACCAAGTCTGTGTAATTTAAAAGACTGAGCTCGCTGGTACATCTGGCCTCCACCAGATCACTCCCCAGCCCCTAACCTCTTGGATTCTGCCCTGTTTGCCTTGGTAGGTTACTATAAACCACTTGTATATGATAAGAAGTAGCAGATATGTATTAGTTATTTATTTTTTCTCCATTAATGTGCAACTGTTACACCTTAAGACAAGCAGTCAGTACTATTTCTATAATTTTGATACAGTGATTAATCACATGATAGATCTGGATTATTTTGTGTTTATTTAGACCCATCATCCATCCATCATTGGTGACTGCTTTGATGGGCTTGGGTGCCTGCACATAGACACCAGTGCCGCTATCAGAAACATTTAAAAACATGTTAGATGTATTAACCATTCCCTAAATGGCGCTTAATCTTGTCCCTCGAACATTCAAAAACAGATCTTGCCAGTAAGTGACACTATATAGAATTGCAGCAAAAGTCAAATTCTCAATGTGCAGATTAGAGAAGTGTCAGCAAGTGGTTGGTATGTTGTCTACTTTACACAGCTGCTCACAGAGTACTCAAGTTGCACTCTGACCCTGAACATGTTCACTTTCTGTTGAAATTCTTTTCTTTTAGCCATTTTCTTAGTCTAGCACGGACCATGTGTTTTTCTTCTCATCCTCTGTATTACTGTATTGCTTTTTACTTAATTTGTAAGTGTTGGAGAAATAACATTTTGTTAACTGACTTTAGTTGAATTTTTGCATGAAGTGGTTTTAAACATTCTGTTGAATAGCCACAATTCATTTGAATTATTTTGTAATAAGTAGAAATAATAGATTGACCTAATATAAACATGTTCTATGTGGTAACTTTACTCCAAACTCGTATTTGCAGCTGGCAGCCGTTCCAATTCGCCAGGTAAACTTCTAGGAAGCACCTACGGGGGAGCACAGAGAGTCCAAGCAATACCGTCTTCTGCAGAAAAGCGTAGCAAAATCCCACGAAGCCAGGGTTGCAGTCGAGAGACGAGTCCTAACAGGTCGTCATTGGGTAAGAATGTTTTGCACGTTAATGGTAGAGCGGACCATGGCATGGCTCTGCATGCATTTTCTACTATTATGTCCATTGAGATATGCTTTGCAACATAGATATGAACTATGTACGTGGAACAAGACCTCAGTTGAGTTCATCACATTTCAAAAGGTGATACGTTTGTCACTGAGGCTTTATATACATTAAAATGTACAACACAAGTGTTAAGTATTTTCATTTATTGAATATAGTTGTGAAAGGTTTTTGCTGCTTAAGGACACTTATGTTCTGTTATTAAAAAGTTAGTTTCTGCAAAGAATTCTGGGATTTTTATAGGCTGTGACCAGCAGCGTTTCAGCCAATATGATATCCAATTTGTCCAATAATGAAATAAAAAAATTCCCATTAAATGACAGAAGCGCTGTTTCCTTATTCAGCCATCATAATACCTTCATTCTTTTTTGGCACTGCTTTTGTTCTTGAAGAGTGGCGACTACAATGGTCTTAATATTTCTTATTGTGTTGTAAGTTTAATGGAAGACGAAAAATTGACTATAAATGCAAGCAAAATACAAATACTTAATTCCTAGCCACTAATAATAGGGTCTTGCATTATGATTATCTCAATGTTAGATTGTTTTCAGCTACTGCAAATTGGATTCCCAAATGGAATGAAGTTAATTTCGTTTAAACACACAAAAGGTGATGGGAGGCTGTTTGCAATAAGTCTAACCACTGCCAATCGCTGCGAGTAGCACTCCAACCTATCGTTTTTTTGCTCACCATTCCACGTCAGTTTGGACCCATCCATATGCAAATCAGTTCTTTGCCCTGCCCCTCATAGAAACAGTCCAGCCCGAACTGCCAAGCCAGGTCCTCCCTGAACCTGAACACAAACAACCCAGGACAGGTTTCGCCCTAGTTATGGGCTCATTAGCCTGGTACATCTTGGTTCGAGTGACAGTGTGCTTGGGACCCACTTCTAGGCATACCCAGGCCACTTAGTGGTACATGACACACACAAAAGGTGATGGAATGCTGCTTGCATTAGGTCTTACCACTGGCAATCTCTTGGGTAGCACTACAACCCATCGTTCTTTTGCTCACTATGCCACCTCAGTTTGGACCCAGCCATATGCCATTAAGTCTTGACCCTGCTCTTCATGGGAACAGTCCAGCCTGAACTGCCAGGCCAGGTCCTCCATGAACCTGAACACAAACTAAGTGGAATGGGTAGGCCCAGGTGTGGGTCCCATGCTCACCGTGTCACTGGAACCAAGCTGTACCTGGCTGATAAGACCATAAATTGGTGAAACTGGCCCAGGTTGCTTGTGTTTGGTGAAGGGAGTACCGGGCCTGGCAGTTCGGGCTGGACTGTTCCCATGAAGAGCCGTGTCAAGATTGATTTGCATATGGCTGGGTCCAAACTGAGGTGGCATGGTGAGCAAAAAACGCTGGGTTGAAATGCGAACCCGAGCGATTGCCAGTGGTTAGACAAATTGCAAGTATTCCTCTTATCACCTTTTGTGTGTTAATTTCCTCTAACTCGACAATTCAACATCAGTATTAGCGCAAATTTATACAGAAATGTGTTGCCACCTTGGCCCTACTCTTCCGAGCAGAGTGTATACTGAAAATTTTCTATCCTTTTTTGTTCATCACCTTTTTTTCACAAAAGAAGAATGAGCATGTATGCAGTGTTCAGGGGCTCATACATGCCTCTTTAAACCATCAAAGAGACTCAGGGCCAGATGTACGACATGCAAAATAGCGCATCGCAAATTGCGAGTCATTTGCGACTCGCAATTTGCAAGGCGCTATCTTGCATGTACAACAGTGTGCTTTACACTGTTTGCAATTCCCAATAGGGTTGCAAATTGCGAGGCTCATGAATATTAATGAGCCTCTCGCAATTTGCGAGCCCATTGGAAATGACAGGCCCTCCCAGGGATGGTGGCCTGCTGGACTCAGCAGACCACCATGTCTGGGACTTCTGTTTTAATAAAACAGTTTTGTTTTAAATGCAGCCCGTTTTCCTTAAAGGAAAGCGGGATGCATTTAAAAAAGAAAAATTAAACTTCTTAGGTTCATTTTTTTAAAGGCAGGCAGTGGTCTCTGGGACCACTGCCTGCTCTTAAAAAATATTTTCCAACATACTTACAAAGGGGAAGGGGTCCCCTTTGCGAGTGGTTTACCACCTACTTGAAGTAGATGGTAAACGGCAAGTGTTTTGCCGCCGCAAATGCGGTCGCAAAACACTAGTACATAGCATGTTGACTCGCTATTAGGAAGGAACGCCCCTTCCTAATAGCGAGAGTCGCAAATGCTATTTTGCGAGTCAGTGACTCGCAAAATAGCATTTGCACATCCTATTACCCTTTTTTGCGGCCGCAAACGGGAGGTTCTCCCGTTTGCGGACGCAAAAAAGGGTCGTACATCTGGCCCTCTGTAATCTTCGTTTCAGGGTAATCGATCCTGGCTGCTACTCAAAGCCACAGGGGGCTGATCTCTTGCAGTGTTGGCCATGGCTCTTTTACCTCTGTGGGATAACACTATATTCAGTAGTTCTGCAGGAGAATACACACTTGTGAACTGCTTTCCTCCCTCCTCTGGGTCAAACAGATCACGGAAAAGATGGTCTCAAGACCCCTAGTGCTTTCCATAAAGTACATATTCACTAGGAGTGCAGGATCCAGCATTGATTCATATTACTGGGGCATTACTAAAGAATCCTGTGACATTCTTTTACATCACTTTTGGTTCAAATTATGTCATAAGACAGGGATTCTCATGCCGTCATTCTCCCAGTATGGCTTTAACTGTCTCTTTAGCGTTGGATTTGTTTATGATTCTGTATTCCCTTTTTACTCTTGGACCATAATCAACAAACCCTACCAAGTGTTTCTGAAAAAGAGCTCTACATTGATATAGTGTCTGCCATGTATGTTTCTTGGGAAGCTTATTTCCCATTTCTCCAGACTCCTGACCATAGGAGCCATTTGTACCTCTCAGCCCATCATTACACAGGCACCAGATGTCTAATAGCACCAGCCCCTGATAGTCTCTCCTTCTGCGCCCTTTGCTGTATATTCTAGTGCACAGCCTGCACAGCAGCCCCATGTGCCTATAAATGCCAATTTCTAAAGAAGATGTGATGGTTATGTTGCATTAAAATCTAAGTTTCCTATGTCTTTATTGACAAGGTAACAGTAGCTTATATCCTAAAGAACTTTAATCTTGCTTGGCAAAGAAAGTGGACCTGGTGGCATTTTGCTCAGGATGCCAAAACAACGTGGTGTGATGAACTGGATGTTGTTGCTAAAGTAATGCAGAAGCTCGTTCTCATTCTTAACACAAACAAATGCTTTAGGATAGGGTGATTTTGAATAAGAGATCTGCAGTTCGACTTGCAATTTTGCTCTGTCCTGTGTTATATAAATAGTCTCTTTGAGCAGGAGCAAGTGCCCCGCTGGATAAAAAGGGCAGTTTTATTTTTGGGTAGTCCAATGGTTTAGGGATTGCCAGCGTTACAAGTGTCACACGATAATCATGAGAAGAGGTCCTCTTACAAGAAAGAAAATAATGATCGGAGGGTTCTCACAATGGTTACTTCTGTTACTCCAAATTTTAATTCCCTCTGTTTCTGGCTTTGCAAAAAAGGACACAGGGGAGAGAGGGTAACGGTTTGAGAGCTTGTGTTTACTTTTTAATGTAACATAATTATGCACTTTAGTCAATGGGGACCAGAACATGTTACTGGGATGTGTTTGATTTGATAAACCATTAGGTTATGTTGTTTTAATAAGCTCACATTTTTCAGTTAGTATAATGAGGCAGTGGGAAAGGCCATATAAATGGCAGATTGCCTACGAAGATCCTTTACTTTAGTCACACCTGTCTTGCAGGGCTACTGCTAGCTATATATATGTATATATAAATATAAATCTTTTCACAGTTTGTCCCCAAACAAGCGCACTCCTCACCAGGATCCATATAAAGCTCGGCAGGGCAAAGGTAAGTAGGTTTCATCCTAAATATTAAATGCCCAACGTGTTTCAGAATTAATTTCCTTGGTCACGGGCAGCGGCACATTCAGAGATCTCACAAGACTGAAATGCACAGTTTTTCAATCAGCTTTAATAAATCTCAAATGAGTGTCACGTGCTTAACAGTGCATGCTGGTAAACATAGTCCCCAAAGTGCAAAACTCTCTATACAATGCTGCTTTAAATGTCATTGAAATAACTCGTACCCTTGATAAGGTGGATGAGACCATACGCCTTCGTCCTGCCAACATGAGAGCGTCCCAGGATTCCAACTGGCTTTGCAATCTCAAAGCCGCAGACCTGCCGTATGTAGCCAGCAGTGGTGCGCTTCCGGCCGGACCAGCCATCTATAAACCTTTTCACAGTTTGTCCCCAAACAAGCGCACTCCTCACCAGGATCCATATAAAGCTCGGCAGGGCAAAGGTAAGTAGGTTTCATCCTAAATATTAAATGCCCAACGCGTTTCAGAATTAATTTTCTTGGTCACGGGCAGCGGCACATTCAGAGATCTCATGAGACTGAAATGCACTGTTTTTCAATCAGCTTTAATAAATCTCAAATGAGTGTATATAAATATATATATCTCCAAAGAACAGTTCCCACAGCGCCTGCCAGCTGATAATGGGACGCGGACACCAGTTACGTGCTAAAATTTATTTTTATTGCCTTCTCATGATAGGATGACTCATTCCGCCCACCTCACTGGGCTTGATCATATATATAAGATATAAGCAGTGATGCGTTGACCAGGTTCAAACACACGTCTAAAATTACCCCTATTACAGTACGAGACTCTGTTGATATATTCAATGATTTGGTACTCAATGAAGTAAAAACCCTCTGTAAAACAATAAATGCAAAGAAAAAACCTTTTCCGCAACAAGTGAAGAATTACTACACTCTTGTTGATAAGCTAGCAAGCAACAATGATTGTATTGTGCGTAATGCGGATAAAGGTGGCAATGTTGTGTTATGGGGTAGACCGCAATATCTTGCTGAGGCATACTAACAGCTTAACAAGAGATGTAACTATGTAAGAGTTAAGGATGATGCTATGATCAAATGCCATCTAGCTTACAACATATCATTACAGAATTGCTTTAGGACAGGGTTGATTAGTGATGAAGAAATGGCTTTTTTAAAGATCTGCAACCCCATCACCCCGGTACTGTATCTAATACCAAAAATCCACAAAGATATTGAAAACCCTCCTGGACGGCCAATTATCTCTGCTATAGGGAGTGCTTTTGAGAGCACTTCAAAATATGTCGATTCTTTCTTATGTCCACTAGTTAGGAAGGTTCCATCATTTATCCAAGACACGGGAGACTTCTTACGGAAAATCTATGATGAGCCATGGAAGAGCGACTTCCTATTAATGACTATCAATGTCACTACTCTGTATACGAGTATTCGACATAAGGATGGCCTTAATGCTACAAAATTCTATCTAGGGAGTCGGCCAGTTAAACTTTGGCAACACACACAAATGCTGCTTAGCATGATAACAACCTGTTTAGAAAATAAGTTTTTCTTGTTTAATAACGAACTGTTCCATTAAGTGTGTGGCACTGCGATGGGCACCTGCTTCGCCCCCAGCTATGCTAATTTGCATATGGGCTGGTGGGAGGAGCATGTGGTCCAGGTAGTCTGGCAGAAGGAATGGCAGGACAATGTAGTGCATTGGAGTCGTTACATAGACGATTTATTCGTCGTATGGAAAGGGACAGAAAAAAGTGCAAGAGAGTTTGTAAAGAAATTGCAAATCAATGATTTAAATCTCAAACTAACTAGTGTCATAAGTGCCAGTGAGGTGAATTTCTTGGATTTAACAGTATTTGTTCGGAATGGGAAACTGGAGACCAAAAACTACAGCAGAGCTAGTTTCCATCTGAGTAATCTGATTGGAAGTATCCCCTATGGGGAGTGCCTCAGAGCAATGAGGAACTGTAGTAACAGCAAAGAGGTAGAAAATGAACTTGCATGTTTGAAAACACGATTTTTGGCAAGGGGCTACTCACAGGTTTGCATTGATGAAGCGGTTGGGAAGGCCAAACATAAATCTAGGGAAGAGATATTATTTAACCCTAGTAAAAAAAAGCAAGCTTCTTCCAAAGAAGACAATAATACATGCAGATTAATTGCATTTTTATAATACTCAACATGTCCGGTTGAGAAGCATTTTGCAAAAACATTGGCATTTGATCTACAATGATTCTGTTTTGGGTAAATTTGTTCAGCGTCGGCCGCTGATAGAAAGGCTCGTTCACTCAAACTAGCCTTGGTCAGCAATGTTCTACCTGCCACTAATAACAAAAAAACTACCTCAAAATGGCTTAGTCGTAGGGAAGGATTTGTAAAATGTGCTAAATGTAAAGCCTGTGCGCATGGCAAAAACACTTCCACTTACACACTTGGCCTGTCTAGGGAGGAACAAAAAAATCAAAGGATGTTTCTCTTGTAAAACAGACTTTGCGGTCGACATACTTCAGTGCCCTTGTGGCCTGAGGTATGTTTCGCAGCTCCTTGAGGCTATTAAAAATGGGGATAGGTCCTACCCCGTCATTTCGAGCATCACCATGGAAAAGACACAAAGTGCCTTTCGTACTTTGTTGTTGATAGTGTCTTGCCATATGTGAGGGGAGGTGATAGAGTTAAAAGACTAAGGAGATTGGAGTCTAACTATATTATCAAACTCAATACCAAAACCCCGGAAGAACTCAATATTGAGGAAGACCTGCATACTCATTTATAATTTAGACCATTCTGCTGTAAATGAATTTGCATCCCGTCCTGTTCTGTTTTGTTTTTATTCACTATTTAGCACGAGCACTTTCGTTTTTACAACAGACCAAGTATAATCAATAATGTGCGAGTAACAACTAAGATTATAAATGACAAACCCAGTGAGTATAATGGGTAGCCCACTTGGGCTCTATTTCGGTAAAGGAAACCTTACGATAATTTTTTATAAACAATGGTTTCTAGTAATGAGGATTCTAACTAGTTATTTAAGATTGTACCTCTTTGTAATTTTTGGGCAAGATGTAATTTGTTGCAATTTTTTAGAGTGAACAACATAACGCTAATATGAGACACGAAACAGCCCACTTGGGCACGATTGAAGGATTAGGGTAGCCAAGAACGAGCCATCCCATGTTCTTAATACATGCAACTGGATACATGTCTATCTTTTCAGTCAGAACTGGTTAGCTCTTAATTTGCCCACTTGGGCATGATTTGAGTAAAAGAGAGTGAATATGTATAAATATTGTGTGTTAAAAGAAAATAATTTGATTTTTTAATGATATCTCAGCATGCACAAGTATTAGTGTAATGAGTCATTCCACTTCTAACATGTGTATGATTGCAATTTATATCATTCGTATTTTATATTGTTTGTTGCCCAAACAAAATGAATTTGGTGTTTGCGATTTGAATTGTAGTATCGCATTGCGGTGTGGAACACAAATCGTGAGTTTGGTAGAAAAAACTACGAGTCTGTTGCGCTCTTTTACTGTGTAGTTCACATGTGACACTGGTGTTTGTAAAGTTTAAAATGGCTGATGAAACTATATTTACTTGTTATTGAGCAAGCCTGCTGGGCAGGCGAAACGCGTCTAACATAGGTGGTGGTGGCTCTCCTTGGGCAAACGTGGAGTGTACATATATATATATATATATATATCTGTGAAAAAAATGGTTGTCAAGTTTAAAGCAGTATATTGGAAAAATCTGATGATAAGATCCTGTGGAGAGTGCGACATGATCTGCCCTTTGCATTTTATAGCTTTTTTTGAGTATTCCTGTGGATTCTTGTGATTTAGTTAAGCAGACCTGCATATCAGAGATGTTAGCCATGATTGATTCTGCAGCTTCTTCCATTTCCTGCACCTTTCCTAAGTACCGCCCTAGCTATTTACATTTAATAGGAAATTACATTAATTGTGATTTCCATTGGTAGTCAAAGTAAATGTGAAGGCGGCGAAAGGAAGAATTATAAAGTGAAGCTTTACAGGAGATGTTAGATGTTTTGAGACTTTTCTGATTTGCATTGACTTAGTGGAATGAACTGATTTCTATCTGAAAGTAATGGGCATAGGTTGAATGCAGAGAAGCAGTGTAGCATAGTGCACAATTCTAAATGCTGCATTGGGATCAATGAAGAGCACAGCAGTGATTTATTTTTCCTGGCAAGTAGGATGATTACCATGATCAGTTTCTTTGTGCTTAGGTATAGGGAAATGGAGATGTCCAATTTTGAATAGACAATGCATCTCATAACCATGGCCCTCTTGAAGCTATGTAAGAGATCAACTGTATTGCTGTTGAAACGAAAGGAATTCGGATAAAAGCGCCTCCAGTTTTGAATGGAGGACTGCAAACATTTTCAGGAACACATATGCGATGTGTCAGTTTCTCATGGTCTGGTTTAAAAGTGATCTTATCAGACCAAGTTCCCTGGGCATGCAGGGGCTACTGGGAGTTAGCGATAGGGGCTCAAGTTGTTTTCCTCTAATGTCCCAAGGTCCATTCTGCCATGGCTCTGCAAACTGGTCCAAATATAATCCCTTCAGCACTTGACTCAGTGGTAGCAACGCCAAGATGTCACTGACTTCTCAGGAAAGTTATTATATGGCTGCAACAAGCTCCGCACTCGATAAACACAGAAGTACTTTAATACATTTCAAAACCCATTACTACACACTAAAGAACTGGGGTGTGGGAGACAGTGGCGTAGCTAGAGCTTCTGGCGCCCGGGGCTATCCCTCAGATTGCCGCCCATGGCCGATAGCGGGAGGTGGGGGGGGGCGGCTGTGGAAAAAATGACATTTGCTCCGGAGCCCCCAATGAAGTCAACCATGTAGCTTGGCTCTATCGCACCAAAAACCTCCAGCTTGTTATTGATATATAGAAGTTCATTTCACACAAGGCCTAGTGATTTAGAGAAATCCCACGCTGCTTTTGTGTTCTGACATTCTTGGCATGCTTTACGTCATAATGTTAGACATACTCCATTATTCCATCCCGTTATCATGCATTTTTAACCTTATTCCTCATCACAACATTCAGTAGCTTCCAGCCTGGGTTGTGACCCCTAGCAATGTGCGTGCCCATCCATTTCTGGTGCTTTCCAGACGCTTTAAGATCTTCTTATAGTTTCCTGTTTCTCAAATGGGTGTAATTTATAATATTTATATGTTTCCATCATCTCATTGCTTGATTTTGCTCATGCGGAAGTGTCAGTCACAGTTGTTGAAATGTCACTCAAAATTACACTGAAATTCTAAAAACGTTGCATAGCAATCTGAAACCTTGGCAGCTATGCAGAATGATGCTATTTATTTCAAAAAGACATATTGAGCAGTTTAATAAAAATCAATTTGTTGATTACAGCACTGCGCACAGCGCCACCAGCTATTATTAACTTGAGGCTAAAAGTAAGTTGCATGGCTAGTCTAAGTAATTAACATTACAATACAATTAGGCATGATGGAGGGGGCAAGCCTCAGGAGAAGAGGCTGACTGAGGTACACATAGCCTAGATATCTATGCTGTATTTTTTCAAAAAGACACTGAGCAATAATAATCCTAAAGCTAAACGTAGGATCCATCCCCTGCCAGACTCCCTCTTTGCATCTGTCTGTATCCCTAGCTGGGAATAATCCCCACAATCAACCTCTACGCTGCCTCCAACTCCTGACTGTGTACCAGTGAATGCAGCCGGTGCCTGTGCGGGGCAGCCCGACTACTGCTGTCCTCAATGTTCCGCCTCATGGGAGCCCTAATGAATGCACCGCTTGCTGCAGCAGTACTAGAATAGAAACATTGTACGCTCTCCGAAAATTAAATTAATTTTATTGTGATATTCTGATTGACAACTAGTGGAAGTGGCTGGTTAACTTACAGTGTTCGTTCTTCGCCTAGGCTGAGGTAGCGTGACTACCAGTGACAATCGGCCCTCAGTCTCTCACCACGGTCTCTTGAGTGCATGACACAGCACTTTCCTTCATCCAGTGGCATTGTGTCGGGCGGGCCCGCCCGGGCTCTCTTGATGTTTGGTGATAATTCACAGGCCTGGCGGCATGACAATTTAAATTCTGGGCCGGCCCCACAGCGCGGGTGGCCCGGCTGTTCAGGACAGGTCTGAGTGAGGTGCAAAATGTCCGTTCAGCTCTTGCCTTAGGTTCTCCTGTGTAGACTCCACAGTGGTGGCACAGGCAAGGCCCCTACTGTAGGGCAAGTTGGATTTTATACTTTTAGGATAGTTAATGTTTCTTCCGACAGCAACCGTGCAAACTAAACACCATAACAATTAAACACTGCTTAGGAATGGGTCACACTTGTGAAGAGACCATCTGAAAAAGAGGAGCATACAAAGACACATGCACAAAGTATTAGCAAGGGAATTCAAAGCATTCCTGTTTTATTTGAGGGGATTGCGCCCCTTACGGAAGATAAACCTCAGGACTATCACCGTGTTTTAGGGAGCAGTGGTGGCAGCAGCATGTTTACCTTCCAGGTACTCATAACTGCCAAGGTTTAAGATTGCTTATGTGTGACATTTTCATAGTTTCAGTATACTTATGAGTGACATTTAACGGTCAAATGTGTGACACTTAAGAGTGGCACTTTCTGGCAAGTAAAATCGAGCAAAGAAGTCCATGGAAACAGATAAATACCACAAGCAACACCCATATGAGAAATGAAAAACTGTAAGACCTTCAAACTCCTACAAAGCACCTGAAATGGAAGGGCACTAATCTGTCTCTTTCACATGTTTCATTTCCTTTATAGAGCTCCTCATACCAGTGTAGGGTGTCAGAGCACTTTACATCATACACACATTATACAGAGAGAACCAATCATACATGTGCAAATCAGTTTATAGGAAATGTTACGTAAGACAGTGAGGATTACAAGTTGTAGGAATCACACATCATCCTTATTAGCAGGCATTATATTTTACGTGTGTGTGGTCCAGGGAGGCACAAACACAGGATTTTAAACGTACCACCGTGGTTGGTTTTATTAAAAAGAATGTATTTCTACCCAACCTAACCCTTTTAGCAACATTGGGATAATGAAAACCTGGGCAAAAAAATAAATTTCTAACCTATACCACGCAGTTTAAATGCAGCTCATTGATTGCGTTTCATATGTATATGTGGTATATTAGTATTGTAGCTTATGAACTTCAAATAACAAAAGGATCTCTGTGACAAGAGCAGTAACCCCCTGAGCTTGCCACATAAAATGCAGTGTAGTGATATGTCTGGCACACGTTTTATGCAGCAGGCACATCAACCATCTGCGCTACTTGATGATGGGTGAAACTGCCACTAGACAAAACGCTTATCTGGCTCCAGCAGGAACATTATTCACGAGAGTTGTCTTGACATTTAAATTGCTTCCTGGAGACTCCTGGATTGACAAGAAATTTAGCAGAAGGTGGTTTTATTCCAGAGTACACAGCACCTCAGGGGTGAAGGGGTCCCCACACCATTGTAGTTTGAAGAGCCGATTCCCAAGCGGCCCGACCGCCAACAGAGACAGAAATTGGCCTTGGCACCCTTATCTGCTGTTTCTGTGCAGAGACTAAGCAAGGAGAACATGAACCATGGTAGCGTGCTTCTGACTCGCAGATGGAGCCAGAAAAGAAAAGTAAGTGGGCCAGCACTGCATCGCTTACAATACACAGAGCGCAGGCCTCTCCACTGTCTAAAGTAAAAGTAAACTGAAATACAGTTAGGAGAGGGAAACCTGGCGCTCGCAATGTGCACCAGGCACCTGCACCACAACAGCAGAAAAAACAATACTTAAGATATAAAAAGAAAAGCCAAACGATTCCTACCTTGGCTGTTGAAGCAACAAAAACTATAGTGAAAAGGAGGGAGGCCCTGCAAAACATATTTATCCTCGGGTAGCAGGCCCGAGACACTCTCCCACACTTCTATGCATCAGTCCCAAATCACTGCACCTTCTCACCCCAAGGTGATACTCGCCGCTGCGGCACACGTGTGCTCACAGCACAGCAGCCCCCCTCCCCGCCCCCAAGGCAATCCAGGCCCGGGCAGGCAGCACAGTGCAGTCCCCAGAGTCGCCGCACCACACCAGTCAGCTCTATTGGGAATTAAGTATTCTGGAATTAAGTGCCAATTCACCACGATCCTCCAGGCGCTCAGCCGCACACAGGCATTGACCGCCAGATCCCTGGGCCCCACTACTGCGTGTCCCTAGCCTCACTCACCTCAACACTGGCTAGGCAGCGGCAGGGCCGCCGCACCCGCCCCGAATCTTCCTCCGCAGAGCAGGATGCCTCACCGGGGTCTGCAGCCACCTGCTTCCACCTCGTTACGATTATGGGGCCAATCAACAAATAGTTAGGCCTCCCGGCCTCGGCATCCCGATCACAGGCTGCAGATGCATAGGGGCCACGCCGTCATCCCAGCCAGCCCCGCCCCGCCAGCCAATCCACTGTTTCCCGCCTGAACCTCACCCTCCATTACGCCCGTCTCGCGGTTTTTTCCGCAAGCGTGTGTGTGGGGGTGCACTCTACAGCGCTCACTGTAGGGGTGGCGGCCGCGCGGCACTGATGGCGGCCTTTATAATTTATTTGGGCACACTGTATCAGTGTCCCCAAATAAATTATAAAGGCCACCGCCATGGGCCATCAGTGCCACATGGCTGCCGCCCTGAAAATAGTGCCGCCTGGGGCGGACCGCCCCCACCGCCCCCCCCTAGCTACGCCGGTGGTGGGAGAGTAGGATCTGCTTCTTATGCTTACCCCCACTTTTTGCTTATGTGTTACTCGTTTCGATTTAGTCGGACTTGGATACTGCTATCCAGGACCCCAGCCTACCTGCTTTCTCCTCTAAATTGATTGCATGTACTTTAGGTACACTCCAGATTGGATTCTGGGGTACCCTTCTAAGTCCCTAGTATATGGTATCCTATGTACCCAGGGCATAGGTACCCCAGAGGCCTACCAGGGGCTGCAGCATGTATTGTGCCACCCCTGAGAGACCATTCAAAATGACACCACAGGTCTGCTACTGCAGCCTGTGTAAGGTGGTGCCTGCACCCCTTACTTAGATACAGGTTCACTATATCTATTCTAAATCACTGCACATATAAACCTATCAGTCACCCCTTTGGCAGGCCTTATCAATCCTGACGGCAGGGTGCTGGGTTTTATGTGAGAGGGTGCTCCTGCATGAGCAGAGCCCCTCTGCAGCCTTCGGAACCTATTTTCCAGGGTTGTTTGTGATGCAGCCAACCATATATATTTAAGTCCATTATAACCTCGCGGTAAATGCTAACTTTAAAATGGCTGCTTAGAAACCTGTCGCGTTTGCTGTCAAACACCTTGGAATCATACCTCCACACCAGTAACTGGTGTGGGAGGTATGATTCCTCCCTTGTAGAACCACTACTGTGGGTCACCGATCTACTCGGTACCAGCTTTCTCCACCTGGGCATCACTAAATGGATGCTGCCAGCCACAGACACGAGTCTGCCCTCCTGCTGCTGCACCAAGCTCGAGCAGGGGAAGGTTTGACAATAGGTTTCCCGTCACAGGGACGTGTGACCACCTCCCAGACAGACTTTAGTGTATTGGGGCTGGGTGGGTGCACTCTGAGACTGCCAGAAACTCTGCACTGGGGGCACATTTGGTGTCCCTGTGCATAGTCCAGCTCAAACTGGTTGCAGGAGCCATTTGCTTCTGCTCTGGTGCGAAACTGGACAAAGAACATGGGTGTGGCCATCCCCTATGTCCTGACCCTCCCATAGGTGGGTCCCCAGAGTCTGCCACACCCCTTCCTTGGGTATAAAGTAGGAACCCTGACTACAGGACTTTTTTTACCTGGACTAAACTCTGCTACAGAAATCAAGTACTTCGATCTACACTATGCTGGATGACTGAAGAATCTCCCTTGGAGTAAAGGAGTTACTCCCCTGCAAGGCAGGCACCTTTAAAGCATCTGACCGGTTTGCATCTCCCGAGCTCCTGAGGACTCCGAAGATTTCTGCAACACAGGAGGTGGGTTCCCGAGGTCTCTGAGGTCGATCTGCTCTCTCAGCAATTCTGAGACCAGTATCCCTCGTGGGGACCGTGCAACCCGAACCCCTGTGCACCGCATACTTTTGCAGCAGCATATGCTTTTTGACGATCCCTGAGACTGTGCTTTGGGCTACTGTAGTCCTGACCCCGAGCAGTATTTCCACCGAAGATTTCCGGCCTACACTCCCGACTGTCCGTGGGCTGGTATTTTGTGAGTCAGCTCGAGGTCCCTTCGGGATCCCTGGTCCGTTGGCCTATGGGTCCCTGTGAAGGTAACTTTGACTTTCATTGACTTTCCTGGTTGCTCCAGACGTGTCCTGACTCCATAGCTTGGAGAGTCCCCAGGACCTTGCTGGTCCTCACCAAAGCGGATTTCCTCTGCCCGCGTGAGTTGCAGTTGCCAAGGCTTGTTGGTGTTCGATCTGGACACTGACACCCCCAGCACTCGACATCCTTCGTGGGACAGCTCACCTCCAGACTTTCATCATCCTCAACGTCTCCTGGTTTCTGTGGCTGCAGAGTCAAGCATCGCAAGTTCTCACCTGAAGCACCCGACATTGGTGGGCATAGTCTATCGTGCCCCTGGCCACCCTGATGTGATCCAGACTCTTTCCCCTCTGCTTTCAGGTTCTTCTCACCTCGGAGCCAGGCTTGGATCCCACTGGACACTTTTCATCTTCCCGGCAGCAGCAGCACTTCTTTGCATCACAACAATGAAAAGGACGAGGGTTTCCGACACCACTTGACCTCTATGCACCCGGCTTCTCTGGGATAGGTAATACGGGTACCTCGGTACTCACAAGGGTGCTGGCCTTAGAACCTTCTATGTTCCAAAGGGTTTGCTTGAAATCCTCCATAGTGTCCTTAAACTCAAAAATTCCAACCGCAACTTTCCCATAGAGTTGTACGGAGCTTGTGCCTGTGTTCACACACTGCACCCGTCCTCAGTGGGTCCCCTCTGTCACTACTTTGGGTGGTTCCTTGAGGTCCCAGTGATTCTAAGTGCTCTAGGCACTGTGGCTAGTTAAGTCGTGGTTGTTATACCACTTTCTTAGTATATGGTTCGGTCTCCCCCCCCCCGGAGCCCGCTGTGTATTGTGCTATTTACTGTCATTCTAGTGATTTAATACTGTGTGCTTTGTGCTCTAATCTCATAAAGAGGTTAGTAAAGAGTGTTTAGTAATAAATACATATATTTTATATATCTCTTGTGTGGTTCTCCTTTCATTTGGTCATTCAGGAGGTTCTGATCTGGTAAAACAAGCTGCTTTACATTCCTTTGAGACTTAGCCTGAAGGCTGCTCTCCATAGCTACCACTAGGATAGCTTTCAATAAAGGTTATCTTTAACATAATCATCAATAAGTGTTGTTTGGACTGGTACAAGGTGCCCACTTTAATTAGTGGACAGCATATACCAGGCCAACTTCTCACATGTGGTACTCATAATCTTAGGTGCAGGGCCACTCTCTTAGGTGTAGAATAGGAGTGAAAATACCTCCCCACCGAGCACTCCACTTTCCCTCACAGAAATTATGCATGGTCGGTGCTGGTGTGTGTCTTGAGCACAGGTGCAATGCTTCCACCCTGTTAGGCAGAGTTGTGTGGTCAGTCTTGGATCTTTCACGAACTGAGTTCTCGATTAGGACTATCTAGGTTTCCAAGTGCTTCATTCCATGTTTTCATCTTCGGTGCGGAGTATGCAGCATCAAGCAAGCGAGCACATGAGGGGCTGCATAGTAGGTTCTGGAGGCACCAACACTTACAAGGCGAGTTGTTTTCAGATTGATGGCCCTCTTGCAAGCACACAGTGAGTCCTAGAGATTGTTGAGTCGATGGTGGGCTCAGCTGGGTAGACTTCCCATGGGGTCAAAGAGTCTGCTTTCATCCCTGGTCCATGTGGCGAAATCTGGGCCACTTCTAGTCTGGCTGCAACAACAAAGTCCATTCAGGCACTTTTCCGGTCAGCACCTTGGACAGCTGCACGCTTGTTCAGGTACACAGGAGACAAGCTTGGCGAGGCAGCAGCTTCATATATACTGGTGTAGTCCACTCTGGCTCACTTGGGCCAAATGCCACAGTCTTGGCGATAGTCAGTTCCACCGCGGTTCAGGCCACTCGGACCCATGTAGGCAAGTGCTGTAAGCTGCCAATGCATGGTCCATTGGGAACACTTCAAGAATGTCCCATGAAACAGCAGCAGGCAGGGTTTTTTTTAGTACAGTAGATTCTCCACTTCAGATTGGGTGATGGGTTCCGTGACTGAAGCACTCCGGTCATGCTCTTGTGAGACTCAGATGTGTCAGTTCTGTGGTCAGCCACTGTTGTGCATTCTGACAGTCCGTGTTTCCTGTGATGCTGGGTCAATCCTTCTCTCTTCTCCTAGGCAGATTACCGCCAGGTGTTCCAGGAAAGGAGACACGTCTTCCTTCAGAACAGACTCCAAGTGCGGTCCCCTCACCTCTAGGAAGCTGGCTGTTTAACAGACACCAGCCTTGTTTTGGCCATAGTCCTCCTGGCATTCTGTGGAGCACTCCCTTCTGGATGAAAGCGAACTTGAAACTTGAACAACAAGAAGATTAAGGTACCGCGGAGCAGAGGTGTTTCACTGTCTGCATTTTCAGAACCAGTTTGGGTCCTTTCTCGTGTTTTTCTCAGGCTGACTTCCAGACTCTGCATTTGTCTAGAGTGATGCTCCTCATAACAGGGTTGCCTCGATGCTAGAGCACTCACAACTGAGGAATAAAGAATTCTGCACCTGGTCTTTAAAAGCAGCACAGACCATGATCAGGAAGAGAGATAAAAGGCTGGCCTCTTCTGAAGGACCCTTCATACTCTGAAACACTGACTGTTGTCCCATTCTACACCATATGGCAGTACTTCAAGATGATCAAGCAGAAGCTCTTTGCGGCAAAAGAACCTTTTTGAATTACAAAGAGGAAACCGATCTCTTCTTCTGCACCGCAATGTCTGCAGAACTGTACATCAGTGGGACAGTAGGCATCCACTCTAGTGACATCAATAAAAAGGGTCTGGTCACGACTGTGATCACTGAAACATGATATGCTGCCACCACCAAACTATACGCTAGTACCCAGGACAGTCATTAAAGAGGCCATGCTTGGCTAGGACCGCACTAGATTAATGTGAGACCAAACATCTGGATACAAGATACTCTCAGATGGGTTCGCTGGGCAGAGGATACACCTGTACATTGTCTAAACAGATCTATGTAACCATTCCCTGGCCTAAACTAGCTATTTTTCTTTCGTATGTTTAAACAATTACCCAGAACTGGATAGCATTGGAAGGTACAATCCCACTCTTGGAGGGAAACTACACTTCTCTCACTTTATGAAGGCCCATTGCGGACGTAGGCTTTTATGTATTTGTTTTTTTGTGTGGTGCCAGCTCTTTTGCTGCTTGCTGCTGTGGGGCTCTTTTTAATCACAAATTCTAAAGAAATATAGAGAAAAAAAATCGTAGGTTGTACAGTTATGCTTTACATATGGACACACGTAATTAGCAGGTCCTATGCCCCTTATTGATCAAGCACCTTTTGTAGGACGAGGCATGATTTGTTTTGCATTGTGTTTTAGTTTAACCTCTTCGGTGCCCGTGACGAGCTGGACTCGTCATGGGCCGCGGTGGCGCTGTGCCCATGACGAGTCCAGCTCGTCACAAACCCCGCCCGCTAATGTAACGGGCGGCACAGGGCGGGGAAAGGGGCGGGCACCGAAGGGGTTAAAGAATGTCTCACCTGGATGATCCACTCAGTGTGTGATAGTGTATTTGCACTGCTTTATCTGATAGAGACTGCTAGCTGCAGATTCCTTAACGAAGAATTATCCCCAGGCGTGAGGCGTAACGATGTATCTGGTAGAGACGATTCTAGCCGCAGATTTCTTCATGGCTCGCCCTTCCTCCCCGTTCTGCGAGGACCTTCAGTTGGATTTCTGCACTCGCCTCCCTCCGGGTGGCTTGTTTTCTGTGGGTGTCCACTTCACTTCCTCCCGGGCAGTATGCTTCGTTCTGCTTGATTGTTCCACCCCTTCCTTTATGATACATGGTCGGTTGGTTCATGTGTGCTTCTGCATCCCTCCACTCTGGTTTTTCTCCGGTGTAGGGGCCTCCTTTTACTCTTCTCCCTTTTGCTTGCGTAGGGTTTATGCTTTCCTTGCAGTCCGCTACGTTGGGGGTTGTTTTGCCTGTACCTCTGCCTTTTCGCTCCTTTCAGGGGCTCATGCCCTCCTTGTGGTGTTGTCTAGGGGTGGGCGAGGGTGTTCCTCAGAGCGGTGCACTGCTCCTTCGCTGCTATGGCTTTCACCACAATGGCTTTTTGTGCCTTAGTGCTTGGCACTTTTCCAACTGGTGCTGTTTCTCGCCTTTCGTTCTCTCTTTTCTCATTCACGAATTTTTCGCACACTGTTCCCGTACTCTCCACAGTTTTGTTTGTGATGGCTTCACGTTGTGGCTCGGAAAGGTTCTCCGAAGACAACTGATGTCAGCGCGCCGGGGGGGGGGAGGGGGAGGGGGGGCCTTATATGACCTCGCTGACGTCACGCCCGCGGACAACGTCAGGGCGGAGTCGCGTGGTACCGTCCCCCGGCGCGCATAGATGCTGGGGCAAAGAAAGTTTTCCGGGTCCGGTCTCACGCCTGTGGATAATTCTACATTAAGGAATCTGCGTCTAGAATCGTCTCTACCAGATACATCGTTACCGAAGGTAAGTAACTTGTACATTACTTGAAAATGTACTCTTTTCATACAGTACTACATTTTTATTTTTTATTTTATATGAATAAAGTTATAAACAAATGGGGGCCGTTTCCCCCCCCCCCCCCCCTCTACTCATTGATAAAGAAACAGGAGCTTAGATATGGGATACCAATTAACACTTCTAGGAGCAAATATTAAATGTTTTTACATGATGAAATTAGTTTTTAAGGGTTTCAGCTTGGTGTGTGTATGTATATATATATATATATATATATATATATATATATATATATAGGTAGTCTTGAAAGCAATGCAGAATGTCTCCTTTGTAACTGGAAGGTCACAGTCTGTTGCTGTGATGGTGAGTAGATGATTGGGCTTGCTATATATCCAAAGTGATGTTTCACACATAGGCATCCTTATTTAAAGGTGGTCTACTATTTAAATTATGTTCCTTTTCAAATAGATAGTATTAACTCTGAAGCTCTTAATTGGGGTTCTGTATTTTTTTTCATAATCGTCCTTCTCCCCCTTTCAAAAATAGTGATACATTGTGTTTTTTTCACTGCTCCTAGAAAGGACAGTCCGCTGTGCATAGTAATGTACCATTCCAAATTAACTTGATGAGTCTTGCCTCAAAGAGTTGGCATCCTTTTAACAAACCTGTTCAACTTCTCTGACCATGCCGCATGCTAGCACGGAGCAGCCGTATCCCTCGACCCAGCATGAGTCAGGGGTGCAGCCGCGATACCAGCCGTGAGAGCAGTCGAGATACAAGCCCTGCTCGGGGCTTTCCTCCTCTCGGTGAGTACCCACTGCCTCTTGAAGCGCAACCGGCGAATGCTTCCTTTCCCTCCGCCTCCTCACCCACTTCGAATGCCTTCTCAAGTGGCACTTTGATTGTCAGGTGTTCTGATCCTGCTTGTTCTGCTTCCTCCTCCACCCTCCTGCTAGTTCCTGCATGATCACCTTACATATAAACCATTTTATTTCCAATGAAGCAACATTACAGAAAATATTCTCTTTCTTACTCTGCAAAGATACTTGAGAATGGGTAAAGCAATGTGCCAAACAGTTTGATAGCTGACATTTTTCACATGCACTGGAGTTTTATCCCAGCGAACCAGTAATATTTGTGCAAACTTGAGATGCCGTTTGTTCCAAAGGTTGACTGTAATCTGTGATCTTGAAAATGAACAGAATTTTTTATGAAATCTAAAAATATGCATGTATATTGGTGTCCTGTAACTCAACAAGGTTAAGAGTTGCAATGTAAAAACTCAATTATGTTGCTTTTTGCCTTTTTAGGTGCTATAGCATGTAATTGTTGGTTGCAGGATTGAAACCAAATAATGCTCAGTGGACTTCAGTTAGTCATGTCACTTCCCTTATCAAAGTGTGGAACATAACGGAGTATATTGGTCACTAAGCAACTCTTTAAGGCTTTAACGCCCTAGTTACTCAACGTCAGTGTACATAGCATGATGTCAGTTAGGCAACAGCAAGTAGATCTTGCTTTATATCTAATTTTATCTGCCCTTAGAAATGGGGGCAGATGAGGAGCCTCATTTTTTAGCCCAACCGTGACTTCTCGTAATTCCCTTTCACCGTTCCTGATGGCTTCATCACGCTTTCTGGGTAGAAGTACAAAAACGTTTTTATTTCCTAAATGTCCATGAATTTTTAGGGTGTGCCACAAATCTATCAAAGGCTTGCTTTCACCCCTCCACGTCAAAGTTTTGCATTTCATTTCTGAGTTTCTGAAGATTTTTAATGACAGTTCTTGTACCCCATCCCCAAAAATGGGGAAATACAAATAGCAGAAGGGGGCGTTGTAGGAAATATGTTTATTTTTACAGAGTCAGTGAAGCACGTCTGTCCCTCATCCTGATTTAAGAATAAACCTAAAAAATATGTTTGATGTTCAGTGAACGGTATCCCATGGCTATATAAGCTGTGTTACCTAGTGCGTAATCTCGTGTATGTATTTACCGGTCTCTCTGCATTTTGTAATTTCAGGATCCCTGTCTTTTTCCATAAATGTTTAAATGGTACTTAACTACCTTTCTGTGTATTGATATCTGATGATCAGAGTGTAATGCAGTAGGTTGTGTCTGTCAGTCTTTAAACCAAAGCATGTCTTCATCAATATTACCATATTCTGTCTCTGCTTAATAGATGTTACAACTTTTAAGTCTAGCTATACTGCACCAAAATTCTCGTACAATTCCTGGGAGTGAAGTTGACATTTCTACAAAGAATTTTCTTTTAAATATATTTTTGGTTTAAAGTTTTTTTCTCATGTATATGTATAGTGGAACTCGTGTAACATTGTGTGGCCTGTTCTGTAATTGAATAGATCTAATAGTGTAGATCTAGGTAATAACAAAACATGGCATGACTTAATTAAGTGATGCCAAAATACTACGTATTGTGTTCGTTTCCCATTGAGTACATACATCCTCATTTCTCAAATTATGCCTCCCTCTAAATTGACATTCCCCCACCCAATATCTCACCCTCTGCTCCCAAAAATGTATGCCATGTTGAACATCATTGAGTAATCTTTGTTCCCATATGGATAGGATCACTGTTAAAGTTGTAGCTTTCTCTGTTGTGTTATTTGACATAAACGTGGATTGTTGTGTTTTAATTGGCTGCTGTGTCTGTTAACATCTAGGGAAAGAGATGTTGAGCCTCTCTGTCAGTCTCTGAAATTTGTGCTAGCCTACCCTCACACCGGTTGTCATTCACATCTTTTATCTTGGAGAGGCTGTCTCATGTGGCCAGCTCATGTCTGTTCTTTGTTATCTCATTAGTTTCTTGGGTAAAGTATTGGAAGGCCTTTGCCCTCCATAAATGTATTGTGCTACTTTCATGTGCTTCTCTGAACATTTGGACTACATTATACTAAATCTTACATTTTATCTTGAACCTAATGTTGCTGATAAACCTACCATTACCCCTTGTCCTAACACACTACCCCTTATAATATAAACGTGAAATTTGTGGTATTTAACTAATTTGGTGTATGTGCTGATTGTATCGTTTCTATGTAGGTTTATCCCAGTGTAGCAAATGTTATATTATAGGGCTACAGTATTTCTGTATGCCTGGCCAAGACTACTCTTATCTAATATTGATATATTTTTTGGGATGTATATTGAGTAGGCTACATCATAGCATAATTTGGTTTGCAAATCTGTACTTCAACTACTTGCAAATAATAGTGTGAAATTCTCATAAAGGGAGGTACATGCCACTTGCAAGATATATCATTCATTAATCTTTATTCGGCAACAAGCCATAAATGTACATGAAAATCAAACAATGCGATACATGAGTAGATAAAAATGGTTAAATCCATTGCAACAGTACAGTATACTAAAATCCAGCAGCAAAATTTAATACAGGGTATAACGCAAAGTGAAGTAAAGAGATGCAGGATCACTATACTACAGGTTTTTTGAGCCTTTGTCTTCATATGCATAACAGATATCGTGTAGACTGCAAACACTATAGGTTGCCTTGTATCACTTCGTAAAATCCTACTCGCTATTCTATAATTTCATATGGCCAAAAGTTGACAAATTGGAATAATCCATTTTTATGATGTCCAATGTACGCTGGGCAAAAAAGTAAAATGTGCTCAATAGTCTCGATGATCCCAGCGCAAAGGGGACAGAACCCTTCCAATTTCCTAGTTATACACTGCCATTTAGAAGTAAAAGTACAGATATATCTGTTCTCGTGATGTGGAAAACTCACCAACTCCCTATTAAAGCCTCTTCTGTCTCCAAGAGAGGCATACGAGGACCTAGGTACCAGACTGGATCCAGAAACCCTTGCAGTAGCTTCTGAGCTCCGACAGGTGGCACGATTGACCTCCGTTGTGACACGGACTTGCTTGTCACATGACATGGAGCTGCATAAATGCGCCGCCCTGCTTGCTGACATCAGTTTCTCTTTGTCTGCACCAAGAGATTAGGCTGACATTTTTGCCTTATTATAACTTTTTTCACAAAAAAAGGAATCTGTATTTCCTCACAGAGGCATGCCATTTCTTTTACAGGCTTAACATATCCTTGGTGTTGTGTAGAAGTTCACAACAAAGTACTCGTTTTCTAGGGTTGAATGTTTTTTTAAAGACCCGCCTTTTGTGCGTTAAGATAGGGCTAAAGTCGGACGCTTGCTTTTTACGTTGATGGTACGGCAGCACGTTCTTCAGGCACTCGGTATGCATGTCGCATTCATGTCGAGTTCAGAAATACAGTTAATATGTTTATGCATATTTTATTAAGTAACTTTTTTTCTTCCTATGGAAGCAAAGGTTTGTACTGATTTAAATAATATGCATTAAAAACAAGACATTAATGTCTCCAAGCATTGATATTGCCTGAAGTTTCCATAATAGTTGCTTTTCAGAAAGCGTTTGACCACATCTCTAACCTACAGTTTACGATGCCAGCAGCGTGCATTGGATTGTGCTGAAGTAGTAATGTTGCTAAATCATTTAACCATCACAAGCCAGTATGCTTATACACGGTGTCAGGGTTGTGCTGTATTGGGAACTATCTACGTATAGCCTGAACCATCCAGCCTATACCCTCACCTCTACTCTAACTCGCCCATGAGCTTGAAAAACTTAAAAAGGGAACATTTTCGATCAAATTTCCACTTGGTGTCTAATGACAATATCATGTCCTGGCTCTTGAAGGCCTACAAGCATTGAACTACAGTACAGCCCTCTGCTGTAGCTTCACCTCCTTTCAAGTGGAAGAGTAATACAGACAATTCAAGTTTCATTTTACAGTACAGAACACTGGTAAACGACTTACCGTTTGTGTATTACCAAAATGGCCAATTGGAAAAATGAACTAAGAACATGTAGACAGATCCATAGCAAGACAGTCCTTCATCCCTCCTTATGACGTATCCCCATGATGTGTTCTGGCTCAGTCCTAACCCTTGGTGTCTGTGATCAGTGACTGGAGGTGTGGATCAGCAGGGAGGCTTTTCCATTTGCAGCTCAGCCTCATGGGCTGTACTTTAGATTCATTCAACATTGTCGCATTCTTCTCAGACAAGGCAGCACCCGAATCGTATTATTTTAGACTATAATTTGAGCATGTGGATTGACTAACAGGACTTGCGGGGGCAAAAAGTGAAACCTGGGTTTTAGCTGCTTAATAAATAACATTGGCCAAATAGATTGTTAGATGAAAAAGAAAATGAATTATAAAATGCGATCAGTTCTAGGAATCAAAATCGTGATTTTCTACCAAACGAGATACTATTTGAGTGGTGAAGGTATGAATGTCTCTTTAAACAGTACGTATTACCTCAGAACATATTTGCGCAACACATCCTGCGTGAAAAAGAAACAATGCATGGTTTATTATGTGAGGGACATGATTTAGGAAATGCAGTATGATTATAGAAATTTGAAAGGCACACAAGATGAAATGAGACAATAATTAGTATTCTCTCATGCATTGGCCGTTGTCTGCACCTTTCCAGTTTTGACACTTTAGCAGCTGATATGGGATGTTAGCATTGTGCCAGCTTTCAAAGCATTGTCTTTAGCTGAGCCAAGCAGCTGTTTGCCTGTTATTCATGCCTCTACGGCTGAACTCAGAATACAGGCAGTCATTATTTGTATTCGCTTGTGTTGGTAGAGATTTGGGGTCGGTTACCAATAGCTTTATCTCTTGCTTGCTCTTCGGGCTTTAATTACCCATCCTCTCATTGGGGAACGCAAACCCAGTAACATTACTTGAAATATGGGACAGTGAAAGCTGAGAGTGCACAAATAGGTGGAATAAAGGTTTAGGTGGGAGGAGTTTTAACGTAATACTCGAGGTAAAGGGAAGAGTATTAGTTCCACCAAGCCTCCCGATTTATTGTGGACCGACACCTGAATGGCCTAGTTGTGGGCCACTATTTTGAACCGTTAAGGACGTCAAGACAAATTGAAATATATACACACATGCTAGCCCAGGTGAGCAATTAGTTGAGTAAAAAAAACAAAAACATATTTGCACCAGAGCAATTTTCGGAGCATTAAACATCTGCATTTTCAAATTTGATCAAAATGAATGATGCGATATGAAGTTAATGCATCTCATGGAAAATCTGCTTGTTGTTATAATTCTGGGCAACTCATTTTACACAAATCTTGTGTTAGAGGTCGAGCATTTTGTCAAGCACATTGGATGTTTCTTCTAATCATGAAACTGAAATTCTAAGTAAGTCTTCAAAAAAAGAGCCACAACTCTCTGCTTCACATCCAGAATGTTTGTTATTAGTATCAATTATAATTGCTTGCTAATACTACTTTGTGCCTAATTTACCAGAAGCAGAATACTGTCAATAGCCTTGCAGTGTGGCTGAGCACATTGCTTGTGTAATTAGCATCGAGCGCTTTGAGGCATTGCATTGAACTTTGTGTGCAGTCATGCCGTCCACGTAGCGTTTTCTCATCTCCCAGTACTTTGTCATTGGTTGTTCGTGTGCATCACCCCTGCCCCTTTCATCCTCTATGGATTGCAGCATTGTATCCTAACTACTTCTGTGTTAACCCTGTGGGTGTTGCCATTCCTTTACCTTGCAGCCTCTCGACGTCATTCCAGGTCCACTAGTGCTCTCTCGTCTGCTGATTCTGTTGGGCAGTCAGGTGAACAAGTGCTAACTGCATGCGCCTGCATTATGCTTTGTGCCTCGTTGTCTCATCATGTTAGTGTTCATTGTTAGCTACACCTTACTGTTGCTGGCATGCACTGTGTGTTTTCACAAGTTTAAGTGAGTGACTGTTTCCATTTGTACAATATACATGTTGAGATTTTGTGGACAGTGTCATAAAAATACATTTTACTTCCTGATATAAAGTTTAACAATAACTCACTTAATTTAATTGTTATGATCTAAAGAACTAGCATTTTCTTCTTTGATGTGCCATTTTTATCATTTTCCTCTTTTACTGTTATTTAAAAACATTGCTGAAGTTTGAAAATGTTTGCAGTACATAGACTTGGTTTAAATAAGCCACCATTATGAATTCTTTGTTAATTTAAAAAAAATACTTTGGGCCCTTAATTCCTGTTCCTGCAGTGAAGTCACAATCAACCTTTTCTGGCTTCCCAGATTACTCCAGGAACCTGGGTCTAACACCCAGAGAAGCTGCAGAGATTTTTAAATGGTATTATTTTTATTGTGCCACACACAAAACAAAGTTTTAAAAAATAGTGAAAAGTGTGCAAAAGAGGGAAAAATAGCAAATGGCACATATAAATTAAACAGGTGACGGTGACTCAGATTGACATCTAGAGGAATGGACATACAGGCATAATTAATGTTTGAAAAGAAGTGCATATTAAAAAAAAACTAATTGTCCACAAAGAAATCTAGCATGTTGGACGTAAAGCATGTGCAAAATAAAGTAGCGGTCACTTTTGCAATAGCACCATTTTGTTTACAGTACTGAGTTATTGTTTCAGTCGTCATCGCACCGTGGTTACTGTACAGTTATTTCTTTTATCCACAAAGCTGTATCGAACAGATAGCAGCTTGTTTTTTTGATTGATTGCTGCCATACCGAGTGAGGCATTCTAAACCATTGAGGTGCCTGCCTCACAGCATGCTGCGTCCAAGCTGGACCTCTTTTTGCCATGCCAAAATGAGCCTAAGATGATTGCTTGATTCTAAGATACATTCACCTAGTTGGAATAGTAAGGGGGCTATCTCAAATGTGTAAAAATATTACAAAATGCAAAGTCACGCATGAAACACCTTGCCAAAACAGTATTTCATAACCATTTGTTTTCCTTCCAAACCTTTAAAATAATTAAGATGCATATATTTTTTTCAAAGCATATTTTTTCTGTCTTCACAGTATATGCAATGATATAGGCAAATAACTCATTACTGTACCAGGTCTTGAGTGGATTTGCCAAGAGTCATTAATCTGAAAGCTTTTCACCTAGCCCATACTACCCTTTTCCAGCCAAGAATAACCCTATCCCAAAACGCATTCAATCAGGAGGAAAGCTTAACTTCTATAGGCGCAGACTGACTGTTTCCAAACTGAAGTTCTAAACAGTGGATTAGATAAAGTGGTAGGTTCATATAGTTCTGGATAGCAGTACCTTCCAGTCATAGGTAAGTACTGCTGCTAAGTGTTTGCTCTCCAACCTTTACTATGGAATGAAGTACCCTAAACCTGAGATAAACCAAGCTGCAGTGTAAAAGTTTTCTGGCACACACAAACCAATGGGTCTCAGGCAGGTGAAGAAGCTCTCCAGTCCACTTTTGGAAAGTCCAGGATGGAACATGGTCAGTCAGGTGACTTTGCCTCTCAACTGAGCGACGCTCAAAATGTCATCGTGGGCTGCCATCTCACAGTGACCATAATCAATCAGTAGCTCCAGCTACGTTCCCTGGAATTAAGTGGCCCTAAAACCAATGCAACATGATGGGTCCTGGTTAAAAGTAGAAAAGATAACACTGGGGTGTTATGAGATCTAAACAGAAGCAGATGAGCTTTGAACTAAGTTTTTACATTCACTGAAACTTAATTGGTTTTTATCAGTAAAGGCGTACATGCAGTAGTTTGTTTTAGTTATGATGACATCTCTTTCAAATTAACTGTTTGGAACTTTGAGGTGTACTAAGGCTTCAAAATACCATGCATTGTTCCCTCCATTAACAGCAAGATGTCTGACATGTTGATAGAGGTCTCTTGTTATATGACAGCGTAGACTAGGGTCAAGAGTAAGAGCCCAAGATTGAAGTCTTTGCTCTGAAGCAAGGCTCTCTGTTTCAACCACCATCCTTCACTGCTGACGCTTCATGTGAGTTACTGAGTACTCCTTTGGGTAAGTGCACCATGGAAACATCCCCACGGTATAGAGTCTGGAGAAGAGCTGCATGACTGCGCCGTAAGCACATCACCATCTTCTCACTTGCTGCCTTGGGAAGCTTCCAACGTGAATCCAACAGTCACAGTGACCAAGAGTGTGTGAAGTGCATCTTCTGCCTCTGAGAATTAGTCTTGCTGGCGAAAGGAGACATTGAGGTCTACCTCCCGGATGTCCTTGTTAGCGAATGATTCGGTGCCCTAAGCTTGAGGGGTTACTGAAAATGATGCAAGAGCCATTTCTGTTTGTGCAATTCCTGTAAAGTGTAACCATATCTATTTCATTCCTGTGGCGTAAAAAATAAAAAAAAATTAAGCCCCAGAGTGCTGAAGTAAAAAAAATGCCTTCGACTCACAAGTTTAATACCAGCTAAGTACACAATACAAAAAAATCATTGTTTACTTACAAGCCTCTGCTTTGATTAAAGCATGAATCAACCGATTCCACAACATTGCTGCCTGCCAGCGAGTTTTTCCTCCATATATGTATAACTCCAAATCCATCAAATAAGAGTGACATTTCAAGAGGTTTGGGCCTCAGGCTATCTATCACTTGTGTCTAATTATTGTGTGTCTGCTCGAAATTTACCTCTCCTTAGAGAAAGTGTTGTCAGATTGTAGGCTTCACTCCTGTTTCTGCTGGACACCTATGGCTTGCTTTGAGCAAAGAAGTGTTTTTTCATGGGTAGTGTTGGTGTAGATATCCCATAGTGGGTTTGCCTTCCTCAGGGATTCTCATCCTTTGTCTGTGATTTTGACTGTTTATGCAACTTCATTTGAGGGCCTTATGCATCTTTATTTGAGGGCCCGTTTTTACCATTCTGTTAAACAGGAATTGGTTTGCCATGACGTTATCTGCATTGTGATTTATGGAATCTAAAATGTAGCTGGCTTCTTAGTATTTGGTCTAAAGAGAAATCTGGTTGAGTTCTTCTTTTGACGTGACAGAATTTAAGATGTTTTACTTGACCTGCAAGTGTTAGCAGCAGATTAACACGGAGCGTGATGCATCAATCTGAACCCAGCATCTCTAGATTAGCCTCTGCTTGCATCCTCAGCGGCTTTTTTATGCAGAGGGCCCTTGTGCTCCTCTCTTCAAGCTGTAGAAGACAGTTCCTATTGCTACCTTTTCTCTTTCCTGTCTTCTTCTGAGGCCTAGCTATTGTGTGAGTATAGTAATCTCTTCTGATGGTAGCACAGGCTGGTGTGTTTGTGCGTGCCTTAAACCAAGTTTAGTTTCAGTTGCCTCGTATATAAATAAAATTACTTAAGCTAAATGGAACACTTCGCTGTATAATTACTTTCTGTCTAGAGTGGTATGTTGACATTGTTCTAATAACATGAACTTGGAAGACCAAATCCTTGAGCATCTATCTCGTTGACGTTTGTGCATTGAGGGAAGAGATCTCAATGCTCAGGCCTAAACCGCGACCTTTGACTGGACAAAACATGTTCTTTTGATCTATGCTAAATAATTGTTTTTTATTTTGTAAATTGACCTAGTACGTTCGAAATGTTTTTTTTTTTTTTAACCCATTTTATTTCATAAGTTCTGCTCAAAGGGTACATTTTACAGTCTGCATTTCACAAATAAACTGAATGTCGAAAGCGTTGAATGTATTCCCTTGCTGGTTGGAATTTAAAATAATGCAGCAAATAATTATTTTATTCCTTGCTCTATTCCGTACTTAAAGACACTTCTTAGTCTTAATACAGAAGATTTTTTTTAAATCCGGTTACGGAAGAGAAACTCCTGGTTTGTGTCTCACAAATGGAATCCCAATCTCTGCGTTAAAATCTGAATTTACTGTAAGGAATAATGTTTCACATCATGTACCACCTCTAGATTTTAACTCTACAGCGTTGCCATTTCTTGCACGCGCTTATTTTGTTCGAATTCAACTGAGCAAAACATTCCTTGAAAATATGGACATTTTTTGGCATTCTCATTAACTCTGAATACATATGTGTAAATAGAGTCGGACAACCAACGGGTATTGCGAAGTTATTGCTTGCTCACTACAGCCCCACTCCCTTGAGCAAAGCAATTTTCTCATCCCTAGTTGCAAAGTTTATACCTCGTGAAAGTCATCCATAGTGCCTGATATTTCCTCTGTTTGAAGTTAAGTTTGCGGGTGAAATTTTTTACAAAACCTGCTTCTGCGAATTTGGGTTTGGGAATCCAGATTACAAATTCAGCTTTTGGTGGTAGCCAAAATGTTGACTTTAATGATGTGAAATGTTTTGTGAATCGACTTGTGTTTTTATTGTGTTAAGGCGAGGCGGCTCTGAAAACACGAGCAGAAACTGTTGAAGCAGTAATTTTACAACTAGTCTGCTAGTTTATTAGCTCTTTGCTGCCATCTTCTGGTTTCAGAAGAAAATTCACCTTTAACTTTCTGGCGCTGTTATGGAGGGTAGTTTTAAAACGATAGACAGGAGTGAGGTTTTTCAGGTAGGACAGTCAGGCCTTCTTGATATTTGGCGGTCGTATCAATTTTAAAACGTTTTCTTCTGTAGTAAGTAATATTTTCAATAAAGCTGACGTAGAACTACCCTGCAAGTATCCACATACCTTGGAACGGTCATCTTTAACATTTTATAACACCCAGTTCTTGAAATGTACCGTGCTGGACAGTACCAGCTCATATAAAGCACTGTGAAACACCTTAATCGCCAGTGGGAGACAGGTTACAGCTGGGGTGGAACAAAAGTCCCAGTTCCGGATTTTTATACTTTTTTATGCCTGTGATGCCCATGGTGACGCCCCTTTGAAACAATCTCTTATTGTTTACAAACCACACTGTGGCTGGAATAAATTTCTTACTTCAATGTACTGACTCATAACTGGACCCCTTGTAGCCCCTTGTAGCCCCTTCAGGGGACCCTTACTCGGCCAAATGCAAGTAAATCTTCGAGGTATGTAAGACTCAGTGGTGCCTCATCACATTCTGGCGCTAACCCATTATTTTGCGTTAGGCGTTGACCAAAATGCATGAAAAAGCTCCATCGTAAGCGCCGTTTGCTAGCGCTCTGAAGCTGCCTCCAATGGAGCCCTTGACATCGTGGGAATCCGCCCGACTGGCCCGTTGCCTCAGATCCTCACCATTGGGATAGATGATACTTTGCAGTACGCCAGCAGGTCGCCCTGTGTCCAGGCAGAGTTTTGAAGTGGTTTTGTATTGCAGAACCGAATACCATGACATCAGCCATGGTAGTTGCGTGACTAGAACGACATTCATTGGTTGTAGTGGAAGCATTTGCTTGTGGACCGCGCTGAAGGTCCATAAGGCAAGACTCCCCACAAGCCTCAGGCCTGAGCGTAGGAGTGTAAAATGGAGGTGATGTCCTCTTACTTACCTGCCACAAATATCATAATGAGCTCTCACTCTGGAATTAGGTGCCATTCCATCATTACAGGCATACAGATATATCCCCAACCAAGAGAACCTATTTTCCGGGGGGGAAAAGCTCAGGATTTCAGGTGACTTCAAATTAAATCTAAATATTTTGGAGTTATCCAGCATGGACCTAGTTTGCAGAACAACTGATTTGGCTGTCTTAGTTAGCCGGTCTCCCAATACACCGTTCTACACCTTAGCATGGCCGTCTATGAGCGAGAGGTCGAGTAAGCCCATAGAAACCACTTCCTTTTAGCTGGAAGTGCACTTGCACACGGCGATAAATTTAAGATTATTATCCTAGCCCTCACATCCGACTCCTGCAGCTGAGGAGCGAGTTTCAAACCTGCTGCAACTTTCTACTTCTCATCTACTTTTGTATCTTCCTGTGTGTTGCATTTCTTCTCCTACCTACTCACTTCCTTTTATCATTTTTGTTTTTGAATCCTGCCCCCATTTCTCACCTTTTTGTCTCATGTGCATTGTGCACACGCTACTGTAAGGCTTCTATAAGCTTATGACTGTCACACTTACCTTCGCCCACATCCGTCAACTCAGTATCTCTCTCCTCCCCCTATTTCTCATTTCCTCTCCTTCACGACAGTCCTGTCCGGTGAGCCTCTGACCACCCTGGGGGATTCGCCCTTAACCCAGACAAAGTGTTTCTGTCAAATACAAACTGCACCTCAAGGCAACAGTGGTCAACTTTGTATTGCTAGTGAAGAGTACACAGCCTGAGTTATAAGATACTAAAGATTGGCGTGATGAAAGCAAACAACACCCAAATCATGATTAAGAAGAAACTCGGGGGAGGGGGAGAGGGGGGGGGGGGAACTATCGTTATAACATTAGAAGACATTTCAGATTCCTCCGACAACTTAGCAGACATTGTATCTTCTATAGTAGTGCTTGTCATGGACGTACTGATTTGAAATGACTAAAGTGTTACTGCACCTATAATAAAACTCAATAATATCTGTTTTTTTTTTAAAAAAAAAAAGAATGATTAAGAAGAAACTAGAAAGCAGGCATTACAAATTAAGGACCAGTGACAGTTAATTGATATCCGCTCATGTGAAAAGCCGTTCTCTTTCCTGTAAAAAACACATACTTTCTTTCAAAACTTCCCAAAGAAACATAAATGTTGCAATCATCATAGAGCAGAGCAGATAACAGGCTAACAATTCCGGAATTCGCTCACCGCCATCTCCACGCTTCAGACACCTGGAACATAACAGCAACCTCTGGGACTTTTACATGCCCTTTCAGGTGCCAAGATTGGGAACTTGCTGGCTTTGGTTTCTCAATGCTGCCCATTGCAGTGATGCCTCGTTGTATTAGAATGTTTGGCAGGATTACTTCTCCATACATTTCAAAAGCCCTTTTCTCATAACGGCACTTATCACGGTAGATGTGATTAGGTATAGGTGCTTCCCCCAATAGGGGCAATCCAAATGCAGAAATCCCATGGCACTGGCTACCCCTCTTATACTGCTGGCCGACACTTAATAAGCTGCATGCACCGGTGATTGGAGAATGCATGCAAATGATTGTGACACAGCGGCCCTGGAAGGATGAAACTACTTGAAGGTTCGACTTGATGTCCTAGAAGACCTCAGAGCCCAGCATCAGGCTGGAGCCTTGACTGATGTTTCAGGGGCTTGCATACCACAATTCTTTGTACTCACTATGCCAGTGTGTACAAGGCCTAACCATAAACAAACCAGTCTGGCCCTGCTCCAATAGGAGCCATCCAGTCGGAACTGCCAAGCCAGGTCCTCTCCAGACGGGCACGCAAGACAGCAGACCGGTTTTGGTCTTAAGGAACACAACTGCCAGGTACAGCTTGAGTCCCGTGGCACAGTGGACACGGGACCCATGAACAACTCGTATATTATACTTCAGGAACTCAACTTTGGGGTGTAGCCATCATCAACCCACAAAGTTGACCTTCATCAAAAGGTACTGGCTTAATGCACAAAAGGCCCACGGATGAGTCATTTTTTACCTTGTACGGAGATGTTTAACAATTCTGTTGCTAATGTTTGTGAAAAACTAGTATTGATGAAGGAAGTGTCCTATTTCGGCACTTGCCTAGACCATGGGATCTGCTACTAAGCTACTTATTGGATGAGGAGGCCCCACCCACTTTGTGTGGCATTCATAATTGGCAACACCATCCACCTTGGTGAACTAGTACTACCAGGGCCGACTCGACCTCACAGAGGGAGTTCTTCATAAGACTTAAACCCTGTTCATTAGGTGTAAGTACCTTAAGTATACTTAAAAATGTACTGTTCATTAGGCATAAGTACCTTAGGAAGACTTAAAAATGTACTGTAGTATAATTCGCGGTACAGTGTTCCATTCATGCCCTAGAAAGCCACGATGTTTCTGGCTGCCCACATGCCAGGGGACTAGTCCAGGGGCATTTGTCGGGGCTTAAAGAGGACCTCTATTTTAACACTATTCTGTGCAATCACATGTGGTGAAAGGAATTTCCTACCTCCACAAGTGTACAATACGGGGATTTGTTTTAACATATTGAACACTTGTGGAGGTAGGAAGTTCTGACTCGGGACAGGATTATTTTCTTTCTTTTTACGTATTCATGTTTAATTTAATAATCTGGTGGTAACTTCATGGGGAAAGAAAACTATTCTCGGGGGTCATCTGGGTTATGACTCCAACCCCATCCTGTGCCCACTGACCTTCTCAGTTCGTCTTTCATTCTTGCAGTGACTGGGGCTTGCCTCAATGGACCTTCACACCAGACAGTGAGATGTCCCCCTACAGACAGGTTTTACAAAAGCAGTGAGTGAGGCCGCTGCTTTTCATAAGGTGGTGACTGATTTTAATTTGTCAGTCTGTTTAGTTGCCAGCCCTCTTTCCACCAAGTCATCCATCAGACCACACTGCCGGCTGCAGATAATGGACCTAAACAGAACTCTTCGGCATCCCATTCCATCTCGGAGTACAGAAGGTACTCCAAGGGGCGGCTGCTGTGTAGCGAATATTTGAGGTGGCTATTCGTGTGCGGTAGGCAGTGCTGCAAGACACTTGAAGAGACTGTTTGAAGGTATATCTGTGCTTACCACCAGGTACTGATCTCCTCTCTTTATGAGGAGGTGGTGGGGTGGGAGGACATAACCGTGGGTAGAAGGTAGGCCTTTTTTGCAACAGTGGTCCTTCCATTCAAATCAGTTGACTATCGCTGGTTAGTATTTTGAGAGAGAAAGTATCTGAAAGGGGGTTTAGTATCAGTTTGTATGAAAAGTTGTTTGCATTCTTTATGTAGCATGTATCTGATTGCTACTGAGTTTCCTCTGCAGGTTCTTGCCTCCAGCTGCCCTGTCAAATTGTGGAAACTGAATGGGTTACATGGGGCAGCATAATCTATGTTCTTTGGGCCATCAGGTCCGGTCATGTCCCCACCGCACTAATGCATCACTTAGAGCACAATTGCCACTCACCGGTAGTGTCATAACATAAAAAAACTTTAGGGATCCCAGCCACAAGCTGAGCTATTTCATAAATGAAGAATCCATGCCAATCAGAACCAGTAGTACCGTAGCTACACAACTATTTTTCCATTTAGCACCATCCTGTATAAAAATTATTGGCAAATTAACCCTCTGCAGTAAGCGAAAGTCATTTTTTTATAGCAACTCAATGGTGTCCTTAATGGAAGGTAAGAGACAGTCAAGAGAGGTCTGTCTGCTCTGTAGCACTGTGGTGGCGATGTGATTTGCCATCTTTCTAATACTGAGTTTGAGGAGTGTTAATGTTCACCTGGCCTTGTCTTTGACACAGACCGGTTTGGACTCGGGCAGCCGGGGAGAGTGCCTGCTTCTATGAGTGCCATGAGGGTCCTTAGTACCAGCACCGATCTGGAGGCGGCTGTTGCTGATGCGCTGGTAAGAACGATCACAGTGTTCTACGTTCTGATGTCAAGTAACCATGTATAAGTAAGCATTGCTAAAGCCAATAGGTTTGTTCTTGGCACACTGGTGCAGATTTTTTTTATTTGCAAGCATTTGCCACAAAATAAATAATAAAAAAAATGTTTACCCACCTAAATATGGCTACCATTTGGTGGCAATTAAACTTTAAAAAATGTAAAAAATATTTATTGATGTGGTAGTGGTACTAATGATGATAAAAAACAAAAAGAAAAGCCTTCCAGCTATGCCCTTTAATTATTTGTGAAGTAGATGAGACTCAATTCCCACCTAACCTAGGACTCCTATTGGTGGGAGCTGCAGAGTTAAACTGTCGCATAAAACAATGTTATAACAGCAACTTAAGAAAGGCAACTGAAAAAAGTTGCCATCTAACTGGGCAATCGAACTGAAGGCAGTATAAATAGCTACTATATAAGTTAATGTAAAAGGCTTTGTGCAGTCACTCAAAATGAAAGGAACCAGTGGGCAAAGTGGGCTGACCCATTGCCCCATACTGTTTGCTGTAATCGGCGTAAGTAAAATGCGAGTGACAATTTAACAGAACAATGTATAAAGCATGCTGACCAATAGCCCCCTCTTTTGAGTTTATTATGATTATTTTTGGGGGAAAAACAATAGTCTGGGGAGATAGCTTAAGCGGTCTCAAAGGCCCCATTTAAACTTTATGAATATGCCCGGGGTAATAGCTCCACCAAACTCCATTTGAAGTTTGCTGCTTGTGTACAATACTTAATAACATGATGATTCAATACATAAAATAACACTTCCATAAGTATATGTATTTTTGACAGGTAATGGTTTGTGTCTTGTGCAGCGTTTTTTCTTTTATGTAAGTAAACTTTATTTGGTCTTTAGTCAGGTTCACTGCTATTTTCGTCTACAGGGAATTTTGCACCACTTAATGATGTGCCGCAAGAGTGTATAACATTCTTAAATTCATCTATGTGTTCTCCTTGGTTTGTCTCCCTTTCTTTTTATATATACGTCTTCGTCTACTCATTTCCTTATGTGGCCAGTTGCAGACAGAAATATGTTCAGCAGTTGTTTTCCTTTTTAATTCAGGTTGATACTATTTCCTTTTTTGGCCACAGTGCTTTTTAGGTCGAGCCTAGAGGCAGCGCCCAAGCGCTGCTCTGCATGCTCTAATGTTTATGTGAAGTTAGAAGTCACCCGCCACATGCCCACTGCTTGCAATTGGTTACTTAGTCCGCCTTTCTAAATGCCATAATTTTGGTTTGTGGACAGAGTACATTTGTCCGGCATTGTGACTGTTTTGTTTCCGCCCTGGCGTTTACCCCTGCTGCATGGATCCTTTCAAATCTGGCCATATGTTTTGGTACCTGCACTACTTTTTCTTTTGCCTCAGGTTATTTTTTAACTTCCTGTTGTGTTTTACTTTGCTGCCCCCCTCCTGTTGTCCGTGTTCACCATGCTTCCGCCCCCGTCTCCTTGTACTCATTCTCTTTGTTCCTGTCCCCTCCTGTTGTCCACGGCCTTTCAGCACAATTTCAGAATTAACAAAGCTGTTGTGCATATTAAAAGGCAGCGTGTCTCCGTTCCAGCTGTCTATCTACAGTCCACCCCGGGCGCCTCTGAAAGCCTTACTAATCCATTCTATTTAAATTGCAATGTTGCGCGTGCAGGCACGCTGCATCCAAAAATAAGTGTATATCAGGAAATCTTTAGAACCTGTTGTTCAGCATGCTGTTTCTTCATGTAGGCCCATTGTTTTGTTCATTTCTTTATGTGCCTGATGAAAGGCAGCGTGTTTCTCTTCGCTGATAAGAAACTAATTCACAAAAATGTGCCTATAGGCTCCCTTTCCAACATAATCAGTGACCCTTTCTAATATAAAACAAATAGCAGGCTGAACAACACTAAAAAGACATTTTCGACATGAATTTAACTCTTGAAGCCGCATGCCTACACATGCAATGGCCATAATCAAAATAGATAATCAATAAACAAACGACACACTGCCCTCAAAAAGCGCAAAGCAAACCACAAACATCAGAACTGAGACGCGTAGCCCTTCATCTCGTACCTTCATATTAAATAGGCACAGTTACAATAAAATAATATGTTTGTAAATCTCATAAACACCACCTAGTAAGGAAATGCTGTACCAGAATTGTTTTTTGAAGCAATCTGATGGTCACTTAGAGATCCTGAGGGTGGTGGCTTGGTTTAGGTTCAATAAATGTTGTCCGGTCTGAATTTTATATTGCTGTGTTGATATGATTGGAACAAAGTTATTAAATACATTGAATCTATTGCCAAAATGATCTTCATCTTTCTTCTGATGTAAATCTCTGTGATTTTTCTCACCCTGAATACTTTCCTGCCTTCAGCTGTTAGGAGACCCAAGGAGTAAGGTACCAGTATGCATGTCTTTGTTTTCTGTTCTCACTCTTTCCTTTTCCTAAAACTATAAAGCAGTTGAGGACACTGTTTTTGCAGCTTCTCGAACTTGTGTATCATATAAGGTGTTATTTAACTGTTTTGTCCAACTTCGTCCATTGTTGCACCCACTTAATCCATTGCATTGTCTACTAATTGCCTTGTTGTGTTGCTACCAATCCCTTTTAAGTGAGCACATTAAAGTTATAGTAACTTTGCTATAAAGGTTAAGAGAATTGAATTCAATCTTATAAATAAAGTTGAAGAATTTAATGGAAAGATTCATTTTTGAAAAATTCTTTGCCACACCGCAAAGATTCGTCTTTTTACCCCACCATAACCACCTAGCAAGAAACGGAGACCACAGTAAAGTAGCAGCTACGAGGCAATGGAAGTCACCTCTTTGGTGGACACTGTCTCAGTGATAGTAAAAGGAAACTCTTTTATTTCTCTGAAATTTACGAAGGTCGTGTTTTTTATTTTGACCAATTACCTTGCGGTATAAAATCTCAGGTTAATGGATTCCAAAATTTGAACATTGATACAAAAATGTGTACTGTGAAATGTTAAGGGTAAAAGTAAACATAAAATATAAATATTTTTTACAGTGCTATGAGGGTTGTCTTCCACTCCTGATAAATTTGTGAGAAAAAATGAATTCCAAAATAACCCTTGGGAATTTCCCTAAATATCTGAGATTTTGCTAAAAAATAATTTTCAGAAGTTTAAGATTAGTCTCTCAGATAGCAGTCACCCTATATTAATCTCAGATTAATGACCCAGGGGAAAAAAAAAGATTGTTGTCCCATCATCAACTTCGCATTGCGGGTGTAGTTGGCAGCCAGCCTACAGCAGCTAAAATGTATTAGTCAGGTAAATTGTTTTTCTAATTTTAATTTTAAATCTTCCCTTGATTTTTATGTACAAATCACTTATTTGACAGTCAAGGGCTTTCTAACACACTCCGACAGTTGTATTTAAAATAAACTCAATTTGGGTTTTACTTTTTTTTATGCATCCAAGTGGTACTATGGTCCTGACACTAGAGTGGGCTTGGGTTTAAGCCACCATTTCAAACTTATCCTAGCTTTTTTGTTTTAGAAAGGAAGGCAAATGTTAATTTAGCAGGCTCTTCACATTGGTAAAGTTCAACTATATATGTACATTGAACATTCATGTTGCTTATAGCATGCACAAACTGTACTAGTTTATTTTTGATGGTTTTACTCTAGGGTTTGCCATATTTACACCTTTAACCATATGCCCTTATTCTTTAGAAAAAGCCAGTGAGAAGAAGATATGAGCCCTATGGGATGTATTCAGATGACGATGCAAACAGTGATGCATCAAGTGCTTGCTCAGAAAGGTCTTATGGTTCTCGAAATGGAGGTATCCCCCATTATCTGAGACAGACCGAGGATGTGGCAGAAGTTCTTAATCACTGTGCAAGCTCCAACTGGTCCGAAAGGAAAGAAGGGCTAGTAGGCCTTCAGAATTTATTGAAGAGCCACAGGACCCTAAGGTAAGGCTTGCACATTTAACATCCATATTTTAGAATGTATTTATGATTAATCTAAATATATCAAGACCTTTGTGCTACAGTATTTCACACTATTGCTTCACCATGATGGCTTAGAGATATTATTGCACTGATTATAAGAATTGGGCTTATGGCATCTTCCTAAGATTTTTAGTTCATCGCAGTTGATTTTGTTTTTTATAACTATTTGTACATAATTGACAGTGGGCTTACCACAGCAGAGGCTACAGGAGACAGATAATAATTGTGGAATTTCTCGAGAGGCTTCTTTCTTCAAGCGCATAGGTTTTTAAATTGTGGTGTGGCAACTTCTCATGGGGTCCACGACTGTTTATCAAATTAAATTGTGTTAGCAGATTAATAAGGTACATAAAAAGCAACATTGAAAATAGAGAGTTTTAGAATGCTCTGTAAACGTGAAGGAATTTGAAATTGGAATCTTAAAATTAGGTTGGTATCCTTGTTTTGATATGTGGTAGCAGTGCAAGTACTGCAATCTGAATCTAGTACTGTCGATTGGAGGCCTCAAGTGAGGATGTTGTGAGGTGACAGAAAGAAGCATGCAATAGGATCAGAAAAGACAAAGTGATTCGCTAGAATCTATAATATCAGTTTGTTTTTTAGAAATAAAACTACATATTGAATGCTCTCGTTAAAATTGAGATTTTCCCATGTTTGTGAATTAAATACAATAGTTCATAATTTGTCTATTTGTTTGATGTATTCTTGTTTTTGTATTGGCTTGATGTTCATATCGGAGAAATTGCTTGGGCAGGTGCTCCTGGCTTCCATTAATGATTCATTGGGTGTCCACAGATGTCAAATGTTTAAGAATTGCTTGTCTAGCGCATTTCCTCTTAGACTACGTATTCCATGTAGTGTTTTGCAAAATGTTGTTTAGATTACCTATTGTTGCATTAAGGAGGGTTTTAAAAAGTGTGTTCTTTGAAATGCAAACAACTTGGTTAATGTTGAGCCTTACCTTGGGTTGGGACACACTGCTGCAAGCCAAATATAAGTCATGTTAAAAATGTATTTTTCTTCATTTTCTTGCAGCATTGTTTTTCCTGAGCATTTACTTTAGTTTGCACCTATAATTTTGAATGGAAGCTTGTAAAACCCAGAAATTCCTTCATAGTGCACACTTGATATTTTTAGTTTGGTTAGGTATTAAGGGTTGCATGATATCTCATGGTCCATGACCACCATGCATCTTTTCTCTGGTCCCACAGCTCTCAATACCATGAAGGCACAATAATCCAAAAGGAAGTCAAGTAGTGAACAATGTCGTATATGAGAAGCTTACCAGACTCATGCTTGCTCAAAGAGACTTGTCTCAGTCCCTCTATAAGTCCTCATCTTGCTGCCTTCAAGAAGAACTAAGGCTAACTAGGAAATTGGAAAGATTGGCCCTTGGCCATTGTGGATGAGATAAAGCCACAGGTGGAGTAAACAAGATAATAGAATTATTTACATACACCCAAAATCCAAAAGAAAGTTTCTGTCTCAAGATCATCTTCAAACAACTGTATGGGCGGCCCTGTGATGGGGACCTGCCTACCAGGAGGGAGGGGAGACTTTTTTTTTAGATAGAAGAAGACTTTGATATGTTCTCCCGGAACGGGAGTACAAATTAAATGAGGGTCCTCTGCCTAAACAAGAATAGAGTGCACCTCACGAATTTCCACTTTTATAAACAAAGAAAAAGGAATCTTTTTTCTCTTTTTGTATAATCCTCACCCACTCTAGTAGTGGCATGCTTCATCATTGGGTACCATTTCTAGCCATTTGTTTACGAAGGACTTGGCAGCGGTTAGGACATTGCAGAGTTTTTCAGCTTGTTTGGTGCTTTTTCTGGCAGCTCTGATACCAAACCAGCTCATCTTATTCACCTCAAAGACTAATTGAAACTACTCTGTCAATGTATTTCACAACCAAAATTGTGGAAACTTCTCATTCTTCGTGTGAAGTCTTCAGTATACTCAAGGACATATTCTTCCTGTTCACCACTACTATCACAATAGATCCCACTGAGAGTCTCTGTAATTCTTTAGCGGACTTCTTCCATGGGAAGATTTGAAATATTTTCAGCTCTTGAGATCAGTTTTCTACCAAGCTCTAATGGCCCCAATGTGGCACTTTGCATTTCATCTAGCTTGACGTATTTGGATCCTTTATCGCTCCGTGCCATGACTCCCTCATCCTTTATTTACTTTGTCAGAACTGGTTCAATTCTGGTACTGTGTCCTGCACACTTTCTATAAGTGTGTTATACTCTGTCTCCGGTCCTTGCATGCCTATGCAATGATATACTCCAGACTGCTACTTCCCCTTTTACATGGAAGGATGCCTTAGTTGTGCCCCTTCTGGAAAAAAATCTCCACTGTTCTTTAGAATTTCCGACCTAGCTCACTTCTTTTCCTTGCAAAAAACGTCAATAAGGAATCCACTCTATTCCTTTCCAGCTCCATTGAGTCTAAACATCTTCTTGGTTTGTCCCAGGCTGGTTTCAGGCAAATGCATAGCACTATAAGATCTGTTCTAGCAGTAGCAGAGGAGATATGGCAAATGTCCGATCTGGGCTGCACGGCTGTCCTGATCCTGCATGACCTCCCTTCTGTATAGGAGGACGCAGCCTGTTGAACTACTACCCTCTCACTGTGTATAGCTAAGCCTCTCGATGGTAATGTTTTCCACTGCTTGTTTCCCTCGACCCTCACATTGTTTAATAAGTGTGTTTACTCACTTGATTTTCTCTTTTGGCTGCGCTGTGATGTCATATGCTGATGAGACTCAAACTGTCATCAGTCTTGAAAAAAGCAAGCAATTGAAGAAGGGTTCCCATCCAGAGTGCAGAGAAACAGTCACTATAACAGAAGTTAAGATCTTGTTTAAAGTGCCTATCTTATCTTGTCAACCAGGCAATCTATACAATTATATGTAAAATACAGTTTACCCCAAGTTCAGGGGTGTATGGGTTTGTGAGCTAAAGATGTTCCTAAGATAATAGCCATGTAGCCCATATGTGAAGTATGAAGTGCAACCTGACAGGCCATATCTAAAGTGCAAAATACAGTATTACAATAGCTCGCCCAAACAATTGAAAAAGAGTTACCATCCAAAATATGGAAAAACAAATCGATATGACAGAATAAGTTAAGATCTTGTTTAAAGTGCATAACTTATCTTCCCCACCAGAATAATAAATATAAAATCAATTCCTAGAAAACAGTTTTTCCTTAGTTCAAAAGTATATAAGTTAATGAGCTAAAGATGTTCCCAGGTTGATAGCTGTGAAGACCATATGTTGAATATAAAGTGCAATGATGCAGACCAGAACTAAGGTGCAAAGTACAATGATATAGCTGTCATTCTTTAACATCTTTCAAACGCTTGCAAAGGCAGACTCGAGCCCTGTGAGCCAACATTAGAATCATAAAGTATTTAGTGAAGGAATTTGTAGTAGTGGTATAAGAATCGCACCTCCCAGAGTATACAATATGTAGGAATTAATACCGATAACATACAAAAATATGAGTTGGTGCTCACTTGGTGTCAGATATCCTACTACCCATGGGTATAGCCAACAATAAGTCCAGAAGGTTCATTACACAAAATGAAGCACTTGTGCCGAGCACTGTTCTAGCCGAAGAACGGGACATGCCATACAGGAGCTTACTATGGACTGGGGCATGACAATATTTACTTAGTTAATTGTGTATTTTCTACGTGGAGAGGACTACCTTGACCTTTGAGACTTTGTCTACTGAATTGTCAGTTATATATATTGCTCACCCCTCTATGTACCATCTACCACATATTAGATGGACTGACGACGTGGGAGATGTTCTATTCCCTTAATATTACTGTATGTCTCTTGTAAAAGTCCGCACTCGTGACGAAACACGTTGTCGGCTGTTGTCTTGATTATCATTGTATTTGCTACACAATTTTTGAATAAATCTCCTGGGCTTGGACTCTCTACACACCCTACTTTGTGGACTTGATTGGTTGGACTTCTCTAGGAGTGCTTCGGTATCTTCCTGTAGAGAATCATAAAGTAATACTATCAGATATAACAAACATAGATATACAAAATTATTATCAGAACACCTGAGTTTCCATTTCATAATGTCGGTCGAGCCCCATCTGAATCCTCCTGGGGACTCAAACAGTAGTATGTTCTAACAGTCTAGTAGTACTTAGCTTCTGCTATGTCTCTAGCCCAGATGAATCCCCAGGGGGGAATGTACTACAGAAAATAGCAGCACCTAATTGTTGTACAAAAACCTCTTTGCGGGTCCGCTATGTAAACAATAAAGATTATGCACTACTGTGTTGAATCAATACCGGAGTAGCACTTGGGTAGTGCTAATTCCTCTCTTGCAGGCTGATTGTTTAAGTGTCAGTTATTGTGTTTGCATTTGGGTTAACATGGCTTTCTCCTTGGCTCATTGAAACCTTTACCACCTTTGGGTTCATGCAGTTGGTATGCACCCCAATCCATCTGGCTGGTCACGTACTGGATGATATCTTCTTCACTAACTCTCACCCCTGCGTTAAGGATGTATTGCCCCAAGTACTCTTCGTTCTTGTTATTCCTATGCTCAGGACCCGGTATCGTTCCCTGTTGTCACTCCCGCGACCGCCGTGTGACAACAGGTAAGAGTAAGCACAGGCATCACTTACGGAGATCTTCTTCCACTACCCGTGCTGCTTTCGCCCATTCCTTTCGCAATGAGGCAGGTAAGGGCGTACGGCTTCCTCCGTATCCACCCTTTCCCGGTGCTGGGGCAACATGTGCCCAAATGGAGGCCTATTCTAAGGCACTCCAGGCTTGTTTTCAGTCGCCCCCTCTCCCTGGTGCATCTTCGGGCCCCACAGAGGTAGCAGGCACTGTTGCCGGTTCATCGTCTGCAGACGTTTCCCCTGCGCCATCTGTATGCGTCGACTCCGATTCCGGAGCCGACGTGACGCGACTCCCACAAGCCAGGGCCCAAAGCACTGCCCTCCCTGTCGTTCAGCGCATAGCCCTGTTGGGCTCCCTGTGCAGACGTCGGAGGCAGCACGGGCCTTGGTGCTGGCAACGCCGACCTCGGCGCCGGGTACTACCACAGATTCTGCGCCGGTGCCTTGTGCTCCCTCCAGGGAGGTTGTCGGCGTCCAGCGACTCCACTATGGCACCCATCGAAGTTGGTTCCGGCGTCGGTTCAGGCTTCCCTTGGTGGTTGATCCCCCCCCCCCCGACTCCTCGGGCTACAGTAGGTCTCCCCCATGGTGCCCGTTGACTCCGGGGCTCCCATTTACGCCTCCTCCTGTGGATCCTGGGGCTTCCCTGGATTTCCCTGATCACGGGGCCAGGGTGCAAGTTCCTTGTGTAGCCTGCTCTTCGGGTTAGTCTCTGCCTTCACCACTCCTCATGTCCAGTGGTAGACCTAGCCTTCAACCGTCTCCTACTGACCATTTGTTATCACCTACTCGGATGGCAACTGAGTCTAGTGCGGCCTTCGCGTGAGCTATTCGTGGGGCGGCTGCTGTGCTTGGCCTACAGCCACCTATGGTGCCTCTACTTTCTGGTCCTTTATTGGATCTGCTCCATTTGGAGCCTATTGAAGTAGAAACGTGGCTGCCCTTCGGGGACTCACTATTTGACACCCTGCGTGGCACTTGGTCCAGACCTTCTTCGGGTGACCCGGTTGATCGGGCTATTGCCCGTAGGCACCGCCCGGCACCAGGTGATCCTCTTTGTCTGTCTCTTCACCCACCTGCTCAGGGCCTAGTTGTTCAGGCAGCTTTTGATTTGCAATCTTCGCCCTCTTTACCATTGTTACCTCCCACGATAGAGTCTCGGTGGCTGGATGATTGTGGTCGCAGGCTTTTCGCCTCCGCTGGCGCAGGCCTCTGGGCTTTAAATACAGCCTGTGTTTGCACGCGCATCTGCCGCTCTTTGGGACTTAGTTGCTCACCTTCTCCCTTCTATTCCAGAAGGGTCACGTACGGAATTTCTCCGTATTCGTCTGCAAGGAAGATGCATGGTGCAATTTTCCCTTCGGTCTTCCCTGGATGCAACTGACTGTATGGGACGGATCCTAGCTCGCGCTGTGGCTTTATGTCGCCATGTTTGGCTGCGCGACAGTCCTTTCCCTGATCATATTCGGGATGCCCTCACAGATCTTCCGTTCAATGGAGGGGATCTTTTTTTGACCGCCATGCAGATTCGGCGGTCTCCCGTCTTTTGTCCGGCCTGCGATAACTCTTGTTGCATTATTTTCCGGGACCCTTCCTGATGCACAGGTTGGATTTCGGGACTGGTTACTGTTCATGGCTGGTTAGCCATTTCTCAGTTTGTTCGGCGCATCCGGTTGGCTGCTTCCTTTCTTTTCAGTCCTCTGACTGTGTGCTTAGCCCAAGAGGACACCCATACGCGTTTGCCTTACCCTATGTGAGGTATTTGATGGCATTCGGTTCTGCCGTTGTCTTGGTACGCTCCTATGGAGTCTTTGAGCAGCGGTCCTGCTCGAAGTCCCTTGTCTCTTCCTACAGAATTCCTCGTATAACTTGCCTTATTGCAAGTTGGGTCGGTCTGTATGGCATCGGGATCTGGCGTGGGTCCCGTGCCGTGTAGTTCTTTTGCACATGGCACCCTGTTTGCCGCTATGCGGCCTGTTTCTTATTGCCGCTATGCGGCTTGCTTATTGTTGTTCCTTCTTGGTGCACCTGCACCTTCTGGTTGGTCCTCCAAGCTACTGGTTTAGCAGAGGTTGCCAGTCATACGTGGTGACCTATAGCAGTGTCCTTAATCCCTGCTTTTGGTGGCCGCTTATCCTATAGCAGTGTCCTTAATCCCTGCTTTTTCCGTATGGGGATTTCCAAGCTTTGCGCTGTGAACTCTCCGAGGGGTGTCTTTTCCTTGGATGTTCGCTCCTTCCATTCGGGCACCTTTACGTCTGGCCTCACTTTTGCCAGGGTAGTGCCTCGTTTTTCTCCCACTCTGTCTTGTGGGGAACTTTTGTTGGGTCACGTTTTCATTGTTTTAACGTTTTCCCTCCTGCTCTGGCTCCCATCTGTGCTCTTACCCGATGGGTTCGTGCAGCCTCTCTCCTTCATACAGTGTCTGTGGGTCCGGCCCCGGTCTACTTATTCCGCCAGTTCTTATGGTGTCCGGCTGCCTGGTGCCCTTTTTGGGCCAATGCCTTCTTGCAGTTGGGTGCCACTGGGCTGCTCGGCTGCCCTACACGAAGTCCTTGCGTCCTTCGTATGGCTCCATAGTCCACACAACGTGCTTGGGTTCCTTCCTGTCTTCGCTCTGGTTGGTAACGCCCCACGGCTGGTAATCTGCCTTTCTCATATTATGGCACCATCACCTGGCCATAGTGTGTCTTCTACTTTCGTGCTACCGGCATCTTGCACCATAAATTGGCATTTTGACACTTATGTGGCTCCTGTCTTACTGGTGCCAGTTTCCACAGAGCTCCTTTTCGCTGTTGTGCATATTAGGCCGGTATGCAAGGTCTCTGTCCTACTGGCTGCCGTCTCTCACGACTTGGCTGCCATCGCTTCCTTCTACAAAACTCGCCATATCTGGGATATGGTTTCTTCTCCATGCTGGCGCTTTCTGGGTAAGGGACAACCTATTGCCTCTGCTGTCCCACATTCCTTTGCGGATACAGGTTCCTCAGTGTTCTTTCACACTGTTTTCTTGGTCGACCCGTACTTGTTTAGGCTTCTGTCGCCACTTCAGATCCTGGAGATCTTTTCCACTTTGGGTGGGTTCATCTCCCTCTTTCAAGTCATTAACTTTCACTTCGCAACGGCCATTCTGGCTCTGGGCTTCTTTCTCTCAACCCACTTTCCATAAATGGGTTCTTTCCTGCTGTTCGTGACAGCTTCCGTTGCCTTTGCCTCCCACTGCTTCCGCTCCCTTTAGAGCGTCATGCTCTGGTGGTTACCTGTGCTCTGTCCTCATTATGGTGTTAAATCACTTTATGGACCACTAAGTTCTTTCTAGAACTTCATGAGATTCAGTCGCAGACCCACCTCTATGGGTATGGCTTTGGTATCTATTCTAAGTTAAGGAATCTGCGGCTAGACATCTCTATCAGATGTTCGAGTTACTTACCTTCAGTAAGAATGTATCTGGTAGAGACATAGTCTAGCCGCAGATTCCTTAACGCCCGCCGTCCTCCCTGCTCTGCGAGGACCTTCTCAGGTTGGGGCCTTCTATTCTCACCTCCCTTACGGTGGCTTGCCCTTTTGCAGAGTGTCATACTCTCTAAGCTCTAACACAGACTGCACCCCTTCTCAAGAGTGGGCGGTGTGTTAATACTTCGTATGTTCTTCCAAGCCATCGGCCTGGATTATACGGTGTGGAATCCATTTCCGGGCTTTTCCCACCGTCCCTCATTCCCCTTCTCCATTGCCTTGGGGTTTTTGCCACCCCTGCGCCCTTTTACTTCAGATCTATTGGCTTTGTACATTTATGGGTCTTTGATTTAGTTTCCGATGTCTCTTTCTGGTGACATCTTATAGTTAACTTTCATTACTCTTCTGTTCCACGCTTGTTCACCGTCACGTTTTCCATTCTGGATGCGGTCTTCTATTCTCTGCAAGCTGTTTTCCACATCCTTGTCTTCCTTTAATGTGGAATGTACCTTTGCTTGTGCAGGGTGGCTTTTCAGAGCTCTGCTCTGTCTCACCTGTCCATTTCTTCATAATTTTTTTACACTGTTCCCATTTTCTCACAGTTTTTTGGTGATGGCTCCGCGTTCTAACGCGGAAAAGTTTCTCTGACGAAAACGGACGTCAGCGCGCCGGGAGGGGCATGTATGGCTCCGCTGACGTCACGTCCGTGGACGACGTCAGGGCGGAGCCATTCGGCGCCGCCCTGGATCCAGTCTGACGCCTGGGGATAGTCTAAGTTAAGGAATCTGTGGCTAAACTATGTTTCTACCAGATACATCGTTACTGAAGGTAAGTAACTCATATATTTCAACCTGAAATTGCAAAGTTGGAAAAACCTGTCAGTAAGTTTAGCAAGGCACTCTGTTAATTCTCCTACGCATTCATCAGAACACTGATATGGCAGCGTCCAGTTTTGCATCTTGGCTGACTGATGCTCGTGATTCCATCGCTCCTTTTAAATCTGCCATCCCTGTTAGGGATAAGGCCACTGCTACCTGGCTGTCAGAAGATCTTAGACTGTGGAAGCAAAAATGTCACTGGCAAGAGCACATATGGTGCCTGGATTACAATCCCTCCAAAAAAACATATATAGATCTCTTATTCTTGAGTACAAATTTGCAATCTTTGAAGCCAAATCTAAGTACTGTATCCAGAGTATTAATAACACACAGAACCTGTCAAAAGAGTGTTTCAAACTGGTCAACACTCAATTTCAGGTACAGGAACTCAAGTCAACATAGAGTGGTCTCAATCGGCCTGTGATAAGATGGCTATCTTCTTCTGAAATTAATTCCGTGACATCTATTCTGAGTTTGGCGATAATCACCCACATGACCTCTCTGCTCTAGTTAATGGAATTGAGGAGCCATCTAATAGCTAAATTTTGACCTTCTTTTTCCCTTTTTCCATCTCTCAGGTGCAGGTTCTTATATGTAATATTAAATCTGGTTCTGCATTAGATTTGTACTCTCCAAAGATCCTACATCTGGTGCTGGATTGTGTGGTCAAACAACTTACTCCGATTTTTAATCACGTGATTGACTCAGGTCAATTTCTTATTCAGTGGAAAGAAACCATCACTCCCCCCTTTGCTTAAAATAGGTAATATTGATCCGAAGGCTTTTCAAATGTATCGTCCTATCTCACTGCTTTCCTCACCTACGAAGATGCTTGAAATTGATCTAAATAAAGAACTTATGAACTTCTTTGAGACTTATGAGCTGCTTGATCCTTCCCAAACTTGATTCCACAGCGAACACTGTATGGAATTGGCACTTGATGCCCAGCAGACAGCGTAAGTTCTGTGGTAGTGAGAGAAGGGTGTGGCCCTTATTATGTTATATCTGTCCACAGCTTTCAATACTGTCTCGCTCACTCATTTGTTCTCGCGTCTTTCGGTCTTAGGCCTCTCCGGGAAGACTGCATGCATTAGGTTTCGGGTTAGATGAAGGTGAATTGCCTTAAATTAAACGCTGACAAAATCTAGGTCTTGTTCTTTGGCTCTCGGTATTCGTTGTGGTCCAGTCTCTGGTGGCCTGATGCTTTAGGCTTAGCCACCTCTCCAGTTAACTTGGCCAATAGCCTGGGGGTAATGTTTGAAAATAAATTGTCTTTCAACTTTTAAATTATCAGTACAGTCTTATCCTGCTTCAACATTTTCCACTCTTTACAGAAGATCTTTTATAACATTCCTATCTCTTCCTGTATAGAGGTGGTTCTTGCTTTGATCTCCTCATGACGGAGCTACTGCAACACTCTGAGATCTTGCACCTGGATCTTATACCTCCATATGTATAAGACAAATACATATCACATAACCTAAGCCTTTTTGAGTAAGCATTTAGTAAGAATAACTTCCTTGTTGCATTTACTTTATTTATTTCCTACAAAGTATGGGTGCTTCTGTAGTGTACTACAGGGTATTCTAAGGTGGCTTGAGCAAGTAACTATATTGTTCAATGGGTGCGTGCCCATTTGTGACAAATGTCATCAGCAAAGTTGGGCCTCCTTTTCCATTTACTTTCCACTAATATTTAACTTAATGTTAGGGAACGGGACATACTGTATCTACGAAGTGTCTCAGCACCTCTTAAACCCCGTTGTCTTGGTCAGCTTCTGCCTGTTGATTTTGAAAAGGTTGTACGAGTTTTGCAAAGGAAGAGTCAGCTAGATAAAAGTTCCATTAGAAGTCCGGATTACTTAACTTTACTGTTTTTAGGTCTGATGTTAGCAAATACCTTTTGATTATACTAAATCTATATGTATAACTTACTTAACAAGGCTTTCAACCAGCCCTCATCATCTATTGATCTGTTGTATAAGTCACATTTTTCGTCATCCCATTACAACATACAGCATAGGGCAAAGAGTCAGCCATTGTCTAAATCATTCTTCCCCTTCTCAAGGGCCACATCAGCTCATAAATAGTTCCATTCAGTGCTAGGGACTACTATGGCAATGTGTGCTTTTTTACCCTCAAAAATATTTTTGCTTTTGGCCAATGATTTACTTTTGATTCATGAGGGCCTTGTAGCTTCCCCAATAATAAAGGTTTGCAAAAACATTGACAAAGCAAGCATTGACAAAGCTGAAATGGTAGTAGGCAATGACAGACCTATTGGCTTTGCCTGTGCTTATTTCATGGATGTTACATATTCCCTCCGCTTCCTTCTGAAGATGCCTTTGAGTATCCATTTTTTGTTGCGTTCTGGATTCTGCAGCATGGCAAGTCAGGTTGAACCACACTTCAGGCCCGTATTTCACATTTGTATTGTTCATACATGTTACGTGCACTTGATCTTAGCCCTCCTGCTCAAGACTGCAGACTATCTTTGACACCTCTGATAGTTATGTTAAGATTTTCCCAGTCCTTGCCACTGGATAGTTATAGTTAGGATCATGTTTCCAGAGGAAATGCTTTTTTTGTGGTGCTAATTACTTTGGCGCCATTTGACAAATCTCTACAAAACGTTCAGAAAAAGTACTACTTTTTAACTAGTGTGTGCATGGAAACTTTCAGGGTGGTACATCAAGCAAGGGGCCGAGAAAAAGGGGGGGTTCCAAAACACATTTTGCCCATTCATTTTTCTATAGGCACTTTAGACACCGCTTCAGCCCAGCCGCTGAACTGATTTCCTCTAAATTTAGCAGAAAGCTAGATCTTGAGCAAGAAAGAGTGCTTTTTGTGATTTGGTGTAAATCCGTTCATTAGGTTTTGAGCAATTAATGCTCAAAAACGTATATTTCGCGCTGCAAAGGATCCACAGACCTGACAGATCTCAAGCTGAGATCTGATTGGCTGCCATCACATTAATCAAGAAGTAGTGCCAGCCATCTTAGCACTCTGTTCTCAGTACCAAATCCTAAAAAAATGCAAAAAAGACATAGAGTGCAGAGTCTATAATCCCCACCCCCTGGGGTTGGTCAGGACCTAGGGGAGGTGCAGCATATATGTTAGGGGGAGTAGGGCATGTAGTCCCCCCTCTCAAAAGCTCCAAGACACCCCATCCCCTGGGGCTGACATTTTATTGAAGGGCCAGAAAACAAATTAAGCCTAAAGAGGCACCAGAGACCCCATCCTCCGGGGCAATGTTTTAAATAAATGGGGGCTTCACCCACAGCCACCAAATGAATAATGTCCTGGGGTGCCCTGGGTGGGCACTGGGACACAGTAAGTTGAAATAAAAAAAACGAGTCCGGTGTGGTGCGTGAACGGGAGACATGTTGTACCGAGTGAGCCTGCCTGAGGAAATAAAACTGCGACTGCGCTGTGCTGAAAGGGCCTAGAGAGCAGAGGGTATAACTTTGGGCCCGCACAGCCAGCACTAAGACAACTGTGGCTTTGCGTGCATTAGTGCACATAAAGACAAGGGAACAAGTGAAAACATGAACGCTTGTGAAAAGCGATGTTAAAGAAAAAAGTAGTCCTGAAAACATTTTCTAAATGGGACAAGTGTAAGGCTACAAGTAATGGGACCGTGCTCCATGGGAGGGACTAACCCACACAAAGGAGGGACAAATAGGAAAGATTATTCACTTGGATGCAAGGCTTTTTAAAGGACGCTCAAAGAAACAAATGAAAAGAAATGGGCAGGCTGTAAGTCCCCAAAGTATATACATGTCTCAAGAGACAGCGCAAGCACTGTCTAGGTTTAACCTAAAAAACAGTGGGTGTCTTGAATTTTTAAAAAATCAAAAGGTGATGTGGTTATGCTGAAAATTGCAAAATAAAAGATATTTAAAAAAAAAAATCAAAAGTGAATAATAAATGGGCAGCCACATCCGCTCATTTATTATTCACTCCTCCTTTAAAGAGCGCCTCATAATGCCGTGAGAGGGCTATATATATATATATATATATATATATATTTTCTTTTTGGTGATGTCTCTAGAAGGGGCAGGGACATTACCAATTTTTTTTTTTATGTTGAACGGGGGAGGGCTGCACAGAGTAATGCAGCTCCCCAGCAGCACTAGACAAAAAAGTAAGTCTCCTGGATCATCGAAACCATGAACCAAGGAGAATTGACCATATTTTTTAAAAGCATTTCCCTGGCTGTAGCTTCTGCTCTAAAGTTGGTACTGCAGTGCCACCTAGGGGCCAGTTGTTTCATTTTATTTGGCCTGAAGGTGTACCTCATGCAAAGCCTTTATGATTGCATTTTTGGGCATGAAGATGTTAAAAGGTAGATTTAGAGACATTTAAAAAAATTTATATATCTCTAATTATTTCAACATTTTTCACCCCCAATATGTATAAAAACGATGTAAAAATAGTCACAGACATGTAGCTCGATAACATTTTATTAAATATTTTTAATTAATCGATAATAATAACATTGCATTGTGTGCATTATTGAAATGTGTATTTCATTAAAATTATCGGTGATTTTTGGAGAAAGATGATAGATCTGCTTTACATATAGGGTGTTGGGCTGGGGGTGGTGATTTGGCTGCCTGTGGGGGTGGGGGTTGGCTGCAGGCCAGGTCCTCTGGCCAACCCCCCACTGCGCACGGTCAAAGGTCGAACGCAGCATGGGGTTGGATGCCTGGGTGGGAAGGGGGGGATCGTGGGGCCTGGCTAAAAAAAAAACTTTAAAATTCACTGGAAAACCCAAAGTTTAAAGTAACATTAAACGTAAATTGTTCAGTAAAAATGTAACGTTTTAAAGTCTAAAAGCCATAGAAATTAAGCAGTTATTTTTATTTCAAGTTACACTAACGTTTGTAAGGTAACTATAACTTGTGTTCTCGCAATGTACTGCTAATTACCCCACATATTACGTTACTCATGACATCTTCGATGACATAATTGACAATATCACTGCAACGTTTGCAATTAAATTATTGCTGACACACCTGTGCTTGGCGGGGGAACAAGTTCTAGTTACGTAGGGCACGAATAATAGTTACTTGGGACAAGCATCACTATAACTGGTGAATTTCTTTGTTTTTTTTTTTAGTTTAAAACGTTGCATTGTTTTTTTTCTTTCAATTTTTTTATTAGGGTTTTGCATGCATTTCATTACAGTAAACTTGCGCTTATATATGTTCCAATCATTACATTACATCATCATCAACCATTGCGTGAGCTATAGTGAGTGGGTGCTGTAGGTCGTTAGTTGCCGAAGGTATCTATTATAAGCGGTAAGGCTGGTCGCCCCCTAGTGCGCTCTGCTCCGTCCCCGTGTATGTCTGCACAGTAATGTCGCCAGCGTCCGTCTTTATCGGGGTCAGCGCTACCTCCCCAATGTAGTGTATGCAACGTTCCCTTCTTTCCCAGGTTCACTGTCAGGTCATGTATCTAGGACCACGGCGTGTAAGCCGTCAACCGGGGCAACTACCGCCTACGGGGCGGTTTGGAACGGGCCCTAGGGAGGGGGGGGATCCATAAACTTGGAAAAAGAAGGGGTGGGGAAGGAAGGGAGTAGGAGGTGAAAAATGGAAGGGGGGGGGTGGGAGTGCGGGACTGGCGGGGGCGAGGTTCACGTGCCAGATTGTGGGAGGACTGATAGCTAGTGCGAGCGATCCATCCTGAGATCTACTTAGGAGAGGGGGGGGGGGGGTCGAGTCTGTCGTCATCGCTTGTCGCGACACAGGGGGCTGGGTCCGCGCTCGCTCTCGCACCTAGGTGCTCTGTCTACCTGCGGAGTCGTCTGCGCTCTCCGCCAGGTTGGGGCGGCCAGGGGATGTCGGAGAGGCGTGAGGGGTGAGCTGTGGCACGTCCGGGGCGTCCCTCGGCTCGTAATTTTGCTTAAAAAGGATGAGGAGGAGCGCCCATTCCATAGATATCGGGTGTTTACGGGCGCCCTTCGCCTCCTCCTCCCTTAACAGTTCCTCCTCGGCTGCTCCCCATTTAAGCACTGCGCCTGCCCACGCCGGTATAGACGGTCCTTCTGGGGCCCTCCAATGCATCGCGATGTTTCTCTTCGCGAGGAGCACGGCTAGGGACATAAACTTCCACTGTACCTTCGCGGTTTTCTTCTTCGGGGACAACCCCAGTGCACACTCCTCCCAGGTGGCGGCGGCCTGGATTTCAGTTGTAGCGCAGACGGTGTGGTACACCTCCTCCCAAAAACGGTGTATGGAGGGGCAGGCCCAGAACATATGCTTGAAATCGGCGTCTGTCAGGTGACATCTGGGACAGTCAAATCGCGTTTCAGGGTAAAACCGGTGGAGTTTGTCTGGAGTAAGATACGCCCGGTGGAGAATGTTGAATTGGATATTTTTAAATCGCGCGTTCCTGGACACCTTTTTGGGGGACTCCAGGGCTTTGCGCCACTCCGCGTCATTGAATACGCGGCCTGCGTCGTCCTCCCACGTTTCCCGGAGTTTGTCCAGGGAAACGTCCGCCAACTCCCTAATCGCTTTATAATGCCAGGTGACCAGGTGACTGCCCGCTCCCATGCGCAGCACTGTATGCAACACCGGATGCGTCGGGGGTTCCCCATCGCGTGGGTTCCAGAAGCGGCAACTACTTTCCAGCAGCTGCCTGTGTCTCAGGAATTGTCCCTGGGGGAGGTCATACCACTCCACCATCTGTGCGTATGTCCTCAACTGCCCCTCCTGAAACAACGCCTCCATCTCTGTGACGCCGTGGTCCGTCCACACCTGGAGGGCCCTCGCGGTGTAGTGTCCGTTCCGTCGCGGGAACCCCACCAGAGGGAGCAGGGGGGAATACAGCGGGCGTCCACTGGACATGCGGTGTATCCGCATCATGCATCGGCGGGCTACGACGACCTGAAGCGGATGTGTGCGTATCGGCTTGGAGCCCGGCAACAGCATACGTCGGATCGCGGGCTGTGGTAGTCTACCCGCATCCGTGACTGTCTCCTCCATATGTCGCTCCGCCGTCCACTGGGATAACCACTGGAGCTGTGCCGCGAGGAAGTATGATTCGAAGGATGGGGCCCCCAGGCCTCCGGCCGTCGTAGGTAGATACAATGTACGCAGCGCTACTCGGTGCCGACCGCCCCCCCCAGATCAAGGTTGCTAGCAGCGTGTCTAGTTCCCGGAAAAAAGCACGGGGTGGGATTATTGGAAGGTTTGCGAAGTAGTAGAGCATTCGCGGCACCATGATCATCTTCGCGATTGCGACACGTCCTATAGGTGCTAATGGAAGAGTCTTCCAGAACTCCACAGCCGAGCGCAGGCCGATCAGTGCCCTCCGATGGTTTCCCTCGAAGAGGTCTCTGGGGGAGTGGTACAGGCGCACCCCCAGGTATCTGGGGGGAGTCCCTTCCCATGTCAATGTCTGCGCACCTAGCGTTATCGTCAGAGATTCTGCGCGCGCGCCCAAAGGGAAAACGGACGATTTTTCCCAGTTGACCCGGAGTCCCGACGTGTCCCCGAACTCCTGTAGTGTCGTCCAAATGGATGTAAGGTCAGCCGATATGTCACGGACGTAGATCAGTAGATCGTCCGCATATAGAGACACGCAGTGGGTGACGCCCGCTATGGGGATCCCCCAAGTCTCCCCCTCCCGTCGCAGCCTAATGGCCAGGGGCTCCATCGCCAGAGCGAAGAGGAGAGGAGAGAGGGGGCAACCCTGCCTGGTCCCGCTGGTCACCGGGAACGGAGCCGACACTAGTCTGCCGATTCTCACCCTGGAGGAGAGGCTCCCGTACAGCAGCTGTGTGTAGGCCAGCAGCACGGGCCCGACGCCCATACGACTCAAGACCTCGAACAGGTAAGGCCACGACAGGGTATTGAACGCCTTTTCTAGGTCCAGGACCAAGCACGCCGCCCGAGGATACCGTCCCTTCGTCTGGTCCTGGACATGAAAGAAGCGGCGCAGATTGTGTGAGGTGTTACGTCGGGGAACGAACCCACACTGGTCTGGATGCACCAGCGTTGGGAGAATTCGACTGTATCGCTCTGCTAAAATTTTCCCGAGGATCTTGCAGTCCGTGTTCAGGAGCGTTATTGGTCGATAGGAGGCCGGGAGTACTGGGTCTCTATGCTGCTTCAGGAAGGTCACCACGACCGACGTCCGCATCGAGTCTGGGAGCAGTTTACGAGTTACCGCCTCCTCGTATATGGAGACCAGGCGTGGCGCCAGCAGCGTCACGAATGCGTGGTAGAACTCGATCGGGAGTCCGTCCGTACCCGGCGTCTTTCCGCGGGCAAGTGCCTTAATCGCCTGTTTCACGTCAACCGCGAGAATCCGTTTGTCTAAGTCCTTGCCGATGTCGGGGGGGATCCCGGGCAGGGGCGACTCGCCTAGGAAGCCGGCGAGATCTCTCGAGGGTCCGGCCCGTGGGGCACGGTATAGGGTCGCGTAGTACCCGTGAAAGATGCGCAAGATATCTGTCTGTGAGTATTTTAGTTGCCCGTCTGGGGCCATGAGTTCTGTGATAGGACGCGGTGTTGTGTCTTGTTTGGCCAACCAGGCCAGGAGCGATCCAGTCTTATTCCCCTCTCGGTGCGCTCGAGCCGCGTATGCGCGAAAGTTGTATTTACGCAGATCGCGCAACGTAACCGCGTGGGAGGTTTTGGCCTCTGAGAGTTGTGTCACTGTGGCGGCCCCCTGATCCGCCCTTTTCGAGAGTTCCATGAGCTGGGACTCCGCCCTTTGCAAGGCCTTGTCCAGCACTCTCCTTACCCCGACTACTTGCTGGATGCAGTGGCCTCTGGCGCACACCTTAAATGCGTCCCACTCCACCGAACGTGTGGACGCCGTATTGTCATTCTGGCGGAAGTGGCCCTGCATAAACTCCTCAAGTGTGTGACGGAACACCGGGTCTGTGAGGCATTCTCGAGGCAACCTCCAAGTCGGAATCGGGGGGTGAGGCGGTTTCCAACGGAGGACCATAGTGTGCGCGTCGTGGTCCGACACTATCCTGCCGAGATAGTCAGAGTCCTGTACCAAGGGCACGAGTGACATGGAGCCGAGGAACCTGTCTAAACGGACCCTCAGATTATGTGGGATCGAATGGAAGGAGTAGAGTTTCGCAGTGGGGTGGCGGGTCCTCCAGATGTCTGCCAACCCCCATTTGGCCGCCCACCTGCGGAGGTCCGCGGCTTGCTTGTGTGCAGGGGAGTGGGCCTGTGGGGGATGTGAGCGATCCAGGTGTGGGTCCAGAGTGCAGTTGTAATCCCCTCCCAGGAGCCATGGGACTGAAGTGTGTTGTGCTAATGTGCGTGTGAGTGTGCCCCAGAATCCCTCCTGTTCCGAGTTGGGGGCATATATACTCCCTATCAGTAGTTGTTGACCATCTAATAAACCCGTCAGCACTGCATATCGCCCTTCTCTGTCTACGAGTCTGTGGTGCTCTTTAAATGGCACCCCCGGCCTGATCCATACTAGGGCGCCTCTGGCGAACGCGGAGTAGGTTGTGGCGCATATTATGCCTCGCCACTTTTTTTGTAGCCGGTCCACTTCCCCTACCGTCAGGTGCGTCTCTTGTAAGAGTGCAACTTGGGCCTGTTGTCGCTTAATGTAGGCATAAATAGAGTATCGTTTTCGTGCGGTGTGCATGCCTCGGACATTCAGTGTCAGGAACTTTGTCTGTGTTAGGGGAGTTGTGAGGTGTGATGTGGGAAGGCATCTGTATGTGTGCTCGTCGTGTGGCAAACCCCACGGTCATCGCTTCCAGCCCCACGCCCGCCGCCTATCGTCCGTCCATGCACTGTGTTGTCTATGGCGGTCACCTCGCCCGCTGCAGGAATGATAGGGAAAAGGTATGCAGGGAGGGGGGTGAACAATAACAACGGTGGGAAACAGTCCCAATACTGGGGGCGCACCGCACAAGGCGGTGTGCCCAAACTAGTGATCATAGTGAAACTTTAGTTCGTAGTTGTGGGGGTGGTGGTTCTAGGTGGCTGCCGACTCTCGCTCTGGCGGTAGTCCGTATATTGTCAATGTCCATAGGTGTCCTGCCCTCTGTCGGGCTCTGTGGCGTAGTTCGTTCCCATCGATTAGCCGGGTTGTGCGTGCTCGTGTCCCGTCTGTTCTGGTCTGTGGGCTTCTTGTTAGATGAGTGTCTGCGGTCTGAGGAGTCACCACCGGGGGTGTCACCGAGCCCTCTCGTGACCTCGGCGTGGCACTCCTTTCGTCGTCAGAGCTGAAGATGTGGGGGCCCCGCTCGGAATCTGTGTCTCTGTCCTGTGGGCTCATAGTGGCCACCGCCTGGAGTGCCTTCCGGCGTTCCGCCATGATCTGCGCGAGGTCCGGAGAGCTGCTGGAGGTAGTGTCGGTCCGTGCACTGATCTGCGTGGAAGAAGCCCCTCGGTGTCGGCGATCCGGGCGCTCGGATGTCCTCCTCGGGCGCGGGCTGGAGCTGTCCCCTGGGTGTCGTGCGTGTTGTTCCGCCCATGTCGCCGCCTCTCCTGGGTCTGTGAAGAAGTGTGTCTCGCCTCCATAAATGATCTTGAGGCGGGCCGGGAAAAGGAGCGCGTCTGCATGCCTCGCAGGCGCAGGGTGCGTTTCACTGCTTGGAAGGTGGCGCGTTGCTGTTGGACCGCACGGGAGTAGTCCGGGAACAACATGACCTGTTTGTTCTCTATCTGCAGCTGTCCCTGTTGCCTGGCCGCTCTGAGGATAGTGTCTCGGTCCCTATAATGAAGGAGCTTGAGTAAGAACGGGCGAGGAGGCATGCCCGGTTGCGGCCTGCGTGCCGGCACTCTGTGGGCCCTCTCCACAGAGAAGAACGCTGTAAGGGCGTCCGCAGGAGTGAAGGAGGCTATCCACTCAGTGATATATTTGACCGGGTTAGGCTCTTCGATTCCTTCCGGCAAATTGACTATGCGAATGTTACTCCGCCTGGAACGCCCCTCCAAGTCGTCCGTCTTGTTCTCCAGTGTCTTTATACGGGTTTGGAGGTCCCGGAGTGCGTTCCCATGTTGTTGCACCTGCGGTTCCAGCGTCTGGATCGTGCTGGCGTTGTGCGCGACTTTGTCCGCCAGTTTCCTGTGGTCGTCTCGGAGGAGGCCCAGGTCCGACGCCAACTCACCGAACTTCCCCTCCATCGCCACCCTAGAATGTTCTATGGCCGCCAGGACCTGATCTAGTTTCCTGGACGTATGGTCTTCGGTGACGGGTTCAGTGGTATGCGGGGGCCCCCTGGACGTGGATGCGGCCACTCGAGACGGGTGCGAGGTTGACGGCGCCCCCGCCGTCTTTTGACGACCCATGGTTGGGGATGGGCCCTCCCCACGGTGGCGGGTGCGCCCGTCCCCTGGGGTCCGCGCTCGGGTTGGCTCAGCAGGGACGTTCTCGTGGCAGATAGGTCACCCAGGGAGGAGTCCGCTTCTGGGCCCTGTCTCGTCGTCCCGGGCGCGAGTGCACCGCCTGCGCTCCTTCTGGTCGCCGGCCCGCCAATACAGGATGTCTGCGGGCCCCCCACGGCCACGAGCCCGGTCCGTACCCCGTATGGGGGTGCGCACTCCTCCGTCTCCGATCTGCAGGGGGGGGGGTAAGGACGATCCCGTCTCCCTGGCTTAGGAAGAGTCCCCCCACGAAGCCTCACCGACCAGTCCCTCGCAGCTTGGCCGACTGTGCGGGCTCTGCCTTCTCCTCGTGTTCCACGTCCGACCCGGCTCTCAGGCACGACGCGGCGCCAGTCAGAGTTCCCTGCCTCCTCGCTGTTCCCTCCCCAGAGCGAGGTCAGCGAACGCACGCAGCTCGGGTCCCTCCGTGTGACCTCTTCGATGGCCTGGCTCTGTGCTGGTCTGTGTCCACAGGTGTCCGCCCAGGCGGCGATCAGGGCTCTCCGTTCCGGGGGCACCGGCCGCGCCCCCCACCCCCCGCCAGGCGATCCGCCTCACAGCGCCTCCGGACAGTGCGCCGGGTCTGGGGTCCCTCGGTGTCGCCCAGGCCGGGTCTCACCTGTGTGATGGGGCTGGCCGCCGGGTCGTCAGCAGCTTCTGGAGGGTGCAGTACAGTGATCGCCGCCGTCACCCAGCCACTCGGTCTCACTCAGCCGTGGGGGGGGGGAAGGGGAGCAGCGCCCCCCTGTCACTTCGCCGCCGTAGCCGCCACCATTCGGGGCTGCGCTCCAGGTCCGGATCTGCTCTCCTGTGATGTGGCGCCAAGGTGGGTGATCGCAGTCGCCGACCAGGTCAGCCCCGCCGCGGGAGCCCCCGTGGCGCCTCAGGCTCGCCGCTTCTCTCTCAGGCTAGGCGTCCGTCCGCCATCTTGTCCGCAGGGCGGCCAGCGGCCGCGCGATGTCTCCGGTTGCGCCACATCCGTCCCCGCCGAGATTCAATGCCTGTCGGAGGTGCCGCTAGTGTCACCGGGCACGGTCCGATACTTTCCCGGGAAGAAGGAAGCCCGGGGCAGGTATAGCTGTCCGTTACACGGGCCGCCGAGCGGGAGCCTCAAGGAGAGGAGTCCGCCATCTTGGCTGGCTCGGCCACGCCCCTTAAAACGTTGCATTGTTACTGAACATTTCCCCTAACTAGAACGTTATTTTAACTTTTGTTTGTTCAGTGAAAATATATAAATATATAGATCTATATATTCACATATATATATATCCAATCAAGTCCTCGCGAACAGTAGATCTCCACCGCAGCTTTACTGGAATTGACTATTCAAAATTTATGAATTCCAAAGTGCTTTATTTAGGTTCCATTAAATACGTCCATAAATATAGTGGTATATATATATATATACTATAAAATGTTTGCTCCTTCACAATGACCAAATGATGTTGTGGATGGTGCGGTACATAAAGTGAATGGTAACAATCATCCAACTCATCACATATATAAGCTGACATCTGTATTACACGATATCTGCTCTATAAATGAATGAATCTATAGCTTTGTGGCTCTGCCTGGGATTTATTTATGTGATGAAGTTGTGGAGTCGACGTATGATTTTTTAAATTAATCATAACTTCCCTTTAAAGGGAAGTCTTTTACTGTAGGTTCTAGTTTTTATAATGATAAAAGGCAGTGCAGATTTATAGGTGACCACCCGCAAATTTATCATAATAATAGACCTGCCATATATTTAGGATTTCTCTAGTTCTATTTTCCACTGTAGGTCGTTCAACTCCTCCCCTGATGGTGTACATTGTCCTGTAACTTTAGTAATGGCCAATTTGCAAACCCAACAGTCAAAAATTGCCATTATTGACACCAGCAACCCTAAGCCAGATTTTATACACAACTATGAATGAGGGTATTAAGAAAGACCCTGAGTTTGTGCTGAAATCTATTCTCACTTCTGTCCACACTACGTTCCATGCTTGCTTTATCCACAGTGTGTGTGTCAGTCTGTTGCATATGCTTTATCAAGCCCATCAAACAGGGCATCTTATCACACGTAACTTCTTTGATTTTGTACAGAATTTGCCTTAATATTTAACTTCTGTTCACAACAATGTGTTCCGGTGTGTTTGTAATGATTTTCACTAAGAAGTTTTTCTTTTATTTCTTCCAGTCGAGTTGAATTGAAAAGGCTTTGTGAAATCTTCACCCGGATGTTTGCTGACCCTCATAGCAAGGTAAGAGGAATAATATTTATAAAATTGTTTTGTGCACGGACTTCAGATTTTTATTTGTAACTGTGTCTGATTATCTGAATTTTGAATTAGTTTCGCAAATAAATTTCAGTCAGTTTTTACAGAATATCAAGTGCCCAAAGCATTCCATAAATAAATGCCTAAGCTGGCTTAATTGTATTGGGTATATTACATTTGATGAGGTGGTTCTGAGTGTGCTAGGTTTATATTGGATTGCAAAGGTGTAGAAATGATACACCCAAAAATCAAACCCATCAATTCTGGATTAGTGAAATATGGTCAAGTGTAGCATGAAGGCGAAACAAAGCTGCAAAATGTTGGCTTATAGGTTTATCCAGTTGAGATGGCCTCCCTGGTCTTAAAGGAAAGTGCAGTGCTCAACACTACTGTTAACTTTATGTAAATGTAACTAGATATATGGTGGAAAAGGGCTTCTTCAACTTAGTAACCTACCCAAAAATGGTCTAATTCTGAGTTATAGGGCTTTGCTGCAGGTTGGCTCCAAGAATGAATGCCCAGAGGCGATTGGAAGCCCTTCTATAGGGGGATCTCATGCACATTTTGCATTAATGCCGCTCAGCTCAGTGATGACATGCAGAAAGTCACTGGGAAGATCCAGTGTTGGGAGACACCTGCACCATTCGCTCCCTGCATTGGTGGAACAACAGACTTTTGCAGGACAGGCCTTTCTCAGCACCCATTCCGCAAGTTACCATTACCATGGAAACCTCCTTTGCAGGCTGAGGGGCACATCCAGACCATATGATAATACAGGGGGTCTGGGCATCCCATCTCCAGGGGAAGCCCATCAACTCTCTTAAGCTACTAGTAATATGCTTTGTTCTCATGGCCTTCCTTCAAGTAAATCAGGGCAAAGTACTCCTGATAAAGACATACAACATGATCTCTGTGTACTAGGGTGAGAAGCAGGCTAGCACTCACTTTCCCTCACTCTTAGCAGTAGAGGAAGAGAACTGGTGCAGTGCTCTCCACCACCTCATACATCTTTTGTGGAGTACTTTACTTGAGTGGAGTGGACAATGAATTGGCAGACCTGCTCAGCAGTATGCATCTATAAGTCTACAATTAAGAACTCCACCCTCCAGTCATACTCCAGTACTTCCAGCACTAGGGCACCTCTCAGGTAGACTGCTTAGCCACTCTTAGCACATGAGTAGCACATGAGATGCCCAAACTTTAACTCAAGGTACCCACATCCTCCGTTTATGGGCAATGCACTAAGGATGAACCGGTTAGTGATCTTTGCCTATGCTTTTCTGCCTCTCCCACTACTTCTGTACGTGGATCAGAAGATGCTTCATATATCTCTAATACTTACCCTGGTTGCCCCACATGGGCCAGGTAGCCTTGGTACTTAACACTCCTTGAGAAGCTCCCCAACAGGCCGGACCTTCTCATTCAACCAAGTATAAATCAGACACCCAGACCTCTCAGGCAGCTCAATCTAGCAATCTGGCACCTGAGGTTTTAAAGTTCGACCGCATATTCCTTCTGCATGAATTAATGGACATCCTGCCGGAATCTCATAGACTTACCACGTAGGCCTACTTTGCCACAAATTGAAAGAGGTTAATCCATTATTGCATCTACAATCAACTGAACCCTCTTAAACCCAGTGTCTAAGACATCATTTGTGATCATGTCTATATGCAAAAGTCTTGCTTCACTTCTTTTCGACTGCATTTAGCCGTTATGGCCATGTAAACCAAAACAGGGAACATTCCTCCCTCTTTTGCATCCTGGTGCTTTTCCTCTGCCTCTTCCGGCCCCACCCTGATCGGCGTGTTCTCCGGATAGTTGTTCGGGTGGTTTGTTCTTGCCGCCCGTAGCCATGATTGTCTTATTATTTGGAACTCGTCGTGAAAAGGGGTCATCATTCTTGCCCCTCCCAATGTCGCCACAGCATGTTCAACTATCCGGAGAACACGCTGATCAGGGTGGGGCCGGAAGAGGCAGAGGAAAAGCACCCACTTGGCTGTCACGCAAGAAGAGGAACAACAGGCGCCAATAGAAAATATAAATTTAACAGTGGTCAATCTTACTTCCAAACAACTATCTGTTAATGAAGTCAAAGTACTTACTCTGGGACTAACCTTTTGTCCAACTAGTAAACTAGAGTTCACACAGACCAGGATTGACCTCTACAATTTCATACGCAAATTAAAACTACACAAGTACTTTAAACTAAGACCCACAATAAACAGAACTAAAACGTTAGGGGTAAGAATGACAGCAACAGATATACTTACCTGTAATGATCTACCAGGAGTAGAACTCCTACACAATCTACATATAGATGTGGATGCTCAATCAAACATCATGGAGGATATGGTCCAGAGAGCAATAGCTGTGGGAATTGACCAAGAACTTGATGAAAGTCCATTCAAACCGAAATCAACGTTTGTACCACAAATGCCTTTTGATGCCATCTATGTTTTTTCTGATGCGATGTTCAGTGACTTATTGAATTTTAGATGCAATAATCAGAGGAGCTATAACTGTAATAATCTGACGAAGGATGAGAAGCAAGCTCTTGATGATTTACTACATGATACATCAATTATAATCAAGCCTTCTGATAAAGGCGGAAATGTAGTGTTACAAACCAGGGAACAATACTGTGAAGAAGCTTTGAGACAGTTGTCAGATAGTAAATATTATTTGAAGACTACACAAGAGATTTATCAAGCAAGTGTGCAGTGTTATGAGACCTTAATCAAGAAATGGCACAACAGATCAATGTTGGGGACGGAAGAACATCTGTTTTTAAGAAACACTACTCCAGTGGTGGCAACCTTTTATCATATTCCAAAACTTCACAAGGATAATGTGAGACCGCCAGGCAGGCCAATAGTGTCCTCACAGGGTAGCTTAACTGAGCACATGCCCATGTTCATTGATTATTATCTGTCTCCATTTGTGATTGAACTTGAATCGCATGTGAAAGACACCAAAGATTTTTTGTGTAAGATTAAGAGTTTAACCTGGGATCCTGCGTACCGACTAATGGTATTAGATATTACTAGTCTATACACCTGCATCAATCATGATGATGGTGTGAAAGCTGTACAGTTCTATCTGAACAAAAGGCAACTGCGTTTTGCAGAACATAATTCTATGTTGATTGAATTTACAAGATTTTGCCTTACTAACAACATCTTTGTTTTTGAGGATAAGTACTTCAAACAGATCTCAGTTACGGCGATGGGCACCTGCTTCGCTCCCAGCTATGCAAATTTATTCATTGGCTGGTGGGAGGAGCAGGTGTCCAGAACCTATGAAAAGGGCGACATCAAAGGTAGAGTGGCAGTATGGCACCGATATATTGACGACCTTTTCATTGTGTGGGAGGGAACGTCTGAGTTCGCTAGAGAATATATCAAGAATCTAAACAAGAACAATCTGAATCTGCACTTTTCGGGTACAGTAAGTCCAGTGGTAGTGGACTATCTGGACCTGAAAGTGTTTGTATCGGAAGGCAAGTTAGAAATAGCCCTCTACCGTAAAAGTACTGCTGGCAATTCAACTCTTTTTGCGACCAGTAATCACCTGCCTAAATTGATACAAAGTATTCCGTATGGGGAATTTTTAAGATTGAAAAGGAACAGCTCTAGAACATGTGATTTCGAAGCAGCTGCTAAGGATTGTGTATCTAGATTTCAAGTGAGGGGATATGAATTGGCCCAATTGGAGAAAACACTGCAAAAGGTTAGGGGGATCCCTAGACAACATCTGTTAGAAGATAGTAAGAAAGCAAGGCGAGAGTCCGATGACTCGAATGGAGGCAAGTTCAGAATGATTACAACATATTCTGCAGAAGCTAATTTTCTGAAACACATGCTTAGAAAGAATTGGCATATTCTAAAAACGGACAATGTCATAAGTGAGGACATTCCAGCCTATCCACTGGTAACTTTTAAGAAGGCGAGATCCTTAAAAGACAGGTTAGTAAATAGTCATCTAACTAAGGAACCTCTAGTGATGGGAACTTTGAAAGATATGCAAGGCTTTTTCCCATGTGGCAAGTGCAAAGCCTGTTCAAATAGCAAAAGAGTTTTAACGTACTCAGTACCAAATATCAATTTAAAAAGACCAATTAAGAAGTTTCTGACTTGCAGTACTTCCTATGCGGTTTATTGCTTGGTATGCCCTTGTGGCCTTTACTATATAGGCAGCACCATTCATCCTTTGAAAATCAGGATACTTGAACACAGGAGGGCAATTGCAAAAAGCGATGCATCGTATCCTGTAGCAAGGCACTATGATGAAAAACATTCTAGCAGTAGAAATGTGCTACAATATTTTGGCCTTGATCATGTCCCAGAAAACATCAAAGGGGGTGATCGCCTTAAGAAATTACGAAGGTTGGAATCACGTTATATAATTGATTTACAAACAAAGTTTCCCAAAGGTTTGAATAGTAATGAGGAGTTAGCTTCACATTTGGGCACTTAAATTTCAAGAATATATGGTTGCAATGATAAATTTATTTGTAAGCAATAATGTTTTGTATGTGAAATGGTTGCTGTGGCAAGAAAAAGTCATTTTAAAATCTTTTTTCCACATAATTAAGCAATGTGTAATGGACAGCTGCCGATTCACGGCAAGATTTTATGGTTTTTTATGGATATGATGCCAAAATAACAGTAAGTAAAAAGATTGCCGAAAATGGGGCATAAATCATAGTGGGGGAAAAAAAAAAAATTGTTGGAAATCGGGTACTACTACATAATAGTATTACCATGACAGTATGCTCTCACAGTTAATTAATGAATTGAAATAATATGCATTCGCATTGTTTTGATTTTGATTTTTAATGCGTTAGCATATGAGCAACAATGTTTACACATTACAAGATGGCGCTACCGCTTTTGTAGTGTTGGAGTTGTCCATTGTCTATGTTCATTACACATAGGTGTGTTTAAATGACTGCTGCTTGCGGTGTGCCGGTAACACCGAAGAAGGCAGACCGCCAAAACGCGTTTGTTCTGGCAATAAAGACCCGTCAACAAGTTACCCGTGAGTGCTTTTATTTCCTTGAATGTGAGGAATATTTGAGCTTTAAATAAATATATATATATATATATATTCACTTAAAAAACCATAGGTTTCACACATGTTATAGTTAGGTGGACATTTCACTTGTAAAAAACCAATGAAATTCACCCGTTATAGTTAGTTCAGATAACTATAACTCGCGCGCCCGCAATCCACTGCTCATGACGTCACATCACTCATGACATGGTCAGTGGCATCACTCATGACATCACTGATGACATCATCCTTGTGATAGAGTGGCGGTCGCGCGAGTTATAGTTATCTGAACTAACTATAACGGGTGAATTTCATTGGTTTTTTACGAGTGAAATGTCCACCTAACTATAACATGTGTGAAATCTATGGTTTTAAGTGAATTTGCAAGGTTTTTTAAATGCCAATTCCTAACTATAACGTGTGTGAAACCTATGGTTTTTTAAGTGAATTTGTACGGTTTTTTAAATGCTAAGTTATGTGTTTTTTTTTTTTTAAGGTTTTTCACCGTGCGCGCACCCCGCGATTTAAAAAAATAAAATAAAAAATATTTTTTTTTACCCTTCGGGGTCCTTTAGGGACCCCCTGACAAAGGCTAGGGGGTCAGGAACTCTCTACCCTGCCCCCTTTTCCCGGTCGCCACCTCTATTTTTCACTCTCGCACCCACAACAAACAAAATGGCGGCCGACACTTCCTGATTTCGACCGATTCGAACGTTGACTGACATGTAACCACCAATCAGAATTACGCTCGCGCACGTTAGGGTGCACGCTTCGTGCGCGGCTATAGATATTTATGTGCTTTAACTGCAATTTTCTCAGGAAATACTTAACAGATTTACTCCATACATGCAAAAGGCACATGCCTGACCTGAGGACCACCTCTCTGCCAAAGTTCACGTAATTCTGTTCAGCCGTTCGGGCTGTACCTTCGACTAAAGGTCCTATGGAAAAATGCATGGGGAAAACGCGTTTTGGGACCCCCCTTTTTTCTCGGCCCCCGCTTGACGAATCACCCCGAGACTTTCAGGGTAGGAGCTGAGCGGAGCGCCCCATTAGTTTTGAAAATTTCGCGAGGATTCGTCAACCGGCGCCAAAGTTATTCAAAATAGAATTTTCAGATTTCCTATGGAAACACGGTCCTAACTATAACTATCTACTGGCGACCGCCAGTAGATAATATATATATCTATATATATATATATATAAACACACACATTTGCCAACTCTGCACCATGGGATTCAATACGTTTGTTCACATCCTTCAATATTGAATCTTTTATAGATTCACATGCTTGAATCTTCCCTGTCCTCATGGAGGGAGTCCCACGGTTTTTAAAACAAGCAGTGCCAAGTACATTAACAGTCGTAGAGAAAGGAATCGACCTTGTTAACCAATTCACATTGTTTTAATAGAACCAAACTTCATCCACTCAGAGACAAGACCCTGAACCATGCTTCCCCTGCAGAGCCACGATACCTCAGATTTTTAACCGTACGTCGTACCCCAACAGTGTCGTCAACGATTGCGTCAACGACGAGCTCAATGACCACCACCTCATCGACGTCATTAACGGCCGTTCTGTCGACGGGAGCTTTTACGTCTGCGGCATCAAGACCTACGTCCGTGCCCACGACAGTTCGTAAAAAGCTTCCCTCTTCTTCGTTGTCGGCACGGTCGACAGGGCAGAAAAAACTGCTCTTCTTTCATCAGAGGGGCTTCAGTGACACTACACCCTGACCAGTCATCACCAAATAAGGTCTACCCATTGCCTTCAGCTCATCTCCTTGACATGGAGGGATCCGGTGATGAAGGACTTTTCGATACTGAAAAGTCCTTCATCGCCGTACCCCGCTGTGTCATGCCCTTCACAACTAAGGGTAAAATGTTAAGATGCAGATGAGGATGAAGATCCTTCTAGATACACTTCACCTACTTAGCAGGGGGTTATTCTTTTGCAGCCCGCCAGCAGTCTGCGTCTCATCATAATGACTCTTTCCAAAAGCACTACTCTTACGAAGAACACCAAGGGTCAAGGGGGGACACACCAGATCAGTGCCCATTTCCTTAGTCACAGACTTGCGTCCTATACTTGATGACTGCTATACATGTTTTCCTGAAGCAAATGTGCCTGTACCACTCACTCCGGGACACTCTGTTGCACCTGACATGATATCCTTACCTTATTGTCCGATGGCTATCTGCACTCGGGAACAAGATGGTATTTCCTCCTATCACCTTCAGAGATGATTGCATTGACAGCAGTGCAGATAATCAGCCGGAGGAGGGTGAGCTTCTTCAGGACCCAGCAACATCGGGTCAAGAGTGAGACGACTACGTTGTTCCTTCGTCACCATCTCCTTCACCACCGCCACCAAGCTCTTCTCCGGAAAACATAGGAGGGTTCCACGAACTACTAGAATGTGCTTCTAAAAGATTTGATCTTCTTCTCCCAATAAAGCAGACAGATTGCTTTGTTTATGATTTTAAGGATTCTGCTAAGCAATCTGTCAGATCCAGTCCCATTGTGAATTATATTTGGGAGGAAGGCCTTAAGTTAATGAAGACCTATTAATCAATCCACGCAGTCGTTCCCCGGCTCAACAAGAAATATAAAGCTCCCAATTCTTTGCTGGCCGGTTTGATAGGTCACCTTCGCCTAGACTTGGTGGTCATGCAGGCTGCCCCGCAACGTTCCAGAAATCCTTCTGCCTGGCAGCTCGGTCTGGACTGTTCCCATGGGGCACAGGATCAAGACTGATTTGCATATGGCTGGGTCCAAACTGGGGTGGCGTAGTAGGCAAAAGACAGATGGATTTAACCCAGATCTTTTGACTGGGGGAGAATGTTTGCATTGTCAGCATTCCGTCCATCATTTGTTTGCTGTAACACTTTTCGCCCTAAGTGGGATGGGTATGCCCAGACGTGGGTCCCTTGCTCACTGTGCCCCTGGATTCAAGCTAGCCTGGCTGAAGAAGGGTGACATACCCTGAAACCGGTCCCAGGATGCTTGTTTCCGGGCCAGGGAGGACCTGGCCGGGCAGTTCGGTCTAGACTGTTACCATAGGGGACAGGGTCAAGACTGATTTGCATATGGCTGGGTCCAAACTGGGGTGGCGTAGTGGGCAAAAGAACGATGGATTTAACCCAGATCTTTTTACTGGGGGAGAATGTTTGCATTGTCAGCATTCCGTCCATCATTTGTTTGCTGAAACAGATTACATAGGCAAGCATTTTGCGGCAATGGCGGCTACTTCCATAAGAACTTCGAATGCACTGGCCATCCTGTGTCGCTATTACCATCAAATGTGGTGGGACCTATCGGCTTTCATAGAGGTCCTTCCAGATGACAAAAAGGAGGAGGCTACATAAATCCTATAAGAGGGTGCAATGGTGTCCTCTGAGATTATAGATCTGGCCATTGTCATTTCTATCACAGCATTCAGACAGATGGGAGGAGCGCCAGTATTAAGCCGGCAGTGCTGGTTAAAAGCTTCTTCATTCTGCCCTGAAGTGTTAGCGAAGATCCTGGATTTGCCCTTTGATTGTGAAAATTTATTTGGGAAACATGTAGATGATGCTCTGCAGGCCATCACAACAGATAAGGACGCTGCATTTCCTGGTGACGTTGCAGCGAAGAAGTTTTCAGTCCTTTCATGGGGGAAGAGGACAGTTTTTTCCATGGCCTTCCTATCATTTCTACATATATCCGCTGTATTCCGTAGAGCGGTCTCGAGCCCAGTATCCTGTTAAACAACAATAGAGGGCCTCCACTACTTCCACATATGCAAGACAGCCGTCGCACAGACGACCCCGGCTGGAAGAAAAGCCTATGATGCTTCTAGAAGCCAGCGACAATTTTCAGGCACTAGTCACTTCACAACCACAAAAACAACCAATGAGCCAGCATGTCTCTGACTTTTACAAACATTGGAAAGCATCTCTTCAGACAAATGGGTGTTAAACATCATACATCATGGTCACACCCTGGAATTTGTTTAAAAGACCCCCAATCAGTCAGTCATGTAAAGCTTTATTCGACGATTAGTCATAAAAGCAGAATCCATTACACAATAAATTACCAATTATGAAAAAATTTGTTAAAAGAAAGATAAAATGTTTTTTCCTCCGGTATAAAAAAACCATAAAAAGAATTAAAACTCGAGACTATACCAATGTGCAAATAGGAGAAAATGTAACAAACCATTTTCAATCATTACGGAGCCGCAATTACATTTACTCTTAAATATATACCAATGTGCAAAAGATAGAAAAGGAAGGTAAACAATGCAATGTTTATAGATTAACATGCCACAATCACCTTTGATCTAATTATCCATGCCCATCCTAAAAATTTGGCTATATCTATAAGCAGCGGTAACGATGTTTCAGTGCAAATTAATCTAAGTGCAACCTCGCATTTACGAGTGCCCAAAAGACGGCAGATAGGGGCCAGACAAATACGCCGTGAGATTACATATGCTGGACACACAAATAACAGATGGGCCAAAGACTCTGTGGGTACATGGCAAAGGGGACAGGACGTATCAAGTATTGACCTCTAACTTGCTGTAAAAGACTTAACCGGCAATGTACCCAGTCTTAGCTGGAACAACAGATTCCTATCAAGAGGCTTTGTGATAGCGTCTCAGTAAACTTCTAGCCTTTGTGATGGTTTAGCCATCAAAAATTGGCCTGTCAAGGTCGATGGGTCACTATTCCTGAAAGTGTTGGCTTCCACCCAACCCCAGTATCTTTCCTTCAAATGAGCTTTTCGAGGGAAACCGGATATTTTCAGGATTCTTTCAAAGCGCGACCATGCTGATATTTCCTAGCGTCGATCTTACGTAATGTAGCCATTTAATTTTCTTAAATTGGTCCGCTCAGCGTATGAAGACAGTTCTGAAGTTGTCCAAATTCTTCGCCAATACAATAAAGGACGTAGTCTGGCACTGTCAACCAATGCCTTACTACCTAAATCACTAAGTAATGGCAACGCTGGTGTGCTTTGGGGAAGATTAGTACGTTTCCGTAGAAAAGTATTTTCTGCTATAGTCCGTTTAGAGAGGTTTTTATGTCCCCATAACTCTGCCCCATAGAGGACTGCACTGATGACTTTCATATTGTAAATAGTCCAGACTGGGCTAAAAGTAAAAGATGTGTTGTACTCGGCTATGAGACTACCAGCAAGCTGGCGATGTTTCAATGCAGCCACATCCAGTTGCTTACCCCATTTCTTATCCCTCTGTATGACGACCCCGAGGTATGTGTATTCTTTTACCTGCTCCAGCGGGCGCTTATTCAGCAGCATCGATCCTATAGGGGATCTGTGAGGATTGAATGTCATGTATTTTGTTTTAGATACCTTTATCTCTAATCTCCGCAGATGGCAAAATTCCTCAAAAAGAGATAGAGCTCGCTGTAGGCCGCTTGGTGATTTTGCAATTAGCAGCGTGTCATCAGCGAACATAAGGATTGAAATCCTTACACCCGCCAATTTAGGAGCATCCGTTGGGGTACCTTCCAGTAATTTTACAACCCCATTGATAAAGATGGAAAACAAAGTAGGGGCCATCACACAACCTTGTCTCACCCCTCTTTCTACTCTAAAAGAGGGAGTAACCTGGCCCTGATTACCCCATCTAATTTTTGCATAAGTATCCTGGTGAAGTCTAGCTATGAGGGACAATAGGTTATGGGGCATCTTCAGGTCTTGCAATTCTCTCCACAACCTATTACGGGAAACGAGATCAAAGGCTGATTTCAGATCTACGAAGGCGGCATACAGGCTGCCTTTTTCCAATATCACCGTTTTCCAATAAAGCAGCGTAAAATGAAAGGTTTGATCAATAGTGCTTGTATATGCCCGGAAACCAGCCTGAAAGGGTGATAAGATATCTTGTTCAGTAATCCAGTCCTGAATTTTATTTACCACCAGGCGTCCCATGAACATCTGGGATGAATCAATTAAACTTATCGGTCTATAGTTCCCAGGTAATGAATTATCACCCTTTTTATATATTGGGATTATCTCAGCTCCTTTCTATGACTCTAGTACCGACAGGCCTTTAGCAATTTCATTCATTAAAACCAGAATATATCGGTTCCAATTGTCTTTGTTGGAAAGGAATATATCAGCTGGAATTCCGTCAGGACCTGACGCTTTACCTCCCGATAAAGTTTACAGAGCAGTCTTGACATCGGCTTCATTAAAAGCCGGGCCATCATAATAGGTATATGAGAGGTCAAGCGTCTCTCTATCATCTACACCACCGGCATATTGGGATTGAATGTGCTTTACCTATTGCCCTTGGCTTACATGGTTTGTCGGCTCTAGGGGACAGCTCTCTGCCCATTTTAGCACATCCCAAAATACTTTTTGATTTTTATTTTCACATGCCCTTCTTAAGTCCTGCCATCTATTTTCGTCCCATCGTTTTTTTGCTAGGACCTGGGCTTTCTTATATTTCTGCCTAGCTAGCCGAATCATGGCCATGTCACCTTCCTTAATCGCTGTCCCCAATGACTTGCGAGCCTCCTTACAATCCCTATTAAACCATTTACATCCCCTTTTAAGATTGGTACCCTTATTTTTAATGGTTTTATAAAAGTAGGAACGAAGATGAGTGAAAACTCAGCATGAAACCCAGCAATCATTTCTGGGGGTGTCGAATTAGCTACAAGATCCTCCAAATCTGCTACTGCCTTATCTACATCTAAGGAAATCCTTTCTAAGTTTTCTGGTTTTACTAGTAGATTTGCCCATTTCAGTCGTCTCATGTTATTTGTTGAGACTAGATCTAAAGTTATCAATTCCCTACTAGATTGGAGTGCGCCTTTTTCGACCACTACCTCAAAAACTGCAGATAATCGGTTGTAGTCGCTTTCCACCTTATTAATTACCTTCATGCCCTTTAGGATGCACCAAAACTGGCAATTAATTAATATATAGTCGATACGACTCTGGCTGTGGCCGTTATTAAAAGTACATGCGCCATCTCTATCAGACTGGGTTCTGCCATTTGTGGCCCTTAGTCCATTCTCCCTACAAAGAGAATTCATCTGGAACACTACATCCGTCCAATTCTTTACCGGATTCAAATCTAGTTTCGGAATTCTCCAAAACTCATCTTCAATGTCATAGAAATTTAAATTGCCATTTAGAAGGGGTTCAAAGGTCATATTAAGATCGCCGGCTACAATTACATCAGTACCCCTAGAATGTTTTTCAAGGAGAATACTCAGAGCTACCAACACCTCATATTTCCTTCCCTTAGTCCCCCTTGCATAGATTTTTATAAACATCCAATTTTTTCGCCGCTCCCCACATCAATCTAATCACTAATATGTCCTTATTACTGGGCTCAAGGACCTGGATCCCAAAGCCAATATCCTGGCGTACCCAAGATATCAAACCTCCAGAGGGTCTGCCCTTTCCTCCAGCAATTGCGGGAGCATAATAATATAGAAACCCTGTGCAATGGATTGAATCCGCTGCCCAGGTTTCCTGAAACAGGCAAACATCGTATTGTCCAACAAATGATTGCCATTCTGGCGACGTAATCTTAGAATTTAGTCCAGCTATATTCCATGATATCACAGATAATCTGATCTTTAGAATTCTAGCTGGACATGAAGAGCTCGCATTATTCAATGGGCTACCCTGGAAACTAGCTAACTCAATAGCTCTCTTTGGTGACAGTATGCTATTAGCAGGGGAGACAATCCAGGATGGAGTACCGTGGACAATAGCTACCTCTTTAACTTCCTTAAAGACCGTCACATTGATATCAATGAAAGGAGAGCTTATAATGCATTCCACCTCGTTAAAATAGTGAGTAGTGTCAGAAAGAGCCCTCTGAGGATGTATAACATTCTGCAACTCAATTAACGGTCAATCACTAGTATCAAGAGATGAAGGTCCATCTAATGTGTGAACACCTACCCCCGTAGGGCAGTCCTGCCCAGCCGCAAAAGGAAAGCATCTAAATTGTATTGAAGAATAATCTGGAGATGATGTACGGAACTCCAAGGCTAGTAAATTTTCAACCAAGGCGTGATCTCTTAATGTTAGTTTTATGGAATCCCAAGGGTTTGTTCTAGAAGAAAGTCTACGAGCTCTAGAAATGTCTTCCCTAATGATAGAACGACAGCCCCTAACATGGCGAATCCAATGGATAGCTTTATTTGTAAGGGAATCTGCACTTTCTTTATTTTTCCCAGCATCATGTTTAGGGACATTAATCATAGCAAAAAATATGGGACCCCCTTGAAATGTACTTAAGGTCAGGGAAAAAGGGGAAATAAATACAATCCTATAATGAAAATTCCCTCGCGACCTCTATTTTTAACAATACAATTTAATTGTAGTAAGGGAAAACAGGCCTAAAACCAGTGATGCAACACACAGATTTTTTTAATTTTTAGTAGTTTAGTTTTTATTATTGAACCTTTTTCTATTTTTCTTAGAACAACTCAATACATTTCCTTTTTTTTGAAATATTTGATAATCACTGTTCATTACAGTGATAATGCATCATATCATACAGAAATCCTAGGGCACACTAATCACAAAAAAAAATTATTTTATCTTCATACAATCTCATCTGCATACATACCAACACATTCCACATTCATACATCTGTCACAATAAAAAAAAAGAAAAAGGAGAAGTTTATCGTATACTGAACATTGGAGACATAAAGCACATAGTAATCTCCTATGATTAGTAAGACAACTGCAAGAGCAGGATGCTAATGTCAATGGTCAGTGGTCGACGCGTTTCGATGGCATAGGTGCCACCTTCATCAGGACCAGAGGTATATTCAATAACGACAAAGCCCAAGGAAAACCTGAAACAACATATACATACAATATAATGAATAAATGGCCCAATCTTCCCTATTAAAATCACAGGAAAGAATGTCTTCACATGTTAGGTGATCACTCAATAAACACAAGATTTTACCAAAAAGAAAGAAATCGAGGAGAGAGAGTCATCATTGAAGGATATTGCTGTTGTAATTCTACTATTTTTAGCTACTTCAACATACCCAGGTAATTACTCTACGTGAAAAGAAGAATATTTTCTGAGACCTTTCTCAGACTAGGAGCAATTGCTCAAAGAGAGGGAAAACAATACGTGAAGTACCACCACCAATGAAATATCCAAACACCAAGTGTGAGACCAATATAGTCATCTTTTGTGCAGTATTTATGTCCAAATGTCGTAGATGGAAAAAGGGCTTACTTGTTTTTTTAAAAAATAATTCCCGTCAAGGATAAGACATCCCGTAATGGATTGTAATGATTTGGAACATCCTTATTGAGAGAATACAAAGGACTGTTGTTAGATTACCCACGACATGAGAGGCCAAGTTTATTAAATAAATGACCAATCAGTTCCATTACCTGTTTTTTAGGAAAAAGGTCTCACTGCCCGTCCTCATGGGTCAACAAATATTTAACAAGATCACAGTCTCGGTAAAGTATTAATGTCCGAATATTTTCAGGGAAGCCAAAGGCCAATAAGGAATCCCCTTTCTTGTGTCACTAAAAATGACAAGCGAATCGAAAATTAACAGTCTACTATTTTTGTACAAGTCATAGCCTCACATAATATTTTCTACGGAGTTAATTTTTTTTAGAGCAGGGAATATCACCAAAATATATAGCGGTTACTTGACAGGTGGTACCTATTTAGAAACGGTACCTGCTCTTTAATAATGGGACCATCAATTACTTAGTACAAATTAAAAAGGACAATAAGTCTAAACATATGTTTAACGGACAAATAGAAATAGATGTGTAGACCTAAAGCAACATTTTTGTTGGACTGTGGTAAAAAGATATCGCTAGACATTAATGGCAAGACTGAAGATGACTGCCGGTATAATCCTATGATTGACATATTTGTAACCAAGGCTGAGCTCGTTCTAATTGATATGATCTAAACATATAAAGGCTGACCTTTTTGTTAAGTTGTGCAGAGGGTCGGCTTCAAGGCAAATTTCCAACAAACCGCTAAGTCTTGGTATCTAAAAACGTCAGAGCATAACGATGAAAACGCTATAGCAAATTCTACAACGAATCATACGTGACGAAAGAAACAGTTCCAATATTAAATACTTCTTCCTAAACTATGTGCACGCTTAGGGGCTTACCTTCTTTTTGAAGTTCCTTTGGCATATAGTGTTTTCAATCGGACAATCGTTCGGGTGAACCAGCAACAACGGAGCGGCAGCACGCATTCGCCTCGTCAAGCTCAACCTAATATATTGGTGCTTAGCCAATAGGACCAACACGTGAAACCAATAGGCGTAGTTTGACTAGCCCAATTATAGACAACAAAAGAGGACTACCTCCTAAGGTTAGTCAGCACCATTTTGGAACGGGTGCCACTTAGCCGACCAATAATGGTAGCCTTTACACGGCCGCTCTTGAAACGAAGGCTCAAAGTATGCAAAACTTTATTGTCCCACATTAACAGAAAATAGACATTTCTCTTTTTTCTCTTTGTCAAATAAATGGTGGTCGATGTAATCACCCCCACATACAATATTCATAGTGTGAAAAAAACTTGCAACCGGATCCGCAGTGCAATTTATATAGCAATTTCAATTAGTGCACAACTACAGACAAAGTAAGCGTCCCGTAAAATATGTTATACGAGATGTAGTAGTAACGTGTTGACTGACCTGACTCAGTCTCACAAAATATGTCTCTCATGGTGAATATAGAGTAATTATGACTTCTATATGAGAGTCGTGTTAAAATATCGAAAGGACTCATGTCAATCACCAAGATCGTTGGTACTGGGATCAATGTAAATAATGAGTGACATGATCTATGATATTTATCATTGCCATGACATAAAGAATGAGGGCTAAATGTAGGTAATCCAGGTATGTCTACAACACCTATAAAAACAGACTAATCAGTTTGGATAGACTTTCAAGATACCCCGGATATACGTGTGACTCACCAAGATTGAGTCACATACCACTGTATATCCAGATTTAAACCTCTCTTGACACTGTTGAAGGTATAAATCCAAAAAGTTTCGTGTTGTTTGCGAATAATTTCCATAGGTGTACCTGCTTTACTCTGAATTTTTTCTAGGATAAGCCATTTAAGATCACTTTCCAAGTGGTCTTTATCAATGCAGTGTTGTACAAGCGGAGCTGTGATCTTCTTATTGCGTATAGCTGATTTATGCTCGCTATATCTAATACGAAATTCTCGTGCAGTTTCTCCAATGTATGCTAGTCCACAAGGGCAGAATAGCATATATACAATGTTGTGACTCCTGCAATTAGTTAAAGATCTCAGTTTCACAGATTTTCCCTCATATTGTATGGAGTCTGTAACCATAGCACTATCACAAGCATGGCAGGAACCACACTTGTGATTGCCCAAGATCAAAGGCAAACCTGATATGGTAAGTTGACGTGCTGTATTGGATTGAATAGGTCTTGTATGTACCAAGAGATCGCGCAAATTGCGATTTCTACGGTACGCTACCAATGGTTGTTCCAACTGAATGTTATCATCACTATTCAAAATTTTCCAATTCTTCATAATGATATTTCTGATCTTGTGGTTCAATGGAGAATGGTTTATAACACAAACCACCTGATCTTTAGATGTACGGGTGGTGCCTGCCAATAATGCTTCTCGATCGTAATATTTAGCCCTTTTGTAGGCATGTCTTATGAGCCTATGTGTGTAGCCTCTAGCCAGAAGTCGTACCCGCAGGGCATCTCCATGTTTATGGAACTCATGCATATCAGTGCAATTGCGCCTGATACGCAGGAATTCACCAAAAGGGATGGCATCTCTCTGACTTGTAGGATGAAAGCTTTGGTAGTGTAGTATTGTGTTCTTTGCAGTAGGTTTCCTGAATAGGCTTACCCCAATGACATTGTTGGATCCCGAGATAAGGATATCCAGGAACTCCACTTGATGTACACTACTTTTAGCAGTGAACTTGAGATTGCAATCACTCGCATTCAGCCAGAGTATGAATTTGTTCAAAGATTCATTTGTTCCTGTCCAGATAAAGAAAATATCATTAATCATTTATACATTTTTGGCTCCTGGTGCAAATCAGTGTCCAACAATGTAGAACCTTGGTACCTTTGTTTGATTAGGGGACCCCTTCACCCAAATTGACAGGACGACTAGCCTTCGGCTGTGGAAACTGTGGTTTTAAGGCATTTGCGTAAGAGAGGCCTTCTACTTCTATGGTAGGTCTATTTTTTTCTCCCATCAACTGACAATTTGGAGTATTATACTCCCTCCGTACACCCTCCGATGGTATATCTGGGGAATTCTCATGTCTAGAGGTCATCTTAGGTAGTTGTGGCTGCTTTATCCTACAATTTAGATTTTCCATAGGACAAGGCATCCTTTGAGTCAAAAAATCAACCTTTACGGTCAGTTCTACCAGTTTAGCACACATAGATGCTACCTCTATTTTTAATTCCCTAACAAGACAGGGCAATCCCTGGAGATCATTGGTATTATCCGGGAAAGATGGAGGAGGGGTATTACATTGCAATAACAGGGAGTTATTTAAACAAACACCCACCCCTTCATGTTCCTGTAAATCAGTAAGGGGTGCAAACCTATTTGTGCAAGTAACCAGAATCTCCTCAGCCAAAGGACTGCTATCCTTACTCCCTCTCATAGCTTGACTCTTGGATGCGGATCCTTCTTTTTGTGGCTCTACGGTATCTCCCCTAATGGTTTTGTGAAACATTGCGGGGATTATAGTCTGCTGACAAGTGGTGGTTTTAAGCAAATGATGTGAGTCAGGAATTGATTCGATACCCGAGGCTTGTATAGATGTATTGCTACCCAAAATGTCCTCGCATTCACTAATCAGCAAATCTATTCTATCCGCAATACAATTATTAACCGTTGCCTTTTACCTTAGAGACTTCTTCACCCTTTTCCCCTTTGTTTCTTTGCCACTATCCCCCCTCCCCCAGTACCGCTATTACTGTCCATTAATTTCCTTTTCCCCATGATCGGCCCTATAAAACAAATAATATTCAGAGTCTCGTATTAGTCTCTGCCTCTATACGAAGTGGAATACAATCTCCTACAAAGGCTTTCCAAGTCAATCAATGAGATATGGCCACACGATGATGCGTCCTTTGCCCAATGATGCAGGAACAAAATGATATCGTAGGTTTCAACCTTTTAGGATGCCGCCACCAATACAGGGCAGCATACAACTCATCCCACTGTTGACCCACTGCTACCAGGCAGAAGAAGGAGATCAAGAGGCCTGGCCCAGCCCAGCCTACTCTGGGAGACGACGGGCTAGGATGGACCCGCCCTTGGCCCGAGCCTCAAGCAGTTAAATAGGCCCCCCTGGGCGGGCTGATGGCAGCATCAGCAGTAGCGCCTCTGGGCGCGGCATCAAGGACTCCTGGGGCTTGTGGTCCCAATGGTTCTGTGCAGCAGGCAAAGCGGCTCCCGCAAAGCGGGAGCCTCGAGCAATTAAATAGGCCCCCCTGGGTGGGCTGATGGCAGCGTCAGCAGTAGCGCCTCCGGGCGCGGCAGCAAGGACTCCTGGGGCTTGTGGTCCCGATGGTTCTGTGCAGCAGGCGAAGCAGCTCCCAATCAGCTCCCTCCCAAGAAAACACATCAATATCTCAATCTCTTAAAACAAGCGATGTGTTCGCTTCTCTCAAAAGGAGCAATAGAGGAGGTTCCCTTGCAGAAGTGTGGCAAGTGTTTCTATTCAGACTAATTCCCCATCAAGAAAAAGTCAGGGAAATAGAGGCAGGTTATGGATAGCAGGTGGCTGAACAAATCTATAGAGAAACACCCCTTCAGAATACTGTCTCTGCAAGAAATGATACTGTTGATAAAGGGGATTTCATGACCTCTCTTTAGCTCTTAGGCACTTTCTTTCACATTCCCATTCATGTGAAACATTGGCAGGTCCTGAGGTTCTTGTTGGCAATGTGCCACTACCAGTTCAAGGTTCTCCCTTTTGTCCTTCAGTCGGGTCAGAGTCTTCACGAAATGCATGGGTCCTGTAGCGGCTTTCTTAAGAAGAAACAGGCACCAGGGATTCCCTTACCTGGATGACTGGTTGGTCAAGGGTCCCACATTCTACTCAGCAAAAAGATCTACCTTGGCTTGTCAGCAACTGTTCAGGTCTCTGGGTCTAAAACTTAACACAGAAAAAACATCTCTGATAGCATTCCAATTGTTGGTTTTCCTGAGAGCCATTCTGGAGACAACAGTTGCCTAAGCTTACCTGACTGCTGAGAGAGTTCAGCGAATAACCTAATCAGCTGCTTCCAAGTCCACGTCAATGAGAACATTCAAGTCTGTGTTGGGAATGCTATCTTCGTGGATTTCATACATTCAAATTGTCGTCTGCACATGTGACCGCTGCAGGAACAATTGGACACACAATGGGTACAAATTCATGGTACGTTTGACGTCATGATCGCCATCAGCCCCACGATGAAGCACACAATGTCATGGCGAGGAAAGGAGGAAAAGATCTCTCCAAGCTTCTCTTTCGTAGCGACACAACCATGCTTCGTAATGACCACAGACGCTTCCTTGGAAAGTTGGGGAGCTCACCTTCAGGAGCTGGAGATTCATGGAAACTGGTACGTTCCAGAAGCACAAATGCACATCAGTCTCCAGAAAAGAAAGGCAGTGCTCCTGGGCCTGCAATTGTTTCTACCCAGAATTCACAATTCCTCCGTCATTGTCAGAATGGACAATACCACCACCATGTTCTACCTCGCCAAGCAAGGGGGGAACAAGGTCATAACTACTCTCCTCTAAAGCCCAGCAGATATGGAAATGGTTGCTTACTCACAACATTTCTTTGCAAGTGGAACATGTCCCAGGGGTAGACAACGAATGGGCAGACTCTCCAAGCAGAGCAACAAGTCAGTGCCATAAATGGGGAACTGGATCCAACACAGTTGTCTCAGGTCTTCAAACAATGGGGTACCCCAAATCTGGATCGCTTTACAACTCTCCTAAACAAGAAGTGCAAAATGCACTCAAGCAGGTTCCCTGAGAGAGGGTCTTGGGGAAATGGTCTTGAATTATAATGGACATGAATGTGTCTGTGCGTTTCCATCTTTTCCGGTCATTCCCAAGGTGATTCGCAAGATGAAGCAGATCCGTGCCGTCTCATTATTGTAGCCTCGGCATGGTGAGACAATATTGGTTCACAGAGCTTCATCGCCTATCTGTGTGTCCGTGCATAAAATTTCAACTGCTGTAAAATCTCATTTCCTTGAAAAACAGTCAGACATTACATCCCCCAAATAAAATCTCTCAAATTATCAGCATGGTACCTCACAACAGTAGGTTTGGATCTTTGAGTATCCCTGTTGAATGCAGTTTTATTCCCAATCAGTCACACTCTTATTACCACAAATAAATCATACATGACAAAATGGAAAAGATTCTGCTATTGATGTATCAAAAGGATCGGCATCCTTTTTGCGCTTCTCCAGAACAAATGTCATATCTAATTCATCTAGCAAAGTCAGGCCTGGCGCACTCTTCAATAAAGGTACATTTGACAGCAATTTTGAGATTCTGGAGAAAAACAGGTGACATTTCTTTGTGGGCAACTAGACTTGTTAAAGAATTCATGAAAGGCTTATTCAGAGTCTTCCCACCAGTAAAACCTCCTTCAATATCCTGAAAGCTGACCATGGCCCCTTCACAACCCATGAAAGACCCATTTGAACCGATCCATAAAGGGGATATAAAATATGTTTCCTGGAAAACAGCCCTTCTCTTGGCCCTTATCTGCCAGAAGGGTCAGCGAAATTCAGACTTCTATATTCACAGAACCTTTTTTACAGTTCAAAGAGGTTAGAGTGGTATTAAGAAACAATACCAAGTTAATTCCGAAGGTCCCAACTTCTTTTCACTTGAATGAACTAATAGTTTTATCAACATATGTTAAAAAATCTTCCTCGGCAGCAGAGAGGGCTCTCTATTCTCTTGATGTCAAACGTTGTTTAACATTTTATATACACAGAACAAAGGCTTTCAGGAAATCTGAGCAGCTCTTCATCGCTTCAGCTCCACCCAGGAAGGGTTACACACTTTAAAGGAGCAGTGTTGCCCGTTGGGTGTCGGCTGCAATTGCTTTTTGCCACAACAAAGCAGGAAGATCACTGTTGGTGAAAATCTCTGCACATTCCACTAGAAAAATAGCTACATCCATGGCTTTGTTTGCAGGAGGATCGCTTCCAGTCATTTGCAGAGCGGCAACATGGCAGAATGTGCATACATTCACCAAGCACTATTGTTTGGACTCAGCATGGAGGACATATGCCACTGTTTTACAGCGCCTTGTCAGTAAGGTACAGGCTATTTTGTTTTTCCATTGCAGCCTAATTTGTGATGCTGTGTTATTATTGCTTATGTCTCAGTTTGTCTGACATTTCTATATTCAGTGGTTTATGTTTTTTCGTTTTCTTCCTTTTAGAGAGGTGTCTCCTAACCCACCACCATTTAATCTTTCTTTACTGCTAGCTAAACTGATTCAAGCATGTGAATCTAAGAAAGATTCAATACTGGAGAAAACACAAGTTACTTACCTGTACACTGTGGTTCTCCAGTATTAATATCTTTCATAGATTCACATGTGACCCAGCCACCTCCCCATTTGGCACACCACTTCTTTACCTCATTAATGTATCTTATTCATTTTACACTCATGCTCGAAATATGATGTATTTTGGCTCTGCAGGGGAAGAGTAGATCAGGGTCTTGTCTCTGATTGGCTGACGTTTGGTTCTATTAAAACAATGTGAATTGGTTAACTATGGCAGTTGCTTTTTTATGGCTTGTAATGTACTTTCTTGGTACTGCTTGTTTTACTGTGGGACTCGTACCATGATGACGGGAAAGATTAAAGCATGTGAATCTATGAAAGATTTCAATTCTGGAGAACGACAGTGTACAGGTAAGTAACTTGTTTTTTATGAGGCTGAACACATTACATCATTTTATTGTAAGTCTTTGAATGTAGAGAACTGAATAAATCACTTACACCTATGTACGCACTTCAAATAACCTGTCTTTTCTTTGTTGGGTTAAAAACAATATGGGTAGACCATAAGGCTCATGATCACCGTTGATTGAATGCATTACTGTGGCTTGTCATGTTAATATTGGAGAATATTGCAAGTTTATTTTTCGAGCTTTATAAATCTAAACAGTGTTGTTTTGACATAACCACTAACAAACTGTTTGTTTTGTTGCATGGTCTGCTTTGCTGTGGAATTCACAACAGAGAGTAAGTAATTTTTGGTAGTGTTTCCTTCAACTTCTTCACAATTTTTTTTTTTTTTTAAAGTAAACTTATAGCTTCTATGCCATGTTTTCTTATCAGTACATCAGCCAGTAATATATAATTGGTAAAGCACAGCTTGTCGCAGGTCAAAATAAAGCCATATTAACGTTGACTGCAGCACTACCTTGAAAATAGAAAGTGCAGCTTTTTGTTCTCTTGTATATGTTATCTATTCATTGTGAACTAGACTGCAGTGTTAACAGCCATAGGCCATGACTCCTCCCATCCAAACAAATTGAATGACCCCAGTGGATGGAACATTCGCTCTGCTTTTTTGGTAAGTCATCTCAGTAAGTTAAACTGCTGATTTGAAGACCTCATAGGACCTGCAAGTCACTAGCTAAGAACTCTTTTCACCCTAGATTCAGTTTACATATTGATTTACATTCTGCTGTTGAAGTCCTTATAGTTTCTTGTGCAATACTTATAACCCACTCTTGGTTTTTTAAAATAAAAGATTGATAGCACATCATCCTAGGCTTCTGGGACGAGTTTCCGACTTGTGCTCTATGGGATGGCAGCAAAAGACTTTTGAGGATCATAGAGAGTATGAGGCAGAGCTACAGACAACCTGGAGCTCAGTTACTTTACATAATCCTTGAAAAAACCAGGCCTGCTCACCACTAAGGAACAAAACGTTTTGGCTGTTCAAAAGCTTGGGATAATGTGTATTACATGTAAAGGAAAACACAAGGAAAAAACAAAAGACGTATGAATGTTAAAATGCCAATCTTAAATTTCAAAAGCTAAATGTGTTTTATGTGTATTTGCACGACTAAATATGATAATGACTTCTTAATATGAGATTGTAGATCAGCATAGAAGCTGAATCTAGGGTCAAAATCATTCCTATCCACTGACAGTGAATGCACTTTTTCACCACCCCATTCTTTTGCGATATCTCCAATTCTAGGCTCGTTTTTGGGAGAAAACAGCACTTTGTACATTTTCTTTTTGTTTTTTAGTTGCTGGTCCAACTGGGATCTGTAACTAAAAGGAGAAAAAAAGCACCTGCATCATTTTGTAGGCATGCACGTATAGATCAACATAGTAAGCTTGATTAGGCCTATATAAAACATTTTAGTTGAGCTGCACAACGTGGTGAATGCTGTGCAGCATGGTTAACGAGTGGCAAAGCCAGTCGGTCCCAAAGACAAAACTTATTGGTTTTGCCAGTACATGTTTCCATAAGGAACTGATGCACAGGGTTACTTTGATTGTCCAAGTGAGCAAGCTAGAAATCTGGTATCCTAGTTCCACTTACTTGGATCATATGATTAAATCTCGCTTGAGCTCATTGGTTAACATTTTTGCAAGGCCAACTCAACCCAAAGATAGATGCTATGGCGTTACAATAAAATAAGGTCATTGACTTGGGCAATTGAAATATTCTGATATTGCTTCTAGATGCCTGGGTTTTCAAGCATTATATAATAAACGTTAATTTGATGATTGTTAGTTTATGTTTGTGTTTATGAAGTGCTGGCCAGTGAGCATTCTCAGAATGAAGGCATTACCTGGTAGTCTTACGCGGTTTTTTACTGCTCTGAGTTTGTGAATTTTTAATGTTTCATCTGTGAATCAGAATGTAACTAGGGATTTGCTGCTACTTCTGAGCTTATCTCATAACTCTCATTATTATGTTTCAGCAAAATGTCTGCCAACCAATGTTGCTTACAAGCACATTTGGCAAAAGCGTGTTTTTTTATTTTTTATTATTAAAACAAAAGCATCAGATGATATATTCTAAACCACCGCTGCTTTCAGCAAGAATGTTCTAATAGTACTTACGGATGTCACAAAGGGCATTAACATCAAGATAATTTGCACTTTACACTACGAGTACCTGCGCTCGCCTCGAGAGCTATAACCCCCTTTAAAATGTTAATTCTGTGGTTCAGTTTTCGAGTAACGTTTTAAGCATTTAAAACGATCATACTTTTCAGATTCCTCCAGCAATTAATCTTTTTTCTTTAATTAGACCCTGAAATGTTCATTATGCATCTAATTTTCCTGCAGGTTTTTAGCATGTTTCTGGAAACGCTGGTTGACTTTGTAATAATCCACAAAGAAGACTTGCAAGATTGGCTATTCATTCTTCTAACACAGCTGCTGAAGAAAATGGGTGCGGACTTACTTGGATCTGTGCAAGCAAAGGTGCAAAGGGCTTTGGATGTGACCAGGTAAGAAAACCTAAAATAGCTTGTATTTCGCAGTTAACAAATGGACGGGATATAGCACCTCACCCTCAAGCCCAATATCCTCTGATTCACTTTGGCACAGCAGAATTTAAATAGTTATTACTGTTTGTGTTCTGGATTCCTTTCTGTGCATGTCTCCGCTGGTGGGACGATCTCAAACAATTTTGGAACTTCTCTCTGGATTATTTTTTGCAAATGTCGACACACACCTGACTGCACGCATCTTACAGATCTTTCAGAATTAAAGGGCTCAAACAATTATAATTTCTAATTTCAATACTTTGGTGAGAGCAACAAGGTCTATTGGAACTATGCAACTTTTTTCTTATTTCCCTTGCCTCTCCGGACTGTAAATAGAAAGGATAGTTATATTTCATTAGGAACATCCACAGCAGTGGTGATGGTATGGAGGAGGGTGCAGCTTTACAAGCAGAGAGGAGTTGTTGCCGCTTACGGCAGCTGTCGTATCTGTAACACTGACATTAGTTAGCGGAGTGAAAAGCGGATGTGTTAGTTTAACTTGTCTTACTGAATTGCCGTATTTTTTGTTATTAAAACTTGACTAATTACCTTCCTAATAAATGACTGTGGGGGTTAGTTTATTAAACTACTAATGGTACAAAGAGAGGAGTGAGTAGTCCTGTTAGAAATCATAAAATGACATGTCATTCCTGTAAAGTTGAAAGACTGTGTATGTCAACATTATATGTGAATTGGGTAGTATTTCAAGGGGCAGTTTGAAACAAATGCAAAATGTTGGAAATTTAGCCTATTTCCTTTCAAGTTGATAAGACTCGAACATTCTTACTCGTCCATACATCTAATTCAAAAACACAATATGAATTGCAGTAAAAGGTTTGTTTTGTACAGCGGTGGTTCTTTCTAAAACCTGATGCAAACCAACTTAAATAAAATTAGTTTTGACTGTAAGGCTTTCATCTGTTGGTATCCTGTTCTTTGGTGCAACTATTCTTACTATAACATATCTTCTCTTAAAAGACCTGAAATAATCAATCCACAGCAAGCATTTATTAACGAGCTAGAAAATGTCAGCTATCCAGAGCCTCTTCACAAATATAACATTTTGCCATAAAGTCACAAATAGTTAGAGATTCGCCAAAGAGAACACTTGGGCATGGATTTCAAGCCTTCCTGGGTTTGATGTCACTTTGAGAAATTGCAAGATGTTTCATGGGTGAGTATAACAAATGTATGTCTTTCTCACTGAACTAAGCAATCACAAGGAGATGATGGATGGAGCGCTGAAACTTTTTAGACAATCGCCTCCAGTCACAGATCTGGGTTGACTCCATCATTCGTTAGCTCACTTCACCACCCCAGTTCAGACCCAGCCATATGCAAATCAGTCTTGACCCTCCCAACTGCCAAGCCAGGTCTGCCCTGGACCGGAAACAAGCATCCTGGGAATGGTTTCGGGGTAACACCTCATCAGCCAGGCTAGCTTGAATCCACTGGCAAAGTGAGCAAGAGACCCACGTCTGGGCACACCCTGCCAACTTAGGGCGAAGTAAGCAAACACAAGGAGAGGATGGACGGAGCGCTGAAACTTTTCATAAGTTACAGGGTCAAGACTGATTTGCATATAGCTGGGGCTGAACTGGGATGGCGAAGTGAGTTAAAGAACGATGATGGATTCAACCCAGATCTATGACTGCGTATGAGTGTCTGAAAAGTTTCAGCGCTCCGTCCATCATCTCCTTGTGTTTACTTTGCTTCACTGAACTGCCAAAAATACAGTCAGTGTACCTATGGTTTGGGAGCAGAGGACTGATTTGGAGCCCATATAGCCTTTGCAAGTAAGAACAATATTTGGAAAGAAGTGTACGACCAATGGGTAGTCACTGAAGACGTTTTCGAAGTCTGGATGACATTGCTTCCTGAGATCTGAATGTGGTAGACATGTTTGGTTCATATCCAAATCCTTTCGACAAAGTATGAGCACTCAAAGTTAAACTACAAGGAGCTGATTTACAAAAGCCAAAGTCAAAATCAGCTTTATTTGGTGCAAGTAAAAGAGAACACCATAAAAGCATACTAATACGCACATATACTAACAACATTCCTACATAACAGCATGATTAGGTAAAAAATTTTTTTTTAACAATTTATAAAACTTCAAGCCAAGCAATGACGAGATTAAGACCAATTTCCGATACAAATAAATACAAATATGCCTATTGTACGAAGTACTGTTAAAAATTACCCTTGATAGTCTTAGTTGGATCAGGTTTTACTCATTGAGCTGTTCCCGTAGCATATTAACCAGTTATAAAGTGCTAATTCATTGAGGTGCAAAGGCTACATGAGATACAAGCTGCCACAAGTGATGCGATAAAGTGCTGGTACATTATAAGTGCATAGCAGTACATAAAGTGCACAATGCCACATCATAATAAGAGTTTAAAAAGTATATACTAAAAGCAATCGTCCTGATTTTCATAGAACAATGCATCCAGGTGCGCGTAGTCCTTTCTTTTCTTAATTGATAATTGTATAAATCGAGTTACAGTTTCGATAACTTTCACGTTTTCCAAGCTACACACAAAATTAAACGCTTATTTATAGTTATAAAGCATGTTTGTTAAAAAGAGGGGTTTTAAAACTGATTTCCGGATATCCCTATAAAAACTACAAAAAAGGATAAAATGCAACGTAGATTGAGGGGGTTTGCCATCGCACGGACAGGCTGGTAATTTATAGCACCACTTTTCCGTTACAAAAGCATTTAGGAGTGCCGGAAGTAGTACTAAGAGAATACTCCTTTCTGATGGATACATCTGCCAGTGGATTCCTCACCTTGTGAATATCCCCTGCGCCAGCATTCCACGGAACTTTTCTTCCCCAGCATTCCACGTCGACGTGGGCGACGTCACAAAACATCGGCTCCGCACGCGACCCCATACGACGTCATCGGAGCCATAAGAAGCCCACGTCGGCGTGGTGACGTCAGTTCCCTTTTTTCCGCGCCGTCGACGCGCAACGGTTTTTTCCCAGTGCTCTCTAGATACTTTGTAATCTAGTGGTGTATTCTTGTTAAAATTGGTATGTCTTCGACGAGGAAGTCGGGCTTTAAGCCCTGTAGGGAGTGCGGAGGCCTGATGTCCATGACGGATCCGCATCAGAACTGTCTATGGTGTCTCTCCTCTGATCATGACGTGGATGAGTGCGGGTGCTGTAGGAGCATGAATCCTAAAGCGCTGAAGGAGAGGAAGACCAAACTCTTCATGAAGAAGATCGGTGAGGAGAAGAGAGGGAGGAAAAAAGAGAAGTCCAGGCGAGAGTCTTCGACTTCGAGGTCGTCGAAGTCGAAGAAGCACCATAAGAAGAGGAAGCATTCTTCTCGGCGTCGGTCCTCGAAGTCTAAGAGGTCGAGGTCGGCTTCGCCTCGTCGACGTCAGAGCAAGGTCTTGTCTCCTTCGCCTTCTCCTGATAAGTCTTCGAAGTCTCCCTCTCCGAAGCGGACTCCAGCTCGTTCCCCGACGCCGTCGCCGGCGCCGTCCAAGGCTTCGACTCCGGGTCGGGTGGATTCTGATGTGGAGCAGGAGCAGGAAGAGTCTGTTCCGGTGCCTGGTGACTCCGCGGCTCCGGTGGAGGATTCTGAGGAGCCGACGCCGGTGACTCCACAGGAGGATACAGGGGCAGTTCCTTATCCCCAATTCCCGGCTCCAGGTACGGATCCTTCGGGATTTCTGAATGCCATGTATGGCATTTTTCAGAGAGCATCCTTCCCATCCGGAGCACCAGCAGGTCCCGTGGGTCCGATGGCGTTTTCTCTGGGAGTGCCGCAGCAATACGCTCAGGCTCCTTTTCTGCCCTTTATGCCGATGGCGCCTTCTTGGCAGTTTCCGGCGCCAGTTGGGAATCCGGCTCGACCTCGGATGGATGGTCAATCTTCGGAGCCTTCTTTGACGCCGAGGCCGACTCCATCGACGCCGCATCCGGCGCCGCCGACTCCACCTGTAGCGCCTCCGACGCCGATGCCTTTGGCTCCACCGACGCCGCGTACGACGTCGACGACGCCGGCTCCCCGGAGTCGATCGAGACGGGAGGCCCAAAGGGTTTTGGAGGAGGAAAGATTTCGGGCTGAGGTGGAAGAAGGTGAAGTCGACTCTTCTTCGGATGAGTTTGGAGGTATAGAGGTGGCAAGTGGTTTGGATACCACCCCGGAGTGGGAGCATGCTTCTGGGAGGTCTTCACCACCACAGGAATTGGCGCCCTACCATGTTGTGATCAAGAAGGCCGCGGAGTTGTTGGATCTGCAGCTGCCCTCTGTGGAATACAAGTCTAATCTGCTCACGGAGGTGTTGCACTCCCCGACGTCGGCTTCGGAGCCTTTGCTTCCTTTCAATGAGGCTCTCTTGGAACCAGTGTTGGAGGTGTGGAAGAAGCCTCTGTCAGCTCCAGCAGTTTGCAGGCAGGTGGCAAGGAGATACAGGGTTGCGCCAGGAGACCCGGATTTTTTATCCACGCATCCTTCTCCGGAGAGCCTAGTGGTGCAGGCTTCATGTTCTAAACATGCTTCGGGTGCTTTCCCCCAATCTCCTGCTGATAGGGAGTCGAAGAAAGTTGATCAGGCGGCCAAAAAGTCTTTCTCCTCAGGAAGTATGGCGTTGAAGTCATCAAATGCTACGTGCTTGCTGGGGCGTTATGTTCATGCCCTGATGGACTCTATAAAAACTTTGGCCCCTAAGTTACCTGAGGGGGATAAGTCGTCCTTCATGGAGGTTGTGGCGGACACTCAGGCAGCTGCCAGGCAGGTGATCCAGTCTGGGCTGGATACGGCGGACTCTGTGGCGAGGATTATGGGTTCGTCCATTGCCGCAAGGAGACAAGCTTGGCTCCGTTCCTCAGGGTTTTCTGCGGATGTCCAGGCCACGCTGGTGGATCTGCCCTTTGATGGACAAAAGTTGTTTGGGGAGAAGGCAGATTCTGCCCTTCAACGTTTTAAGGACAGTAGGTTAACGGCGAAGTCCTTGGGTCTGCAGGTTCCTGTGAGAGGTTCGACTTTCCGTAAGGCTAGAGGATTCGGAAGGTCATCCTTTCGCTCCTTCCGACAGCCACAGCAACAGCAGCAACAGCAGCAGAATCCCCTTTATCGCTCCTATAGAGGGAAGCAAAGGGGTCGGAGAGGTTCTGGTCGCAACCCCTCTTCTTCCTCCTCCTCCTCTGCTCCAAATGAGGCTTCAGGGAAGCAGCCCTAGATCCCCCATCCCGGATCATGTAAGACCTGTGGGGGGTCGGGTGTCCTACTTTCTACGGGGTTGGAAATCTGTTACAACCGACCTTTGGGTTTTGAACCTCGTAGAGACTGGGTACGCCCTTCCCTTTCGGGAGTTTCCTCCCCCTTACCCTCCTTGCCAAGGTTATTGCTCGGAGGACCACCTGCTTCTCCTGCAGAAAGAAGTTCAAGCTTTGTTTCAGAAGGGTGCAATAGAGGTGGTTCCGGAGCAGGAAAGGGGTCAGGGATGCTACTCCCGGTATTTCCTGATCCCCAAGAAGGACGGCAGATTGCGTCCGATTCTGGACCTCAGAATCTTGAATTTTTACCTGAAACAGGAGAAGTTCAAGATGCTGACCCTTGCGCAGGTTCTTCAAGCGTTGCAGCAAGGAGACTGGATGGTGTCGCTCGACTTGCAGGACGCGTACTTCCATGTCCCAATCCTGAAGTCGCACAGGAAGTATCTCCGTTTTACGGTTGGGTCGCAACATTATCAGTTTGCGGTCCTCCCGTTTGGTCTTACTACTGCACCTCGGGTCTTCACAAAGGTGATGGCAGTGGTGGCTGCTCATCTCAGGAGGTCGGGGATTCCGGTTTTTCCCTACCTGGACGACTGGCTTCTGAAGGCAGAGTCCCCAGAGATGGTGCAGCGTCATCTGCAGGTGACAGCTCAGCTGTTGTTCGACTTGGGTTTTTCGATCAATGTGCCCAAGTCTCACCTGGTGCCCTCTCAACGCAACCTGTTTATAGGGGCAGTACTGGACACTACTGTGTGTCGGGCATTTCCTCCTCCTCAAAGGATTCTCGACATTCAGGAGATGGTCCCTTTATTCCACAGTGGAGCGGTTGTTCCAGTTCTGAAGGTCCTTCGCCTGCTCGGTCTGTTCGCTTCCTGCATTCTGTTGGTCAACCATGCACGCTGGCACATGAGGGCGCTCCAGTGGTGCCTCCGCAAGCAGTGGTATCAGCACAACGGGGATCTCGGGGAGTCGATCAAGATCTCCGGAGAAGCTGCGGCGGATCTGTCTTGGTGGAGCGTGGAGGGCAATCTGTCCCAAGGAAAGCCCTTCCATCTACCTCCATCGGTGGCCACAGTGATAACGGATGCCTCCACCCTAGGGTGGGGGGCTCATCTGGGGGATCTGGAGATCAAGGGTCTTTGGTCTCCAGAGGAAAGGTTGTTTCATATCAACCTTCTGGAGTTGCGGGCGATTCGTTTGGCTCTCAAGGCCTTTCTCCCTTCCCTTCGCGGTCAGTCAGTTCAAGTCCTGACGGACAACACGACCGCGATGTGGTATATAAACAAACAGGGAGGAGTAGGGTCTCTTTGTCTCTGCAGAGAGGCCCTGCGGCTGTGGTCCTGGGCTCAGGACCATCAGATTTGTCTGATGGCAAATCATCTGGCCGGGGTGCTGAACGTGCGTGCGGACAGTCTCAGTCGGCAGTTCTCCGCCGACCACGAGTGGAGGCTCCATCCGGAGGTAGTTCGTCACGTCTTTCGGACGTGGGGAACTCCTCGGGTGGACCTGTTTGCCACCCGAGAGAACGCGCACTGCCCGTCATTCTGCAGTCTCCAGTATCCGATGCAGGGGGCGTTGGGGGACGCGTTCCAGTTGAGTTGGGGTTCACGACTCCTTTACGCGTTTCCTCCCGTACCCTTGATTCCTCGGGTTCTGAGGAAGATTCGCCAAGACCGGGCCCAAGTCATTTTGGTCGCCCCGGACTGGCCAAGAAGGGTGTGGTATACAGATCTTCTCCACCTCTCCTCGTGCCCTCCGCTCCGTCTCCCTCTGAGGGCAGACCTCCTCTCGCAGTCGGAGGGGCAGGTTCTACACCCCCACCTCCAGAGCTTACACCTTCATGCCTGGAGATTGAACGGGGCAACCTGAGTTCATTCTCTCTCCCACCTGATGTGGTGGACGTTATTTTATCGGCCAGGCGACACTCCACCAAGTCCGTATATTCCTACAGGTGGTTTAAGTTTGTAAAGTGGTGTGGAGAGAGGTCCGTTGACCCTTTAAAGGCTCATCTTTCTGATGTGCTACAGTTTGCTCTTTCCTTGGCTCAGCAGGGCTGTGCTGTGGCCACGGTCAAGGGCTACCTTTCGGCCTTATCGGCTTTTCTGTGCCTTCCAGATCAACCTTCGTTGTTTAAATCTCCGGTTGTTCTGAGGTTCATCAAGGGCCTTACAAACATGTTTCCTCCTACTCCATTTGTAATGCCTCAGTGGGACCTTAATCTTGTCTTAACCTTTTTAATGGGGTCCCCGTTTGAGCCTCTTCATAATTGTCCTTTGAGGCTGTTGTCCTTTAAGGTGGTGTTTCTTGTAGCCATAACCTCGGCAAGGAGGGTGAGTGAGCTTCAGGCTCTTAGTTCCAAACCTCCTTTTCTTACCTTACATGCTGAAAGGATGGTTCTCAGGACCAGGGCTGCTTTCCTGCCAAAAGTTGTTACTCCTTTCCATTTGGGGCAGTCTATTACCCTCCCTGTTTTTTATCCACCCCCTCATCCTTCCAAGGAAGAAGAAAGACTCCATCGCCTTGACCCGAAGAGGGCTATGAGTTTTTATTTGGATAGGACCAAGGACTTTCGTATGGATGACCAGCTGTTTATTGGCTACGTTGGTCGTTCTAAAGGTAGAGCGGTGCACAAGCGCACGCTGTCGAGATGGATTATACTGACCATCAAGATCTGCTACGCCCTGGCTGGTAAGACTCCTCCTGAGGGTATTCGTGCTCACTCTACTAGAGCTAAGTCTTCAACATCTGCTCTGGCCCGGGGTGTTCCTGTGGCAGATATTTGTAAAGCAGCGACTTGGGCCTCCCTCCATACTTTCGCAAAGCATTATTGCTTGGACTCTGAGATGAGGAGGGAGGGCCACTTCGCGCGCTCTGTCTTGCAAGACTTTCTGGTATAGAAAGGTGGACACCCTCCTCCGGGAGTGGGGACTGCTGTGGGAATCTATTCACAAGGTGAGGAATCCACTGGCAGATGTATCCATCAGAAGAACAAGTTACTTACCTTCGGTAACGCTTTTTCTGGTGGATACAGTATCTGCCTGTGGATTCCTCACCAACCCACCCGCCTCCCCGTTGTCCACCTTTTTGTATACCGTGAATTAGGTCTTGTTTGAAATGCTTATATTTTCTTTTGTACATTTGTAGGAAATGCTTGTTTGATTAGCATTCCCTTGTTTTGTATGCTATGTATATGTATTGGTTTTCTATATACTGTGTATACTTGGGTTTGTCGTTGGTTCACCTGTTCGCCTCGAAGGCACGGAAAAAATGGGTGGAACTGACGTCACCACGCCGACGTGGGCTTCTTATGGCTCCGATGACGTCGTATGGGGTCGCGTGCGGAGCCGATGTTTTGTGACGTCGCCCACGTCGACGTGGAATGCTGGGGAAGAAAAGTTCCGTGGAATGCTGGCGCAGGGGATATTCACAAGGTGAGGAATCCACAGGCAGATACTGTATCCACCAGAAAAAGCGTTACCGAAGGTAAGTAACTTGTTCTTTACATACTCTTCCACGCATATATGAATCTGCCTCGAAACATCCGACTTCCTATAAGTGCAAAAATTGTACAGTCCTTTTTATTTACACTAAATATGGTGGAATATTCACATTTTAGTTTAGATAGCATGTGAGAGACTACGTAAGAATACTGCATAAGTACTCATTTACGTACTCTCACATACCTTTGTGAATTGACTTGACAAGTGTCGTGCGTGAGCTAGCACTAGTTTGTAAATTCAGAGATTGTTGGAAATGTAATCGTACATGGAAATATTGCAAAGTAGTCACTTGAATTGCATCGGTGGACACTTTGTGCCCCTGAAACCAGGGAGTTCCATCAGTGCAATGTAAACCACCACCAGCAGAAAGAACCGTGAAGGATAAAATGCCCCCTCAACGACCCCCCCCCCCCCTCCCTCCCCCCCCCCCCCCCCCCCCCCCCCACCCACCCAATCTGCTTTAGATCTTGACCTGATTTTCCTCGGAGCCACACTCTAGAGAGGCTTGTCGTTTTGCGCGAGGCCAAGATTAAACTTTTTTTACATTTATTTTTGTTATTAATTTTGCACTTATAAACAGCATAATTTACATATGCAAGTTATTATGACAACTGAATACATAATTCTATTAATTTAACTGTGCAATCCTAACGTAATATCATGTATTTCAATAAACTGTTGTTTAAATGAGTTTCAGCTGCCGCATTAGTTGTATTCCGCTCGTATTTCACGTCAGTTTTATTTAAAACATTCCACTCTCTGGTTTTCTGAAATTTTCTCGAACTCAGCGGGTTTAGGGGGACTTCAATATTTTGTTGAAGTTACGTTGGATACCCTCATTTGGGCATCCCCTTAATGAAGAGCAGATATTATATTCCAGGTCTGAAATAAATTACTTATATCGGTCACAAGGTCGAAGAAGTACAGAGCGTAGGTGGATAGGTGGTTTAATGGTGCATGAATTTTAGTTCATAGCTTTTAAGGCAAAACCCTGCTTGCCAGGAAGTGCCACTAGAATTTTGACAACATTGAATTGTACCAGGATCTTCCATGACTACTGGAGGGCTTTGAGAGAAAACATCTGACTTGTGTAGAATTATCGTTCAAAATAAGAAACGCCATTTGCTCACTTATTTGAAAAATTAGTTATTGGATATTAGAGGGGGGGGGTCGTTGCAAATTATATTATGTGTGGAAAGAAATAGAAGTTTTCCAAAAAACAGTTATTGCTGTCTGAGTGTTTTGTTTTAAAAAAACCTTTGTTTATTAGAATCAGTTTGCAGAGGTTGTTGTAGGTCTGCTAATGTAGTCGTGCCTTTCCCCCTACGTGTAATTCAAAGCCGAATATCGTCTGCGTGCTTTGTTTTTCTTTCCACTTAACACTGCAAAGCATACATCTGGATGAGCAATGAGTATACCATGCCGGGTTATCTGCTGGCAGTTATAATGTGCTCAAAGATCTGCAAAAATGGAATGGGACTTAATAAAGATTTATTAAATGCATTTTGCTGAGTTTGAAGGATAATTTTGCCTCGAAGCACTCAAAAGATTGTGCACACGCATTTTTCCTAGCAATCATTCATGGACTGGCCTTTGTATAGCACATATTCTGAAACTGATACAGCCTCATGGCACTTGCGAGACACTGGTGACTTTCCACGAGATTACCATCACAATTGTGACTAATGTGTTATCTTCTGTATTAGTATGTAGCATTTAATTGTAGGAAATGCGGTTGTGAGCACAGTGACAGTCGGCTATAAGTCCTATTTGTGCATATTAGGATTCCATCAGCAATCTGAATGTCTTAACACCACTGCAACCATTCACGGGACATACTTCACTTACTAACCTATAGGAATGTCTGGTAACCTTTCTCAACTGGCTCTCCTTTGCGGTACTTTTGTTGGGTTGAATTGGAGTTGATACGTTGTCTGAAATCGGCTACAAAATAGTTTTTCATCTGACATTTGAACTTAGACACTTTACAAAGTGAAGATACCCTTGAGGTCTGTAAGGGCGTGTAAACTTGTTTATAAATAAATTCAACAATTTTGTTTGTGCTTCATTATGGAATTTTTAATATTCAGTTCCCTAGATAGGTTTCTTAATGTGTTCTCGGAGAAAACCTTTCGGGGTGTTAGGGATGATTTTGCAACCCTTAGAATCCAAGTGACTCGTAGCTTCCTCCAAGACACTGCATTCACCAAGCCTTTCTATAATAGGTTTGTTTGATGTCTCTGCTGCTCAAGTCTCTCGGACTGTTTCTGTCCTGTATGCAGGCGACATTCACCTCTTTATGGTGTTTTAGTGTATCACATCATATTCGCGTTCCACCCTCTTAGTTTTAATTTAAAATTTAAGGCATTCATCCAAAATCTATTATAACCTTCTCAATATTTTGTTTACAATGGGGCCCAATTTTCTTTAAAAAACAAGTCCTTTCAAGACTCTTAACTGCCTCTCAATCACATTTATGTATTTATTTTATTTAAGGGTATTTTGGAGCACAGTTTTCCACTCCAGAGTCTCTTGGTGCTGTAGTAAAGTCAGGTTTTGGTTTGTATTTACTACTGAGTGTTATCTTGCTGTGTGTACCTACCTATCTTCTTGGAAAAAAAATTCTAAGACCTTGAAAAACATTGCTGCCTGCATCAAAGTTGGTCTTCCTGAAGACAAGGAATCCCTTGGCGACTAACTCTCTTGAAAGGTTGTTATCCTGTAAAATAACATTGCCACTACCCCATGGCTGAGCAGCAACATTTCCTGCAGCTGCACTTTTCCCTTCAGATATCTCTGCTCTGGCAGAAAATTGATTCTTACCCTCTCATCCTTCTCTGTCATCCTCTGTGGAGGTTGTTGATTTGTGGTTACCTGACTCGGGCATGAGGTATTATTGGAATCAGCTGCAGGTACCCCGATGGCTGTCCTTTAACAATATCTCAGATATAGCTTTTTTTCTCAAAAATTGTGCTCTATGCAAGGCCTCCAATTAAAATCAAAAAGAGATGGATGGAAATAATTTATTTAAGAGGAAAGTCTGAATCTGAAATGTTCAGTGCTACCAAAATACGAATTCTGGTATTCATCATAAAATGCAGATTAATTGATCGACTCATTTAGAGTGGTCCAATCTCTAGTAGAAATATAATTTCTAGTAGGCAAGAAACAAAGGTGATGAATTTAATCTAGTTACACAATGCTTGAACACTATTCTGTCTTCTTGCATGACTCTTTTCTATAATTTGACACATTCGACTCAAGTTTGATATATTTTCCAGATTTTAGCCACAGTTATTGACATTCTGAATGATATTCTCCCTGCTTTTTAACGTATTGATAACCTCTTTGCCAACCTCACTTTTGTAGCTGTACTGGTGGAATTCAATGAGCAGAAGAATATAATCCGAAATTCAACTAAGAAGACATTCATTTAAAGAGATACTCTGACCTGTCAAAAACGAGTGATGTACATTTAGTAATGAGATCACCAGCTTTGATCACTAAATTGTTGATCCTGTGATAATGGGCGTCCCAGCAACTGGTGGGTCACAACTGAGTTTGTCATCCCCCTTTTATGCTAGACAGTCAAACCTTTGTCCTCAAATAGTGGTTTGCTAGATTCCCTCCTTACTGTTTAGGTCGAGCCTATCGCAGCGCTCAGCGCTGCCCTAGGAGTGACCTTTAGAAATCGGTGTGTCTTTTTGTTACACTCGTGCTTGTTCTGGGATCCACCTTGCGGGATAGAGCAGCGGCGCGCAGGGGCCGTCTGTTTTCAATTAGTGTGGCCGCGTGCGCTTGTTGACACTCCTCTACTATCGCTCTCACCCTCCCTTGTTTTACTTCCCTTCATTTGCCATGTGCTTAATCTTTCCTTACGGCCATTGCAAAGCACATGATTAACTTTGATGAAGGGGCTACAAACAACATGCACTTACATGATTTTTAGGTTAATTTTGGCAGTATGTTTTCTGTGTGTTTGCATGAGATGCAAGCCAACCCGTGCTCTTCAGAAATTTGCATGGAAAAACTGTTTTCGCTGGTATGTAAAATACGACGTGCATTTTTAGTTTATTTTGTTTGTATTTTAGAACCACTGCGTGTATCTACATTTGAGCACTATAGCGAGTCTATTGGCGTTGTTGAGCCTTTGTATGTGCCTCTGTCCCCGGGCAGCTGAAGACTATTGTTTTAGGTGGGGCCCAACAGCTGACATAACACATCAACCACCGAGCTAGAACACTGAAGCAGTGCAGGGAGCTTGGGGTATGGCTGGTTAGCTGCCCTGTTTTCCATGGTTGTAAATTTCGTAATTGTTTTTGAGGGAATCCCTCCTCTCTTCTCCTGTTAGCTTCTGTTGGTTTTTCTCTTGCCCTCGATAGGTGATTGGTGTTGCGATGTTAAAGGCTTTATCAGCTGCAGCAGTCTGTAGTCCTGAAGGGGAGGTGTGGGGAATAGAGTGTGTGCTTCTAATAAGACTACGTCAAAGGAACGTGTTTTTTCTTTTGATGTTTTTCATATGCTTAATGACCATGACTTGTAAGGTGAGGGTGTGGTCTGGGTTTGTGTTTAGTTGAGGGAGCCTAGTTGGTTTTGAGTGAATTATTCCTGTTTGGTCATAAATTATTGAATCAGCTGTTGGACAATACTGTAAAAGGCTTTGCTCATGTTGCTGCTGACTCGGAGTCCTCTTACATGGCATGATTAGATTCTCGGCCACATCCAGGGTGTATCTTGCTCACAACAGTATCCGACGGCCAATCACTTGCTACCACCCTCTCACACACGCCTAACTCACTGCCACCAACATAACAAGGCACACCAGTGTATACTATGAGTGTATATAGTTTTCTTTATGGCATTGTTCATCTCCATTCATCATTCGCCTGGAACCATCCGAAACTCGGTGAATGTACCCAACTAGTAAGTCTCTGTTCTTATTCTGCTGCATAATGCTACGTTTTTGTAACAACGGATTTGTAGTTGTCCGCCTGTTTCTGCAATTCTTCCTGTGCCTGACTAGTGAAGTCAAGTTCTTGAAGGCTACTTTTAATTTACACTGGTCGTTCACTGGGATTCTTGTTCTAGGGAGTTTTTCTGCAAGACTCTATTCATTTGAGGTTTTCCCCGTTAATTTCTTAACCCACTGCGGTATTTTTGAGCTGTCACAGCTGGTTTATTTGTGAATGAAGTATTTGTTCCACGTGTCCTTGAAAACCGTGCTCTTGGTGGCCTCTTCTCTTTGACATTGTTTTTAGCTTAAATTGATATAGTCTTCCATTTTTGTTTTAATTATTGACTTTTTAATTGCTGTTAGCTGTAGCTGTGTTTCTCGTAGGTCATCCATGAGTCCTCCATAACAATAGTTTTGCGTATTTACTGCTGTCAGTCAAATGCATCTTATAGCACTACTAGGTTGAAACAAGACAACTAATGATTTATTAGTTCCCATAGATTTAGCAAGATGTTTCCAGTCTAGTCTCTCTCACATGTACTGCAAGAGAGCACTGCACAAGCAAAGCTACCCACACAAATCCACACCACATAATACAACTCCACACATTTTCAATCCACATCACATAATTCAACACCAAACCACATAATTCAACACCAACACACATAATTCAATTCAACCCACACAATTATACAGCACACCACATACATCCAATCCTCACCACCAAATTCCATACCATGCCATAAAATACAATAGCACACCACATAATTAAACTTCAATACAAACCACCTCACAGCACAAAATACCATACCACATAATTATGCTCCATAACACACAGTCCCACTCCACATAATTCCAATACACTCAATACCACATAATTACGATCTACATAATTCCACTGCATGCCATGCCACATAATTACACTACACAAATCGACTCCACGACATACAATTCCACACCTAATCATTCCAATGCAACCCACATCCACTCCACTCCAAAACAATACACATGGGTAAAAGACATTGTCGTTTACAACGCCAATAGCTCTAACTCTTTCAAATGCGAGACCAATTGCATTGCAAATTCTTGTTTTTCATTGACATTGCAATATGTTAGTACTTTGTATGATGTGTTGTCACATTAGCCAAAATGCCGAATGGCCTCTCATTGGGATAGAAAGGTCCCTTGGAGGGCTCTTGAGAGAGTGCACCCCTGCCCTGAGTTTCCATTGTAGCGAGGAAGAGGTGCTTACTGGCCTCTAGTGTTTAAAATGGTCTATCGGACCCTGCAAGCAGGTCCTTCGCTACATCCATGTGAAACATGACTGTTGCATGTACATTTATGCAATGCTTGTGTAGCAGGGTGAGCGCATATTGGGTGTGCTGTGTTTGACTGTTGAAGCCCTGGAACCCATTATGGATCTGTGTGGATTTACACCAGATCTAGTTTGCCATGAGCCTGTTAGACAGTAGGTTGGTTTGCAAGACTCCTCAAATGTATTCCTAAGGTCTTTTGGAGTGGACAAAACCTATTGAAGTGGTGGATTGGAGACATAAGGTCCATTTAAAGTATATGGACAGCCCTTGCCCTCTTCCTGATCTGTTCTTCCCCAGAGGTGGTACCCTCCAGGTTGTGAAGTAGCCAAGTGAGGAAGTGTCTTTCTCCATTTCTCTCTCTCTCTCTCTCTCTCTCTCTCTCTCTCTCTCTCTCTCTCTCTCTCTCTCTCTCTCTCTCTCTCTCTCTCTCTCTCTCTCTCTCTCTCTCTCTCTCTCTCTCTCTCTCTCTCTCTCTCTCTCTCTCTCTCTCTCTCTCTCTCTCTCTCTCTCTCTTTCTCTCTTTCTCCTTCTCTCTTTCTCTCTTTCTCTCTCTCTCTCTTTCTCTTTCTCTCTCTCTCTTTCTCTCTCTTTCTCTCTCAATCTCTTTCTCTCTCTCAATCTCTTTCTCTCTCTCTATCTCTCCCTTTAGTTTGAATTTCCTTATCAGGATGCACCCAGTCGTACTTCCTGCTCACGATACAGGAATAACACTGTGGCTTGAGCAGTCTGGGATGAACCGAGCATAGACAGAGGAACCGAAGATGGGCCTGGGGAATCACACTCTCTGCAAACTAAGTAGATATATGGGACAAAAAAAACAAGTCATTGTTCCAAGAAATTCTCCCTGACCTGGTACCTAATCAGCACCTTCCAGGGTGATAGAGAGAGTCTAAACCTTATTTCCCTGAGAGACAGTCCCCTAGCCAGTTTAGCAGACATGACCTAGAGTCTAAGAAATCCTGCTGGAAAGCAAAGGATCTGCCACAAAGGCAGACCTGCCCTTTCTGCTGGCTGTGATAAAGAAGTACTGAAAGCTCCACTGCAGAAGGAAGGTTTCTGAGGTAGACAACAGTTGAGCTGCCTAGAAGAAGAGCTTCCAGAGGAAGGACTAGACAGAGAGCACCTTGGCAGCACGTGCACTACGAGGCAAAAAGGAGATCAGCGCGGCAAGGAATCATAAGGAGCCTCACTCTTTTTTGCAAAGTGCATACCCCTGGGTGCCTCAAACTGGCCCTCAAGTTTTTGTCTGCCTTCTTCCATGGCCTGGGAGAGTTCAGTGTGGTGGTTGGTGTGATCTGAAGCTTTGAAACCCACTGGGCATTTTCTCCATTGCTCTGCAATGCGGTTGGAATCAGCTATGTCCGGTGAGAACTGTTACTGTAGAACCCTGAGAGCCCAATTGACTTTGTGATCTGAAAGAAACACGTTAGTTAGATTCCTCACCTTAGAATATCCCCAGGCGTCAGACTGGATCCGGAAGATTTTTCGTCAGCAATACCCCTTGCGCGTCACTAGGCGTCGTCTGCGGCTCCGCGTCCATCGTCGGCGTCGTGCGCCGGAATGACGTCGTCGGAGTACTTAGACGCCGCCCTCGCGCGCTGACGTCAGTTCTTCTTTTTTCCGCGCCAGTAAGCGCAGATCCGGGAGAGCTACCCCTTTTAGTCTTTTTTGACTAACTTTTTTTTTTATCCTTTTTGATCTTGTCTCGACTCCGGTGCCGGTAGGATGCCTGGTTTTTAAGCCTGTGCTGACGGCAACCGCTTGATGTCGGTTACGGACCATCACCGCCGGTGCCTTTACTGCTATGAGGAACCTGGCTCCGCCGTCGACGCCCGCTGGCGCGCCTTCGGGCCCAGCGGACCCGACTGGGCAACCTTGCCTGCCGGCGGCTCCGGCGCCATCGACGGCTCCGGCCTCGACGCCGCAAGTGCCCGAGGGACCCGTTCCCGAGTCTCCGCCGACGCCGGTCGACCTCGTCACGCCTCCTCCGCCGGTGTCGACACCGGTACCACCCCCGACGCCGGCTCCGCTCGGCGTCGAGCCCCATTTCAGCCCCGGTCCGGACCCGGCGTCGCTGGACGCCGCGTACGGCGCCGCTGGAGACACATTATGTCTATCGCCCGGCTCCGATCCTTCCTCCTGCATACCAGGAATCGGATGATGGGGGCGAATGGGAGGGATCCGAGGATCATATGGCCGTTCAGGCTCAGCTGTCACAGGACTGGGCAGATGAGCTGGGGGAGGCCAGTGGTCTGGATACCTCTCCAGACACTGGATTCATCTCTCCTCCGACTGTGGCTTCGGAGGAGGGTGCTGCTTTCTCTGTGGTGCTGCGCAAGGCGGCCGCAGCCCTTGGGCTCGAGCTACCTGCCGTGGCTGTGAGGACTAACGTCCTCACTGAGGTGCTTCAGTCTGCAGCAAGCTCCACTGAGCCTCTGCTGCAATTCAATGAGGCCCTCATTGACGTTCTGCAGGGCACCTGGTCCAAGCCCTCCACAGTCCCTCCTGTGGACAGGAACGTCGCCAGGCGCCACCGCCCTGCTCCGGGCGACCCCAGTTTTCTGTCCCAACACCCTACCCCCGAGAGCCTGGTTATCCAGGCCTCTACCTCCCAATCCTCCTTCCCGACCGCCCCGCCGGACCGGGATTCCAAGAGACTGGAACAGTTTGGCAAAAAGCTGTTCTCCTCCCTTAGTTTGGGCCTGCGGTCTTTGAACACCGCCTGTCTCTTGGACCGTTATTCCCACTCTCTGTGGGATACGGTGGAGGACGTGCTGCCCCTGTGTCCGGAGGAGGTCCAGACACGACTTACCCAGGCTCTGGCCGATGGGAGGGATGCGGCACGACATGCTATCCGATGTGGGCTTGACACTACGGACTCGCTGGGTAGGGCGATTTCTACCACGGTGGCGCTTAGACGTCACGCTGCGGTCCACGTCCTTTTCGGGTGATGTCCAGAGCACTCTCATGGACATGCCCTTTGATGGCACTCGCCTTTTTGGTGAGAAAGCGGACAGTGCGCTGAATCGCTTTAAGGACTCCCGGGCTACGGCCAAGTCCTTGGGCCTCTCGGCCACGCGGTCGCAAACTTCCGCTTTTCGCCCCTTTCGTGGCCAAGGAAGGGGTGCCTCCTCACGTACGCCTAGCCACCAGCCGCAGAACCAACCTGCGCGTGGTCGCGGACGTGGTTTCCGCCGAGGCGGTTCTGGAGGACGACGCAGTCAGCCCACATCCACCCCGGCAGCATCCGCCTCAAAGCCTTCCTAGTCCGAGCTTTCAGGCCCATTCCACGCCAGTGGGCAGCAGAGTTCGCCATCACCTGCTCCACTGGCGGTCCATCACATCGGACAGGTGGGTGCTCCAAATGGTCCGAAGGGGCTACTCCCTCCCCTTCGAGACGACCCCTCCAGCCATGCCACCGTAGGACCACCGTATCTCGGGGGATCATTTGAATCTTCTCCACGAGGAAGTTTCGGCCCTCTTGGCCAAGGGGGCCGTCGAGCGCGTTCCGAGCCCAGAAGTAGGTCGTGGTTGTTATTCCCACTACTTTCTGGTTCCCGAGAAGGGCAAAGGGGGCCTACGCCCTATCTTGGACCTCCGGGACGTCAATGCCTTCCTCCGGAAGGAGAGGTTCAAGATGTTAACTTTGGCTCAGGTTCTAGCTGCCCTAGACCCTGGAGACTGGATGGTAGCGTTGGACTAGCAGGACGCATATTTCCACATCCCCGTCCTGCCGGCCCACCGGCGTTACCTGCGGTTCACGGTGGGTCAAGAGCACTTTCAGTTTACCGTGCTCCCCTTCGGCCTCACCAGTGCCCCTCGGGTGTTCACGAAAGTGATGGCGGTGGTCGCAGCTCATCTGCGCAGATCAGGGGTTCCAGTCTTCCCCTATCTCGACGACTGGTTGTTGAAGGCGGGCTCGCCCCAGGCAGTCGTCTCCCACCTCCAGACTACGGCGGATCTCCTGCATTTGCTTGGGGTTTTCCATCAACGTGCCGAAGTCACACCTGAGCCCCTCTCAGAAGCTCCTCTTCATCGGAGCGGTTCTCGATTCGGCGCAGTTCCGGGTACATCCACCGGAACAACGGGTCCGGGATATTCAGGCCCTGATTCCCATCTTTTGCCCTCTATCCTGGGTTTCGGTCAGGCTAGTGTTGCGGCTTCTGGGGATGATGGCCTCCTGCATCCTACTAGTGCATCACGCCAGGCGGCGCATGCGGGCTCTGCAGTGGGACCTGAAGTTTCAGTGGGCCCAGCATCACGGCAACCTGTCCGACCATGTCTTGATCTCGGAGGGCACTGCACAGCAGTTGCAGTGGTGGCTCACGGACCGCGATTGGGTCACGGGCAAGAGCCTCTCCCTTCCCCAACCGGAGCATGTCGTAGTGACGGATGCGTCCCTCCTGGGAGGGGGTGGCCATATGGGAGAGGCGGAGATCAGAGGCCTCTGGTCTCCGGCGGAGTCTCGTCTCCACATCAACCTGTTGGAGTTGAGAGCGATCCGACTTGCACTGAAAGCCTTCCTTCCCTCTGTCAGGGGAAGTGTCGTGCAGGTGTTCACGGACAACACCACCGCCATGTGGTATTGCAACAAACAAGGCGGGGTGGGGTCGTGGACCCTTTGTCAGGAGGCTCTGCGCCTCTGGACATGGCTGGAACACCAGGGCGTCACCCTAGTGGTTCAACATCTGGCGGGCTCTCTGAACGCCAGAGCAGACGAACTCAGCCGCCGGTGCATGATGGATCACGAATGGCGTCTGAACTCCGAGGTGGCGCAAGGTCTCTTTCAGCAGTGGGGAGAGCCTTGGTTAGATCTATTCGCCACCGAAGAGAACGCGCAATGTCAGCAGTTCTGCGCGTTGGAATTTCCAAGGCGGCACTCGCTCAGCGACGCTTTTCGTCACGAGTGGAGTTGCGGTCTGTTGTACGCCTTTCCGCCTATACCACTTCTGCCCAGAGTGCTGAAGAAGATCAGGCACGACCGGGCCCAAGTCATCTTGGTGGCTCCGGATTGGGCACGAAGGTACTGGTATCCCGAGCTACTCAGTATGCTGACCGATCCTCCGATACGTCTGCTCCTTCGGGAGGATCTTCTGTCGCAGCAGCAGGGGACGGTCCTCCACCCGAACCTGTCCAGCCTCCACCTCCATGCGTGGAGATTGAGCGGCAGCAGTTGAGGCCATTTGACTTGCCTCCTGAAGTCTGTGATATCATTCTGGCAGCCAGGCGTCCCTCCACAAAGACGGTATACGCCTGCCGGTGGAACAAATTTGTGGCATGGTGCACAGCAAAGGCTGTGGATCCCCTTTCCACCCCTCTTTCTGAGGTTCTCCTCTTTCTTCTTTCTTTGGCCCGGCAGGGCTCTGCCCTGGGCACCTTGAAAGGTTATCTTGCTGCCATCTCTGCCTTCTTGCGGCTTCCTAATCAGCCTTCTCTTTTCAAGTCCCCTGTAGTTACACGCTTTCTAAAAGGCATTACTCACACGTTCCCTCCTGTCCCTTTTGTAATGCCTCAGTGGGACTTGAATCTTGTTCTCACATTTCTCATGTGCGCTCCCTTTGAGCCTCTTCATAATTGTCCTCTTCGTCTGCTGACGCTTAAGACTGCTTTTCTGGTAGCCATCACCTCGGCTAGACGGGTGAGTGAGCTCCAGGCTTTATCCTCAAAGCCTCCTTTTCTCTCATCTGGACAAGGTTGTCCTTCGGCCTCGTCCCTCCTGTCTTCCGAAAGTGGTGACCCCCTTTCATCTTGGGCAGTCTGTCACCTTGCCCACCTTCTTTCCGCCTCCGCATCCTTCCAAAGAGGAAGAGAGGCTCCACCGTCTGGACCCAAAACGTGCGCTCTCCTTTTATCTGGCAGTACAAAAGGGGGTGGTGATGGACGGAGCATCAGAACCAATCAAACACTCACACCCAGTCAACAGATCTGGGTTTGATCCATCACCATTCTTTAGCCCACTCTGCCACCCCAGTTCAGACATGGCCATATGCAAATCAGTCTGACCCTGTGCCTCATGGGAACAGTCCAGCCCGAACTGCCAAGCCACGCCTTCCCTGGACCAGAATCAAGCTTCCTAGGACCGGTTTCTGGCATTTCAGCCGTCTTCAGCCAGGCTTGCTTGAATCCAGTGGCAAAGTGAGCAAGGGACTCACGTCTGAGCATACCCTGCTAGTATGTTCAGACGTGAGTCCCTTGCTCACTTTGCCACTGGATTCAAGCAAGCCTGGCTGAAGACGGCTGAAATGCCAGAAACCGGTCCTAGGAAGCTTGTTTCCGGTCCAGGGAAGGCATGGCTTGGCAGTTCGGGCTGGACTGTTCCCATGAGGCACAGGGTCAGACTGATTTGCATATGGCCATGTCTGAACTGGGGTGGCAGAGTGGGCTTAAGAACGGTGATGGATCAAACCCAGATCTGTTGACTGGGTGCGAGTGTTTGATTGGTTCTGATGCTCCGTCCATCACCACACCCTTTTGTACCGCTCCTTTTATCTGGACCGCACAAAGCAGTTCCGGGTGGACGACCAACTTTTTGTTGGATACGTGGGTGCTAAGAAGGGGAAAGCTGTGCACAAACGGACCATCTCTCGGTGGGTCGTTTTGTGCATCAAAATTTGTTATTCCTTGGCAAAAAAGGACCCTCCTGTTGGGCTGCGCGCCCATTCTACTCGGGCCACAGCGGCTACTACTGCTTTGGGACGGGGTGTCCCTTTGCAGGACATCTGTCAGGCGGCGACGTGGGCTTTGTTACACACGTTTGCCAGGCATTATTGCCTTGACAGCCAAGTCCGGAGGGATGGCTTCTTTGGCCGTTCTGTCCTCCAGGACTTTCTGGTGTGATCTTGGTTCGCAGACCCACCACCGGGGATGGTATTGCTTGGGTATCTATTCTAAGGTGAGGAATCTAACTAACGTGTTTCTTTCAGATGAACAAGTTACTTACCTACGAAGAAACATTAGTTAGTTAGATTCCTCACCGACCCGCCCATCCTCCCCGTTCTGCGAACTGACATCTAGGGTTAAGGTTGTCCTTTTCAGGCCCCATGATTTTATTTTTGGCACCAGTGTCGGTCTTTGCATGGCTCTGCGTTCCTGGCGCGGAAAGCTATGTACAAGAACTGACGTCAGCGCGCGAGGGCGGCGTCTAAGTACTCCGACGTCATTCCGGCGCACGATGCCGACGACGGACGCGGAGCCGCAGACGACGCCTAGCGACGCGCAGGGGGTATTGCTGACGAAAAATCTTCCGGATCCAGTCTGACGCCTGGGGATATTCTAAGGTGAGGAATCTAACTAACTAATGTTTCTTACAGATACATCGTTACCGAAGGTAAGTAACTTGTTCTTCTAGTTCAATAAAACACACAGCACATTTACAACTAAACTATGATTGGTGTTTTTCCCTGCATGAAATACCATGAATGTGAAGCACAGCACTGGGAGGTGTTCCCTAGCACCGTAACTCTTGGCTCTTCTCCACCACCATGTACTAAAGCTACATGAGCTTGTGATCCAAGTGGAAACTGTAGTCTCCCTTTGGTACCCATTTCATGTACCGTTGGAGCCTTCATTTGAAAGCAGTCTGGGGCAGAGGGCTCTCCATTTGTGTAGGATGGAAGTTGATTGTGTCTTGGAGACATTGAACTTTGACCTCTGACCACATCTGCTCACAGCTCTTTGAAGACCTCACTGTGAATTGGCTGAGGAGTGCAGCAGAGGCACAGGAGCCAAGGGTCCGTCACAAATAAGTGTGCACCCTGGATGAAGCACTGGTGAGAGTGGTTACGAGGTGAAGTCTACTACAACAGAGTATAGCTGGTAGTGTACCCTGCCATGAATTTAAGATGACATAACACCTAGATAATTGATGTTCCTGGTAGCCATTCCCAGCCAGCTGACAAATGGTAGACCACACTGACCAAGCCAGATGACAGGACTCCCTGTATTTACAATTCCACTCTAGAGCAAATCCTGCCAAACTCTTGTAAATACTGATTTAGCGATTAGCCCTATTGTTATGCTGTCTATTATGCATCTGTTTTATCAGAATAAAGTAATTGTTCTTATTGTAAGCTAAAACCACTGGGTGGACACCTATTTATTAAACATTATTCTGTGTTTGGTTGAATTCTGAGTAGACTGCTCTGCCTTTGTACCCTTAGGATCCCATGCTATAGGGGTGTACTTAGTGCGCTGGTTTGGGTCTCACAGGCCTTTTTGCCCTATTGACTAAAGACTATGTTCCCACTGTCCAAGAGGCATGTTTAATGGTGAAGTCCAAATAATGTGCCCTCTATAACTTTGACTAGACACTAACCCCACCCTGGCCTAATGTTTAAAGATATTTTTTGGTTTGTGTTGGTTTATAAAGTTCTGCTTACATTATCCATTCTAGGAAATTGTATATGCTAGTTGCATTTGATTATATTTGAGTGATGAGCTTGTTGAAAGTGACCTACAAACAATGTATGACAAGAAAATTGGAGTACAGGTTTACTGCATTAACCGGTAATGTGACTACTTCTTCTCTGGAAGATAATTTCTAGCATTTATGCTTCTCCTTTCTTTGTCTCCTTTGTTTGAGTGTGCTAGCACAAATGCATTCAGTTAGGAACTAAGTATGCCCCTAAAAAATGTAAGCTTGCAGTCACATCAGCGCAATTATGGAATACTTGGTGATCCAGTCTGTATTGTCTGTGGTGGGCCTGGTGGCTTCTCACTGAAAAGCCCCACCTAGGGAATTGTCTTCAGGTAGATTCAATTTGCTAATTATGCCAAACTCTCATAAGAAACAAAGCATGTAGTATGTATATGAATGTTGAAGTGGGGTGACCATTTGATTGACTACTCCTAGTCTCTTTGGAGAGGTGTGGGGGGCGGGAGGGACTGAAATGTCTGTACAGCGATATTAATCTTTTGACAGAAGAGTTTATAATCTAGACCTATTCGGTTTGCCAATGCTTGTTAGATCTGTTTGTGTATACCTTGCCTTTTATCTACATTTAAAATTTGTGTCACTGTTAATTTAAGCACATGATTTAGAATGCCTATATGTTTGATTACTTCGATTTTGAATTATGGTACTAGATTGTTTACCTGCTGAGCATTCGAATTCTCCTTGTGTTGACCTTTGTTAATCTTATTGTTATATGCCACCTTCCACACCACAACAGTTTGTTTTTCAGTACGTGTGTTTTTCTTCTATACATATAAATGAAAAAATATTTCATTTTAAGTGCATTGCCCTTGGTGACCTTCCTAAGGATGACGATCCGCGTCTTTAAACATCTTAATAATGATAGTATTGTTCTTTGTAATATTTTCAATGGAAATACGGAGTAAACTCAGCGTTTAACTATTTGCGAGATTTAAAAGTTGCTTCTAGTGTTTTACGGGAACATGCAGGTTATTGCTGTTTTAATGCGATTAAGGATTACTCTCTTGGCTGTTCTTGATGTGTACTTTAAAGTTCAAGTTACCTCGGAACAATACAAGCAGTGTACACTTAAGTCATTGCTTTCATTTCGCGATTGGATTTATGGTGTGATGTAGCAGGCCGAATGGAATGTTATTGTAGGATTAACCTATGCAGAAACAATGCTTCAGTAGAAGGCGAAGGGCATACCTTTTGGCAGCAATGGTAAGTATTAATGCTGTTTTTTGTGAAAGTTCTACTTTTATTACATAGTGATTATTTGGGGGTGAAATGGCATTGGGAATAAGAAAGATTTCTAGGAGAGAATTATTCCCACAGACTCCTCATCTATATATAACTCTCTGACATCCACTTAGATTCAAAATCATTCACCGTTAATTTCCTATGTGGAACTATAAGGCACCACACCTTCATCTGTGATGTCAGTTCCTTGTTTCTGCAAGCCTCAAATACCTGAGTCTAGAGCTCTTCTGAGTTCTCCTTGTTTTCCCACTTTTATCTGTGATTTTTTTTTTTTTAAAAGACCTTTTTATTAATACAATTCGCAAGGCACATTCACTTTTCAACAATTTGCATAACAAGTGCATTCTGGCGATTGACATTACTACAACACTTTGCCTACTGCCGTTATTTAGACCATAACCATTGACAATACCGCCCCTATGGATCTCACATTTCCCCATCACTCTCTTCCTCTGATGCCCCATCCAACTGTACCCTGGGAGGTTCACATATGTATCCCCGGAATTTATTCCACGCTCCCCACACTTTATTCCATTTTCGTGGACAACCTCGGTTAATGTATACTGCTTTTTCCGTCACCATGGCATATCTTTACACCAAGCCTTGAGTGTCGGTATCTCCTCCGAGCCCCACTTTTGTGCGATGTTGCGCTTTGCAATCATTATTCCCAAAGTAAACCATTCCTGTGCTGGGTGCGTAAGATCGTTAGGCTCCCACTCATTCAACAAACATCACTTGGGCTCCGGTACCAATGACACTTCTTCTACTTGCGACATTGTCCTCATTACTTTGACCCAATATTCAGCTATTTTCGGACACTGCCACAGTGTATGGTATAATGACCCCCTCCTCCCCACAGCACCTCAAGCAGTACGGGTGCAAAGCTTTCCCCATCCTGCAGAAGGTTAGCCTGGTATAGTAAGTACGGTGCAGAAATTTGAGCTGCACCAGCCAAAGCCTTGAGGGTATCCCCACCTCCCGTGGAGATGCCGTTGCTTCCCGCCACTCGGTGTCATCGAGTTCCCCAACACCTCAAGACCATTTTCCCCAGAGTACCTTCATAGGGTCCGGCAAGTTGTTGACCAATTTTTTTGTAGGTGAGGGAAGTGGTGCGCCTTTGCATATCTGTGAGTAATCTATCCTCCTAGGGGGTGGCCTCCGGGACTTCGGTGCCCGCTGGCAAGGCCGCTCGTAATGCATGTTGTACCTGCAGGTATCGAAACGTTTCCGAGGGCGTTAACTCGTATTGTTCCCTAAGACGTTCAAACGTGATTATCTCCCCCTTACGCCACATGTCGCCCACCGTGGATATGCCGATTGCGTCCCACTGGACAAACCCCTTACTATTCCCTAGCCGTCCCATCCGTTTGGTATCCCACAATGGAGTAAGTTGAGTTATGATTCCCTTCCACCCCAGTTTTGCATGCGCCCTGTGCCACAAGGTGATTGTGTGTTTTGTGGGCCCAATCAATGTGGGGGGTCGTTTCTCGTTATACAGCGCTGACATCATACCTTCTACCCCTAGCCCGTGTCTGTCCGCCTTAAAAGCGGGGTCTGTTTTATCTGTGATTTTTGATGAGTCTCATTTTCCTACTAACAGTCATCTTGTTTTAAGTCCTGTGCTGACTGTGTAAGGTTGATGTCTGCTGTCGATGCCCATATTCCCTATGCTTGTGCAGTCTAGGATTTGACAAGGAAGTTGACACCAAGACACACTGTCTCTGAGTGTGAGGAGAATAATTTAATGTAACATTTATAGGAAGTAGAAAAGATTGCACTTGTGCTTTCAGTCCTGTGGTGTTATTGAGGACATTGTCGCCTAACAAACCCTAGAACGCTTGCAGTCATTTTGTGAAATGAAAGAAAAAAATATAACCAGGATTGTTTCCCTCCTCCTCACGCCACATATAATGGGATAGCTCCCTGAGTGCCACATTTGATTGTGTGGGGCTAGGCATGGTTTATGAGTTGCAGCACATGCAGCATTGCCTGCTCTGCTGCTGGCCACACCCGCTCACTGACCTTTCATTTAAAGAGGCAAACATCTCGTCTGATGAGCAATCAAACAGAGACCTCTGGCTGCAGAGCAATTTGGGATCTTTAAATACCCTTTTGGGTGAATTCTGAGGCTGTTATTTTTTGTTGTTGTTATTTTGCAACGTATAGCTATTGAAGATTGAGCAACATACTCTTTTAGAAATGATGACAATGACTTGGAAACAAATATACATTTTATTTGAGCGGGCCTGAATTTTTCGTTATGGTCATCTCTCAAAATGGTCACAGGGTGTACATCTAGGAATGCGATTTTCCTATACCTGTGTTCCAGCTTTGGTGGACATGGCCCTTTTCTCGATTGTTGTCAAGAACTTTAAACTTCACACAATTGAACGAACATCTAATCTCTTTGTGGGGGTCCCTGAGCCCCCACAACAGTTTTCGCCTTTGCCAACACTATCCTTCTGGCCAAAGATGAGCTTTCTTCTGCACTGGTTATCGAGAGGCATGAGACACTAAAGCATAGACCTTTTCCGACAGTCTCCAAGTTGGTGAGTGAACATTCTATCACATAAAGTTGGGCGGCACAGATTTCCTCTGCCAGGATGACCCCCATTTCTCTGAACACCAGGCAGCACCTATTTAATTAATGGGATTAATGCATTTTAGCAAGCTTTGCCTTGCAGACATGATACTGTTGATTGGCTACTTGATATCTCAGCCAGGAATGGTCTTTTAGCACCATGTCTGGGTTAGATGATCTGGCTGTTCCGGATACTTTCAGACTAGACATATTGATGTGCCTTTTCATTGGGATAGGCTTTTTGGTGAGAAAAAGTAATCAATTTCTTGGAGCGCTTTAAACAAAACAGAGCCAAATCTCACCACTTGCTTCTAGGTTCACAAAATATTCAGCGGGTTTTGTGACTGTATGATCAGTGATCTTACAACAGGCTCCAGGACAAAGCCTAAGCAATAACTTCAATCACAGGTTGCAGAATCACTGCTACGATTGAATGGAAATAGGGCATTCCTTGTCAACACCAAAACCTCTTTAAATGGTATTGTTTGCGAAGTGTGTGATACCCTGGGAGCCTTGGTTGCTCAGGTGCGAAAAAGATTATTATTGTCCCGCAGCCCAGTCGAGTAATTATGATTCTTCCGTCCATTCTCAGCAGGATTCCATCTCTAGGAAAGCTCAGTCCTCAATGTCCTCTCTTTCTGCACACAAGTTTTGCCTCTTCGGAGGTATGTTTTGGGCCAGAGTGCAGCCTCCCGGGGGATTTTCATTCCCTTAAGTAGTTCCTTTCGCCCTTTCATTCCCCAAGCGAGTCACTTTTTTTCTAAATATATTGTGAACTTTTATTTCTTTAGAGGCACTTAACTAAGCAGAGGGCCATCTTGGATTACTGAGGGAAAGAGCTGCCAGAGGATAGTAGCCCTGGATAGACTTTGCAGCCTCTTGCTTTCTCCCCATTGTGTAGCTTTGCATCATTCATTCCTTTTCTTTTTCAGTTGGTGTATCTCAGTGCCTTCCTTATGCATTACCATTTCTGCTACTGTGAATCACTGTTTTTATGCATATGCACACAGACACTCCTTTCCATTGGTAGGAAATGTAAAGAAATTAAATAACTAGTAACTTAAACGTTTCAAATAACTAGATCTTGAGCAATTACCTGATTAAACATTTTAATGTATTGAGCGTGGATTAAATTAGGTGTAAGGGTTGACTCATATTTTCTGAAAAGCTTACGATTTATATCACTGGAGAGCATAAATATAGAATTCTAAAGCAGAGGGAAAAAAAGTAGACTAGAGAGAAAAGGAAGAAAACCCATATAAGTACTAGCTCATTCTGCCTTACCCTAACTTATAAAAAAAAATCTAAAACCAGCAAAATTCTAGTGAAAATAAGAATTACTGTCAGCGCTAGCTGGATCCAAGGTTGTCTTTTAGGTATATGGGAGCCAGTGGTGTAAAGCCTGTTCCTTAGGTCAGATTATTGATCACGGGTATCGCATTCTGGGTCACAGGCACCATATCGTGCAAATGCACAAGCTGTTATCAAAACATCTTCATCCTCAGACAGAAACGAGGAGCTGAGGCTTATTTCTTTTAAGATTACCCATAATTTTTCAGACTTGTCAGTGTGAATGGAAGATTTTCTTTTCTAAACCGTTAAAGTGTTTGAATCTCGTGATTGTTATTTCTAGGTATTGTCAGGAACTTATGTCCAGTTATATAGGAGCCCCTAATTCTGATTAGAGCTGAGTCTGTTGTTGAGAGTTGGAGAAGTATTTGTGACAGTTCAAAATGGAAACCCTCTCACAGAAATGTTCACAGTAGTGACCTCAGTTGAACCACTGTATTCTTTAAGGGCACCTTTGTGTATTTAAGCTTAAGTTGTGTTCTAGTATTGGTAATCTCTTAAATCTGAAAGAAACACGTTAGTTAGATTCCTCACCTTAGAATATCCCCAGGCGTCAGGCTGGATCCGTAAAGATTTTTCGTCAGCAATACCCCTTGCGCATCGCTAGGCTTCGCCTGCGGCTCCGCGTCCGTCGTCGGCGTCGTGCGCCGGAATGACGTCGTTGGTGTACTTAGACGCCGCCCTCGCGCGCTGACGTCAGTTCTTCTTTTTTCCGCGCCAGACAGCGCCGATCCGGCAAGAGCTTACCCCTTAGTCAATTTTTGACTAAAACTTTTTGACTCTTTTTGGTCTGATGTCGGTGACGGTTACTGCCTGGGGGCCGACCACGACGCGTAGTCGTGCCCCGACTGTCAGGCCTTGACCTCGAAGGCTAGGCGGGAGCGGTCCCGTAAGTTTCTCAAGCTTCGGCTTGGTCCAGGAGGAGGTCCAAGGACCGGTCGCGGAGCCGCAGTCATCATCATCGCTCGTCGGGCTCGAAGTCTTCGGGTAAGTCGAAGCGATCCAAGAAGTCCAAGAGGCGACACCGCTCTTCGGACTCCCCTCGCCGGTCGCGTGACTCGGCCTAGGGTCAGGGTGGTCCCACCCCCGCGGCTCCGCCGGAGCCACAGGAGCCGCGTCCGTCTCCATACCCGCCGGTCCTTGGTACTGACGCGACTCCGGCGGAGGTCAGTGCCTTCCTCTCGGCCATGAGGGGCCTGGCTCCACCGTCGACGCCTGCCGGCGCGCCTTCGGGCACCGCGGGCTCGACTGGGCGACCTCACGTGCCGGCGGCTCCGTCCCTGGCACCGTCAACTACTTCGGTCCCGACGCCGCAGATCCCCGAGCGATCCAGCCCTGAATCTCTGTTGGCGCCGGTCGACCTCACGACGCCTCCTCCGCTGGCGCCGACACCGGTTCCACCTCCGGCGCCGTCTCCGGACGACGCCATTCTCCGGTTTAGTCCCTGTCCGGACCCGACGCCGATGGATGAACGTTTCATCTACCGTCCGGCTCCGATTGTTCCTCCTGTTTATCAGGAATCGGATGACGGGGGCGACTGGGAGGGGTCTGAGGATCCTATGCCCCTCCAGGGTCAACTTGCACAGGACTGGGCAGACGAACTGGGGGATGCCAGTGGTCTGGACACTTCGCCGGACGCTGGCTTCATCTCTCCTCCGACTGTGGCTTCAGAGGAAGGTGCAGCTTTTTCTGTGGTGCTGCGCAATGCGGCCGAAGCCCTGGGGCTCGAGGTGCCTGCTGTGGCCGTGAGGACTAATATCCTCACAGAGGTGCTTCAACCATCAGCAAGCTCCACTGAGCCTCTGCTGCAGTTCAATGAGGCCCTCGTCGACGTTCTGCAGGGCACTTGGTCCAAGCCCCCCACAGTTCCTCCTGTGGATCGGAACGTGGCCCGGCGCCACCGCCCTGCTCCGGGCGACCCCAGTTTCCTGTCCCAACACCCCACCCCCGAGAGCCTGGTTATCCAGGCCTCCACTTCCCAATCTTCCTTCCCGTCCGCTCCTCCGGATCGGGAATCCAAGAGGCTGGAACAGTTCGGAAAGATACTGTTCTCTTCCCTGAGTTTGGGCCTGCGGTCTTTGAACACCGCTTATCTCTTGGACCGTTTCTCCCACTCTCTGTGGGATACGGTGGAGGACGTGCTGCCACTGTGTCCGGTGGAGGCCCGGACACGTCTCTCCCAGGCACTTGCTGACGGGCGAGATGCAGCGCGACATGCCATACGGTGTGGACTTGACACCACAGACTCGCTGGGTAGGGCGATTTCCACCACGGTGGCGCTCCAGCGCCACGCCTGGCTGAGGTCCACGTCTTTTTCGGGGGCATGTCCAGAGTACCCTTATGGATATGCCCTTTGATGGCGCTCGCCTTTTTGGTGAGAAGGTGGATAGTGCGCTGGCTGGTTTTAAGGACTCCCGGGCTACGGCCACGTCCTTGGGTCTCTCGGCCCCACTGCCGCACACTTCCGCCTTTCGCCCCTTTCGTGGCCAAGGAAGAGGCGCCTCCTCACGTCCGCCTAGCCACCGGCCGCAGAACCATCCTGCACGCGGTTGCGGACTTGGGTTCCGCCGTGGCGGTTCTAGAGGACAACGTGCCGGTCAGTCCACATCCACCCCGGCAGCATCCGCATCAAAGCCTTCCTAGTCCGAGCTTTCAGGCCCATTCCACGCCAGTGGGCGGCAGAGTTCGCCATCACCTGCTCCACTGGCACTCCATCACTTCGGACAGGTGGGTGCTGCAAATCGTCCAAAGGGGCTACTCCCTCCCCTTCGAGACGACCCCTCCAGCCATGCCACCGCAGTGCCACCGTATATCGGAGGATCACTTGAATCTTCTGCGGGAGGAAGTTACGGCCCTCTTGGCCAAAGAGGCCGTCAAGCGCGTTCCTGGTCCAGAAGTAGGCCGTGGTTGCTATTCCCACTACTTTCTGGTTCCCAAGAAGGGCAAAGGGGGCCTTCGCCCTATCTTGAACCTCAGGAGCGTCAACACCTTCCTCCGAAAGGAACGGTTCAAGATGCTAACTTTAGCTCAGGTTCTGGCTGCCCTCGACCCTGGAGACTGGATGGTAGCGTTGGACTTGCAGGACGCCTATTTTCATATCCCCGTCCTGCCGGCCCACTGGCGTTACCTGCGGTTCACGGTGGGTCAGGAGCACTTTCAGTTCACCGTGCTCCCCTTCGGCCTCACCAGTGCCCCTTGGGTGTTCACGAAAGTGATGGCGGTGGTCGCAGCTCATCTGCGCAGATCGGGGGTTCCAGTCTTCCCCTATCTCGACGACTGGCTGTTGAAGGCGGGCTCGCCCCAGCAAGTAGTCTCCCACCTCCAGACTACGGCCGACCTCCTGCATTTGCTGGGGTTCTCCATCAACGTGCCGAAGTCACACCTGAGTCCCTCCCAGAAGCTCCTCTTCATCGGAGCGGTTCTCGATTCGGCGCAGTTCCGGGCTTATCCTCCGGAACAGCGGGTCCGGGATATTCAGGCTCTGATTCCCATCTTTCGGCCTCTATCCAGGGTTTTGGTCAGGTTGGTGCTGCGGCTTCTGGGGCTGATGGCCTCCTGCATCCTGTTGGTGCATTACGCCAGGTGGCGAATGCGGGCTCTGCAGTGGGACCTGAAGTTTCAGTGGGCCCAGCATCGAGGCAACCTACCGACCATGTCTTGATCTCAGAGGGCACTGCGAAACAGTTGCAGTGGTGGCTCACGGACCGCGATTGGGTCAGCGGCAGATGCCTCTCCCTACCCCAACCGGAGCACATAGTAGTGACGGACGTGTCCCTCCTGGGATGGGGGGGCCACATGGGAGAGGCTGAGATCAGAGGATTCTGGTCTCCGGCGGAGACTCAACTCCATATCAACCTTTTGGAGCTGAGAGCGATCCGGCTTGCACTGAAAGCCTTCCTTCCCTCTGTCCGGGGAAGTGTTGTGCAGGTGTTCACGGACAACAGCACCGCCATGTGGTATTGCAACAAACAGGGCAGGGTGGGGTCGTGGACCCTTTGTCAGGAGGCTCTGCGCCTCTGGACCTGGCTGGAACACCAGGGCATCACCCTGGTGGTTAAACATCTGGCGGGCTCTCTGAACACCAGAGCAGACAAACTCAGCCGCCGGTGCATGATGGCTCACGAATGGCGTCTGAACTCGGACGTGGCGCAAGGTCTCTTTCTGCAGTGGGGAGAGCCTTGGTTAGATCTATTCGCCACCGAAGAGAACGCGCAATGTCAGCAGTTCTGCGCGTTGGAATTTCCAAGGCAGCACTCGCTCGGAGACGTTTTTCGTCACGAGTGGAGTTGCGGTCTGTTGTACGCCTTTCCGCCTATACCACTTCTGCCCAGAGTGCTGAAGATCAGGCGCGACCGGGCCCAAGTTATCTTAGTTGCTCCGGATTGGGCACTAAGGTTCTGGTATCCCGAGCTACTCAGTATGTCAATCGATCCTCCGATACGACTGCCTCTTCAGGAGGACCTTCTGTCGCAGCAGCAGGGGACGGTCCTCCACCCGAACCTGTCCAGCCTCCACCTCCATGCGTGGAGATTGAGCTGCGGTAGTTGATGCCATTTGTCTTGCCTCCTGAAGTCTGTGATGTCATTCTGGCAGCCAGGCGTCCCTCCACAAAGACGGTATAGGCCTGCCGGTGGAACAAATTTGTGGCATGGTGCACAGCAAAGGCTGTGGATCCCCTTTCCGCCCCTCTTTCCGAGGTTCTACTCTTTCTTCTTTCTTTGGCCCAGCAGGGCTCTGCTCTGGGCACCTTGAAAGGTTATCTTGCTCCAATCTCTGCCTTCTTACGGCTTCCTGATCAGCCCTCTCTTTTCAAGTCCCCTGTTGTTTCCCGTTTTCTCAAAGGCATTACTCACATGTTTCCTCCTGTCCCCTTCGTAATGCCCCAGTGGGACTTGAATCTTGTTCTGACCTTTCTGATGTGCGCTCCTTTTGAGCCTCTTCATAATTGTCCCATTCGTCTTCTGACCCTGAAAACTGCTTTCCTGGTAGCTATCACCTCGGCTAGACGGGTGAGTGAGCTCCAGGCTCTGTCATCTAAACCTCCCTTTCTTTCTGTTCATCCGGACAAGGTTGTCCTCCGGCCTCGTCCTTCTTTTCTACCGAAAGTGGTGACCCCATTTCACCTCGGGCAAACTGTCACGTTGTCCACCTTCTTTCCGCCTCCGCATCCTTCAAAAGAGGAAGAGAGGCTCCACCGTCTGGACCCAAAACGGGCGCTGTCCTTTTATTTGGACCGCACCAAACCGTTCCGGGTGGACGACCAACTTTTTGTTGGATACGTAGGAGCTAAGAAGGGGAAAGCGGTACACAAACGGACCATCTCGCGGTGGGTCGTGTTGTGTATTAAAATTTGTTACTCCTTGGCAAAAAAGGACCCTCCTGTTGGGTTGAGGGCCCATTCCACCCGCGCCACAGTGGCTACTACTGCCCTGGGCCGGGGAGTTCCCTTGCGGAACATCTGTCAGGCGGCGACGTGGGCTTCACTGCACGCGTTTGCCAAGCACTATTGCCTGGACAGCCAAGTCCGGAGAGACGGCTTCTTTGGCCGTTCTGTTCTCCAGGACTTTCTGGTGTGATCTTGGTTCGCAGACCCACCACCGGGGTTGGTATTGCTGGCGTATCTATTCTAAGGTGAGGAATCTAACTAACGTGTTTCTTTCAGATGAACAAGTTACTTACCTTCGGTAATGATGTATCTGTAAGAAACATTAGTTAGTTAGATTCCTCACCGACCCACCCAGCCTCCCCGTTCTGCGAACTGGCATCTAGGGTTAAGGCTATCCTTTTCAGGGCCCTAGATTTTGTGGCACCAGTGTCTGTCTCTTGCATGGCTCTGCGTTCCAGGCGCGGAAAGCTATGTACAAGAACTGACGTCAGAGTGCGAGGGCGGCGTCTAAGTACTCCGACAACATCATTCCGGCGCACGACGCCGACGACGGACGCGGAGCCGCAGATGACGCCTAGCGACACGCAAGGGGTATTGGTGACGAAAAATCTTTCCGGATCCAGACTGACGCCTGGGGATATTCTAAGGTGAGGAATCTAACTAACTAATGTTTCTTACAGATACATTGTTACCGAAGGTAAGTAACTTGTTCTTTGATGACTGACTGCTTTGCTGAAGTTCCAGATAATTTGTACTTAAGTTTCATGATCCTAAGGGTGACCGAGCTTGTGTACTGTGGCTTTATCAGTTCTGTAGGTCTGTGTGTGCCACCAGGAGATAGGAAAGAGGAGATATGGGGAAAACAGAAAAAGTTAACACAACAGTTAGAACACATATATGAGATTTATTTGTTTAAAAGTGAATGGGAAGCATGCCAGTTTTCTTTTTGGGGTACGATGACTCCATCACGAGGGGGAATGGCAGATGTGGTTGGCTTTTGCAAATAATTATAGGAGTCTAACAATGGCCTGGGGAGACCCCTAATTCCACAGTGCTACAGACCTGACACTAAGTTTCAAGTAGGGCTCTAAATCAGCCAGTCAAAGCCAAACTTAACATTTTGACTGGCAGAACTTGAAATTCAAAGAACTTGTGCCACCCTCATTTGAGTATTATCTTGGGTCCACCTACTCTACACAAGTATTCTGTGGCCAGGATATGAGTGTCTGGGAATGGACCGGCTCTTCTTTCACATGTCAGGCCAGGCATTGGGCACATATGAAGTTTGAATGAGGTTCATCAAGCTGTTTGGCTGTAAGCTTCTTCAGAGCACTTCTGAAACTGGATAGCAGAAGTTTGACACCGATTCTGCATAATGATGGCAGTTTAACATGCTTCTCAGCACTTTCAGGTTATGCAGACAGGAGAACTGAAGCAGACTTCACTCTAACCCATTGTACTGTGGCCAAAGTCCTTCTCTGTGGAACTGAAGTCTTCTACTGGATTGCTAATTTTATACGAGGAATTGTCCAAGAAGTATCACTTCATCTGGCCAGTAACACTTTTTCTACAAATACCATCACCTCCCACTTTTCTTACACATTTCTTCTAACATACTTGTTTCAGCTGTGAAAGCAGTTCTCATATTGTATTACTAGCAAGATAGAATTGGTATGGGCAGCAAGATATGTGCTGGGTTTTACTTCACATGGTCCTAACAAATGTAGCGTTTATTCCATACGATGTTGTTTGCTATCTAGTAAAATTACTTGATTGAACACTCCTTACCGGGCATATACAGCATGATGCAGAGTTGCTATCATGAAAAAATAGTAACAGGCAGGCCTATTGTCCTTCATACAGTGGGGTGCAGCAGAATGACCACGCGCATTGGCTGTTGCCTGTTTATTTTGTAGGAGGGGGTGAGAGATGCCTTTTGACCTGGTCTTTTTACTCCTTCTTAACCAACTTCTGCCCTCCTGTAGAAGAAATGTACCTCTTCAATCCACTCTAGATCAGGTGAGAAGACAGCAGAGATCCTCTGCTCCTGTTTCACTGCTGCTATCTCGCAGGCTACACATTCTGCACTATTGTTCTGCTTGTATTGTATTTTTGGTTGCTGCTGATACCTCCATCACCATAGTGAGGCTGCCAGGAAGGATGTTTTTTAGAAAGTTTCATTGGGTGTATTGGCTTAGATTTAAGAAGTACAGTGCCAGTATATAAAATTGGTATAAGGCGATAATTTATTGATCACACCAGGTTAATGTTCAACATTATCGGGGTCAAAGCATTATTGTTGCATATTGAGACCAGTTCGATATGATTGGTGTTGCTGGGGGCCCTCTATTAGCCACAGTCAGTCATGAGAGATCTAGGCCCCACATGCAATGCAAACTGTCCATGCTTTGAAATAGGTGTTGACAAACGTTTAAGAAACGTAATTTAAAAAAAAAAAAAAGAAATACCCTTCTCGTTTTCCTTCCCTCCTCAATTTCCACATCTTGAAGTGCGGGCAACGAAAGGGTGATGTTGTCCAGACTCAATTGCTGCGTTCCATCTTTCCTCCTGAGTGATTCTAAACCGAGCTGGGATGCTTTAACTACTAATCCTAAGGGGTGACAGGCATAACTCATGGGTAATTAAAGGGGCCAGTTTGGGCACAGCAACAATTCAAGCTCGAAGACCAGTGGCCATCTGAGGTTCTCAGGGAAAAACACTAAAAGGAAGGAGCAAGGGCTCAGGGTGCCAGTTCATCATCTTTCCCATAATCCTTGTACTCTTGCACCAGAGCATCTCATTAGGCCGCCAAGGGGGATGATTGGTGTTCTTTGCTACCTGACATCAGACATGATAGAACACCCTTTGCAGTTCGTCATACTTTGAGTGTGCACCTCTGCATTCTAGGAAGAACCAATTAATTTGGGTTAACTGGGAGTTCTATTGCAGAATTTGTCCATGACTTTACTGATAGCCTAATGAAACTTGTGCAAAGTGGATTTTACCAGCAATAATTACCTTGAAAGTATTGATGATGTCCGCTGCTACTTGCATAAATAACATCTTATCTACAAAGATCATTAATAGTTTGTTCCCCTTTCTCCAGGGATTCCTTTCCATTTGATCAGCAGTTTACAATTTTGATGAGATTTATTGTGGACCAGACACAAACCCCAAACCTTAAGGTAAGACACAAATGGTTTTGTAAGTATAAATATTGATTGCAAATTCAGCATTTTGCTATAAGCATTGTGCCTTTTAGGCACATTGTACAGTTGGGAAAAGTCAATAGTTTATTAATTTACTTTCTGTTGACAACTTCTGAGCTTCTTTTCAACACCACTTTACAATATATCCAATAGAGGGTGGGTAGAAACAGAATGCCAGTGATAATTTGAATAATGCCTCAAATAAGTGCATCTCTGCTTGACGAGGCTTAGACAGCCTTATGAGGCCTTTAGAGTTAAACGTTATACTTATTCAATGAAGGTTCATTGAGAGAATCAGCTCAAGTACTAAAGTGCAGCTTTGCCCCAGAATGTTGAAAGATCTCTTGTCCAGTAGATAATGAGTCCAGTACCTGAAAGAGACCATTAGTTATAGATTCCTTACCTTAGAATTACTCCAAGGCGTCGGACTGGATCCTGAGAATTTTTTTCTATAGTATTACCCCTGCGTGTCGGTAGGTGGGATGGGTCGACTCCGCGTCCGTCGTCGTGATTGCCGGGATGACATTGCGGCAATGATGCAGGGTGAGTGAGCTTCAGGCTCTTTGCTCAAGCCTCCTTTTCTTGCAGTTCATCAGGACGTGGTCCTTCGCACAAGGCCCTCTTTTGTGCCCAAAGTGGTTACCTCTTTCTACATAGGTCAGACCATCACATTGCCCCCCGTCTTCCTGCCTCTGCACCCTTCCAAAGAGAAGTAGAGAGTCCATATTCTGGACCCAGCACATGAGCTGTCCTTCTACTTTGACCGCGCTAAAGATTGCTGGGTGGACTCTTCATGGGTTATGTGGGCGCAAAGAAAGGTTGGGCCGTTCACAAACGCACCATCTCTCGATGGGTTGTCCTGTGCATCAAAATCTGCCATTCTTTGGCGAAAAAGGAACCTCCAGTTGGACTGCGTGCCCATTCTACCAGGGAAACTCAACCTCTACTGCTTTGGAACGTGGAGTTCCGCTGTTTGACATATGCCAGGCAGCCACGTGGCATCCCTGCACACGTTTATAACAGATTGCTGCCTGTATAGCCAAGTCTGGAGAGACTGCTTTTTTGGCCGTTCTGTTCTCCAGGACTTTCTGGTGTGAACTTGGTTTGCAGACCCAACTCAGGGGTTGGCATTGCTGGGGTATCTATTCTAAGGTAAGGAATCTGTAACTAATGGTCTCTTTCAGATGAACAAGTTACTTACCTTCGGTAACGATGTATCTGTAAGAGACGTACATTAGTCATAGATTCCTTACCGCCCCACCCATCCTCCCCGTTCTGCGAACTGACTTCTAGGAATAGGGACTCCCTTCCAGGGCCCTAGTTTTGTGTACCAGTGGTCAGTGTCTTGCATGGCTCTATGCTTCTGGCGTGGAAAGTCGTGTCAGAACTGATGTCAGCGTGCATGGTCGGTGTCTAAGTAGACACCCCAACGTCATCCTGGCAAACACGACGCAGACGACGAATGCAGAGTCGACCGACTCTACCTACAGACGCACAAGGGTAATGCTACAGAAAAAAATTCTTCGATCCAGTGTGACGCCTGGGGGTAATTCTGAGGTAAGGAATCTATAACTAATGTATGTATCTTAGATGCATCGTTACCGAAGGTAAGTAACTTGTTCGTTATCACCAATCAACTATTTAATTGATTGCTGCTTGAGTTAAAGCATATGATCCTAACTGCTTAAATATTGGAATTCTGTAACACTTTTTCAGTAGTATTCCTCTTAAAGTCAATGCTGACCTATATCCATCCATACATCTGGAGAATGCCTTTCAACAGCGGTGAAAAAAGTATTCGCTGATGACAGCATTCAAAGCATATAGATTTCTCACAGATCCAAAGAATCCACTTAAAGAACACATGGGTCAATGGAATATAAGCAGGGTGTCACTCAAAGGAAAGAAGTGAATGAATCACAATAGGGCTAGACAATGTTGCAGCAATTTAAATTAATTGCTAAAAGTGGAGAATGCTGACCAAGACTTGTCATATGTCTTAGGATTTTTTCGAGCAGCCAGATCAGGGGCATACCTTACCACCAGCTTCTCTCACTGTCATGTACTTTCCACTTTTCAGTAGGAACTGAGTATTTGTTGGGCAACATGAACTTTGAGATGGTGCCAGACTGATTCCATGACCTCCCTCAGGATATGTTGTGCTCTAGGCCAGCTAGCTCACAATGGCAGCATTAGCACACCTAAACCTAGACAGGTAGCGAATGACTTGGGCAACCACAGAACATGACAACCCTGATCCCTCCCAGGATTTGTCATAGCAGATCTAGAACCCTTTCGCTCAGTCACTTGTGCTCTCTCTCGGAGAACTATACAAAGAATACACATAGGTGCATTTTCAATATTTTTTCAACCATTATGATTCTTGTATAGAATACATGTGCTGCAATGATTAATAGACAGAAGCAGATAAGAACAATTAGCAGTATAAGGACAGTGAATAGAATGAACAGTTCCACATGTTGCTAAACAATATATATATGTGAGCATATAAAACAATATCTAGATAGCGTATCCCTACTAAGCGTTCCCTAACCTAAGTGTCTAGGGTGTGTGTGGGTGTTCTGCCAAAACTTGCCCTATTGGATGATCCAACCCCCTTTACCTTAAGGGAAAGTATGTAGGTCCCCGTCTTGGTCACAGGTTGGACATTCCTCATCGTAGAGGGGTCAGCAAGCAGCTGGGCTGAGATTTCAGTGTGCAGTGAACTCTCAATGCAAGCTAATGCTACTCTGCCTAAACCCGGAAATGTTTGTTTGTTTATAACAAAAAGCATCCTTGCTGGGAGCAGAGACTTTAGTCAGACCGCCATTAAGTATGTTCTATAGATAGCTAGGTCGCCGCATGGACGAACAATGAACAATGACATTTGTACAATGTATGCTCAGACCTTCTACGGGATGTTCAAGGTGTCGTGACAGTGTTCTTGCGAAGTGGAATTTCTAAGCAAATGTAGTTTAATGGAAACTAATCCTGCACTGTCATACACATAAATGTGTGTCAAAAGTCAAGGTGTGAGGAAGAAGGCAAATTAGGAAAAACAGGTAAAATGGCAGTGTTTCCCACTGGGCCTAACTGAGACACATGACACCACCATGAATTGACTCCGATTTAAGATCTCACAGAGCAATACTACAGCAAGAGAAAGACTATATTTTTAGCCTTGCAAACATAACAGATCTCATTGTTTATAATATAAAGAACTCGATAGCTAATGGCAGAAGCGCCAGAAATAAACTAATAATATAGGTGTTACCAAGTGTCAAACACTCTTGGTAAAGAAAATGCCTGGGAAATCGGACAGAGCACTGCAGTGGGCTGGTATACCAGAAATAAAAAGCTAATATTGTAACACAATAAAAACCACCTAAGCAAAGATATTTGGTAGAATGCCGTGGGTTTTAAGACCACTTCCCACAGGTAAATACTAGGTATAATATTACTCAGAGTAGAGACTCAGGTGGGTCCGATCAAATTGCGGAGTTTCTAGAAGGCAAAGAAAAAAATTCCCCAAAATATTTATAGTGTATTCTCTTGAGTGCAAGTCCATGGAGCTAGTGTTTTCTTCCAGATTGAAAAGGGTTACCGCCCATTCACCAGCGGTACCTAAAGCATTTAGAACAATTAGCATAATCCTAGTGTTATAGAAATATGTTCTCCCATATGTTCATCTGAATGTTGTGTGCTGGCTGTAGCTCCTCAGCAGAAGGAACACATTTTTCAGAATATAGCTAGTTCAAGAGCAGAATTGTTTTGCATTCAGAGGTATGCAGGTGTCCTATCACTAGTCCGAATTCAGCAAAAATGAAAGCAGCCTTCAGCACAAATCGAGCTCAGGGCTGTGGGTATGTTGATTCTGTAATTCTGTATGAGCATGACAGTGCATGTGACCCATCTTCCCTAATTTGAGAGCAGATGTTCAGATATTGAGCAGAATTCCTCAAGTCGCTGGAAGATGACGAATGGGAAAAAGCTCAATAGATTTGCATAATCAATCCGTGAAAACAAGAGAGCGTTATCTAAGGGCTATTATGTTGTGATCACTAGACTCATGACTCTTAGTAATATACAGCATCTGTAGTGTCATAACATAGGATCATGCCATGGACAATGTGCACAGAGTGTTCTCAGACAGCCTCCAGCCAATTAAGAGAATGCCTTTTTGATGAAGCAAGACCCAGTTTTTTCACTGAAATGTGAGTTGTTTTTAGTAAGTTAATTTCTACAAGAGTGAGGCAATGTCCTGTCAGATCATTTCAATCTAAGTTTAAGTGTTGCTGGTCAGTTTTGGGCCCAATGTCTCAGAATCCTGACTCGTATGTATTTAAGGATACTGTGCACCAGATATGTGGGCAAAATGTTCATACTGTATTGTGCTTTACGCATATGGTCCATTCAGATTTGTACTGGTAGAGAGTGTAGGCCATTGAGAGGCATTGTGGTCTTAAGAGCTGCTCCCCGCATCTGTTTGTCTGTCCTGGACCTTGGCAATGTTTCTTCGACAAGTATTGTCACATATTTATGGTACTTCAAACATAGATTGGAAGAACTCGCTGATGCTGATATTTCAGGTTTAAAAGACATCTTAATGTTCATCATGATTCCCAAGGTCTCTTATTCTCCAGCAGAATATACGCAAAGAGGCTTGTCAGACAAGAGGAACAATATCTAGGAGAGGTACATCCAGGACCAACATCTTCTTTTGCCCCTTCCTTAACCAGCTAGTTTGTCTGCCATCACTCTTGGAGCTCCACCAGCCACACATGAGAACGCTTCCTATCCTATTTGATATCTTAATCTCCCGGTTCCATAAACCGAGTGTCACTGATATGCTCATGAAAATCTTGGTGATTTTAAATAACCCCAGCTACTGGTTTTGATTTGTTGTCAAAAATGAGGAAAAGTGAAGGCAGAGTCCTGTAGATTCTACAGCTAGATTATTCTTAGGTGGCCATAGATTTCCAGGATTGTCCCTGCTTCTGGGTATTGCATAAGGAAGCATTGTGTCCATTTCATGCTAGCCTTGTTACAACTGTTTGAGCATCCCAAATCTGTTTGCCTCTCAGTGATATCACAAGGTTCCTTTGTTTGAGGTGGGGTGTCACAAGATGAATTGAATAGAATCGTAATGGAATGGAGGAGAAGGTTGGGATGCAGTGGAGGACTTTTTTATTTCTGCGTTTCAAGCCATGAATGCTAGAGTGAGAGGATATAGAAAATGAAGATAGACTGATGAGGCTGCCTTCTCTATCAAAGTTCATACTAGATAGTTGTGTCTGTACAGTTATTTTGGAGAAAAGAGTAGGCACCCCAGCCTTCAGCATCCAGCAATGCAAAGCATTCAATCTACAAAGGCACTGCTCGTGGTAGAGGAACTTTGAGAGGCCAACACGTTTGTTGTAAGGCTTATAAGGGTCACAGTATGGTGTATTAAATGCAGGGGAAGGGGATATGAGGTAGCTATGTTTTACCTGAACATTGATGCACTATGGAGTTGCTTCTCAGTTAATATTATAGAGATAAATACGATGCAGTTTGTTGAGGGTGATGTAAAAGCAAGAGTGAAACTATGTGTTTGTTAGAGGTTCAGGTATTACAGGAGGCTGAAAAAATGGTGACCTTATGTCTAAGGTAGTCCTTGCTGGCAATTATTTTGGTTATAAGCATTTTCTATGAAATCATGACCTGCCTTTAACAGTGGTAAATCAGCCAAAGGTAACATGGGTTCCCTCTCTAAACATTATTCGACCTGCAGATAAAATGAAATGAGACAAAATTAAAGCACATTAGTTGAGCATACTAACTCTATAAGGTAATTTAGTTGACAAAAATATGGCATTTTTAATCCTTTTCTAGTTGTTTCACTCAAAATAAAAATTCCAACTCCACAAGTAGGTGCTATTGTCTGATGAAACCCGTGCATGCCTGCCTTACAACTTATTCCTTGAGTATTAGAGTTGCTGCTGCTCTATACACCTTTTGAGGTTACCCTACTTGAATCTTTCAGGTAAAAGTTGCGATTCTGAAATACATAGAGTCTCTGGCCAGGCAGATGGATCCAACGGACTTTGTGAGTTCCAGTGAGACCAGATTAGCGGTTTCTAAAATTATAACGTGGACAACAGAGCCAAAGAGCTCCGATGTGAGAAAGGTAAGGTTCCATGTGTGGATTGCCTTTACAAATGGTTCTGGGGGGAGCAAGTCTATATGTTTAAAAGTCTTTGGAATCCTTGCTGTTTCAATGCTGTAAATAGTGGGACCACCTCACTCCATTTCATCAAACACTCTATTCTTGAGGGTTTTGCTTCCAAATCATTTATATAACAGGTATGTTCTCCTAATTAGTTGAACTAAAGCAAATAATGACAACAGCACCCAAAATATATGTTTGTTACTCAAATTCCCATTACTGGAAACAATGTTGATGGTGACTTGCTGAGGTGGCAAACCTATTTTTATAGGGTGCCCCCAAGGAGCAAAAGGCACCTTGGTTGGGATGAACCTGCTTCTAAAGTTGCACTGTGCTGGGTTTTTTGTCATACTATAATATAAATCCTATTGCACATTTTCTAGTTTTGCATTTATTTGTCAATGCAGTCACCCTTTTTGCGTCCTCTGTTAATTGTCTTGTGTTTTGGTAGCACATTTGTGTTAAAGGAGAGCTGTTTGGTTTAATATATAGAGTTTGGCCTATTGATATTGCTTATAGAAGATGCCTTTAGACGTCATTCGCCAATAACCTGTCACGTAGATCACAAATGAACTTTTGAGGGTAGATCTGCTTCCAGTTCAGTCACTGAGATTAGAAAGTCAATGTTGTTTTCACAATACAGAAGACCACGTCTGCTGTAGTTAAAGAATGTGAGCAGGATTCATGTTATGGGGCAATTTTTGCATTTGTAAAATAAAGGGAGAATTAGTTTGAATATAGACTTGGTTGCTTTTATAATGGAAATGGGTAGCTGTAGGTAGGAAGGTGGAGGCAGTGAAGAAAAAATAAATGACTCTAGTAGCTAGGTAAGAAGGTAGCGGTTAGTGATTTGAAATGGTATTTAGTGAGATTTGCAAATGATGGCGAAAGAGAGATATAATTGTTCTTTTAAAAAGCAGGTGACCAAAATAATTAAGGAAAGATATAGGTGTTAGAAATATTTACGGAGAAGGCAGTGCAGTGCTTCCCAAACCTTTTAGAACCACTTTTAAGAACAGCACATTTTTCGCTACCCCACATAGTTTTAATGAACATGAGGCCGACAATTTTTTTTATATGTAACTAAAGCATCTTGTGATAGCGCACTGTCATTTACAAACATAAAACTTTCCATTGAAATGGCTACTAAATTTGCATATGGCTGGGTCCAAACTGGGGTGGTGTGGTGAGCAAAAGAATGATGGATTAAACCCAGATCCTGGTGACTGGGGGTGAATGTTTGCATTGTCTAGCATTCCGTCCGTCAATTGTTTCTCTTGCATATGTCGCCCTAAGTGGGAAGGGTATGCCCAGACGTGGGTCCCGTGCTCACTACACCACTGGATTCTAGCCAGCCTGGCTGATGAAGGGTGATGCCCTGAAACTCATCCTAGGATGCTTGTTTCCGGTCAAGGGGGGACCTGGCTTGGCAGTTCAGGCTGGACTGTTCCCACAAGGAACAGGGTCAAGACTGATTTGCATATGGCTGGGTCCAAACTGGGCTGGTGTGGTGAGCAAAAGAATGATGGATTAAACCCAGATTCTTGTGAGTGGTGGTGAATGTTTGCATTGTCCAGCATTCCGTCCATCAATAATTTCTCTTGCATTTGTTTCCGGTCCAGGGAGGACCTGGATTGGCAGTTCGGGCTGGACTGTTCCCACAAGGAACAGGGTCAAGACTGATTTGCTTCTTCCTGGGTCCAAACTGGGGTGGTGTTTTATGCAAAAGAATGATGGCCTAATCCCAGATCCTTGTGACTGGGGGTGAACGTTTGCATTGTCCAGCATTCCGTCCAACAACTGTGTCTCTTACTAAATTTGCACAGACATACAGTTTAAATGATGTAACTATCTTGCACACAAATGAAAATGTGTGGAAATCTGGTTTTAGTGAATATTTATCATTTGTGCATTAAGTAAAGTGTCTTGATTTATTTTTTGTTTTATTAAAAACTTTGTTTCTATCACACTTCAGAATTACTATAAATTGTGCCTGATTTTTGCTTTTTTAACTGTGTGCTTCAAAAAATGAGATCCTACACACACGACATGTAGCCCAGGAACATTGCTACATAATTCACTTTACTTTTCTATGACTACAAAGCGAGAGGAGTTTGTAAACACCAATCCCCATGTTAAAATCAAAATTAAGCAGCAGTTTGTCGGAAGACATTGTCTGCCATTTGACCTCTGTCTTTGAAGCACAGCATGTGTGACAAGGTAAATACAGAATTTAAAGGCATCTTTATTTATTGCTTGGTCTTTCCGACCCACCAAAAATTGGTTCACAACACACAGTTTGGCAAACACTGGGCTACTGAATGGTGAAGATGGGGGATATTTTAAGAAAGTGCTCTTGGCATGAAGGTACTGTTTAGCCATGGCAGTATAGGAAACGCTAAGAGATAGTGCTATTATATAAAGAGTATATACAATTTTGATGATGCAGACTGTTTCGGTTGTGGTTTGTGAAGCTGATAACCGACAATGTGTGAGGAAGAGATTTGGTGGCTTGGATGTATCATTGATGGCTTTGAGCAGCAAGGCAGAGGTTATGATTTTTAGGGAAGATGATTAGGGATGGGGATGGTTAGTGAAAGTAAGGGAAACGATTACTTGGTGGTATGCAAACTAGTTGCATGATATGGAGGGCTAGACTTTGGTGGCTTAACAATGGTTATATTACATACTTAATAGATGGTCTGGGAAGAGGTTTGATGGCAACAAGACAGGCTAAAGTTGATAGAGAAAGGTTAATGATTATAGCTGCCTATGTGGAGCTTTGCAGCTGCAGATATTTGTTTCACAGTGCTCTACAAGGGTGTTACTTTTGATCAGTTTAATGCTACTCAAATGTTTGACTTCAGCATTGAGAACTTGGCTTACTGAGTTGTCTTAATAGTGGTTGCAGAGTGGTCATTTTTTTAAGGTTCCAGAGGGTGTTAGTGTTCCTTATAAAACCATCAGGGTGTCAGTGATTTCAGAAATGGCGGTGTTCTGGTTTGGGAACTTGGAAGGTAAGATGTTCTTTACCATTTGTAGTTTGGGAGTATGGCTGAGGTGAAAGAGCTAGGTTGGAGATATTTTAAGAAATAAATTTGATTGTAGCAATTTGGAAAACAGCTGGGTCTTGGTGTTTAAGGGAAAGTTGTCTGCTGGCAGGTAGGTAGAGGATTGACGGTTAGTAGTTCAGTAGGCAGTGGGTGGTGTTAAAGTTGTAAAAGGAGTCATGTGTTGTTGATTTGACAACGCTATGAGGGTTGGGGTTGGTTGACAAGTTGTGTGCATGGTTGAAGGTGCTATTTGGTGTGGGATGGAAAGGGAAAAAAGCCACAGAAAATACTACCCTAAATGTTGCCATCATATATTGAAATGAGATTGGTAGATCATTTACTATATCATTCCTACCCAGTACCTACAGGAAATTGTCAATTGTGTGACTTTAGAGTGCTCTCAACTGAATTACACTTTTTGACAGCAAAGGCCCCAGAGATCTGCTAGACAATGCAAGGGGTGTTGTGCACCAATGTGCTGCCTGCCATTCGTAGCTCAGCTCTCACCTTTTTGCTTCCAAGCAAATGAGATGCTCAGGATGAAAGCGATTCAGATCCAGTACTCCCCACAATTTGAAGACAGTTTCTCTAATGAAAATGTGTTATTCTATATCTTCTTTAGGTAGGTCTTGTTGGATTCATCTCTTCCAATGGGCTATCATTTTGTGTGTTTGGATTCTTAAGCCTACATCACTGACTCTACAGGCATGATTATGGAGCCCAAGTTGACAAACTGGTTATATGTGGCCTTTAATTATAGAAAGATTTGCCTCGGAAAATAGCCTGTGTAAAGCAGGGGTGTGCAAAACTTTGTTTTTGCATAATTACACATAATTTGAGCAAAACCATGCAATTACACAAAATGAAAAACAGGTGATGGATACAACGGCAAATATTTACTGTGCATGGTGCGTAACTACGTGATATGGTGTAATTGCTTAACATCGGGAATTTCAAGAGCACAATTCAAACACAATATCAAGAGCAACTCAAAATTACCGAAGTTTTGGTAATTATGCTGGTGTAACGCAAATTTCACCTGTGCCTTGTTTTAAGTTTAATTATAATTTTTACAGAACTCGCAGGGAATGAGTGTGCCAGCATTCAAGATATAACAAAAGTTCATTAAAGTTGCCGCTAGTAGAATCCTACCAATATCCAATGCATATTGGAAGAATACAAGTGACATATTAAACAAGCAAGATGAATATAGCTATTTACTATTGATATGAACTGGTATACATGAAGCAGTACCGTGATAATAAAATGTAAGCCCTATTACATATTTAAATATGAATAGATAATATATGTAAGGCTTTACCAAAATTCAAGCCGAATCAAAGTACCAACAATCAAGCTATAGCACAAATTAATTACTTTATTGGTATCAACAATAAATCAATCCATGGCAGTCCTGAATATATTGTTCTAACAAAAGACTACAAGCTATATTTGTTAACAAAATTATTCAAGTGAATAGAAGTGTTTACTATAATACCCGAGTTGGCATATGTGAAATAAGACTGTAATCATTAACAATAAAATGGACTCCGTGTTGCCATTCCTGGCTCCCCTTTAACAAGTCGTCTATTAGACCTAACAAGCATATGGTAACTGGATGAGGGCAGTTAAGGCGACCAGAGGTTTGTGGGATCAGTGACACCGGTAGCAATGCTACGGACTACTTTTTGCGTCCGAGGAGGTAAATCCTCCCATGCCTCTTTCACCCACACCAGAGTCTTCAGCTCAGTTGGTGAAGAAGCATCATTTGTCACCAGTCTGAGGGCATCAGGCTCTGGCCACTGATAATCAATCATGAGAGAAGAAATACTTTCCTTACACCTACTGGCCTCCTTCTGACTACCTGCCAAAGTGGATTTCTGCAACAATGGAGTAATCAAGATTCCTGCAGCTGGGGGCAGGTTAAAAGTACCAGACAAGGCACAAACTATTTTCTCGAGCACACAAAGCTCAAAACATTCATGTTTGTATATAAGCCATGCCGAGCTCCATTGCTTTGTCACCAAACGGACGATATATAGAATTGCTTGTCATGGCAGTGATGGAGGCCTTTTGCCACTGGGAGCGCTGGTACGTACACAGCCTTTTGTATAGGTAAGCAAACGGCTTTTTGTTTTTGTGCATGCAGACATACGTGAAAGGAGGGCTAAGTATCAGGGTGTTTAAATCAGTCGTCCTCCAGCCACAGGCAGGGCACATGTAAGAGCCAGTCCGCCTTAGTTCATGACCCCACTTCAAAATTTCTGATCAAGCGACTGCTGGAAAGTGGAGGTAATCTGCCCACTATACCCTAATGTCAAAAGCGCAACTGGCATTCACCTTCACCCTTTCCCTGATGTAATATATTAATACCACAGAGGGACTTCCACCTTCTTTTCCAAATTCTAAGATGCGAACAATACACCGGCTACAGATTTTGTTCTAATTTTACTTCTTGCCACCAATACTAACTCTGTAGGATTAGTCAGATCTTTCAAAAACCTAATCATCGCTAAAGCAAAGGTAAATTGGAGCCTACGTAGAGTATATTAAAGCATTTAGATGGGGAAGCAAAAGTGCTTCGCAAATTGTTTAGATGTATTTGTTTTTCAGAACATGGCAACCAATATAAATCTCTAGTGCATAAAGTGAGAGCCTTCATTTCTTGTAGCATGTAATTTCAAAAAGAACTTTTTTAAATAGTTTATTTAAGAGTGTAGTTGTTGATGCAAGATTATAAAGTACGATTATGCAGAATGCCATAATGGAGTATTTGTTATTTAAGTCTGAATGCCCAGAAGGGGATTACATGACTTGGATCTCTCAGCAAACTTTAAGAATTCTTTCATTTTGAGACTTACAAATATATAAACTGCTGAACCTTTTTTTGACGCGTCAGGTGACTGCATTTCTCATGTGTGGCTTTGATTCCTAGCAACAAGGAGATCAGAAGGAAAATTAGTTAAGGCCAAATAATGTTGGGCTGTTTTTCCTCAGTAAATGTGACCGATTCCTTCCTATGAATTCCAGTTGTTTTAATGTTTTTTGGACAAAGTTTGAAATGCTACACAGTTCGAACGAGAATGCTCACTTTGTTCTTTTGCTTGAATATTTTTGTTTTTGCTGGTGAAATCGAGCGTTCAAAGAGCCCCGCATCTCCCCAAAGCGTAAGGGAAATTAGTTTCTTTCAGATTTATTTGCTTCGATAAAGTACACTATGCAGTGCTCAGGTGGTCTGGTGCAGTTTTGCTTGGCTTGGTACAACTTATGTAGGAGGTATATAGTAAATCATAGAAGGATCTGGGAATGGATTTGGCAATATGTAGGAATTAGAAGTCGAATTTGTCGTGAACTCATATCCAAGTTTGATGTGCAGGAATTCATAGTACACAATGTCTCAAAGCAGCTAACTATATCTGACCCTTTAGTCTAAAGTAGCAGAGTGTATGTGCTGTTTCATGGTGCTGAATGAGTCCATGATGTGTTATTGCCCTTGACTGCACGGATTCTGTATTGGAAGCCGTTTCTATGATGATTGACACATTTTGTGGTCCACACAAGATTGCTTGTGACAAGAAAGCAACCAGGTGGCCCAAAAAGTTTCCTCTGGTTGGAGGAAGTGTTCCCGTTTACCCATTTTGAGCTGATGAGAGTAAAGGGTTTTTAGATTTCAAGAGAAAATGTAAAAAATGGATACCAAGTATGACTCCGGCTTGCTGTTTGTGTCTGAATGATTAAGAGGCATTGGGAAAAACCTACTTGACTATGGATGTCCTCCTTAATGGGGGCATTCTTGTACCATATGTTTTTGATCTCAATGAGGTGATATGACCACATTTGGTGAATTCCCTTTGCCAAACAGTAGTTGCTGTTGTTGAAGGATTGGTATAAATGGTAATGATGGCTAAGAAACGCTGCAAACGAATTCAGTGTACAGTGGTGGTGAAAAAGCAGGTGTGAGGTGATGTGAAGAAATTGGCTGGAAGGTGTTGTGAAGTGTGGGATTAACTGCCATTGTTAAAGGGTTTTGGTGGTCTTTACGCAGGAAGGTTATGTAGCGCCTGATTCATGGATAGGTGGTTACATTCGTGATCGAAGGGAGTAGATGTACATCAGTTGGTGAATAGTCCAGAGAAACACGGCTATCATGATTACATGTCTATTGGATTGTGGAAGAGAGCAGCAGATTAAGAATAATAGTGTTAAAGAAATGAGAGGCAATACCAATCATTCAGATGGGTGGCGGGAGCAGCAGGTCATAATTGGTAACTATTCGGCAGTAGATATCCTTCAGAGATCCTATTCCTCTAGATACTCTTGCATTGGCTGGGATAATGTGACCCAAACCAGTGTGCAAGAGTCTGTGGAGCGGTAGGGTCGTTCTTTCATATCCGATGGCTCTGTCCCAACATCCAACAATACTGGCGAGAGGTAGTCACGGGCCTGGAAATCCCACTCGAGGAACAATGGCATATCGTATATGTGACAGGGGAGGAGACATGGCCCAAATATCACAAAATATGGCTGATGTTGGCGGCCATTGTAGCTAAAAGGAACATAGGATTGCCTGGAGTGTGGCCCATCCACCGAGAGTGGTGGACTGAAAAATTGATCTATACTGGTGTAGTAAAGCCGAAAAAGAGGTGTATCAAAGTCGGGCTGCCCACGGAAGTGGGAAAAGGTTTGGGGTCTGTGGGAGGCATACAAGGGTTATTGAATGTATACCCTAGGGAGACTGCGGACGTGCTTATGCAGAGACTTCTTTGGATTAATAAACTATGTAAAGATGTGATTGTAGGGAAAGATGCCTTGGTTATTTATTTGAGGTTGTTTTTTTTTCTTTCTGTCAACAATTGCAATTAAGAACCTGTCCAAGTATGCTGAGCAAATGTTAAATAAAAAAGCTCAAAAGAAAATGTATTTGACGGTAGATGAAGTGAGCATTAACTTGTGGAATAGTTCTTATGATGGCAGTTTGCCTAGTGCGGAGTCTGTAGTGCTGGATTGGTGGTCTGCGAATTTTAGAGGTGCTTTTTGAATGTCTAAGGTTCTGTGAGTGTGATTTGACCCTGGGGGAGAGGGGCGAGCGTCACATATGAATGAGAATTTATCACAGAAGTTTTATTGAAATGTTCTGACAAGTGTATCAGTAGAAAGAAAACTAAAGTCTTTATTTGATAATACCTTGTGTTTTGATTTTTTTAAATAATATCCAGTGTTTGTACAAAGAGTTTCATCTGTTTATTTAGTATGCTTACGACTGGTTATGTTATGAAGAAAACGGACTTATAACAAAATAACCACTTGCTATCATCTCCAGAAATGCCTAAATGTTGATAGACGACGATATTGTTTCTACTGTACTGCCAGGAACTTGACTGTTCCGATCTTTCCCCTTTGGAAAGATAGTTTTAGTCCCTCCACTGTAAAAGTGAAAAACATGTTGAGAAAATTAGAGTTCATGACTGCGAAAGTAATTTTCCTTCACTAACCATTTGAATTTGCTTTGTTCAGAATTTAGTACCAACAGAAATCTCTACTTCAGCAAGTGAGAGCTCAATTGATTTTAATGAACACCTTGTGGTACGTAGCTCAATATGTAAAGTATCCCATTGTAGAGCATAAGATAGATTTAGACATAAGGTAAGAATGAAAGATGTGCTTACATTTTATAGTTATCTACAAGTTTGTATTTTCAAAAGCAAATTGCCCATCCCAACTCCCTGCTCACTATTATTCGATTCTACAAAATCTACGATTTCTATTTATTTATTGTTTTAAGGCCTCCTAGTGAAAAGTTGCTGAAGTTTGGCATTTGATAAATGTTTTAACTCTTTTAATTCCAAGAAATAGACAGAACAATAGGAGGATGCAAACTTGCAGACTCGAGACGGAAAGTATGACCAAACGATTGTTGGCTAGTGGTTCTGGGAGAAAGGGATAATTTCCCTCCATTATTTGCAGTATCTGTTTAATTCTTATGGTCCAATCTTTTAAATGCTGCAGGGTAGGTAACTTTACGAGAGACATCATGGCCTTTTACTGGAATGGCTGGCTTCCCATGAGTTTAACTACTTTTGTGACTGAAATGATCATGCTTCTTTATGGCTCGCTTTGAGGGAAGCACAAGCTTTATGGGGAACACTCTGCTCAGTATTGTCTTTTAGCGCTTTCTTATAAGTCTATTGGTTTAATTCTTCTAAGGGTTCGTAAGTCTCATTCACCACATGTGCAGGGTGATCCGAACATGCGGCATTATTTTGGCATTAGAGTTGCTTAGTGACATAACACGCAGTGAAACCTCCTTCTCGATATAGAAGTCATTAAATGTGTGTTTGTTACAAAGAACCTACACAAGTCTGATTCTTTGAAGATATAATAGATAAGTGTGGTGACAGGGACCTGGGAATGATCTTATTCCAGTGGTTATAAAGTTAAGTTTCCCTAATTTTATAAGAACCCACAGCTCTATTAAAATGAATGGATACTTCTACATGAAGACTATTAACCTTGAATTTCTTCCTAGTGCCAGACTGGATTTTAAAAGTTAACATAGCTCTCCTGCGCCTGTAGGTGGCGCCACAGCTTCAACTTGACTCCAATTCCTCCCTAATGTGGCGTCACTGAGCCATTTAGGGCAACACCCCCCAGTGCTCTGCAGTCGGTTAACATTTTCCACAACTTTTGAAGTGGATTTAGAGCTGCTATCTGTCGAAATTCTGCTTCAGTGCGTTTTGGGACGAAATGTCACCTTTAAAAAAGCCCAAATTGAAAAGATGTTCCTACTGCTCTCTGGGATCCATTTCGGCTTCCCGTGGTGGCTGCCCTTGGAGAATGGATCCATGTCTGTTATTGGTTGTGGCTTCATTTATTCGATTGCTATAGAGGAGTGGGAAGGATCTTTCCATGTCTCAAACCTGTGGCAAACAATGGAGATCTCGCTCGTCTGCCACCAGAGCCTAGTTCCATTCCAGTTCTCCTCCTGATGCTCCGGACCTATTTCCGACTGCTAACACTAAAACTGCTCAAGTTGCGGCTTTCATCCAAGCCTTGTTGGCTATTTTACGACCTCCCTCTGGTGCACCCTTAGGCCCAAAAGTACCTTCTGGAACTTAGCCTATGCATCACTTGGTAGCCTCAACCCCAGTTCCTTTTAACCCCGTTGATGCTTTTAATGGAGTCCGTGCTGCCACTATCCTACCATCAAGGGCCTTGCTGGTTGTGCCAGCACCAGTGTTGATATCATCCATGGCGCCGGTTCCAGATTCCCTTTTGGAGTTACCTACACACAGAATGCTAGCTTTCATGCTTATTACTGTCCATTCACCCTTGCTCCTCCAGCAGCACACACTAGAAAAAGTCACAGCAATACTGTTGGAAACAGACTCTTCCTTGCACATAATAGGAGGAAACTTTAATGATGTATTAGACCCAGACAGGGACCACACAGGAGCTGTTCTCGGCATTCCCAGAATAACACCACTGGCTTGCTTTGCCGCTATATTGTGTCTCGCTGATCGCTCAAACTGTTCGAGGACTAAGGTATTCTCATGGCTAGACTATATATTTACACCGCCAGGCGAGGTAGACAGGATAGACCAAGGAGAATACCTTGGTAGGGGCCTGTCTAAACATTTCCCACTCTGGGTCACTGTGGGTAGGAGAGCCCTCCATTCGAGATTAAGATGGAGGTTAAACACTTGGGAACTCCGAGATGCGACTGTGTCACAAGAATTGAGAGTACACACTGAACTGTATTTTACCCAAAAAACAAAGTCTGTTGATTCAGCGGTTACCATCTGGGAGGCATATATGGTGGTACTGCTGGAGTGAGCGCAAAATATCATATCCCAGAAAAGCAGAGGAAAACTAGGGAGATGGGAGATCTTGAAAGTACACTGAAATAAGCGAAAGATGCGTTAGGGGCGATGAGTATCCCTCTGGCTCTCCGCTGAGTCGTGGCCCTGTGAGCCGAATACCGCACACCAGTGCAGAATGCCTATCTGGACAAAACAAATGTCCCATGACTCACCACGATGGACTGCCTAGACCTTGAGGAGGAAATTACACTTGAAGAAGTACAGGCAGCTATTGCAAAGCTCTTCTCAGGGAAGACCACAGGTCCCAATGGTCTCCCGGTTGAATTCTGTAAGAGAAACACTGGACTCCTGAGCCCCCATCTGCTAAGCATGAGACAAGGGCCTACTACAGCTAGACTTGAGCAGTTATCCAAAAACAAGGTAAGCCAGCAACGGCCTATGATTCCTACCAGCCGATATCTCTAATCAACGTTGAGCCAAAGATCCTGGCCACTCTCTTGACTATGAGACTCATTAGAGTTCTGCCCCACTAAGCCAGAAAGACCAATCAGGTTTTATGCCAGGGAGATCTACTATATACAACCTGCGTAGACTACATAATTGGATAGCAGAAGTTCACCCCCGACCGGAACCTCACTTATTTCTTTCACTGGATGTCAAAGGCTTTTGATGCAGTGCACTGGCCCTTTTTAGGTCTCGGCCTGACGTAGGGAGCGCGCATGCATACGAGGCTTTTTGGAATCGATACGATTCCAAAAGCCTCGTCCCAGCTCCGCCTTACGTTTTCATTTGTGCGCGCCGTTGTGCGTCACCAATTATGCCAAAGCCAGTGCAATGATTGCACTGTAGGCATGCCACTTGCTGCATGTTGCCACCCTGTCTCCTTTGATCCACACCCAGCGGGATTGGATCTCTTACCACGGCGTGACACCGAAGGTTTAGTATTAGCTTGCCGCACTTTTTTTGTATGCTTGTTGAACATCTCTTTCGATTTTCCGTCCCTCTGAGCAGTGTGTGCCCCCAGCACCCCACCACGCGTGCACAGCGCCGAGCAAACTCTGTCTTACTACTGCACTTGTTTACTATGCGTACCGTATATGAAGTACACTGTGAGCATCTGCACCACGTGTGCACAGCGCTGTGCTCAACAAGCCCCTAGCACTCTCTGATGGTGCGTACTGTGCTGACCCCCAGTGTTTACTTTACGTTCCTTGTATAGGTCGCCCGTGAGCACCTACCTCCGCATACATGTTCACAGCGAGTACTGTGTACCTTCAATGTGCCACCCCGTGTGCATCTAGCGCTGCGTATGTACAGCTCTGGTCTCGGCCAAAAGAGCGCACTACTGTACCCCAATATTTACCTCCACCGCCGCCCTTCCCCCAGCTACTAATATCACATGTTGTCCGTGGTGACCTCAGCAAGGCCCTGGGCAGTCTCTGGCAATGAGTACTTTGACGTACTCCATACAATACTCAGGGCACGGGCCAAGCGCAGCGCTCTCCAATAATATTGATGTTTAAATGTCGACTTGTGTGTATTACCAATTAGGAGGCCGCAATCTGACTCCCGGGGTGTATATGGGCAACCCCCTGTGTATGCGCACCGTGGGAATGTATGTAGTCGATATTTGTGCAGGACGATATTTCTGGCATGCACATGTGTAACCTGCACTCCTGCCACGCCTGCGCAGCACTAAGCTCAACAAAGTCCTGGGCGCGCTGCGCTGGTGGGCACCAAATTGCGCCCGAGGTGCCACAAAATATACCCTGGCCTGCACTTAGAAGGAAACTGTTTGCCCCCTTCAGCACCAAAGGCCACACGTTGTAACACAGGGCAGCACGACCTTGGAAGTGTCTGGCACTGGGTACCGGTGTGCACGGAATGGTGCAGTGCTGCGGTGTGCACTGAATACATCCAGTGCGCCTCCCTCCCTCGAGGACCCGTGACCATCCCAAGCCTTAGGCACAAACTCTGGCAGGGAGTACTAGCAGTGAGTATCCTGTGCACCGCTGAGTACCGTCAACATCTTGTGCACATTCCAGCTCACCTGGCATCGCGTGTGCACAACGCAGCGCAGCAAGTCTCTGGCGGCCAGTACGCGTGCACTGCTGGGTTCCGTCCATAATGTGCCCCGAGAGATACAGTATACATCTTTACTTTAGCTCACCTCGCACCGCCTGTGCACAACGCCCTGCCCAGAGCCTCTGCTAAACTGTTGTGGTGAGTACGTACGGCGTGCAGCGCCCAGTACTGTGCTACAAAGTATACTGTACCCGAGGTATACTGTTGTCATCCTGAGCTATTCAAGCTCACGCCGCATGGCGTGTGCACAAGGCGCGGCCCCGCGAGCCTCTGGTAAACTCTGGCGTTGAGTATTGTGTGCACTGAAATGACGGTCTGACACCATCACATATAGGAGAACACAGCAGTACATTTTATCACTTATATACAGTCTTCGCTCCAGTGTATACAAAGCGTGTCATCCACGTGTCCTCCGAACGTGCACAGCTTTGGCGTCTATAGCAGTGAGTACCCCTCCTGTACCCAATATACTGCTCACCAGAATGAATGTACGTATGGTCAACAACACCACGTGTGTTCGTAATGCAGAACATGCACTGTACATACATGTTCTGTGCGTAAAAGGCGTCTTTACAGGCCTGCGCCAGCTGTGAGCGCCAGACCTGAACCCCAGAATCACTCAGTGTAACACAGAGCCAGTGAAAGCGATTATGTTCAAGTCAGGCCGCAGTCACCCCCCATACCGCGACTCACTTCTCCCCCCAGTACTCACTACAGTCCTCACTGCATCGCCCTCTCACTCCAGCACTCACCAACCCACTCCAGCACTCAATAACCACCTCACTGAAACCCACTCTCACTCCAGACCTCACTACAACCCTCACCCCCAGCACTCACTAAAACCCTCACAGAATCCCACTCCAAAACTCACTACAACCCTCGCCCCCAGCACTCACTAAAACCCTCACAGAATCCCACTCCCACTCCAGAACTCCCTACAACCCTCACTGCAATACAATCACCCTCCAACACTCACTAAATCCCTCACTGGAACATACTCCCTGTCCAGAAGTTACTACAACCCTCACCCCCAGCACTCTCTAAAACCCTCACAGAATCCCACTCCAGAACTCACTGCAACCCATTCACCGTCCAGCACTCCCCTCTGCACTGGCGCACTCGCTTCAGCCCTCTCTGTCCCTCCCCAACCCTCACTGCACCCTCCGAGCTGTCACTCTGCCTGCTCCTCACACTTAAGCTCACTACACACTCCTTCCTCTGCATTATACCTTTGAATCTCTGTAATTAAAATAACTAGGCACCCACCATCCTCGGTGCATCAATGCAGCCCTCAGTGAACCCTTCCCCGCTCTCACGCCCCCCCAACCCTATCCCTCGCACATGGGCATTTGTTGGGGACGCTAAGAGCGGCAGGAGGGAGCTGCCTGCTCCATTTTACCCATAAGTCCTCTACCGCCCCCTCTGACTGGTGAAAGGGCTGCCGCCCCCCGCCCTGGTGCACTCGTTTTATGACGACACTGGGGGCATCTGACCGGGGCGCAGACCTGTCCAGCCCGAAGGCCCAGTTGGACCGGGGGTTTTACTTAATTTCTCAGCTGCACCCCATGCCCCTCTCACATATTGTATTTACTTTCGGTGCACAGTGGGATTGTGTCGCGCACGTGGAAAGGTTTTATTGCGACTGAAAGCGCCACGAGGCTATTAGCCTCATTGCAGGCATCAAAGGAGCGGTTCCGCTGCCTGGCAACACCCTTGCGTTTCAGGGGCATTGCCAGTCCCCGAAATACTAAAATCGTTTGGGCTGAAGTAACCATCATTATAGAAACAAAATAGAAAGCAGTTCATCCATCTAGCACGAGGCACCAGTGAAAACGGGGTGAGCGCTCTTTCAGCAGAGCACGAGGCGCCAAAACCTGTGGGAAGCGCACAGCTGTCTGCTCACTCAGAATGTATTTAAAGGATGTAACAGGCTATACAGTCTTTCTCAACTCCCCACTCGGTCACCTTCTCACTCACCCAATGACCCACTTGCTCACTCACCCAGCACCTACAAGTGCTAAAACAAGGATCCTCTCACCTACCCACTCACAACAGTCGCTTACAAACTCCCAAACTTATTTCATGGACTCACTCTCATCCACTCAAACACCCACTTAATCACTCACTCATTTACTCATTCTACAGTGCACTCATTGTCTCTTGCGCTCACTCTTTCAACCAGTCACTCTCTCATACACTCAGCCACCCACGCAATTCCCACTGAGTTACTGACTCATTAGTTAATTTACTCCATTAAAGCACACTCATTCACTCCCTCATGGCGTTTGTGCACACTAGCAGTCCCCAGGCCGTTCACTGCGAGCAGACGAGGCGCTGTGTTGTGGCGCTAGCTGTCTGGCAGATTTACGGGAATTAGCCAGTAATCCCAGGGCGGCTTTGAGATATATTTTCATCAGTGAACGATACCCTTCAACCAATATTTAGGGGTTCCCCAACAATCAACGTGTGTCACTAACGAACGAAATCGATAGCTTGTGTTCTTTGTTAAAAAAAATAAAAAACGCAACATCTGAAGGGGCTGAGCATATAATGCACGGTGGCGCCAGATTTCAATTTCTGCAATTAAAACAACTGGAGAGAGGATGTGCCCTAACGGCTAGAGCGTCGACTTCAAAGCTGGGGAACCAGGTTCGAGTCTCGGCAGGGACGCTCAACATCCTTTGATTCTGGGCAAATCGCTTAATCTCCTGTGCCCTAAATGTGTCCATCTGTAAGGAAACTGGTGCGCATGTAAAGCCTCCGATACATTAGGGTCAAGTTCGCGCTAACCCTCCTCCCCCCCCCCCCCACCCCCCCTAAAAAAAAAAACAACAACAAATGCGCACCCCTACATGCTTCCGAGTAAAACCAGGACCAAGGAAGTTTGAGAAGTGTCTGGGCATGCGTGGCAACTGTAGGATATTTTACAAATGAAATCCTGTTTAAACTTCTGGCAAGTGACCATGTTTAGCCATCTACTGTGCAAATATGTTCAGGCATGTCTAATATTAAATATACAAGTTCGGCTCTGACATTTATTGAAAACATAAGTGGGCAATTTCAGAATTCTTCACACATTTAATGTGCCTTAAAGCCACCATGGCAGCCATGACTCTGGGGTATTAAAGGGGCTCACCAGCATATGATGGGACATTGGTGCATTCTGGAATCTATCATTGAATTCCCCCTTTAACCAAATGCTGACCTTTCACCTGCCTGTGAACTGTAAACATCTTATTTTAAAGTTAAAATTAGCATTTAGAAGCCCCCCACAGTGTGGTACTACATGCAGCATACTTAGCACACTCAAAAACAAGCTGCACAAAATCTGGGTATTTAGAAAGTCAGCAGTCCATCTAACCTCCTTAGGATGCAATGTTTTGCTCCCGCATGCCCCATAATGATTCTTTCCTTACAATCCTACAAGGAGTACTACGTAGATTTACAGAAAACATGTTTATTTACTACATTATTGCCATAAATTAACATGGAAAATAGAGGTAGTGATGCATGCTACATTTTTGGTCACATTTATCAAGGAAACAGCTTCAACATAGCCACACATAAAATGTTATAGTGCTGTTTCCTTGCAGCGAGGCACTTGTTTGGTAATACTTTCATTATGCAGCTCAGTATGTCAGGGGAGCAAGCAGGGGGTGCTGAGTCAGTGACTAGAGTAATATGAACGTTATGCAGCGTTATTCCGGGTACAAGCAGGCCGGAGTAAGGCTGAGCCACTTGCTGGGGTAATACTGACTTTATGATGCTCGGTAACGGGGTGCAAGCAGAACAGAGTATTGCTGAGTAACTTACTGGGATAAAACTGACTGCAGCTCAGGAACGCGTCATGCCTGAATTTAACAAGGGAAACAACATTCACGTTATACATAAAACATACCCTTCTAAAGAGTAACATAGGAATGTGGATTGCGCAACGTCCTGGTATGAAAAAATATTCGTGTCTACGATCACAATCTGGTAAATACAAAAAGAGTGTGACTGGACTAATCGGAGCTTGGGATTTTACTGAAAAGGGATTTTAAGGCTGCTGTTGCTTTAACCTGAAGCATTAAACCTGTCACTGCACATTGTATTGTAATTGCATTTATATAGTGCTTACTACCCCATACGAGGCGCCAAAGCGCTTTTGTGGCGAGTAGCATGCTACTCCGGGACCCATAAAGAATTTGTGTTGAATTAGTATAGTGAAATATGAAAGTACTTAAAGCCGGTCCTTGCTAAGATAGCGCCATGGGCAGAGAGAAAATTGGTGCCCTTGCTGATGCTAGTGAGTACAATGAGGCGTCAGGGCGCCCCTCTGGTGTTAGCTGGTCACTCCTTGGATGAGTAGAAAATGGTCCCCCAACACAAACCTCTCCGGGCCTCCCCCAGCTCAACTAATTAAACCATAGTGGAGCTGCCTCAGGCTGATGAGTGTTGTTGCTGTGTCAGCAGGGATGAGAAGAAGAGAGGGCAAGGAATGGGGGCTACTGTACTGTAAAAAACACCTCAGTAGGTATGAGAACAAGCATTAAAAGTGCAATAGGTCTCGTCTTTCATTCGGTTGAAGCCATTTGCTTTGCTATACAATACCATTAGCAAAGCAAATGGCTTTAACTTAATCAAAGGCGAGACCTATTGCATTTTCAATGCTTGTTAATGCAGGCATCGGTAAAGATTCGGGTTTGGCCCCAACTCCAGGCCTGGATTGCTTTGTTATACCGAGACCCGGTGGCGGCGGTGCGAGTCAATGGGATCCTTTCCTCAGAATTCCCAATTGCAAGGGGGATGCGACAGGGATGCCTCCTGTTCCCGCACCGTTTGCCCTGCTCATGGAATGGTTAGCATGTCGGATCTACGGTCATTCAAATATTGTGGGCTTTCAAACGACTGAGGTGGCTTCTGGAAACGAGAACATTTTGCTTTATGCAGATGACATCCTGTTGTATATAACAAGATCAGAGGGGACCCTTCCTAGGGTGTTTCAGACTTTCGAGGACTACGATGACCACTCTGAATAAAAAATTAACTGGGACTGATTGTTCCTTTTCTCCACGAGTAGCGAATTATATGCCTCCATCCTTCCCTGGCGGTCGTGTATAGACACTAAGGGCTTTAAATAATTGGAAATATACATTACTCCCAATCAAGAGCTCTGTCTGGAACGAAACATGAAAAGGGTGATTACGGAATTCCATGAGGATGCAAACTGCTGGAAGTCGCTCCCGCTGATGCTGCTAGGTAAGGCAGCGGTGGTCAAAATTATTACATTGCCCAAGACACATATTACAAGATGCCAGATGAGATCTTTACCAAGATCAGTGTAGAAATTAGACCGCTATCGTGGAGTAATGGACTCCCCAGAAGTTGCATTGTAAATGCTGCAACAAAACCAGTAAACAGGGGGATTAACTTTCGGGACAGGAGGGCTTACTATTGGGCAGCACACTTAGTGGTTGTCAATGATTGGAACTATGGCACAAGGTGACCATTCCACGTACGCACTTGAGAGATCTCAGTTACAATGCCAGACCTACTTACATTACTTATACAGAGGGCAGGGATCAGGATGATTTTTCCCGGCAACCCAGCTAATGATTGAGGCATGGGTTAAAGCTACTAGATGCATAGGGTGGGCTAATAAGATCACCCCAAAGACTCCACTGTGGACAGGAGCGCGATGTAAGAAACTGGGAAAGCTCAAGGGATTTAGACACTGGGACCTAATAGGAATATCAATGCTTGGCGATCTCATAGAAGAGGGTGGCTTGAAGCCTTTTATCTCCCTTTGAACAGGATTATAAATTGCAAAACACACAAAAGTTAAATATTTGCAACTAAGTCAGACATGGAATCTAGAAGGCCTTGAAGTCCCTAACTTATCGGAATACTTATCTCTGGAGGGTAGGCTGCATCTGATTTATTATGATAGTTCCAGACTACCTCAGTTTGTAAGGGCAGATTCCTCGGACTGTTTGCGATGTAGCAGAGATAGAGGGTCCTTCCTGCACGTGCTTTGGACCTGCCCAATTATACAAGCCTACCGGCAAAACATACTGGTAGAATTGGGCAGAACTCTAGGGGTAAGCCTCCCACACAACCTAAAGTACATACTCCTGGACATACTCACTGATGTGGATATCCCACCCACCTCGCTCTTATTTAGTAATCTGGACCTGGTGGTGGCAAAGAGTGATGTTGCAAAGCACTGGGGAGTACCTGAAACACCCTCACTCTAAGAATGGAAGGCTGGAATGAACATATACATGATGGCTGGGAAGGTGACTTACAAAAGGTTTCTGTGTAAGTCTTACAAGATATGGATAAGTTGGATAAAGTAATATAACCTTCACTTGATGGATGATAATCATGTAGACCCCACAAACAGCAGCGGCTGCCCCTAAGGAGGTGCCAGTGCGTCAACTCTCTGCCACTACTGCTGGAATATTACAGCTTTTATGTGAAAAAAACACAATCTCATAGATCTTTTTTTTTTGTTGCATGTAAAGGCTGTAATGTCAGGTTGACAGCAGAAGAGGGCTCCACTACCTGTTTTGCGCATGTGTTCGGCAATCTGGAATAGTGAAAAAGGTCTACGTCGGTACCTTCAACTTATTCCAGCTTTCGATTGAGTGGAAGCTCGTGGGTCTGCCTCTGGCTGTTGCAGAGAGATGTGAGTGTCTGAAAGCATGGGCCTGTCTCGGGTACGTTTTTCTGAATTAAAATCTAAGTGTGTTTGTGCTGGGGATTGCATGTGTATGTATGTATGAAAGTATTTGTGTGGGTGCCTGAAATTGTGTGTATGTATGCATGTCTGCTTGTGTGTTAAGTAATTTTCTGCCCCCGTAATTGGCAAGTCCCCAGGTACATTGCTGGATGGTGCTGTTGGGCCCCACAGCTTTCATAATGCACAAGCCGCTGCTGCCCACAAACTAACCCTAATACTGTAAATTGTCAGTCCCACTGTGATCTGATGATTGTCTACTATTTGCTTTCATATGCACGTGTAATGTCTGTGGGACAAAAAAAGGTGCATGTTGACGCCAAATGGATATTCACAACCTCAGCACTATTCTTGTTGATCGGAGAAAGTTGGTGCACCATTGTTAATTGTATCAAGAAACAAAATTTAAATATTCCAGAATGCTAGTTTTGAGTTTCCTTCTAACTTTACCTAAGCTTCACATAAGAGCTTTAATGATAATGATGATGAAAGGAGAAAGGTGGACACCTTTCGCTCTTATTTAGAATGGTAGAGGACCATATTTGGGATTCCAAAATGCCAATGGCTCAAATCCTCTTTCTGAAGTTGACCTTAATTGTTCCTCGGGCCACTTTGTCAGAGATTTTTTTCTTTCAATGCTGCCCATACATTGTCTGGTTGCTCGCTGTCAGCGCCTGGCTCTAGGCGATCCCAAACTTTAATTCTGTCATTCTTCACCTGAGGGACTGATAGTTTAGACTCATTGCTCCAGACTTAACTCCAATTTTTTTTCTCCACCCAACAAAGTCAATATGAATAAAGAGGAAGGAGTGGGTGGGGGGCCAGTTGTCTTATAGCATGGGCACTCGCAAACAATTTCCCAGGCACCAAAAAGGATGGCTGATTGTGTGACAGAGCGCCGCATCGATGCCAGCAGCTGTGAGGCAACAGATGGTGGGCATCGGGGATGCTAATCACACACATTGTGTGGATGGAGAGTCATGAAGTTATATTGAAACTTTCATTCCATACTTCCCCCAAAATAAAGCTCCTAGTCTCTAAAAGACACTTTGATTTTACTAAACTGTGTTATGCTGTATCTTAGTCGCTGTCTCGCTAGTTTACCTTGGGGTAAGCCTTCTTTTCTTTCCGTTGCTACCTTGGGTGAGTCAAGTGTACAAAGGAAATACCTTGATTACTGAATTGGAATGGAATGGAGTCTTAGGCCTCACAACCTCCTTATGCCTTTTGTCTCTTATTGGTAAAAGTTAGGAATGCTTACAAGCAGGCTCAGTTAAGGTAGTGAGTGCTATAAAAGAATCCTTGAAAAAACCCCAGCTGGTGTGCAATTCACTGAGACGGGTTGACACAAACACCCAACCTTCACTGCTGCTCATGGGACAGTTGAAATTAGTTTGTCGTGGCCCTATGAGACTTGATGTTTTAACGTGGCTTTACCACATGGCCAATCTATTCTGATTCTAAACTCTATGTATTTAACGGGAGGAGATGTGGCCTAAGGACCAAAGCTGCTGAATGTGGAACTGGCAAACCAGCTTTAAGTCCAAGCATCGGCTCAACATCCTGTGATTCTGAGCAAATTACTTGCCTTAAAAAACATGGATTGGTCTGACCTTCTGTAATGTAATCTGATGCTTTTGTAAAGCGCTCCAATGCCCTCGGGCTGAGTTCATGATATATGAAAGTTGCAACAAAAAAAGGTTTGGGTTGGTTCCACAATGCAATGGCATTTCTTTGATAAGAGTAGTGCCCGAGCCTAACTTTTGGAACCACGCACACCCCTGTTACGGTATAATGAGCAAGATGAAACCCGTGGAATCTCAAGGCATGTTTATTTTTTATTATTCTCAGGCTTACCTTTGGACAAACTGCGCTCCTGAGTGACAACTTTCTGAACATATTTTGTGCTTTTAAATGTATATATATTTTTTTTATAAACTCGGGCTAGGAATAATTTAAATTAAACTAAACACTGGTTATAAATATGTGATAAGAAAACAGAACTCTTACCTTACAGTAATATGATTTTACTCATGGGGGAGAGAACTTCCAGTCTTCTAGTTCACTCACTAAAATATGATGTAGTGACAAACATATGCATCATGGAGCAAGGAGTCCTACACTATATTGTTGGTACTCCTGCTGCACCAAATAGTTTTATGATAGTCAAGTCATATAATTGTTATGTGCTAGAGGTGGGTCAGATACTGAAGGCTCGAGCAAGGCTTGAGCCAGATGCCTTGGTTTTGCTCGGCTCAAGGTTGTCTTGGAATCTCATTCCCAAAACGAAGACAGCAGTTATGTGGCTTCTGTCTGCTATGTGAGAAGGCGTTAACCAAACAGGTAATGTCCCCCAGTTTGCACAGCCCACCTCCAGATGAGGTAATTGATCCAATAAACCAAGGTGTGTTTTCTTAGGTATGATCAATTTTAATTTTTAACATAACTTCATAAGCAGGGCTTCCAATTCATTTCAAAGGAAACGTATCATTCAGATCATGGTAGATGAATACATTCCAAGTATGCAAATTAGTGGGATCAAACCCAATGCATTTCGGGCAAGCCCTTCATCTGAGGAATTTAGTCTAAAAAATGAAACGGGAAACAGAGAATACAATGGGTATACGGATGGGTATGAAACAAGACGTACTCGTGGTGAAACATGCTGAGTATGTGTGCTCTTGGTAGAAAACATGCTGTAGAAGGGGAAACATGCACATTATGACGAGTGATTAAAAAAAGGTGAAAACGACACTAAAATCAAAAGATGTATATCCATATGGTCAAATCAATAGGTGAGAGTAATAAAGAAGAAAAATATGCCCATGTTAACGGGTGCAAGCGTTCAAAGAAGACGGTGAATTCAAAAGTGTGTCAAGTAGAATTCCATGCGATTGTCTGAACTGAGTATAAATAGAAACTAAAAAACGTGTGATTCAACGAAGGAGACTTTTGAATTGACAATGTATCAAGTTGAGCTCCGTGCAATTGAGTGAACAAAATAAAGGAAACTAGAAGCCGTGTGATTCAACGGAACATAAGAAAATTGAAAACCAAAGAACTGCCGCAAGAATGCATCTACCACATACCTCATCTGCTTCTGTCTGCCACCCATGCTGTAACTTCATAGACCAAGAATTAAAATCAAAGCATTAATATTTGATGCAAAACGAAAGAGAGCAAGTGATGCCCATGTAGTGGTTTAAGTGCACAAAGTGAAACCAGAAAACCTGGTACCCATCCCAATTTCCCCACTCGACCAAATTTTGTAATCTTATTAATTGTTTTATTTCCCTTTGCCTCCTTTTTCCTTGTGAGACAGACCAGGCCTGTGCCCTGAAATCAATCTAATTGTACTAAGAGGCCCCAACCCTATACCCCGACCCAACCTTCACTTACCTCTCTCGTCCCAGAACGGTGAGCAGCTCCAGCAGTGCCTTCCCTGTAAAAAAAAGAAGAAGAAAGGGTTAACCCTATTGGCGAGGAGTCCCTGGCGAAAGAGGAAGGCAGGCCTACATACGCTAGCAGCCAATCACAAAAGAGGGCGGAGAGCCAGGATAGGACAAATGGATTGGAGGAGAGGAAGAGGGGGCAGCACCCGGAAGACGCCGGAAAGAACAGCGTGGAGCCAAGCCACGTCCTGAGAGAGGAGAGCCGGTCCCATTCTACTGAGGACATTGGGATACCACATGGGGAGCCAAAGGAAGGAGACCATCTTCCGCTACTGAGGGACAGAGGACAGCACGCGAAGATGACGAGATTCCAGAAACCTGGAGTGAAGAGTGGGGGTTGCCCTGGAAAGCGTGACTTTCCTGGTGCAGCTCAGCAGAGTTGTGGCTTTCCTGGTACGTGCATAAGTGACGGTTCGAAAAGGGGGTTGGAAAGAAGGAGAGGGGGCAAACTGAGACAAGTGGGGATTAAGGAGCCAGAAGGAGGCACTACCCCAACCACGGGAATAGTGGTGTCTAGAGACTACGATACTGCTTTGTGGGTTTTTTTTTTGGTCCATTTAGTTTTTCTTTGAGTTCTGGTTGTTTTTTTCCTTTTCGTTGCCAGCTGTAAATTGAAGTCACCATAAAGGAAAAAGGGATGCCATTCCCTGATGAAAATGAAACCTGAAGTTTGGGCTTGAGAGAAAGACCAATCGACCAAAAGATAGAAAGAGTACTTAAAAAGAAAATAGCAAGAGGGGTGCAGTTAGCCTCAAACCACAAAAGAGTTGATTGCAGAATAGGCACAGCATGATTTCACATGGTTTTTTTTTACGCACTTCCCCTTCCCCAAAATCTCAGTAATCCAAGCAGGAGATTTAGTATATGAGAAATTAACCAACCCAATAGAAAGGGGGTAACTGATTTACCATTCTCACTCGAAAGGAGCTTTTCATCAACACCCCTGGGTGTGGTGATGGTCCCTATCCCTCACAAACAACATTACCGCAGATCTTTTTACTTACCTTGCTCTCCTTTTCTTTTCTCATGGCAAACCGGGGATGACACACCATGGAAGCCCGGTCCTAAAACCGAGAAACGAAGATGATGATTACCACTGGAAGAAGATGAACTCAAAGACCATATCAGCAATCACTAGTTATTTTGTTCTCCCGTCTAAGAATTTCATTTGGCATTCTGTTCTTCCAAGCCTTCTAAAAAAAAATTTAAAGCCAAAAATTGAGAAACGCGTCCAACCTCCTTGTTTGGTTTATTTCACCCATCCCTCTCACACCTGGTGTCAGAAGTGGGATCAGAATAGATGGAGGCCATTGTGCACTAGATGGCTGAAGTCAAGGAAAAATTGGGAAACATTTTGGAACGCTTCTTGGCAGTAGCAGAGGAAGATGGGGAGAAGCTCCATAGGACCCTGACCGAACAAAACCAGGATCAAGAGACTGTAATCGGGAAGTTGGCTGATGTACTCAGTCAACAGAGGACCCAGTCAGCACTTCCTTCAGTGGTAATGCAAAAGTATGTTGCTGGAGAAGACCCGAATTTCATTTTTGCAAATTTGAGCGAATGGCATAGTCAGCAGCATTGCCTGCCAACAAATGGGGGCAATAACTCCGACCACTCCTCTCGGGTGACCTCCAGGCTGCTTACCAAGCCGCCAATCCCCTTGGTCTCCCACCCTATGAAGAGATTAAAAGGAGCATACTCAAAAGGATGGGGGTAGATGATGAGCCCTATCTGATTCGACTGCGACAAATTAAAGAAGGGGTTGAACAGACCCCAAGAGCGTTATACTATCGGGCAAAAGATACAGCTGATAGGTGGTTGAGACCCTCAACTTCGACTAAAGAAGAGAGAGTGGAGAAGATATATTTGGAACAGTATCTCTCTTCCCTACATACCTCCATACAGGGATGTGTTCGACAACATTCTCAGTTGACCCTGGAAAGAGCTGTAGTAATAGCTAGTGCTTATTATCGGGCACAGGAAATACAAAAAGGCATGGATGAGACCTTCTGGAGGGGTCTCGGCCAAGGGCCAAAAAGTTCCAACCACAAGAAAAACAGAAACCGTGACCATAATGCCAGGTCCTGTAGCCCCGTCATCACAACCACTTCCCTCTCCCGGGCCCCAATGCTTTAACTGTGGACTATTTGGACACATTACACACAGATGTCCGCAAAAAGAAGAGCTGCTGGAATTTGGATTAACAAAGGTCCTATATGGTGCACAGGCAGGTTCTGGTCCTCGCTACTATCATCAGGTCACAGTCAACGGAGAACCCAGGGAGGCACTGGATGTGTACAGAGAATCATGCAACCCCAGGCGGTCCCTGGGGGAGTGCGAGCTATTGATGACATGATGCCCTGAGACAGCCCAATGCTATTCAAATAGCTAAGTCCATGATTGACATCTTCTGCCGAGTATGGTTTCCGCACAAGAGTGTGACCGACCAGGGAACGCCGTTTGTTTCTAAACTGCTAAGACAAGTCTGTCCACAGCTAAAGATTAAACAGATAAGGACCTCAGCACACAGGACCACAGAAAAAAGGGATAATGGAGAGTTATAATGCCACACTAAAAATAACACAATTTTTTTTATTAGAACTAGAAACGCGCAAGTGGGAAGATACGCTGTCCCTAGCCCTATTCGCTATCCGATGTAAACAGCAGAAAAGCACTGGATACTCCCCTTTCAAATTACTATATGGGCGACAGGCGCGTACATTGTTAGACATGCTCAAAGAAGAGTGGGAGAAGGAAAGAAAAAGGGGTAAACCCCCTACCTGAGTATGTCCTTAACATGAAGAATCAGTTAAGCCAAATCCGCTAAATTGTGAAATCCCATTTAGAGCTATCCCAAACTGCCCAAAAGGCCCAATATGACAAAAAGGCTAAAGAAAGGACACTTGCATTGTGGAATCTAGTCCTGCTTATGATGACCATTTCTGATCATAAGCTATTAGGACAGTGGCAAGGTCCATTCCGGGTGCTAGAACAAGTGACCCTGGTTACCTACCATCTCTAAAAAGATCCAGAAAAGAAAACGAACACCCAGATATTCCATATTAATCTGTTGAAGTGGGAAGGAGCCAAACCCGCATTGCTAAGTATCAATGAGAACTCCCCCCCCACCCCCCATATATCTACAAAGCATAGACCCTAATCTATCAGACCGCCAGAAACAGGAGGTAAACTCCTGTTTACAACCTTTTCAATTGGTATTTTCTTTGATTCCTGGGAAAACGTCAGATATAGAACACCCAATACAGACTCTTTCAGGGAAAAGGTCAAACTGCGTCCCTATCGAATACCAGAGTCCCGACGAGTGGCAGTCGAGAACGAAATCAAGCAGATGCTTAAGATGGGGGTTATAGAACCCTCCACCAGCGAATGGAACTCCCCAGTAGTTATCATTCCTAAACCTTACGGATCTATCAGGTTTTGCATTGATTTTCGAGAGGTTAAAATATCCCATTTTGACTCATATCCACTCCCTCAGGTGGATAAAATGACAGAACAGTTGGGTGAGGCAGAGTACATTAGTACTCTAGATCTCTGTAAAGGCTATTGGAAAATGCCACTAAAGGGAGCAAGACAAAGAGAAGACAATGTTCTCCACACCGGGAGGGTTATATCACTTTACTGTATTTCCCTTTGGCGGAGATGGGGCTCCAGCAACCTTCCAGAGGCTTATGAATACCATCCTAAGACTGTGCTGCGCATTTGCAGCCGCCTATATAGATGAAATTATTATCCATAGTGTATCATGGGAACAACACTTGATACACCTGATGAGTTATTCAGGCTCTAAAGGAAGGGAGGGCTAACCATTAATCCAGGCAAAAGCTGTATAGCCGCTAGGTCCTTAAAATACTTAGAGTACCTCTTGGTGGAGGGTTGTATAAACCTCAATGGAAAAGGTCGCGGCCATAACAAACCTACCCTTTCCCTAGACAAAAAAGGACCTGAGAGCCTTCCTGGGTGTCTTGGGATACTACGGACGGTTTATCCCATACTTCTCACAAATAGCTGCCCCTCTTACTGATTTATTGAAGAAAGACAGCAAACCAGAGAAAGAATTTGAGAACCCATCACCTGCTTCTCTACATGCCTTCCGACAGCTAAAACACACCCTCACATCCGAACAGGTCCTTTTCAGCCCTGAGTATAACAAACCCTTTATTCTGCCAACAGATGCATCAGAGCAGGGATTAGGAGTGGTTCTCTCACAAGTAGACATACAAGGTCATGAAAGACCAGTGATATACATCAGCCGCAAATTGTTTCCACGAGAAAAGCACTATGCCGTAATAGAAAAGGGCTATTGAGTCTCTACAGTATTATCTTAAAGGTAGTGAATTCATGTTTTATGCAGATCATGCCCCATTAGAATGGCTGTCCCGTAACAAAAGGCACAATGACCAGGTACTGAGATGGTTCCTAGCACTAAAGCCCTTCCGGTTCCACACACACCACTGAAAAGGAAAACACCAAACTAATGCAAATTGTTTCCACGAGAAAGGCACTAGTCCCTAATAGAAAAGGAAGCCCTAGCCATCAAATTGGCTATCAAGTTTCTACAATATTATCTTGAAGGTAGCAAGGCCAACAGTAGCAGTATTCTCCTTTCTTCCTGGCCTCTCTTGCCGAACACTTTTAGTACATTCTCAGAGGAGTGGGTAGAACCTTTGATACTTGATTCCTTCTTAGCTGATGTGCTGGCATTTTTTCTATATGGGCCTCAGAGTCTTTTGGATTCCTTTGGATTGTGAATGGGAATGTATTCTCACTTTTCAGGCGCTATTGCATTTTTTCTGTTTTATTTTTTCTGTCCCATCCTCTAGGCATTATATGTAATTCGTCAGGAAGCTCTCATTCTCTGAGTAAGATACATAAAGAGTAAGTTATGGAGTATGGGAGTTTCTTCTTCTCAAAGGAGGTCTTCATGTCATTCCCATGGAACAGGTTCTCTTAGCCCTCAGGTTTGGAGTCTGGCTCATCCACCCCACAGGATTTGTATCCCATATTTGAGTCCTGCAAACTCATGTTTGTTTTTTGTGTTCGATAGTATGTTTCACTCATTGTCAACATCAACATTTCGTGTCTTCATGCAGATCCTACTGGTGATTGTGTTGCATCTTAGTGAATCACAGATAAAGGTGTTCCATGTCTCGAAGACTGGATGCTGGTTATGGTAGGCTCACAACAGCTGACATAGGGCCACCCCTTGGGCACATTGGGTTAATGTTTGTCTGGGGTATATTTCTATCATCTTTTCCATATCCCCACCTTCAGATTATGAAACATTCCTCTTAATAGTGAGAAACCTATTACTCTCAGAGGAGGGCTCAGCACTTTGAGACGGGCTTCCACTAATTTGGAAAATGGCACTGACTTGCAGGATGGCGCGAGTTCACGTTCCCTTATTCTGAAAGCTTTAAATCTATAGCATTGAACCTGAGATTGCAGGTAGCTGATCTTGAAGGCAGATGATCTTATTTGGCATCATCTCCGTGACCACTAATGGCATCTTATCCTGGAGGTGGTTAAGTCTTTGCTTGCCCAGTGTGACTCCTCTCTGCTGTTTTTCTCAACTTTCACAAAAGCGTTTACCACTGTTGTACTGCTCCTTCTTTTCTGTGTGACCTTTGGGATGGTTTTCCTCTTGGGTGATTTTGGCCACCTGCTGTGAGGAATTGGGGTGTATTATATGATGTGTTTGTTTGACCACACCATGCAACACACTTCCATCCCTTTAGGATGTCTACATCTTTAGAGTCTTCAAGGTTAGTGTACACAGCAAATGACCTCATTAACTTCAACAATACCCTATGCAAGACGCATGATCCCCCGATATGTATATTTGCTGATCCTATCGGAGGGCCGTTTCTTTGTACTCTCTGCAAAAAAAACAACCCGGAAATACCGACACCTCAGAAACCAATACAAGCGGCACTTGTAAATGCTCGCTCGCTTCCATGCCATAAAATTGACATACTAGAACTGCTCAACTCCTATGCTATCGACCTCCTGTTTCTTACTGAAACCTGGGGAGACGATGCATCAGGACCAGATTTCAAAGCTGCCATGCCAGAAGATTACTGTGTCCATAGGCAGGATCGCACCTCAGCGCATAAAGGTGGAGGGATCGCAATAATATATCGCAACAGCCTCCGCGTTAAAGCTATCAATTTAAAACATACGAGCTGTGAGGCACTTGCCTTTACTGTGATGCTTACCACCAATCAAACATTCACAGGTATCCTTCTGTACAGACCCCCAGGCTCTCGTACGACATTTCTTTCACAACTCCATCAATTGAGTGAGTTAGCTGTGGAACACAAATACTTCACCGTATTGGGTGACTTTAATTTCCATCTCGAATCCCTGACTGATAAAGACACTGACCAGCTCATCAATGACCTTCTCTCTGTGGAACTTGAACTATTGACAACGGTTCCAACACACAAGGCAGGTCATACGCTAGATGGTATTTTTACCAATAATCCACACATTACCATTAATAAAACACTACCTCTAACATGGTCTGATCACTCCGCCATTCTTTTCGATATCAAAATTAAAAACTATAACTTTTAAAATTACACCTCAGAACTCTTATCAAACCACCAGAGACTAGAAAAATTTAGACTATACTCAGCTTGCACAGATTCTTACTGATGCCTTCATGGATATAGACACCGAAACTGATCCAAATATTGCAGCCACTAGATATACTTCTATTCTGGAAGGGGCATTCTCTACATTAGCTCCATCCAGAACATTCAAACACAACAGGAAGACCCCTTCGGCCCCTTGGTTTACTGAACAACTTAGACTACAACGACAACACTGTCGTAACCTAGAGCGCCATTGGCGCAAACATTATAACTCATCAGATAAAATAACATACAAAGCAGCACTCCATAATTATAAGCAGAAAATAGCCACAGAGAAAAATATCTATTATACCACCCAAATAGACCAGGCCAAATGCAGCATGAAGAAACTGTTCGAAGTAGTAAACCATCTTGCTGATCCGTCCAATCCACCCACCGAAACATCTCAAACTCTCTGTAACACATTAGCCGACTTCTTTTCTGAAAAGGTCACTTCTATATTTAAGGTATTTAAGGATTTCACCCCAAATTCCAACATTATTGAATCATTTAACACACAAACAAACTTGAATTCAACAGCTCTAACGGAATTCACTAAGATACATTCACAACACATTCATAAACTAATTCTGTCAATTAAATCTGGTTCCCCATTGGACCCCTGTCACCCCTCTATACTCAACACTATTCCAGACATTATTACTTTACCATTGACATACATCTGTAACATCATGTTCTCAACAGGTTCATATCCAACCATCTGGAAAAACACTATAATTAAACCACTTCTTAAAAAACCATCGCTTGATCCTTTACTACCTTCCAGCTACCGTCCTATCGCGTCTTTGCCGTTTCCAGCTAAAATCTTTGAATCTGTCATGAACAAACAACTGTCTGATTACATCCAAAGCAACGACCTTTTAGACGACACTCAGTTCGGTTTCCGACAAGGTCATGGAACAGAAACTGCCTTGATTAAGGCTGCAGATGAAATAAGAACCACGATGGATAACGGAGGACAGGCTGTCCTGATTTTGCTGGACTTATCGGCGGCTTTCGACACGGTCGATCACTCCACTCTGATCGGCCGTGTCGAGGCCATCGGTATTAAACACAAAGCCAGAGATCTTATCACATTTTTCCTGGCTGACCGCAAGCAGGCAGTCAAGTTAGGTACTTTCACCTCCCCCACTTTCAGCCATCCTTGTGGAGTTCCACAGGGTTCCTCGCTAAGTCCGACCCTTTTCAATATCTATGTTTCGGACTTAGCGAGGGTAATAAAAGCTTATAACATCAACCTAACAACATATGCCGACGATACCCAGTTGGTATTATCCATACATAAAAACGGTTCCAAGATAGCAGCAAACTTCAAAGATGGCATGAGGGCTATCAGCAGTTGGATGGCTTCCAACTGTCTAAAACTTAACTCATCAAAGACCGAAATCATGCTTTTTGGTAAGATTCAGCCTCTGTGGTCTCCCGTATGGTGGCCGGAGGAAATGGTGACTCCACCTCAACCAGTCAGTAAAGTCAGAAACCTGGGAGTAATATTTGATGATAAACTTCTTTTCCATCATCATGTGAACTCTGTAGTATCATCATTTAATATCTTAAGGAAAATAAAGAAACTTCTCCCATATCTTCCTACAACTACGGGAAAAACACTAATCTCAACATTGGTGTTTTCACGCACTGACTACTGCAACGCCCTCCTCCTCAATGCACAAAAAAAGGTCATCTCTAAACTTCAAATGATACAAAATGCCTCAGCTAGAGTTTTGTTGGGCATTCCAAAATTTAGCTCAGTCTCTAGACATTTGGACCAACTGCATTGGCTCCCGGTCAGAAGTCGCACGAAATTCAAGGCCCTTTGTATTGTCTACAAGGCAATAAATAACTTGGGACCTAAATTTCTCAGGAGTTCACTTAAGCCTTTATCAACCTCCAGAACGCTTCGTTCCAATACTGCTCATCTGCTTCATATACCCAGAACAAGGAAAGTTAACTGGGGAGACAGATGTTTTACCATCGCAGCTGCAAAACTATGGAACTCCCTTCCTTTTAATATAAAATCCAGTCCAACGCTGATCATCTTCAGAAAGCAGCTAAAGACATGGCTGTTTTCTCAACGATATGATTATCCATAAATCACTCTGAAACTGCCTCAGAGATCTACTTCACTGGTATCTGATATAGCTCCCAGCGCCGAGACACCTATGGGTAATTGCAGCGCTTTAAAAATCGCATAAATAAATAAATAAATAAATAAATAAATAGGACCAGTCAGGTTTTGTTTGTTAATCATTCAGCTCAGCTCTGGATAGCTGTGGCTCTGCGCAGTCAAGCTTGCACAAACGAAGTCTGAAGCATTTAAACAGCACCAGAACAATTGACAAAGAAAGGAGGCTCTCAAGAAATTCGACACAAGTTTCTAAAAAATCGGATTTTTATGTCATTTTAGACTCCTAAAAAAAATTAACTGGAGGGTTAGGGAGAAACAGAATTATAAAAAAGTATATTAAATCAAAGCTTTTTACTTATCTGCAAACAAGCATCGGCAAATTCACCGAATTTGCCAATGAACTTTTTCAAGAATAATCATGGACAAGTTGTAACACAGATACTTAGAGTTACTTTAGGTGGCCAACTCTGGCAGAAGGCAAGTCAGGGAACCAGCAAGGTCCACAGAAACAGTTACCTCTACGAGAAAAGCAGTCTCCAGTACAGTTCCAGTGTCACTGGCTCCTTGCCATTTACTTTTATGGAGTCGTCCTGATGCAAAGGATAGAGGATGCTAAAGGTGCTCAAGGATGCTGATGACACTGTGTAGTAGACTGGGGTCTTCCTGGGGCTACTTCTTGGTTCATGGGCATTCTTAGGAGATCATGGCCGCAGTGGTCACCGTCCCTCAAAGTCCTCTTCGGCTACCAGTCGCCCACTACAGTGATTCCCTTCTTTTTTGCAGCAACATGCCTTCTGGGAGACCCAGCTGCACACCCATGACTGTTCCTGGTCCAGCAGACTTTGGTGCAACTTTGGAGTATCGAGATTAGCCCTTTAGGTTTCACTGGGCGAGGAACGACGATCCGGAGACTGTAGCTACCAACTCGGCAGGCAGGCTACCTCAGCTTTTGTGGTTGTGTGCTGCAAAGAGGAGCAAATTACCCTTGGAGTCTCTTGCTTCTGGCTGGGCTCAGGAGTCTGCTTTTCCACGAGCAAGGCATAGTCCTTTCCTTTGCTTTGCTGTCCCAAGGTACAGTCCAACTTTGGTTCAACCTCTCTTCCCTCGATCATTCCTGCAGCAGGGCAGTCCTTCGGTTTTCTTCTCCAGTGCATGGAGATCTGAGCTCTGGGTGCCATGGGTGTTCTTTTTTTGCCCAGAAAATGCCCTCCGGGGAGGTCGTGGTAACTGGCCAGTGGGCTGCTAGGTTTCCTTCCTCCTGATGACTACTTTCTGTGAAGTGTGGCATCTAGCTATACCAGAAGGCTCCATTCTGCCCACTTTCAACATGGCAGAACCCCTTTCTTGGCGTGTAGAGCTCCCTATCCCAACTCAGGGTGTGGCTACCTGCCCCTGAAAAAACGGTTTGACAACGGGTGTTCCCCCTTTGTCCCAAATGTCAGCCTGTCTACTTAAACAGTAGAGCAGCCCCACTCCAAATTGTTTGCCATTTTCCCTTCAAAGATGGCTTCCCCTTTCAAGCTCGCCTTTTGAGCCAAAACCTGTGTGGCTTCCTAACAGTGAGAGGTAATACCTCTCCCCCACGCAGGCTTCTATTGCGTCCTCTACTCGCAGTCATTTATACGTCTGCCTAGGAGAGCAGAAAGTTGTCTCGTGACAGATCCTATGTGCAACTGTGAAGAGGCACAGGGGACTTTAGACAACAAAGTGGCAATTTTTTTAAGTTGCACATAGCAACAAATTATATAAATTTTGACTTGGGCATTAAATCCGGCTTAATGTAACAAGTTGTTTGATCCCTTGGAGTATCAACTTTGGTCCCCCTTTCGGGAGTTAGCACAGCCAAGTGATCAGCATGTAACCCTGTACTCGCCAATGGGGCTTTTAGTCCCTTTCGCAGTAAAAATAACAATCATAGGTTTTTGCTTCCAGAACACTTAAACCACATGTTCTGCTGTTAAATATGAGATACCCTGCCTTAGGACTCGATAGGCCTGCTGTAGGGGTGATGTACACATGTGGTTTTGGGCTTTGCCATGGCAAGTCGAGTCAGCAGTGAGCACTGCTCTTCCTGACTGCAGTGGTAGACTGGGAGATACATTTTTTAGTGTTCACACTCATGGTGGCAAAACCAGTGCTGCAGTCCCTGGGGTGACCCTCTAACTTATGGGCCCTGCCTGAGTGCCATATAATAGAGTCTTCAAAGTAAGTTAGCTTATGCCAGTTGGGTATAAGCTAACCAAACATACACATTTTAAGTTCAGGACACTGCTACTGAGGAGTGGGGTCTGGTTAGAAGGCCTCAAAGCACTCTGAGTTGAAAATCTAGCAGTACATAACTTGAAAGGGCACGCAAACTGCTGTGTCCCGGATGTGGGCTTCCCAGGACACAGCAAGTGAATGGGCCTCAGAGAATGGGTTCCCGGGCCATACATAAAAGGCTCAGAGAGCGACACCGTGCACAAATCTGCCCCTCTCCTCCCTGGAGCCGGGGAGACTGACCCTGAAGCTAGCATATTATTACTCTCTGCATGCCATCTTGGGGTCGTGACCTTCCCCTGGAGCGCCTCAGGCCCCTAGGAGGTGTGGTGCCTCGATTGTCAACACCGGCTGGTCCGCACTCAGTTAGGCCCTCGGATTTTGTAGGTCGACTCCATCTCAACGCCGCTGCACAGCCCTTATGGGTTCCCACCTGCGGCGCTTGTATCTGATCAGCCAACTCTGATGACAATGACGGCAGCGCCGATCGACACCTTGCTGCTTCCCCTGTCCGACTTCGAAGCGTCGCCAACTTGGTGCCGCTCAACGTCGAGTGCAGACCAAATGGTGCTGCCTATCTTGGACGTCTTTATGTCGAGCCCTCCAATGTTTTTCCTTCTGAGGAGCACAGTTTAAGAGGTGATGGTGACAAGTCGGGGGTTCTGTACCCCATATCTGATGCTGCTTAGTCTCCTGTGGAGGATAGCTGGCTACTGAACTGGGGGAAGCTAGTGGATCGGAGTCTTCCCCAGCCTCTGGCTTTCTTTCCCCTTCTGGTCTTGTTACAGCAGTGACCTCCTCTAAGGCGAGTTCCTCTGATTTTGGCTTTAACTCTTACTTCTGTAGAAAAATCTACTAATCCCCTAATCGGTGTTCTGCATCAGGGCCAAAGGGGTGGAGCTGGTGCTTCCCTATAGTGACACCCTACATGATATTTTGTGGGATAATCCTTAAACAGGGGCCCCGGTGGATCGATCTATATCTCTCAGACACCGTCAAGCCCTTGGTATTTTGGCCTGTCTCCTCCAGCACTCTACTCCTCAAAGTTTGGTGGTACGGGCTGCTTGGCCACGCATGATATTGACTCTCTTCCTCATGGTCCATTAGACAGAGATTCCAGGAGACAGGACGCTTGTGGCAGGCATCCGCCACAAGTTCTGCTTTGTGTTCTTTTAATACATCTTGCATTCTTGGACGCTTTTCCCATACATTGTGGATACATTGTGGGATTCCTTGACACCCGGAGTGAGCTTACCTAATATATAAAAGATGGATAACAGGAGGCTAAATTAATCATTAGGTGTGAGATGAATACCCCTGTTTAGGTAGGTCCGACCATGGCTTCTTCAGTGGCGCTGTCGTTGTGCCTGGCTATGCACCTCTGCTTTTTTGGAGGCTGTTCAGATCACTTTGCTTGACGTGTCTTTTGTTGGCACCCACCTTTTTGGTTCTCCTGCTGACTGCTTTGCTATGTTTTCACGACAGTCTGAGTGGAACAGAAACTTAGCTCTGCTCTTGCGCGTGTCTGTCTCCCTAAATCCACCCATTTCAGTTTGTATGGGGGATGTTGGTCTACTTATGAGAGCCACTTGTGGTCTAAAGTTTACGAGCTCTGACTCGCATCTTAACTTTTGGAACTTTCCACCCCAGCACTTCAAGTTGACCAATAACCTTTAGTATCCCTTATAGGGACCTTTTACTTTGCTCTACCTGGGGGAATTTCTATATAGCTTATTCAATGAGATCCCTCTCTCGTGAATCTCTAGTTTCTCCTTGATCTATACAGAGCGCACCCTTCCTGCTACCCTTCTTATCTAATTCTGGTTCGCCAAAGACTCTAAATTTCCACTGGAGCAGTGGGACACAGGCCACAGTCTTTACTCTGTTGTCCACATTTCTCGCCTGGCCATTATTTCAGTGGTTGAATTAATCCATGCTGCTCCACTGTGAATCTGTTCCAAGGTTCCTTTCTCAGTGTCTCTCAGGACAGGTTTGACTCTAATGCATTCGCTGTTTGTTCCCTCTGAGCCCCAGCTGCTCATGGATTTGGTTATTTGTTCCATTTTCTCTGTGTTTTGTGAAGTACCTTTGACTGACATAGTGTTTTTCTAAGTCAAGGCCCTGTAGCTAAGTGGCATTGGCTGTTGCTTTTGGGTTCCCAAGTCACGACCAACTATGGGTAAGATCCCACCTTGGGCACGACCTAGTATTATCTACGGGCACAATTCTTCTGCCATGGGTGACTCCATTCCCATGCTTCTCACCAACTTTATTACTTTACTTGCCTGTGGATCTTGCCACAGTTCTTGGGGTGAAGTGTATGCTTTTGCTCACCTAACATCCTAAGAGCGCCCAGTCTCGTCTGTCTCATTATAGGCCAGCTAGTTATATTTAGGGATTTTTAGTACCATCAGTTCGCAGACCCCCCTCCGGGAATGGTATTGCTTGGGTATTATTCTAAGGTAAGGAATGGGCAGCTAGACGTCTCTATCAGATGAACAAGTTGCATACCTTCGGTAACGCCTTATTTGGTAGAGACATAGTCTAGCCTCAGTTTTTCACCTTTCTTCCCTAGTGCTTAGAGATTCATGACTGGGGTCTGTGCAATGCTTGTGACTGGCTTCTTCAGCGTGCCACAATTACTCACAATCAGTGTCTCTTTCCAGTGCACGGGCACGCATTCAGTGCTTTCCCTCCAGCAAAACTGACTGCATTGTTCTGCAGATTGATGCACACCAAGATATTCTTGCAACCCGCACCCAGTGCCTATAAACACCCAAGCCTCACTTCCACATTCAGCTGGTCATACTCCTTAACAGCAGATGTCCGGTTCACGTTTCGCAATATTGTCATTGTCTTGTTCGCTGCCCTGCGTTAGAATAATGTAAGATGTCTATGTTTTCTGTTGAGTATGTGAAAGTCTGAAAACAAAGCATATGACGTCACATCATACCAGTGAATGTATTCTTTGTTTGGTTAGCATGCCAGGACGTGTGACATTGGGTTCACAAACTCAATTTAGACACTTTTCTTTATTTTGGGACTGCAAGTCAAGTATTGGTTTGTCTTACTTTTTGTCCAATTTTTTGTCTGGTTGTTTTTTGTTTAATGCAACACTGCACGTCCACAGAAATCATTTAAAATCACTGTCATTGCTATGTTAAATTAGTAAGTGCATTTGTAAGTGCAGTTGCATGCTTATTCAGGAAAATGATCGAACATCCCCATCCTTCTAATTTCTGTCCATCATGCACTATTTTGGGTATCTTGGACACTTGATTCACGCGATGTCCCTCAACGCTGCAAATACCAGGATTGCCCTAGGCCTTCATATTATCGCTTCACCGGTTACTTGTGGACATGCATATGACAGAACACCCCATGGGAGCTCGCTTCTTTCACACACAGTGCATTTCTTGTCCGTGGGTCCTCTATCAATCAATCAATCAATCAAAGCATTTATATAGCGCGCTACTCACCCAGAGGGTCTCAAGGCGCTGGGGGAGGGGGGTCCGCTACTGCTCGAACAGCCAGGTCTTGAGTTGCTTCCTGAAGGCGAGGTGGTCCTGGGTCAGGCGGAGGTGGGTCGGGAGGGAGTTCCATGTCTTGGCGGCGAGGAAGGAGAAGGACCGTCCCCCTGTGGTGGCTCTTCGGATGCGGGGGACGGCGGCGAGGGCGTGGTCGGTCGATCGAAGCTGGCGTTTGGGGGCATAGAAGTTGAGGCGGCTGTTGAGGTATCCTGGGCCTTGGTTGTGTAGGGCTTTGTGTGCGTGGGTGAGGAGTCGGAACGTGATTCTCTTGTTGACCGGGAGCCAGTGCAGGTCTCTCAGGTGACCGGAGATGTGGCTGCGATGGGGGATGTCCAGGATGAGTCGTGCTGAGGCGTTCTGGATCCGCTGGAGTCTCTTCTGGAGTTTGGCGGTGGTTCCGGCGTAGAGGGAGTTGCCGTAGTCCAGACGGCTGGTGACGAGGGCCTGGGTGACCGTCTTCCTGGTCTCGGTGGGGATCCACCGGAAGATCTTACGTAGCATGCGCAGGATGTTGAAGCACGACGAGGAGACGGCGTTGACTTGCCTGGTCATGGAGAGGGAGGAGTCCAGGATGAAGCCCAGGTTGCGTGCGTGGTCTGTTTGTTTGGGTGCGTTGCCTAGGGCGGGGGGCCACCAGGAGTCGTCCCAGGCGGAGGGTGAGGATCCCAGGATGAGGACTTCCGTCTTGTCCGAGTTCAGTTTCAGGCGGCTGCTCTTCATCCATTCGGCTACCTCTTTCATCCCTTCGTGAAGGTTGGCTCTGGCGGTGGCGTTGGTGAGGGAGAGGATCAGCTGGGTGTCGTCGGCGTAGGAGATGATGTTGAGGTTGTGCTGGCGTGCGATGTCTGCGAGGGGGCTCATGTAGACGTTGAAGAGGGTTGGACTGAGCGAGGATCCTTGAGGAACGCCGCAGATGACTTCGGTGGCTTCAGATCTGAACGGGGGAGGCGGACTCTCTGTGTCCTTCCGGCGAGGAAGGAGATGATCCACTCCAGTGCCTTCTCCTGGATTCCGACGTTGCTGAGTCGCTGCACTAGTGTACGGTGGCAGACAGTGTCGAAGGCCGCGGAGAGGTCTAGGAGGATGAGGGCCGCTGTTTCTCCGTTGTCGAGCAGCGCTCGGATGTCATCGGTGGCTGCGATCAGGGCGGTCTCGGTGCTGTGGTTGGCCCTGAAGCCAGACTGCGAGGGGTCGAGGGATCCGTTCGTCTCGAGGAAGGCGGCCAGCTGTTTGTTGACGGTCTTCTCGATGACTTTAGCAGGAAACGGGAGCAGCGAGATGGGGCGGTAGTTTTTGAGTTTGGTGGGGTCGGCTGAAGGCTTCTGAAGTAGAGCGCTGAGTTCGGCGTGCTTCCAGCTCTCCGGGAAGGTGGCGGTGTCGAAGGAGTTGTTGATGATGTCCCGCAGGTGGGGCGCGATGATAGCATCGGCCTTGTTGAAGACGTGGTGAGGGCAGGGGTCGGTCGGAGATCCGGAGTGGATGGAGTTCATCGTGCGGACGGTGTCTTCGGTGCTGATCGGGGTCCAGGCGTGGAGGATGGTGGTAGGGGGCGGAGGTTTGGTCGTGGCGTGCGTCAGTTGAGTGCTGAAGCTGTTGTGTATGTCCGCGATCTTGTTGTGGAAGTAGGAGGCGAGGGAGTTGCAGAGGTCTTGCGAAGGGGTGATGTCGTTGTTTCCGGCGTTGGGGTTGGAGAGCTCTTTGACTATGTTGAAGAGTTCCTTGCTGTTGTGTGCGTTGTTGTCCAGTCGGTCCTTGAATTCAGTTTTCTTGGTGGTGCGGATGAGTTGGTGGTGCTTTCGGGTGACGAGCTTGAGGGCCGCCATGTTGTCCGGGGTTGGGTCTCTGCGCCAGGTTCTCTCGAGGGCTCGGCAGTGCTTCTTGGAGCTCTTGATTTCGTCGGTGAACCGTGGGGCCTTCTTGCTGCCGTGTCTGCTAGGCGGGGTCCTCAGGGGGGCGAGGTCGTCTGCGCAGTCGCTGATCCACTTCGTGAGGTTGGTGGCCGCCTGGCTTGGGTCCGTTGTGCTGGTGGGGGGGTTCATGCTCAGGGAGGACGCGAGCTGATTGGCTGTGATCTTGTTCCAGCTTCTGCGTGCAACCTGTTGCTGGTGGTGGTGGATCGTGGTCCTTCTGAAGCTGAAGTGGACGCAGCTGTGGTCCGTCCAGTGGAGTCCGGTGGTGTGGCTGAAGGCGATGTCCTTGCTGGATGAGAAGACGGGGTCGAGTGTGTGTCCGGCGTAGTGGGTGGGGGTGGTCACCAGCTGCTTGAGTCCGAGGTTAGCGAGGTTGTCCAGCAGGGTGGTGGTGTTGCGGTTGTTGTTGTTCTCTAGGTGGAAGTTGAGGTCCCCGAGGAGGATGTAGTCAGCGGAGAGGAGGGCGTGCGGGCTGATGAAGTCGGCGATGTCTTCGCTGAATTGTGTGCGTGGTCCCGGGGGTCTGTAGATGAGGGTGCCTCTGAGGGTGCTCTTGGGGTTGATGTGGACCTGGAAGTGAAGGTGTTCGGCGGTTGTCAGGGTGTCGTCGGTGTTGGTCGTGATGCGGATGGTGTTCCTGTGGATGATGGCGATGCCTCCTCCGGTCTGGTTGGTGCCGTCCCTTCGGATGATCTTGTAGCCGTCTGGGATGTCGATGGCGATATCGGGCGCTGAAGAGGCGTTCATCCAGGTTTCCGTGAGGAAGGCGACGTCTGGGGCTGTAGTGTCGAGCAGGTTCCAGAGCTCGATGGCGTGCCTGTGGACGGAGCAGGTGTTGAGCAGGATGCATTTCAGATGGCTGCTGCTGTTGCTCGTCTTAGTCTTGGTTGATGCTGGAGTAGTGCAGTTCCGGATGCAGGTGAACTTGCAGGAGTTGCAGTAGAAGGGTCCGTGGGTGCGTCTCGGGGTGGATTGGTAGCAGCCCGGGAGTCGGCCGGCGTTGAGTGCGTTTAGGGTGGCGGTGACGTACGTCAGGCGGGTGGGTTGGGGTCTGTGGGGGCCAGGGGTCCTGGCACTGGGCGCGGTCCAGGCGAGGACGGGCGCAGACGGGCTTACCTTTGGCACACCTTCGGCGCCCGCTGCGCGTGACCACTGCGCGTTATCCACTCTGCCATAAGTGGAGAGTGGGGGGGGCGGAGCGAGGGAGGGGCAGCTGGGAGGCGGGAGCGGGGAGGGCACAGAAAGGAAGAGGGCGTGGCCGCGAGAACGGCGGCGGGAAGCGGAAAGCAGGGAGCGGGGCGGGGAGGCCACAGGGGGAACGAGCACCAGGGAAACGTGCAGAAAACCGCAGTCACAAGTCACAAAAATAGAACTGAACTAGACAATAGCTCAGAAAGACAAACCGGGCAGCAGGGTGCTACCAGATCCGGCGGAGCCGAGTTAGAGGTGGAGAGCGCTCACGGAGTGCGAGCGTTACCTAGCAGCAGAGCACGCCGCAGGGAGAGGCGGGTCAGCTGGGCGGAGCTGGGCGGAGGTCTGTGCGAGGCTGAGCAGCGAAGGGAGAGGGCACCGGCACGGCTGGTGGCCGTGCGGCGCTGGAGTGTCCTGCGAGCAGGTCACGCAGGTCAGCGCCACGCGGTCACCTTATATGCACCTGTGGGAGGGAGGGGCAGCTGGGAGGCGGGAGCGGGGAGGGCACAGAAAGGAAGAGGGCGTCGCCGCGAGAACAGCGGCGGGAAGCGGGGAGCGGGGCGGGGCGGGGAGGGCACAGGGGGAACGAGCATCAGGGAAACGTGCAGAAAACCGCAGTCACAAGTCACAAAAATAGAACTGAACTAGACAATAGCGCAGAAAGACAAACCGGGCAGCAGGGTGCTACCAGATCCGGCGGAGCCGAGTTAGAGGTGGAGAGCACTCACGGAGTGCGAGCGTTGCCTAGCAGCAGAGCACGCCGCAGGGGGAGGCGGGTCAGCTGGGCGGAGCTGGGCGGAGGTCTGAGCGAGGCTGAGCAGCGAAGGGAGAGGGCACCGGCACGGCTGGTGGCCGTGCGGCGCTGGAGTGTCCTGCGAGCACTCACCCAGCCGTTCCCAGGTTCTGCTTTCCATCATGGGGTTTAGTGAGTGCATTATTTTGCCAAACGGATCGTTCCACTTCCTCTCTGGGGGCAGTTTAAATAGGAATTGCTCCCGCACCTAAACGTGGCAGTGGTTGGATTAAGAGTAGTCTTGTACCCAGTTCCCTGTGTTCTTTATGGGAGGTTGGCACAGAGTCTGTGGGCACCACCAGTGGCGTTGGTTACTTTAGACTTGTTCGTTCTTCAGTTGCGCACTCAAAGTATGATGTGTCGTAGTGTTGCTAACCATCATCACTCAGGCTTCTGATGCAGTTTGGTATCCGATTCTACTCTCACGTTATTATTCCCCATCATTAAACATGGAGCTGTACAGTTCATTATGTGGTATGTTGCACTACATGTTCTTAAAACCCAGCTCAGTGCCCAAATGCATATATTTAAAAGATCTCTCTAGTATTGTCAGTGTGCAGCAGGTGCTTTGATACAGTGTGTACTAGACGAGGGTGCAAACCTTTAGACAAGGGAGTAGCGAGAAAATTAAACTACTCCCCACTTCGAAACAAAAGCTCTTATGGCACCAAGCAAACAGAGCAAGTCATTACAACTCTCCCCAGAAGAGCTCTCTCGTATCTTCCTTCAAAGCATCTATCCATCCTTCCTTCCATCCACCTGCTGGTTCTCATAATTTCAACTTTACATTCTGTCATCTATTCATTATTTCATCTATCATTCAGTCTTTCACCATTCCATCAATCCACCCATCCATATCCAAACCTATGCATCCATCTCTTTCCATCTATCTCTTCATCCCCCCTTTCACTCATCCATCCCCCCTTTCACTCATTCACCCATCTTTTCAGTCATTCTTCTGTCCTTCCACCATTTCACTCTATCCATCCGTGCTCTCCATCTATCCTTGCACTCCAAACATTCATCCCCCCTTTCACTCATCCATCATTTCACTCAGCCATCTATCCATCCTTTCACTCATCTATCTACCCAACCACTCATCTATCCATCCACTGTCATCTGTCCGTCCATCCATCCAACCATCCACCCCCCTCCCTTTCACACATCCATATAGTGTAGTGTGCACCACATAATTTCACTATGAAAAACATACATCCACTCCACTACAAACAAAAAAATATAAGTAAAACACTATGCATTTACAACGCCAATAGGTTTTTCACAAATGGAGACCGATTGTATTGTAAATGCTTGTTTAGTTTATATTTTCATCTAGTCATCTTTCTACTTCTCTCTGTTTCAAGTCAAGTGTTAAACTTCATCAGCTTTAACCCTATGATGGCCTTTTGTTATTTATTTATTATTTATGTAGACCGGTGTCCTTGACATTTGGGAAATATGTGCACTCTGTAAACATATGATTAGATTTCATGGTAGGAGCTTTAATGAGCATTTTTACCGCTTGCTACAAGAATAATTGGAAATTTCCCGCAGACCGAAGATATCCAGAGTAGGTATCTTTAAGCTTTGTGTTGTGCTTTGTAAATATTAGATATGCTCCAGGATAGGGCCAGTGCGTGGTAGTATTGTACACACAATATATTTTGCACCTGGGCCAGAGGAATGTGGACATGTCTGTAAACGTGAAAAGCCTGGCGAACAGGTTCTTGGCATTGAGCGCGCTTCAGGGCGTGTGACGGCAATTGTGCCTCTTGTAAAGGGCAAGTTACTCGCCTCAGAAATGCACTGGCTTCGCTTCACACCATCCAGGGCAAAGCTTCTGTTCATGTTCCTGAAATTGAACATGAATCTGGTGTATCATGGTGCCTAAGCGCACTGCAGTGTGCGCGTTATCTGCTGGTTCCAGCTCCTTTGTCACAGGGCCAAGAGCTTGTTTGGGAAGAGTAGAAAGCCACTTAAGGCAGGAATAATAGATAGTCTTGCTTATCCATCTCTGGCATGGTGTACAGCTGTCATATTCTTTAACATTTTCTGGACCTGCTATGGTGCTGCCGTTCTTTCTCTGTGGCTTACCAAGAAAACCATGACCTCAAGATCCGTGTGAACAAATAACCAGGCTACTTGCAAAATATGGCTTGTGAAAGCAAGACAGTGAAAAAGGAATAACTGGTGGTGTGACTGGGTCCTACACCACATCACCAGTATGTCACGACTTTCCCTTTAGTTCTCTGACGATCACTGATTTAATTGTTCATTTTTTTAAACTTTGGCGGTGTCGCGCCGTCCATCAATTGTGTGTCTTTTGCTTTCTCACCGTAAGTGCGCCGGGTATGCCCAGACGTGGTCCCGGGCTCACTGTGCCACTGGATTCAAGCTATCCTGACTGATGAGGACATGGCTTGGCAGATCGGGCTGGACTGCTCCCATGAGGCACAGGAATAAGACTGATTTGCATATGGCCAGGTCTAAACTGGGGTGGCATGGTGAGCAAAAGAATGATGGATTTAACACAGATTTCTTGACTGGGGGATGTTTTGTTTTTTTCTGCATTCCGTCCATCAATTGTGTGTCTTTTGCGTGGCACAGCACCACCAAAGCTGTGTATGGTCCGTTTGCCAGATTACAAGTTGAACTCTTGTCTGGTGGGCTTTTCTTTGGCCGTTCCCACAGCAGTGCCCTAAAAACATGCACCGCAATGGGAACACAAAGGCAGTTCCAGCACGGCATGGACTGTGAAGTCCATGCCGTGCTGGAACTTGGGGTGCTTACAAACAGGGGGGCACATGTTGTGCCCCCCTGAATTCATCCACATGGCGACGGGGACGACTGTAGGGCCCCCTTTGTTTCCCCACCAACAATCTTTTTATGGTGGGCTCACTGCCATGAAAAGGCTGGCAGGGGGGAAACTCGTAATATGTTCGGCGGACCGCGTCCGTCCCATCTCGCGTATTGTTTACCCCTGTCTGCTGCGCCACTGCAAGGGAATGTCGGTGCCCTATTGCAGTCAGCGCAGCGGTGGTGGTCCGAATGGCTGGCTCATAATACTGCGGCTGCAGAAGTGCTACTGCTGCACCACTGCAACTCAGAATCAAGCCCTAAGTCCTAAGGGACCAAATATTTTAGAGGACTGATGCCGGTGTTGCTGAATGCTAGGTTTGCTGAACACCAAGGTTGAATAGTCTTCACTCCACCTCATATCTTTTTTCCATCACCCTACAATTTGCATTTATGAATTTCACTCATGCATGTTCTCGGTCATCCTGTGTTTGCTCTTTGCTGCTGTTTTTCTATCATTCACTTCCTCACTCTTTCTCCCGTTTTATGCCCTTTTCTCTCTTGCCCTGTGTGAAAGTTGTTAATCAGAAAGAATACCCATTCTCAAGAAGCATTGGCAAAGCCAATAGAGGTCTTTTCAGCAGATCTATTGGCTCTGCCAACGAGTTTGCCAATGATTGTTTCCAGTATTGCTCTGCATCAGCAACAAGAGGGAAAAATAATTTGTTGTGCAATGTGGGCCACAAGAAGGGGAAAAAGGTATGATTGTGCATCCATGCATCATTAGCACTTGTATTCATCCTGCTGTTACGTCATTCAAGCCTACTGATATGTATGCTTGCATGTAGCATGATGTCGCTGTCATTTTTTTTTTTGCATTACAGGAAGGCAGATTCCAATCTAAGAATAGAAACTAAATAAAGGTTAAATGTATGTGAAATTGTGTAATTAAAAGGTAGTGACCAGGCAGTAAATTAAAACCTCCAAAAGATGCTAGAATTTTTTTTTTTTTTATGAATGTGGCAGGAAGGCAAGTAAGCAACAGGGGAGCATGTCGGGGAAACATGAGGAAAAGCAGTGGGATATAGAGACAGGTGAGATGAAAAAAACTAAAAAAGAAGAGCTCGAATAGGTAGGTAAAGAAACCCACGTGAAGAGGAGGAAGGAGCAACACAGAGCTTTTGGGGAAGCCAGTATTTGGGGGGAAAGAAGCACTCCTCGGAAAGAGTGAGAAATGGACTACTGAAAGAAAAAGAAAAATGTAGTTCCCTGAATGTAAGCAGTGGAAGGATACAAGTGATCCAGTCAAAAGGATGGTAAATAAGCTATGGTCCTGAGAAGGAACAAACACTAGAAGAGGAAGAGAACCCATGAAGTAAGAAGCAAGCAAATTGGATTATCAAAAAAGCCAACCAATGATAAGCCGTGGGTTGGGCTAAAGCCCACAATAAGTGCTGGTAGTGTCCTCAATAGGCATGTTTAATACTACAGTTGTTGCTATTAGAGAGCATTACACTTCTTTACATGACTGTACTCATCGGTTTTAGTCCAAGATCAGTCTCCAAAGACAGTGGCATCTTATGTTATCGAGGCTATGCACTGGGGGCTGAAAGTGCAGAGTATATGTAGGCCAGTATACAGTTGCAGCACAAGTCTGTATTAACAGAAAAAAGCGACATCTTTATATTTTGATTGTGATTGTATAATGCTTCATAAAAAGTGAAGCTCTGCAACATGGTGTTGACAAGTACTGTAGGGGATACTCTGTAATCTGTTTTTGGTTTATTGAGCCAATAGATAGAGCTTAAATACTTCTTTCCATACCAACACAAAATGTACGCCCTGGAAAGTTGACAGCTTTTCCAATGATAGGAAAAATACTGGTAATCCAGAGGTCAGTACCTGCGTTATTCCTCTCACACACCTTGCAGTTTGTCATGTCCTCTTGGTTCCAGCTGGGAGTGCAGCAGCAGCACAGCAGGTTTCCAGGTTCCATATCCATTAAATCCTCTGTCTTTTCTGCTGGCGCATATGACTTCACATTCTTTGTTCTCTGTTCACTGCTCATTGAGTTATCAAGATTTTACTCTTGAATGATTTTCTGGAAAAGATTGCTCATCTTGGATGTTTAAATTGTCTGACTGTTGCAAACAATATGAAGGCATTTTTTTCTGTTCTTAGTCCTCATGTAAAAAATTTAAATATAGCTACTGCTGGAATGAGAGGGTAGAGGAGAACTGGAGACTGACCATGAGGTCAACTTATCTTAGGCCATTTCTTCAACACCTCAAAGTGGCAATTCCTTTTTCTGTACCATAAGGACATTTTAAACATAGCTGATGCCTTGGCAAATATGGTGCTGGTTTTGCCATGCAATCCACACTGGGGTCCTGGCTTCACTGAAATCTGGTAGAAAGATCGTCATGTGCTCAAGAATCTAAAGTTGACAACATAGGAAAAGACCATCACCACGACATTCTGCGTCCGAAACGGTTATGTTCGAGGCATATGAGCTGCAGATTACACACTTCTGCATAGATCGCCATCTGGTGTTGGGCCCGGATGTTTGCAGTTTGTATTTCCTCGTGGAAAGTCTTTGGAAGTCACGAGGTCGGTAACTCCTCCCTTGGTTCGTATTGCGCATGGGCTTCGGCTCCATCCTCAGATTGTTTTTTTCCGCCATCGGGCTCGGATGTAATACTTCGCGCTCCGGTTCCGAACATTCCAGTTCGACGATCGAAGCGGAATCCTCGCTCTCCGCGGCATTGTTTAGATACTGATCTCCTCAATCACCTTCTTCTTCGACGCACCTTCGATTCCAGTCATCGACGGCGGCCTTCGGGCCTATCCAGGCTCCGGTCCCGGCTGATGGAAAGAACTCCATTCAAGAAGTGCCCTTGATGTAGGTCCAAATTCCCCCAAACCGATCTTCATGAGGTGTGCAACCTCTGCCTCTCCCCTGAACACGAGGCTCGAGACTGTCCCGCCTGCAAGTCTTTTAGATCTAAAAAGACTATTCGAGATCGAAGGGCCAGACGAAAAATGGCGCACTCCTCGACCTCCGTTCCAGTCGACATCTTCGGGGACGACGTTGAAGCTCTAGGACACCAGCACACCGAAGAGGTCCTCGTCAGTGCTTCCGAAGCCGACGACTCGGATGTGGAGGACATCACCCCGGCGCAGAGGGTCGTGAGTAAAATACCCCCTCCCACACCTGCGCGGACACCCAAAAAGGCTTCGGTCACGCCTTTGCCTTCGGGCCTAGGCAAGACCAAAGACACTGTTTCGAACACCCCACCTTCGGGCCCAGTGACGAAGCCAAGTAAGCCTTCCGGCGGCTCGGGCTCAAGCCAGCCTGCCAGCGGTGCCGAAAAGCACCCTTCGGCACCGAAGAAAAGATCGGCCTCTACCTCGACACCGAGCTCCACACCAAAACCCTCGGTGTCCAAACCCAGCCTCTCGGTGCCGACCAAACATCATAAGGCCCTCGGCACCGACACTCCCGCGTCGAAGCCTGTCTCGGCACCGAACAAAAAATCGGAGGTTCCCAAAAAGCACGGCACAGACAAGCCTAAGAAGCCGTCGGCCCCGAAAACGTCGGCGCCGACCGAACAACCAGTGTCGCAAGAACTTTTTACACCAGATCCTTTGCAAAAGACACTTACCAAGGATCCAAAAACTGGACATTTGGCACTGTCTTCTAAAAAGAGACATTTGGACAAACCAGCTCCACATCCACCTCCAAAGAGGAAGGACTGTGCTACCTCCCCTTTCAGAGTGCCTTCCCCACCTCCTCCACCTCCACCCCCTCCACCTTCTCCACCCCTGCCTCATCGCTCTCCGACCCCGTCTCCAGACCATGATGATCAGGGGACCCATACTACGACCCAGCAGATGTGCCACAAGACCCCACCCCTACAGGATCCCCAGACCCCTGGGATCATTATAATAATCCAGACATTCCAGATGTCCCACAAGATGACCTCTATCCATCCAGGCCATCTCCACCAGAAGACTCACTAGGTTTTCACCACCTACTTCAGAAGGCGGCACATTATCACGGGGTAGAGCTTCACACTGACCCAGTAGAGGAAGATTTCCTCCTAGACACCTTTGATACTGCGCATAGGTCTACTGCTATACTACCTATGCTCAAAGGGGTAATAAAACATGCGCCAGAGGTTTTTAAAGACCCAGTCAGGGCTAGGGTCCTAAACCCCCGCATAGAAAAAAGTATAAAGCTGCCCCTACAGATCCTGCCTACATCAAAGGGCCAGCGCCACTGGATTCCCTAGTGGTATCCACCGCAAGAAAGAGATCAAATTCTCAGGCGTCAGGAGAAGCACCACCACCTGACAAAGAATCAAAGCTCCTGGACGTCGACACGCTTGGCTGAGAGTTTCAGGCTTTAAACCCGAGATACAAGCCTCCATATTAAACCATCCTTTCGATCAGGAACATTTATTCGGTCCAAAGATAGATGAGGCCCTCGAGAAGATGAAAAAAGACACAGATACGGCGAAATCTATGGGAGCCCTTCAGTCACACCCTCCTAGACGCTCCTTTCGCCGCTCTTCCTTTCGGGGCACAGGCAGAGGCTACTCCTCAGACAGCGCATCCACGTCCTACAAATCTCCTCCTCAGTCCACCTTCACAAAAGGTTATCAAAGAGGCGGCTATAGAGGAAATAACAATAAAGGCAGAGGCAAAACAAATACCGCCCGCTCTTCCACACCGCCTACCCAATGACTTTCCCCTGCTCCCCCCAAACCATCCCACTCCGGTCAGGGGCAGACTACAAAATTTCCTTCACGTCTGGGAGTCCATCACATCAGACAAATGGGTGACCCAAATTATTCGTTCAGGGTATTGCCTAGAACTCACATCTACCCCCCCCAACATTCCACCCAGGCAACGCCCAATGTCACAAGAACATTCCACGTTACTAAAACAGGAGGTAATCTCCCTCCTACAAAAACACGCAATAGAACAGGTCCCCCACGATCAGCAAAATGTAGGGGTCTACTCCCTAAATTTTCTGAGACCAAAAAGAGACTAGACTCTACGACCTATCTTAGATCTCCGGCCTCTAAACACATACATACATTCGGACCATTTTCATATGGTAACACTTCAGCAGGTACTTCCGCTCCTCTCCCAGAACGACTTTCTCACCACACTGGACTTGAAAGACGCGTACTTTCACATTCCGGTACACCATGCCCACAGAAAGTACCTCAGATTTGTAGTGGACGGGCAACACTACCAGTTCAAGGTGCTCCCATTCGGGGTCACAACAGCACCACGGGTATTTACCAAGTGCCTAGCGGTAGTGGCGGCACACCTCAGAAGACAGCACATTCACGTCTTCCCATATCTGGACGACTGGCTGATAAAAGCCGCGTCCTACAACCAATGTGTACACCACACCGCCACTACAATCCAGCTACTTCACCAACTAGGCTTCACGGTGAACCACCAAAAGTCCCAGCTAACACCATCCCACATAAAGCAATACCTCGGTGCCACCATAGACACCTCAAAAGCCATTGCCTACCCCAATCCGGCAAGGATCGCAAGCATTCAGGCTTTGCGTCAAAAATTCATACTTCAAAACTCCCTCCCAGCAAGAGTGTTTATGCAACTGATAGGGATGATGGCCTCTTTCATTTTCATAGTGCCTCATGCAAGACTCCAGATGCGTCCACTCCAAGAGTGTTTAGCGCGCCAATGGAACCAGGCCCACGGGCAACTGACAGATCTGGTGTTGGTAGACGGTCGCACCCATTGCTCTCTGCAGTGGTGGAACACCACAAATCTTTCCAGAGGTCGACCGTTCCTGGACCCAGTTCCACAAATAATCCTGACAACAGACGCATCGCTCTCCGGCTGGGGAGCTCATCTACTACACCTCACAGTGCAGGGCACATGAACGCCGCAACAAAAGTTACTCCACATCAATCATCTGGAGTTACTGGCAATCTTTCTAGCCCTAAAATCCTTTCACACACAGATTTTAGGCAAAGCAGTCCTTATCCGCACAGACAACATGACTGCCATGTACTACATCCAGAAACAAGGCGGCACACACTCTCCACAGCTCTCTCAACTAGCACAGAGCATATGGAGATGGGCAATCCCACACAAAATCTTTCTCCTGGCCCAGCACGTCCCAGGAGTTCAAAACACCATGGCAGATCTGCTCAGCAGACAGACGCAACAGATCCACGAGTGGGAACTTCACCCGCAGGTTCTTCACCCGTTCTTTCAGATGTGGGGGCATCCACAGATAGACCTATTCGCCACCCACGAAAACAAAAAATGCCCAAGCTTCGCCGCCAGATACCCACACCCATTGTCCAAAGGCAATGCGATATGGATGAACTGGTCAGGCAAATTTGCATACGCCTTTCCACCTCTCCCACTAATTCCATTAGTGGTGCGAAAGCTACAACAGCACTCCCTCACACTCATTCTAGTAGCTACAACATGGGCCAGACAACCATGGTACACCACGCTGCTGGAACTCTCAGTAGTGCCACACCAAAAATTACACCTCTCACCATGCCTCCTAACCCAGAACCATGGAGAGATCAGACACCCGGACCCAGCTCAGCTCAACCTTGCGATCTGGCTCCTGAGATCCTAGAATTCGGATACCTTAACCTTCCCCCCGACTGTATGAATGTTATCAGAGAAGCTAGATGTCCTACCACTAGAGCCTGCTACGCTGCCAAGTGGAAAAGATTTGTGGTTTATTGCCACAACAACACAATCAACCCTCTAGACGCATCCATACAGCACATCATATGCTACTTCTACAAAGATGTAACCTAGCATATACATCCATTCGGCTACACCTCGCAGCAATTGCCGCTTACCTACAAAACAGACAGCACCTATCACTTTTCAGAGTGCCTGCCATTAAAGCCTTCATGGAAGGTCTAAAACTAATAATTCCCCCCAGAGTGCCACCCTCACCTGTGTGGAACTTAAATATAGTGCTCACAAGGCTAATGGGTCTGCCTTTTGAACCCTTGCACAAATGCGAACTGCAATTCCTCACATGGAAAACAGCTTTCCTTGTAGCTATCACCTCCCTTAGAAGGGTCAGTGAAATACAAGCACTTACTATACAAGAACCTTTTCTCCAAATGCACCCGAACAAGGTTGTCCTACGTACCAACCCAAAATTCCTACCCAAAGTCATCTCACCCTTTCATCTAAACCAATCGGTAGAATTTCCGGGTTTTTTCTCGCAACCTCAAACGGTTGCAGAAAGGGCTCTACACACACTGGATGTTAAAAGGGCCTTGCTTTACTATATCCAGAGAACACAACCTTTCAGGAAGACAAAGCAACTGTTTGTCTCTTTCTCTCCACCTCATAAAGGCAACCCCATCTCTAAATCAGGGATAGCTAGGTGGATTGTAAAATGCATACAGATGTGCTACCACAAAGCAAAACGCACGCTATCTGTTCCCCCTAAAGCCCACTCTACAAGAAAGATAGGGGCTTCTATGGCTTTTCTAGGGAACATCCCATTAGATGATATCTGCAAGGCAGCTACATGGTCAACACCGCACACTTTCACTAAACATTACTGTGTAGATGTGCAAACCAAGCAACAAGCTAGTGTGGGCCAGGCTGTACTAAAAACACTAATCTGAAAGAAACACGTTAGTTAGATTCCTCACCTTAGAATATCCCCAGGCGTCAGACTGGATCCGGAAGATTTTTTCGTCAGCAATACCCCTTGCGCGTCGCTAGGCGTCGTCTGCGGCTCCGCGTCCGTCGTCGGCGTCGTGCGCCGGAATGACGTCGTCGGAGTACTTAGACGCCGCCCTCGCGCGCTGACGTCAGTTCTTCTTTTTTACGCGCCAGTAAGCGCAGATCCGGGAGAGCTACCCTTTTTAGTCTTTTTTGACTAAGTTTTTTGATCCTTTTTGATCTTGTCTCGACTCCGGTGCTGGTAGGATGCCTGGTTTCAAAGCCTGTGCTGACTGTAACCGCTTGATGTCGGTTACGGATCATCACCGCCGGTGCCTTTACTGCTTGGGCCTCGACCACGACGCGGAGTCGTGTTCGGACTGCAAGGCCCTGACCTCGAAGGCTAGACGGGAGCGGTCCTGTAAGCTCCTCGAGATTCGCCACTCGGCTCCGCGCCCCTCTCGATCCCGGTCCAGGAGGAGGTCCAAGGATCGGTCGCGGAGCCGCAGCCGACGTCATCATCGCTCGTCTGGCTCCAAGTCTTCGGGTAAGTCGAAGCACTCCAAGAAGTCCAAGAGGCGACACCGCTCTTCGGACTCCCCTCGCCGGTCGCGCGACTCGGCCGAGGGTCAGGGGGGTTCCACCCCCGCGGCTCCAGCGGAGCCGCAGGCGCCGTGCAAGTCCCCATACCCGCCGGTCCCTGGGACTGACGCGACGCCAGCGGAAGTCAGTGCCTTCCTCTCGGCCATGAGGAGCCTGGCTCCGCCGTCGACGCCCGCTGGCACGCCTTCGGGCCCCGCGGACCCGAATGGGCAACCTTGCATGCCGGCGGCTCCGGCCCCGGCGCCGGCCACGACGCCGCAGGTTCCCGAGGGACTCACCTCCGAGTCCCCGCCAACGCCGGTCGACCTCGTCACGCCTCCTCCGCCGGCGTCGACCTCGTCACGCCTCCTCCGCCGGCGTCGACACCGGTTCCACCTCCGACGCCGGCTCCGCTCGGCGCCGAGCCCCAGTTCAGCCCCGCTCCGGATCCGGCGCCGTTGCGGCGTTGATGGACGCCGCGTACAGCGCCGTTAGAGACACATTATGTCTATCGTCCGGCTCCGCTCCTTCCTCCTGTTTACCAGGAATCGGATGACGGGGGCGACTGGGAGGGGTCCGATGACCCTATGGCCGTTCAGGCTCAGCTGTCACAGGGCTGGGCAGATGAACTGGGGGAGGCCAGTGGTCTGGATACCTCACCAGACACTGGATTCATCTCTCCTCCGACCGTGGCTTCGGAGGAGGGTGCTGCTTTCTCTGTGGTGCTGCGCAAGGCGGCCGCAGCCCTTGGGCTCGAGCTGCCTGCCGTGGCTGTGAGGACTAACGTCCTCACTGAGGTGCTTCAGTCTGCAGCAAGCTCCACTGAGCCTCTGCTGCAGTTCAATGAGGCCCTCATTGACGTTCTGCAGGGCACCTGGTCCAAGCCCTCCACAGTTCCTCCTGTGGATAGGAACGTCGCCAGGCGCCACCGCCCTGCTCCGGGCGACCCCAGTTTTCTGTCCCAACACCCCACCCCCGAGAGCCTGGTTATCCAGGCTTCTACCTCCCAATCCTCCTTCCCGACCGCTCCGCCGGACCGGGATTCCAAGAGACTGGAACAGTTTGGCAAAAAGCTGTTCTCCTCCCTTAGTTTGGGTCTGCGGTCCTTGAACACCGCCTGTCTTTTGGACCGTTATTCCCACTCTCTGTGGGATACGGTGGAGGACGTGCTGCCCCTGTGCCCGGAGGAGGCCCAGACACGACTTACCCAGGCTCTGGCCGATGGGAGGGATGCAGCACGACATGCAATCCGATGTGGGCTTGACACTACGGACTCGCTGGGTAGGGCGATTTCTACCACGGTGGCGCTTAGACGTCACGCCTGGCTGCGGTCCACGTCCTTTTCGGGGGATGTCCAGAGCACTCTCATGGACATGCCCTTTGATGGCACTCGCCTTTTTGGTGAGAAAGCGGACAGTGCGCTGAATCGCTTTAAGGACTCCCGGGCTACGGCCAAGTCCTTGGGCCTCTCGGCCCCGCGGTCGCAAACTTCCGCCTTTCGCCCCTTTCGTGGCCAAGGAAGGGGTGCCTCCTCACGTCCGCCTAGCCACCAGCCGCAGAACCAACCTGCGCGCGGTCGCGGACGTGGTTTCCGCCGAGGCGGTTCTGGAGGACGACGCAGTCAGCCCACATCCACCCCAGCAGCATCCGCCTCCAAGCCTTCCTAGTCCGAGCTTTCCGGCCCATTCCTCGCCAGTGGGCGGCAGAGTTCGCCAACACCTGCTCCACTGGCGTACCATCACTTTGGACAGGTGGGTGCTGCAAATCGTCCGAAGGGGCTACTCCCTCCCCTTCGAGACGACCTCTCCAGCCATGCCACCGCAGCACCACCTTATCTCGGAGGATCATTTGCATCTTCTGCGAGAGGAAGTTTCGGCCACTTGGCCAAAGAGGCCGTTGAGCGCGTTCCGAGCCCAGAAGTAGGTCGTGGTTGTTATTCCCACTACTTTCTGGTTCCCAAGAAGGGCAAGGGGGGCCTACGCCCTATCTTGGACCTCCGGAACGTCAATGCCTTCCTTCGGAAGGAACGGTTCAAAATGTTGACTTTGGCTCAGGTTCTAGCTGCCCTAGACCCTGGAGACTGGATAAGAGCGTTGGACTTGCAGGACGCTTATTTCCACATCCCCGTCCTGCCGGCCCACCGGCGTTACCTGCGGTTCACGGTGGGCCAGGAGCACTTTCAGTTCACCGTGCTCCCCTTCGGCCTCACCAGTGCCCCTCGGGTGTTCACGAAAGTGATGGCGGTGGTCGCAGCTCATCTGCGCAGATCAGGGGTTCCAGTCTTCCCCTATCTCGACGACTGGTTGTTGAAGGCGGGCTCGCCCCAGGCAGTCGTCTCCCACCTCCAGACTACGGCGGATCTCCTGCATTTGCTGGGGTTTTCCATCAACGTGCCGAAGTCACACCTGAGCCCCTCTCAGAAGCTCCTCTTCATCGGAGCGGTTCTCGATTCGGCGCAGTTCCGGGTCTATCCACCGGAACAGCGGGTCCGGGATATTCAGGCCCTTATTCCCATCTTTCGGCCTCTATCCTGGGTTTCGGTCAGGCTTGTGTTGCGGCTTCTGGGGCTGATGGCCTCCTGCATCCTACTAGTGCATCACGCCAGGTCGCGCATGCGGGCTCTGCAGTGGGACCTGAAGTTTCAGTGGGCCCAGCATCACGGCAACCTGTCCGACCATGTCTTGATCTCGGAGGGCACTGCGAAGCAGTTGCAGTGGTGGCTCACGGACCGCGATTGGGTCACGGGCAAGAGCCTCTCCCTTCCCCAACCGGAGCATGTCGTAGTGACGGATGCGTCCCTCCTGGGATGGGGTGGCCATATGGGAGAGGCGGAGATCAGAGGCCTCTGGTCTCCGGCGGAGTCTCGTCTCCACATCAACCTGTTGGAGTTGAGAGCGATCCGACTTGCACTGAAAGCCTTCCTTCCCTCTGTCAGGGGAAGGGTCGTGCAGGTGTTCACGGACAACACCACCGCCATGTGGTATTGCAACAAACAGGGCGGGGTGGGGTCGTGGACCCTTTGTCAGGAGGCTCTGCGCCTCTGGACATGGCTGGAACACCAGGGCGTTACCCTAGTGGTTCAACATCTGGCGTGCTCTCTGAACGCCAGAGCAGACGAACTCAGCCACCGGTGCATGATGGATCACGAATGGCGTCTGAACTCCGAAGTGGCGCAAGGTCTCTTTCAGCAGTGGGGAGAGCCTTGGTTAGATCTATTCGCCACCGAAGAGAACGCGCAATGTCAGCAGTTCTGCGCGTTGGAATTTCCAAGGCGGCACTCGCTCGGCGACGCTTTTCGTCACGAGTGGAGTTGTGGTCTGTTGTACGCCTTTCCACCTATACCACTTCTGCCCAGAGTGCTGAAGAAGATCAGGCGCGACCGGGCCCAAGTCATCTTGGTGGCTCCGGACTGGGCACGAAGGTACTGGTATCCCGAGCTACTCAGTATGTTGACCGATCCTCCGATATGTCTGCCCCTTCGGGAGGATCTTCTGTCGCAGCAGCAGGGGACGGTCCTCCACCCGAACCTGTCCAGCCTCCACCTCCATGCGTGGAGATTGAGCGGCGGCAGTTGATGCCATTTGACTTGCCTCCTGAAGTCTGTGATATCATTCTGGCAGCCAGGCGTCCCTCCACAAAGACGGTATACGCCTGCCGGTGGAACAAATTTGTGGCATGGTGCACAGCAAAGGCTGTGGATCCCCTTTCCGCCCCTCTTTCTGAGGTTCTTCTCTTTCTTCTTTCTTTGGCCCGGCAGGGCTCTGCCCTGGGCACCTTGAAAGGTTATCTTGCTGCCATCTCTGCCTTCTTACGGCTTCCTGATCAGCCTTCTCTTTTCAAGTCCCCTGTCGTTAGTCGCTTTCTGAAAGGCATTACTCACACGTTCCCTCCTGTCCCTTTTGTAATGCCTCAGTGGGACTTGAGTCTTGTTCTCACATTTCTAATGTGCGCTCCCTTTGAGCCTCTTCATAATTGTCCTCTTCGTCTTCTGACGCTTAAGACTGCTTTTCTGGTAGCCATCACCTCGGCTAGACGGGTGAGTGAGCTCCAGGCTTTATCATCAAAGCCTCCTTTTCTATCTGTTCATCCAGACAAGGTTGTCCTTCGGCCTCGTCCTTCCTTTCTACCGAAAGTGGTGACTCCCTTTCATCTTGGGCAATCTGTCACCTTGCCCACCTTCTTTCCGCCTCCGCATCCTTCCAAAGAGGAAGAGAGGCTCCACCGTCTGGACCCAAAACGTGCGCTCTCCTTTTATCTGGACTGCACAAAGCAGTTCCGGGTGGACGACCAACTTTTCGTTGGATACGTGGGTGCTAAGAAGGGGAAAGCTGTGCACAAACGGACCATCTCTCGGTGGGTCGTTTTGTGCATCAAAATTTGTTATTCCTTGGCAAAAAAGGACCTTCCTGTTGGGCTGCGCGCCCATTCTACTCGGGCCACAGCGGCTACTACTGCTTTGGGACGGGGGGAGTCCCTTTGCAGGACGTGGGCTTTGTTACACACGTTTGCCAGGCATTATTGCCTTGACAGCCAAGTCCGGAGGGATGGCTTCTTTGGCCGTTCTGTCCTCCAGGACTTTCTGGTGTGATATTGGTTCGCAGACCCACCACCGGGGTTGGTATTGCTTGGGTATCTATTCTAAGGTGAGGAATCTAACTAACGTGTTTCTTTCAGATGAACAAGTTACTTACCTTCGGTAACGATGTATCTGTAAGAAACATTAGTTAGTTAGATTCCTCACCGACCCACCCATCCTCCCCGTTCTGCGAACTGACATCTAGGGTTAAGGTTGTCCTTTTCAGGCCCCTAGATTTATTTTTGGCACCAGTGTCGGTCTCTTGCATGGCTCTGCGTTCCTGGCGCGGAAAGCTATGTACAAGAACTGACGTCAGCGCGCGAGGGCGGCGTCTAAGTACTCCGACGACGTCATTCCGGCGCACGACGCCGACGACGGACACGGAGCCGCGCAGACGACGCCTAGTGACGCGCAAGGGTATTGCTGACGAAAAAATCTTCCGGATCTAGCCTGACACCTGGGGATATTCTAAGGTGAGGAATCTAACTAACTAATGTTTCTTACAGATACATCGTTACCGAAGGTAAGTAACTTGTTCTTTCAAACCACCGCAACAGATACAGGTGGTCGCCGCTAAGGTTGGGAACTGCTATATAGTCTATGCAAAAGTGTGTAATCTGCAGCTCATATGCCTCAAACGGAATATGCTACCTACCAGTATGCATCTGTTCTTGGCATGTAGAGCTGCAGATCTACACACGCCCACCCGCCTCCCCGGCTACCTCTAACTGTTCCAGTCTATCTTATTTAGATATAACAGACATGGGTTTCTTCACTGTTATTACTACGCTCCATCTTTCCCTGTTGGCGAAAAACAATCTGAGGATGGAGCCGAAGCCCATGCGCAATACGAACCAAGGGAGGAGTCACCGACCTCGTGACTTCCAAAGACTTTCCAAGAGGAAAAACAAACTGCAAACATCCGGGCCCAACACCAGATGGCGATCTGTGCAAAAGTGTGTAGATCTGCAGCTCTACATGCCAAGAACAGATGCATACTGGTAAGTAGCATATTCCTTCTGCACTGCTTGACCCATCTCCAGGTTTCTGACTTAGTAAGCATCATGCAAGAGTCTGCCCAGCTCGTCTTGCCCCATCTGACACTTGATAGGATATGCAGAAGTATAGACATGGTGGCATTTGCTTCAAGGTTAATAAGTGTGAGATTCACAAATGACACATTTATTAGTACACTACTTTAACAATCTTGTAGAGTATTGAAGAAAGCAACCACATTCTTAACGGAGGACAACAGTTCAAAGTGATTAGAGCATCATGGCACACTCAGCATACGCATGCAGTCAGGCTGGCTGAAGTACGTTCGGAGTTGAGGTGCATGCACGCAGTGTTCCCCATCGCTGGCATTATAGACTGTCTGGCTTCTCAAATTAATCTGTTGAGTATGCCCTTTAGAAGAGAGAACATCATATATTAATCTGAATTATTAAAAAACCATCAAGGCATAGCTGTCTCCCAAGAAATACCAGCAGGTAAACTAGCCTTCGCTCATTCCATAAGTTACAAATCTAATTTGTCACTCATAAACACAAAAACTACAGCCTGATTCATTTTATTGGTGCTAGCCTAGTTTCTGCACACAAACAGAAGTAGCGGTCTGTTTTTGTCTCCGACAGGAGACTGGTCGGTTTAAACCAGAGCATTGTGCAGCTTTTTAAAAATAGAATTTCTGCCTTGTCTCAATTTCCCTTCCACTGGTTGTCCTCTGCTGTACCAGCACTACTTTTTCAAACAACTGCCTTCAAGTAGTCTAAGCATGTCTGCTAAAAGAAACCAGAATATATAGAATTATAGATGGGTAACAGTGAATTATGGGGATGTATTCTGAGTGACGTAAAATACACTACTAGAGTGAAGCTCGAGTTGTCTATGATGTCACGCAGAACCCAGAGATGAAATATAACCCCGTAATTCACTTTTTACCCATCTGTAATTTTATGATCTATATGGCCCCAAAATCATCTGCCCCTGCTTTCAACTTCTGCGTAGGGACAGAGGATAATGAGAGCGCTTTGCATACCATGCCCTTTCCTCCCTGATGTAAATGTGACAAATGTCTTAACTGCTATCCTTAACCAAAACCCACTACCTTCCCTGCCCCGCCTGCCGCGGTGCTTTCCGTCAAAGCAGACAAGCAGAGCTGTGCTGACAGGCTCTGAGAGCCCGGTCACCTGGTTGATAACCAGTTTTGTTATCCACTGCTGTGATGTCATTGCAAGGAGTTATGACTTTCAGAAACTGAAGTAAACACATTTGCCATAGACATTGTGGGGAACTGGTTGTTAATTTGGTTGTTAATTTGAGTACATTTTTATATTCCCCATAAAGATTCACGTTTCTGAGTCTTTGAATATTTAGCGTATGATATATCAGTGTTTTGTATAGTGCAACATGTGGTACAGAGCTGCTTTAGGGCACTTGAAATATCTGAAATATGAAAAATTGAAGATGTCAGGCTTGGACACCTTGAATCCATTTACCTTAGAGCATGCAAATGTCCTTTTTATTATTCAGTATCCATATACTTTTAGGTAGACTCACAGCACTGTTGGTTAACACCTCAAATTAAGCCTCACACTGCATCGGTCAATAAATACTTCTAGCAGCAAAGACATAATTTCTTTCTATAAATCAGGCTAAATGTTTAAATATGCGTGGCAAAGAGAAGGGATTCTTAGCTCACTCCAACAAACCTGAAGTATCCTTCACAGATGTGGTTCCCAGTCAGCCAAGATAGCTTGCATGCCTTCTTGATGCCTAATGTTTCAGGGTAACTACTTTAAGCAGCAGTCTACATTTGTGTTCTGGTATTAATAGCAGCATCCATTTGTCATTTTCCCCAAACCAGGCTTAGATTGTGTTATCAAAAGACACATAGTTGATGGATGGAATGCACAGCAAATCAAACATTTCCCCCCAGTCAATAGATCTGGGTTAAATCCATCGTTCTTTTGCTCACCATGCCACCCCAGTTTAGACCCAGCCATATGCAAATTAGTCTTGACGCTGCTCCTCCTAGGAACAGTCCAGACCGAACTGGCAAACCAGGTCCTCCCTGGACCGCAAACAAGCTTCCTGGGACCGGTTTTTGTTCATCACCCTCATCAGCCATGCTAGCTTGAATCCAGTGGCACAGTGAACCCAGGAACCACGTCTGGGCATAGCGGGTGCACTTAGGGCGAGAAAGCAAAAGACACGCAGATGATGCATGGAATGCAGAGCAAACCAAACATTGACCCCCAATCAATAGATCTGGGTTAAATCCATTGTTCTTTTGCTCACCATGCCTCTCCAGTTTAGACCCAGCCATATGCAAATCAGTCTTGACCCTGTGTTTCATGGGAACAGTCCAGACTGAACTGCCAAGCCACGTCCTCCCTGGACCAGAAACAAGCATCCGGGGACCGGTTTCGGAGCGTCACCGCTAATCAGCCAGTTTAGCTTGAATCCAGTGCACAGTGAGCTCTAGTCCCACATCTGGGCATACCCAGCGCAACTCAATTTTCAATAGTTTTCCGTCAAGTACACACAGATAACTCGCAACCTGATTTACTCTTGTTGCATTCCTACTGTTCAGCTCCACCCCTTTAACTGCTTATGTTATGTGCTTTTATAGAGCACAGACCTTTCACCCTGTCAGGGTCTCATGGCGCTGTTGATGAAAACGTTGGAAGAATGTTTGTCAAGGAGTTAGAGGTATTTCAGAACATCCAGATTTTTAGCCCTTTTTAGGGCTCGCCTAGCGAATGCAGCGCATGCGCTGCTTCGCTTGGCGAGACTATTGTTGTGGCTTTGGTGAGCGAAGGGAGACAAACCATGTGTGCGAACGGACAGGCGATGTGCGCGCGCGCATGGCGTCTCCTCTCACAACTATACAAGGCAAACACGCGCTTGTTCCACCACTCGGCACTGTGCTCTCAGCTCCCTCAGAGGCACACAGAGACGCATTACTCATGTTTTTTTTTTGCCCGGGCGTCACTGATGGTGTGTGAACCAGCTGACACAGTCTCGCAGCGGCTCAACTGAAGGCTCAGAGATCTCTGCCCAACCAATCACCTCCATCGAAACGAGGCGCTGTGGGAGCCGCGCGAGCTGAGGTGGATTCTGTCCTTGTGTTTAGGAGTGTAAGGGAGACAGCACGCGCGGACAGGAGATATGCACACCGTATGCGTGCACATCTCCTGTCCTTGCTGGCGTTACACAGCGAGCGCATCGCGCTCACCGCTCCCACCGAGAAAATTTTATTTTTAGATGCTAAAATTAATTTTAGACTAACCACTGGGTGGCGCCCCAGTACAGCGTTTGATTAAGTGAATTCACAATTCCATGATAGTTACTGCTACGGCACGATAACAGTGTTCATCTGACGCCTAAAAGCTGAGGCAGATAGCAAATGTAGAAACAGAATTATGGGGCTCATTCAATATAAGGCATGCTCCTTGATTCTAAATACAGCAATTTTCAGCAATTTCAATTACTGTGTTTAGACCATCAAGCCTATTAAAGTGCTGAGTGCCAGAAAACGCACAAACAATGAAACCCAGCTTCGCATTACATAAATGTAGCCATAATATGTTAAAAAGTGATCGGCAAATAGCATCTCATATAGATGCTATCCATTCATATAAAACAGTGACTTAAAACATTTTCTCTGGACTTTAGGCGGTATTTCCGTTTCTGTTATCTGAAAAGTGCGCGCGTTTTTCAAGTCGGCTTCAGCATTCTATTGTCACAGTGGAGACTCCAAACCTTGTTTTTTGTTGCGTAAGCCTGTTAATACACTTGTGTGTCCCATCAGAAATCACTTTTTTTCCCTTGTGTAATAAAAAGCTTGACTACGTAACAAACGAAAAATAATCTTCAGAAAAATTAAATATATATTGTTACATAACAAACAGTCCAGAACATATAGTTAGTTGATGGGTATATTTCCTTGTTTAATTTGGAGGCCCTGCAGTGCTGTATTTAAGGGCCTGTGAATTAGACACACAGGCTCGTCGTCAATCTATATAATAAGGGACTCCCTCCCTCCTCTATGTCTGTTGTAATGGACAGCATGTGTTCAAGGTCAGCTAATGGGGCGCCTGCCCACTAATTTGGTCTGTGCATGCTCCTGGTGGGTGCTTGTCAGCTCGACTCGCCCCCTCCCATCCTTGTGGTTGTCTCTGAATACAGTTGGTGGGGTCCCGAAACATTTTACGGTGTTCTCCACTAACTCTCACACCCCTCTAACCACAGTCTCTCCTAATGTCAATTGTCTATAACTGCCCCAAAGAAAATCACTTTCTTTTTGTGAATCCTCAACGCTTCTAGATCAATTACAGCTTAATCTCTGTACCACAAAACCACATATGTCATCACAGTAGAACTGAATCATTCATTTTCGGGGCTTTGGAGGTGTTGAAGATGCGCAGCCACAGTGCACCCTGTGTCAACAGGGCCACTGTTTGAAGCAACTTTGAATGTATTACCCCCTTTTGGCTCTTTCAAGCCCTTGTGATGCCAAACACTACAAAGAAAAAAGAAAAGCCAAGCAATTGCAACAGGTCTTGCATTACTGAAAGTTTGAGCTACTGGTGTTGCATTATTATGTGCAACGTCAACAGCTCAAACTTTCAGTAATGCGAGACCTATTGCATTGCAAATGCTTGTTTAAATATTCTGTGATCGGTAATGGCCTGGAGGTGTGTAGGGAGCTGGTTCTACTGTTGAGGGGCCAAGTAGGAAAAAGATTTCTTGCCATTTCTGGCAGTTCTGGTCCTAAAAGGGGTCAATAAATGTTTTCCTCCTGAACGGAGATTCCTTGTTGGCACATAATGATTAAGTTTTCTCAATAGGTACCTTGGCCCGTTCCCATATAAGGTTTTGTGTGTGAGACAGAAAAGACTGAAACGTGTTCTTTTCCTTATTGGTAGCCAGTGTAAGGTTTTTAGGATGGGGGCGGATGGACATTGAGATGAGAGGTGTAGTTCCAGCCGTACTGCGGTGTTTTGCAACACCTGAAGCCTGGTATATTCCTCATTTATTGATGCCATTAAGGCATTTCTATAATCCAGGCGACTTATGATCAGTCCCCTTACCAGGGCCTTCCTGGGCTGCAATGGGATCCATTGGAAAACTCTTCAGAGCATTTGCATGATCAAGTACTCAGAATATGGTTTACCTGGTTCTTCATTGACAGTTTATCGATTATTATGCCTAGGTGTTGTACTGTTGTTTTGGGGAGGGACAAGGGCCAAGACTAGTCGGCCACCAATTATCTGACCAGTATTCCTGTGCTTTCCCAAATAATATAACCTCTGTCTTGCTTAACTTATGTTGTAAGCAGTTTGTCTACATCCAGTTGGTAAAATGATTCATACTGTGTCATCTGCATAAGAAACTACATCAATCCATATGATCTGATTACCCTTGCCAGCGGGGCGACATATATATTGAACAGCATGGGACTTAGTGCAGACCCCTGAGGAACTCCTTTGTCAACGGATTTATTGCAAGATGCATAAGATTCTAGTTAAACCGAAACTGTCCGCCCCTTCAGGTAGTGCCTCAACCAGTTGAGGGCATTTCATGCAACCCCCAATCTCCTGTACCCTTTTTGTTAAGATTGTATGAGAAATGGTGCCTTAAAGCAACGGATAAATCGAATAAGACCAGCATTGCAGCCTGTCCCTTGTCTAGTGAAAGTCTAATGTTATCTACTACTTCTACAAGAGCAGTTTCGGTGGTGTGTCTTGCCCAAAAGCCTGACTGGGTGGGTTACAATAGTTGACTGCTTTCTAAATAAGCGGTAAGTTGTTTTTTAGGTCTCGCCTTGCTATCGCGTAAGCGATCACAAAGCGAGACTATTGTAAAAGGGCTTTTCAAAGTGCTCCCAAAAGCGGATTGCATGGCTAGAACGCGCACAATCACGCGCATCGTGCCGCCATGCACTCCGCTTTTGGGAGCACTTCAAAGGGTCCGCTCCCCCGCCTGGAATGCGCTCCCCCGCTCCCGCGCCACGCTCCGCCGGGCTTGTCTTGTTGATTTTGCATTTTGGGGTTCGGCCACAGGTGAGGGGGCTTCGTATCCATCGGGACTACATGTCGTAGAAACTTTGGAGTGTCTAAGTTTACAGTGACACTAAGTAATAGGTCATTTTACATTTTATGTCTTTGGTTTCGAACTTCCCTGTTCCTTCTCCGCCTCCTATCTTCCAATCACCTCTCTTTTATTATACCTACCTTCCCCCTCACGCCTGTTCTTCCTGCTTCCCGCCCCCTCCTGGCTTCCTGCCCGCCCCTACAACATTGCACCACCCACTTGCCTCACACGCGTTCCTCCTTCTCTTCTACACAGCTTCAGCTCCACCTTGCCCTTTCTGCTGGAGTCCCCTCGGCTCCACCTCCTTTTCCTGCCTCCTTTCCTCGCCCCCTCCCACTTTTCCACCATGGCTCCGCCCCCTTTCCCTCCCCATCTCCCTTGGCTCCGGGACAGGGACCGCCGACACTTTGCTAGTCACACGCAAGTCAACACCGGTGAGTGGCAGGCAGCGGCCCGGGCTCCTCGGAACACCAGACCCCGGCAGGATGCAGTGCATCCTGTGGACTGGTTCCGTGACAGCCCACCGTACAGGCAGCCCGAGGGGATGGAGGCTCTCAACCCCTCCCTCGCCTCAGAGGTGGCAACTCCTGTTGACGCAACTCGACCGTGCACAGTTTTACAAGCCCGTTTTCATTTGCATTCTTCATTTAAAGCAGTAAAAGTTGTAATTCAAGTAGAGTTGCTCGGCTTCCAATTGACCGCAGGTCATCCCGAGTCACGCTTTTAGCCAAATCTGCCTTCTGTGAATACCAAAATGGTAGTAAATTTAGGATTTTGTCTTAAGTTAGTTCTGTGAATCGGGCCCTTAGATTTTATCTCCAATTTTTCCGAATAATGACACAGATCAGAAAGTTTCATCAGGACTAGTTTAGAGGGCTGCTTTTGGCTTTGCGCTACCCACCTTTAAATGATTTTTTGGTTCCTAATCTTTCAAAAGTAAGATGGTTTCTCTCTTAAATGTCTCTGTGTAATGGCAATGCTTGGAAATACTGCACTGGTTTCCCCCTAAAGAAGTTCTTTGTGGATCTAATCGGCAAGCGAAGGATTACTAGACACAGCTTCTCCATGAATGACGGCACATTGAAGGACACTACCAACACAATGAAATGGAGGAAAAGTTCTGTGGTTCAGCTTCATATTTTCTTCAGGGACAAATGAGTAATTTTTAAATAGTTCTTCAGCAGTGACTCTGAATCAGCACCCGAGTTGGTCCAATATATAAGTGAATACCCTTATTGCTTATCGACCTGTTTGGCTTTGCTCATTGGTGTACCTGTAACTGTTTGAGTTTCATGTATAAGCTCTTAAAATAAAGAATTACATGTACACTTCCCTCTGACTGTCCAGCTTCAAATTTGGATAAAGCTCAAATATGTACTCATGGTCCCTTAGGGGTTCCACAAAACATAAATATTTGTCATACTCCCAATTCTCTTTTAAGCTAGAACACTGCAGGGTCAGTAAGAATTATTTAGAGATTTTAACAATAGGAGGATATTTAAATACATTGTATTTGATAGGCAAAAGTTAGTATCCATGAACAAATCTTTGTCAAGTGTGTAGTTAAGTAAGTGTTCCCACTTAAATTGAGTGAGACGATCCATGCTAGATTTTTAGGATGTCCACATAAAAATAATGTTCAAACTATGAATCAGAATGGAAATCTTGGGTTATCTTAAAAAGTGGCATAAGCCCTGCCTGTTGCTGCACTGGACTCCCAAGGTATTATTGCAAGTTTATCTTGCAGTAGTACATAGCTGAGTAATATTTAAATCATACTGTATTAAGTTTCATGCTCATGGCAATCCGCTTGCGTTCCACTTTTGGAATCCTCCACCTTAAAACCAAACTTCTCAGAATGCAGAAATACAATAACCATAGAACCAAAGATCAGTCACAGAAACCCGACTTTATAAATAGAACTCCTCCTTGGGGCACAAATTACTGTCGAAGATTTGCAGTCTTGAGAGTTTGACAGTTAATGCATACTTTGGGCCTGTAATTGTAGGATTACAGGGCCCTTTGTCTAATGCCTCATCATTTGGTTTCCTAATGTGTGTCTTCTGTATCTCCCTTGGCTGACACATTGTTCAAATGCACAATAAAATCCGCATATAAAAAAAGTGCAGAAGTATAAAGTTTATCTTCGATTCCCGCCTCTGCCGGGACGTTTGGATGTGCTGCTCCAGAATTCCATATAACATGCAGACCAGACTGGTAGACATTCTCTTTGACTGTAAACATATATCTGATAGAGACTACTAGCCGCACATTCCTTAACGTAGAATTATCCCCAGGCGTGAGACTGGACCCGGAAAACTTTCTTTGCCCCAGCATCTCTGCGCGCCAGTGGGCGGTACCACGCGACTCCGCCCTGACGTCGTCCGCGGTAGTGACGTCAGCGAGGTCACATGAGCCCCACCCCGGCGTGCTGACATCAGTTTCCTTCTTTTCCGCGTGCGACGCGGATCCAGATCGTGTCCCTGTCCTGTTTTCAGGCCTTCTTTTCACGCTTCTGTGTGGGGGGACAGTGTGCGAATGCCTTCGGGCTTTAAAGCGTACTCGTCTTGCGAGCGTCAGATGTCGGTGACGGACCCTCATCCTATTTGTATGTGGTGTTTGGGCGAGCACCATGATTCCACGGACTGTGACGCTTGCCAGCATCTGAAGCATAAGTCCCGGCGGGAGCGCTGGATGAAGCGCCTCTCAGCCTGGTTGTCCAGGTATGGGTCGTCCTTGCGTCCGTCCCCCGCGGAGGGGTCCATGAATCGCCGCTTCCGATTTCGGCATCGCCCGTCATCGAGGCCCCTCTGGCGTCTCTCGCCCATCGGTAAGTCTCTTAGCTTGTCTCCGAGGCCTGGTCCCCGCTCTGCAGAGGGCGCGGGTTCTCCGAGGGACATGCAGCCTCATTCGTCGCCACCCTACCTGCCTTTTCCTGGCGCCGGGGCGACTAGGGCCCAAATGGAGGCCTATGCTTCGGCTCTGCAGGCTTCCTTGGTCCCTCATCCTCCTAGGACACCTGCGGATCCCTTGCCACGTGCGTGGCCTTCCGCGGCGTCTCCAGCGGCTCCGGCGCCAACGGGTTCGGCTTCAGGCTCTAGATGTGTGGTGTCGTCGGGGTGCGGCCCTATGGGGTTCCCCTCTTTGGCCCACGGCGCCTCTGCCTCACTACAAACCCCTGAGGGGGTCCCTGTGGTGTCGCTGGAGGTCGCCGGGACTCGCGGCTCGCCCCCGAGTCCTCCTCGATCTTCTGGGCAGGCGGCTCAGGCGCTGACGGCTGTCGACCCTGGTCGGCGCCGCGGGTGCTGGCTAGGGGCCGGGGCGTGTCCCCGGGTCCCTCTCGTCTCTCCACGCAGGCGGCTGCTTCGTCGAAGGTCGAGTCTCCGCCTTTTCGGCGCCGTTCTTTCGCCGCTCTGGAGCCGGCCCCGCTCCATTCTCCTAGGGTGCAAGTGGTGGACGAGGTCGTCCCTGCCTCCCCTCCGGCGCCGGTCGACCTCACGCCTGTGCATGTGGCGGACTCCACGGTGCCGTGCCGGCGTCTCGTCGCCGACTAGTCTCCAGAGGCCCCCTCCTCTCCGGAGGTTTGTTAACTGTTTGTCTCTTCTTCCCCGGAGACGGGCCGCCGCCTCGTGGCTTTTTCCCCGGCATCTTCCAGGGAGGGCTCCTCGCCGTCCCCCTGGCCACAGCCTTCCCCAGAGGCACCTCAGGTCCCCCCCTCGTCTGTCAATCTTCCACCATTCCGGGGTTGGCCTTTTCTTCCTCCAGCTAGATTCGGGGATGGGCGGCTTAGTTTACAGCCATCACCCACGGAGGAATTGCTTTCCCCCCCACGTCACCCTACGGAGGCGTGTGCGGCCTTTGCCCAGGCCATTTCCACGGCCGCTGGCATTTTGCACATGGGCGACCCTGCCACCCCATTTCCTACGGCCCATTTGCTGGAGTTTCTCCATCAGGGCTCTGGTGGAAGGGAGCTGCTTCTTCCCTTCGAAGCTTCGCTCCATAATTCTCTTCTGGGGGCGTCCTGCCACGGTAGATCTGGTGCCCCAGTCGCTCCTCCACCGCCACCATCCTGCTCCGTACGACCCAGTCTGCCTTTCTTTTCACCCTTCTACTCAGGGCCCTCTTCTGCAGACTGCTTTTCCTTCCTTACCTTTGGTGTTGTTTCCCCCGTCACGGGAGGCCCGATGGTTAGATTCCTGGGGCGGAACCTCTTTGCTTCTTCTAGTGCTGCTTTTCGAGCGCTCAACGCGCTTTGTGTGTTGGCCAGGGCTACTTTCAGCATGTGGGATTCCGTGGAGTCCCTTCTGTCTTCTGCCTCTCCGAAAGGTGTTCATGCTGATCTACGACGCCATGTGATGGATGGCCGGAAGCTGGCCGCATTTATTCTTCGTTCGGCCCTGGATGTTTCTGATGTTCTCAGCCGCACTATGGCGCGTTCAGTAGCTCTCCGTCGCCACGCTTGGCTGAGGGATAGCGTTTTCCCTGGGAATGTGAGCGAGCGTCTCATTGACCTGCCCTTTGACGGGGTGCTTTTATTCAACACCCATGCGGATGCTGCCGTTCAGCGGCTCCTTGCGGGACTCCATCCTCACTCCCCCGCCCCTCCTCCTCCTCCTCCCCCGCCTTAACTTGGCTTTGGGTCCTTAAATTGACCCCTTTGTGCTGTTGGCTGCTGGTACAGCCCCTTTGGATTTTGTGGTTCTTTGGTTGTGGTCCACCCATATATGTCCTCAGGTTGGGCTTTCGATGAATCTTTTTTTGTTGGCTGATTGTTAAGCCATCTGTGGTTTTATCTGCAGGTCCTTTTTGTTCTGTCCTCTGCTGCGGGATATTTTGCCTAAGAGTTGTTCCCATGTTTTCTTGGGACGTATCATACCCTACATTTATGTTCTGGTCCTCTGCTGCGGGTTTTTCCCTAAGAGGTGTTCCCATGTTTTAGTGGGATGTATCATACCCTATGTTGGGTACTTGTAACTATTGAATAGGTCTGTCTTGCCCTGGTGATGTATGGTTTCCCCTTTTTCGGGTTCCCTGCCTTTCTTGGCATCACTGTATACCGCTGGTGCGGTCTCTTGTATCTTGTCCGGGTGCGGCTTGCGCTGCTCCGGGTTCCGTCGTTCTCGGTGTTCACTTCATCGCTTGACAGTTTGACATGCTGTCTATAGTGTTGTGTTGTGGCGTTTCCGCCCTCCTGTTCGGCGTTTCAGCCTGGTCCTCTGTCTGGTGTTCCAGGGGGGCTGGGTTTCTCCTGGCTTTCCTGTGTTCTGGTTGACGGCTTGGTCCGTCCTCCGTTTCTTTCCCTTTTTCTCTTATGGCTGGTTCCATTTCTCTTCCTGGGTCGGTGTGTGTCTATTGTACGATCCTCCTTTGGGGCTTGTTCTGCATTTCCTGGCCTGTGCCCTCGGCTTGCGCCTGGCTTGTTCTGGGTGCGCTGCTCCATGGTGCTGTCTGTTGTTGGCTGTGCACGCCTGCTTGTGCTGACCCACCGCTGTGGCCCTTGATGTGCTACCTTGTGCCCCTGCCTCTTGTTCTGCTGGGGATTTGCGCACCTGTGCCTTTCTTCTGCCTGCGTTCATTGGCTGTGGAACCGTTCCTGCCTTGCCTGCTTCCTTGCGACTGATGCCTGTTCGGCTGTCCTCTGTCGCTGTGTGTTTTCCTACGGCAGGCTTTGCCTCCGGTTCTGCCTCTTCTCCCTGGAGTTGGGGTCGTTCTTTCCTCCTGGGTGCTTCTCTGTGGCTGTCTGTCCCTACGAGGGTTTGTGGCCATTGTACCTTGCATGGGCTTGGGGTCTCCTGGTCTTCCCTTCGCCTTGCTGGGGCCCTGTGTTTCTTCCTACTGGGGAGGTTCTCTCGCAGGCTCTCCTCCCCTTTGGGTATCTATTCTACGTTAAGGACTCTGCGGCTAGTAGTCTATCAAATGTACAAGTTACTTACCTTCACGATGTATCTGGTAGAGACGATTGTAGCTGCAGATTCCTTCACTTCCCGCGCTTCCTCCCCGTTCTGCGAGGACCTTTCCTGTGGGTTTCTGGATTCGCCTCCCTCCGGGTGGCTGGTCTGCTGTGGGTGTCCGCTTCGCTCTGCTCGGACAGGATAATTGGTTCTGCTTGATTGTTCCTTCCCTTTATGATACATGGTCGGTTGGTTCATGTGTGCTTCTGCATCCCCCCACCCTGCCTTTTCTCCGGTGTAGGGGCCTGCTTTTACTCTTCTATGTTTTACTTGTTTGGGGTTCTGCTTCTTTTGCAGTCCTCCGAGTTGTTTTTTTTGTTGTTTTTTTGCCTGTACCTCAGCCTTTTCTCTCCTTTTAGGGGATACGGCCCTCCTTGATGGTGTTGTCTGGGGGTGGATTGCTGTTCCTCCTTTGTTCCGGGCTTGTTGCCCTACACTGTTGTGGATGGCGATCGCAGTCTCTCTCTCTCTCTCTCCTGCTGTGCCTTTTTCATATGCGTCTGCCTCCTGGAAGGTTGTCTCCTTCGCTTGCAACAGTGTCTCTCAGAGCGGTGCTCTGCTCTTTCGCTGCTATGGCTTTCCTCGCTATGGTCTTTTGTGCCTTGGTGCTTGGCACTTTTCAAACTGGGGCTGTTCCTCCCCTTTAGTTTCTCTCTTTTCTGTTTGTACTGGTTTTTCGCACACTGTTCCCATACTCTCCACAGTTTTGTTTGTGATGGCTCCGCGTTGTGGCGTGGAAAAGTTCTCCGAAGAAAACTGATGTCAGCGCGCCAGGGTGGGGCTTATGTGACCTCGCTGACGTCACGCCCGCGGACGACGTCAGGGCGGAGTCGCGTGGTACCACCCCCCCGGCGCGCAGAGATGCTGGGGCAAAGAAAGTTTTCCGGGTCCAGTCTCATGCCTGAGGATAATTCTACGTAAAGGAATCTGCGGCTAGAATCGTCTCTACCAGATACATAGTTAGCGAAGGTAAGTAACTTGTACATTACACAAAAAAGCAAACAGTTTGCTGGAGAGATTAAAGCAGCACTGTTTTGCTTGGATTGTTATCTTTAGCTTGCCAGTTTCACCAACCGCATTAAAGGTTCTCTCTCTGTCAATATTATTTTGTGCATCATGCCTCGCCAACCACAAGAGCCACAGTGGGCATGCTGAAAGAGGACAGCAGTAACATCGTTCTCACTTTCCACACCAATCACAAGACTTAATGTCATCATAGCAGGATGGGGGAAGTCATGGCGGGACTCCTGTTGAGTGGGGAAACAACTTCAGACTGGTGGCTCCTTCATTTTGTGAAACATAGTCCCCGTCTGTAGCGTTCCCCACACACAACCATCTTGATGCACAGAGCTGAAACTGTATTACATAATCAGGTTGTAGAGCAGGTTTCTCCTTCCAAAAGTAGAAAAGGGTGTTGCTCCAAGTATTTTCTACTTCCCATTTCTGTCCTCTGAGCTCTTGAAAACTGAAGTTCAAGATAGTTACTCAGGAACATTTTTCTCAGGTTCTGCAAAGCTACTACATCGGACCCTCTTTAGACCTGCAAAACATATACTTCCATATTCCCATTCAGTAGTGCCACAGAATATATATCCCATTTTTTAAAGTTGGTAATTTCATTTTATGGCAATACGTATCAGTATTATCTTGGCATTATGTGATGTTGTTTGTGGCAGTTCACTTTCTGACACCACACGCTTGTGTTCTCTTGGGCAATTTATTTATCAAAGCATAACTGTCAAGAGAATGCAGTGGACACCTTTTTCCTCCATGCAGTCTGACCATTTCTACCCATATTGTTCATGCGAGAATACAGTTTTTGATACAGTTTTCAGGAAAGCATAACCCCCTTTAGGATGTGGATCATTTTGAAGAGATGTACTGGTGGGTCTTTGTATACACATTTTCCCTTTTCAGTGTCATTGGATTGACTGCTTCTTGCATTTTTTGGTTTTAGTTGGCTAGGTATCAAACAACATAGTTGCATTTCAATCCAGAGACCCATTAGAACCAGTTTCATGAAAGCTTATTCAAACCTATCTGTATGCTAAAGCTGTTCAGTTATGGAGGAACCCACAGAACCTTCTACTCGAAGAGTCCTTCCAGCTAGAGTTACCTCAGGTGATAATTGTGACTGACTTATCCCTAACTAGTTGTGCTGTTCCCCAGAATAACAACTGTATCAGCAGTCTGCGGAGCGAGGGGGAGACAATATTTCTTATAAACCTGAGATCTGTACGTTTTACATTGATGATTGTCTTTCTAAGAGAGCAATGCTGGGTCCAATTTCTGATCAACAGCACTACATTAACCAAAGCAATGGCTGGTACTATAAGCCCTGTGCGGTTCTGGACCATACATAAAGAAATTGTAATGTCTCTGCTTAATAGCTTTTTATATTCTACCAAGTGTGGTCCAAAAGATAAAGTATAGTGGAACTGGTGTAAGTCTGAAAGACCTATTCTAAGCAAAACTACATTTGTGTCAACTAGATCATAATTCAGCCTAAGTTCAACATGACAACTTTCAAAGAGAGAGTACAAGCTGTGCAGCAGAAGTATTCAGTTCGGCAACCTGCATGCCTTCAACAATAAGGTTGACAACGTTGTTAGTGGCATATGACCTTCCTGCAGAATAAAATGAAGAGCTTATAATAACAGCTTGGCATTCATTTACAAAATTAGGAATACTCCTGGGCATGAGGAGGCTTATGGAGTGGTGTGTTCAGAATGCTGTAAATTCTTATTTTTAATTGGGTCGTTAAATCTTTCTTCCCCAATACCGTAGGTTGTACCTTTCTGGAGTTTTAGTTTAATGCTCACCTTCCTGAGGGGTTTACCCTTTCAATAGACATGCTCATGTCCTTTACACCGGTTAGCACTAAAAACTGTTTTCTTCTCAAAATTTTCACTTAAAATACTAACGAAGCTACTAATTCTGTCAAACCTCGCGTATGCATACTCTTATCAAGGTAAGAGGGTTCTAAGACTCTGCTCCTCATGTCTTCTGGCAGCCAAGCCATGAAAACATCCTGTTTAGTGAAGCTTATATTTAACATTTATTGGTTGGAGGGAATTTATCGAGTGTGAACCACCATGTAGGGAGGCAAGATCAAATATTTTCTCCCAGGGTCGCACTCTGTCACATATGACAGGCGCATCCTTCAGATCATCTAACCCTTCTGTTCCTTTCCGACCCACTGCAGCTTCCACCCACATCAGAACAGCTTTCAGAGGAGCGGAATTATATTTCCATCTTATTTCAAACGGTAAGAGCTCTGCTGTCCAAATGGATGTCGAGGGGGTCCCAGACTTGGAAATGGGCATGAGATATTACTCCTGCTTTCTTTGCGTGCCAAAGAAAGATTAAGGTTTTCGGCCTATTCTAGATCTTTGCATTCTAAATGCCTTCATGTGGAAGGACAAATTCAAAATGCTCATTCTGAGCCAGGTTTGGTGTGCCCTAGATCGGGCAATTGTATGGTAGCCTTGCAACTGCAGGGCTCCTACTTTTATTTACGGTTCAAGGTTGGCAAAGAGCGTTTTCAGTTTACTGTGCCCCCCATCAGCCTTACCCAGGGCCCAAAGAAATGTACCTTGCAACATGGCTCCCAAAGTCATAGAATTTCGCTATTTAAACCTACTACAACTATGTATGGAAATTCTTAAACAAGCTCGTAAGCCTACAACTAGAAAATGCTATGCTGGCAAAAGAGTAATTCTCCCTCCATTTGAGCCACTACATTCCTGCCAAAACATATCTTGGAAAGTAGCCTTTTTAATAGCTATCACTTGACTCAGACATGCCATTGAACTCCAGGCACCACCTTAAAAGAACCTTTCTTTCAACTCCACAGAGATAAAGTAGCACTCAGAACAAACCCAAAATTTATTTCCAAAGTAGTCTCTCGTTTTATATTAAATCAATCAACAGAATTGCCTGTATTTCCACAATCTGACTCTGTTGTGGAAAGAGCTCTTCATACTCTAGACAGCAAAGGAGCTTTACTTTATTTTATAGAACGAACCAAAGCCTCCCCCCTCACATTGAAACCCCAATATTACGGGCCCCCCCTCGCCGCTGGTCATACCGGAATAATGGACGAATGGTGGCATGCTTATGGAAACCAGGATCCTCTCCTTTTTCCACAGACGGAGGATTCCCCGGACTTGTTCATTTCAAGGGACCGAGACCCGTCCAGGACTACGAGCGACCCCTTTGACTGGGAGCAGTTTTCGGAAGACCCCGCCCCCTGGCCCTGGGTCATGAGCCCTAATCCTATTGAAGACAAGGCATGGGACGCGAGGACGGACTGGGACAGATGCCGGAACAGCGAAGACGTCGAAAGCAGAGCCCGGAACAAGAAGCCGAGGAACGAGGGAGAAGACGCCTCGGTTTCCGTATTGGCAGCCCAGTGAGGGATTCCCGAGACGGCAGGAGAGCCAGGAGGCCAACATACCCACCCATCGCCCAGCCGCGCTCCAGGAGGAGCGTGGCTCTCACAGGTGCGTGCGCGGTTTGCGGGGTGGGCTGGGAGAAGGTCGGCGGTGAGAAGTCGAACTAATTCCCCACAGCTCTAGAACCATCCCGACTACTCTCTCACCACACGCACACGTCTTCCCCTGTGAAAACGCACCGGGTGTCTCCTCACTTCTTTTCCCCTTTTGGTGACGGTAGAAAGGCGGAGCCATTTTCTCACGCCGCACTCTCCTATTTTGTTTTGTTTTGAGGAAAGCCTGAAGCAAGAAGGTATTCCCCACAAGAACGCCAGCGCACCGAGACGCTTGGAAAGAGGGGTAACCTGTGGATAAGAGGCATTATTCACAAAGACAAACCATGGCAACCCCATTCAGACGTGTGTATAAAATAAAACCCACTGAAACCCCTTTTTTTGTGGACCTTGCTTCTTCTACCTGCTCACAAGTGGTGGAGAATGCAGGCATACCCTTCATTAGTGCTGACATAATGGATGCCTTTATACAACATATCATAAAGGGACAGGAGAAGCTGGAATGGGCGGTACAGCGGCAGATGACCTAAGCCCCGGCCGACCGAGACCTGATTAAGTCCAGCATAGAAGTTCAGCTTGAAGGGCTCCACAAAGTAACAGAGGAACAAACATCCTCTAGGATACAGGAAGGGAGAGGCAGCACCTCAGGACTCCCGGGGGTCTCCCTGCAGAAGTACGTAGCGGTAGAAGACCCGGATGCCTTCCTTCTAAATTTCGAGAGGGCTGCCAAAGCATGCGGTTGGCCCTTGGAAAAATTGCCCTTTTTTGGCACCTCTCCTCACAGGTGAGGCGTAGGGGGCGTACCAGGTCGCAAACGCCAGTGGCAATACCCCCTATGCAGACATAAAGACAATCATATTGGAACATCTTGGACTAGACGCAGAAGCATACGGGGTTCGCTTCTGCAAAGAAAAGGGAGCACCTGGAGAGAGTCCCAAAACCCTTTTCTTTCACCTGAAAGCCGCTGCCGATAAGTGCCGAAAGCCTATTGAAAAGAGCAAGGAAGAGATAATGGATTTGATCTATCTGGAGCAGTTTTTGAGGCTCTCCGTTAAAACACCCAGAGGTGGTTGAGACAGCATACTCACCTCACCACAGATCAAGCCTTAGAGATAGCCACAACGTTCTCCCGTGCGCAACCCCGGACACCACTATGGGAGCCAGAGAGACCCGGCCGTCCCAACTCAGGAAAACAGGACAAAAAGATACCCCCAAAACCTCTGGCTGAACCCCAGCTCCCCTGACCCTATAAACCAGAGGACCCCAGTTCTTTGAATGTGGGGAATGGGGACTCATTGCTCGGTTGTGTCCCCACAAGAAGCCTCCCAGACGAACCCATGGACATCGGTTATGCCCCCAGGACGGTCTTTTGCACCGCATAACTCGGCAGCGCCTTTTACGTAAGTGTTCAGTTGAACGGACAGTGGATCAAGGCGTCATTAAACTCTGGCTGCCGACAATCGGTCCCGTGGGAGGTCGAGGTCCCGGTAGCAGAGCAAGCATCATCATTCAAAGTCTTCGCACTCGGAGTCAGGTAAGGCGAAGCACAAGAAGGCGAAGAAGCGTTGCCGCTCTTCGACTTCCCCTCGCCGGCCGCGGGACGTGGCTGAGGGGGCAGGTGGCACCGCCCCTGCGGCTCCAACGGAGCCTGAGCAGTTATGATTGGCTTACCCACCTTTTCCGGGTCCATCGGCGACTCCGGACGAATTGCAAGAGTTCGTGTCTGCAATGGCACGTATCATCGGCCCCTGCGGCCCCGCCGGCATGCATTCGGGCCCCACTGTTCCGCGTTCCTCGACGTCATCGACGTCCAGAGGCCTCCATGGCTCCGGCCGTGGCTCCTTGTTCTTGCCGGTGGACCCCGTATGGCCCCCGTCAACATTGGCGTCGCCGATGGCCGACGCCGTCGACTTCTTTTCCGACGTCGGCACGGTGCCGGAGGGATGTCTCCCGACGCCGATGAGGCACTTTTACCCTTTTATTCACCCACGTCCTCGTCCACTTGTGGAGGAAGGGGAGGACTGGGAGGGGTTTGAAGACCCTCTCACAGCACAGTGCGAGTCTGTCACCGACTGGGATGAGGAGGCGGAGGCCGGTGACCCGGATTACACTCCGGCGCCTGGTTCACCATCCCCCTCAGCTACTATGGAGGAGAGTGGTACCTTTTCCACGGTGCTGCGTAGGGCGGCTGAGGCCCTTGGCCTCAAGCTCCCTACTGTGGCTGTCAGGACCAACCTACTGACTGAAGGGCTTCGGCCGGCCTCTTCTTCTACAGAACCGCTGTTGCTGTTTAATGATGCACTTAGTGATGTGCTTCTGGGCACCTGGTCCCAGCCCAACACAGGGGCCCCTGTGGACAAGGGTGTGGGCCGATGCCATCGCCCGGCCCCGAGCGACCCTGCCTTCCTCACCCAACACCCTACACCTGAGAGTTTGGTGGTTCAGGCCTCGACGTCCCCGAGTGCGTTTCCTTCTGCTCCACCGGACAAGGAATCCAAGAAGTTGGAGCAGTTTGGCAAGAAGATTTATTTTTCCGCAAGTTCTGGACTGCGGTCTGTGTACACTGCCTGTCTCTTGGGCCGCTATTCCCATTCTGTATGGGATGCGGTTGAACAACTGCTACCTCAGTGTCCGGAGGTGGCCCGGGCAGTTCTCTCCCGAGCTCTTATGGAGGGGAGAGATGCGGCCAAATTCACTATACGTCGTGGTCTTGATACCGCTGATTCGCTGGCTAGAGCGATTTCCACAATGGTGGTGCTACGTCGTCATGCCTGGTTGAGGACGGCTGTTTTTTTGGCAGATATCCAGAATACTTTGATGAACATGCCCTTCGATGGCACTCGCCTCTTTGGTGATAAGGTGGATTCCACATTGGAGCGTTTCAAGGACTCTCGGGCCACAGCCAAGTCTTTAGGCCTTTCAGCTACACGTACTCCTTCCGCTTCTAACTTTCGTTCCTTTCGAAGCTCCGAAAGGGGTGTACAAACACGTTCATTTCCGAACAAGCCTGCGCAGCAACAGTCCCAGCGCAGCCGCGGACGTGGGGCTCGCAGAGGCGGGTCACGGGGCCAGCGTGCAGGTCAGTCCACCAACACCCCCGCTGCCAGTGCCTCCACACCTTCCTAGTCCGGTGTTTCATGCCCACCAGACGCCAGTGGGGGGGCAGGATTCGTCATTACCTCCCCCACTGGAGCACCATTACATCAGACAGGTGGGTTTTGGAGATTGTTCGAAGGGGCTACCCCTTCCCCTTCGAGTCTACCCCCCCAGCCATGCCACTGCAGTTTCACCACATGTCGGGGAATCATTTGGCACTTCTCCAGCAGGAAGTTATGGCCCACTTGGCCAAGGGGGCCATCGAGCGCATTCCGACGCCAGAAGTAGGTTGTGGTTGTTACTCCCACTACTTCTTGGTTCCAAAGAAGGACAAGAGTCTACGTCCCATCTTAGACCTTCGAAGCGTAAATCGCTTCCTCTGGAAGGAGAAGTTCAAAATGCTCACTCTGGCTCAGGTCTTCTCTGCTCTCGACCCACAAGACTGGATGGTGGCATTGGACCTACAGGACGCTTATTTTCATATTCCCATCCTGCCGGGCTATCGGCGTTACCTGCGATTCACGGTGGGCCAGGAGCATTTTTGTTCACCGTGCTCCCCTTTGGCCTTACTAGCGCCCCTTGGGTGTTCACAAAAGTGATGGCGGTGGTCGCAGCTCATCTGCGATGATCAGGGGTTTCAGTCTTCTCCCTATCTCGACGACTGGTTGTTCAAGGCGGGCTCGCCTCACACAGTCGTCTCCCACCTCCAGACTACGGCCGACCTCCTGCATTTGCTAGGGTTTTCCATCAACGTGCCGAAGTCGCACCTGATTCCCTCCCAGAAGCTTCTCTTCATCGGAGCGGTTCTGGACACGGCGCAGTTTCGGGTTTATCCTCCCAAACAGCGAGTCCAGGACATTCGGGCTATGATTCCGTTCTTTCAGCCCTCGTCCTGGGTTTCGGTCAAGACGACCTTGAGGCAGCGGGGACTCTTGGCCTCCTGCATCCTGCTGACCAACCATGCCAGGTGGCACATGCGGGCTCTGCAGTGGGACCTGAAGTTCCAGTGGGCGCAGCATCAGGGGCACCTGTCCGACTACGTCCATATCTCGGAGGGCACTGCCAACAATTGCAGTGGTGGCTCAAGAATCCGCATTGGGGCAGCGGCAGATCCCTCTCCCTTCCACAACCGGAGCACACAGTGGTGACGGATGCATCCTTCTGGGATGGGGCGGCCACATGGGAGAGGCTGAGATCAGAGGCCTCAGGTCTCCGGCAGAGTCCCAGCTCCATATCAACCTTCTGGAGCTTCGGGCGATGCTTCTTGCACTGAAGGCATTCCTTCCCTCTGTCAGGGGGAAGGTAGTGCAGGTGTTCACAGACAACACAGGGCGGGTGGGGTCGTGGACCCTATGTCAGGAGGCTCTGCGCCTCTGGACATGGCTGGAACGTCGTGGCATTTCCTTGACGGTTCAACACCTGGCGGGTTCTTTGAACGCCAGGGCGGACGAACTCAGCCTCCGGTGTCTGATGGATCACGAATGGCATCTTCACTCGGAGGTGACGCAAGGTCTCTTTCAACAGTGGGGAGAGCCTTGGTTAGATCTATTCGCCACAGAAGAGAACGCGCAATGTCCGCAGTTCTGCGCGCTGGAACTTCCAAGGCGGCACTCGCTCGGTGACGCTTTTCGCCGCGAGTGGAGCTGCAGTCTGTTGTACGCCTTTCTGCCTATACCTCTTCTACCCAGAGTGCTGAAGAAAATCAGGCACGACCGGGCCCAAGTCATCCTTGTGGCTCCGGGCTGGGCTCGAAGAGTTTGGTATCCCAAGCTACTCAGTATGAGCCTGGATCCCCCGATCCGACTGCCTCTGCGGGAGGATCTTCTGTCGCAGCAGTAGGTGACGGTTCTCCACTCGAACCTGTCCAGCCTCCACCTACATGCGTGGAGATTGAGTGGCGACAGCTGATTCCATTTGACTTGCCTCCCGAAGTCTGTGATGTCATTCTGGCAGCCAGGCTTCCCTCCACTAAATCAGTATACGCCTGCAGGTGGAACAGGTTTGTGGCATGGTGCACAGCTAAGACTGTGGACCCCCTTTCTGTCCCTCTTTCTGAGGTCCTTTTGTTCCTTCTTTCTCTGGCCCGGCAGGGCTCTGCTCTGGGCACTATCAAGGGCTACCTTTCGGCCATTTCAGCCTTTCTGAGGCTTCCAGATCAGCCTTCTCTTTTCAAGTCCCCTGTTGTACAGAGATTCTTAAAAGGCATTTCGCATATGTTCCATCCTGTTCCTTTCATAATGCCTCAGTGGGACTTGAATCTTGTTTTGTGCGCTCCCTTTGAGCCGCTTCACAATTGTCCTTTACATCTTTTGACTTTGAAAACTGCCTTCCTGGTGGCTAACACCTCTGCCAGGAGAGTGAGTGAGCTTCAGGCTTTTTCTTGCAAGCCTCCTTCTCTGTCGTTTCATCCGGACAAGGTTGTGCTTCGCACTCGTCCTTCCTTCTTGCCAAAGGTTGTCACTGCCTTCCACATCGGGCAGACTATCACCTTGCTCACTTTCTTTCCGCCTCCGCACCCTTCCAGAGAGGAAGAGAGGCTCCACCGTCTGGACCCAAAACGTGAGCTCTCCTTTTACCTGAATCGCACACAAGCATTCCGGGTGGATGACCACCTCTTTGTTGGCTACGCAGAAGCCAAGAAAGGGCGGGCTGTTCACAAGAGGACTGTCTCCCGCTGGGTCGTCTTGTGTATCAAGGCCTGTTATTCTATGGCTAAAAAGGAACCTCCGGTAGGGCTGCGTGCCCATTCTACCAGGGCGCCAGCAGCTACTACCGCATTGGGACGCGGTGTCCCCCTGCAGGACATCTGTCAGGCTGCCACGTGGGCTTTGCTGCACACTTTTATAAAGCATTATTGCCTTGACAGTCAGGTTCGGAGAGACGGCTTCTTTGGCCGTTCTGTTCTCCGTGGCTTTCTGGTGTAATCTTGTTCGCAGACCCACCACCGGGGTTGGTATTGCTGGGGTATCTATTCTAAGGTAAGGAATCTATCACTAACTCTACATCCTCCTGAGGCGTGAGCCGCTGCTGGAATTGCTTTTAAAAAACCTGCCACTTTTGCACACAAGTTTTTAGCCATAGTCTGGTCTTTTTAACTGTCCGCTGTTGAATGCTGCTAAAATTGCTACTTTTGCACCTAAGCTGCTAATTTTGCTTTTAACGTTTAATCTATACTCACTGTTAATTTGGGAAGTCCGTTACACCTCCTGGTGCTTGAATCCTGCCTAGACTGGGGGGCTGTACTGGGCAAAAGCGGGGCCGCCGTTTTGGGAGAAGTACGGTCAGCAGGCTAGTGTTTTCGTCCCTGACGGTATAATTACAAATGGTGGCGCGAGCGTGCAGCAGACGCGCGTCGGCCCCCAGGCTATTCTTGTCATACTTTAAATAGGCCAACTAGGAAAGGTGGGGGTCTTGCGGTTATCTACCACACCACCATTAATGCGACTTTTGAAACGGCGTCCATCTCAGATTGTGAGGCATTGGAGTTCTGCTTAGATTACTTGGAAGTGCTGGCACGAGCGTGTACCTCTACATACTCCTGAGCCGTGAGAGATGCCTCTGGAATTGCTTTTAAAAAACTGCCACTTTTGCACACAAGTTTTTAGCCATAGTCTGGTCTTTTTAACTGTCCGCTGTTGAATGCTGCTAAAATTGCTACTTTTGCACCTAAAATTGCTTCTAATTTTGCTTTTAACGTTTAATCTGTACTCACTGTTAATTTGGGAAGTCGGTTACACTTCCTGGTGCTCGAATCCTGACTAGACCGGGGGGCTGTACTAGGCAAAAGCGGGGCCGCCATTTAGGGGGAAGTACGGTCAGCGGGCTAGTGTTTTCGTTCCTGACGGTATAATTACAAATGGTGTCGCGAGCATGGAGCGGACGCACGCACTCCCCCAGGCTATTCTTGTCATACCTTAAATAGGCCAACTAGGAAAGGTGGGGGTCTTGTGGTTATCTACCACACCACCATTAATGCGACTTTTGAAACCGCGTCCATCTCGGATTGTGAGGCATTGGAGTTCTGCTTATATTTCTCCCATCAGACTACTTTTAAAGGCACCCTCCTTTTATAGGCCATCTGGCCTCAGGAGGCCTTTTGTAATATCGGTGGGAAATCTGTTGGAAATGGGACTCTGTGCCAGTTCTTATACCTTACTGGGAGACTTTAATTTCCATTTAGAGGCACATGCAGACCCAGATACGGTGACTCTTTTGGATTTTATGAAAAGTGTAGATCTTAAACAGCATGTTGTTGGGCCTACTCATACGGCAGGGCACACTTTGGATGGGATCTTTTCCAACAGCCCACAACTTTCTTTTACATACTTGCTTCCCCTGGTCTGGCCAGAGCATGTGGCAGTACGTTTGAGCTAGCCTTTTCTAACCATCATGAGATGGGTAAGCTAGCCAAGAAGCAAAGGGTCTCCAGAGCATGGAATAAAATTGAGGCTAAAGAGTTCGAAGACTTGCTGAACTCTACCTCATTTTGTTTGCCTGTAGACATAGAAGAGGCGACTACTCCAATACTCCAACTGGCTCGAGGCAGCCGGCAATAAGTTAGCACCCAAAAAGGTCTTATACTCCAATAGAGTACGGCCCTCCGCCCCATGGTACTCTCATGAACTGAAAGATCAAAAACTGAAGTGTGAATTGTTAGCGAGGAAGTGTAGGAAGGGATATAACGCTGCAGAAAGAGAGGCATATAAACAAAACCTGGTGGCTTATAAACACCTACTCCTTACAACTAAGAGAGAATTATTCGCCAGCCGAATTAATTCTGCCATAAATTTGGCTAAAGAACTCTTCAAAATAATCACCAGCCTGGCGTACACTGGTACACCTAGTGTTTCCTCGAATCAGGGGCTCTGTGCAGAAATAGCCAGATTCTTCTGTAGTAAAGTGGATGCTATTTTCACCACATTTAATGGTTCTATAACAGATGGAACACTGGGCGTCAGGGAGAAATACAAATCTTGGTCGGCTCTCCATCCAATTTTTGAAGAGTTTGCACCTTTATCCATCAGGGATATTCATAAGTCGCTGATGTCAACTAAATCAGGCTCCCCTTATGATCCATGTACGGTGGCAGTTTTAAAACTAGCCCCAGAACCCATTGTTATAACGCTTACCGCTATGATGAACGCGATGTTCAAGGAAGGACATTTTCCTAAAGCTTGGAAAATCGCATCAATTTTACCTCTACTCAAGAAGCCTAACCTGGACCCGAAGGATCCTAATAACTTTTGGCCCATCTCGCGTGTTCCACTGCCAGCTAAACTGGTAGAGAAAAGCATGAATGCACAACTAAGCACATACCTACGAGAAGCGCAAGTATTGGATCCAACGCAATACGGGTTCAGAGAGGGGCACAGTATGGAGTCCGCTCTCTTACAATCCACAGAGGAAATCAGGGCCGTACTTGACCAGGGAGGTAAGGCCGCAATGATTATGCTGGACCTGTCCGCGGCCTTTGACACGGTCCTTCATGACTTGCTGATGGACCGGTTGTGGGGGTGTGGAGTCCAAGGTAAAGATGGGAACGCCTGAAGTCCTTCCTCTCGGACAGAATGCAAACAGTGTCACTCGGCACATTCTGTTCCAAACCTTTCTCACTGCCCAGCGGAGTTCCGCAGGGTTCCTCTCTTAGCCCTACGCTTTTTAATGTTTGTGTCCTCTCTGGCACCCTTGATCAAACCCTTTGGATTTGCTCTGACATCGTACGCAGACGACACTCAGATTGTGGTGTCCCTGCTACCAGGGCAAGAGATGGGGACAGCAAAACGATTTCACGACTGCATGGAAGCAGTGGGTAAATGGATGTCCCAAAACTGTTTGAAACTCAACTCTGGTAAGACAGAAGTTATTCTGTTTGGCAATGACCCCAAGCTCTGGACCCCAAGTTGGTGGCCAGATTCGCTGGGCATGCTTCCGATCCCCAGTAGGATTGTAAATAACTTGGGAGTCATGATTGATGACAAACTCAATTTTGAGGACCAAGTTAATTCAGTTGTCTCGGCTACCACATTTGCTCATAGAACATGCAAGAAAATCTTAGTTTCTACCTAAGGAAAATCAATGTACAGTAGTGACTGCATTAACTATGTCGAGGCTGGACTATTGTAACAGCCTTTACCTTAACATTCAGGAGCGATTACTGCATAGACTCCAACTTCTACAGAACTCGGCCGCCGGACTGCTCACAGGGACGGCTAAATTTGCCTCTGTCTAGAGGTGATATCAGAAGACTTCACTGGTTACCCGTTAAGAAACGGGTGCAGTTCAAATCACTTTGTACTGCTTACAAAGCTCTTCATGGGACCGGTCCAGAGCATCTGAAGCAGCAGTTTCAGTGGTATATCCCCAATAGACCACTTCGCTCTCTGGGTACAAAATTGGTAACCGTCCCTATCTCTAAAAAAGCCAGCTGGGGAGGTGGGAGTTTTTTGGCAGGGGCAGCCAAGGCATGGAACGCCCTCCCATTCCATCTTAGAAATAGTACTGTTCTACTGGCATTCAGGAAAGCCTTAAAAACCTGGCTTTTTGGCGTTTAATCCGTGGCCTCATATGTAGGTCTCTTTGGGAGGTTTTCGTAGACCGCGCCAGGACACCTTAGGGTAGCAGTTTGCGCTTTAAAAATACTAATAACATAACATAACTAACGTGTCTCTTTCAGATGCACAAGTTACTACTTCTGTAACGATATATCTGTAAGAGACATTTGTTAGTGATAGATTCCTTACCGCCCCACCCATCCTCCCCGTTCTGCGAACTGATTTCTAGAGTTAAGGTCATCCTTTCGGGCCCTAGTTTCAATTCACCAGTGGTCACTATCTCACATGGCTCTGCGTTCCTGTCGCAGAAAGTTGTGTACAGAACTGACATCAGCGCGCACGGGCACGTCTAAGTAGCTCCAGTGACGTCATCTCGGCGGATGCGACGCGCGCGGAGCCGTACGACGACTCCTTTCGACGCGCAGAGGTACTGCTGACGAAAGCTTTCCGGATCCAGTCTGATGCCTGGGGATATTCTAAGGTAAGGAATCTATCACTAACGAATGTCTCTTACAGATATATCGTTACACAAGTAGTAACTTGTGCGTCAGGTTAAGAGCAGTCTGGGTTGCTCCTCCTTTGAACTACTGTATGGGAGGCAACCCAGATCGTTCCTGGAGGTGACAAAGGAGGCATGGGAGAAAGAGGAGGAGTATGAAACCAGGGGTTTCCTAGAGTATATACACAGCCTTAGGTCTAGAATAGGAAAGCTCCGTGACCTTGCCTATTCCAACCTTGAAAAACAACAAGGCAGACAGCGGTACCAGTACGACAAGGTAAGGAAATGGAGAAAACGTACCATCAATGATTGGGTGTTGGTTCTACTCCACAAGTAAACTCAAAGGGGAATGGATGGGTCCCTAAAAGGTGGTTGGGACAGTAGGGAAAACGACCTACAAAGTGCAGGTAAAGCCCTCTAGGATCCAAACCTACCATATCAACATCCTAAAAAAATGGTTGGGCTCCCTCCCTAAAGCAGCCCATGTGGTAACAACAAAACAATAAGAGACCCCATGTACCCTGTCTCAACTGGTGATAAACCAGTCCCTCTCCCCCCCAACAACAACAGTCCCTAAACCGGTTGCTTCAACTGTTCTCCGACAAACCGGGGAGAACAACCCTGGTTGAACATGCCATTGAGACGGTCCCTGGCAAGGTCATCAAACAACGACCCTACCACATTCCAGCTGCCAGGAGAAACGCCGTACAAAACGAAAACGAGGCCATGTTGGAGATGGGCGTCATCCGTCTCTCCCGGAGCGAGTGGGCCTCCCCCATCGTCTTGGTACCAAAACCTGATGGCACCATTCGCTTCTCCATAGACTTCAGAGCGGTAAACGCCATTTCTAAATTCGACTCATACCCTCTACCGAGGATAGATGAGTTGGTCGAGCAGTTGGGGGATGCACAGTACATAACCACCCTTAATCTAGCAAAAGGTTACTGGCAGGTCCCCCTGAGGGAACAAGATCAAGCAAAGACTGCTTTTATCACTCCAGATGGGTTATATGAGTTTACAGTCGTCCCATTTGGTCTTCACGGAGCACCTTCCACCTTTCAGCGATTGATGAACACCGCGCACCGTGAATACCAGGATTTTTCGTCAGCTTACCTTGACGATATTGTTATCTTTAGCCCTACGTGGGAGGTACGTTTGGTCCACTGTAAAAAAAATACTCCTGGCCTTATCCGAAGCGAGTCTACACATTAACGCAAAGAAGGCCAAGGTGGCCTTCCAAAAAGCCAAATACCTTGGCTATGTCCTAGGGAATGGGGTGATAGAACCCCAGGCTGAGAAAGTGAGAGCGATCCTGGACACCCCTTTCACCAAACTGGAAGTCAGGGCCTTTCTCGGGTTGTTGGGATACTACAGGAGATTTATTCCCCACTACTCAGACATAGCGGGTCCCCCACCGACCTCTTAAAGAAGGAAGCCAAAGCAGCCGACCTCTTACACCCTACATACACAGTCAAAGAGGCCTTCCTCTAACTTGAGAAAGCAATCACAAGCAGTCCGATGCTATCCTCGCCCAATTTCTCCAAACCCGTTGTCCTTCATACAGATGCTTCTGACAGAAGGTGGGGGCTGTTCTCTCCCAATTTTCCCCGCAAGGCATAGAACACCCTATACTGTTCATCAGCAGGAAACTATTCCCCTGGGAGAAAAAGTATCCCACCAAAGAAAAGGAGTGTCTCGCCATAAAATGGGCATTCGAGAAACTGCGTCATTACTTTGAGGGGAATCGCTTTATCCTATATACCGATCATGCCCCCCTTCAATGGATGAGACGGAATACGGAGAATAACCCTCGCATACTCAGGTGGTTCCTTTCCCTTCAGCCCTATGTTTTTGAGGTACGGCACCGCAAAGGAACAGAGAACGGTAGTGCCGACTTTCTCTCCCGATGTTTCCTCTCCCCGAGCGGGACAGGTCTAGGGGTGGGGTATGTCACGGGCCCCCCCTCGCCGCTGGTCATACCGGAACAATGGACGAATGGTGGCATGCTTATGGAAACCGGGATCCTCTCCTTTTTCCACAGACGGAGGATTCCCCGGACTGGTTCATTTCAAGGGACCGAGACCCGTCCAGGACTACGAGCAGCCCATTTAACTAGGAGCAGTGTTCGGAAGACCCCGCCCCCTGGCCCTGCGACATCAGCCCTAATCCTATTGAAGACGAGGTATGGGACGCGAGGACATACTGGGACAGACGCCGGAACCGCGAAGACGCCGAAAGCAAAGCCCGAGACAAGAAGCCGAGTAACGAGGGATAAGACGCCCCGGTTTCCGTACTGGCAGCCCAGCGAAGGAATCCGAGACGGCAGGAGAGCCAGGAAGCCAACATACCCACCCATCGCCCAGCCACTCTCCAGGAGGAGCGTGGCTCTCACAGGTGCATGCGGTGTTTACGGGGTGGGCTGGGAAGCGGGAGAAGGTCAGCAGTGAGAAGTCAAACTAATTCCCCACAGCTCTAGAACTATCCCGACTACTCTCTCCCCTCACGCACACATCTTCCCCTCTGAAAACGCACCGGGTGTCTCCTCACTCCTTTTCCCCTTTTGGTGACGGTAGAAAGGTGGAGCCGTTTTCTCACACTGCACTCTAATTTTTTGGGGGGTTTGAGGAAAGCCTGAAGGAAGAAGGTATTCCCCACAAGAACGCCAGAGCACCCATACGATTGGAAAGAGGGATACCCTGTGGATAAGAGACATTATTCACAAAGACAAACCCTGGCAACACCATTCAGATGCGTGTATAAAATAAAACCCACTGAAACCCCTTTTGTTGTGGACCTCGCTTCTTCTACCCGCTCACAATTAATTTTTTTTATTTTCAGGTGGATAGTCAAATGCATTCAAGCCTGTTTTGCTAAAGCAAAGAAGAATTTTACCTGTTCCCCCTAGGGGGGTCTCAACTCTATGGCATTTTTAGGAAACATTCCCATTGCGGATATTTGCAAAGCAGCAACATGGTCCACACCACATACCTTCACAAAAAATTGCTGTGTGGATATTTCAGCACGCCAACAGTCCAATGTTGGACAAGCAATCTCTTTCCAACAACTGCACCCCCCTCAGGCTAGCCATCCCTTTCGGAGAGGGACTGCTTTACGGTCTATGCAAAAGCATGTGTATCTACAGCCACACATGCCTCCGACCTATTATGTTACTTGCTCTGTGAACATCTGCTCTTGGCATGTAGTGCTGTAGATTCCCATGTGCCTACCCTTCTCCCCGATGGCTGTGTAGGTTACAGTTTACTGCTTTATTTTACCTTAACTCACAAATAATCACTTGGACTCACTATAACTTCATTCTCTGCCGCCTTCGGCAAAACTATCTAACAATGGAGTTGATATCCATGCACGCTATCACCAACAGGAGCAGTTGCACGACCTTGTGATTAGAAAAACTTCTTCTAACAAAAACAAGTTGTAAACATCGGAGCCCAATTCTAGATGGCGGACTTATGCAAAGTATATGAATCTACAGCACTATATGCCAAGAACTGATGCTTACAGGGTAAGTAACATAATACTTTCTTCTCTCTCACCTTTTGCCCACAAAACGGGCACAGGCTGGAGTTGAGGAATGGGGGAACACTTGTGCTTTTATGTTGAAAGCATAGTCTAAAGCATTCCATTATGATGTTGGTCCTAGGAACCAGTTTCTCTCCAACCACTTCCTTTCATGAGAATATAGCCGTGTTGGGCCTGGAGATCGTGTGCAGTTTAAAACGCTAAGGGTTTGCAAGCATATGCTTTTTAAATTACCCTAGCAACCAGACTACAGACTTTACATTTACTGCTAGTGCAGTGAATAGACAGTGGTATGATCTTTTGTACAACTTACTTTTTTTGATATTTTATGGATCTCCTCTCTAACAAGGCTGATTCACTCCTGTTATCTGAGCAGGGATAGTGATTGCAGTTCTCCTTCGTAGATGACAGTTTGTAGCACACTGCGTGGATCTGTATCGGCAGTGAAAGAACTGTTAATATTTTCTCAGAAAGTTTGTTTATCTTTTTTGTTTACTAAAAATGTAAATAAGGCCCTATGTTACCAAATCGTGTTTTCATGTTGAGACCGACTTAAATGCGCATGCGTTCATGTTCTAATTAGAGTGCCAGCCAAGGGACTGCAGCCCGGTGAATGCTAGGTCACTTGCTGGACATGGCGAGAGCACAGGGATGTCAGTGAAATCAGTGGGCTGGGGTCTCCAGCATAGAACTATATAAGCCTCAATCGTACAGTAGATGACCTTAATGAAAGTCCATACGGGAGAATTATTTCCCTGTAGGTTGGTCGAGGAGGAGCAAAAAGACTTAATTAAGGAAAGCTCAGGCCATGGAGATATTAAAGCTTATGTGATACCTGTGGCTTCAGGGCCCCTGTTTCGAGGAGGTGCTTGTACATAATTAAGTGGCTAATCTAGGTTGACTAAAAACCATTAGACACACTTCAGGTATCTCTGGAATGGTAATTCTCACGACTGTTATGCAGTGATCGGTAATAGTAGTTTTTATCTGAAAGAAACACGTTAGTTAGATTCCTCACCTTAGAATATCCCCAGGCGTCAGACTGGATCCGGAAGATTTTTCGTCAGCAATACCCCTTGCGCGTCGCTAGGCGTCGTCTGCGGCTCCGCGTCCGTCGTCGGCGTCGTGCGCCGGGATGACGTCGTCGGAGTACTTAGACGCCGCCCTCGCGCGCTGACGTCAGTTCTTCTTTTTTCCGCGCCAGTAAGCGCAGATCCGGGAGAGCTACCCCTTTTAGTCTTTTTTGACTAAATCTTTTTTGATCATTTTTGATCCTTGTCTGTCGACATCTGGTGCCGGTAGGATGCCTGGGTTCAAGGCTTGCGAGGATTGTCATCGACTGATGTCGGTGACCGATCACCACCGCCGGTGCCTCTACTGCTTAGGCCCCGACCACGACGCGGAGTCGTGCAACGACTGCCAGGCCCTGACTTCGAAGACTAGGCGGGAGCGGTCCCGCAAGCTTCTCGAGCTTCGCCACTCGGCTCCGCGTCGTGCGCGATCCCGGTCCAGGAGGAGGTCCAAGGATCGCTCGCGGAGCCCTAGCCGACGCCATCGATCGTCCGGCTCCAAGTCGTCGGGTAAGTCCAAACGCTCAAAGAAGTCCAAGAGGCGACACCGCTCTTAGGACTCCCCTCGCCGGTCGCGCGACTCGGCCGAGGGTCAGGGTGGTTCCACCCCCGCGGCTCCGGCGGAGCCGCAGGTGCCGCGTCCGCCCCCATACCTTCCGGTCCCTGGGACTGACGCGGCGCCGGCGGAGATCAGTGCCTTCCTCTCGGCCATGAGGAGCCTGGCCCCGCCGTCGACGCCCGCTGGCGCGCCTTCGGGCCCCGCGGACTCGACTGGGCGACCTCGCCTGCCGGCGGCTCCGGCCCCGGCGCCGTCGACGACTCCGGTCTCGACGCCGCAGGTCCCCGCGGGGCCCATGCCTGGGCCCCAGTCGACGCCGGTTGACCTAGTCACTCCTCCACCGGCGCCGACGCCTGAACCACCGACGCCGTCACCGGCGCCGCCGACGCCTGTGACGCCGACACCCCAGTTTAGCCCTCATCCGGACCCGGCGCCGGCGCGGCGTCGACCGACGCCGCATCCGACGCCGCTTGAGTCTTACCATCTCTACAGTCCGGTTCCGATCATTCCTCCTGTTTATCAGGAATCGGAAGAAGGGGGCGACTGGGAGGGGTTCGAGGACCCTCTGGCTGTTCAGTCACAGCTTTCTCAGGACTGGGCAGATGAACTGGGGGAGGCCAGTGGGCTGGACACCTCGCCAGACACTGGATTCACTTCTCCTCCGACCGTGGCTTCGGAGGAGGGTGCAGCATTTTCTGTGGTGCTGCGCAAGGCGGCCGAGGCCCTTGGGCTCGAGTTGCCTGCCGTGGCTGTGAGGACTAACATCCTCACTGAGGTGCTTCAAACCTCAGCAAGCTCCACTGAGCCTCTGCTGCCGTTCAACGAGGCCCTCACTGACGTTCTGCAGGGCACCTGGTCCAAGCCCTCCACAGTTCCTCCTGTGGATAGGAACGTTGCCAGGCGCCACCGCCCTGCTCCGGGCGACCCCAGTTTCCTGTCCCAACACCCCACCCCCGAGAGTCTGGTTATCCAGGCCTCTACCTCCCAATCCTCCTTCCCGACCGCTCCGCCGGATCGGGATTCCAAGAGACTCGAGCAGTTCGGCAAGAAACTGTTTTCGTCCCTTAGTTTGGGCCTGCGGTCCTTAAATACCGCCTGTCTCTTGGACCGTTATTCCCATTCCCTGTGGGATACGGTGGAGGACGTGCTGCCCCTGTGTCCGGAGGAGGTCCGGACGCGTCTTACCCAGGCTTTGGCCGATGGGAGGGATGCAGCACGGCACGCCATACGATGTGGGCTTGACACCACGGACTCGCTGGGTCGGGCGATTTCCACCACGGTGGCGCTCCGCCGCCACGCCTGGATGCGGTCCACGTCATTTTCCGGGGATGTCCAGACAACCCTCATGGACATGCCCTTTGATGGCACTCGCCTGTTTGGTGAGAAGGCGGACAGTGCGCTGAACCGCTTTAAGGACTCCCGGGCTACGGCCAAGTCCTTGGGCCTCGCGGCTCCGCGGGCGCACACCTCCGCTTTTCGCCCCTTTCGTGGCCAAGGAAGGGGCGCCTCCTCACGTCCGCAAAGCCACCAGCCGCAGAACCAACCTGCGCGCGGTCGCGGACGTGGCTTCCGCCGTGGCGGAAATGGAGGCCGACGTGGTCAGCCCACATCCACCCCGGCAGCATCCGCCTCAAAGCCTTCCTAGTCCGAGCTTTCAGGCCCATACCACGCCAGTGGGCGGCAGAGTTCGCCATCACCTGCTCCACTGGCGGTCCATAACATCGGACAGGTGGGTGCTGCAAATCGTCCGAAGGGGCTACTCCCTCCCCTTCGAGACGACCCCTCCAGCCATGCCACCGCAGCACCACCGTATCTCGGGGGATCATTTGGATCTTCTCCGCGAGGAAGTTTCGGCTCTCTTGGCCAAGGGGGCCGTCGAGCGCGTTCCGAGTCCAGAAGTAGGTCGTGGTTGTTATTCCCACTACTTTCTGGTTCCCAAGAAGGGCAAGGGGGGCCTACGCCCTATCTTGGACCTCCGGAACGTCAATGCCTTCCTCCGAAAGGAAAGGTTCAAGATGCTAACGTTGGCTCAGGTTTTAGCTGCCCTAGACCCTGGAGACTGGATGGTAGCGTTGGACTTGCAGGACGCTTATTTCCACATCCCCGTCCTGCCGGCCCACCGGCGTTACCTGCGGTTCACGGTGGGCCAAGAGCACTTTCAGTTTACCGTGCTCCCCTTCGGCCTCACCAGTGCCCCTCGGGTGTTCACGAAAGTGATGGCGGTGGTCGCAGCTCATCTGCGCAGATCAGGGGTTCCAGTCTTCCCCTATCTCGACGACTGGTTGTTGAAGGCGGGCTCGCCCCAGGCAGTCGTCTCCCACCTCCAGACTATGGCGGACCTCCTGCATTTGCTGGGGTTTTCCATCAACGTGCCGAAGTCACACCTGAGTCCCTCTCAGGAGCTCCTCTTCATCGGGGCGGTTCTCGATTCGGCGCGGTTCCGGGTCCATCCACCGGAACAGCGGGTCCGGGATATACGGGCCCTGATTCCCATCTTTCGGCCTCTATCCCGGGTTTCGGTCAGGCTAGTGTTGCGGCTTCTGGGGCTGATGGCCTCCTGCATCCTACTAGTGCATCACGCCAGGCGGCGCATGCGGGCTCTGCAGTGGGACCTGAAGTTTCAGTGGGCCCAGCATCACGGCAACCTGTCCGACCATGTCTTGATCTCGGAGGGCACTGCACAACAGTTGCAGTGGTGGCTCACGGACCGCGAGTGGGTCAAGGGCAAGAGCCTCTCCCTTCCCCAACCAGAGCATGTCGTAGTGACGGATGCGTCCCTCCTGGGATGGGGTGGCCATATGGGAGAGGCGGAGATCAGAGGCCTCTGGTCTCCGGCGGAGTCTCGTCTCCACATCAACCTGTTGGAGTTGAGAGCGATCCGGCTTGCACTGAAAGCCTTCCTTCCCTCTGTCAGGGGAAGTGTCGTGCAGGTGTTCACGGACAACACCACCGCCATGTGGTACTGCAACAAACAGGGCGGGGTGGGGTCGTGGACCCTTTGTCAGGAGGCTCTGCGCCTCTGGACATGGCTGGAACACCAGGGCGTCACCCTGGTGGTTCAACATCTGGCGGGCTCTCTGAACGCCAGAGCAGACGAACTCAGCCGCCGGTGCATGATGGATCACGAATGGCGTCTGAACTCCGAAGTGGCGCAAGGCCTCTTTCAGCAGTGGGGAGAGCCTTGGTTAGATCTATTCGCCACCGAAGAGAACGCGCAATGTCAGCAGTTCTGCGCGTTGGAATTTCCAAGGCGGCACTCGCTCGGCGACGCTTTTCGTCGCGAGTGGAGTTGCGGTCTGTTGTACGCCTTTCCGCCTATACCACTTCTGCCCAGAGTGCTGAAGAAGATCAGGCACGACCGGGCCCAAGTCATCTTGGTGGCTCCGGATTGGGCACGAAGATACTGGTATCCCGAGCTACTCAGTCTGTTGACCGATCCCCCGATACGTCTGCCCCTTCGGGAGGATCTTCTGTCGCAGCAGCAGGGGACGGTCCTCCACCCGAACCTGTCCAGCCTCCACCTCCATGCGTGGAGATTGAGCGGCGGCAGTTGATGCCATTTGACTTGCCTCCTGAAGTCTGTGATATCATTCTGGCAGCCAGGCGTCCCTCCACTAAGTCGGTATACGCCTGCCGGTGGAACAAATTTGTGGCATGGTGCACAGCAAAGGCTGTGGATCCCCTTTCCGCCCCTCTTTCTGAGGTTCTCCTCTTCCTTCTTTCTCTGGCCCGGCAGGGCTCTGCCCTGGGCACCCTGAAAGGTTATCTTGCTGCCATCTCCGCCTTCTTGCGGCTTCCTGATCAGCCTTCTCTTTTCAAGTCCCCTGTGGTTACACGCTTTCTCAAAGGCATTACACACACGTTCCCTCCTGTCCCTTTTGTAATGCCTCAGTGGGACTTGAATCTGGTATTGACATTCCTGATGTGCGCTCCCTTCGAGCCTCTTCACAATTGCCCTCTTCGTCTTCTAACTCTAAAGACTGCTTTTCTGGTAGCCATCACCTCGGCTAGACGGGTGAGTGAGCTCCAGGCTTTATCTTCAAAGCCTCCCTTTCTGTCTGTTCATCCGGACAAGGTTGTCCTTCGGCCTCGTCCCTCCTTTCTTCCTAAAGTGGTGACTCCATTTCACCTTGGGCAGTCTGTCACCTTGCCCACCTTCTTTCCGCCTCCGCATCCTTCCAAAGAGGAAGAGAGGCTCCACCGTCTGGACCCAAAACGTGCGCTCTCCTTTTATCTGGACCGCACAAAACAGTTCCGGGTGGACGACCAGCTTTTTGTTGGGTACGTGGGCGCTAAGAAGGGGAAAGCGGTGCACAAACGAACCATCTCTCGGTGGGTCGTTTTGTGTATAAAAATTTGCTATTCCTTGGCTAAAAAGGACCCTCCTGTTGGGCTGCGCGCCCATTCTACTCGGGCCACGGCGGCTACTACTGCCTTGGGACGGGGAGTCCCTTTGCAGGACATCTGTCAGGCGGCGACGTGGGCTTCGCTACACACGTTTGCCAGGCATTATTGCCTTGACAGCCAAGTCCGGAGGGATGGCTTCTTTGGCCGTTCTGTCCTCCGGGACTTTCTGGTGTGATCTTGGTTCGCAGACCCACCACCGGGGATGGTATTGCTTGGGTATCTATTCTAAGGTGAGGAATCTAACTAACGTGTTTCTTTCAGATGAACAAGTTACTTACCTTCGGTAACGATGTATCTGTAAGAAACATTAGTTAGTTAGATTCCTCACCGACCCTCCCATCCTCCCCGTTCTGCGAACTGACATCTAGGGTTAAGGCTATCCCTTTCAGGGCCCTAGATTTTATTTTTGGCACCAGTGTCGGTCTTTGCATGGCTCTGCGTTCCTGGCACGGAAGGCTATGTACAAGAACTGACGTCAGCGCGCGAGGGCGGCGTCTAAGTACTCCGACGACGTCATCCCGGCGCACGACGCCGACGACGGACGCGGAGCCGCAGACGACGCCTAGCGACGCGCAAGGGGTATTGCTGACGAAAAATCTTCCGGATCCAGTCTGACGCCTGGGGATATTCTAAGGTGAGGAATCTAACTAACTAATGTTTCTTACAGATACATCGTTACCGAAGGTAAGTAACTTGTTCTTCAGTTGAGCTCCTGTCTGTTCTGTTAGATGAGGTGTGGTTGTTGCTCTCAAAGAGTACTATTTAGAGGATTTCTGACATAGAAAGAAGAGGTGGTTTTTACTCTCCTTATTTTCTTGTTCCAAAGGAGGGGAAAGGGGCGCTCAGGCTTATTCTGAACTTTCGACCTCGGAATGCTTTCTTGTAGTATGACAAACTCAAAATGCTCTCTTTGTCCCAGATACTGGCTGCCCTGTGCCCGAGCAACTGAATGGTGTCCTTGGACCTAAAGGATACATATTTTCATACACTTTCCCTGCAGTGCCACAGACATTATCTGAGGTTCAAGATTAAACAGGAGCATTTTCAGTTTACTCTGCTCTCTTTTTTGCCTTACTAGTGCCCCATTGGATGTTCTCAAAAGTGATTGCAATAGTTGCCCATCTTCGGAGGTCGGAATACCAGTTTTCCCACAACTCAACGACTGGCTGTTGAAGGCAGGCAGGCTCGCCATTATCAGTTTTGGACCACCTCCAGCTGATAGCAAACCTTTTGACATCATTGGAGTTCACTGTCAACGAGTCTAAGTCCCATGTGAATCCTTCAGAGGCTTCCATTCACTGGCAATCCTAGTGTCAGTTGAGTTCAGGGCTTTCCCTCTGCTGTAACGAGCCCAGGACATTCTGGCCATGATCTCGAAGTTTCAGGCTTGGTCCTAGATCATGGGGAGAGCAGCTCTGTGGCTTCTTGGTCTCTTAGCTTCTTTCACCCTCCTTCTCAGCGATACCACACAGCACATAGCGTTCTGCAATAAAATCTGAATTTCCAGTGAGTCCAGGACCAAGGCATTCTTCTCCCAGCCATCCATGTCTTGATGGAGACAATTCATGATTTGCAGAGGTGGCTTCTCAGAGACCATTGATCCAGCCTCAGGACACTTATCCTTTCCCACCCAGAGCTGATGGTGGTGATGGAAGTGCTTCTATTGGGCTGGGGAGGTCATCTGGGGAGTTGGAAATCAAGGGACTTTGTTCTCTGCCGGAAGGCAGGCTCCTGTCTTCTGGAGTTGCGGGCCATTCATCTGACCCTGATGGCCTACTTGTGATCCATCATGGAGAGGCTGGTGCAGGTTCGCCATTAGGTACTGCAACAAGCAGGGTAGAGTAGAGTCCGGAGTCCTGTGTCAGGAGGCTCCGCACTTCTGGAAGTTGTTGGAGTGCCACCTCTGTTTTTCTGATCACAAACCACCTACAAAAGGTGTCTGAATGTTAGAGCAAACTAACTGAGCAGGGGGCAACTCACAGATCATGAGTGGTGTGTACATTTTCACGAAATGAGTATTCCAGCAAGGGGGCAGGGCTGGAACCCTGGCTAGATCTTTATGCCACTGTTGACAATGTGCTGTGTCTAAAGTTTTGCACGTTGAGGTTTCTGCAAGAACATTAGTTAGGAGATGCATTCTGACTGCAGTTGAACACAGGACTCCTGTACACCTTCCTGCTCCAGCGTCTCCTGACCAGAGTTCTGCAAAAGATCGGAAACACCTGGCCCTAGTCATCCTGGTGGTTTTGGCTTGGACCAGGATGGTGTGGTACCCAGACCTTCTGGGCATCCACATTGTCCTTTGATTAGGCTACAGCTTCGCAAGGACTTTCTGTCTTAACAACTTGGCAGGGTCTCCAACCCAAATCTGTGCTGTCTACACCTACATACTTGGAGATAAAACAGGGGCAACTGACTATGTTTGATCCGCCATCTGAAGTAGTGGATGTCATCCGTGCCCCCGGCATCTGTCCACAAACTCCATTTATCCAGGCGCTGGGATAAATTTGTGGCCTAGTATGGCGTTTACAAGACTGACAGCTGACATGCAAAACTGTCAGACATCCTTTTGCTTGTTTAATCTATAGTTCAGTGAGGCCTTGCCATGGGCACTATTAAGGGTTATTTGTCTGCCCTTTCAGCTTTTCTCTGTTTCCCAGAGCAGCCATTCTTCTTCAAATCACCTGTTGTGATGAAATTTATTAAAGGTTTGACGCACATGTTCCCTCTTAAATCCTTTATTGGCTACAGTGGGACCATAACTTGGTCGTGACATTTCTCATGTGTTTGCAATTTGATCCGATGCATAGCTGCTTGCTGCGTCTCTTGAACTTAAGGACAGTCTTTCTCAGTGTTTGTCAGCTCATTGCATGAGTGAGCTACAGGCACCCTCAGTGCAACCACCCACCGTATGCCACCTTTATCTCAGACAAGTTGTTACAGATTACTTGGGTAGGATTCTTATAGAAAATCTGGGCTCCCTTCCACCATGGGGCAATCCATCATTCTACCAGCGTTGCTTGTGCCCACTCTCACCTTTTGAAAGACGAGAAAAGACTCCATTGGCTGGACCCAAAAGGGGCTTTAAGCTTTTACATTGATCATACCAGGGACCATTGAACGGACAATTCGCTTTTTGTTTGGTTTTCTGAAGCAAAGAAAGTGAAGGGTGTGCAAAAGATAAGTTTGTCGAGGTGGATAGTCCTCTGCACCAAGATCTACTAATTGGCCAAGAAGCAGCCCATGGAAGGTCTGAGATCCCATTCCACCAGGGCTATGGCTGTTACCCCTGCATTGGTATACAAAGTGCCTGTCTTTGACATCTTTCAGTCAGTCTGCAAGGTGAGCATCAGTGCATACATTCACAAAGCACTCCTGTTTTTACGACCTGGTTTGGCAGTAAGGGCATTTGTTCTACAAGATGTTTTGCTCTGAGCCCATTCCAAAGATGTCCCTCCTGGAGAGGTACAGCTCTAGCATCTGATCTAAAGTTCGAATGTGTGGTTAGAAGTATCCATCAGAAGAACAAGTTACTTACCTTTGGTAACACTCTTTCTGGTTGTTACTCCATGTAACAGCTGATTCCTTACTGCCCTCCCACTTCTCCTTTCTGTGGAGTGGACTCTTGTGCAGTGGTTTATAGACCTGCTTGGATGCCTTAAACATGGCATTTTGGAGATGTCCAGGTATCCCTTCTTGGCATGCTATTTCATGGAGGGAGGGGTTAATTTGCACTTATTGGGACCGTCGTTGTCTGTTTTTTCCACCAACAATACAAGATGATCAGAGGCTAAAGCATTCTCTTTCATGGAATGCAATATCTGTCTCCTCCATGACCCTAAACTATCACCAGTGTTTTTTTGGCTGGTGAATTGTTTTTCAGAAGCTCTTTTAGAGGCAAGACATAGTGCGCTTTTCCCATCAACCACAGCAGAGCTATGTTGTTTCATTTTGATGTGCTTCTTCTCAATACACAAAATATTAATGGGGGAATACATGGCCCTATTTATGGAGGATAGGAAGAGATTGACTTCAGACCAGTGGCTCCTTCAAATAGTTAGTTTTGTTGCTTCGCTCCCATCCCATTTGTAGGGCAGTGTGTTTGCAGGAGAGTCTTTCAATCAGCCCCAGATGCTTCCCTCTTGGGCTGTAAATCCCCCACTAGGGTATGATCCATCAGTGGCCTGCATATGCTGATTAACAGACAGGCCCATCTTAGTTTGCTGGAACTTACCAGAATGCATTTTACATTGGCTTCCAAGCTTCTCTCTGTGAAGTGTTCTGGCGCAAGTCTCAGTCACAACACCACAGCCATGCATTATGTCACTGGTGGGCATTGTCCAATTAACTGTGCAAAGGGATCCTGGCTCAGTATTGATCATGATTGGGCACCTACTATGGATGGGCTGTGTTCAGGTCAGGCAGACATTTAACCGGCAATAAGTGGCTCTTCAAGCTGGAATTTCACCAAGGAGGTACTGAATATTATGTTCTATTTTAAGTTTTCTGGATATCGCCTTCTTCGTCCCCAGTGCAAATGTGTCATTTTCTGCCCCAAGAAGTTCCCACTATGAGAAACACTGGTAGCATGTTCTTAATTGACTAGATCTTTCTATTCCACTATGCGTGTCCACTGATAACTCCCTCCTTGCCCCAACCATGCCTTAGAAAATAAATATTGGACCGAATTACCATTATTCTCCTGGGCCCTGACTGGGCACATAGGGCATTGTACTTCTCCCCTGCTGCAGCTCAGCCTGTGTCCACTGATTTGCCTTCCATCGGGCCAAGTCATCACCTTTTTCAGTAGGGCAAATTGTTTTGCCAGCTTTTCACTGTCCATCGGAACAGGATTCTGTATTTGAGGTCTATCTGGATTTGTGATTCTTAAAGATACTCAGGTCCACCTTTCCACCTAAAGTAAGTTTGTAAAGGGTTGCCTGTGATGAGGGCCACCGTGTCTTATATGCTGGCATGTGCATTCAAAAGCATCCGTATTGCCTGTAGTTTGTCGCAGCACTCCGAAATCACTATGTAGCATTGAAGTTTAGAGGAAAATTTTAGTACTCATTCTACCATATGTCCTTTTGGTCCTTTCAATTGTCCGGCACTCGGGCTATGATGCTATCTGAACCCACAGCTGAGCCACAGAGCACTGTCCATGTGTAGTACTGACAGTCGACTGCTGAAAAAGTGGGTGCTGACATGAGGCCCCCCCCGACCAGAATGCTTCATTCATGGTCTTCTGATGCATGGGTCTCCCATGATCCTTACAGGATGACGGCTCTGATCCCAGCCACACCTCCTGCTGGGTGCCTCTGCTGCAAAAGATCTCCTTGCCCAGTTCATTAACTAATTAAAATGGTTCAGGCAACCTGCGGGCTTAAAACTCGCTTGGAGAAATTCGAGCTGCTTAACTTCCCCCTCGCCACCACTATCCAGCTTTCATTAAATCAATAATATTTGGAAATATATTAACCTGGCCCCTAAATGAGCCGGCAGCGCAGAAATAAACGTGTAATCTATTGGAATTTAGGAGCAATGACTGCTTTGTCCTCTGGCGCTACGGAATGGATTTTCCAAGAAGCCATTTTATGTTCACTTTAGTGCTTCGTTGTTCATGAACTTTCGTCTCTAAAGTACCGTTGAAGGTCAAAAGAAAAACTAGTTGTTGGCAGATACGAATGGCATGTTATGTTTCCTGAAAGCTTTTTTTCTGTGAATCTGTAATCTTCATCACAATGTGCCTCAGATGGAAGTGAAAAATATTGTTTTGTAGGAAAACTCATTCATCTCGGTGCTAGGACGCGCCTCCCCTCTGTAAGACATTATTTATTTAACATTTTTTCAGAGCGCTGCAGGTCACTTTCCTCGTACCTCAGAGCCCTGGAGATGAGTATTTTCTTCTATTAGTATAAGTTTGAGTAAGGGAGATTAATGCTTCTTTGTGTCTGATGGCTCTGTGTCGGGCATTATTAATCTATTTTCCATTTTTTCTGCAGGGACTTTTTTTCTGGTGCTGCAGAGTTTACAAACCAACACGCATTGTTTTCATTATGAGTATTTCCTTTTTTTGTTGTTTGGTGTTAGGGTGGGGTTATCCTTTGTTTATTTATTTTTTACAGCTCCTAGTTTGTAGCTGCTTCTCCAACTGGGGTTTGCCCAGGAGTGAAAAGCACCTATGGGGTAGTTGGTCGCCTTACGATTTTGGAGACACCATGAGTCTGTTCTCAGATCAAAGTGAACAGTTGCAATAATGCAGCGTCTACCCCTTTCCATCATGCAGCTGTTTGTCCCAACACAGCACATCCATATTGTTTCACAGAGTCATAGTACGTAATCATCTATCTGATGCAATGCACTGATCACACCCAGGATATTAATGTGTGAACACTCACAACTTCCCATGATTATACAATACTTCGACATGTCCAAAAACTGCTAATGGATACTAGTCTGTACTTAACAAAAATAACAATAAAAAACACATTTTGGGTGCTGCTTTAATTCCTGGATTATTGAACTCCACATAAATAGTTCCTGTAGTTCCTTTCCTTTACTCTCTATTGAGGCTGTAATGCCCTTTCAGAGTAGGGGTTGATTTTTTCAGCCTCTCATCCTCATTATGCGCATGACTTGCATGAGGTGTGTACTGCCTTATCCCTAAGATCTTTTTCCAGAAAAACGAGGAGTCCAGACTGGGGCGGATATGCTCGGAAATGTGTTTTTTTTCTTTATTCTGCCATCAGTTATGTGAAACACGTTAATTCTGTAGCTTGATCCCCCTGTGCCAGACTGCTGCACAAGCCAGCTGAATTTTGAAAGTTGTCACCTGCGTGGTGGGGAAACAGCCTTTACAACGCGGCTGTTTCCACACATGCCATTACAACGCAAGCGTTACAAAGCATGCATCGTTACAACTCGTAGCCTTTACTGCGCATTTTTTACTGCGTATATGCTTTTACCACACTTGCCTTTCCAACTAATTTTGTTGCAAAGGAATGTATGGTAAATGCATATGTGTAGTAAAACAATATAGGCATAATCAAGGAAACAGCCATGTTAGTAGGCGATCCACACCGTTAGAGGAAATGGAGAGACTCTTCTGCTTCCTCACAATGATGTGCACCAACCCCCCTCGCACGAGCTGTTTGCACCGCTCGAACCACGAGTAGAGAGGTAAGGGAGATTGGGCCTTGGGTGGGGGGGCTCCTGTTTTAGGGGTTGGGGGTCAGGGGAGGTCGTAAACGAGTAGTGTTTTAGGGTAGGGAAAGGGCCAAGGACCAGGGTGGGTCACGCAGGGGTTGTGTTTTGGGGTTTAGGTCAGGGGAAGGGCTGGGGGTCAGGGGGGTGTCTCGTTTGGGTAGAGTTTTTGGGTGTAGGGCAGGGGAAGGGTATTTTTTTTTTTCTAGAAGGGTTGGGGGCCGGGCGTGAGCCAGGGACCGGGATTAAGATTTAAGGTTGGGGCTCAGGGAAACCTTTAGCACGCATATGCTTTTATCAAACATGCTTTTACAACAAATTTTGTTGTAAAGGCATGCTTGTTAAAGGTTTGCGTTGTAATGTCATTTGCATTGTAACGCATGTGTGGTAAAGGCATGCGTTACAACGGAATGTGATGGAACTTCATACAATCGCGTGTTGAAGCAATATGACTGGTGTACTTTCAAAGGTATTCTTGGAAAGTACTTTGTGTTAAGGTATGTGTGCCACTGATGCATAGAAACATGCTACTGGGTCTTGATCCGCTTGTATGCATGGAAACAAAGGACCCAGCAGATTTTACGGCAACAGAAAAACAAGCTAGGCAAGTTTAGTGCCCCAGAGACGTTTCTTCAGGCCACACGATAGCTATTGTTTGTTTTGCTTCTGTCAGATGGTAGGAGATACCTTATGATAAAAGTGCACAGCAGATAGGAACAAGGCAGATTTTGTCCGCCAGAGATAGATGTTTAAGTAACTGGAGCAGAAATCACGAAATCCACAGGCCTGCTGTGAAGGTTTTGTGCTACTTAAGTTAATGTTTGTGAAGGAAAGCAATCTAGCACTTTGGTGTTGAGGAAAATCAGCTCTTCGGTGACAGGCCAGTCCATTGAATGGATACAACACAGCTTGAAAGTAGTTTAGCTGCATGTACAGTTTTATAGTAACGTTTTAGTTATCTCACAGGTGATCCATTTTACTAATCAACATTGAGATCAAAAAACGGATTATTTATGCAGAAATTATTTTATTATGGCTTAAAAATCATTCTCAGAGCCTAGTCCTTATCAGTCAAAGTGCTCACTGCTTGAATGTTTTACTTCTGTGTCTGAGTTCAGTCTGCAACTCATAAGACAGTGTTTAGGCAAGTTTCACAGTTGAATGTTCTTAAACGGTCCTTTTTGGGAGGACTGTCTTGCAGTCATTCCAAGGCCCGGCAATAACTATCATTCTTGAGGCCCATCTCTAGTGTAAGACCTGAGCCCCCCTTCCTAGAAGTGATATGGGAGAGCCTATTTGCCATTTTATATCAATAACATTTTACTTCGAAATTTTTTAGCCACCCGGAGTATCTATGCCACAAGGCCGAAGCCAAAGTGATAGTAAATTCATACACAGTGGGAGCAATTGCAAACAGTTGCGGCACTTGCCAGGGTTGCTCTGTGTCCCCAGTACTATTCACACTTTTTATTGAACCTTTGACTATAGCTTTGCGGCAAGATACTCAAATCAGGGCACCTCTGCAAGGTGCTCCTAAAATCAAGTTGTTCGCCAATTACTTGATTTTTTATTTGAACGCAGAAGAACAAAATGTCTCCAGAGCATTTGCCAAAATCAAAATATTCTCTGATTTATTGGGGTGGAGAATTAACCATACTAAGTTAGAAGCCCTCTTGTTCAACTGCTCCGAACTTGTACTACCTATTGACATGCTGCCACAATTACAGGCCTTAAGCTCTAAAAGATATCTGGGTATTCATGCATCTCATGATTTTTCAAAACTATATCAACTTAACTATCTACTAACTCTTACTAAAGCTTAGAATTTACTACAACAATGGCAGTCTTTTCCTTTAACAATTTTTGGATGCATAGCATTAATCATAATGATGATTCTCCCACTTTTCCTTTTTATCTATTTCAATATAATGATCAAGGTTCCCCAGAATTATTTTTGTGAAATAGACCAAATGTTGCTGCACTTTGTGTAGTTGGGGAAGAAACCTCACACTAAATTGGAAACAATGCAATTGAACATTGAGGACTGGGGACTAGCATTGCCTCATTTAAAAAAATACTACCTGGTCGTATTTAGAGATTGGAGTGTTCAGGCAGTAGCGCCGCAGCATCTTTGGTACAAGTTCAATTTCGAGCGAATGCTTCTAGAAGATGATATTCGGCTCTCTCCCTTTCTCTAAAAAAATTCTTAACTCCCCAGATATAAATTTCATCAGGCACACCAAGTTGAAGGAAGAGTTAAACTTTTCCCAGTTCCATGCTAGTATGCCAATTAGGGACTGCGGTTTATTGGGTCTCCAGGTAGAAAAGGGGAGTATTAAGGACTGGGAAAAGGTAGGGATTCATTGATTTAACAACTTCTTTGTAGATGGCATCATAAAGTCCTGGGTTCAGTTGAAATTGAGCAATCCGGCGATTCCTCCTACATTGCTCAATTTTATCATTTTATGTAATGAATCCAAACTCAAAGGTATGCACTAGCTTCTAGTATTAGTCAAGCTTACTATATTAGCGGGTTATTAGGAGTCGGCAATTGTTATTGGCTATTGCAGCAGCAACTCCACGCTAAAATTGTACCAATGGCTCAGAATCAGATTAAGACTTCACTGGGTGTAAGATTGATTTACACACCTGGAAACAGTATAACAAATGGGCCCATAAAGTTATTAGAGAGGTCAACATTAAAAGAAGGGCTTTTTTCTCAAAGTAGATTCTCTACTATACACCATCCCTTTTGCACAAAATGTTCCCCTCTATTTCCGAGGAATGCTTTAGATGTGAACAAAACATAGGACATTGGCTCCATGTATTCTTTACCTGCCCAGTTTTAGCAGATTTTTGGAGGGAAGTCTTCCAGTGACTTAGTACTAAATTCCAGGTGTCTTCAGTTCCTGACCCCCTGGGAGCCCTTTTTTTAAATTAGCACCACATTAAATCTATCTGTAAGGCAGAAGCAGCTGTTCTTTATTGCGACCTTAGTGGCCAAATCTTTGATTTTACACAAATGTAGAACGGTAAAAGTCCCATCGTATGATCTCTGGGTACAAAAGATGAAGCATGTGATATCAAGGGAAAAACTCTATTTCCAAAGAGTGGGGGCAATAGTGAAACATCGGAAAACGTGGGAGACAGAGCCCTCATAGTAAGGAGATAAAGTCAAGGAAGCATGGGATTGTGACAAATGTGTCATTTTCTTATTGTGATCTTTATCAGGAATTTGTACATGAATTGCTCTTTATTTGTTTAGATGTATGAACTCGCTGCAAACGAACTACAGTAAGTCTATTTTGACGATCAAAGTATTTATTTATGAATTTTGATGCTATTTATTCTTTCTACCTGTTTTACTAAATAAGATAGTTTAAAAAAATAAGTTCCATAGTTGGATGTTCTTAAACTGTCCTTTTTGGGAGGACTGTCTTGCAGTCATTTAAAGACCCTGCAGTAGCAATTATTCTGGAGGCCCATCACTTGTGTCAGTCCTGAGGCACCTCCTAGAAGCGATATCACTCTGAGAAATAAACTTGCGTGTGTCTTCTTTTGTTGAAGTCTCGTAACTACTCTTCATTGTGCTATGGTCACCCTGCAGTTAAGCCTCAAAGGTAACTAACTATACGCTGGCAGTAATCCCTAACTGTCCCTTGACTTTTAAGACTTTAACTGCCTGCGTGCTTGCACACCATTCTACTAGAGTTTATTTTATTTTTAAACGGCATTGGGTTGTTCATGCACTTGTTTGGTCTCTTAGTGCACCCACACAAACTGTTTTCTTTTCCTTTGGCCCATTCAAGGCTATGTATTGTTGCAATCCCTGCTTCAATGTCATTGCAGCTTGAAGACAATTGAAAAATGTGGTGGTAGTTTCATTTTTAACACATTTGCTCATTTTTAGGTCTCGCCTTGGCAGTGCATGCTCTGCATGCACTGTCTCAGCGAGACCTAAAGTAATCTCTATGTTGGGGTAAACTTGATGTAATCTGTCTTTCCGCTTGCTATTGGCTTAGTTGTGGTTGTGTTGTTGTTATCTCTCTTTCTGTTGGCTGTTGGTCATTTGCTAACTTCCTTGTAGTCCCGATACAGCGGTGCCTAACTACAGTGTTAGTTCGCTCTGCTTGCACTTCTTTTAATTGAAGTGCAGTGTGCCATCTGTTTTTCAGCTGTAGCCTGGTAACTGAAGACTTTCGCTTTCGTGTATACTGGTTTAATTTGACCGTTTTACAGCCCTGCTTTGTCGAACTTTTTTGCTTGAGAAAGTCCTTCGACATTAGGAGTTTCTGTCACAGGCCAGTGCCCCGAGCTCTCAGTTATCTGACTCATCTGCTGTTCCTCTGGCTGCGCACAGCGCACGTCACAGCAAAGTCAACAGAAACGGAACGGTTTTTGCTCCTGTATGTATTTTGCACGCAGAATGGCTACAAAGACAACATGTGGCTGAAGTGAACACACTCACCCATGCTTTTGTCCCAACAAAGCTTCCGTACTACTCTCCGAGGAGAAATAAACTACCAGGCCCACGGGACCGCCACGTGACATTAAAGAGCTACACTTGGCAGAACATGAAATTAATATTTTTATAAAACACAACTAACGCGCATTAACTGCTCTGTCTTATTGCAGAGACGAGACCAGCACCAAACTAATGACACCTTCAAGACGGCTGCTTCTAGAGATGTCAGAAGATTAGACAAACTAATGTGAACAATATTTCCTGATTATGCTCATTCTTGAATGTGGCTGGCGGATGGGTTCAAACGGGATCTGAAGGTTTGCGCACATCAGAGGAGCTGCAGCCCGCGGAAAGAGCTGCACGTGGGCCCTGACAGTCAACTAATGTGTAATACATGTTTTAGTTGGTTGGATTAGACCTATTGCATTGCAAATGCTTGAGCACAGACTTTCAGTTTTTACATTTGCTTTTGTCCGTGGCTGTTTAGCTTTAGCGCCCGTCTGTACTGCTCCCATCCCCATCACTTCGTTATTGTTGTCTGAAAAGCAGATCCACTGGATCCCAGCCGAGCCGAAATCCCAGTAGATCGTCGTACACCACGTTGAGGGAGTTGGAATTTCAAGTCCGTTTCATGTGTTAGTTTCCAGTTTGGTTTCAATTTAAGTTTTCAGTTTGGTATAACACTTTTGTCGTTCATAGTGCCACTTAAGAAGTGCTTCATTTTTTTATCTGCCGAACCGAACCCGTGAACTACAAGTAACTAAGCTACAAGTGAGCTAAGAGACCCATGCAGTGATCTTTCATGGGTCTTAGCTCGTTAAATCGCATTAAAACTTCAGAGCACATTTACCAATCCTGGCTCAGGTGCTTTGGTGGCGGTGATGGGGCTATGAAATATTAATTTGGGTGATGTGAAGAGGCCATCTCTTTGGGTGTACAAAAAGAGGTCTGCGCATCATGAGTGCTTTGATATGTGGAGTGCAGAAATCATTCAATTAAGCATAATGCCCCAGAAAGTAAAAGCATTTTACATGCTTCCACTCGTCAAACTAACAGCAAACAAGCATTTAAAATGCAATAGGTCTCGCTTTTACGCGAGTTTAAGCTATTGGCATTGTAAATGACAATGCCTTTAATTTATGTTTTAAAAACCAAAACATAAATAAAAGGCATTGTCATTTACAATGCCAATAGCTCAAACTTGCATAAATGCGAGACCTATTGCATTGCAAATGCTTGTTTTATTGTATATTTCAAAAGGACATACATAAATTCAGAAAGGCTAATGCAGAAAAAGGTGTCCTAAATGCCTGGAATCCAGCACTACCAATTATGTGTGGGTTTTCCTAAGGAATGTAGTCTCCTCAATCGATTATGTAATAGTAGCTCTGATCAGGAGATTGTGGCAGAATTACTGCTTATGATGGACTGTTCATTCGACAACAGATACCAAACTCATGACCATATGGTAAGTATAAAAACCTTTTCTTTTCTTGTTCTGTATGACCTGATCCATCTATTGGTGTAAACCAAACGTCCCCTCTTCAAATTGCTTGCATATATTTTCTTCCAAAATGGGGAAATTCGCTGCAGTCTCACTTGCACGTGAACATATCCCTGCCAAGATTTGAGACCCACCTTTGTTCCTCTGGGACTCCTGAATGTAAGATTACCAGACATGTATGGGCTTTTTGTGGGTTCAGGGTGCCCAACAGTGATAAATTGGGAGCAGTCTATTTCTGAAAATTCAGAAGCGCCTGTAGACGAAATGCTTATTTAGGTCTTCTGTCTTTTGGTCACAAATATTAGATTGTGTCAAGAAATTCCACAACTATGGGCTACATCGATCATTATTTCATATAACGATAACCTATTGAGATTTGCGATTTTATGCGAATCGCAATTAGGTCATCGCTATTTGAATGCGTGAAACTCCATGAGTTTCATTTAGCGTTTCCTAATGGGTCACAAATCGACAGGAAACAGCCTTTACAACTTAAGTGTTACAACGCATGCCATTACAACGCATGTCGTTACAATCCAAAAGGCTTGTTGCAGGGGGGAGAAGGTGTTGGAGTTAACTCCAACACCTTGCCTACTGTTGCACACACTGGAGTTGGAATAGTAAATTATACTATTCCAACTTCCAGCGCACCCCGACAGCAAATCAGGGTAAAGGTATGCGTTGTAACGGCATGCTTTGTAATGGCATGCGTTGTAACATCATACAACCCAAATCGACCTACCCCAGTAATATTAATGAGGCAGGTCGCGATTTTTGCGACCCATTAGGGTGCCAGTTGCCAGGAGGGTTGAGCTCAAAGCCCTGACATTGGCATTCAGACCCATTAGGGGCAAAGGTCCATGATACCCGAGAAATAGGTTTAGTCAGTACCATCAGGCGAGAACATTGAGATCTAATCTCAGTGCTTTGGAACTCCTTGCCTATCCACCTGCGCACGGCTGAGTATGAACACTGTTTCAGGAAAGATTTAAAAACCTGTCTCTTTAATCAAGTGTAGATATGAGTGGCCGGTCTTATTCTCCAGTTTCTGCTTTTGAGTGGCGGGACATCTCAGCTGAATCGCCAAAGTCTCAGGGATGGTGGCCTGCTGGAGGCAGCAGACCACCATGTCTGTGATTGCTTTTAAATAAAGCAGTCATTGTTTTTTTGAAATGCCGCATGTTTTCCTTAAAGGAAAATTGGTTGCATTTGTTAAAACAAAAATGAAAAGTTCTTTCCATTTTTTAAGAGCAGGCAGTGGTCCATTGGACCACTGCTGGTTATTAAAAAACATTTTCACAAACATTCACAAAGGGGAAAAAGGTCCCTTGGGGACCCCTTCTTGTTTGTGGCTGGGTTACCACTTACTTGAAGTAGGTAGTAAAATGTGAATGTTTTGTGACCGCATTTTGGTCTCAAAACATTCCTACATACCACTGCAATTTGGTATTAAGAAGGGACACCCTAAATACGCCCCTTCCTAATAACGAATAAGTATGTATTCGCAATTCTAAATTCCAATTAGGTAACTAATTATCGAATCACAAATTAGAATTCATACATACCAAAAAGCATTTTACCAGTCGCAGAAGGCCTGATTCGCTTGCGACCGGTAAAAGACATGATGCATGTAGCCCTATATATTTTTTTGAATCTCCATTTACTTAAGTTTGTATCTCTGGCTGCCAAACCTTCCCAACATTGACTAACTGGTAGTGAGTTTGAGCTTAACATGACTTTTTTTTAGAATGTTATAATTTTTTCCCAAAACTTGGTACTTTCCTCCACTTTTCCTCACATAGGAAGCTCGCATTACCAGGGCTTTACACCCAACAGTGTTCCTCTGTGTCTCCCGCACGATAGAGTACCAGTCAAGAAGAATATGTTTTCTATGGGCTTGGTATGCCCATTGGTGATGAAGTGAGTGCCTTGCATTTGTGAAAGTTGAAAAGCAACTGAAAGCGAAATGCTGGTTTAGACTAGTTTATGGAAACATACCAAACCTATATATGTATTCGACATCTATGTATCATGAGGTTTCCGTTTCTGAATGACAGACTGCCCTCTTCTTGATTGGCTGACTGTAACAATGTGCTGAAGATGTTTCAGTTTTTCAGCAATTTTTGCCCAAAACATGGTAGTTTTCTTCGATCTTGCCTTAACAGGAACATATCCCTCTCAAGGCAATCCAAATGTGGGTTCCCCTACATCTTCTGAGTGTGGGATGTCAGACATGTTTGGGTTTTCAGTGGAATTTACATTGGCCCACACACTAGACACCTAGGAATATTTTTGATTGCAGGAGACGTCTGCAGTTTTTTGACCTGTGGACTGCCGCCATCCAGGGTCATTTACCAATCCTAGATGTTTATAAAAACTGGAGAGACTGGGCAAGCCACAGTGATGTAGCTTGCATGAATCCCAACATGTTTTATTACACAGAATCCCCTTGCAAAGGTCACAATTTCTTCCTTTGTTAGTTGCTGACTATTCAGCCCCACACTACCTCTGATAAAAAATGCCCCCCCTCCACATATTGATGGTCCTATTGCAAAGGACAGGAAAACTCTAAAATCGTATCCATGTGAAGACCACTTTGATAATAAATTATCTTCACACAGTCACATATTTGGCCTGTTCCTCTCAGTTACTTTAGGCCCACTCAGACGTGTAGGAGACCGTTTTTATTGATAGAAGTGTTGGAACACTGGGTGGTGAGTTTTGGTGTTGTCCACACATTCCAGTACTTTCCGTCACATAAATGTGAGGAAATAAGTGAGGTTTGTTTTTTAGTTTTTTAAATGAATGGTTGACCTGTGCTTAAATGGGGGCATCCTCGCAAGAACCACTAACCAGGACTCCTCCAAGTAGTTGGTGTTTAGAAATGTCTGAATTGTAGGTTTCCCTTGGTGCCGGACCCAGTTATTTTTTATTTTATTGTTTTACTGTGCCACAGCCTGGAACCAGACAGTGCATGTATTCTTTCTATGGGCATAGAAAAAATCCACTCTTCGCTTGATCCTCGCTGGTGCACACTTGTGTTTCTGTGTTGTTTTTTTTTAACCTCTGCCCACGTGAAAGCCTAGCTATCATTGAGCAAGGCCCTCTGATTCCTCTAGAAAGGAAGAAAGCTGCTCAGTCAATACATTCTACAGGATCTTGGAAGTGCAATCAGTAAGGTTATGGAACTGTAGTTTTCAGAAATAGTGGTGCCTAGGTTTCTTATTGGAAGGGGAGACCTTTTAGGATATGAGTGAATTATTAACAATTTAGTGATTCAACTATTGAATAAAGTTGCAAGGGATTTAAACACTGGAACATAGCAAAGGCTATCAGAGAACCGGACCTCAGACTGCTAAGATTCTGAGAGACAATTATTGAAGGTAGACAAATGGCAGGAAATGTTTGAATTGGTTGGGCGTATGGATTTATCACAGTTAGTTGAGCAAGTTTGAGTCCTTATTATATGGTTTGACTTTTTGAGGTAAAGAAAGAGTCAAGTTTATGTTTTTGAGGTAAAGAAAGAGGCAAGCCAGATATGTATAGAGCTCTTTAGAAAGTTGCTTGGAGGCTATCACGGAGAGCTTCTTTTACCACTGTTTAATAGAATCGGGTTACTTTGGATTGCCAGTGATAAAATCCACAAAAACGTACGTAAAGTGACCGAAAAGATAACTCCTATGCTTGGAACTCTACTGGCCCCTGTACTAGCCCAAATCCTATATAAAACTTTGAGTGGTTGATCCAAGGTATCATGGCGCTGTAGAATCAAGATGTCCAAAAGGCCTCACAATAATCTCAGCAGCATCATTACCAGAACTGAATCCAGTAATTTCAAGGCAAAATTAAAAACACACCAGGCCTAAAATATTGGGTGGGATCCCCATGTCGAGCAGTACTCCCCAGAGATGTCCCCGGGGTACAAGGTCAAAACAGTCCTTAAGTCTATAAACGCAAGATAAAGGCTGCCTTTGCCTATGACAACCACTTTCCAATAGATTAGCAATAATCTGAAAGCCTGCTCTATTGTCCCAGTTCCAACCCGGAACCCCGCTTGGTACTCAGAGAGAATCTTATGTTCTTCAGCCCATTGTAAGATTCTCTCGAGTACCACCTTTCCAATAACCTTCTGGCAGGAATCTAATAAGCTAATTGGACGATAATTGGAGGGATCGTCCCTATGGCCCTTTTTAGGTCTCGGCTAGCGATGGCTGCGCTTGCGCAGTCTCGCTCGCGAGACATAATGACTTGGGTGAAGAGGGGCTTGAACCCGCCCCTCTTCTTCCCTGTTCTCCATTGGCTGGCCTAGTAAATGCTGGCCAGCCATTGGAGAAGAGGTCCCGTCACTCTAATCCTGCCCCGTCCTTTTCGGATCGGGGGGCGTGTTTTTTGCGAGAAGTCTCAGGGAGGAGACAACAGCAAAACACGCCCCCCAATCCGAAAAGGACACTCCCTTTCTCCGAGGCATTTTCTGCTGTGCCTCGGAGAAAGGCGGTGGTGTCCCGGCGTTGCTCCCTCACCTGATCTCCTTGTTTTTAGTTTTAAATCGTTCACGGTCTTCGTTCGGCACAATTTGTAACCCGTTCATTTCGTTTTACGTCATTGGTTTGACTAACGCTCAGACCACTTCCTGGTTACACTTCCATTACGTTCATAGCAAATACCCGGTCCTTCTGCACCAACGATGGGGTTGCGATTTTCTGTAGGGCCTATCGCAAGTCTTCTTGAGTTTATCTTCTACGAATGAAAAAAAGCTGCGAGGCTGTTTTGCATCCACCGCTGCCCGTTTGTGATTCCTTTACGTCCTCTATAGAGCGTTTCATCTGCTTATGCTTCTGCGCACCTCATCTACGGCCTCATGGGCCTTTCCCGCGGTCGGGAAATAATCGACTGATGTCAGGGGGAGGAGAGTGTTTGTCGGCGGAATGGACACGGCTGGCGTGATTGGCTCGCGATCGGCTCTCGGAGGAGACCGTTCTCAGGCTCGGCGCCGCCATCTTCTCATAATCCCTCCTTGTAAAATGTGATGAATGTCTCGCCGTGGCCCTGTCACTGGGTTAGATCAAGCGTCGCCTGTGCTATCTCATCACTTAGCTGTCTCATTACTCCGGCCGTCAGCCATGTCTCCCATTACCGCGTTGCCTCTTTTATCGCTTGCCTTCATTACCACGGATTTATTCCGAGCAAAACTTCTCCCGGGCTCGTCGCGTGGCGCTGGACCGACTCCGAAGCCATTCCCTCGGACTCGAAAATGTCAGAAAAGAGCGTTTCTCAAAAGCCCAATTGCTGACTTTTTCAAAACAGCAGGTGCACCCATTAGCGTTGGAAAAAAAACATGAAAATGCGTATCGATTGGCTCTGCGCATCTTTCTTCAGATCTTCGACGGGGATGGGGCGAGGCACACATTGGGCTTTCAAATCCCATTGTACTTGGGAAAGCTATGGATTTTCAGGCAAAGGCGCGTGCCGGCAGCTCTGAGCACAGTCATTATTGGAACAGCTCCTGTTGTAAAGACCTGTGATGCAACGGTCTCGGCATTGTTAAAGTTAGAGCTATTGGCATTGCTCATGACAATGCCGTTTCTTTAAATGTTTTAAAAACAAAAAACATAAGCAAAAATAATGTCATGAGCAATGCCAATAGCTCTAACTTTACCAATGCCGAGACCATTGCATTGTAAATGCTTGTTAAAAATAGGGACGACCTCAGCCCCCTTCCAAGACTCAGGGATGGGGGCACCATTATCAATAGCTATAAGTAAGGTGTGAATAAGCTTCCCCCAGGTAGGCAAGTCAGAACGGAGCAAATCTCCAGGGATACCATCCGGGCCAGCTGCCTTTTGGGGCACAATGCGACTAATCGCAATTTCGACTTCCTTTACAGAAAACGGGCATGTTGAACTATCACCTGGGGGTATATAGAAACTAGATATATCTAGATCGCCAGCCGCTCCTTGCTGAGACATATATAGTTTGGAAAAATGATCGACCCATGACTGGCCAGTGATGTTACACGTAATACAATTGCTATCGGGGCTATTCCTAGCTCTAATAGTTTTCCAGAAGAGGCCGGCATCCTTCCCAGCGCTGGCCTCTTTTAGTGTTTGCCAGTACTTGGCCTCCCACTCCCTTTTGGCATTTGCTGTCGCCAGATTGTACTCTTTCCTCGCTTGTTGGATCAGAGGTTGCGACTTCGCCTTGACTGCTTTAATTAAAGCGGTCTTCTTTTTACTGCAATTAGATGTATACCACCCTTGTTTGCCCATGGGCCTCTTAGGGCCTCTCCCAACCCCCCCTCGTGTTTGTGCCAGGAATCGTTTTCCCACCAGCTTGATGGTATTCTGGAATACTGCCGTTATCTTTGAGGGATCGCAATGGTCAGAGCAGATCATGTCCAGCTCATTTTGTGAGGCTACCAACAAAGCTCCTATAGACTGGACTTTCCCTACGTCCAAGGCAACTTTACACCACTTAAGGCGCCTACCACAATTTGATAAAGTGACTTTCGAGATGGACTTCACTTCACTTAATACTATTGGGTCATTTACACTCGGCCATAAGTGCTTTAGGCTCAGGGAAAAAAGATTGTGGTCGCTGTCTACAGTTGGTAGTATGGCCATGTCCTTCACATTTTGCCACAGTCCAAAGTCAAGGAGAATATAATCAATCCTTGACGAGTGATTGATCCTATTATATGTATGAGCCCCAGATGAATCCGAAATAGTATGACCATTTACTGCTCGTAGCCCAAATTCCATGGTTAGTGCATTCAATTGGATGGCCCTTTGCGTCCATCTTTTTATTGGCTGGATTGTTAATGGGGGTATCCCCTCCTAGCATCATCCTCACTAAGATCTAAAATATCCTCTGTCGCAAGGGGCTCAAAAGTACAGTTGAAGTCCCCTGCGACCAGGACTTGTGTGCCAACATAACAATTTCTGAGTTCGCTTTCTAGCGTTGCTACTGTCAGAGATAGAGAGCCGCCTTTGGTCCCCCTTGCATATATATTAAATATGTCAAGAGTTTTCCCCCTATTGGGGCCTCTAAGTGTAATCCTTAGAATATCTGGAGAGTTGCATTGTTTTTGTTTAATAATGCAACCCAGTGAGATGCTCACCCAGATAAGGAGTCCACCTGAAAGACGACCCCTCCCAGTAATTGAGGGTACCGCTGGTATAAAAAAGGTAGTTTAGCCGACTCTATGGTTAGCTTCTAGACTCCAGGTCTCCTGGAAGATACAGATCTTAAAAGTCTCCACCAGGGTATTCCACTCTGGAAGATCTAGCTTCCTGGAGATACCTGCGATATTCCAGCTAACTATCTTTAAAGTTGAGTCAGCCACTACTTGCTCCTGGGAGCATATAGTCGAAATGCTAGATAAATTCGTCAGCTCGGCTACTGGATCGAATGTCGAAGACAATGAGGGAGGAGTATTCAAGAAGGGGAAACTGCTCTGATCAACAGATTGGGCTATTGGGGTCAAACAAATGTCAATAGGACCAGCATGATTATCCCAGTTATTAGTGGACCCAATGTCAGGTTTGGGTTTATTAGTTAATACCTCCAGCTCCATACCCCAACAATTATGCTCAGTGATTGGGGGTACTAGCCCTAGCCTTTCCCCCGATTTTGTTAAATCGGGGGAGAATAAAGTAGGAAGGGTAGGGAATATCCCAAGGGAATGTGTCGAAAACCAAGGCCTATAGGGCCTTTTATTATCATCAGCAAGAGGCAAACAGTGGGGAAGCACATAGCCAGTGGGTCAATACCCAATATCTCTTTTGTAACAGCAATCTGCACCTCTGCCAAAGGCAGCGGATAGATGCATCTCGGAGTCCCCAAGAAGCCTTCCCCCAAAATGTTTTCCATTACTCTGTATTTGTTGTTGATATGGGAGCTGCGGATAAAAGTAACCCAAGCCAGATGTGCCAATTCCAGTACCATCATGCACATTCTGTTGGTTACAGATGGACCTTACAACTCGTTCATCCCTGAAATTGACAACAATACAATCCCCTGGGATATGCTTGATCCTACTACCCACCCAGCCAATACGTCTAACAAAGAGGATTTGACCATCGAGTTGCCTTGAGAGGGGTCTGTTGTTATTTAGCCAAAATGTGGTTTTGTTTTTAAGCTCACTAAATGATTCCAATTTACCCGGTGTTAACCGTGGAACTCCCGTCAGAACAACTACATATGGCATGCAAGCAGGAGGCAAATTAATATGGATGGAGCTAGTGTCGACATTACTAACCAAATCAGATTTGTGGGATGAACTGATTAAATCTGCCCCCTGCCTCACTGCAAGCTTACAAGTATGGCCACCTATCTGGCTTGGTATAGATAAACTCCCACGAGTTCCCTTGTTACCTTTAGATGGTTGCGTTATTGATTTGCTACCTTTACGATTTAGTGTGGCCGGGACAGGGGAATTATTTCCACTCTGGGGTTCAGAGGCATCTTTTTGATTTGAAGAAGCATGTTTGCCTGATTGTAAAAGGTCTACCGTTGGGATTAGTTTCTGTTCGACAATGACAGGGACACTTTTAGAATGTAATTTGATTAGAGCTTTTAGTGAAAAGAAATTATCAAGGGTCCCTTGTTCAAAGCGATCCAATCTTTCTGTTAAAACTTTAATCCTCTCAAGCACTGACAATATAAGGGACTTCATAATCTGCTCAATGTGGGCAATAGAGAGGATTTCATTTGCAGAGCTTGGAGAACACCCGGTGTTTGGACTATCGTTAGGCGGTGCAGCAATGTTAGCACTGGGTGGTCTACTGCTTACTGGGTCATGACAATTTTTTTTTGACAAGAGTCTCCATTCTTTCCCAGAAGCTTGCGTCGGCTAATATACCACTTCCATTATCTACAATATCAGATACTTTGTTGATTAATGACACTGTGTGGGTTTTGCTAATTAAGGGTAGTGCTGCACAGTGGGGCTTGTCTCCGCATTTACCTGTTTGCTGCAAAAGTGTACACTCTGGTCTCCAGCTCTGTTATCTTTTATTTTTAGTAATTCTCTTTATAAAGCCATGAAACATTGAAGATACAGCCAAATGGCCACAAGGCACACAATTGCCTTTTCAATAAATCATAACCACTTGGTAGAAAGAGCATTCTATAATCATTGCAATTACAAGAAAGATGGAAGGGGAGAGGGGTTCGGTAAATACAGAACCAGAGTTAGTCGAAAGGGAAAGTTCAAATTCATAGTAGTCACACCTTATATCATTTCCACAACCAGTAGTAGTTGAAGGATCAGACCACCACAGTCCGAAATTAGAATTTCAGGGTTAATTGCTTCCTGCAGCCTGCTCCTTTGGCCAGGGTCGGGCAGGCCTTTTGGGTAATTAGGCAGTCCCCTATGGGTTGGTCTTACAGTTCAGTGTGTGGACCTGTATTTTTGCAGTGGGCCTGTTTTATAGCCTGGTTCGCTGTTTGTTTACAGTTTTCTTCCCTGAAATTACAACAGATATTACCTGTGGCACACCCAAATGCATGCAGTCTCCCATTCCTTGCAAAAAACCCATACAGGAAGTTCAAAACTGGCCTGTTTTGCAAATGAGGTTCACTTTTTTGGCTATCTGGTGTTGTCTGAGATAGGCCCACACAAAACCAATGCCATCTTTTATCATGGGCACATTTTCTTGTGTTGCCTTTCCTTTCACACTATAATCCTTGGGGAGAGGATGTAGCCTAACGGCTAGGGCGGTCGATCTCAAATCTGCGGAACCTTACATTTTTTTTCCCCATCAGGTAACCGGGGTTGAATCTTCCAGTACAAACACACACATTTGCCCTAGACAGTTAGGCTAGGGACTGCATAGTAGGCATGCGACCAATTCTCTATATTGTTCTTAATGCCTGCATGTATACAAAGTCTTACCACAATGGTAGAGCTTTTTATTCTGTTCACTGTTCTGGTGCTATTAGTAACTTTCATTTGCTTCTGTCTATTGATCATTGAAGCAAATATATTCTATACAAGGATTACTCTGGTTCAATAAAATATTGAAAGCGTTCCTTTGTGTTTTTCTTATGTATTTCTCGGAGAGTACAAATGCATGAGTGACTGGGCAAAGGGGTTCAAGGTCTGTTACCACGCTTCCAGGGCTGTCATGGTCAGAGTTTGCCAGAAACCATTTGCTGCCCGAGGGGGGGCGCTTATGGTGGCACTGTGAGCTAACTCATCTGTAGGACAACATATCCTGAGGAGGTGCATAGAATGCCGATTCGCAAATTGATATATACAGAGAGATTCTAAATTTCATTAAAGAAAACTGAGGCTAACATTACGCAATAACCTTTTATTGCTGCCTCACATGCAGCCCTTTAAAGAGCATGTATTACATCATAAATCATTCCATTAAGAATTTTAAAACCGCATATAACATCATGATAACTAGGCATCATCTACTTAAAGCTGCAACGAAAACAGTGAATCCCACTCATTTGATGTCTTCAACCTTAATTGCACTCGACAAGGAGAAGTTTCACAGTGACAATCTCTGCAAAAAATGGAAAGAATCGGGTGATACCAACTGGTAAGGAGTAGAAGTACACCATCATAAACTAGCTAACAAGAAATACATAATAAGTAATGAGTAACAATTTAGACAATATATAAAAATTATAAATCTAATCACACTAAATGTTTAGCTTTACCCACATGTGGGTGGGGACAATGTTAGCCTCCATTGTCTATAATGAAATCAAGAATTTCTCTGTATGTTAATTGGAGAATCGCCATTTCATTACAAGACTGGATGCTACTAATATGCATGTTTAAAGCTTGTCAACGCCACACAACTCGCATGCTCCGCAGGCTTAAGGTAAAAGCTTACAAAGGTGGAGGCACTCAACCAGTCTGCCGCTTTCAATATATCTGTAACTAAACCTCCAGCCCAAAAAACCTTGCTGGCCATTGCACCCCGGGAAGAGTGCACTCCAAATGTGGACAAATCTACCCCTGCTTCCAACATAACTGTTCTTACCCATCTTGAAATGGTACCTGTAGACACCGCCTTATAAGGTTTCACAAAAGATATTAGTAACTGCTCCTCACCATCTGGTCTAACCTCATTTAGGCTATGTTCATAAGCTTTCAGGCAAATTCATCCCATATATTCTTTCAGTCAGCAAAACTAGGATAAAAGATATTCTCAGACATTGTTTTGGTTCTTTTCCATATTTCGAAGTGCACTCCATCTGGAGAGTAGTAGCTATTACAGATCTCTAACACCTTTACATCTGATACTCTTCTAAAAGATATAAGACAGAGTAAAGTTGATAATTTCAATAAGAACTGTTTTCTTGAAGATAAGGATTATCAGGCCTTAGCACAAATAGGTCAAAAATAAGGTTTACATTCCTTAAATACTCTTATCTAGCCCTGGGGTGGGGGTGTCTAAGCCTTATTCCTTTCATTACCCTGTGGATTAAAGGGTCACTACCAATACAGTATTAATTTATTAAGGAGTGTCCTGCCGAGATGCCTGATATGTAACAGTTAACTGTTCTATAACATAAACCTGATCTAAATAAACCTGCGAGGTAATTAGCTATATCTACTTCAGGAGCATCCACGGGATCCAAATACCTTTCCAGGCATCAACTACACCACTTTCTCCATACACCTGTGCATCTTTTCCTTGTTCCTGGAACCCATGACTCATCCAGTAGTCTTTTAGCCTCTCCTGAAAGGTTTTAGTATCTGCTAGATCTCCTGAAATTCTCCAAACAAGAGTATTCCAAAATGGAGTAATTAAGACGATGCTGCATCGTTCTGTCCGTAACTTCAGTAATACTCTCTGAATTAGTGAAAACTGAGGGAACACAAGTAAGGAGTAAAGCATCCACTGCCAAAGCCTTGGGGGGTCTGGTCTCCAACTGTAATACTAATCTACTTGAAAAGTCAGCCTGCTGGTAAATGGATCCACCTGAAACAGACCCCACTGATTCTGAATCCTTTCGAAAAACGTTTGGTTCAGCTTCAAGTTGCTTGAATCCCTTACAAACCTTGAGTTCCAATCTGCTCTTTTGGTCTGATGGCAGGGAATAAACTGCCTTCAACTGCATTTTCTGACTCCCAACACAAATACCAAATCTTCTTGGCCAGGTCTGCAAGTAGCTTTGACCTTGCACCCCCTAAGCGATTGATTTGAGACGGCTGTACAATTGTTTAGTTTGATCAGGACAACACTGTTTCTTCTAGAGGATTTGAAACTCATCTAAGCGACCATCATTTCTAAACAATTTATGTGAAGTGGGAGTTCCTCCTGAGACCACTTCCCTCCTGTTTCTACCTGTCCTAGCTTTGCACCCCAACCCAGGTTGCTTGCATCTAACTCCACTGTATAATCCGAGGTATTCCTAAAAATTGCCTTGCCATTCCAACTGTCTAGGTCGCTCCACCACCACCGAAGGTCTTCTCGAGCCTCCTGTGATAAGGAGATCATGTCAGTGTACCATCGACCTTTCCTCAACCCCAAAGATTTCGGTCTCTGTAAAGCACTGTAATGTAATGGACCTAGGAAAACTGCTTGAATGAAAGAGGACAGAGGACCAACCACTCTTGCTAGGTCTCGTAAAGTCACCACATCTTTTGATAAAACATAAGCTACCTTCTTCTTTATATTGGACAGTTTCTTTAGTGGTAATTGTAGCTGAGCCGCAAGGGTATCTACCTGAAACCCAAGGAATTCTAGACTCTGTGTAGGGGTCATCACTGACTTCTGGACATTGATAATAAATCCTAATGCCTCTAAGAGATCCATTGTCCATTTCATGTGCTTAAGCAATTCCTCCTGGTTGTGTGACATCAGTAACATAACGTCTAGGCAAATCACTAACTGTACACCTCTTCTTCTCAAGAAGGCAACCAATGGTCTTAGAACCTTGGTGAAGCACTCAGGAGCAGAAGAGAGGCCAAAGGGAAGACAACAACACTGGTAAACAATCCCACTCCAAGTGAACTGTAGATATTTTCGGGAATGTTGGTCCATAGGGATTGTCAAATAAGTATATTTGAGATCCAATTTCACAAGCCAGTCCTTCCTTTGTAGAAAGTGCCTTAGAAGATGGGTACCCTCCATCTTGAAATGTCTGTAAACTAGAAACCTATTCAGTTCTCTTAAATTTATGACAGGATGCCAGCCTTTGTTTTCTAAGATCGTACTCACAAAACCCTTTTTTGAGTTTGACACTCTACAAATGGCTCCTTTGAGTAACATTTGACTCACTTTTGAATCTACTAGTGTTGTTTGCTCCTGATCTAGGACGAACTCTGTGTTGACGCCTTTGGTAAGGTCACTGGTTAAACTCCATCTTGAAACCTTTTACAGTATTCAGCCCCCAAGAATCGTTTGTTATTATTGAGCAATTTTTGCTGAAAAAATGCAGTCTTCCTCCTACCTTTGATTGGAACAAAAGCAACAGGGGGTAAGACTCTTACCTTGATGTCCCTGTAATCTGTCTCTGCCACCACCTCGTGTGCGAGTTCTTTAACCTCTTTGTGAAAAGAAGGTATTATTGCTTCCACTGAAGTATCTTCCGTAACAACGTTGACCTTGTTGGTAATACAGGGACCTCTAATGTCTGTGGCTGACAGCCAGTCCAATCCTGTCAGCCCTTCCAAAAACCCTATTGCCGAACATGTGTCTCATAGATTGTGGGTGAGAGTGAAGGGAAGAGTGGAGAATGACATGGCTTCCCTGTGACAAAATGAAAAAAAAAATAAGAGCAGTCTTCAAAGTAAAGAAAACTGAAGAGAATAAATCAAACCACTGAACTTTTGAATTAAGGCATATTCAGAGTGTAATATTTGAAATAATTGTTAAATTTGGGGGAGGGCCCAGGATTTCCTCTACCACAAGGGATAAGATGAAGGAAGTGGTGAACAATCCCTGGAATCTCTTATGAAGCTGAGATGACCCTGTTTATGTTCAGAAATTAGCATGAGCATTTATTTTGATCCATTGAGCTTGGTCACGTGAACTGATCCCCAGACAATTTCAGTTCCTGCTGTGACTTAGAGTTTTGCAATAGGAATATCCTCTGATTAGCAAGGACGGCTCATTAATTCTAGAAAGGTAGCTATAGTAATGGAAGATTGACTTCTATTTTCAGGGCCTCTCCATCTTTTGCCCCTTCCTTGGGCAACTAGGTCTTAGTGGATTCAGGGTAACGACATAGAGGATCCTATCCAAGAGCTTTCACAATTCCAAGTATATTAGAGGCTGTGAGCCCTGCAGCAGGGCTGCATTTTTCATAGCTCTTCTAATTAAGAATACGATTAGAAGTTTTGGGAGGACTCTGACTTTTCTAAAAAGCAAAGCGGTTATGCAATGTTATGAAAAGCCGTCAGCCTATAGAGTTACACAAAAAAGACTGCATTACATACTTGTTTTGTCTTGCTTTGTTTTTTAAATCCTCCATCACTTTTCTGAACAGAGTTACAGCGAACAGCCCCGCCTCTGCATTTCCCACAATCATTCTACAGAAACAAACAAGTTTCATTTTACAAAATTAAAACTTGGATTTTCTTTTACAATTTTAAATAGGAATGACAACACATACTATGCATTTGCTCAAACTCATGCAGTGTGGTATACAGGGTCGCCAACTTCCTTCTCTATCTTGCATAGTTTTTGATTTGAAGGTGGGCTAAAAAGATGGCACTTGTTCATGTGTGGCGATTGGAAACATTATGACCCGCTTGCCGCCTGGCCTGATGAACTGGGATTACCGCCTAAAGTATCGAAAGAAAAAAGAAACCTCGGAATGACCATGGACTCCAAGCTGTCAATGAATGCCCAAGTGGACAAACTAGCAAGATCAAGCTATAAAAATGCTGCAACAAATTTTCCCTCATTTGAGATTTCCACACAAAGTCCAAGCTACCATCTCCCTTGTTCTGTCCAAACTCGATTACACCAATAGCCTCTACCATGTATCACCTTTAACGACCATGAAAAGACTACAACGGACTCAGAACTCGGCTGCCAGACTACTCTTGCATATCAAACTGCAAGACCACATCTCACCTGCCTTGAAAGCCCTGCATTGGTTACCGATTGCAAGAAGATCCACGTTCAAGCTACTTTGTATCACCCACAAAGCAATACATGGAATGGGACCGCTCTTCATCAGGCATAAAAGCACTAAACACATTCAACAAAGGAACCGCCACTCAAAAGGGGCATCTCTCCTCAAAATCCAAAGATACAAGAAAGAAACCATGGGTGGCACATCCTTCTCTGTTCAAGCAGCCAAACTATGGAACTCTTTGCCCCCCAACATAAGATCCACTGACAACCACCTTACCTTCAGAAAACTACTCCAGAATTTGCTATTCCCCACACAAGCGCCATACGCAAACAGTAATTTACAGCATATCCTTCTGTATGTAAGCATTTATTTTCACTATAGATATGTACCTATCTTTGTGTATTGCTTTGTATAAACATGTCAAATAATTATGTTGTAAATAAAAAAAATTAAAAATCATCTTTGGTCTACATGTACTTACTTCCATTGTGGATCTATGTACCTCCATGTACTTGGATCTGTGTGTCTGTTACTTTTCTCCTGAAAAAGCATATCCAATGCACTACCCTATTTCTCATCCTGTACCTCTATCTATATCTTTAATCTACATATGCTTACCTCCTTTATGCATCTATATGCTTTCAATGTACTTATGAACCTATATATTCATCACTTTCTTCTAATTTGGCATTTCCAATGCACTACCCTATTTCTCAGCCTATACTTCTCTCAATATATCTTCTAGCCCTACTTTGACTCATCTCAAACTTCTTTCTACTACTCTTTCCAATGCACTACCCTATCTCTCACCCTATACATCTATCAATATATCCTCTGCATTGTAGTGAAGACAGGGTTTTGCCTGCACACATCGCTATGTTAGCATAAGCATTTTAGATGTTAACGCCATCTTGCTGCTTTTGCACACAACACTACAGGTAGCTGTTATTATAAGTAAAACTGCTTGCTTGCCTTTTCTTCACATGAGAACGGTCTGTTTTTCACATCCCTAGACTTACACCGCGACCTTAGTCTGAACACTGTGTACAGAAACCGTCAAGGTCAAATAACAATGTATGCTGTTGAATTCAGGTTGATTGGCCCACGCTCTAGACACAACAAGCACACAGCTGCAAATATATGAAACTCGGGTGCCTTTAATATTGCATTGCATGCATGATGCGGGCTCTCTTGGAGGAAACCTTTCCAGACACATAGAGCAGTGCTGATCCTGTGATGTGATTCACTTAAGCTGATCTTGGAGGTATGGGGTTCCCCATTCAAACCTAGAGACCTTCTATTATTATTATGAAACGCGTCGCAAGCAGGGGGCTGAATATCGCTGGACTCACTCTCCCAGAGGTCAGAGGGGCTCACTCACCTGGATGCTGATTGAAACACCGCCCATATTGCCTTCTTAAGAACCTAGCGCTTCCCGCTTCGCGGGAAACGCGTCGCAAGCAGGGGGCTGAATATCGCTGGACTCACTCTCCCAGAGGTCAGAGGGGCTCACTCACCTGGATGCTGATTGAAACACCGCCCATAACGTTATATATTACTTAGCACGCCCAGCTACGCGGGACGCGAGCGGGCCCGCCGGACGAAGCCCGGACAAAGGACGGGCCGTCTGTGGCCGTCGGGGGCTGAAGGAGGCTGGACTGGGCCACCCCCCTTGATTTTGACTTGTGACCCGAGTTGGTGCTTTAAGCCATAGGAGTGTTGTCCCCTGTGGTTATCTCATTTTTTGCTTATTGTTCCACTACTTGTTGTTATGGCAAAACGGAAGTTTGTTGAGAGCCATGGAGGGGGAGTGAGGGTAGCACTGCATCAAAAGGAAGAGAGCCAGAAGGGCTGCTAAAGCCCCCGATCCTGAGGGGGCATTGGATCGAATTAGCTCATTGGTGGGGGAGTGTGAAAATATCCTGGGGTCAGATGAGGAAATAGCTGGAGCTCTACTTGGAGAGTCTGTAGATGCTCCGGTGCATACTAATCCCAGTTTAACCCCAATTATCCCGGCTATGTTTCGCATTAAACCGAAAAATTTTACCAGGGCTCAAAGTTGTGCTGAAGAGGGTGTAGTAACTGGTGAAGTGGTAGATCCCCCTTCTGGGGTCTTTATCTATTCTGCGGATGCTGTTCCTGCGATTTTGTGCTCCAATAGGTTTGCACCATTATTAAGGGCCTTATGTAGGTAAATTACATTTACCACTTCATAAATACCGAATGTTACCGATTCGGTATTTATGAATCGGTAAATGTAATGTAGGGAAAAAAATACCGATTCGGTAAGTGTCGGTATTTTAGAATCGGTATTTACCGATTCGGTAATGGTAACCTGTATCTCATTGATTCCTATGGGCCAGGAGGCCCATAGGAATCAATGGGAAGCCAGTTACCATTACCGAATCAGTAAATACCGAATCGGTAATGGGGGGAGCTCAGTCAAGGGTGGCAGGGTGTCACATTGACACCCTGTTGCACCCCTGAATCTTGCATGTGTGCACATGTGGCACACATACATGCCCTGAGGGCATGTGTGTCTGCCACATTGCACACATCTAAGGGCCAAAAAAAGCATTTCCTGAGTCATTTGTCATTTACCACAAACTTACAGTTGGTGGTAAATAACGAATCCCCACACCCACCACACACTCCCCCTACATCTCATTTCTGTATTCGGTATTTACCGAATCGGTAAAATTACCGATTCGGTAATTTTACCGATTCGGTAAATTACCGAATACAGAAATGAGCCCCCTACATGTCAAAAGCCTAAATACCGGTCGGTAACGGTATAATTACCGAAAATCGGCCGTTACCGACCGGTATTAGGCTACGTACATATGGCCCTAAATGAGCTAGGGGAGATTAATGTTGATCCTATTGCCTCTTCTTTATCCGCATTACCTAGCCCCTCATGCAACATTGTTAAAGTGTATGATGATCCGCTTCAAACTCTTGTGGAGCTAGTCTATTCACTTCAGGAGGAAGTGAGCGCCTTGAAAGTTGTGATTAATACTCTGACTGTTGCTGTGGGAAAATGTACTTTAGAGCAGCCTCCTCTTCCTTCTATCCCTAAGAAAGTTTTTAGGCCAACCGGGGATGCCAGGTTTCACCCCCAGGGTACTTCCTTGGGATTGTTAAATACAGGCAACCAAGGGAGAAAGGAGGTATTGTACAGTGATGTGGTTAGGGGGGGGAATGCACGTCGCCCTGGGGGTATCCTTGCTGATGCTCCACAGTTTGATTCGAATCACATGAGAAATGCATACATGAGAGGGGTCCCTAATAATAACCCCCAGAGACTGCGTGTACAAAGAGAGTTGTGTGACGAGCAGCCCACGATTACGGATAGCAGCTGTACAAACAATAACATTTTTATGACCAATGTCCCGAAATTGAGTCATAACCAGGGCTATGAGAATGCTGACTCGTTGAAAAACAAGGCGATCCATTGGCTCAGGCACGTCAGAGGTTGCCGCTCTGTTATCAGAGACGACATTATTAGAGCAACTAGACTGTCCTCCCCTGTGTCTTCTACTGATTGTATTGAATTAAGGTTAAACACTACCAAACTTGTGGAGAATCTTTTTACCCTGGAGTTTAGGACGTGTCCCCCTAATGGCTCTCCTATCCAGTTAAGGAAATCTATTCCGTATGGCCCAGGGTGGGCAAAGTGGGATCAACAGAGTAGCCATAACAGAGAGGCTGGGTCTGCACTGGACAGTGTTGATTGACTGAATGCCTTGGGAGATACAGATTTTCGTTGCCCTACCCCATGGGAATTAGTGGATGGGACACTTTGGCACAGTTCTAATAGCTCTTGTACTGGTTTTTGCAATTTTTCTGCCCCACATATGGTTTCAGGTTCTAATATCTGCTCCCCAACTATGGTTCCAGAGCAGACCTTGGACCTTATTTTTCCGACGAATACTGCTAGATTTTCCCTCCCACCCTCTACTCCTATTAATACATTTTTATCAGTGGAGGGTGGTTCATTATTATCCTGGAATATAGCGGGATTAAATGCTAAGTTGTCCATTGAAGAATGGGTTGCATTTGTTAACAATATGGATATTTGCTTATTCCAGGAGACTTGGTTGCTGGAACCTAGGTTTGTGTAGGTTATTTAAACTACCATATTCCAGCTATAAAAGGGGCCTATGGCCGTCCATTGGTGGGTTTAACGATATGGCTTCGACAAGCTCTAAATTTAAAGAGTAAGTCTATCCCTACTGGGTGTTCTGATATACAATTGCTTAGATTAGAACTAGCAACTGAGGGTACAATTGATATTTATAATATCTATGCTAGGGGTTCGGGTGGGGCAAGATCCCCAGTTTTTGATGAGCTATTGAGGTTGCTTGATCTTTATTCAACTGGTTCCCAGGTGATAGTAGTAGGTGATTTTAATGTTACCTTTGATCCTTTGGTACTATTTGCGGGAGACGATTGTGAGAACGAAGACGCTTTTTGGGGAATCCCCACATTAGAATTGCCTCCTGTAAAAAGATGGACGGAAATAATAATTCAGATCAACTCTTTCTGTATGGAAAAGAGTTTGAGGGCACTGAATGGCAGGATGCCTAGTGATCGTGATGGAGCATACACATTTAATAATGGACAAAATAGGAGTCGCATTGATTATATACTTGCGGCTGTAAGTTTGTGGCATACTCTTGTTGACATGAAGGTCTTTGAATTGCCCGAAAGTGACCATAACCCCCTTTGTCTATCCCATAAGTGGTGGAAGGGAGATTCTGCTGCTCGGGCGGCTGGAGAGTTGTCCGCCTCGAATATCGTGCTATCTAATGATGTGCGACGCCTGAGGTGGTCTTGTATATTTGAGAATTCTATTACTCTCCAGAGCATTTCTAGAGAGGTTAATAGTTCTATTCAAGAAATGGAATAGATTTTTTCCTTAAATGGGGAGATAGGGGATATAACAATTATTCATACAAGTCTTTTTGCTTCCTTAAGATCTTATTTTATAAAGAAAAGGATTCCTGGCTCAAAAGCGCCCTTGAGGCGAGTCAATTGGTATAATGAGGACTGCAGACAGTCACGACTACTGCTGGCGAAAGCTTTAAAGGAAGGCGACGTAGGCGCTGTGCGCGTTAGTAGAAATAACTATAAAGCCAGTATTATTAGAGCTAAACGTCAGTGGGATGAACTCAAGTGGTTGGATTTATTGGAAGCAAGCACTAAGAATAATAGTAAATTGTTTTGGGGTATTGTGAAGTGGGGGTATGGTGGTCAACCAGAGAGACCGCAGAACAATGTTGCTCCGGAGAGGTGGGTAGAGTATTTTAAACCTCAATATGCTTCCCACCAGGTTATAGCAGCTAGTGTAGACAATGCTGCTGTGATTTCCTTAATACCTGGATTTAGTATTGCGGAAGTGACTCTGGCTCTTACAGGTGTAGCTCCAGGAAAAGCCCCTGGTCCAGATGGGGTTCCTGCAGACCTCCTCTTGAGTGATAAAGTTAAGTGGGGAAGATATATCCAATTGGTTGTAAATTCCTTGGTGTATGGAGCTCCCATTCCCAGTGCGTGGAAATTGGCGGAGATAATTCCGGTCTTCAAAAAGGGGGACCGATCGCTGCCGGAAAATTACAGGCCAATTAGCCTGATTGATGCTACCCAGAAGATTGTAGGCAGGCTGATTTTAAACCGTGTCCATCTGTGGGTAGCCTCAAACAATATTTTGTCTCAATTTCAAGCGGGTTTTCGTGAACATATAAGTACAGTTGACCAGGTATTTCGCATTGTCCTCCTATACTGGAAGATTGTGATTATGGGTAAGGGGAGTCTTTATGCGGTCTTTGTGGACCTAAGGGCAGCCTTCGATTTAGTCCCTTGCCTTAAATTATGGAAGGTTCTGAAAGATCTGGGACTTCATCCAGGACTGCTATCTTTAATACAGAGGCTCCACGAGGATAATTCCGCTAGAATAAGGTGGGGAGGGCAGGGCGAGATAACGGAGGCTTTCCCGGTAGAAAGGGGGGTTCGTCAAGGGTGTGCAATGGCCCCTACTTTATTTTCCCTATACATTAATGGCATCGCCGATCGTCTTTTAGCAGAAAATATTGATGCTCCTTCTCTTGCGGGTGATAAAATCCCGATTCTAATGTTTGCGGATGACACGCTTTTAATTGCTAAGTCTCCAAGCGGTCTACAGCGAGCGTTAGGTATTTTTGAGAGATTTTGTGAGGAACGGGGACTTGAAGTAAATGTCAAGAAAACCAAGTTCATGGCTTTTAATCCTCACCGGCATTTTAAAAATTCGTTTTCATTATTCAACCAATCCTTAGAACAAGTACAGACTTTTACTTATCTAGGGGTTAATATCCAAAATAATCTTAAGTGGACCAAACAGAAGGAATTGGCAGCTCTAAAACATAGACAGCTCACTGGCGAATTTAAGAAATCATTAACTAAACCAATCAAGCCTGTACTCCAGGTCTATAGTGCTAAAGCAGTGAGCGCATCATTATACGGAGCTGAATTGTGGGGCTTCGAGGGCCTGTCCTCGTTAATCATCTCGGAGAACAGATTCTTTCGAGGCATTACATCACTTCCCCAGAGTACGCCTCTGGTCCCTTTAAGACATGATTTGGGAAAGAGTTCTATTGCTGATGTAGCTAGATTAAGACCAATTTTATACTGGCGTAGACTGTGGACTACCCCGGCATTATCCCAGTATGCAGCGGGTTTTATGGATGTTCTGTCCATGGTTGGATCTCGTAATATTGGGTGGTTTAAGGATCTTAGAAAAACCCTTGAGGCGCTGGGTATGAGTGATCTATGGGAAAAGCCCTCGGTTGTTTCTTTTCCGTCAAAATCTTTTTTGAAAGAAAAATACTGGGAGATGATTAATACAAAGATAATGATCGATTGTAAAACCCCTTCTTTAACTGATGACTTTCTGAATATAAAATCTGTCCCAAGGCTGGAGATCTTTTGGGACTTTGTTACCAAAGTACTAGACAGAAAGTTGTATTTTCAGTTGCGGGTGGGATCTTTGCCCTTAAATTCTTTTACTGCTCGGTGGTCTAAAGCCCCCATGAGCCAAGCTAACTTATGCCCATTGTGCATGACTCAAGATGAAACAATAAGCCATATGCTTTTTGTATGTCCTGCATATTTATCTCCTAGGAGGGTGTGGTTGAGACCAATATGCAAGCAATTGGGCACTAGGTTAAGTGGTGAGGCAAGGAGGATCCTATGTAATAGCACATCATCGGTTATTGTTGTAGCTGGGGCAAAGTTTCTAGGATGGGCCTGGATTTTAAGAAAACGGAGCATCTGTGACTAATGTGTTTGAAGTAGTATTTACTGTAAGTGTTTTGTAATGTAAATTTTTTAACCCATGTATATATTTTAAGGATTGCTTTTTTAAACTTAAATGTTAATCAAGTTGTTTTTAGGGATTTTTAATGATTATGACTTGTATTCATGTTGTTTTTGTACTTGTTCTATTGCTTTTATGACAAATGTCGAATAAAGCTGTTTTTGGATTTTTGGAACTAGCTTACTAGCCAGGGGAGGGTGGTACACGAGGTATTATAGGACCTGTTTCCACTATCATTATGATATGATTTCTCCCTTTGTTTTCTATGGAATTGTAACAATGCTGATGGTTTTATTTCTAATCATTTGTTTGCTTATGTTAGCCAAAATACTGCATCTTAGAGCACATAGTTAAAAATAAACATTTGAAACTTTTCTGTGTCTCTGATCACTCACGTTGTGGATTGATATGAGAATAACAACGAAAAGGTGTTCTTGATTCCCACCATTCCTGAGAGTATTCTAAGTCGCTTGTTCTGGGTTGTCTAAACGGAAAACGAATGAGACCCTGATGCTTGTCGGATAGGGGTGCTAGGTACTAAAGTGAGTTTTTTGGTACACCACAATTCACTGAGGTCCTGGTTTCCTGCACATAGTTCTGTGCATGAGCAGAATCCCCGCAACAACATCCACTCTCTCATTTATCCCAAACCCCATACCACTACTATGATCTCAAAAATAACCCTTTCTAGACTCTCTCCTACTCTACCCCTCCTTGAATCATCTGACACCTCTTTTACTATACCGATCCCCCAAAACAAACCTTCCTAAACTCTTTCCTCTGACTCTTCCCCTCCAAAAACCCTTTCCTCTGACTCTTCCCCTCCAAAAACCCTTGTCACTCATCCAAAAGCCTCCTCCTACTGCTTTGACCTAAAAAATAAATAAATAAAAAATCCTTCACTCTTCTATCCCTCCACTATCCTTTTCAATCAAAATAACAGACTAACATGTTCACTTCTCAAATTCCATTTTCCTCTATACTAATTCACCACTAATCCTTTATCGGTTTCAGAGTAGCGAGCTACTCGCCAATAAAACGCTTCAACACCCTATCAGGGTTACAAGCGCTATATAAATTAAAACCTTTTCCCTTTTTCTACCCCTCCCCAACCCTTCTCAATCCAAATAACTGACTAACATATCCACCGCTCAAATTAATTTCCTGTTTCACCATACTAATTCAACACTAATCCTTATGGGTTCTAGAGTAGCGTGCTACTCGCCAAAAAAGTGCTTCAAAACCCCATCAGGGGTAGCAAGCGCTATATAAATACAAACCTCTTTCCCTCTTCTATCCCGCTATCTACCCTTCTCTATCCGAATAACTGAATAACATATCCATCACTCAGATTACTTCATTTTTCACTATACTAATTTTCAACAGTAATCCTTTATGGGTTCCGGAGTAGCGTGCTACTCGCAAGAAAAGCGCTTCAACACCCATCTGGGGTAACAGGTGCTATATGAATGCAAACCTTTCTCCCACTTCTATCCCTCTGCTATCCTATTCACTCCAAATAACTGACTAATATCTACCACTCAAATTACTTTCATATTTCACCATACTAATTCACCACTAATCCTTTATGGGTTTCCGGAGTAGCGTGCTACTCGCCAAAAAAAGTGCTTCAACACCCCTTCAGGGGTAACAAGTGCTATATAAATACAAACCTTTTTTCCTCTTCTATCCTTGTGCTATCCTTCCGAATCCAAATAACTGACTAACCTATCCACCACTTAAAATTTACTTGCATGTTTCACTATACTAATTCAACACTAATCCTCTATGGGTCCCGGAGTAGCGTGCTACTCGCCGAAAAAGCGCGTCGATGCCTCGTCAGGGGTAGTAAGCGCTATACAAACGCAATTCCAATACAATTACAATATTTGTCTGAGCCATACTAAAGGCCAAGAAGGTCGAGACATGCTTCCCTATTATCTTAATGACATTTTCTCCGGACAGTAGGCCATTCGGGTCTCCCTGGGCATTAGCAAAATCTCCAAGTTTGGGGTTTATTTTCATTAATATAGCTCTCCTACCTCTGGCAGTTAGGCCTGCATTGGCGTTACCGTGGAGGCATAGAGCTTGTTGACCCCATCGGAGTTCAACGTCCACAGAGGTGCCCTTAAGTGAGGGTTCTTCTGCCAAATCTAAAATTCTAGCAAGTGGTTCTAGAATATCCAGTACTTTGGTTTGGCACTGCTTAAGGCAGCACTCAAGTCCCTTTTAAGGGTCCCTTCCTGTTTTGAATCGAAATTTCAATAATTCAGGGTCTCCGGTGTCATCCCTGATTTGTGATCTAGGAAGGGCTTGGGGCATTCTGCCCTCATTAAATTTTGTGTGTCGTTTTCAAGAGACTTGCGTATCCAGACCTTTATAAAGTTTGCTTTGTGGTCAATGGGCCATCAATCTGACCCTCTTGGGTGTGCGATATGGGTAGGGTTAAATATCTCCACACCTGCCGGGTCTTTGATAGACTTAGAATTAGGAGGCTGGACCAAGTCCTCATCGAGGAGGTCACTATCTAGGGTCTCTAAGGGGTCAAACATATATTAGTCAGCCTCATCCTCAAAGCTCATTGAGGAAGGGTAGTCTTCATTATCAGTTTGGAACTTGAGGTCTTTTGTGCCATGAAGGTCACTCGATCTTCTTGTGTCGCAAGGGACACCGGAACTATTGGCAACAATATGGCTGCTCTTGCTAGTGCTGTGGACACCCAGATACTCTGTTGTGCACAGGCTGCCCAAGGATTAATCCCATTCTTTTTGTAGGTCACAGCCTATCATGAGGCTCATTGCTCAAGTGTTTTGTCTTTTTCAGGGCCTTACCTCCTTTCCTTGGTAAAGGGTTTTCTTCCTCTGAAAGGATCCCAGAGTCCTCTTCAGTAGGATGATCCCTTTTTAGGTCTCGCCTACGCAGCGCGCATGCGCTGCATAGGAAAAATACCTTTTCTAATCGATTCGCTTTTGAGGCCAAAAATGTGCACGCGTTATATTACTTTCAATGGCAACGTGTGCACGTTTGACGATTCCCTTGCGGAAGTGAGCTTTGGCGCCATGTGTTAGCAATTATCGCTCCTGGTGCTGTTCGCTCCCGCAAGGGAAACGCTTTCACTTTTACCGCCACTTGTTTTTATTCTGTGTGCATTTCTCTCTCTGGCCCTTTTAAACATCGTCCCTATTTTGCACATTTCTGTTAGGAGTTGGAATGGGAACCAGTAATTTTCTTGCTTGAAAGTATCCTTATTTTGGTTTCGACATCTTATATATAGATGTCCTCCGCATGCAGTAGTGAGTGACCTCCAGGTCCTTCGTCGCTGACCCGTACCCTTCAGGTCCAGATGCGCCAGCCTGCAGGGCTCAGTGTCTCTGGCTCCTCCCTTTTGGACCATGCGTCTCCACCCTGCAGGAGCTGCCTGGTGACTTCACCCTGCTCCGCATGGCAATGGGGAGCAGGGTGATGTCTATGCAATACAACACACAGTGGTATATTAGCATGACTGATATAGACACACAGTGGTATATTAGCATGACTGATATAGAAGTATTGATTAGTATTGCCAAGTTGCTCTATATTGGTGTTTTAGTGTATACATGAGGTAGCATAGATATAGTATTGTGGCGCACAGGCCTGTTTTATCAGTTTATAGTTTTAAAATCCTCCAGAGTCACGTATTCCTGTTTATCTCGGAGTTGTTGAGCTCTTTATGTTGTGACATACATCCATATATTATGCCATTTGTCCCCTCACAGTTTTCAACCACAAGGATGTGCATTTATCTTGCAACTTACAGTTTTGGAAATGTATGATTTTGCGGCCCAGCTTTCCCAAGGAGAGGTGCTTTTTTTTTCTTTGAGCAGTGGATAAGGAAGAGGCATTTATTTGTCGAAGGGCGCGGGGATTTGCCAAATGGCTTAGCCGCTATTAAAACTCGTATCGTCAAGATGAGTTTAAATTTAACCTGCATCTCCTGCGTGGCTGTGGGGCGTTGGTGCCTCGCGCTTGTTGCACGAGCTGTAGGCATAATACGCAGTGCTCTTTCCCGCCCTGGTTGCCATGTTGTCCCTTTTTAGATATTAGTATGCCACTTTTGCTCTCTTTAATGAAATCCTCTTGTTCGAGCTGTAACCTTACTGAACAATAACTGCCCATTGTACAGTGTTTAATCATTCTGGTGACATTTACCAGTTAAGCCAATTTAGCAAGGGTGAGTCCTAGCTGTACCCTGGCACGGCAGGGCGTGACACTGGCCTCAATGTTCACAGGTGTACAACTGGGGGGAATCAATCTGTAAATCCCCATGTAGCAGGTGCCTGGACAGGCATTTTTATATGTGAAACAAATACATGATTGTTCCACCCTCGCAGTTTGCCGAGGTAGAAAAGCCCATCTGTTGACATGAAGCAGCAGCCAATTTCGCATCACCCCACACTTATTCAGGTACAGCATTGTCAGGGCCCCTCCACTGGGATATTTGGATAGGGCTGCATATGTACTGGCGGACCGTGGGCTCATGTACTAGGTTGAGGATGGTGTTCTAGAAGGCTAATCACCGACATCGACCAACAACCATGGAGAAACTTCATACATAGCGCTACCAACCATACAGGTGTGACAGCGGCTAAGCTCCACACCATCCTGGATGTACACAGATATAATGGAGGGGAAGGACACCTACATATACTGGTGATGTAGGCCATTACCTTCATGTTAATGGGTGTTTCTGCATAAAGGAACCGGGGCTTCTCTTTTAAAGGCAAGTGGGTGGTAGGGATGGCACTACACAGTTGGTACCTAGGGAAAGTTCTGTGCAAAACGGGGAAGGGGACTCCATCACATGCTCACTTCACTATGGCAGGGAACACAAGTATTAAGGTGGTGCGAGATGAAGGCTTCAAAGAGCACTGACATGGCAGGATCAAGGCTAAGGCATTGCTTAGATGTCTGTACCATATACTCAGAATTTATAGGGATACAATTTAGCTATATCCAAGCAATAAGATGAAAAAGAAGGTGGGGATGTCATGAGGGAATTCAGGGGTAGAAAGTGTACTTCTCTTTCTACACCTGAACTCAAGCCTTGCAAGCTACAGATTAGTGGTCTAACAGGACAGGGCTTACCCCTTAAAATGCCACCTAGCAAGGTGTAACAAGAGTCAGAGCTCATCTCCACCGGATAAACGTGATCATATACGAGGAAATAGTTGCATATATAACAAGCATTGGCATATCCAATAGGTCTCACTTTTGGGACCTTATAAGTATATAGTTATGCAGTACAATATCCTTGGTGCAACAACATGAACTGTTGCATGGTTAAACACTTATAAGGCCCCAAAGGCGAGACCTATTGGCTATGCCAATGCTTTTTCTTTTGTTGAAAATGGCTTCTACTGACTTGAACTGTTTCTCAAAAAAAACTCATTAGTAAATTTTCATTAAGGGGTGTATCTGCACCCTCCCTCATCCCATTATCTGACATGGTGAAAGGGAAGATTACAGAGAGATTTTATATAGTTATTTTAAAATCCCCTTCTTCTTTTTAAAATAGTTGATCTGAAAGAGACACGTTAATGTTAGATTCCTTACCTTAGAATATCCCCAGGCGTCAGACTGGATCCGGAAAGTTTTCATCAGCAGTACCCCTGCACGTCGGTAGGCGTCGTCGTACGGCTCCGCGCACGTCGCTGGCGTCGTGATCGCCGAGATGACGTCGCTGGAGCTACTAAGACACGCCCACGCGCGCTGGCGTCGGTTCTTTCTTTTTCCACGCCAGCAAGCGCACATCCGGAGAGAGCGGTACCCCTATTCATTTTTTGACTGAGTTTTTTGGGACATTCGTCTGTTTTTTTAATACTTACACTCCAGATGCATAGGGATGCCCGGGTTTAAGTCTTGCACGGCCTGTCCCTGCACGATGTCGGTGACGGATCCACACCGTGAGTGTCTCTACTGCCTGGGGCTCGACCACGACTCCGAGTCAGTAGAGACTAACCTCCTGACTGAGGTGCTTTGGCCGGCGTCGTCTTCTACGGAGCCACTGCTGCCCTTTAATGATGCACTCTTGGACGTTCTTTTGGGCACCTGGTCCAGGCCCAACACAGGGGCTCCTGTGGATAAGAACGTGGCCCGACGCCATCGCCTGCCCCCGGGCGACCCCGTTTTCCTCTCCCAACACTCTACCCCTGAGAGCTTGGTTGTCCAGGCCTCTGCGTCCCCTAGCGCGTTCCCTTCTGCACTACCGGACAGGGAATCCAAGAAACTGGAGTAGTTTGGGAAGATGATTTTTTCTTCCGCCAGTTCAGGACTGTGGTCTGTGAACACCGCATGTCTCTTGGGCCGTTATTCCCATTCTGTGTGGGATATGGTCGCGCAAGTGCTGCCTCAGTGTCCGGTGGAGGCTCGGACAGTACTCTCCCAAGCTATTGCTAAGGGGAGAGACGCAGCCAAGTTCATGATCCGTTGTGGTCTTGACACTGCTGACTCGCTGGGCAGGGCGATTTCCACGACAGTGGCGCTATGCCGCCATGCCTGGCTGAGAATGACTGGCTTTTCTCGGGATGTCCAGAACACATTGATGGACATGCCCGTTGATGGCACTTTCCTGTTTGGCGATATGGCGGATTGCGCATTGGAGCGTTTTAAGGACTCGCTGCCTACAGCCAAGTCTTTAGGCCTTTCGGCCACACGCACTCTTTCCGCTTCTACTTTTTGCTCGGTTTGTGGTCAAGGAAGGGGCGCCCAAGCACATTTGTTTCAGAGCCACAGGCCTGCGCAGCAACAGTCTCAGCGCAGACGCGGACGTGGGACCCGCAGAGGCTGGTCACGGGGCCAGTGTGCAGGTCAGTCCACCCCCCCTCCCACTGCCCCTGCCTCCAAACCTTCCTAGTCCGATGTTTCAGGCCCACCAGACACCAGTGGATGGCAGGATTTGCCATCACCTCCACCAATTGGCGCACCATCACATCGGACAGGTGGGTTCTGCAAATTGTCCGAAGGGATTACTCCCTCCCCTTCGAGACAGCCCCCCCCAGCCATGCCACCTCAGTATCACTGCATGTCAGGGGATCATTTAACACTTCTCCAGCAGGAAGTTACGGCCCTCTTGGCCAAGGGGGCCCTCGAGCATGTTCCAATGCCAGAAGTAGGTCATGGTTGCTACTCCCACTACTTCTTGGTTCCAAAGAAGGACAACGGCCTGCATCACATCTTAGACCTTAGGAATGTCAATCGCTTCCTCCGGAAGGAGAAGTTCAACATGCTCACACTTGCTCAGGTCTTGTCTGCCCTCGACCCGCAAGACTGGATGGTAGCGTTGGACCTGCAGGACGTGTATTTTCATATCCCCGTCCTGCCGGCTCACCGGTGTTACCTGCGATTCACGGTAGGGCAGGAGCATTTTCAGTTCACCGTGCTCCCCTTTGGCCTTACCAGCGCCCCTCGGGTGTTCACCAAAGTGATGGCGGTTGTCGCAGCTCATCTGTGCAGATCAGGGGTTTGTCTTCCCCTATCTCGATGACTGGTTGTTGAAGGCAGGCTCACCCCACACAGTCCACTCTCACCTCCAGACTACGGCCGACCTCCTGCATTTGCTGGGAATCTCCATCAACGTGCCGAAGTCGCACCATATTCCCTCTCAGAAGCTCCTCTTCATCGGAGCGGTTCTGGACACGGCTCAGTTTGGAGTTTATCCTCCCGCATAGCGAGTCCGGGACATTCAGGCGATGATTCCGTTCTTTCAGCCCTTGTCCTGGGTTTCGGTCAGGACGACCTTGAGGCAGCTGGGCCTCATAGCCTCCTGCATCCTGCTAACCAACCATGCCAGATGGCATATGCGGGCTCTGCAGTGGGACCTGAAGTTCCATTGGGCGCAGCATCAGGGGAACCTGTCCGACTACGTCCAGATCTCGGAGGGCACTGCAGTGGTGGCTCACGAACCAGCATTGGGTCAGCGGCAGATCCCTCTCCCTTCCCCAGCCGGAGCACACAGTGGTGACGGATGCTTCCCTCCTGGGATGGGGTGGCCACATGGGAGGCGGAGATCAGAGGCCTCCGGTCTCCAGCGGAGTCCTGGCTCCATATCAACCTTCTGGAGCTTCGGGCGATCCTACTTGCACTGAAAGCATTCCTTACCTCTGTCAAGGGGAGGGTGGTGCAGGTGTTCACAGACAACACCACCGCCATGTGGTATTGCAACAAACAAGGCGGGGTGGGATCGTGGACCCTATGTCATGAGGCTCTGCGCCTCTGGACATGGCTGGAACGTCAAGGCATTTCCTTGACGGTTCAACACCTGGCAGGTTCTCTGAACGCCAGGGCGGACAAACTCAGCCGTCGGTGCCTGATGGATCACGAATGGCGTCTTCGCTCGGAGGTGGCGCAAGGTCTCTTTCAACAGTGGGGAGAGCCTTGGTTAGATCTGTTCGCCACCAAGGAGAACGCGCAGTGTCATCGCTTCTGCGCGTTGGAGTTTCCTAGGCGGCACTCGCTCGGTGACGCTTTTCATCACGAGTGGAGCTGCGGTCTATTATACGCCTTTCCGCCTATACCACTTCTACCCAGAGTGCTGAAGAAGATCAGGCGCGACCGGGCCCAAGTCATTCTTGTGGCCCCGGACTGGGCTAGAAGAGTTTGGTATCCCAAGCTACTCAGTACGAGTATGGATTCCCCGATCCGACTGCCTCTTCGGGAGGATCCTCTGTCGCAGCAGCAGGGGATGTCCTCCACCCGAACCTGTCCAGCCTCCACCTATATGCGTGGAGATTGAGCGGCGACAGTTGATTCCGTTTGATTTGCCTCCTGAAGTCTGTGATGTCATTCTGGCAGCCAGGTGTCCCTCCACTAAATCGGTATACACCTGCAGGTGGAACAAATTTGTGGCATGGTGCACAGCAAAGGCTGTGGATCCCCTTTCTGTCCCTCTTTCAGAGGTCCTTTTGTTCCTTCTTTCTCTGGCCCAGCAGGGCTCTGCTCTGGGCACTTTTAAGGGCTACCTTTCTGCGATTTCGGCTTTTCTCAGGCTTCCTGATCAGCTCTCTCTTTTCAAGTCTCCTGTTGTTAATGGATTCCTCAAAGGCATTACTCACCTTTTCCCTCCTATTCCGTTTGTGATGCTGCAGTGGGACTTGAATCTGGTTCTTACTTTTCTGATGTGCGCTTCTTTTGAGCCGCTTCACGACTGTCCTCTTCGTTTATTAACTTTGAAGACTGCTTTCCTGGTTGCCATCACCTCCGCTAGGCGTGTGAGTGAGCTCCAGGCTCTTTCCTGTAAGTCTCCTTTTCTGTCGGTTCATCCAGACACGGTTTTGCTTCGCACTCGTCCTTCCTTCTTGCCAAAGGTTGTCACTGCCTTCCACATTGGGCAAACTATCACCTTGCCCACTTTCTTTCCGCCTCCGCACCCTTCCAGAGAGGAAGAGAGGCTCCATCGTCTGGACCCAAAACGTGCGCTTTCATTTTATTTGAATCGCACACAACAGTTCCAGGTGGATGACCAGCTCTTTATTGGCTATGTAGGCGCCAAGAAAGGCAGAGCTGTACACCAGAGCACTATCTCCCGCTGGGTCGTCTTGTGTATCAAAGCCTGTTATTCTCTGGCTAGAAAGGAACCCCTGGTGGGGTTGCGCGCCCATTCTACCAGGGCGACAGCAGCTACTACTGCATTGGGACGTGGTGTCCCTCTGCAAGACATCTGTCAGGCAGCCACGTGGGCCTCGCTGCACACTCTTACTAAGCATTATTGCCTTGACAGTCAAGTCCGGAGAGACGGCTTCTTTGGCCGTTCTGTTCTCCGTGACTTTCTGGTGTGATCTTGGTTCGCAGACCCACCACCGGGGTTGGTATTGCCGGAGTAGCTGTTCTAAGGTAAGGAATCTATCACTAACATGTCTCTTTCAGATGGACAAGTTACTACTTGTGTAATGATATATCTGTAAGAGACATTAGTTAGTGATAGATTCCGTACCGCCCCACCCATCCTCCCCATTCTGCGAACTGATTTCTAGGGTTAAGGTCATCCCTTTCAGGGCCCTAGTTTCAATGCACCAGTGGTCAGTATCTTGCATGGCTTTGCGTTCCTGGCACGGAAAGTCGTGTACAGAACTGACGTCGGCGCGCGTGGGCACGTCTAAGTAGCTCCAGCAATGTCATCTTGGCGATCACGACACCAGCGACGTGTGCGGAGCCGTACGACGACACCTACCAACGCGCAGGGGTACTGCTGACGAAAACTTTCCGAATCCAGTCTGACGCCTGGGGTTATTCTAAGGTAAGGAATCTATCACTAACTAATGTCTCTTACAGATATATCATTACACAAGTAAGTAACTTGTGCTTTTGATCGCCGGCGTGGGGTAACCTGTTTCTTCGTTCGTTTAGCTGGACCGTTATTAGCTTGCGGTACTTGTGTAGTCATGGGAACACATAGCGTTTTTATTTTTATTTGGCTCAAAGCCCTTAGTCCTGTATTTTGTTTTAATGATTTTTCTTTCCCCTTCAGTATGTCATTCTCTTGCACGCAGTAGGGGGCTGGGCCGTTTGTCCCAACTCGGTGCTCCGATCGCCAGATTGGTGGAGTTATGTTTTCACTTGGGGCGGGAGTTATGCAGCGAGTCATTTGACCCCCTTCCCCTTACTGCCGCCTTCCATCCCTGCGCTAAGATAGCAGGGAGGAAAGGCTAAAGGAGTCGAGGACAGGCCTTTTTCCGCTACCTGTTCCTGCAGCCTGCGCATCTGAAAATTTACCATAAGGTAAGCGTTCAGTGCCGACTCCGTGACTTAAACCAACATGCCCGCCTTGTTCCGGTTACATACTATGTATGTAAAATAGATATATTACCATTTAAAAAAACGTTTTCTCTTCTTAAGGAAATTTGTTTAAAAGTCGGGCATTGAATTAAAGAACCCAACTAGAAATTGGAAGGATGAAACCAAACGGCAACACTTACCTTACCTTAGCTTTTCTGGATATTTAGAAAGAAAGCTGTGAAAGTAAAGGTTAATGTGATTATAAATCCTAGAGTCAAAAAAGGCTACACTTGACTGTAGAAGAGCAGCCAATAAAAGAGGATGATGCCTACTTACCATGACGTTATGTGATGTTTTAAAGTTCTTAATGGAATGTTTTTTATGATGTAATACATGTTCTTTAAAGGGCTGCATGTGGGGCAGCAATAAAAGGTTATTGCATAATAGTAGCCTTCGGTCTTGTAATGAGATCAGTCTCCCAACATTTATGCTGTCCACAAACGCGCAGTTCCTAAAGTGAGGTTGAAACTACATGACACAGGTTTGCCAATGGGAGTCACTTTTATTTTGGTGCCCAGGCATATTTTGTGTGTCCCTTTCCAGCCCTGCCTCTGGAAGATCAGATCAAATTGGGTTTGACTGAATGCCTGGTTCCTATATTCACTGACCACCCAGAGTTTTGCAAGTAACCAGAGCGGCTTAGATCTTCAAGGCTAGCATTTCTTTCTTTTTGTGTTCAGTTTTAAAACGTATTTGTCAATGTACATTAACCAAGGCGGATAATTTGAGTAAGGCTTACATAAAATCCGCATCGCAATACTATCTGCTACAGCCTTCAGAATAGCATGAACTCCTTCTAAATTGTATATCATAGCAATAATCTCTGACACATATAACTCTACCACCTGAAATGCACAATCGTAGTGGAACTGGTATTAAAGAGGGGGTGAGGGGCAATAATTAAAGAAGATCTGTAAAAATTGTACATCAACTCAATTTATGAAGAAAGCATTCCCTTTTAAACACTCCCGGCAACACCCGTTTGCAGCGGAAGCCATAAGAGTGCCTAGACCATAACCTTGCACAGATCACACTAGCCAACCAACAGGGCATTCATTTCTTATTTCAGCTTGTGCATTGTGAGTTCTCTTCGATGAGTGATATTCATGTGTAGCTTTGGATTTAATAGAAAAGAACTGTCTCCCTCCTGTTCTCTTGTTTTCTCCAGGAATCATAGGTAGGCTCTCACTTGTTCATGTTCGTCTTTTTCTTGATGACACCCAATTCTTGCCTCAGCTGGGATATTGTCAGGCTCAGGAATGGAAAGATATGCGCTGTGGAGCCATTAACCAAGATGAACCACTTCGTAGCATTAGCTCTTGTCACCCCTGCTGATAAGAGTTAGCCACCTACACAAGCACAGTGTTCAAATCTCATTGCTTCCTACTTGTGATCGTTGCTGGGCAGGCGAGAAATTCGCAGAACAGACACTTCTGATGACGTGCTGCTCTCCAAAACTGTGCTGTGTTGATAACAATGTAGCTCAGTTTAAAATTATTTGGTTCGCTTACAGACTTGAATGAAGTTCTGGATATAAGCAAATCATTTGCGACAGCATGAACACTGGTGCTAAGACCATGCTGTCTGGCAGCCTGTGAGAACAATAATTGGAAAAAAAAAGGAATCGCCTTTTCTACTTTCTCATGATCAGGTCAATCTAGTGTTTTGTGCACCACAGAATCTGAGGTTCTCTGATGGGTCTGTGTCTTTCTTCCTGCCCGAGGCCTGGGAAAACAAAGCCTCTCAGATTGGCCATGTTGTGCACACGTAGCAGACTCAGGCCTCCATCAGCGACCATGGGTAATGATGTCACCATCTCTCCGTACGACAGGCACTGGCAGCAATACCCATCACAGCCTCTCAATGGTAGATCACAGCCCTGAAAATGGGGCTGCGCAGGAACTCCCGGAACTGCACCATTGTGTAACAGAACAGGCCCGACCCCACGTCATTTTGTTTTTTTTCTCTGTTAAATGTTCTGGTACTCGCCTGGCCTTCTCTATTTGGTGTGGTTCATGTTGGGAAAAGTCAGGATTTTGATGATGAAAAATGCCTTAACCGTGAGTGTCTGCATTTCCATTGTCTGCTGTTTAGCACCAACAGCACACTGACTGGATTTAATTTATTTGGAATTGTGTACCCAAAGCAAACGGTATCCCAGATCTGTTCCGGAATTATTTAATAAGTTAATAAAACAAATGTTGGTTGAATATTGCCATAGGAAGAGACATAAAATAGTGTTGCATAACAAGTGACATGTCACTGGATGTTTTTCCTCCTAAATATCTTGTGTACAGACTATGAGAACATTATGTTCTTTTTGAAGATTCTAAAGCATTGTCTTAGTATGTCGCCTGAGTGTTCGGCATTCTTAGTTTTTTTTGGTTTAATTGCAGTATGTACTGTTATCCAGCTGAACTAACTATTCAGTGTGGTAGGAAGGTATTCCACAGGTTATAAAAGCTTACAATAAATGTTGTCCAAGGTTGTTCCCCCAGCAAAAAGCTTAGTTTACCTTATTCAATCTGAAGGAAGACTGGTTGCGGATTAAGATTTTTAGAGTTGCTACAATGAGTATCTTTGTCAGACTCCACAAAGACGGTCTTTTTACTGCACTGACCATAATTTATTTGGGTGTTGAAAAGGATTAATTGAGCATGCAGTGCTGTGAGTGTGTCCTTGGAACAGGAGAGCAGGAAATACACGTGTATTGTTTCTGTCCCACATTAAATTCAGGTGGCTCGCATTTCCTACTTTTTGAGAGATTCGAACCTCCTGGCTGGCGTTGTATTCACTAATATTGGCACAGAGGTTACTTGTTGCTGCCTAACTGATTTAATGTATTATTAATGTTGATGTGGTTTGATGCCATCGGTACATAGTGATCTCAATGTCCTCAGTGTTGTTTTCAAAACAATTACTATCGCTTTGTTTATATAGCAGACTCAGTGCATCACAAATATTAAAGCGTGTTCCCTTTTCAGAGAAGACAAGAAGTTGTGAAACAAACGCTTGATTTATTAAGGCATGTCCCTCTATAAATGCCAAATGTTTTTGGCTTTCCGTACCACATGTAATAGGTATGAAGGTTATTGAGGACAGTAAGAAGGTCCATTTCTCGCCGCCCTTGTTAAAAAGTGTACTTTGAAGTGGTTGTACACTTTAAGAAGTTCCTAATGTCTCAAATGTGTCTCCTTGATGAGAATTGAAGCAGGAGTACCTTTGACGGCAGCTGCCTTGCTTGATGCTGCAATACTAGATTACAATAAATTGCAATTGTGGATCAAATTAATGAGCAGAAAGTTGTAAATAATGTGATCCAGCATGGAGAAGGTGATCTGCAAATATTGAAAGCAATATAATGTGTCTAGCAGAGAGAGCAAACGGCAGCAAATGGTATGCTGTGGTGGCCTATGATGCATTTTCCTTCTAGGAAATTGGATTTACGCGGGGATATTGTTTTAGGTGGAATTTAAGACAGTTTTTCTTGTAATTGTTTCTCCTCTTGGGATGTCTTTGAAGCAATTGTCCATTGGTTAAGAGGTGATTTTGCGTCCTTCAGTCTTATGTTTATGTTGGATAATGTGCCTCACACACAATTGCAACTTGGAGTAGCGTGAAAAATGTCCGCTGCCCTTTCGTTGATTACATGGACAATGAAGGATAGTTACGAAGATGTTTTAGCTCACTCCAACCTTTCTGTAAAATATATTTTTTTTTTAATTGATAAATATTTTTATCGTATTTCAAGTTTCATAAGAAACATACAACCTGTAAAATAGTAACAAACGGTCACACATAAGTCGGTTATGAGAATTCTAATCCTCATAACCTCAGTGATCACACATGTTGACAACAAATATCGGGTGGAATGGTAAGAGTTTCTCCTCCCCAGTTTACTAACCGTAACACCATTCCCACATGGCACTCTCACATCGGGTCTCCATGGGCCACAGGGGTCCACAGCTAATTCCTCTCCCACTCCCCATCGTCTGGAATCTGTAGATCTACATCTCAATGAGCCAAACCTTAGTGATTCGGCCAGCTACCCTAGACCTTGCTGAATTTCTTTAGGCACCCTCTACTCTTGTATGTGACTCTTTTGGCCACCATGTATAGGTCCATACCTCTCCTCCATTCATGTAGTGTCAGAGTTTCTTGCCACGTCCCGCTTTGCTACTACTAGGCCCAGGGCTCTAAAGAGTAATGGAGGTCTGGCCACATCAACATCGCATGAGATGTCCAGAAGGATAAACTTTGGATCTGCTGGAAGGGATACCTTAAGTACAGCAATCTGTTCTTTAATTATCACACCCCAGTATAACCGAATGCTAGGGGAGCCCCATAGTGTGTGAAAAAAATCCGCCACTGCAATCTGGTAGTGCTGGCAGCTCGGGGTTGCCGCCCGACCCATTTTGTGAAGTCTGGCTCTATTGTAGTATGTCCTGTGAAGGATTTTCTACTGATTGAGGCGTAATCTAGCTTTAATTGCCACCTCTCTAGGGTGCATCAGGACCACCTCCCAGTCCACGTCCTCCATGGTACCCAGCACATCCACCCATGTCTCCCAAAGTTTGCCAAGATTGTCGAGCATGTTGTTGTTCAGCGTTTTGTAAGTGAGTGATACTGACTCGGAGTAGTCGCCCCTCAAGTGGTGCATACTCTGGTAGGTCCATCCCCACCACTCCTTCCGCCCTCCATGCGTAGCGCAACTGGCCATATTTAAAAAATTGGGATCTATGTAGCTTAAAGTCGGTACAGAGGGTGGAAAAGGATTTAAAGTTGGCCTTATCAATGACTTCCCCAACATTAGAGATCTCCAGCATATTCCTGGTTTCAAAACCCCGTAGCTAACCCTTTTCCTTGAGCCAGCTACCTTTCCACAGCAGCGTTGCCCTGGTAATCTCATGGGGCCAACCCAGTGTTCTAGATGCTCTTTCCCACACTTCTATGGTAACTCATGTCGCGGAAGCAACCTATGTGTTCCCTTTCTTCCATATAGATAGTGCAAGAATGTGTGGGGTGTCAGTTTCTCCCGTTCTAGTCTGTATGTGGGGGATCCCAAGCCACATGTATCCAGTCATTAATGGGGGTCAGATGCGCTAACCTATAAAATAGACTCCTATTTCCAGCAATGCCAATCCACCATTGTATGGATTATGTTGTAATGTCCGTAGGGCAATCCATGGGTGCCCCCTTAGCCACAACAGTGATCGTAGTTCGGAGTCTATTTCCCTAAATATCGTTCTGGGGTGGGGGTGATCGGTATTATGGAGGACGTAAAGAAACGGAGACAGATTAATCATTTTTAACAAGGCCACCCGGCCCATTTTGGTGAGGGGCAGGTCCCTCCCATTTATACGCATCCTGCTTAATGTGGTCACCACCCGCAGAATGTTGTCTGCAGCAGACCCTGGCATGGGATGTAAGAAAGACACCAAGATATTTTAAGGCCTCCTTGGCTACTTGTAGGTCCACAGCTAGGGGAGGCCACTTCACTATTTTACCAGGGCTGTATAGTGATGATTAGTGCCAGTTGATCTTCTAGCCTGAAAACCATCCATTATTTGGAAGAGGGTAGGAATCATGGTGTAGGGTTCTGTTACAAGTAGGAGAATGTCGCCCGCGTTCAGGGATATCTTCTCCTCATCATCATCAGGAGTAGTCCTAAAGCCCCGCACCCCAGGGTGCTGTCTAACCGTACATGCGAAGGATACCACAATCAACGCGAACAAGAGTGGGGAAAAGGGGCACCCCTGTCTAGTCCCACAACCAACAGGGAAGGCCCGGGAAAGCCTGTCATTCACCCGCACTGTCATTCTGAGGGAGTTGTATAATATTGCTACCCATTTCCTAAAGTACGGGCCAAATCCAAATTTGACCAGAGTGGAATCTAACAAGCATTTACAATGCAACGGTCTCGGCATTGTTAAAGTTAGAGCTATTGGCATTGCTCATGACTGCCGTTTCTTTAAATGTTTTAAAAACAAAAACATAAACAAAAATAATGTCATGAGCAATGCCAATAGCTCTAACTTTACCAATGCCGAGACCATTGCATTGTAAATGCTTGTTAAATCTCGCGAGCGAGACTGCGCAAGCTAGCCGAGACCTAAAAAGACACATAGAAGCACTGTGAGGAGACACACATGGCGACTTAAAGGAATACACGCAGGGGCTGAAATTAGAAACACACAGGGGTTGGAAGGATAAACACACAAGGGCTAAAAATATACTCTCACAGGGGGCGTCAGGATACACGGTCATGGGCTGACAGGATAGAGACTGGAGCTGAAAGAACACACGGGTCCGAAAAGATACACACTCGGGAATAATGGTAGAAAGAATACACACACAAGGGCTGGGAGAATACACTCACAGGGTCTAAAAGGATACACGGGCAGGAGCTGAAAGGATACACACGGGGTTCTCCCAGAAGAAAGGATACACACAAGGGCTGAAAGGCTGCACACTCGGTGACTGGAGGTATAAACAGACACGGGGGCTGAAAGGTTAAACACTCTAGGACTAAAAGGATAAAGCAAACAGGGTCTGAAATGATGCGCGCAGAGAGGCTGAAAGGATATACACAAAGGTGCTGACAATATACACACAAAGGGGCTGAAATTATACGCACCAAGACAGGTGCTGAAATGAAACACATAGACAGGGACTGCAACAATGCACACCGACGGGGCTTAAAATATGCACACTCGGGCTAAGAGGATGCACACGAGGGGCTCACATACACCTCAGATGGCATCAACAGACGAGACCTTCGGAACGGCGACAGAATTCACACACACATGCGGATGGATTAACAGTGAGGGAGAAGTATGGCTCGGGCTGTGTGATGGGAAGCACGGGACACCCGGTGTGCAGCACACGCCCCTGTTGCACAGGGAAGGCCCTGGGAGTGCTACTGAGGGCTCCCCTGATTGCTGCGCTCTGCGGGCTCGCTCTGTGCAGCCCATGCTGCCGCTTTAAACACATCCTAGCCTGCTAGGGCTGCCTCCGCCTTCTGGCCCACTGCTGCTGATGACACCGAGCTGGCTTCACAGACCAGCGGCGAGTGCGTGGAGGCTGGGAGCATCTCTGGCGAGGAGGGGGTCCTGCAAAAGAAGCTCGGGACCGGGAATCACTGAGGAGCACCATACCTGGCGAGGGGCGGGGGCCACACCTGGCGAGGGGGCGGAACCTGGCCTTTACCTGGGGATGGAAACCCACCGGGGAAAGCCCTCACACTAAAGATGCTCTCCACTGGGGGTGGGGCGATGCCTGGGGAGGCTAGACAGAAAGGGGTCGACAGATAATTTGGACAGGGTTGCTGATTTTGCTGCAACCCCCGACCAGGTACAGCTTCCACCATGATGGGAGAGCATTATCTGAGGGGAGACACCCCCCCCCCCCATACGAAAAGAAACTTGTGAACAGCTCTGTAGCACCAAATGACGGGGTCCTTCCGAAAGCGCCCGGGGCAGGATGTGTGGCAGCTGATGAACGAAGCAGCAGTCCTGCTCAGGCTGCCGCGAGCAACAGAGCTGATGAACAGAGCAGTGGCACCCCACGGCAGGCACCCTGCCTGCCCGCATCGCAGCACATGAACAGGGCTACAGCGCTCGACATTCGGCGAACCGCGAAGACTGGCCTGGGAACGGACTGCGGAATCTGACGCGCGCAACAGCTTCGACACCGAGGCCAGAACTGCCGAGGTCTCATCATGCACGTCAGATTGTGAACACACGTCAGATTGTGAACACAGCAGTAGCACCCCACCTAAACACCGGCTCCGTGCTTCCTGACCTCGGTTTTCCAGATAGCTCGGTGTTTTTTTTCGTGTCCTATACTGGATTTACGTGTGGCAGCACATGGATTGCCCGAGAGCAGGGGGAGAGGAGGAGCACACCACTGCCTTTCTCCGAGGCGAATGCCTCGGAGAAAGGCAGCGGCGTTTTCGGATTCGGGGGCGTGTTTTGCTTTTATCTCCTCTTGCCATTGGCTGGAGGAGATAATGAGACTTTCTGCAAAAAACACGCCCCCCGATCCGAAAAGGACGGGGCCTGATCGGAGTGACGGGACCTCTTCTCCAATGGCTTGCCAGCATTGAAGAGGCCAGCCACTGGAGAACAGGGGAGAAGAGGGGCGGGTTCAAGCCCCTCTTCTACAAGTCATTAAATCTCCAACTTCCGGTTCTGCCTTCGGCAGACCGGCGGTCCTCGACCTAAAAAGGACCAATGCACCACGTCTAATTCTTTTTCCGCATTTAACGTCAGGAAGGCGTGAGGGGCATCGCGGTCCTTGACCGCCATCAACCAGTTATGTGCTCTGCGGGTATTCCATCGGGTGACCCAGCTGGACATAAACCCAGACTGGTCACAGTGGATGGGGTTGTTAATATGCGTAGAAGTTGTATTGACAAATTGTTGCTAGTATTTTGACCTTTGTGTTCATTAAGGAGATGGAGCGGTATGAGGCACACCTATCCCTAGGTTTATCTTCCTTATGTATGGTCACTATTGTGGCCGTCCGGAGGTCTAATGGAAGGATACCCTCATTATTTGCGTCTTGATAGAGGCCTAGTAGGTGGGGGCTCAGCAAGTCTTTGCATCTTTTATAGAGCTCAGCGGTATTCCGTTTGGTCCTGGGGTTCTTCCCGGGCGCAGTCTAGCCACGACCTCTCTCACTTCTGTGAGCATCAAGTCTGCATCCGGCCCTTTCATGTCGTACTCACCCAGTCTGGTGGTCTAGATGTATTTTAGATAGTCATCAATAGCGGCTGAACCACTGAGTGCTCTCATTCCGTAAAATACTTTATAGTGTTTGGCGAATGTTGTCACTATCTGCTCATCAGTGGAGTGAGTAGCTCCCTGGTCGTCCACAACGGATCTTACCCATCTAGTCTCATCTTTCCTACTCAGCCAAGCCAGCAGTTTTCCTGCTTTGTCGCCGACCTCGTAAAGTCAGTGTAATGTAGCTAGTTTGTTATTTAGCTGCATCGTGAGCCAAGGCACTGTATTCCAGTCAAAGGGATTTTAATTGCCAGTTTGTCAGTGGATCTGGCGTGGCTATGTCTTATGTTTTTAGGGTGTGTATCTGGTGTTCCAGCTTCTCTAGTTTCTCCCTGCTCTTTTTCTTTTCCCTTGCTAAACGGTTTTGGGCCCTGTCATGCAGTACCGTTTTATAAGCCTCCCATAGTGTGACCCCAGAGGCAACTGTGCCTTTGCTAACTTTAAAGAAAATCTCGGTGTCTGCCCAGAGGCTGCATATGATTGCCCTATTTTGTAGGTCCCAGGCATTCAGTCTTCATGGTGTGTGCGGGTCCCGAGTCCTATTTCCCTATGTGCCCATAGTTGAAAGTGATCTGACAGGCCTTGCACAAGGCAGTCAGTCCGACTTATCTCACCCAGTTCGCATGATAGTACATGATATAGTCTAACCTATAGTAGACTTTAGGTGCCCCTGAAAAATAAGAGTATTGTCTATCGTGTGGATGTTGGCACCTCCATATATCTGTTAGCCCAAATGTGTCAGCAAAGCGTGCCAATGGGGTAGTGCTTATCAACGTTTCATGGCTCTCAGAGTGATCCGGAGAAGTCCGCATTAAGTCATTGAAATCCTCTCTGATCACGTGAAAGGATGTTGAGGTCTCCATAAAGATATCGGCCACTTTTGTCAGTGTAGGGGACTGTAGTCTGGGTTGTGCATAGACACACATAAGCGTGAGCTCACTTCAACCTCAACTGCCCATCACTTCTATAGAACTCGTGATCCAGATGTGTAACCTGCGTGTGCCAACACCACTTATGCCCCTCTCCCAAGAAATCCACACTGGGTCCCTGTAGGTGCATCTCCTGGAGCAGCACCACATCCTGGTGTAGGCGTTTTATGTACTGTGTGACCAGTCCCCATTTGAACCTATCTCTAAGGCCGTTAACATTCCATGTCAGGACAGAAAGGGCCCATTTTTCTACGGAGGTTGACATGGGCCTATCGTGATCCTAATGGTTGTCACTATTATACTATCCTCAGTGCGGAGCACTCTCGGGTAATTGTTGCCCGGGGCAGTGGAGGTGTCACAGAACTCAAACAAAGTGAAAATCAACATCCAGCACGCATCAAAACTGTTCCTCTAGTTCTGCTTTTTCTTTATTCATCATACTATACCTGTTGCAGTGCTCATTATTGTAATACAAATGTAATTTTATTTTGTGCTTTGTTTTGCACAGTATAGTACTAAGTGCATGTACGTTTCAATGTATAATTAATAATCAAATGTTTGCATGCTTTGGCCGCAAAGTACTATGGATTTTTCCAGTTCTAAGTCATCATACATACATAATTGTTATTTTATGTACTACCATTTTACCAGTTTGTACTCGGTGGTGTTTATTTCAGCAAATTAACATTTTGCTTAATAAGACAAGCAATAAATAAACCTTTACTTAAAAACACTGCCTATTTGTACATAAGTTTACCGGAATAAATCAGAAAAACAAAACAAGGCAGCTAGGTTAAAACTGAATAACAGCTTTGTTTTGTGGCATACTGAAATCTAGTTCAATATTTATTAGTAACCCATGGAAAGATAAGTAAACGTTTATGGTCGACTTTAGCTAAAAGAATATGTAGAATTTTTAACTGCACAAACAAAAATTGTTTTTATTTACTCACCCAGCTACACAGCCAGATGAAGAATTTTAATTAGTTTTATACAGTGTTGAATCTTGTGGTGCTGAAACACTCTGTAAGCTAGTTCAACTCTAGGGGCCGTATAATATATAAGGTGCACTATCCCTGTTTGCACCATTGTGCGAACAGGGAAAGTGCTCCCTATTAAGCAGAATGCGCTGTCCCCATATCAGCCTTGAACTCGTACTGCCCCGGGAACAGCACATTCAAGTGAATACAGAGCGACTGCTTCAAAGCCACTCTGTCTCACAGAAGAAAGAAGAGAGATCAACTTGCAGGCGGGTGCAGTGAGTGACAGCACCCACCTGCAGGGGGATGTCTGGAGGGTACACGGCACCCCCTTTCTCCCACCAAAGGGCTGCTGATAGGAGGCACACTGAAAGTGAACCACCTTTTTGGAGCACCCTTTGTGTGCCTGTTAAAGGCATATTTGCCTCTGCACCTGCATCCACAATGCAGCACAGAGATAAAGTGATTCCCTCATTTGCATGAAGCTATGCTCCCATGCAAATGAGTAAACACACTCTCAGGATAGTGCTGGGGATAAATGTGCGTCAACACGATCAGTATTACAGAATGGAATGCACAAGTGTCTGCAGCCCCTTCTGCAATACAATTGTGCCCCGGGGGTGAGTGGGCACATCGCAGACTCACATGCCTGTTGCGCCCCAGGGGCACAATGTATAATACAGCCCCAGGTGTTTTTTAAGCCTCACCTACAGACAGCTTTAGCTGTGTGCCGAGAGCTCATAGTGTTACACAATATCCACATACTATACATACACCTACAGACTGAGAGCAGCTATTGATGAGTCCCTTTCAGCCACTGTTCAGCAGGCTTTAGGCACTGGGCTTAGAGTTTGTCCTCCAGAGTCTATTGGTATCAGACCACGCCATTGCATTTCTTCAAGTCACATTAAAGTTTACTCATTTTATAAAGTGACCAATCTTTTAGGGATTAATGTGATGTGCTGAAAAAATAATGTACATACAGCAGTAGTGAAGTAGCAATGGCATCAAATGTCCCTTTACGGAGGGTAACTTGAGCACCCATCACAGAAGCCTTGCAGTATCACCACTGAATGACATCTGTAGGTCGAGGCAGGTTGTGAAAGCAAGTTATTCTTATGCAAAATGTTCAACAAATGATATGTAAGGGTCTTCTATTTAAATATTGTTCACATTAGTATGTTTTATGTAATCTGTCATTAGATTAGTGTTTGTTTTGTGGGGGCTTCTTGATTATCTCGTTAATCACAGTTCAAATTTTCACATTCATTGTTGCTGGGTAACCTTTCCAGGATTGTTTTAGTTTTTACTTTCCTTTTCTACACTGTTGTCTCCCTTTATTCTAGTTGTTAGAATTGTTTCCATTCTTTTTGGAGACATTGACCTTTGCAGGTTTTTGATTACTTAATATTTGATTAAGCAGTGAAACTGGGTAATTTCTACTCGCCCACTTTCACTCTCCCTTGCGGGGTCCCTCAGGGATCCTCGTTAAGCCCCACACTATTTAATATATATGTGGCGGACCTGGCAAGTGTTATAAAAGCTCACAGGCTGCGGCTAACCACCTACGCTGACGACACCCAACTGGTGCTGTCTGTTCAAAAAGATGGTCCCGCAGTTGCCGCTAAACTCCAAGAAGGGATGATGGCCATTAGCTCATGGATGGCGGATAACAGTTTAAAATTGAACTCGGATAAGACCGAGGTGCTGACCTTTGGTAGGCTCTCTCCTGAGTGGTCTTCGATCTGGTGGCCCAGCGATATGGGTCCCCCTCCCACTCCAGTAACCAAGGTCAGGAATCTCAGCATCATGTTCGATAATAAACTGTCTTTTAAGCATCATGTCAACGCTGTGGCAGCATCCTCCTTCTATATGCTGAGAAAAATCCAGAAGTTGTTGCCATACCTTCCCTCAACTGCAGGAAAAACCTTAATTACCACCCTTGTTTTAAAAAAAATGGACTATGGCAATGGCCTCTTTCTCAATGCTCAGGAGCAGGTGCTAGCCAAGCTGCAATCAGTACAGAATGCGGCAGCCAGATTGCTGCTCGACGTTCCATTTCGTCATCCTACTTCCGCGGCCATACACCATCTGCACTGGCTGAGAGTAAAGAGTCGGATAAAGTTCAAGGCTTTATGCATTGCCTATAAAGCCATTCATGACTCAGGACCTAAGTTCCTAAAGGACGCTTTCCAAATCTATGTTCCCAATAGAACTTTACGATCAGCCTCCACGTATCTGCTCCCGGTGCCACGCACCAGAACTTCTACATGGGGAGACAGACGCTTTTTGGTAGCAACTCCCAGGCTGTGGAATTCCCTCCCATTGGCCATAAAAACCTCCCCCACCCTTATGATGTTTCGCAAGCTCCTGAAGACTTGGTTATTCAACCAGTAATCCCCTCAGTTGTCTTTGTTACTGGGAAGTCCTGCACGCGCCGAGACACCCCAGGATATTTGTGCGCAATAAAAATCTTAAAAACATAAACATAAACATTACTTAATATGTTCCATGCATCCTCTGTTGTATTTTGTTATGTCAGCTCGTGTTTCGCTCAATCAATTAACTTTCTCTAGACCAATTGAAATAACTTCTTAGACAGTTACAGTACCACCATATTGTTTACACTATCAATATAGTTTGATGGGCCATAATAATGTTGATATCTGTTAAACAGACATCTTCGTTAGACACAGACATTAATAAATGTTTGACTCACCATGAGGCCACCCAGCTGCCATCATTGGATGACCGCCATTGACTTTGGCCTGAAGTTAGGAGGTTTCTTTAAGTTGTGTGCTTTCTTATAAATAACTGTGTTGAAATGTTTTGTTTTTTTTGTCCTCATTTTGCCAGATATCTTGATGGGTTAATACTCATGTCTTTCCAGGTCTTGTAGTGGAAAGAACCTGACCCGAGACCATAGAACCAGACCCTTGCGTATTTACCCACAAGTTTGCAGCTGTTTCCAATTCCATCTCCGCACTCACTAGACCAACCCTGGAAAATAAGGAGATAATATGGCCAACAGAGTGGATGGCATAATCATTGGACTCATGTTTCTTTTTCTCTCCACTTTATCAATGAAGCCCAAACTCTCTCTCAGCTTTTTTGGTCACACTCCATGTCAGATTCACTGACAAAAATAACATTCTTCAAATATTCGGAAATAATTGGAGAATTCCCAGATTTCCATAGTTTACAAATTTCCCGTTGTGCGAGCAAAACCGCATAAAAAAAAAAATTAGATTCTACAACACAAATTTGTATATCTTGAGCCAAACTAGATCTCCAAAAAATTAGGCTAGTTGTTACTTTTAGTTGCGTTCCAATGTTTTTTTCTAGAAAGGCATTAATCTCATTCCAGAAGGAGACAATTTTTGGGCATGACATAAACATATGTATATCATCAGCCTTTATCTGAGCACACCTGGGACATGTATATACCTTACCAGTAGCTTTTGAGAGCTTTTTAGGGGACCAGTATGCCTGATATGTGCTAAACAGATGATTTTGTTTTAAAGGAGAGGGCTTTACTACTTTATACGACTGTGTTGAAACAATGATGGAGTTTCCAACGTCCAATTTTGACTTTTTGCCAGTTAAAGCTAGCAATTATGCAGTCAACATGAGGAAGTTGATTGAAGGTTGGTGTGTCTGGATAGCCCTCTGCACTGCTGGCTCCTTAACTTTGATATTTGTTTTTGTCAAGGATAGACTTCAACCATGGCTTTTAGTGTTTTTACTATGCAATCAAATGATGATCATTTTAGCCCTGCATGGTTCTTGTGTAGCATGGTGTAGTATAAATATATGTATAGCTTGATTTCTTTATGGGTTCAGTATCCAAGCCTTGTTCTCAACACTTGTGCGAATTACTGCTCACTCTTGATAAGAAGGATTGAGTGTGTACGCTTGGATGCCATATCTTTAGATTTCCGTACATCAAGCATTGTGTTTCTTAAGAACTCACTTTTGTCAGCTGAAAGTGAACCAGGCACTGTTGAATGGCGCACTTATGTGAATGTTTTCCGAGGCCAGGTGGTTGCTTTTTCAGAGCTAAACTATTTATTTAAAATAGTCTTGTTCTATATACTTGCTGTTAGGAACATTTATTCATCTGAAAAGACCCTGAGCCTGCAAAGGCATGGTACACTTTAAACATCACTGTCTCCCATTTACACATCTCCTTGAATAATCAATCACCTTATGAAGGGCTATGGATGGGTGGGGTTTGAAGTTCTATTTGAAATTTCTTTTCTACTGCTTGCTTTATTAGTGAATAATATAGAATGCAATACAGTGTTATGGAAATAAATGGAAGAGCTTGTACACCAGCCTGATTCATGACCTACACTTGGGTATAACAACCTATTTGGGTCTGTTCTTAAATCATATCACTTTTCCTGTTTGTTGAAACCCAGAGTCTTCATAATTGGGTAGGCGATGATGTACCAACTAAGCCCCCTACATCCTCTTCGGGGCCTGGCGAAGGAAACTTGGAAGAAAAATGTAAACAGGTAGACAACTGACTGTTCGCGTGCACTAATCACAAGCCAGTTTTTCTGTTTGAGGTTATTCATTGAAAATTTAGAAATAGATATTGCTTGTAATGAAAAAAAACTAATGCCTGGGTTTGTGTGTGGGAAACAGTTGTTTTTGTGTGGTTTGTTATTAACAAGCTTCTTCTGAAAAGCATGTGCTGTACATGGTATACTTAAGACTCTGTCCGAGGTGTGATTAGCATATTTAACACAGTGGAGTCCTTTGTTAGGAGTTTAGGCTGTTTTTGTCTCTGCATGGCAACTATGTATTCTGCTCATCATTTTTTTTTTTTTTTGAAACCGTTTATTGCAGGTTGTAAAAGTTACAGGTATGGGCCTACAACCACCCGGCCGGCCGCTAGAATGACAAGCATATTGCATACATACAGTAAAAAGCTCTCGGCAGTGCAGAGCAGTGAAACAGGAGTAATCAGTGGTGCAGGCCACACAGCTCCAAGCCCATAGTACGGTTCCCTTTTCTTAAAACAAAACAACACAAAAAACCACACCCGCAAGGCAACCCGCGATCTAAAGTGACAGCACGTGCTCCATAAGTGGGGGATCCAAACCAGCAGCAGAACTCTGAGGAGGGGAATGGGAGTAGGTCAGGGACTGGGGGGACCGCGCGCCCGCGGCCGAGGGAGGGGGGCCGTCTAGGGAGACGGAACCGGTGAGGCAGCCGGTAGCAGTGGTGGCTCACAAATACCCCCGCGGTAGGCGTTCCAGGGGCCCCAGAGTTTCACCCACGCCCCAGGCTTACCCCTCGCCACATACACCACCTTTTCACGAAACATACACCAATCCATATGCTCTTTCCAGGCCGATACCGCAGGGGGCCTCTGGGATCCCCACAATTGAGCAATGTCACGCTTAGCTATCATGTATCCCAGAGTCACCCACCGCGTCTGCGGGACCGAATAGTCATTCGGTTCCCATACATTCAGCAAGCATCTCCTCGCTTCAGGCAGCAGCGCGACACGCGTAACCACACGCAGGACCTCATGCACACCACGCCAGAATCGCTCCACCTTCGGGCACTCCCACAGTATATGCATGAAAGTCGCCAGCGCACCACAGCCACGCTTACACAGTCCGTCACCAGCAAAACCCATACGCAGAAGCCTTGGCCCCGTCACGTAAACCCGGTGGAGGATCTTGAGCTGGACGAAACGAAGGCGAGCCGGGATGGCCACCTCTTTCGGGGAGGCCACCGCGGAAATCCAATCCTCGCCGTCCAGCTCCAGCCCGTCGGCAACCCAGGCCTCGCGGAGACTAGTCAGCAGGCACGATCTATCGTTGATCAGTTTTTTATATATGAGGGAGATCGTGCTGTCCGGTACATGGCCGTCCAGCACTCTGTCCTCCAGGGGGGAAGACTCCGGAATGGATGCGACGTCCGGGAAGACGGAGCCCAGCGCATGGCGGACTTGTAGGTACCGAAAGTACTCACTGCCCTGCAGCTGAAACTCCGCCTGCAGCGTCTCAAAAGTTTTGAATCCCCCCCTCGTCCAGAGATCTCCCACCGTACTGATTCCGATCGTGTCCCACTTCTCGAAGCCCTTCGACGTCCATAGGGAGCCCAACCTCTCAGACGCATACAGCGGTGACGCCCGGGTCAAACGGTTCTTCCACCCCATAGCTGCATTGGCCGCGTGCCAGACACGCACCATAACACGCGTCGGTCCCGTCAAACGGGAGTCGGGCGCGCCAGAGTAAAGCGCGCGATTGTAATCGCCACCGGGTAGGAGCATTTTATCCATCTCAAATGCCGGGTTCAAGGCGGGCCCATAAAGGCCATGATTAATTGCAGCTAGTTGGGAGGCTCAGTAATACCGTTTAATGTCCGGGAGGGCGACCCCCCCATCGTACCACGGGAGCGTCAATTTAGCCAGAGCAATGCGCGGCCTCCCGTCCCAGAACAGGCGCCGCTGGAGGCCCTCCACCTCACGGAAATAGCGTGCCGGGACCAAGTCCATTGTATTCTGGAGGGCGTAGAGGAATCGCGGCAGGGACATCATTTTGAACAAAGCCGCTCGGCCGAGCGGCGAGAGCGGCAGACGCCGCCAGCGCACCACGTCCTCCCTCAAGCGCTGGAGGGGGGGCAGCAAATTCCGCTCATAGCGGGCCTCCGGGTCAAGTGTGATGTAGATACCCAGGTACCGAAAACCGTGGGGGGCAATCTGGATCGGACAGTCCCGTGGTAGGGCCGGAGCCTCCCCGGAGAGCACATAGACACAGGATTTCGCCCAGTTGATGACCAGGCCCGAGTTGCGACCGAAGGAGCGCAAAACATCAACCAGGACGATCAGTGATTTACGCGGGGAGGCGAGATACAGAAGGATGTCGTCAGCGTAGAGGGACACACGGTCCTCATGCTCGGGGGTCCAGCGGAGACCACGGATAGAGGGGTGCCACCGTAGCCACTCCGCCAGGGGCTCCAGGGCCAGGGCAAATAGGAGAGGCGACAGGGGGCAACCCTGTCGCGTACCCCTCCCCAGCGCGAATGGGGCCGAGACTCGCCCATTCACTACCACCTGCGCCAAGGGGCCCGAGTATAGCAATTTGACCCAGCTAATGAAACCCGGGCCGAACCCGAATTTCGCCAGCATCGCCCAGATGTATGGCCATTCAAGCGTATCAAACGCCATGGTGGCGTCCAAGGATGCCAAGATGGCCGGCTCCCGCACAAAGGGGACACGCGCGAGCACCCCGTGCAAGCGCCGCAGATTGAGCGCCGTGTTGCGGTGCGGTATAAAGCCAGATTGGTCTTGGTGGACCAGGTCGCCCACCACGCCAACCAACCGGTTGGCCAACACCTTGGCAAGGATTTTGGGCTCCGCGTTCAAAAGCGAAATCGGCCTATAGGATGTGACACGTTCACGGGGCTTCCCCTCCTTGTGGATCACCACAATTGTGGCCAGGCGCTGGTCCGGCGGAAGGGAACCCTGCGAGTGGGCCGCCAGGAACATCGCGCGCAGGTGGGGCGCCAACACATCCGGGCGTAGCTTGTAGAGCTCGATGGGAATACCATTGGGGCCCATGGCCTTGCCGGATGCAACCGAGCGGATAGCCAAGGCAATTTCGTCCGAGGTGGGAGGGGCGTCAAGCGAATCCCTGTCCTCCACCGTTAGGGAGGGCAGTGCGATGTCCCGAAGCAGGGCATGGGAATCTTCCTCCGAGCAGGGGGAAACCGGGGAGTAGACTTCGCGGAAATAATCCGCGAAGCAGGAGACAATGGCTTCTGGCTCGGTGACACACGCACCATCAATACTCTCAATCACAGGCACCACGCGGCTCGCTCTCTCCCTCTTATCCAACCACGCAATCAATTTGCCAGCCTTATCACCCACATCATACAATCGCCCCTGCTGCTCTCTACTGAGGCCCCTGGCCGCCTCCGTGACGAGGGCCCGATAGGCCGCCTGCTTTAGGTGTAGAACATGCAACTTGGCGTCTGTTACCCCGCTCCCCAGGTCACCCTCCAGTTCTGCAATCTCGGCCTCTACCCGGGTCACCTCCTCCCGCTCGAGCCGCCGGGCATGGGAGATAAAGGAGAGGGCCTCCCCTCTAAGGACTACCTTGAAAGCCTCCCACAGGGAGATGGCGGAAGAGACCGACCCCACATTCTCGTCGAAATATCGCTGTAAGGATTTGATCAAATCGACACGAATGGTGGGGTCACGCAAATACCATGCATTGATTGGGGCCACCCTGCCATCCCCCCTCGGGAAGACATCGAAGTGCAACAACAATGGGGAGTGGTCTGAGATACCCCGTGCTAGATGGCGCACCTCCCCCACCCTCCCTGCATGGGCCGCCGGGACAAGGATGTAATCAAGCCGCGAGAGGCTGCCATGGGCACCCGAGTGGAAGGTGTACTGTCGCAATTCGGGATGCTTTAATCGCCAGCAATCCACCAGGCCCAGCGTGTCCAGAAGGCCGGGCAGCCACGCCTGTGCCCGGGGGAGGTCCCTAGGGGGATGGCGATCCATAGACCCAGAGGCCACCGCATTAAAGTCCCCTCCAACCACCAGCAGGCCACTCGGAAGGTCCAGAAGGAGGCGCCCCAGGTCCGCGAATGTGGTGACTTGTAACCCAGGCGGGACGTACACGGATATAAAGATAAACACTCTACCCTCCATTCTTCCCACCAGAACCGTGTAGCGTCCCCTCTCATCATGGCGCACCTCATCAATCTCCAACGGGAGCGAGTTCTTGATCATAATACCCACCCCCCGCGAGCCCGAGGTGAAGCCGGAATGCGCCACCAAACGATATCCCCGCCGATTCATTGCATGAAAGGAGTTACCTATAAGGTGCGTCTCCTGCAGGAAGACAACATCTGGTGAAATACGTTTTAAGTACTGCAGGACCACACCACGCTTAATCCTATCCCCCAGGCCGTTAACATTCCATGACAACACAGTCAAATCCCTACCCCCCATCATACGTCGAATCAATCGGTCGTCCCCCATCGAGCATCCTAATAACAAGAACATAGTAGCGGGTTTGCCCTGCGGTGCTAACAAACAACACACCCCCCCCACCCCCCGGTCCCAACAAAACTCCCCCCTCCCTGCACCCCTGCATGAGCCCAGACAGCCCCCCCAAAGTGCAGTGTGCCTGTCGCCCCATAGCTAAATACTAACTAGTCCCCCAAAGGAGGAGGGAAGCCCCCAACAGACCCCACGCAACCTCCATAGGAGGGGAACATACGCAATCAATAAATGGTGAAGGAACAGCGTCCAGAGCAAGGCCTATTCAGTCACCCCTCAATTCTGATCCGGCGGGCCCTCCTCGCCAGCCGCGCCCCCCCCGCCCCCCCGGCCCCGATCTCCAGGCAGAGTGTCCAGCCAGTCCCCAGCCGCCTCGGGCCGGTCAAAGAAGTGCGTGCGACCATCCACCTCTACCCTCAGCTTAGCTGGAAAGAGCATTGAGTACGTGAGGTTCAGGTCCCTTAGGCGACGTTTAACCCCAAGAAAGCTCTGTCGCTGCTTCTGGACCGCCGGAGTAAAGTCTGGGTAGAAATGTATCTCCATGTTGTCAAGCTTGACCGGTCCCTGTTGCCTGGAGGTCTGGAGGATAGCATCTCTGTCCCGAAAATTAAAAATCCGGGCGATAAGCGGCCGCGGCGGGGCACCAGTCTTAGGTCTGCCCCCGGGGACCCGGTGAGCACGCTCCACCGCAAAAAGCTTACTCAGCCCCCGGGGCTGGAGATGGGTCAGGATCAAATCTTCAACGAAGAGGTCCGCCGCCTCCGCCTCTCGTCCCTCCGGGACCCCCACAATACGGACATTATTCCTCCGGGCCCGACCCTCGGAGTCCTCCAATCGCCGGTCCATCAGGGCGCTCGCCTGGCCAAGCCGGCGCACCTCCTTCTGGAGGGCCACCACGTCTGTCGTGAGGCTCGTCGTGGTGTGGGCCAGGGAGTCGACTCGGTCGTTTGTTTTGGACAAGTCTGCCCTCACAAGGCTCACATCCACAAGGACCGAGTCTATTTTTTGCGCTAAGGTGTCGAAACGCTGGTCTACCGAGGCCTTCATCTCTGCGATGGCGCCCATGACGTCCCGGAGGGTCAGATCCCCTGGATGAGCAGATGCCTCCGTCGGGCCCACCGGGGATGCACTCGATGTCTCCGGAGAACCCTTCTGAAGCGTGTAGCGGTCCATACTGTTGGCCTGGTGCGCCGTGCCTCGGCGGGTCGTCTTCACCTTCGCCCGGTCGCCATCTTGTTTGGTGGACATGCTGGCTCTTCCGCAGTCGTGCCAAGCTCCCCAAACGGGCCGCTATACCAGTCACGGGTGCCAGGGGGGGGGCAGGGGCGACCACCGAACCGCGGGTCAACCCACCGCCGGCGGGTCAGCCGGGCTCCTGGACAAGGCCACCGCACCCCGCTCCGCAGCCCGACCCGGCTTGAGAGCTAGGAGGGCGCAAAAGCGAAAGTGAAAGTGCGGGGTACGCCAGTCGCCCAGCCCCGCTCGCCGCTGTTATTCACTTTGTCCCCGGATCGCCCCACTACTCCAATCCGGGGGGCCGGCGAGGAGAAGGCCGCAACCTTCGATCGACGCTCCCACCGGCGTTCGGGGTCCGATTCGAGCCCAAAAAACGGGTGGCGCCTCAGCTCCGGTTCCCCAACACAGTCCCCTCGACAAGGACAGGATATCGCCAGGATTAATTTAGGAGGTCGCGGAGGTCCTCGGGAGCCTCGCACCTACGCGGCCATCTTGGTTGCGCGCTAGGCTCCTCCCCCTATTCTGCTCATCATTGCTTTGGCTGTAAAATCTTCAGTACACAATTTTGCCAGTACTAGCTCTGGTGGTCATAAGAAATTTCACCTACCAATGATATTTCCTAGCTGTCTTATGATACAAGCATTCCAATCTAGAGAGAGAGTGTTTTGGTGGTTTTTCTCTACCACCCTGAGTGCGCTCCTGCTAGAAACCTACCTGGAAGCCGTCTAATTAAACTGAGTTACACCATAGGTGAGTAGAAATGCATCTGCTGGATCTAATCCATCGGTGGCCCCAACTGGTTCTCTCTTTCACGTTTCGGCTATTTGTATACAAACCCAAGAATGTATGAATGCCTATTAATATTCTCAGTCCAATCTGAAATTCAAAATTCAGGTAGAGGTAAGTGTACATGTAATAAAATAAATGCAATTACTTTCTGAACTGCTAACACAGTTGCAGAGTGAATCCTAAATCAAACATGAAGCAGTACTATAGATGTTCACTCGAGAACCATACCAGCGACTTCTATATTTTTTAAAATGCATGAATGGATGTGATCCTTAATTCCATTGTATTTGGGGAGCCAATCAAAGGCCTGTATCCTTAGCACAAGAAAAAATTGAATCTTTTCCTTCTACCATTGCTCCCAAAGCTGGTACGTTCCACTTAAAATGTGTTTCTTGGTCCTGTATCTATTAGGCGGAATGCCAAGCCTTTGTTTTTGTGCTGGTGAGAGATAGATAATGAAGAGGGGCCATTATTATTCCCTCATGGCCTTAAACTCGAGCTCACAGTGAGATATGGATTCCCTATCCCCCATCAAGTGACTCTGCTGTATTGTTCTCGCCCTATATTTGTGCGGTCAACCAAGTTCTGACACTGTAAGAGAGGTTGTTGTGTGCCTTTAATGCTGCTTCTCTGTCTCCTCTGTAGTGGGGCTTCATTGATCTGGGCTTCATAAGATTCACAAATTAATCCTCTAGGAAGGTGGTTGAGAGAGGCGGAAGAACTGATTACTATGCTATATCAAAAAGCAGTGCTCAGAGTAAGGGCTGAAATTGTGCTCAGAACCAGTGTAAAGACAAAACAATGGTATCTACTTGTCAACATCCAGAAACTTGTTAGGCACATTTCTGTTCCCTAATACAGCTTGAATTTTTATTTCTCTTTTCTGCTGTTTTGTTGGGACTAAGGTAAGTAGTTGTGTTATACTGATCTCTTAAATAAATCGGTAGACTAGAACTGCAAAACACACACCCAGTTATGGATTTTGTGCAAAAGTATGACTGACACCTTTCCTGCACGGTACCAAGCACACCCATGATGAAATGTTAGAATTGTAGCACTTAGAAAATGCAAGACCAACAATCATAGACAGTAGGGTGGTAACAACGCCACTGGCACCAGATGAGGATCTAGTGCTGGTTCTGATGTCTGAACCTGAACCGATTTCAGCCGAAACCTGACTGGTGTCAAGCTATAGAATTACTAAAGCACAACCAGTCGCCACAGCTGGACTCTGATCTTATATGTCTACTAGAGCGGATGCACCATCAGAGGCTTCAGTGTCCATACCAAAGCTTGCCATCACCCCGAGATGTTGATGGTGGGATTGGGAGGATTTATATACAGTGGTAATCTGACAGACAGCTGTGGTCTTACCCCTATAAGCGCTCTCTATTCAGATAAAGATAAATGTCTTGATGGAAATCTTACAGCCTGGGCCAGCCACATCTGAGTCCTGACCCCTTTATATTGAGGCCTACATTGACATGTAAATAGGCACCTAGTTAAAGCCCTGCAGTGAATTGGCAGGTGGCCAGATGTGACAGACTGGCGCCTCACAGCCTTGATTTTCTCACTAAACATCCTTGAAGCACAGAGGAGCATATACACTTCCAAACACAGTTAAACACTTGGCTATTTCCTAGATAACTGTACGACCAGCATTCCGGCAGCACAGCCCAGAAAACAGTTGCACCCTCAAGCACAATCCTTAGCTTTTAACCCAAAAAATTGCAAACAACTCAACCAGAAAACTGCTTTCATTATGCAAGTAAGCAAAAAAAGGCCTTACCTATGGATCGCCGTGGCATTATATAGTTATGTTCTTCCAAATATATGAGCTGTGGCTGACAATGCTACTAAAACCATGATACGCAGTGGTCAGCAACAAATTGTAACTTATACCTATTCAATTCTCATAAGATATAGCTGCTTTGAGGGTTGTCCATCACCTCACTGTACATCCTAGAATCACAAAATAAACCGGCATGGAAAATCTGAAGAGATCTGTCATACATTACTGGACAATGTTGGAGGCCTTTAATATAGTCCATTCACTGCAGGTCCCATATATCTACATAAGCTGACCATTTCTGTACATCTTAGATAGACGCGCAGATCTAGGATGATAATAAAAAATGTTAATCTCAACCGATCTCTCCACTTCTCTCTACCTCCAACTATGCCAGCTCAGGTCCACAATTGTACACAAAATCTCAGATTGGACAACCCAGTGCAGTGACCAGATAAGCACACTGTATCAAATAAAATTCCATAAAGGGACCTTCAGAGCTGTTTCAAAGCTATCAGCTTGCTGAAAACTATAAAGCTGAGCGTCTGTCTCTTACAATTCATCATCCAACACATTGCTATGCGCTGCGTCCCACAGCACAATCGCACCTCAGTGGTCATCATTCATGACATGAAACACATGGAATCAAAACAAAAAACAACATCCTTCCAGCTACACACACTCCATTGTGTAGCATGCTTCTCATGTGGGCAAACGCTTCAGTGCCCCACATAGGAGTAGTAAGTGCTATATAAATGCAAGAATACAATACTATACCTATGTGAGCGTGGCTGTTCAGGCTTGAAACTGCAAGGGAAACTCCTATGTATTTCCCATGATTCTTCCGGATAGGGAGTCTAGGAGGATTGAGGCATTTGGAAAATCAGTGTTCCTCTCAGCCAGCCTAGTATTGAAATTGGTAAATGCAGTCTGCTTATTTGGCTAATATACACATGTTACATGGCTAGCAAGATCTGGTCAGCGGGTACCGGAAGACTTTAGGTATTAAGACAATAAGATATACTGTATGGTTAGAAAAGAAAATTTTTATCCAGTAGCTAAAGCAGCGACTTCCACTGAAGAAAAAGTAGTTATTTAAGTGTTTTACATTATGTTCTGTTAGCAGAAGCCGTTTGCCCCCTTGTGGGTTGTTTCATGGCTAGTCTATACTTGGCAAGACATTTGGCTTAGAGCCATACTGGAGCTACTTCAAAATCATTCTGACCTCATGCCCTCTACAGAAACATTGCGCGTAGCATATTGACTTGAGCAGAATTATCATCTGTTTAACCAAACTTAAACTTTAAATGTGTGGGATAATATCTGGGTTGCCATCCATTCTTCCAGTTCATTCTGCTACTTGGGTCGAGCAAAAATAGACAGCGGAAGCTGTCTGGTTGCAAAATATATATTGTGGACTTACCAAGAACATACTAGAGCTTGTACTCTGCCCATTGCTTACCATTGGTTGGTGTTTCTGTCACTCCTATTTGCTTGCTTTGTTTCCTTATTTCAGCCTATCCATCTTGTATTTGTCTCTCCTCTGGAGCTTAGCCTCTTTATCATCTCACTGATTGGCTGGCTTCTATCTTTCCACTGCTTACTTTTTTATGCAACAAACATTTTAAGTTTACAAAAAGAGGAAGGCATTACATCGTGCCCGGTAACAAAACTGTAACAAATTAATCACATGAGAATCCCATTAATGTTTCAGTATCTAACATCATAACGTCACCGATCTGCAACATGTAACACCCACACACCCCAAATGCAAAAGAGGGAACACTACAAGACTGTGAAACAAAAACAGTTAGACCGCTCAACTCCACCCTCCAGATTGTACTACAAGGAATTAGTTCACACAGTATATCAGCCCACTGAGCTCACCGCAAAGGTGACAAATATCCAGAATGCTCCAGGCAAAGAAAAAAAAGCCTACTCTTCAGTAGTTTCTCAAACAAATTCAGTGCACGCCATTGTAGTGGAAGTATAGTATTCGGGAGGCCCCAATATATAGTGGCTACAATTTAGTTGCAATGCCCAATGGCATGCCATTCATATTGCTAGTCAATTGTCCCATGGCCAGAAGTGTCCATAGTCTGTGATACCATTGTGAGGGAGGCGGGTCTCCCTTTTCTTCCAGTCGACAGCTGTTATTAGCTTAGCTGCTCCCAAGCAATGCAAGACCATGTGCTAATGAGTTGTAAACATCGCTTTCATTGTAGTGGCCTTTAAACCAAGCAATAAATCCTCTAGCAAAAAAGGGCACTGGTACCCCAGGATTTCTTTTGGCAAGCGGCCACCCCCTCCCAAAAGGGGCATACCAAAGGACAAGCATTCCAAATCATCCCTGTTAGGGTTGGAATGTGGAAATATTGAATGCAGATGAGAAGCCAAACCAAGTTTTGTAATGAATCTCTCTCCCTGTCAAAGATATTGGGGACTAGTGGATATCCCTGCCCTGTTGTTCCCACTGTTTTGGTGCTACCGGAGTATTCATGATTCGTTTCCAATCTTTGATGTGGTGCCAGCTCTGGGCAGTCTCTTGTGCAAGCTAAATTTGTTACCAATTAGTAAGGGTACCCTTGAAGCCCACAAGTTTTGGAAACAAATCTTCAAGCGCCGGTTTCAATCAATCAATCAATGAGCTTGGACTTGTAAAGCACAGCATCTGATAGAGACATCTAGCCGCAGATTCCTTAACTTAGAATATCTCCCCAGGCATCAGACTTGATCCGTAAAATCTTTTTTCCCCAGCAATACCCCTGCACGCTGGGAGGTGGAATCGCCCGGCTCCGTCCTGACGTCGTCCACTGAAGTAACGTCAATGGAGCCATATAAGCCACTCCCGGCGTGCTGACGTCAGTTTTCTTCTTTTCCGCGTCCTAACGCGGATCCGGAAAAGTAATACCTCGGGCCTGTTATTGTGTTTTTTACCGGCCTTTTCGACGCTTTTCGCGTCCAGGAACAGTATGTTCGATGCCCTTGTGGCCTTCAACCGTGCCGGTCCTGCTCGCGACGGATGTCAGCGACGGACCCTCAAGAAATCTGTATATGGTGCTTAGTAGAGCACCATGACTCTGTGGAGTGCGACGTTTGCCGCCAGCTGCTGCCGCAATCACTGCGGGAACGCAGCATGAAGCTGCTGTCTGCCGGATGCCGCTGCAGACCTCCTTCTCCAGTGGAGTCGTCCACGAGGCCGTCTTTTGCCTACCTCAGGTAAGCATTGCACCCCCCCCCCCCCCCCCCCCTCCTTCCCTGGCGTGCCTCCGGGTCCCACAGGGGGTGTAGGAACTCAGGTTGGGACACCACCGGTGGGTTTACCATCGGCTCCAACCGAGTGCCCTGACTCTGTCACCAGAGTCGCCAAAGGTAAGCATTTGCCCCCCCCCCGCCCCTCCCTGGCGCACCTCAGGGCCTCACGGGGGGGGGTAGGGACTCAGGTTGGGACACCGCCGGCGGATTTACCCTTGGCTCCAACCTAGTGCCATGACTCTGACACCAAAGTCGCCGCAACGTCGGGACACTGCCCGGAGGCGCATCCCACGAAGTCTAGCGTTTCCGTAGCGCCGTTGCACTGGAGGTGGCTGCGGCACGGTGCACAACACTGCTTCGGCATATTCTCTCCCCGCAGGTTGTACCTCTGGGAATGGAGAGTCCACGCCAGACTGACTCCGAGCGGTCGAGGCCTTTTCGGGGGTCGCCGACGCCGGCTCTACTCGGACGGTCGGGACCTTTTCGGAGGTCCCCGATTCCACTCGAAGTTTCAAGGCCTTTTCGGAGGTCGCCGGCTCGACTCGCAGGGTCGAGGCCTGTTTGGAGGTCGCCGGCTCGACTCGAGGAGTGAAGGCCTTTTCGGAGGTCGCAGACACCGACTCGGCGAGTCGGGCCTCTTCGGAGGTCGCTGACGCAGGCTACACTCCAGGGGTCGAAACCTTTTAGGAGGTCGCCGGCTCATCTCGGGCGGTCGATGCCTGTTCGGAGGTCGCCGACGCTTGCTCCTCCGCTGGTCAGGGCCCTTTCGGAGGTCTCCGATGCCAGCTCGACATCGCCTTGACGCCGATCGACGCCGGTGCCGTCTCCGGCTTTGATTGGTGGGTTCATCACCCCCTGAGTCCCTTCACTGCTCTCTGTTGCAGGCGCCAATGGAGCATTGGCCTACTCATCCTGCTGCTGATACTCTGTCAGGGCTGTTTGCACGGCTGTAGACATTTTAAGAATTGAGCCGCCCTCAGCCTCTAGTCCTTCGGAGTCTTTGCTGGATATTCTCCACCAGGGCGCGGGGAGCATGGAACCATTGTTACCTATTGCGGAGTCATTGTTTGACATCCTTCTCGGAACGTGAACAAGGCTCTCCCCGGGGGACCCCGTGGATCGTGCCGTGGCACGTCTCCATCGGCCGGCTCCCAATGACCCCGCCTGTTTGACCCTCCATCCTGGAGCTGGAGGACTTGTGCTTCAGGCAGCTCTCTGTCACTCCTGGTCCGTTGCATCCTCCCACTCTGGAGTCTCGGTGGTTGGATTCATTTGGCCGCGATGTGTTTGCATCCGCCAGCTAGGGACTCCGGTCCCTCAACACGTTGTGTGTATTTGCTCGGGCTACGGTTGCCCTTTAGGACGCTGTTGAACGGCCCCTCCACTCCTTGCCGGAGAACTCTTGTGCCGATCTGGTCCGCCTAATCAGTGATGGCCATGATGTAGCACGCTTTTCAATTCGGTCTGCCATGGACACCACAAACTCTATGGGTCGTGCTAGGGCCAAGTTGGTTGCCGTTCTCCATTTTGGTAGACGGTGTTGGTAATTGGCGGTGTAGACTTTTGGCGCCTGGCTTCTGTCTGTGCCTTCTCTCAATCCTTTATGGGTAGTCTTTTGGTCTATGTTTCCGCCTGTTTCACAGGAGACCAGGATTCTTCCCCCTTGGGGACCTCTTGTTTTTGCTGCATTCTTACCTGTTACGCAGCACACCGGTGCCGTGGTACCGCTTGTATGACTCCCCTAAGTAGGATTTCGTCACTCCACGTATGTGTGGCGACATTCCTGCCTCTTTATGTGTATATAGTGGATTCTACATGCCGCTGGGGCGCTCGCTTACTAAGTCTTTTTGCCTTGGGGTCAGATATTCTTGCTTACTCTTCCTTCGGGATAGTGACCTCTATGTGTTCATAGCTTTGCAGGTTCTCCACTCACTGTGGTGCCTTTTACTTTGTTTGGCTGCATGCCTACCTCCTGAGCTTTTGCTCAATGGTGGCTACTCTGTCTCTGTTGGCACTATGCTCTTGGTTCGGCCCTGCCACTGTTGTCACATGTCCTAGGGGGTACACATTTTTTCTTACACTCACAGGCCTCCTGCTGCTGCTCCTGTGCTTGGGCGGACAGTCTCCGACTGTCCCCTGTTTCTCGTGGCTTCCACTGTGGTATGTGTTGAGGCGGTATGCTCTACCGTTGTCATGTTGTTTTGACCCTTGGAACTTCGTTCCTCTTGGATTATAGGGACCGGTGCTGGAATCCTTCTTTGAAGGTCTCACTGCATTGTTTCTTGCGTTAGCACAGAACTTCTAGTTCTGATTTCCTTTCGTCTGTGTCTGGGCGACAGAGGTCTCACACCGTCCCTCGTAGGATTTGGTGTCTTTACCATCCCTTGTTCATGCTCCTTAAGGTGAATCATGGGTCTGATGTCCGTTGTCCTGGCATTGCGGTTTCCACCGTATTTCGTCAGCAGTTGACGAATATGTTCTCCTGGTACTTGGTGGTTGTTTCGCAGACCCTCCTACTATGGGGTATGGCTTTGGTATCTATTCTAAGTTAAAGAATCTGCGGCTAGATGTCTCTATCAGATGGAGTAGTTACTTACCTTTGGTAACGATATATCTGGTAGAGACACAGTCTAGCCGCAGATTCTTTAACGCCCGCCCATCCTCCCTGCTCTGCTCTTCCTTTTCATATGGTGATTTTCCACCTAGCCCCCACCTTCTGGTGGCCTTGGTCTTCCGGAGGTGTACTCTCGCACCTCACTCTGGGGTAGGGAGTGTTCTCCTGTGTGGGGCCCTTTGGCTCTCCACTCCGTCCACGTTTTTAGGTGGTTAAAGTCTAACTTTTCACTGCCTTCTCAAGTTGTGCCATCTGTGTTCTTCATGTGTCCAGTTATTCTGTTCTTTATTCCCTCCCACCGCCTGTGCCTCCTTCTTTCTATGGCAGTCGGTTGGGTTGGGTTCTCTTTGGTGCTACAGTCTTTCAATCTCTGGAGGGTGTGTGTTGTGAACTTTCCTGTGGTCGTTCACTCCTAATCACTTGTCTTGCATCCTGTTGCTTCGATATTGTGGTTCTTTCATTTCCCTCCTGTGGTGACGAGCAGTGCCTGGCTTGTCATGTCTTTTGTGCCGCAGCCGTTTCCCCCCCCTCGAGGTGGGGCACGACTTGGCAATTTGTTGGGCCCTTGCTTGCAGCAAGTGCTCTGTGAGCTCCCTTCAGTCCCTCTGGGTACTGGGTGCTTTTCTACTTCCTATTGTTTATCCAAATGGTTCTTCTCTCATTTTCGTGTTACTTATCGTTGTTTTTTCAACGATGTTGCTCTTCTTTAATACACACTGCTCCTATGCTATCGCAGTTTTTTGCATGGCTCCGCGTTGTGGCGCGGAAAAGGTTTCTGTAGAAAACTGACGTCAGCACGCCGGGAGTGGCTTATATGGCTCCATTGACCTCACTTCCGTGGACGACGTCAGTACGGAGCTGGGCGATGTCACCTCCCGGCGTGCAGGGGTATTGCTGGGGAAAAAAGATTTTCCGGATCCAGTCTGACGCCTGGGGAGATATTCTAAGTTAAGGAATCTGCGGCTAGACTGTTTCTACCAGATATAACATTACCGAAGGTAAGTAACTCTTCCTACTCACGTGCGAGGGTGTCCAGGCGCTGGGTTCTTGCTGTTATAAGTCAAAAAGCCAGGTCTTGAGTCGCTTTCTGAATTCCAGGAGAGAGGATGATGTTCGGAGGTAAAGGGTAAGGTCGTTTCTGGAATTGGGGGTGAGATAGGAGAAGGATCGTCCTCTACTGGGGCTTCTGCAGATGCGGGGGTGTGTGTGCAAGAACAACGGAGCGCAGGTGTCTGGAGGGCTGATGGAAGTTCAGGCGGTGATTGTTGTAGGCTGGTCCTTACTTGTGGAGAGCATTATAGGCGTGTGTCAACTTCTTGAATTGGCATCTTTTCTGGTTCCTGAGGTAGGGGGTGCTATGGATCCATATGGGGAGGTCGAAGATGAGTGGTGCAACTAATGTTTTCTTTGTGAATGAAGGCGATGCTGGCTCCGTGTTTCTTGGTGCGGTCCCAGTGTATCATCTTGTAGCCGTTGTGTGTTGCAGTGGGGATATAGGAGGGTTTGAGTCAGGTCTCTGTAATGAAGATCACGGCGCGGGTGAGGGTGGTGATGGTTTCCCAGATTTCAGAGGCATGTTTGCGGAGTGATCAAGTGTTGAGTAGGAGACAGTGGAGTCGTTTTGGAGCGGTCAGGCTTGTTGAGGTGGGTGTAGCGAGTGTTCCCGTGAGGGAGGGCGGTCCTGTGTTGCAGGCGAAGTGGCAGTGGCAGCAGGGAAAAGGTACTACTGTTGATCAATGCAATGCAGCAGTTGTTATTGACGAATCTGGAGTCAAGGGATTGGAGTATCTGTGGGTAGCCGAAGGACAAGGATTTCTGGCGCTAGGTACAGTCCAGGCATGGACAGTCGCAGACAGGCTTGCCTTTGACTCTTTCCCTGGTAAACTAGCTGAAGACAAATCTGAAAATCACTGCAGTTAACATGTTATGAAATTGGCCTAATCGCAGTAACTCTTCAAACAGTCCTCCCATTGTCTAAACTTTCAGCTTCTATGCCTAGTTCCAAACTGTTTACTGCCCACACACCCTCGATGTGTATCTTATTACGCATACATCTTCATCCCATAATACTGCTTTCAACCGCTCAAAAGATTAAGCTTCTAGTGATCGTGGGCAGAGGGAGAGACCAATGCTTACCAATATCTTTTCTGTTTTTAAATCTGTGCAACAGTGATGTGCTGCAATTATTGCCTTAAAGCTGCCAGATAGAGGTATTGGTGGGGTTCACAACTTTTCCCTAAATGTTCACCGCTCTTATTAGGACAGCTCTTTGAATGTTAAAGTGAGCTAATGCGTTCTTATATCATATTAACAATTGCATCCACAACTTGAACCTCTCTCAACCGTAAGACAGCTGGTGTGAAACAAACAAGACACCATGTTTTTAGATCTCGTTTAAAGACAGCTTTTTTTTTTTGGGCCAGCCATTTTTATTTTTTTAAATCCTAATAAAAATGCATATATTTTTATACATGGGTTTTTTTCAGCCCTCTTTATTTAGAAGTTCCATTGGTCTGTTGAAGTGGCACTGACTTTCACATTTTGCCTCTGCTCACCACATCATACAGCAAGGAGTAATGGGATTGCAAACTTAAGCAATTGGCTTGTCATACTTTGTGTGATGGCATTTTACTTCCGCACATATGCATTAGCCCACTCCAGTGCATGTCATGGATAGTAAGCCAAACTTTGTTTTTATTCCTTTTTTAAATTGATGTTTTAATTGGTCCTTTTGTACTTTCTTTGCAACTATATACACACTTCCTTATGACCGTGGTACTTTCTTACTTTTACACCTACTATATACGTTTACAAAAAAAGCTCCTCCCCCCACCCATCTGTATTTTTTATTTTATTTGCACCCACATTGCTTCTCCCACCAGCTCCTACTTTGCCCCCAACCCCTTGCTGATCTATCACTTTTCGTTATTTATTTTTTGCATGCATGGCCCAGCATCTGCCAGGTTGCTCCGCAGTACAGAATGCATTTTGTGCTAAAAATATTTGTCTTTATTTGACCTTTAACGTGGTGTTTGCCATCTTGGATCAGTAAATAAAAATAGCAAAGAAAATGTGCGTTCTTCATGATGCATGCACAGGTATACACCAATATTCATCTGCATTCCAGTGGATTGACGCTGGCCACATTGTTACTGTTTTTTCACCATGCTGCACAGCATCAGTGGAAGGCAATTAACTTTTTCCGGATGCTGCTCAGCAAGGATAAACTGCGTCTGCAAAGCTATTCGATCCAAAATGCAAGAAAAGTTGGCATTGTCAAGGCATGTAATAAAAAGAAAGAGCTCTCTTAAAGAAAAAAGTGACTCGTAACAGTTTTTCAGAGCTACACCTTTTCCACATTGTGTTACATTCTGTACCTTTGCTTTTCAGAATAATTTAGTGCAGTTAATTTGTGATACAAAATGGAAATTAAAATGGAGGAATGGATGGATGAAGGGGACTACTCACTAAGGAATTTGTGCATATTGGATAGTTCCGAACTGCCTGGGAAACAAGTCCTGTGAAGAATGGGAAGTTGTAATGTTACAGACTTCTCAAATTTGAGGGCACTGCTGTACACAATAGAGTTTCACACCAACAGATAATGTTTTATGCATTTAGCATTTTTGAACACTGGCACACGTAACTCAGTAAAACCAGGGGCGTAACACAGACCTCATATAGTATAAAACCTACAGATAGTGGTGATAAATGGGTGTCCGCCACTCTATCACAAGGATGATGTCATCAGTGATGTCATGAGTGATGCTACTGACCATGTCATGAGTGATGTAATATGTGACGTCATGAGCAGTGGATTGCGGGCGCGCGAGTTATAGTTATCTGAACTAACTATAACGGGGGAATTTCATTGGTTTTTTATGAGTGAAATATCCACCTAACTATAACATGTGTGAAACCTATGGTTTTTTCAGTGAAAATATATATATATATATATATACATACACTATTGTTTTCTGAGTATTCGGCATAATGAAGTGCAAATACTCTTTGTCTGTGTTTTGTTTTTTAGGCGGCGCAGGTAGCCTTAATTTCTCTATTCGAACTGAACACGCCGGAGTTCACCATGTTGCTTGGCGCCCTGCCAAAGGCCTTCCAGGATGGCGCCACCAAGCTCCTGCATAACCACCTGAAAAACTCCAGCAACAGCAGTGTGGTGAGTGAAGCCTCTTAGCCGCTAGAGGACCAAGACAACTGCCCCTTAAAGCAGCGGTGAAAGGGTGACTGGTATCACACTTCCACTCCATTTACTGTAATATCAGAGTAAGGATAGGTCAGAAAACAGCAGATTCTGTTTGGGCATATTTATGATTGAAAACCAAGTAACACAGCTTCAGCACACACCATGTGTTTGTTATCCAGCAATGACTTCAGTGCTCACCTCTGGTGCTTCCTTATACAGTTTAGCTCTACAGGGCTGTATTCTGAAGTTTATGTACTGGCCAGCTGGATGTTAAAAACGTTGTATTGTGTCATGATCGTTTTTTAGGATTAAGCACGTTGAAAGCAGAATGGGTCAGTTCCTGTAAATATTAGCAATTTGATTTTATAATTTGTTATCATTTTTAGCCATTAACTTCATTAGAATGGCCAACATGAATATCTTGTGATTACTCTAGACTGGCGAGAGAGCTAAAAGGTGTTTCTTGGGCAGATTTTTAAATCTATCCTATCTGGGCTGTTTTTCTATGAGCCAATTCCGTAATAATGTTACAATTGAAATGTTGTTAGCCACCAAGTCTATGTGTGGGAATACCTGGAAACAAGTCACCAAGGGGCATGCTGAAAAGTGGCAAGAGCAGGTTTTGAGTCTACACCCCCCTTTCACCCATCAACTCAACAATAGTTCAAATTTCTCCTTTTAACCGTTGTCCAAACTTCTGTTTTAGAAAGAAGATAGAACTATCCCCAAGTAAAGAATAATGCATTGTCACTTGAGAACAGCTGGGGTCCTGGGATTGTCTTCTTGGCTATCTTAGCAATTCAAATTTCAGTTGCCATTTCATGTTTTCACTTCCTTTAAGTGTACAGCCTCTTTTTTTTCTTTACAAAAACGTTTATCTTACCCCCTTCTTTTGTTCAGTTGCTGTTCACTCTTTATTTCCTGTCATCATACTGGCACCATTGGCAAGTTCTTTGTATATAGTTCGAAAATGGCTAGGAACGATGACAATGCAATATGTATAGTCTGCGTCTCAGGTTGTACACAATGGATAAGTGAACCATTTGCCTTCAGAAAAGTGAGATACTGAAAGTAAGGGAATCTTGCTACAGCCAACTGTCAGTCCTTAAGAATGCCTAGGGCTCTTCCTGAGATGACTTTGTCCACTCCACCAATGTCTAGCAAAAACAGTAGGGAACTGTATCCTATCGTGAATCTTACTGGGATAAGATTCGGCTTGCAGTAATGCCCAGATGTTTCAAAGGGCAGAAAGCATCCCTAGAGACGTCTGCCATAGCTCAGTGTTAATGAGTTAGCTTTAGATATGTTAAAAATTGATGGATCACTCTCTTTCAATGTCTTCATACTCCGTGATGACTTAAATCATCTGAATCTCTGGGATCCAGTTTTTGATGCTCATTATTATCAGGTAGAATCTACTCTACCTAGAACAATTCCAAGAGATTCTAGGCATCAGCTATAGGGTGCTGGAGTCGGGCCCAGACATAAAAACAGACTTGAAATACCAGGTCCATATGCTACTCCTCTCCACAAAGGAAGTCTCCTTGCAGGACACCTCTCACAAACCAGGCACATGCAGGGCCTTGATGCTCTCTACATAGGCCACATTGAGACTTGCTTTCTCCAGAGCATACTGCCAGGTGATCCTGTTGACTGAGTCCCTAATTTGCAACCTTACTTTGATTTCTCTCCATAAACTACCTCTCTATATTTACAGACATTATAGCTGGAGGAGTTGTGGCAATGCTGATCATTCCTGTAGCTTCTCCTCAGCAGGTAATATCTATAAATGTTTTGACAAAAAAAACTTCTTGAGTCTCATATCTATACTTCCTAAGTTTTGGAAGCTGCATAGGCTGCTTTCTTGCCCTTACAAAACTTTGCAAATAAAGGTTACCCTAGAAGTTATATGGTTTGATAAATTCTTTCTGTAGTGTAACATTCATTGATGGATGATGGAGAAACCATTCTTTACTATGTAGCTACTGTTATGTGTAAAACAACCGGGCAATGTCATACCCCGGAATAAGATCTTTGTAGCATGTGTTGAATGCAGATACACATGCTGTGCACACTCCTGCCATCTTGTATTAGGCTCGGACCCTGCAAGTTGTTTTCCTTCAGGAAATTTTATGGTCGGCGTTGTCATATCCCCTCCTCCTAGAGGTATTGCACGTGTACAACGGCTCCTTAGTTAGATTATTTTTTCTACCATCGGCTTGGATGGACTGCATCTGAGCTCTATAGTTTTGATGCGCATGGAGCCTGTGGGCGGAAAAAAGAGACTCACGCGATCGAACATCGTCAAAGAAAAACAACACATGAGTCTGATACCTGTTGGACTCGTCTACAGATTGAGTGCTCGCTTCAGAATTTTGTATTGTCGTCGTCCACACCCTTTGAGATTGTCCATCTCCAGGTAATGGAGGCAAAAAAGGAAAACTTATTTCGACTGTGCCCTTGATGCAGGGCCAAATACGCCTCTTCGATACTCATAAGGTCTTTAACCTGTGTTTATTACCGAAACACAACGAACAAGACTGTGCAGCTTTCAGCCTCTTCAAAAACAAGTAGACGTTGCGAAGCAGAAGAGATAGATGCCTAGAACATACCATGGAGATGACAGCAGAGGCAGATATTTTGCACGGAGAATCACACAGTGAGCGCGTGCTCGTCACCGAGACAATAGTGCAAGGTGGGGTAGTCATTGCCAGCCCCCACCAAGTCGCTTCTGACAAGTAGTGAGGAAGAAAAGTCTGAGATACAGGTCGAGGATCCCACGCTGAATACTCCGGTACCTGGGTCGGGATCGAAAATGAAGATGACATAAAGGGTCATGAGTACTATTAACTCACCCTGTGCAAAGACATTCTTACATACACCTCACCCTGAACACCACAGTGCGCCACAGCCCTTGGGCTTTGCTTGACATCAAGAGTATGCCTTGGAGCCAAGAACAGACAAGACTGCGCTCGATTCCAGTGTTCAACTCAATAGCAGACTTACTAAGCAAAACGCAACAGCAGGTACACGAGTGGGAAATCCACACTCAGGAACTATAAACTTACTTCCATCGGTGGGGGACACCAACTATAGATCTCTTCGTCACCATAGAAAACGCAAAATGACACAACTTTGCATCCCGACATTGACACCCCCAATCCAAGTGCAATGCTCTATGGATAAACTGGTCAGGTATCTTTGCATTCTAAAGAAAGCCAGACCAACCAAGGCCTGTTATGCAACAAAATGGAAATCGTTTGTCCACTACTGTGCTGCAAACAACATAAACACATCCAAACCATCTGAACAACAACTAGTATGTTATTTGTTACAACAGCAAAAACCACATTTAGCACATCTATATGTGTGCATCTAGCAGCAATCAGTGTACCTATAAAACAGAAAGAACCAATTTCTTTTCTGTATACCGGTCAAAAAACCATTCATGGAGGAACTAAAAAGTGTGATTACACCACGTACAGCTTCTGTACCAACATGGAACCTAAACATTATGTTAGCAGGACTATTAGCCACACCATTTGAACCAATACATAAATGCAAAATACAGTTCCTAACATGGAAAGTAGTATTCATTGTAGCTATTATATCACTACGGAGAGTTAGTGAAATATGTGCACTCACTATTGAGGAGCTTTACTTTCAAGTATTTAAAGGCAAAGTTCGCCTACACACAAACCCAAAGTTCTGCTGAAGGTCATATCACCTTTTCATTTAAATCAGACATTGGATTTAGCTGTTTTCTTTACAAAACCAGAAATGTTTGCAGTAAGAGCATTACATACCCTAGATATAAAACATGCTCTTATGTACTATGTGGTAAGAATAAAAACGTTCAGGAAAATACCACTATTTGTAGCCTTTTCAAACCCAGTAAAGCCAATCCAATATCAAAAGCAGGAATCACTAGATGGATAGTAAAATGCATTCAAATGTGCTACATCAAAGCAAAACAAACACTACCAACGATTCCAAGGGTTCATTCAACAAGAAAAGAGGCAGAATCATTAGCCTTTTTAGGATACATCCAGAAAACGGTCATTTGTAAAGCAGTAACATAGACAAATCCACACACTTTACCAAACACTATTGTGTAGATGGGCAATCCAGACAACAAGCACTGGTGGGACAAACAGTTCTATGCACATTATTCAAGCAAATGAACCATCTGATGCCTAAAGCTACAGCGAGAGGAGTACTGCTTTCCAATATATGCATATCATATGTATCTGCAGCCAACACATGCTACGCATTCTTACTCCATCAGTATGTTACTTACTCTATAAGCATCTATTTGTAGTGTGTAGAGCTGCAGATTCACATGCACCCTCCCTGGAAGGTATTAGATGGTAACACAAATACACAGGACTTTCAGCATGTTCAACAACAAATGCTAACTTAGCAGACTATATCCTCACTTCCCATATGGCAGAGAAAAAAACATTACAATCTAATATAGGAGCCATTGGACATGTGCAATACCTCGAGGAGGAGGAGATACAACGCACAACGAGGACCATAAAACTTCCTTGAGAAAAGCAACTTGCAGAGTCCGGGCCCAATACTAGATGGCAGGAGTTGTGCATAGCATTTTAATCTGCAGCACTACATGCTACAAATAGATGCTTACAGCTTAAGTAACATACTCCTTTGTGGGGATCATCAATGGAGGAGTCTTGATTTCCTGCCAGATCATGACACAGAAAAAGGTGGTGGACGTTACTTACAGTGTATCCTGTTATGGTGTCTCAGTGGTTAAATCCCATGGGTCTTAACCAGTTTTAACCAGGGAGTTTTCAGCCCTTGTTTATTTGGATAATTTGCTGATAATTAAATCACAAGACTGAAGAGGATGCTGGAGCAGAAGTTGAGAAATGATTGAGGCTGCAGTCCAGTGAAACATACATTCAGCTTTGCTTCAGTGGGTTCCCATCACAGTTGGCAACAGGAGCATCAATTGTACAGAAGGTTATGCCACAAGCAGAGATATCCATAGAAAACATGGCGTAGACAGCCACTAAGAAGCATCCAGTAACTCAAAGCAATGACTTCCACATTTATTCTCTGCATTTATCCATTCATGTGGAGAAATATCAACAAATAGTTTTCAGCATGGGAAAATATAACAAAAGATAGTTAGGTAATCCGTATTGTGTAAAATGGATAATCTCTTAAAATCAGACAATTTCTCCAAACATTCCACCTCAAATACAATCCATATCTCTCCATTCGAACCAGCTGGTTCAAGACGTATATTTACTCCAATGAAATAATGCAATCATAAATGTTTCAGAACCAGGAAAGTGCAGTGGCATTTACTTCAATGACCTCATGTTAGCAAGGAAGGGAGCAGAAAGGTGGTTGCAGAGCTTAAGATTCATAATTGTTTAACAGCCTGATTTATCTACAGGAAAGCAAAGATGAGTGAAAGCAAAGTGCACTTTTTCAAAGTCTGTGCCTCTGGTAGCAGCATTTCTTAGACAGTTTAAAAAATGCACCTAGCTATAGCTGGACAACTGACTGTTTAATTCTGACTAGAAATATCTGTAACTTTTCAGGCATGTCCTCCGACACCTGCATGTCCATATAAATTGCAGCAAGTCTTTATCTCTCTCAGTGCAGAGAATAAAATACCTTGGAGCTGTGTTGGATACAAGGAGATGATAAATGCTTCCTCAAAGGTTAGACTATCTTCTTTTCATCAGCCTTGTCTGTATATGCAATTCCTTCTAAATAGCTTTTATTTTGGTTGGAATACCATAAAAAGCACTATATCAAAATACAACAAATATAAAAGACCTTATAACAATGTATACAGAATTCTGCAGCATAATAAAACATAGCTAAAACTGGTATAAAAATAAAAGCCTTAATTCATTTGAAAACACTTATTCCTTTCTTTCTTGGTACAAGGTTCTCAGCAAACCGATCTCAGCTAACACCAAACACTATCAATTGTGATGTATCTGTTTTTTAAATTCCTAAAGCCTCTGAAAAAGTCCTAGTCCCCGAGCTTAGACACAGTGGTTAGACTTATTTTGTTCTCATTCTGGACATAAAAATAAAATGTGCGCAATATTTTCTTTGACATTCAGAGTTCATAAAGTTCAATTGGTTTCTCCTTCTGTTAATTGACCAGGAGACCATTTAACTATGATTGAGTTAATCTGAGAGTCTTGAAATTAAACTTCATGAAAAGTGTCTTTGCTAATTGGTGTCGTATGTCATCAAGATAAGTTTCAAAACTTGCCAGAGGCTTGAAGCTTAGGAATTGTGAGGAGACTCTTCGTCTTCCCATCCTAGGGTTGAGATGTGTCTTGTTTAATATAAATTCCCAGTAAACACACTTCAACTCATTCTTTAAACAGGCAGTCAGATAGCCAGGCTTGTTCCAGAAACTGCTCAGACCCAGTTCGCTGAAGCAGGTCCGCACGTGGCCGAACCATGGTAAAAAGTGAGTTGGTCATCCAGTTCCATAAGCTCCCTCTGCCTCTGTCCCTGTCTGTAGGGGATAACTTCATGTGTGACCCAAATTCCTATCCAATGTAATAATGGTCTCATACCAGTATCATAAAACAATGGGATCAAAGGTGTATTTTTAGGAAGACACAATAAAGTCTGAATTATTTTGTTTTCTCCCACAGCAAGGGAAATCGAATTCTCCCCCCCCCCCCCACCCCTGACCCCCCCCAATGGCCATGTATTTTGTCTTACTTATTTCAAGGCCCTTCAGTCTGCAATATTTACTAAAGCTATTGAGCAACCTTTGTAACCCCCTCGATATCTGCGAATGTAAGATTGTGTCATCAGCAAACATTAGTGGAGATATGGGGACGCCTCCTAATTTCAGTGAATCATGATTACATTTCTGCAGATAATGAACAATATTGTTAATGTATTATGAGATAGCATTGGTAAGTTCACTGTTCGGGTCCCAGCACACTTATTATCTTGATGGAGCCTGGTTATCTGTATCAAAATTCATTGGGTAGTTCTTGTTGTCTCAGTGTTTCACATAAAAGTCCCCTTGGCACTAAATGAAAAGCAGCTTTCAAGTCAGTGAAAGCAATATACAAATGTCCCGCCTTTACCTTGACCTATTTCCAGGCTATACTTAAGAGATTTATAAACCTGGTCGATCATGCTCAACTCTGATGTAAAACCTGCCTGGCATGGGTAAAGAATATCATTCTCGTCTATCTAATAGCTAAGTTTGTTCATGCAATTAATTTTTCAAGCATGCACCAGACCGGTCTAATGGATGCCACCCTGCATTTTTCTTATGTCGTATGCTTGACTGCAAGTGAGACCTATTGGAATGTATTGAAACCAGCGGTACCAGAAGTCTGGCAAAGGAAATGGTAACCAGATAATGACATGCTTACTTCTTAGTGAAATTGAAAAAAGTATGTTAGTGAGGTCTGTTTCCATAATTAATCTTCTCTTCATTAATTTGTGTTAGCTGTGTAAGCATGTGGAGCACACATTGGCCACTTGATTATTTAAGCACTCTGGCTAGATAAGTAAACATTTAGCACATTATTATTTTAGAATTGAAGGGAATCCTCATAGTCTTCATATTCTTTACATGCCTCAATACCTTAAACACTGTGCAGATGCATACAGACAACTGAACCCCCATGTTCACTGTAAAAAAAAAAAAAAGGATGGTTATGATCACAAGCCTGAACCTACTCTTTTGCCCACGTCTGCAGATTGCCTGAGTTCATCTTCCACATGGAAAATATAAGAGAAAGTAAATTTCCTTTACTCAGGAGCAAGTTGGTCATCATCCATAAGGCAGAAATATATTTTCAGTCCCTCCGTAAGTCCTCCCTGCAACATAAAAAAAGCAGAGGGCAGAGACTTCATAGTACATTTCTAGAGAGAATGGCCTTCTGAGTTAGTATGTACAAATTTCTATGCAGTTCCTAAAAGAGTCAGAAAAGGAAACCGAAAAAGAAGTAGGTCCGGAGGTATCTGAGTAAGCAGATCAGGGGGATCTGATTGCTCAGAATTGATCTGCTTACTCAGAAGCACCCAGATGGGTGTCATGCTTCATCATCGGGTAGTTCCTTGTTAGGCCGGTGCTACAATGCCCAACGGGCCCCTGGGAAGGCTCTTTGCCGGAGGTCTTTAAAATATAATCCTATGATGAACGTTGGTATAGGTGCTATGTATATGGATTGGTATAAGTGTGGTATAAAAATAACTAAATGTAGGGTATACCAGCCGGATAGCCAGAGGTTGTGTCACACCATCTGCAGTCAACAACACCAAATCTAACCTGGGGCTCTCTTAACAACTCCAGTTCATAGTATGAGTGCTGGATACCACCCCCCTCTCAGCACCTTTCCTCTGCCGCAAAGGATTGCTGACATACAGGAAATAATACCGCCCTTTCTACAAGGTGCACGAGTTCCAGTCCTGAAGGTCATGAGATTCCTAGGTCTGTTAGCTTCCTGCATCCTGCTAGTCATGCACATTGGCACATGAGGGCCCTGCCGTGGTGTCTTCACAGGCATTAGCTACAGTACAGGGTAGACCTGTCTGACTCAATCTTGATCTCCTGCAGCTCTCCAGCGGAAGTGGTTTGGAGGGGGAAATGAGGTAAACCTGATCTGCAGGATGCCCTTCACTTCTCTGCCAATCATGACTACGTTGGTGACAATTGCCTCCAACTTAAGGTGGGGAATTCACCTGGAAGCCAGTGCCCACAGCCTGAACAAGCTTTATCTTGCTAATCACGAGTGGTGTCTTCTGCTGGAAGTAGTCCAGAACATCTTTGCCCACTGTGGTACTCCTGAAGTGGACTTGTTTGCCCCCTTAGAAAATACTAAATCCCTCCAGTTCTGTGCCCTCCAGTATCCTTTGATGGGAGCCATAGGGACTTGTCTTTCAGTTGAGGTGGAACTTTCAGCTGCATTATGCATTTCCCCCAAACTCTTGATTCCATGTGTTCTGAGGAAAATCTGCCAAGACTGGACCCAAGTCATTTTCATTGCGCCAGATTGGCCAAGAAGGATGTTGTATGCAAACCTGCTGCTCTTTTCCACAAGCATCCCAGTTCAAGTTCCCATTCAGATCGGACCTCCTCTCCCAGTCTCTCCGAAGCCTCCACCTACATGCCTGGAGATTAAAACAAGACATCTGAGCTCCTTTCATCTGCCACTGGAGGTGGTTGAGGTTTTACTATCAGCCCTAAACAAACTCTGGTTAATATGGCAGATGGAGCAATTTTGTTCTGTGGTGCACTGATAGGAACATAGACGCCTTGCAGGCCAGGTTGTCTCACGTCTGCTGTTTGCTTTTTCTCTTGCCCAGAGGTGAGGTGTGCGATTAATTGTTTAAAGAGGCATGTAGCTGCACTGACGGTATTCCTCTGTTTGCCAGATCAGCCGTCCATTTTTAAAACTCCAACTGTGATATGTTTTCTAAAAGGTTGAATAATATGTATTCTCCAACTCCATTTGTTTTTCCCCATTGGGACCTTAATTTATTTTTTACTTTACTGATGGGGACTCAGTTTGAGCCCTTGCTTAGTTGTCCCTTAAACATGTTGACCGTGGGAAAAGTTTTTCTAGTGGCAGCTACTTCAGCCAGATGGGTTAGCAAATTACAGACTTTTAGTTTCCATCCTCCATTTACTTATTTTTACCAGGACAAGTTGGTGTTTTGAACCAGGGCAGCTTTCCTGCCGAAGGTGGTGACTCCCTTCCATCTATTTCAGCCCATCCCTATTCTGACTTTCTATCCCCTTCATCATCCTAGGAAGGAGGAAAAACATGGTGGTCACCTACATACCTGCATATTTCTCACCGACCCGCACCCCTCCTCGCCATCCCCCCTTTTGATGAGTTGTTGTAGAGAAAGTTAATAAGAATAACTACAACATCGCAAGGCTGGACAGACAATCGAACAAGAAGGGAGGAGGCATCGCCTGCATCTACCGCTCTAACCTTCTTGTCATGGAACTCTTGGTGGACACCACCGAATCCTGCGAATACCTCGCCCTCACTGTTTGCAGCAACTCCACCCTACTGTGCAGCCTACACATCTTTTACCACCACCCTGGCATGAACGACTCCTTCACCGACCACCTCATGGAAATCATCACAGCTAAGATTTCCACCAATGCTAATGATATTTTCCTAGGTGATTTTAACTTACACTGGAACGATCCCAAGGATCCACATGTCAACGCCATCAAAGACCTCCTGGCAGATCAAGCCTTGACCCAAGCCTGCTCACTGCCAGTTCACTCAAAAGGGGCCACCCTGGACTGGATCATCTGTCAAGCTCATCTCTATTGACCCATGCGACTGGTCTGACCATCATGCCATCACCTTCCATTTACCTGGCACCCACAAGACAAAAGCACCTCAACTGACAATTCCTAAACGTTGGATCAGAGACACCTAGAACTTGGACCTCAATGAACTTGAGGCCCGATGCAAATCTGACCACCCCCCCTCCTCCCCCCCCTCGCATATCACAACAGTCAGTGGCCTCAATGACCACTACTCTGCCCCACTTAAACTGAAAAGAACCCAAATCAAAGAAGAAACCCCTGGTTCACGGGATCCCTCAATAATGAGAGGAGAGCCCTCCGGCAAGCTTAAAGATCCCGGAGGCAGCACCCCTCTACCGCACATCTAAAACTCCTCTGCCAAGCCAGAAATGTCTACAACAGGAACATACTCAATTCGAAAAAAGACTTCTTCAGAACGGAACTAGAGAAAGCCAAGAACAGACCCCACAAGCTCTTCGAACTGGTCAAACACCAATCTAATAAACTGGCCAAAACATCAAAAGAAACCTCCAAATCTCTTATATCCTCAGAGGAATTCTCCTCTTCGCTGACAAAATCTTAGCCCTTGGAAACAAACACAGTTCCATCACACACCCTCAACCCCTTCGTGACCCGCCACCTCCCACCGCGTCGCACACTCAGGCTCCACCCAAAAATTATGCTCACTGGACTATCTTCAAAGTCTACGACGAAGACTCCATCTCTAAAATCCTTTCTACCTTAAACCCGAACAACCATTTTAATGACCCTCTACCCGCCAACTGCCTAGCTGCTGTCGCCCAATCCCTTATTCCCAGCTGGACTACAATAATCAACGCCTCCCTCCAGCAGGGAACGATGCCTGACTCTCTAAAAGCCACCAAGTCCTCCCCATTTTGAAAAATCCGTCGCTGAATCCAGCCTCCCCTGACCACTTCAGACCCATCTCCAACATACCACTCTAAGATAAAGTGTTGGAGAAATGTGTGCAACAACAACTAAGCCACCACATCAACAACTTTCGTTGCTTGATGACTTCCAATCCGGATTTAGACCAGGGCATAGCACCGAAACCACCATGCTCCATATCGTGGATGATGCCCTCTAAGCCCTTGACCAAGGCAAAACTTGTCTCCTAATCCTCCTGGACCTATCCTCGGCCTTCGACATGGTCAACCATGAAAAACTTCTCAAACGCCTCAAACTCAGGATGGGACTGGATGGCTCTGTTCTAGATTGGTTTAGGTCCTGCCTCCAAAACCGGTCACAGAGATTCCTAATCAACGGCAGCCTATCTTCACCATCCAAGGTCGGGGTCCCGCAAGGGTCAACCCTGTCCCCCACCCTTTCAACCTTTACCTAGAACCGCTTACCGAAGTATTACGCACAGCTAACATCTCCTATCATATGTACGCAGATGACACCCAGATCTACATCAAAACCTCTTCTCTCAAAGAGATTCTCTCCCTGAATGAAGCTCTGAAACTCACCGTCTAATGGCTCGCATCCAATCAACTTAAACTTAATGCAAAGAAAACAGAATTTCTCCTGATCTCCCCTCCCAACACCAACCTCGAGATTCAATCATGGAGTAAGGCTATAACAGCCTTAAATTGCCCACCGACCTTTGTGAACTCTGCTAAATCCCTGGGAATTACCCTTGGCAACAAACTGAACATGCGGGACTACATCAATTCGATGGCCAAAACAGCCAGATTCCACCTGAGCTACCTTTGGAAATTGAAACCCTTCCTCGATGCTCCCAACCTAAAAATGGCAGTCCAAGCACTCATCATCTCTAGACTGGAATACGGCTGCTCAACCCTCTCGGGTTTACCTAAGATCTCCCTGGCATCTCTCAAAGCCTGCCTCAATGCGGCTGCCAGACTACTTACCGGCACAAGGAAATACGATCATATTTCCCCACACCTGAAAGCTCTCAACTGGCTTCCCCTGGAGTCAAGAATGCACCTCAAACTAGCATGCATCACTCACAAAGCTTTATACTCTAATTCCCCTGCTTATCTGACTCCGAAACTTGTGATCTCCGGCGGAATCAGAAACCTCTTGCTCCAACTTGCACGCTTTCGAGAAAAAAAAACCCGTACAATCGGGCCTTCTCAGGGGCTGCTCCAAGAATATGGAACTCTCTCCCACCGACATCAAAAGAATCCCCTCTCTGACTCGCTTCAAAAAGGATGCCAAAACCTTCTTTATGGGCAAATTTCTCAGCTAATTATGGCCTCAACCACCACTATGGCCCGACTTATGGCCATCCACTACCTCCCTCGGACTACCTTGTCACCCCATCAAACTTGGGGCCTGGCTTGAATAATTGTAAACGTAATCTGTAAATATGGTATCTCGTCTTGACTAACTGATTATGTAAACTGTAAATACGTGCTCTTCTTTCCCTTATGTATCCGGCTCCCCCCCCCTCACTACTTGAGCTGCTACTGGTTGATTATAAGTCTGTCTATATATTGCTTTGCTCTCCTGTAAAGCGCTCTGATGCCCTAATGGGTCAAGTTTATGCTCTATAAAACACATAAATGAATAAATATCCTGAAATATGTTTGGGCACTGCACTACTCAATCAATGTAAGTATGCCTGCTCGCCTCAAAGGCTGGTAAAAATTTGGATGGAAACTGATATTGTGGCACTGGGAAGGTGGGGTGGGGTGCTATATGGCTTTGGTGATGTCACATGATGCTACTTCTGGTGTCTGTACAATGCCAGCTCCCCCTGCTGGGGCGAAGTGAGTGCATTGAAGTTTCCAGATCCAGTCTGGTGCCTGGGATTATTCTATAGATGAGTAATCTGTAGGTTGATGGAGAATCCACCAGAAAGGTCGTTAATCGCAGGCAAGCAATTTTTTCAACATCCACGTATCCGTGTAGAAACTAGTAAAATGTTCTTTAATAAATCAGTTAACATAGTGAGACAAATTGGCTGGTTTAAAGTAGCAAAGTATTCTTTTTTTAATTTATGGTTAGGCTTTCCTGTTTTCAGTGTTTACTGTTTGTGGATTTCAGTGGCATTTTCTCTATACTCTGGTTTAAAGGGATATTAACATATTAAGACATCAAGAAATTGTTATATTCATATGCTCATAATAAATACCTGGACACAATTGGGGGTCATTCACCTACCCCTCGTTGAGTATTATGACATTGTTGGGGTGGTCAACCCTTCCTATAGCATAGTACCTTGCTAAAAATGTAAATTTAGAAATACACCAGAATAGTTTGAGGCCCGTGTTCTAAAACATCTGTAACCTGATGCTTTCAACCTGGGTGACACTGCTTTATTGTACTCTTTTCCTGACTTCATAGAAGTGAATCTGCTGTTGTTGCGTGGACATTCATAGCTGCCAACTTTGCCCATATCAAGGGTTACAATGTAAGTCAATCATGAATTTTGTAACCAACATCACGTTGTATTCTGTAGCTTGAAATGTTGCTGGTAACATTGTCAGTTTGGGCTCCGAAATTCCAGCTGTAAGCTCCAGTTGAGTATAAAACCAGGATTCGCTGAAGGTATCCTACATGGCAATGGGTCCCTTTGTGGCTGTGAATTGTTGTTTTGCTGCTTTGCTATATAGAAAGTCTAGTGTTATATTTTAACCAGTGTCTTATGCACAAAGTGACAACCCACTTTTCACAGCTACCTATCATTAGACCTTGCATTAAATGTTTAAGGTCTTGGGCTGTTGGCAGTTGACCCAACTACTATGTTGTGAATAAAGTACATAGCCATTCGATGTCTATGAGAAAATGTAATAGTACATATTACTCACGATTATAATTAAAACGCCATTTCACTTATCAGTGACAGAATTAAGCACTGCCAAAAGATAAAATATAATTTTAGTTCCAGATTCTTTATAGTGTATAAAATATTTAGATCAAACTGAAAACGTGCTTCTAACTCTTGCACCGTTATTCCAAGTGCACGGAACCAGAAGAAGGAGAGGAAAAATAAGCAATCTTTTTATGACATCCCTAAACAGTAATATGTAAACAGTCTAATAATCATGGGCTTGTTTTTTATGCTCATCATTTATAACGTTGTGTTGGTTGCTTTGGGAAGAAATAAAAATGACATTCTTTGAACAGCATTTTAGTTTGTGTGATATGCAGTTTTTATATCCGTGTTCATATATTTACTCTAATGAGGGCTATTTCCCTTTCAGTGGGGTTTTATCAGTTATTGCAGTTTAAACCCAATACAGTAAAGCCTACTTATGGTTAATAGTTTCATATTTAGCTCCATTTCCCATCAAAGAGGAGTTTGGGAAATCAAGAAAGAATAGTTAAGTTGTCCTTTATGATTGTTAATCCGAAATTGACTGCTCAGGAGCAAAGCACAGATTGACATTGTTTTTCTCAGTTTGTAAAAAGGAATTTTTATTTTGTGAAAGTGTTATAAGAAAAGCAAAGATATTCCATGTTTGAGTTTGAAGGTATCCATGATAAAGAACTGTAATTAGAAGCAAATAACTTTCCCACCTGCACCTTGTACATGGGTAGGAAGTTTGAGATTGTCTTGTGAGAAATCGGGACCTGTCTCTTACAAAAGCATAGCATTTCCTATGACATGGTTGTATATGCAACTCAAAATTCTGAATGGATAACTATTTTGAGAGTTACTCTGCCTACATATTGTTAGCAGTTTGTAATCCAATATTGTATTGTATTGTACATATTCATTCTAAGCAAACAATAAGAATCTGATAGAGACATCTAGCCGCAGATTCCTCAACTTAGAATATCCCCAGGTTTCAGACTGGATCCTGAAAATCTTTTTCCCCAGTAGTACCTCTGCACGCCGGGGAGCGGCGTCGCCCGACTCTGTCATGACGACGTCTAAGGAAGTAACGTCAACGGAGCCATAGAAGTCCCCCTCCCTCTACCCGCTGCCCCCTCCCCCCCCCCTCCCCCCCGGTATGCTGACGTCAGTTTCTTCTTTTCCGCATCCCAACGCGGATGTTTAGAAGTGGTTACCTCTGGCCTGTTTTTTGTTTTTCAGGCCTTCTCGACGCCTTTGGCATCCAAGAACAGTGTGTGAAGCCTTGGGGCTTCAAGGTGTGTGAATTCTGTACGTGGCAGATGTTGGCGACAGATCCACACGCTATCTGTATGTGGTGCTTGAGCACCACGACTCCGAGGAGTGCAACGCCTGCAGGAACGTCGCATGAAGTTGCTGTCTGCCCGGATGTCCAGTTTGGAGTCCTCACGCCGCTGGTCTCCTCCTCGTGCTGGGGGGGTCAATTCGGGACAGGTCACGGAGTTGTTCCCGCGGGTGTCTCCTGCCGCAGGTAAGCACAAGAAAAAGAAGTCATGGAGGTCGCCGACCTCACACAATGGCGGGGCCCGCTGCTCCCGGTCTCCAACGGACACGGGCCCTCAGGAGTCGACCCTCATTTACCGGCCATTTCCTGGAGCTGGGGCGACTAGGGTCCAGATGGAGACCTATTCTCGGGACTAGGGCCCAGTTGGAGACCTATTCTCGGGCCTTACTAGCCATCTTTGGGTCACCCCCGCTCCCTGACGCGCCTTCGGGCCCTATAGAAGGGGTAGGGGCTCAGATCGGGATTTCGCGGGCAGGTTCGCCCTCGGCACCGGCCGAGCACCCTGACTCAGGTTCCGGATTTGCTGCAACGTCAGGACACGGCCGGGGGGCATCCTACTCACACGTCCAAGCCTTCCATGTCGTCTCCACACAGCCCTGTGAGGCTCCCTGCACCGACGCTGGCTGAGGATGCGGCGCAGTTCTCGACTCCGAGTCTACTCTGTTCCTCTCCGCAGGATCCCACCTCGGTGGAGGTTGCGTCGATGCCGGTCTGACGAGGCTCCTTCGGAGATCAACGAAGTTGAGACAATGCCGTCTTGATGCCGGTGCCCTCCCCAGCCGTTCATCGGTTGGTGGAGGATGTGGAGGCCGAAACTGAGGAGGCCCCTGTGGGTTCGCCACCCCCAGGGTTGTTTTGCTGTCCCTCTGGGCAGGACCCCATGCATTGGCAGGGCCTTGGATGTCCTCGGGCTGTAGAGCCCCCACGTTTTGGTCGCAGGATTAGCCTCATGCTGTCCCTTACAGAAGACTTGTTGTCGCCACCTCGAATGACCACGGTGGCTAGTGCAGCTTTTGCGAGGGTGGTTTGCAGGGCTACAGACATTTTATAAGTGCAGCCACCCTCAGTCTCTCTGCCCTCTGATCCCTTGCTGGATTTACTCCACCAGGACACTGTGGAAGTGGAGCCCTTTTTTTCTTTTGGCAAGTCGTCATACGACACTCTTCTGAGGATTTGGGCGAGGCCCTCTTCGGGGGACCCGGTGGATCGTGCTATTGCACATCGACATCGCCCTGCTCCAGATGACCCTGTCTGTTGGTCCCTCCATCCTAGGGCTCAAGGGCTGGTAATTCAGGCGGCTTCAGTCTCGCTGCCTTCTGCCCCTCCTCAGTTACTCCCTCCCACTTGGGAGTCTCAATGGTTGGAGTCGTGTGGCCTCCATGTATTTGCGTCCACCAGTACAGGCCTTAGAACCCTGAACACGTCTTGCATGGGCTACTTCTGCCCTTTGGAACTCGGTAAAGCGCCTCCTTCCCTCTCTTCTAGGGGTTCCTCGGACTGACCTGGATTGGTTGAGTCGTGATGGCCGGGAAATGGTTAAATTTTCCATTCGGCCGGCCATGGACACCACTGATTCGGTGGGTTGAGCTATGGCCCGGTCAGTTGCTCTGCGTCTCCATGCCTGGCTGCACAATGGCTGTTTCCCTGCCAATGTCCAGGAGCGTCTTAGGGATTTGCCCTTTGATGGGGTCACCTTGTTCGACAGACATGCTGAGTCGGTGGTTCAACGTCTCATGTCTGAGTTTCCATGAGTTCCATGGTTTATAGTCCTTGTTGTGGACTTTGGCGTTTAGTTGCAGTATTGTCACTGCTTTTTCTGGTTCTTAGTCTCTGGGTTCACAACGGTATTACCCATATGGACTGTGCAGCTTTTCGCCGTCTTGTCCTTCTTTTGCTATAGCTGGCCAGCTGTTTTTCCATTTCATTTTGAGGCCTCTGCCTAAGAACTCGTCTCAAGAGGTGTCCCTTTCTTTTATAGGGATGTGCCATACCCTATGTGGGGTACTTGTTGGCTATTGTATAGCTGCTTTTCCTGGCACGGGAAGTTTCAAAGGCTCCTGCTGAGTCGTCTTTTGAATGATTATTTTCTGTCCATACTGCGGGTCTCCTGATTCATCACGCTCTTCCTACTGTGGTAGGACGTCCCCTCTGGTGAGACCCACGGGTTTGGGGTGGCTCTCTCCTGCGGCTTCTGGGTTGTCGTCTACGGTTGGGCCATAGCTCTCTCCTGCGTCTATGGAGGCACACTTCCCTGAAGTGTTTGCCGTGTTCTTTCGGCTTCACTGTGCTGTTTCTGCCTGTCGGCAAGTGCCTCTTGAGTTCTGTTCCATTCCGGAACACTTTCTTCCGTGTTCTGTGTAGATTCGACATGTGTATACATACAGGATATGTTCGCTGTCAAAGTGTGCTGGCGGTGTTCCTTGCGCCCCTGTCTTAGCTGCGTATTATTCTGGTCCATTCCTGGTGTGAAGAAGTGCTTACATCTTCTCTCAAGGCTTGAGCCCAGTGGGGTTTTTGTCTATAGGCAGTGAAATGTCCGCCAGCGATGTCACTGCTGTGTGTTGCCTTGTTTTCTATTTCCATCTGCACTTCCCTGGCAGGGACTCCGGTCCGTTTGATAATTGCCGCGCATAGGTTTAGGTGCTTCTGCTGCTGTTTTCTGACACACTGTGGCCTAGTGGTTACTTACTCCAAAGGTTATGAGTTCCACTCCAGGTGTTTCACTGGTTGTGGGTTCTCAGTCAACACTAAAGGCGATATTGCTTTCTTTTTCTGTCAGACTTATGTCTGTGTATTTTTCACTCTTTCCTCATGAGTGTGGTGGTCAGTGTCCCCGCCTGTCTCACGTTAGGCCCGGGTTCCTTCCCCGTTGACGGGATGCTGTCCTTTTTTAAGTGTCTTGACATTGTTGTGTCCTGCTACACACTGGTGCTGTTGGTACCTCTTGTGGAGTCTCTTTTTACCTGGGGCATGCTCTTTGAGTTCTTCCCCTTGCTTTTCATGTTTCACAATTTGTTTATATATACGTCTTTATATGTATGTATGTATGTATATATATATATATTCACTGAAAAAACCATAGGTTTCAGAGACGTTATAGTTAGAAATTAGCTTTTAAAAAACCTTCGAAATTCACAGAAAAAACCATAGTGTTATAGTTAGCTGGCCATTTAACTCGTACAAAACCATAGAAATTCCTCTGTTATAGTTAGTTCTGCTAACTATAACTTGCACGCCCGCAATGCACTGCTGATGATGTCGCATATTACATCATTCATGACATGGTCAGTGACATCACTGATGACATCACTGTTGACATCTCAAATGACATCACTGATGACATCATCCAGTGAATGTGGTTTAGTTTGAAATTTAAATATGTATTATATATATACCAATCTGTATTGAAGATTGAGTGGATATATAACTGTCTGGATGGAGGATTTAGTAGCTGTCTGACTGTTTAAGTGAGTGATTAAGTGTCTCACTTAATACATGGATTAGTAACTAAACTATGTGAATGTGTGCATCACTGTCTCAGTTGTTGTAGAACATGCTGCCTCAGTTGGTCACTAACTACATGAGTGTGTATATTAGTTATTGATTAGTTGGGTGAGTATTTGTATGGGACACTGAGTTTGTGTGTGGTTGGATGGGGTGTGTGTAACTCTATGCATAGATGTGTGAATGGTTGATTGACTAGGTGTATAGGTTTAAGAGTGCATGTGGAAACAGTTGTTTGGGTGACTGAGTGTATTTATTTGTGTGTTGGTGAGCGAATATATGTTTTAGTTGTTCATCTTCAACAAAGTAAAAAAATAAGACATTGTATGTGAGAGTTGGTGTATATAAATAAGTATGTGTAAGAGTCAGTGATTGTGACAGTAACTATATGAGAGTGTATAATTGTAATGGTGATTTTTTAACATATTAACTATGAGTTACTATGTGTTTGAATAAATGAGGTGTTGTTGGATAATTGTGTAAGTGAGTAAATATAAGGGTGATTCATTTTTTTCATGAGTGAGTAGGATGACTGCATAACCGACTAAGATGACTGCTGATGTGTGAATGTCTTTATATGTGTATAAGTGCATTTGATAGTGTTCTATTAATTAGTGACTGCATGTATAAATGATTCTGTTGTTGAATGGGGAGTTGTGTGTGTAGACTTAGGAATCAGTGAGTGGGTATGTAGTAACTGGTATTGGTGTGTCAATGGTTTCAAATATGGTACTCTATATTTTACAGTGAGTGATGAAAGGTTATACTAGTGTATGATGAGGTGTATCAGATTTTCACGTGGATGATGTCATCAGTGATGTCATTTGAGATGTCATCAGTGATGTCACTGACCATGTCCTGAATGATGCAATATGTGACATCATCAGCAGTGCATTGCGGGCACGCGAGTTATAGTTAGCAGAACTAACTATAACAGAGGAATTTCTATGGTTTTGTACGAATGAAATGGCCAGCTAACTAACACCCCTGAAACCTATGGTTTTTTCTGTGAATTTCTAAGGTTTTTTAAATGCTAATTTCTAACTATAACGTCTCTGAAAACCTATGGTTTTTTCAGTGAATTTCAAAGCTTTTTTAAATGCTAATTTCTAACTATAACGTCTCTGAAACCTATGGTTTTTTTCAGTGAATTTCAAAGGTTTTTTTAAATGCAAATTTTTAAGTGTGATAGTAGTTCTACCTATTGTTTTGTACTGATTTTCTACCGTTTTTTAACTGTTTATTTATAAATATTTTATTCTTTAAATAACATTAAATATTTTTCTGAAAATTGCACAAAAAAAATTTAAAAAATTCAAACTGATATATTGATTAATTTTTTTGTTTTAATTTTTAATTTTAATATATTTATATTATTTTCTTTAAAAATAAAAAAATCCCAATTTTTATTCGGAGTCGCATACTCAAAGTGTACACATCACGGTGGGTGTGCGGATTCTAGCCACCATTTTAGAAAAGTCATAAAGGATCCGCGTGCGGTGAGCGACGGCTGCGTGTTTTTTAGTCACATCATATACATTTAATATTACATGATGTGCGCGATTGGTATGCGACCAGTCCGCGACTCCGGTTCCCGCGCATTCGTGACACATGCGCATTATGGTACGAGATGCTTGCGCGGTGGCTGGTACCGCGTGATGTCATATACGTGCTGGGGCGCGCTGGGTGCACGACTACCGCAAAAAAATTGTATGTTCCAAAATGACATGTATGTGTCTTTAATATACATGTTAGGGCAAGAGATTATCTAAGATATTCATAAAAATAATATATTTGTACTTATAATAAACTTATATTATTTTTAAATATATTTTCGCGAAGTCGGGTGCGTGCATCGTGAGCGCAGAGAACCAGGTCAGCAGAGCTGCTGTAGAGCCAGAGAAACCAGGTCAGCAGAGCCGTTGTAGAGCCAGAGAACCAGGTCAGCAGAGCTGCTCTAGAGCGTAAGAAGCAGGTCAGCAGAGCTGCTCTAGAGCCAGAGACCCAGGTCAGCAGAGCTGCTCTAGAGACCAAGAACCAGGTCAGCAGAGCTGCTTTAGAGCCATAGAACCAAGTTAGCAGAGCTGCTTTAGAGGCAGAGAAGCAGGTCAGCAGAACTGCTTTAGAGCCAGAGAACCAGGTTAGCAGAGCTGCTTTAGAGGCAGAGAAGCAGGTCAGCAGAACTGCTTTAGAGCCAGAGAACCAGGTCAGCAGAGCTGCTCTAGAGCCAGAGAACCAGGTCTGCAGAGCTGCTTTAGAGGCAGAGAACCAGGTCAGCAGAGCTGCTCTAGAGGCAGAGAACCAGGTCAGCAAAGCTGCTCTAGAGGCACAGAACCAGGTCAGCAGAGCTGCTTTAGAGGGAGAGAACCAGGTCAGCAGAGCTGCTTTAGAGGGAGAGAACCAGGTCTGCAGAGCTGCTCTAGAGCCAGAGAACCAGGTCAGCAGAACTGCTTTAGAGCCAGAGAACCAGGTCAGCAGAACTGCTGTAGAGCCAGAGAACCAGGTCAGCAGAGCTGCTGTGGAGCCAGAGAAACCAGGTCAGCAAAGCTGCTTTAGAGGGAGAGAACTAGGTCCGCAGAGCTGCTCTAGAGCTATAGAACCAGGTCAGCAGAGCTGCTCTAGAGGCAGAGAACCAGGTCAGCAGAGCTGCTCTAGAGCCAGAGAACCAGGTCAGCAGAGCTGCTCTAGAGCCAGAGAACCATGTCAGCAGAGCTGCTTTAGAGCCAGAGAACCAGGTCAGCAGAGCTACTTTAGAGCCAGAGAACCAGGTCAGCAGAGCTGCTTTAGAGCCAGGGAACCAGGTCAGCAGAGCTGCTCTAGAGCCTAAGAACCAGGTCAGCAGAGCTTCTCTAGAGCCAGAGAACCAGGTCCTCAGAGCTGCTCTAGAGCCAGAGTGCCAGGTCAGCAGAACTGCTTTAGAGCCAGAGAACCAGGTCAACAGAGCTGCTCTAGAGCCTAAGAATTAGGTCAGCAGAGCTGCTCTAGAGCCAGAGAACCAGGTCAGCAGAGCTGTTGTAGAGCCAGACAACCAGGTCAACAGAGCTGCTCTAGAGCCTAAGAATTAGGTCAGCAGAGCTGCTCTAGAGCCAGAGAACCAGGTCAGCAGAGCTGCTGTAGAGCCAGAGAACCAGGTCAGTAGAGCTGCTGTAGAGCCACAGAAACCAGGTCAGCAGAGCTGCTTTAGAGCCAGAGAAGCAGGTCAGCAGAGCTGCTTTATAGCCAGAGAACCAGGTCAGCAGAGCTGCTCTAGCTGACACTGATTGACACTGACTGACACTGACTGACTGACACTGACTGACTGACACTGACTGACTGACACTGACTGACTGACACTGACTGACTGACACTGACTCAGACTGACACTGACTACTCTACTACTCACTCTCTACTACTCTCTCTCTACTACTCACTCTCTACTACTCACTCTCTACTACTCTCTACTACTCACTCTCTACTACTCTTCTCTACTACTACTACTCTCTACTACTCACTCTCTACTACTCTACTACTCACTCTACTACTCTTTTTCAGTTACATCATATACATTTAATATTACGTGATGTGCGCGATTGGTATGCGACCAGTCTGCGACTCCTGCGCATTCGCGACACATGCGGTACCAGCCACCGCGCAAGCATCTCATACCGTAAGACTGACACTGATTGACTGACACTGACTGACACTGACTACTCTACTACTCACTCTCTGCTACTCTCCCTCTACTACTCTCTCTACTACTCTCTACTACTCACTCTCTACTACTCTCTACTACTCTCTCTACTACTCACTCTCTACTACTCTCTACTATTCACTCTACTACTCTTCTCTACTACTACTCTCTACTACTCACTCTACTACTCACTCTACTACTCACTCTACTACTCACTACTACTCTCTACTACTCACTCTCTACTACTCACTCTCTACTACTCACTCTCTACTACTCTCTACTACTCTCTCTCTACTACTCTCTACTATTCACTCTACTATTCTTCTCTACTACTACTCTCTACTACTCACTCTACTACTCACTCTACTACTCACTCTACTACTCACTCTACTACTCTCTACCACTCACTCTCTACTACTCTCTACCACTCACTCTCTACTACTCACTCTACTACTCACTCTGCTACTCTCTACTACTCACTCTCTACTACTCACTCTCTACTACTCACTCTCTACTGCTCTACTACTCACTCTACTACTCACTCTACTACTCTCTACCACTCACTCTCTACTACTCGCGCTCTACTACTCTCTACTACTCAATCTCTACTACTCTACTACTCACTCTCTACTACTCACTCTACTACTCTACTTCTCTCTACCACTCACTCTCTACTGCTCTACTACTCACTCTCTACTACTCACTCTACTACTCACTCTACTACTCACTCTCTACTACTCTCTACTACCTACTTTCTATTACCTACTCTCTACTACTCACTCTCTACTACTCGCTCTCTACTACTCGCTCTCTACTACTCGCTCTCTACTACTCGCTCTCTACTACTCGCTCTCTACTATTCGCTCTCTACTATTCGCTCTCTACTACTCGCTCTCAACTACTCTGCTACTCTCTACTACTCTCTCTACTTCTCACTCTCTACTACTCTCTCTACTTCTCACACTCTACTACTCTCTACTACTCACTCTCTACTACTCACTCTCTACTACTCTCTACTACTCACTCTACTACTCTCTACAACTACTCTCTCTACTACTCACTCTCTACTACTCACTCTCTACTACTCTCTACTACTCTCTAGTACTCACTCTCTGCTACTCTCTCTACTACTCTCTTCTGCACTCTACTACTCACTCTCTAGTCTCTATGACTCACTCTCTACCTCTCTCTACTACTCTCCACCTCTCCACCTCTCTCTACACGCACACATATGCGCATATATATGCATATGCTTTTATATATATGTATGTGTATATATATATATATATATACATACATATATATAATCTGCATATCTATATAAATATAAATGCATGCATACATATACATATATGTATACATATGCATGTTATGTACATGAAAGTTTGGAAAAGACTAATACAAGCAAAGCTAAAAAGCCACCTAATTACAAACAGAATTGCTTTAACTTAAATGAGGGCGAGACCTGTTGCATTTTCAATGCTTGTTTACTTTGGTTCCATCAAGAAGACATTCGATGTGTCACACATTTGGCATAAATTCTGAATGTTAGCACTCTAGTTGCTCATTAGATCACTGTAGTAAAGCTACTGCTCACCAGGGAAGTCTGCTGCTGGTTTTCAAAGTGCATGTGTCAGTCTGCATGTTAGAATTTTTAAATGAAATAGAAGAGGATTTGAGAAGTCAAAATGTGCCCTAATTTTTCTTTCTGCAGCACTAATCATAATTTCTATGGCAAAAGGAACCCCCTCATTTTGTTCCTTTGTAAATTAAATGTTTTAAGTGTTGCCACTTTATTCCAATCAAGATGGCTTCATGTGTGCCATACTTTTGTCATAAGTAAGACTGTTAGCGCTCTAGTTGTTCTTTAGAACACTCTGGGAAGCTACAGTAGAACACAAAGGAATCAACTGACAGTCTCTGTCCTTGTTGGATGTACATGTTTTACTGAGAATGTCAGACTTCATTCTCACATGACTGAGAAAGATAATGTGAATTTACAGAAAACATGCTCTCCGTTTAGCTTATAGATCACCTTCCAAACCTCTGTGGGAAAAGCATGAGAAAATAGATTTCTCTCAAACATGATTCATGATTTCCCAGCAGAATGCTTTTTCACATGGTAAAATCACCTTAGAACACACCACAATTCCTAAAATGAGTATGGTACCATCAACAAATGATTTATAATGTAACTAGTCTTAAAACCTTCTATTAACTGCTATGCTTTTTAATGAGGTGCTATCCTGTATATTGGTCCCAAGATGGCTGCCAACACTTCTTGGATTAAATTCTGACAGCCAATCAGATCTCACGATGAGATGTGTGGTTAGGCTCCGCCCAGATATATCTATGATTTTACTTTTGATTTTCTCAGCAACTACTGAACGGATTTACACCATTTAACCAAAAGACATGAGTGTGAACCAAGGGCTACCTCTTTGCCAAATTTTGTGTAATTCCGTTCAGCAGTTCCGGCTGCAGCTGCGATTAACGGTTCCTATGGAAAATTGCATGGGGAAAACATGTTTTGGGACCCCCCATTTTTCTTGGCCCCCGCTTGACGAATCAGCCAGAGACTTTCAGGATAGGAGCGGACCGGAGTGCCCCAACAGTTTTGAAAATTTCACGAAGATTCGTCAACCAGCGCCAAAGTTATTCCAAATAGAATGTTGCGGATTTCCTATGGATAATAGGTCCTAACTATAACTACCTACTGGCGACCGCCAGTAGGAGATATATATATATATATATATATATATATATCTCTTGAGCTTATCCACAGTGAGAGAGCACGCTTACTAGGTTTTCCCCAGCTCTAGTATTGAAGGTCTTTACCCCAAATCCTTCTCTCTCTCTCTGTTATGGGAGCGAGCCCTCTGTGTTTCCGCAGTTTTCCCGGTTTTTCCTTAGCCTCTGGGTATGGTTAGATGCTTGACTACCTGATGCTGCGCCTGTCTTTCTTTGCCGCTGATGCATCAATTCTTGGGCTTTTGCATAGGAGTGGTGTAGTTCGCCTGGTACACACTGTCTCCTTGTGTGTATCCTGTCATCCACATACATGTATCTCCTGGTAGTCATGGTTCGGTATATCTCGGCATGGTGACGTTGTTCCCTAACCTTTCTTTCTTGGCATCCACTGTGATGTATGCTTAGTTTGTATGCTCTGATGCTGTCATACTGTCTTGTCCCTTCTCTGGGACTGTCTATTGCGGATCCATGGGATCTGGTGCTCAGTTGAACTTCTTTTTGCAGACGTTTATACACTTTCTTCCATTATACACTGACCTTGTTGGTTCCGTGTCTTCCTTTCCTTCCTGCCTGGACGAGGGAGGCCTCGCCTGTCCTCTGAAGGGTTGTGGTCCCTTTGCCTCCCCTTTTTATAGCTCCCCTGCGGAGCTTCATAGGTCTGGTGTCAGCCGTGCTTGCATTTGCTGTCCCCACCGTGATTTTGTCAATGTTATTGACAGCTTAGTTCTCTTTGGAACTTGGTGGGTTTTCAGTCGCAGACCCTCCTCCAATGGGGTATGGCTTTGGTATCTATTCTAATTTAGGGAATCTCTGGCTAGATGTCTCTGTCAGATGAATGAGTTGCTTACCCTCGGAAACGATGTATCTGGTAGAGACGCAGCCTAGCCACAGAATCCTTAACGCCCACCCATCCTCCCTGTTCTGTGAGGGCCTTCCAGGTGGGGTTCTGCCCACTTGCCTCCTTACAGGTGGCCTTGGTCTTCTTGAGGGTTAGTCTAGTTCACCTGCCTCTGGAGCAGGGTGTGTCATTCTGTTCTGGCACATAGGCTATCCACCCATTCCCGTTGTGGGTGGCTAGATTACGTGCTTTTCAATGTTCTTTCGCCCTGGTTTTCCGGCATGGAGATCCTCATGTTCTTCCACCCTCCCTTCACCCTCCTCTGTTTCTCCCCATTACCTTGGGGTCTCCATGTCTATGCTGCAGTCGATTGGGTTGAGGTTCGATTTGGCTATGCTACAGTTCATAGGTCATTGTGTGGGGAGGTGAACATTCTCTGTTGTTGCTCACTTTTTGTCACTCGCCATGAGTCATGTTATTCCAATCTTGTTGTCCTTTACAGTTATGCCCTGTGGTTACAAACTGTATTTCATACAGTTCCAGTCTGTGGTTGCGAACTGTCCTTAGTTTGTCATACCATTCATTTCCAATTCCGTTGCCTCTGGGTGGGGGGGGGGGGAGGGGGCACAGCTCTTCGCTTGGGCGAGACTGTTTTAAAGGGGGGGTGCTTTGTTCGCTCCCTTCAGTTCCTTTAAGTGTTGAGTACTCTTTCAACATGGTCCCTTCAAGTGTTGAGTACTCTTTTCACATGGTGAGGTTTCTCATCATTCTATGACTTCTTGTCATTATTGTTTGACAGATTTTTGATCTTGTTGGCACACTGTTCCTATACTCTCACAGTTGTAGCGGCTCTGCGTTGTGGCACGGAAAAGTTTCACAAAAGAAAACAGACATCAGCACTTATATGGCTCCATTGACGTCACTTTCGTGGACGATGTCCGGACGAAGCCCGCGTGCAGAGGTACTGCTGGGGAAAAAGATTTTCTCCATCCAGTCTGACGCCTGGGGATATTCTAAGTTAAGGAGTCTGCGTCTAAACTGTGTCTCTACCAGATACATTGTTACCGAAGGTAAGTAACTCATTCGTTAAAAAGATTCTGAACTTGTGCGTCTTTCATGGATGTGTGCCTTCAGGTGCGTTGCATTGTATTGCTATATGTGATCAAAAATTAGGAAATGGTTTTCTGCTAAAGTTCCAAGCACTTTGAAACCAGGCAGAAGTTATATATTCTTGATTTCCCATCATCCATCAGCATAGGAAGTGACATCACTGAATCTCCCGTCATCCATCTTCACAGGAAGTGACATCACAGAATTTCCCAGAAAAAGGGGTGGCGCTCTGCCTCTCATCCCAGCACAGTTCACCCCATTGCATTCTGGTAAATGCAGAATGCTTACGTCAAAGTTGCTGTCTTTTTTCACAAACATTGGTGCAGGTAGTGCTGTTATCTCCAGACACATGTTTCTGGGCTTAGCCCTTTATCAGTAGAGAGCAGAGAAAAGTCATCTTGGGTTGCTGAAATGCTGCCCAAGTCTTCACAGGTCACAGTCCCACTTCACAGGCACACAGGTGCAACCCAGGTGAGCTCTTCAGCTTGTTGGCTGAAGAAATCCTATTAAATACAAGGGGGAGGAAGCACACTGCCTCATCACAGCACAGTTCACCTTATTGCATCCTGGTAAATGCAGTATACTTACTTCAAAGTTGTTGTTGTTTTTCACCAAAGTTGATGCTGGTAGTGCTGCTTTCTCTAGACATATTTTCTGGATTTAGCCCTTCATCAGTAGAGAGCAGAAGTAGTAGAGAGCAGAGAAAAGTGAAACTGAATTTCCCATCTGAGCAGGAAGCGACATTACTTACTGGTTGTCTTGCCAAAACAGTCTTTAAAAGAAGACGCCAAGCAAGAGGACTTCATTTCCTATCACCCATTAGCACAGGAAGTGACATCCCTGGATCTCCCATCATCCACCTACAGAAGAAGTGTCATTACTGAATTTCCCATCATCCATCTTGACAGAAAGTGACATTACTGGATTTCCTGCCAAAACTGTCTTTAAAAGAAGCAGCCAAACAAGAGGATTTCATTTTCCATGACCCATCATCAAAGGAATTGGCATCACAGCACCCTGCACTCCTTCCCTCTCCCAGGACCTACTTGATGGCAGTTGTAACACGGATGCGCAGTGAACACGCTGCGGGTGTGCCAAAGGCATGCCCATCTGCACCCAGCCCACACCCACCACCAGGAACCCTGGTCCAATCACTGCCCAACTATACTATATAGCACTCCTTAGGTTGCTAGACCTCGGATGCTGTTTCCCTAACTGCTGTCATGCCGTGCCTCACACCAGAGTAGGAGCTTTCACCTGCACCTACTGCGGGTACTCCAGCAGCCACACCCTTAAGCCAATACTAACAACACCCTCAACACCCCCTCCCAAAACACAGGCCACACGAGCACCAACAATACCTACATCCCCACTGTAAACCACACACTCTGGCAAACTCGCATGCATGCTTCTCAGCACTCAATCACTCAGCAAACACAACTGAAACGTGGGACCTGCTGAGTATTGACACACCTAACATCCACTTTATCTCAGAGACCTGACTCAACGCCTCATCAGCTCCTCACGTAGCCACAGCATTCCCAGTTGGCTACAAGATCGCTGTATAGAAAGGCTTTCACTAGCCAGTTGAAAGATTCACTATTATCTACAAGGAATCCATCAAATCCACAGAGAACTCCACCCCATTGTTGGAACACCTGCACCTCAGGCTGCAAATTTAATTAAACTTAACCCTGAACGGAAACCTCACCTACCGACCACCTTCACCATGAGCCACCTTTACCAACCTTATCTCCAACTTCATCACTCCACTCACCATAGACTCTACAGCCTACATTCTTGGTGACTTCAACTTTCACCTGGAAGACTGAAACAACACCTGCTCCATAGCACTCCTCAAAAGCTTGAGCAACATCAGACTCACCCAGCTTGTCCCAGAACTAACACACCACTGAATGCACACTAGGCTCCATCTTCACCACAAGTAGCAGCATCAAATAAAAGTCACTCACGTGGACTGACCACTCCATCATTTACTTCCAAATCACCACACCTCAAATCGGCACCACTAATAGGCAAGCCACACCTGGGGCAAAATCAGAGAAGCATACTTGCTCAGCTCCCTTAGCACTGATCAACCTAGCCCCACAGACAACCTCGACAAGGACATCAACAGCTTGACCAACTGTCTAAAGAACTGCGTGAACTCCTTAGCACATATGAAACCGAACAAGCTTAGTAGATCATAGGAGCAGGCCAGCTGGTACATGGAAGACCTCCGAGACACCAAACGACTCTGCAAACCGCTAGAAAGGAAATGGAAAGCAAGCCACGACACCACCGCAGAACTACCGGTTGCACTCAGATGCTATCACTAGCAAATAAGAGACGCCAAGAAAAAGCACTAGTGGACTGCACTGAAAGAAGCTCCAGCAGTTGCAAGGAGATCTTTTTGACTGTTGAGCATTTCACCTCACCCTTAGGCACTGTCACCAACATCGCTGCCTCCTAGTAACTCTGCGACAGCCTATCCAAGTTCTTTCACAGCAAAATCGCAAACATCTAGAGCAACTTAGCACACCAACCCAACCTTAGGTAACTCGTTGCTAACCTATCCACCACTATCCACAACGGCCACCTGACTGAACGAGCAACCCTCACCAGAAACGAGACAGCGGCAATCATGCAAACCCTCAGCTCAGGGGGCCCCATGCCTGCCCCCACCACATCTGCACCCTGGGAACATCTCTAATCAGCACCACCCTGACCCTCCTAATCAACACCTCCATCACGTCCGCCACTTTCCCGGTGAATGAAACTTGCAGATATCAATGTCCTAATCATGAAATCCACATCTGACCCGAATCAACTGAGCAACTTCTGACCAATCTCAATGCTTCCCTATCCAGCCAAAATGATTGAGAAGGCTATCACCAAGTAACTCATAACCAACCTCGAACTTCACCATCTTCTAGACAACACGATTTGGAAAAACAACAGCACCAAAACAACACCCATCACGTCACCAATGTCATTAGAATTATCCTGGAAGAGGAGAAACAGTGATCCCCCGCCTGTTCGACCTCTCTGCGGCCTTCAACATTGTCTCCCATAACACCCTCATCAGAAGACTCCACAAGATTAGTATACAAGGATCCATTCTCAAATGAATCTGTTCCTTTCAAACGGGAAGAACCCAAAGGGTCAGGCTTCCACCCTTCCCATCAGAGACCAAGAAATTGATATGTGGTGTTCCACAGAGATCGTCTCTCAGCCCCACCCTTTTCAACATATACATGACCGCACTCGCCAAGCTCATCCGATCACAAGACTTCACCATCATCTATGACGAAGACACCTAACTCATCCTCTTCGTGACAGACAAGGCAACCAGCTCCAGAACCAACTTCACCAACAGGATGACCATGGTAGCAGACTGGATGCGTACCAACTGACTGCAGCTCAACACCGTCAAGGCAGAAGTATTGGTTTTCTGCGGCAATATCCCCCCCCAATACCCCCCCCCCCGGGACTCCACCTGATGACCGTCGGAGCTAGGAAAAACACCCACAGACCGCACAAGAAAGCTAGGGCTTATCCTAGACGACAAGCTCAACATGACAGCTCAAGTCAATGCAGCCTAAGCCTGCTTCTACATCCTATGCATGCTGCAAAAAATCCTCAAAGGTTGCCTCAGAACATTAGACAGACTTTTACGCAAGCAATCATCACCAGCAGGCTGGACTACGCCAACACCCTTTATGCCTGAAACTCCAAACAACTTCTACAAAGATTACAGATCACCCAGAACACCGCTTCAAAATTCATACTCGACCTCCCACACCGCACCCACATCACACCAAGCCTCAGGAAGCTTCACTGGCTCCCCATTTTCAAGCGCAGCCCATTCAAACTTCTCATGCACACATATAAAGTCCTACAAAGGACCAGCATGCCTCAGCAGCTGCATACACTTTTACCAACCCACCAGATACCTGGTACCTGGGATCTGCCTCACTGTCATTTGCAGAAGCAAAACTGGAGGTCACTCATTCTCCTACATCACACCCAATACACGGAATGGCCTCCCTCAGCACATGAGAGCCTCCTCCTCACTTCTTGAGTTGCGCAAGAAGCTGAAGACCTGCCTCTTTGTATAAGCACCTTGGGGACAACACACCTGCCCAAGCGACTGGATACTCTCTCGGGTGGTTAGTGCGCTATACAAATCAATATAACATAACAATCGTCGTACTTACTTAATGTTGTGCTGTGCTAATGCGACCTCATAGTTTTCTGTAGCAATTGATGTTTTGTTATTGGGTTCATTGTATGTTTTAGACGTTAACAGGCCTTGAACTATCCTTCTGTTTCACTTAAGGGGTCTCCAAGCAATACCATTGGCCGAACGCCGCGTCACTCCAACAGTAGAACCAGTCCTCTGACTTCACCAACTAACTGTTCCCATGGTGGGCTGTCTCCAAGGTAACAATGCTCTTTCATGCTTGATAACGAACACCTACAAAAGCATACTGTGCTGAGCATGCCTTCTGGGAACATTGATTTACTCTAGTACAGACAACGGCACAACTCTGTAGCTGCGATGTGAATTACTGGAATTTCTTAAATGATTATGGAATGTGTGTACATATCATGCTTTACTAACAATGCAAAAGACACACAATTGATGGACTGCGGTTGAATGCTATGATTTGTTCTTCATTCCGTCTCTCAATTGTGTCTTTTACTAACAATGCAGGCGCTTTCATACTTGCCCTATTGATAATCCATTGATGAGGAGTGGTCAGCAAGAATAAGCTGGTAGCATTAAATATGTCATAAGTTGCATAATTGAGCTTTTGTTCATATTTCAGTGCCTTTTTATCTTCCCATGTTTATCATTCAAAGTGCAAATCTCAAGCCGTCTGAAGTCCAACCTGACATGTATTTTTGTTGTAATGCTCACAAGTGGCGTTCGTACAGAATTTTTGATTGATACTTATTTTATTTTTTTTAAAACAGATTTTATTGAGTTATCCAAAAGACATAGGCACATACACGTACTCAAAGAAGGCTGCAAGTGGACAGATTAAATACAAACTTAGTGCTGAGCAGGACATTACAGTTCCATGGTGCATCAACAATCATCCGCAAGCAAAGGAGAAAGGAACCCCCTCCTAACATGGGGAAATGTAACCTAATTGGGGGATAATCCCCGGCACCCCTTCCTCCGTCTTCTAGTAGAAGCCAGCGAGATCTATTAGTAGGTATCTCTCCGGTCAACAGCTGTAGCTTGGAACTCAACCAACCCCCCTCCCCCCCAATCCCAACTAACCCCCCTCCCACTCCTCCCTCGGCATGCCGCTGAGTTAAGCAAAGGTTCAGTGCTGAAACCGTGGGCAGGACAGTGATATTCCACAGCTCATGCATTCCGAACCACTAATGTCAGTGTGAGGGACAAGTAATCACCCAAGATCATCCCACCGTATCTGCGCCCTGCTCCGTGCACCATCAGTACCACCCAACCTTAAGTATCTGCTGCTGACTCCCCCCGGCCAGGAGAGCCTTCAGTATCTCCAGGCGGATGTTTTACCAGCTCCACCAGTGCAACCCATGCCCGCGCAATCTCCAGAGATTTGTCACTCCCAGTGCGGGCGGCCATGTGCAACCTATAGCTCCCCTCTGCCTCTGCCCATTTCACTAACTCCCTAGTCCATCGCGCTAAGTTGGGGCCCGTACTTGACTTCCAGTGGCTGGTGATCTCCCTCTGGGCCAGGTCCAGCCCCAGGTCAATAAACTTGCTAGTGATTTTGGTCTTGGCAGTATGTGGAAACCAATGCAACAAACAACAACTCGGTGTCAGCGCTACACCTCTTTCTGTTGCGGCTGCCAATTCAGACGTCATTCCCCGCCAGAACTCTCCCAGAAGCCGGCAATCCCAAAGCATGTGGAGGAACCCCGCCCCCTCCAGGTTGCACCGTGGGCACACTGCCGAAACCCCGAAGTATTCACTCACCTTGACCAGGGTAAGGTAAGCCCTATGTAGCACGTAAAAGTGGATTAGCTGGAAACGGGTGTTCCTGGAACACTTCCAGGCCTGCTCTACCAATTCCCCCCATGGCTTTTCCCCAATGGGCTCACTCAAGTCCTCTTCCCACTTGAGACGTAGGGCCACCAATGGCTTCCGCAGGTTGTGGGTAATCCACCTGTAGAGACACGTGACCGCCTTGAACGTTCCCCCCGCCATTGCGACATATTGGCAGGCCAGCGAGGTCCGAGGTTCCGCCATCCCCTCCCGCCAGTGTCTCCTAATGGCTGCCGTCAGTGCGGCATGAAGCAGGAAATCCCCGCGCGGTAGATCATGGCGCTCCACCAGGTCATTAAAAGGAAGGAGGTTGCCATCTTCAAATAGGTCTCCTACTGTAAGTATCCCTGTCTCCTCCCGGTCCCGTAGTGTACCCCAATCACCTCCGTGTGGTAGGGCCTCACACACCGCCAGCGGGATCTCCAGAGCATAGGGGGTACGCATGCCCGCACGCCTGGCCTAACGGTTCCAGCACTTGCACACCACCTGTAAGTCAGTCGGGTGCTCCCTATTCCTTATGGGTAAGCACAGCAGCACCCGGGATAGTAGCGCCGAGGGAGGGTCCAGCCCACCAGGCTCCTCTCGGTGTCTAAGTCTGCCCGCCATCCACTTAGTGAACCATTGTAACTGCGCTGCGTGGTAATATGCCTCTAGATCCGGCAAGGCAAATCCTCCCTCCGCCCTGGGTTTTGATTGATACTTATAACCACAAATTCCTCATCTTTAGAATATCCCCCGAAGCCAGACAGGGTTCGGAAGATTTTATAACAGTGCTCCTGTGTGCTGGTAGCTGGTAACGTGTGGCTCCACGTTGACTTCGCTCTGTCCTGAAAGTGACTATTGAGTTGCATTTAAGCGCCACCCCTGCCCGTCAACTTAAGTTCCTTTCCACGCTTTTGTAAATGGATCTAGAGCTCCCTCCCTACTTTTCCACTGTGCAAGAAAATGATGCCCCTGCCTAAAACTGCAGTGTTTAAGCCTCTCGGGAATCTAGCATAAAAAATAATGTCCCTGACAGATCCATATGAGGTGTACTTCTAGTCTCTGGGTTTGGTGCACAACTTGAGAATTGTACTCTTTGTGGAGAGGTGTGGCTCACTGGTTAGAGGCGGCAGACCCGTAAGCAGAGAATTGGCCAGGGACCAGGGTTCAATTCCCGACGCGGCAGGGTCGTGGACCAGGGTCATAACGGACTCGATAATTCTCGCCTCGGTACCTACTCTAACCAGGAACACGCTCGGCAACTCTGGGCATTAAGCTTGCCTCATCTCTACAACGGCCCCCCACAGACGCTGGGGATGCCTGGTTTTCACCTTGGAGATACCCAGAAAGGGACCATCTCACAGGGATAGCCAGGACGGGTTCCCCAGCGGTCTATAGCGCCGGGACACCTCCTTGTGAGGTAGCTGTTCGCGCTCTACAAATATCAGTATTATTATTATTATTATTATTATTATTATTATGAACCCAAAGGCGATCATGGCATGCTAAGCGAAGCTGTACGTCACCAAACACTGAAAGAAGTCTCCAATGTCCAGTTCCTGTCCTTGGGTTATTCGAGTAACAGGTCCTTGTCGCGGTCTATGCCTTTCTGTCGAAGTTTTTTTTTAACATTTATTTTTACCTCATATCACCTCTGATGAGCACATTCCATACCTTAAACTGCCCTAGTGCTCATAACAGATCCTTTCAGTCAATTGACTTCTGTGACTCGTGAGTCGTACTCTCACCAGCTAGTGATGACAAGAGAAGTTTAATATATGGACACAACCTTCAGTCAGTTTCTAGCAGATCCCAAAACCCCTCTTTCCCAATAGTGGTTAGGCTTTTTTTGTCAAATTCCTTAAAGTATCATACTGACTTCCACCTTTCACCTCTTGACGGCGGTTGGGGGAGGGACTATTTTTTACAGATCTCACTCCTAGCCAGGAGGATCAGACCAGATAAAAAAATCTGTTTCAAATGTATTACCAAAAAAGGCATCTCACCACCTCCTATTGTGGCAAGCCAAATAGTATCAAGGTTGATATTACCTCTGTGGGCCTTCCCAAAGATGCTTTGTTGGAACCTTTTTTTTCATTTAAGTAAGCCCTCACCGACACCTGTATAGGCACCTGCTTCAGTCCTCCAGGGAGCAGGCAGGTTGCCAGACACCACAGAACAGTCGTAGGCGACCCTGATGTTTGGACACAGCACCCAACATCCGAAGGTTTGGTGGTTTAGGCTTCCATCAGTAAAGTAAATCCAAATTCTCTCCCCACAACAACTACCGATAGATAATGGAAATGCATTTAGGATTTCGGAAAGGGAATGTTCTCATTGGGCAGCCTAGCCCTCCAGTCAGTCAATGCCAGAGGTTTGCATGGGTGATATACCCTTATGGGACACGGTTGGTGAGATCTTGCCAACCACACAGGAGAATTTTGGGTCGGCCTGGCTCAAACCGTCCTGGACGGTCAGGATTCTACCAAGTACATCATCTGGTCTGAACTAGACACCATTGACTGGTTGGTTAGAGCAGTTGGCAATAGCGTGGTGCTTCGGTGGCATACTTGGATACGATCCATGGGCTTCTGATGGAACATGTAAGCCTCTTTATTAGATTTGCTGTTCAATGGGTCTCACTAGTTAGGGAAGTAGGCCGATTCAGCTTTGGAAATATTTAAAGAAAGCTGGATCATTGCAAATTCCTTAAGGCCTTTCTGCTCCTGCAACTCATTACCCTCGCCAGTTTCTCCCCTTTCGAGGCTACTCCAGAGTCTTAGCAAATGCCAAGCCCCCCCTGCCCCAGGCTCCCTATTCCTTTCACTGGAGTGGATCTATCTCTCAACGCCCTGGGCATCAGGAGCCACTTGATTCCCAGTCCCCCAACCCTGCAGCATCAGCATCCAAGCCACTTTAGTTTACCCATATAGGCACACAAGGATCCAATATTTCCTCCGTGGGTGGCAAAGGATACCATCCAACAAGTGGATCCTGCAGGTCGTCTAGTGAGGCTAAGTGCAAATATTTCTATCTGAAAGAAACACGTTAGTTAGATTCCTCACCTTAGAATATCCCCAGGCGTCAGACTGGATCCGGAAGATTTTTCGTCAGCAATACCCCTTGCGCGTCGCTAGGCGTCGTCTGCGGCTCCGCGTCCGTCGTCGGCGTCGTGCGCCGGGATGACGTCGTCGGAGTACTTAGACGCCGCCCTCGCGCGCTGACGTCAGTTCTTCTTTTTTCCGCGCCAGTAAGCGCAGATCCGGGAGAGCTACCCCTTTTAGTCTTTTTTGACTAAATCTTTTTTGATCATTTTTGATCCTTGTCTGTCGACATCTGGTGCCGGTAGGATGCCTGGGTTCAAGGCTTGCGAGGATTGTCATCGACTGATGTCGGTGACCGATCACCACCGCCGGTGCCTATACTGCTTAGGCCCCGACCACGACGCGGAGTCGTGCAACGTCTGTCAGGCCCTGACTTCGAAGGCTAGGCGGGAGCGGTCCCGCAAGCTTCTCGAGCTTCGCCACTCGGCTCCGCGTCGTGCGCGATCCCGGTCCCGGAGGAGGTCCAAGGATCGCTCGCGGAGCCCTAGCCGACGCCATCGATCGTCCGGCTCCAAGTCGTCGGGTAAGTCCAAACGCTCAAAGAAGTCCAAGAGGCGACATCGCTCTTCGGACTCCCCTCGCCGGTCGCGCGACTCGGCCGAGGGTCAGGGTGGTTCCACCCCCGCGGCTCCGGCGGAGCCGCAGGTGCCGCGTCCGCCCCCATACCTTCCGGTCCCTGGGGCTGACGCGGCGCCGGCGGAGATCAGTGCCTTCCTCTCGGCCATGAGGAGCCTGGCCCCGCCGTCGACGCCCGCTGGCGCGCCTTCGGGCCCCGCGGACTCGACTGGGCGACCTCGCGTGCCGGCGGCTCCGGCCCCGGCGCCGTCGACGACTCCGGTCTCGACGCCGCAGGTCCCCGCGGGGCCCATGCCTGGGCCCCAGTCGACGCCGGTTGACCTAGTCACTCCTCCACCGGCGCCGACGCCTGAACCACCGACGCCGTCACCGGCGCCGCCGACGCCTTTGACGCCGACACCCCAGTTTAGCCCTCATCCGGACCCGACGCCGGCACGGCGTCGACCGACGCCGCATCCGACGCCGCTTGAGTCCTACCATCTCTACAGTCCGGTTCCGATCATTCCTCCTGTTTATCAGGAATCGGAAGAAGGGGGCGACTGGGAGGGGTTCGAGGACCCTCTGGCTGTTCAGTCACAGCTTTCTCAGGACTGGGCAGATGAACTGGGGGAGGCCAGTGGGCTGGACACCTCGCCAGACACTGGATTCACTTCTCCTCCGACCGTGGCTTCGGAGGAGGGTGCAGCATTTTCTGTGGTGCTGCGCAAGGCGGCCGAGGCCCTTGGGCTCGAGTTGCCTGCCGTGGCTGTGAGGACTAACATCCTCACTGAGGTGCTTCAAACCTCAGCAAGCTCCACTGAGCCTCTGCTGCCGTTCAACGAGGCCCTCACTGACGTTCTGCAGGGCACCTGGTCCAAGCCCTCCACAGTTCCTCCTGTGGATAGGAACGTTGCCAGGCGCCACCGCCCTGCTCCGGGCGACCCCAGTTTCCTGTCCCAACACCCCACCCCCGAGAGTCTGGTTATCCAGGCCTCTACCTCCCAATCCTCCTTCCCGACCGCTCCGCCGGACCGGGATTCCAAGAGACTCGAGCAGTTTGGCAAGAAACTGTTTTCGTCCCTTAGTTTGGGCCTGCGGTCCTTAAATACCGCCTGTCTCTTGGACCGTTATTCCCATTCCCTGTGGGATACGGTGGAGGACGTGCTGCCCCTGTGTCCGGAGGAGGTCCGGACGCGTCTTACCCAGGCTTTGGCCGATGGGAGGGATGCAGCACGGCACGCCATACGATGTGGGCTTGACACCACGGACTCGCTGGGTCGGGCGATTTCAACCACGGTGGCGCTCCGCCGCCACGCCTGGATGCGGTCCACGTCATTTTCCGGGGATGTCCAGACCACCCTCATGGACATGCCCTTTGATGGCACTCGCCTGTTTGGTGAGAAGGCGGACAGTGCGCTGAACCGCTTTAAGGACTCCCGGGCTACGGCCAAGTCCTTGGGCCTCGCGGCTCCGCGGGCGCACACCTCCTCTTTTCGCCCCTTTCGTGGCCAAGGAAGGGGCGCCTCCTCACGTCCGCAAAACCAACCTGCGCGCGGTCGCGGACGTGGTTTCCGCCGTGGCGGAAATGGAGGCCGACGTGGTCAGCCCACTTCCACCCCTGCAGCATCCGCCTCAAAGCCCTCCTAGTCCGAGCTTTCAGGCCCATACCACGCCAGTGGGCGGCAGAGTTCGCCATCACCTGCTCCACTGGCGGTCCATAACATCGGACAGGTGGGTGCTGCAAATCGTCCGAAGGGGCTACTCCCTCCCCTTCGAGACGACCCCTCCAGCCATGCCACCGCAGCACCACCGTATCTCGGGGGATCATTTGAATCTTCTCCGCGAGGAAGTTTCGGCTCTCTTGGCCAAGGGGGCCGTCGAGCGCGTTCCGAGTCCAGAAGTAGGTCGTGGTTGTTATTCCCACTACTTTCTGGTTCCCAAGAAGGGCAAGGGGGGCCTACGCCCTATCTTGGACCTCCGGAACGTCAATGCCTTCCTCCGAAAGGAAAGGTTCAAGATGCTAACGTTGGCTCAGGTTTTAGCTGCCCTAGACCCTGGAGACTGGATGGTAGCGTTGGACTTGCAGGACGCTTATTTCCACATCCCCGTCCTGCCGGCCCACCGGCGTTACCTGCGATTCACGGTGGGCCAAGAGCACTTTCAGTTTACCGTGCTCCCCTTCGGCCTCACCAGTGCCCCTCGGGTGTTCACGAAAGTGATGGCGGTGGTCGCAGCTCATCTGCGCAGATCAGGGGTTCCAGTCTTCCCCTATCTCGACGACTGGTTGTTGAAGGCGGGCTCGCCCCAGGCAGTCGTCTCCCACCTCCAGACTACGGCGGATCTCCTGCATTTGCTGGGGTTTTCCATCAACGTGCCGAAGTCACACCTGAGTCCCTCTCAGAAGCTCCTCTTCATCGGAGCGGTTCTCGATTCGGCGCAGTTCCGGGTCCATCCACCGGAACAGCGGGTCCGGGATATACGGGCCCTGATTCCCATCTTTCGGCCTCTATCCGGGGTTTCGGTCAGGCTAGTGTTGCGGCTTCTGGGGCTGATGGCCTCCTGCATCCTACTAGTGCATCACGCCAGGCGGCGCATGCGGGCTCTGCAGTGGGACCTGAAGTTTCAGTGGGCCCAGCATCACGGCAACCTGTCCGACCATGTCTTGATCTCGGAGGGCACTGCACAACAGTTGCAGTGGTGGCTCACGGACCGCGAGTGGGTCAAGGGCAAGAGCCTCTCCCTTCCCCAACCGGAGCATGTCGTAGTGACGGATGCGTCCCTCCTGGGATGGGGTGGCCATATGGGAGAGGCGGAGATCAGAGGCCTCTGGTCTCCGGCGGAGTCTCGTCTCCACATCAACCTGTTGGAGTTGAGAGCGATCCGACTTGCACTGAAAGCCTTCCTTCCCTCTGTCAGGGGAAGTGTCGTGCAGGTGTTCACGGACAACACCACCGCCATGTGGTATTGCAACAAACAGGGCGGGGTGGGGTCGTGGACCCTGTGTCAGGAGGCTCTGCGCCTCTGGACATGGCTGGAACACCAGGGCGTCACCCTGGTGGTTCAACATCTGGCGGGCTCTCTGAACGCCAGAGCAGACGAACTCAGCCGCCGGTGCATGATGGATCACGAATGGCGTCTGAACTCCGAAGTGGCGCAAGGCCTCTTTCAGCAGTGGGGAGAGCCTTGGTTAGATCTATTCGCCACCGAAGAGAACGCGCAATGTCAGCAGTTCTGCGCGTTGGAATTTCTAAGGCGGCACTCGCTCGGCGACGCTTTTCGTCACGAGTGGAGTTGCGGTCTGTTGTACGCCTTTCCGCCTATACCACTTCTGCCCAGAGTGCTGAAGAAGATCAGGCACGACCGGGCCCAAGTCATCTTGGTGGCTCCGGATTGGGCACGAAGATACTGGTATCCCGAGCTACTCAGTCTGTTGACCGATCCCCCGATACGTCTGCCCCTTCGGGAGGATCTTCTGTCGCAGCAGCAGGGGACGGTCCTCCACCCGAACCTGTCCAGCCTCCACCTCCATGCGTGGAGATTGAGCGGCGGCAGTTGATGCCATTTGACTTGCCTCCTGAAGTCTGTGATATCATTCTGGCAGCCAGGCGTCCCTCCACAAAGTCGGTATACGCCTGCCGGTGGAACAAATTTGTGGCATGGTGCACAGCAAAGGCTGTGGATCCCCTTTCCGCCCCTCTTTCTGAGGTTCTCCTCTTCCTTCTTTCTCTGGCCCGGCAGGGCTCTGCCCTGGGCACCCTGAAAGGTTATCTTGCTGCCATCTCCGCCTTCTTGCGGCTTCCTGATCAGCCTTCTCTTTTCAAGTCCCCTGTGGTTACACGCTTTCTCAAAGCCATTACACACACGTTCCCTCCTGTCCCTTTTGTAATGCCTCAGTGGGACTTGAATCTGGTATTGACATTCCTGATGTGCGCTCCCTTCGAGCCTCTTCACAATTGCCCTCTTCGTCTTCTAACTCTAAAGACTGCTTTTCTGGTAGCCATCACCTCGGCTAGACGGGTGAGTGAGCTCCAGGCTTTATCTTCAAAGCCTCCTTTTCTATCTGTTCATCCGGACAAGGTTGTCCTTCGGCCTCGTCCCTCCTTTCTTCCTAAAGTGGTGACTCCATTTCACCTTGGGCAGTCTGTCACCTTGCCCACCTTCTTTCCGCCTCCGCATCCTTCCAAAGAGGAAGAGAGGCTCCACCGTCTGGACCCAAAACGTGCGCTCTCCTTTTATCTGGACCGCACAAAACAGTTCCGGGTGGACGACCAGCTTTTTGTTGGGTACGTGGGCGCTAAGAAGGGGAAAGCTGTGCACAAACGAACCATCTCTCGGTGGGTCGTTTTGTGTATAAAAATTTGCTATTCCTTGGCTAAAAAGGACCCTCCTGTTGGGCTGCGCGCCCATTCTACTCGGGCCACGGCGGCTACTACTGCCTTGGGACGGGGAGTCCCTTTGCAGGACATCTGTCAGGCGGCGACGTGGGCTTCGCTACACACGTTTGCCAGGCATTATTGCCTTGACAGCCAAGTCCGGAGGGATGGCTTCTTTGGCCGTTCGGTCCTCCAGGACTTTCTGGTGTGATCTTGGTTCGCAGACCCACCACCGGGGATGGTATTGCTTGGGTATCTATTCTAAGGTGAGGAATCTAACTAACGTGTTTCTTTCAGATGAACAAGTTACTTACCTTCGGTAACGATGTATCTGTAAGAAACATTAGTTAGTTAGATTCCTCACCGACCCTCCCATCCTCCCCGTTCTGCGAACTGACATCTAGGGTTAAGGTTGTCCTTTCAGGCCCCTAGATTTTATTTTTGGCACCAGTGTCGGTCTTTGCATGGCTCTGCGTTCCTGGCGCGGAAGGCTATGTACAAGAACTGACGTCAGCGCGCGAGGGCGGCGTCTAAGTACTCCGACGACGTCATCCCGGCGCACGACGCCGACGACGGACGCGGAGCCGCAGACGACGCCTAGCGACGCGCAAGGGGTATTGCTGACGAAAAATCTTCCGGATCCAGTCTGACGCCTGGGGATATTCTAAGGTGAGGAATCTAACTAACTAATGTTTCTTACAGATACATCGTTACCGAAGGTAAGTAACTTGTTCGTTAGTCCCGTCACACCTCCTACCTGCATCAGAGCATCTTTCAGAGCTGCACTTGTCCATCTTGCATCAAGATGTGTAGGCTGTTGTGGCCAAAGGTGTTGCGTATTAATGGGGTTACCCGAAATTCTACCAAACCCGGGTCAAAATTCCAGTACAATAAACAATTGGTCACAGTAGCAAACATTAAACAAAACAAAAGAAATTATAGCATTACCCGACACTAATTTTGCACAATCTGCAATAAATGCAATTTATTTTCAAAGCATTAGTTCAAGACCTTTCAGCTTCCTCCCGGTCCGGGAGCTGAAAGGTCTTGTTACTTGAGATTTGACACATAACTGCGAGGGACCTTGTGACCCACAGTTCAAATATGGATTATCGTGCGTGCATTTTGGGCTGCATTTGCGATGAATATAAATCTCTGCTGAGCTCACTCCCCCTGACTATACAGGCTGACTCTCCGTGCTATTGGCGAGATTAGGTGCTCTTCTCAGACAGTCCTGATAAAGACTCCACCCTAAGGATTGAATCACTTTGAATTTTCAAGGGGTCGAAACGTTGACTACAACCACCCGTTACACAAGCCCAGACGTCTGAAATTGAGTATTAGTGTCTTCCATGGCTTTGTGTTTTTACTGGAACAGTTGACCTGAGATAGGCTGGAAAGGTTTCATTATGTGAATTTGATGTATTTATGTCACACTACCTCTCCCTTGTCAGTTACCCTCACTTACTCACTTTGACCCAGAACACTCCCACCTTCCTTCCCCAACACCAGAGTACCTTTGTTACGAGTTGGTGATTTCAGATGTAAGAGCAACTGCGTTGCAAAATTAATGTAAATAATGCTTTGAAACTAAATTGCATTCACCACAGATCATACTAATGCTTTGAAAATAAATTGCATTTAATGCAGATTGTGCATAATTAGTGTTGTGAATGCTATAATTTTTTTTTTCTTTGTTTGCTACTGTGACCAATTGTTTATTGTACTGCTTGTGGCCAAAGGAGCCACAGTGAGGGTTCTGTCCCAGGAAAGAGGAACTGGCTGTTACTCACACTTTTTAATTGTGTCGAAGAAGGTCAGAGGTCTTGTCCTAATTTAGATCTCAACAATCTCAGTGCCTTTTTATGAGAGGACAAATTCAAGATGCTTGTATTGGCCCAGGTTCTGTCTCCTCTGGTTCCCTGTGAGTGGATTGTGGCTATGGACCTCGAAGATGCCTACTTTCATGTAGTCATCCTGCGGTCTCACAGACGGTACATGTGGAACAAGGCGGGGCAAGAGACTTCTCAATCTGCCGTGCTTCCCTTCTGCTTCACCAGCACCACTAGGGTGTTCACAAAAGTTATGGTGGTGGTCTCAGCACATCTTCGACAGTTGGGATTCCAGTTTCCCCTACCTCCACAAGTGGTTTCTTAAGGCAGACTTGCCACAGATAATCGTAGACCATCTCCAGATGACGATGAGCCTTTTTACCTCACTTTGGTTCTCTGTCGGTATGCTGAAGTAACACCTGACTCCTTCGCAGAGGTTCTCTTTAATTGGAACCATCCTGGATGACTATAATCTCACTATTTCAGCCTTTGTCCTGGGTCTCTCTGAGAGTGGCTCTGAGGCTTAGGGGCCTCTTCTCATCCTCCATCCCATTAGTCAGCTATGCCAGATGGCCGATGGGGGCTCTTCTGTTGAATCTGAAGTCTCAGTGGACTCAGCACCTGGGGAACCTGTCTTATTCCATCCAGGTTTCAGAGGACTGCAGAAGATCTGCAGTGGCGGATGCTTGACTGCAATGGGTCCAGTGACAGGCCCCTTTCCCTGCCATACCCAGAGCAGACAGTGGTGACTGATGCATCCCTGCTGGGATGGGAAGGTCATCTGGCAGAAGTGGAGCTCAGACTCTGGTCTTGGGAAGAGACCTGTTTACACGTTCACCTGTGGAGTTGTGGGCCATTTGCCTGCCACTGAAAATCTTCCTACTGTCCATCAAATAGAGGCTGCTTCAGGTTCTCATGGAGAAGACTAATGCCTTATGGTACTGCAACAAGCAGGGTGGGGTGCTGGGTCTTGTGCGAGGAGACATTTTGTCTCTAGAGCTGGCTGGAGCACAGTGGCGTTTTCCTGGTTGTAAACAACCTAGTGGAATCGTTGAACATAGAGGCAGATGAACTCAGCCATCCATGTTTGGCGGATCGTAAATGGAGGTTGCACCGAGTATCTTTCAGGAGGGGTGAGAAACCTGGCTAGATCTTTTTGCCATCTTCTAGAACCCAGTGTAAAAACGTTTGCGCACTAGTATTTTCCAAGGAGGCTCTTTCGGCAATGCATTCTGGATAGAGTGGAGTGTGGGACTCCGGTGTGCCTGTCAGCCGCTGCCTCTCCTGTCTAGAGTTCTGAAGAAGAGCAGGGAAGACCAGGTCCAAGTTATCGAAGTTGCTCCGGATTGGAAAAGGAGAAGGTGGTACCTAGAACTTCGCAGTATGAGCATCTATTCTCCGATCAGGCTGCTGCTTCAGGAGGATCTCCTGTGACAGCAGTAGGTCAGGATCCTGCTCCTGAACCTAAACAATCTGCATATTCGTGTATGGAAATTGAGTGGTAGCAGTTGACTGAGTTTGAAGTTCCTTCCCAAGTTGGGGATGTCATCCTGGCTGCCAGGTGTCCCTCTTTAAAGTCTGACTATGCCAGGCATGTGCGACAAATTTGTAGCCTTGTGCCAGCAGTACTGACCCGTTACCGGACAAACTGTCAGATGTCTTATTGTTTGTTTTGTCTCTGACCCAGCAAAGGGCCTTTTGACCTTTTTACATTTACCAGACCAACCTTCCTTGTTCAAATTAGCTGTTGTGGCGAGATTTCTCTAAGGTTTGAAACGTTTGATTGCTCCCAAACCCTTCATCATACCACAGTGTGATCTTAATTTGGTCCTCACTTTCCTTATGTAAATGCCATTCGAGCCATTGCACTGTTGGCCACTGGATCTCTGGAATCTGAAGTCTGTTTCTGATGCTGTGACTTCAGCTCACTGCAGGAGTGAGCTTCAGGCTCTCTGTGCAGCCACCTTACACCACCTTTTTCCCCAGACAAAGTGGTATTGAGGACCACAGCAGTCTTTTTGCGAAACATTTTTGACTGCTTTTCATGTTGGACAGTCCATCACTCTCCAACGTTCTTTGCTCTGCTTCATGCCTCGAAAGAGTAGATGAGACTCCATTGACTGGGGGCCAAGAGAGCTTTAAGCTTTTACATTGATTGCTCCAAAGACCATAGGGTGGACGATCAACACTTTTTGGGTTCTCTACAGCAAAGGAAGGCAAGTCAGTTCAGAAAAAGACTTTGTCAAGGTAGATAGTCCTGTGTTTTAAAATCTGCTAAGTACTGGCCAAGATGTAGCCTCTGGACCGGATGAGAGCCCAGTCTACCAGGGCCAAGACTGCTACTACTGCTTTCGCTCGAAGTACTTATCCTTGACATATGAAATATAAAAAAAAAAAGTGATGGGTGAGGTGCTTGAATTAATCTCATTCACTACTTATTAGTCAGGGCTGCATCATAGTCCCCGTTCAGGGCAAAATTTGTCTTGGGCTGCTGTGATCCTGTTCAGGAATGGCCTGGTCTGGTAGTTCGTGCTGGAGTGTTCCTATAGGAGCAGGATAAAGCCTGACTTATATGTGGCTGAGTCCAAATTAAGGTGGCATGGTGTGCAAAATAACAATGGACTTCAATGTGACCATAAGTAAATACTAGTGGCTGAGTTTAATTAAAACATTCCATCCATTACTTTTTTTTGTATCTTTGACTTTTGCCACAATGTAACGTGGTTTTCAGTACACACGTTCATGAAGCACTACTGCCTTGACAGAAAAATCGAACGGGGAGAGCATTTCAACCATTTGGTACTGCTGGATATTTTTGGTATGAGCCATTCCACTTATCCACTACCTTGCTTTGGTCTGCTTTGGTACCTGTTATAAAGCCGAGGAATCTTTTGTTGGAAGTATCCATCAAAAGAACAAGTTCCTTTTCTTTGGTAATGCTCTTTCAAGTGAATACCTCTGATTATTCAACACCTTTCCTTCTCTCCGTTCTGTGAAATGGTCTTTTTCCCATTAAGAATGGTCTAAAATTAACATTGGCACCTCTGATTATTGTTGTACTCCATGTCCAAGGGCGTGGATGGAGTTAGGAAAGACATTGACAACAACGTGCAGGGGTGGCACATATATGCAACTCTTATCTTCTGAGGCAGAACAAATTCAATACAGTCTAACTGTGCCACCTACTAGCTCATGGGAGCTATGCTTGTTACATTTTCTATATCTAGTTTAGAACCAGAGGGTTTTCTAAAGTTGAGAAATATGTGGTTAGGTAGAGTATCCACCATAAAAGCGTTATCAAAGGTAAGTAACTTGCTCATTATGCGTTACCTTATCGGTTAGAACTGGTCTGTACAGGCCTGAGGCATGTATCGATTAAAGTCTTTCTTGCAGCTATGGAAAAGGTACCCTCAATCTCTAAGCCAGCTGTCATTATCTCACCAAAAAATGATTAAAGAGTTCTTGAAAGTCCTCTTCAGAGCCTTCCTTCCTTGAAGAAATCCAACAGTACACTGGAAGCTCCACACAATGCTAAACCAACTGCTGAGGAGTCCATTTGAGCCGATTCTAGGACTAATCTCCAATGTCTTTCACGGAAAACAGCATAGTTGGTACTAATGACTTCGGCTAGCAGGGTTATTGAAATCTACAATTTACAAGGAATCATATCTGCAATTCACCAAGGACAAAGTTACATTGCTCATAAACGCACAATTTATACCCAAGGTGCCTTGAATTGCATACTAATGAATCCGTTATATTCAATGCTTTTTTTCTAAAACCCATCAGATTAAATTGCAGGAACACTGCAATCACCTGACGTATGAAGGTGCCCCAAATTCTATTTCAACCGAAGAAAAGACTTTAGAATGTCAGGTCAGCTCATAGTTTAATTTCCCAGTGCACATAAAAGGCTACCCTTTATACAAACAAGGAATTTTCATATATGTCATGTCTGCTTGGAAAAAATAATTTTTTGGCCTGGCAGGCGAGAAACCGCTAGATATCATAGGCCTTCTCCGAGTAATCCCCACTTCGTGTTCACTTGTCTGTCATCAGAAAGTCTTTTGTCCCAACATCTTTCTCAAAGCAGAACCGGTATCCCTTCCCAATGGTGCCTCTGATAGCTAGTCAGAGAAACTTGACTGTATTGGTCGAAAATCTCCCTTCACACTGCTAATGCCATTTGTCTCCTGGGCCAAAGTGTTTATGCCTTGTGGAAAATGGCTAAACTTAGAGTGTTCTGTTTGCCAGATCACATGCAAAACTTTATGAAGGACTGATTGGATCATGGGACCGAAAGGTCTGCTTTGCAGGCCTTTGGGCCCCATGCATCCAATCACCCACCTGAACACTTAAAACGAGCCATTAGGGTACACTGCCAGATCTAAACCGGGTGCCGGGAAGTTAAGATTGGGCTGTGTGTCAGTGCTGGAGTCTTCTGTGAGACCAGGACCTCTGTAAGCACCAATGGTGGCCCATCTAAAGAGGGATACATTTCAAACCGCTTCAGCTCCGAAGAGGAGACTGAGGTAGGAGGAGCACCTTTCTGAGCTGCCTGTGGAATTCCACCTGCAAGTTTTAGAGCAGCTCTGTTAGCCTTCCTGCTGCTATCACCAGTGGCATTGGCCACATTGGTGCCCTAAATGGCACAGACATCATCCAGGCCAGGTCCTCCCTGTACTGAGTGAAACCGGTTCTTGGTTGCTTGTGTTCCGGTTCAAAGATGGTCTGGCAGTTTTGCCTGGCATGTTCCCATTGGAAAAGAGGCAAGACTGATTTGAATTTAACTGTATGCAAAATAACAATGAACTGAAAGGCAGCCCTGAGTAATTGCCAGTGGCTGAGGTTAATTTAAGCGAACCGTCCATCACTTTTTTATTTATGTTAGAGTAATGTGTGCACTTTTAAGATCCTATAAATAAAATAAATTTCTACAAAGGATATTCAGATCATTGGAAGCTGTCAATAGAAACGTACCATCTGTCAAAGCTAATCTAACTAGTTTTTTGAAGTTCTGTCATTGTCAGAAGTTTATTTATTCATGAATTGTGGTAAAGTGTCTAACTTATGTTGACCTCTGACAGGCAAGAATTTAAATTTGTAAGTGCTATATATGGGTTTGTTCTGTGTTTTTGAGGAGTGTCCATATCAGAATTTCTTAACCAGTCCTTGATCCAAGACAAAGCATTATTTATATTGTAATCAACTATTGTAAAGCCTGTGGTTATGTTTTATGAACCAAAACATTTGTTTGTGAAGTCTTATTGTGCACCGGTAATTATTTCATGTAGTGGTATGGAAAGCATGGTGGTAAAAAGAAGGTTTGTATGGTAACTCCTTAATTCTATGGCCTACTTGCTCAGGAATTAAGTCTGAATTTTTGACAAAAGAAATGCCTTGTAAAATGGGTAAACAAGGCTAAGCAATGAAATATGCCAAATTTTGCTTTGATTTCAATAACCTCCTAGTGCGAATTAAACATCTTCCCTTTCGCAGATCATACTTTCTTTTTATTCTTTCTTCTCTCCTCTTTTTTCTCACTTTTTCCCCTGTTCTGTCTGCTGCAGTCGGTACTGGGGTTGGAGTGCAGATGGGCTGTCGAAGCATCCCCCTCCCCTTTCTCAGTCCCACTCCCTCCCCATTGTTCCTTCCCACAAGACTTTCAGGCGCTCTTACTCTCCCAGGTAACTAGCTACCTGTTAAACGTGTTTGAGGTGTCACAACATTGTGTTTCAAAAGTCATGAGGTAAAAAAAGCTTATAGAGTTGGATTTGTGGTTTCCTGTTTCTGTTGCTTAGGGGGAATAATGGGGCGTCTCATACCTTGACAGGGAGTTTCTCAAATTAAAGTAGGCACTCAGCCTTCTTAGGCAAATGAGGCTTTATCCAGCTTCGGATTACAAGTGTCATAGGTCTTATGCTAAACGCATTAACAGGATCTATTTTAAATAATGATAAGGTGCAACAACTTAGGAAAGGCAGTAGTAATTACAGTAATAATTGCATAGAGAAGTAATAGATCTATTCTGATGAATGCTTCTAGCCACAGATTCCACACCTTTTCAGCCTTCCTTCAAGTGCCAGGCTGGACCTAAAAACATTTACAACAGTTGATCCCACATGCCAATAGGTGGTGCCCTCATACTCCACAAGGGCCCGCCCCGCCTCTGGTAGGGACGAGACAAAGGGGTTTATAGGCACCACCCCTGCACGCTGATATTAGTTCAGTTTTTTTTAGTGCCCTTTGATGAAGAGCTGGAGTTCTACTCTCAAACGTTTGTCAGTGTTTTACAGGCCTCCAAAACCAAACAACTGCAAACAGCAGTTGGGTAAACCAGCTCGCACCACCCACACTATCCCCATGTCTTGTGTTTGGTGCATAACCTAGTAGTGTCAGACGCTTTTTGATATTTCTGCATTGCAGACAAGCGCAAAGGTATGAGTATAGCGGTGCACCCAAAATTAAACGTCCAGTCAAAATATCTGAATATCTTGTGTCTTCTTTATTTTACTTCCAAACAACTTTTTTTCTCTATTTGCTTTTGGAACAATGCAGCCTCAACCAACACGTTTTGTTCAAAAATGAACTTCTTCAGGGCGTATCAGATCCCAAAAAACACAATAGCTCATAAGCATGTACAAAAGTAAAGTATCTTTCTGGTGAAGCCACATTTCACAATTTCTTTTCCGTTTTTGCCCAGATTTGCTCATCAAATCAACGTTTTTAACAATACCTCCCACCTCAATCTGCACATTCAGGATTGGTTACACAACATGTTGACACCAGGATCCCTGTCCCACGCCCCACGCTTGACCGGCACTAATGCCCTAATTACGATGCAGGTCGAACCGCATCCGACAGCTCATCGGTTGCGGTCCGACCGGCATCTACTGCCGTGATCTGACAGATGCATTACGATGTGTGCGGTCGGAGGCAGCAGTTGGATGGACCGACCAGTTCCGTTGGTTGGTCGGAAACTCACCACTGCTCCATTTGATAGAGAATCTAAATGTTTTGATGCGTTTGGCAAGGGGGTGTTCACCAGCTTGGCTTTATGATCTTTGAATGTAGTACGTCTGCCAGGCAGATACTCCCAAGTCATACGGGAAATGGCAAGCAAGATCATTCCCATTCTCCCTGAGGAGTTTCGAAATACTTTTGTCCAAATGGCTCACTATAGATAGTACATATTGCGGCCTGGACTAGACACCACAAACTATCTGGCTGTGCTATAAGCAATAGCATGATTATTTATTGTCATGCTTGGATGCTGGGCACAGATTTTTCCAGGGACAAATAGGCATCCCTCATGGACATGCCCAGTAATGGTTTCTGGCTGTTTAGAGACAAGGCAGATTCAAAGATAGTTGTGCTATGGATAAGTCCTCAGGCTAACAAACTAGCTTCGACCTGCCACTTCCATCTTCAATACTGTAGGTTCAGTAGTTACTCCTAGGGTGTGGCTTATCTCCTGTGGCAGCCATCAATAGTTCTTTTTGCATATCTCAGTTCTTGCGGCAACCTGCCCAGCCCTTATGGGCATTTTGAGCGTGTGACAGTGGCAGAGGTTGGAAGTAACAACAGCATGGTAAGTCCTCATATCTTCTGCTTCGCATGCTGAAAATAAAGTAAAATCACACTGATTCCCTATTAGGGAGTCACTTGAACTTGTGTATCCTCCTGGTACCTCATGGCCATTAGCACATACATGCTCTCCACCTCAATGGGCTCAGCACTGGGGGAGTCTCATGGACAACATCTGTATGACAATGGAGGTGGCCTGGGATCTTCAGTTGTGGATGAAGGATGCCAAGCTGGCTTGTGGCAGGTTGTTATCTGTGTACCACCCACAGCTATTAGTGGTGACAGATGCATCTGCTTTGGTTGGGAAGGCACCCTAGATTAATTGAAGAGCAAAGACCTCTGGTCTCTCCCCATCAGCCTTCTTGAGATGCATGCCATCTGGCTAGTTCTCAAATCATTTCTGCTGTACAAGGGCAGCCCTTTGCAAGGTCTGACAGACAACACAACCACAAAATGCTGCTGTAACATTCAGGGTGCAATGGGTGCTGTGCCAAGAAGCACTGGACCTGTGACGCAGGTTGGGCCTTCAGGGAATCTCGCTGTCTATCAACCATCTGGCATGATCCCTGAGTGCCAGAATGAACAAGCTCAGCAGACATGCCATGTAGCTTACTGTGAGTGGTGTTTGCATACAAAGGTAATTCAACACATCTTTGTCCAGCAGGGCTGCTTTGGGTAGATCTTTTCGTTACTTCTGAAAATGCTCACTGGTGAGGCATTTGTGATGTAGAGTTTCCGCCTCAAGGCTACCTGGTAGATGCGTTCTGCCTTCCCTGAGACTCCGGTCTATTCTGTGTTCCCACCTCCGCTACTTTTTCCCACAAGCTCTGAAGGTCGTGATGGACCAGGCTGCGATTATCCTTATAGTCCTGATCTGTGTTCAGAGTGTGATATTCAGAACTGCTGATGTTTGCCTTCTGCTCCACCTATCTCTGTGGGAGGACATGCTGTTCCTGCAACAGGGAAAAGTTCTTAATCCAAATCTCCACAAACTGCTCTTTCATGCATAGAGATTGTGTGGACTGGTCTGTAAAGGTAGTGGATGTCACCTTGACAATGCACAGTCCCGTCTAAAAAAGTTGATCTCCTCTGGATGTTGGGAAAAGGTTTGGGCTGATGAAAAGGCCCATAGTCATTTTGTTGAAGGCAACATTTTCTGACATATTTCTGTTTTTCTATATTTAGCCTAGCACACCCTTGCTGTGGGCACTTGCTTATTGTCCGTCTCCACCTTTCTTAGTTAGCCTGATCAGTCTTCCCTGTTAAAGTCTGTGGTGTCTCTAGAGGGGGTGCCAGATGAGGCCTATGTCCCAGCTCTATTTGCCACCACTTACCTTTTGTCGCAGTGTTTTTCGTGTGTGTGTATATGTATATATCTATATATTTATCTATCTTGCAGAATGGCAGTATCCACTCTGTAGTTATAATTAGGATTCAGAGAGATAGGAATTCCTCAGATCTTTGCTTGCTAATAAATTCGTCACTGTTTGATGAATCTCCAGGGAACTTTGCAGACCTATTTTGTTTTACAATGGATGATAATGAAGCAAAGTTTTGAGGTTATTAGTTATGGGGGAGGGGGCAGTGCAAAGAGAAAGAGGGGTCCCAAAATCTGTTTTACCACCAATGCATTGTCCATAGACTTTTTAAACAGACGTTGCAACAAAATAGCTGAATGGGTTTACGTGACATTTGTCAGGAATATAGATTTTGGTGTGCAAAGGGTCGATTTTGGTAATTGATCTGAATTTGTTCAGTTGTTTTTAAGTATTAAAGGGACAAAAACCTAGTGGTGTATTTGGCCGTGGTATACATAAGTAGATGGCTATTACTAAACAGTATTACTGGTTAGTAGATATCCTTGCAAAAGGCAGCCATATTGTTTAGACCACACTTTGTATTTGTTCTGTGGTTTAACGTGCAGTATAGCTTATTACCCTTTTTGTTATGTATAGGAAGAAATTAGGCAATTAGGAAACTATATCATACCAACAACTTATTTGTGAAAGGACCAACAATTATTGGCCACTTTCGCTGAGCTGCTATTGAAAGCAAAATGATCAAGCAGACAATGCTGACGTTCATAATGAACGTTGACCTATCTTGAATGTAAAACTACCAAAAAAAAAAAAAAATTAAATTGCACCATATAAACAACAGTATATGATTAAAAACACTTTTAAAAAAATGCAAATTCAACATATTAGATATTAGAAACTGTTCAATACAAATCATTTTTTTTTCTTTTAAAGCTGCAGTCGCTTGGATTGTTAAGAAACATGCAGACAGATTTTGTCTTTTCTTTAACTGTCTAAGGAGTGGCAAAAATAAACGTCCTTTCTGCTTGATATTATAAACTAGAAAAATAGAGCAGAAGAAAGAAAAGCAACATTCAGTTTTAGTTTCTAAACAACTGCTTCAATTATGCTCTGTGATCTCACCTGGCCTTCACCTCTGCTACTGACTCTGGCAGCAGGCATTGTGACATCAGAACTCGATTGTTATAACTTAACTTATACTAATCGAGTTTGAACATCTTTTCTTAATAATCGGCGGCGACTGAGTGCGTCACATGTCTCTGATCATAAAGAAATTAGAGACAGGGAGTATATGGGGATTACCAAAACCTATTTATTATATAAATGTAACTTTACAATTTATAAGGTGTGTGTAGTTGATGTTGATTTTTTAATAGAAATAATAAAGTAAGTATTCCTAACTATAACTTCTCGTAGACCTTTGTTTTCTTCATTGAAGATATATGTGTATTTACACATATACAAAGTCAGATTTAAACGTAAGCTCTGTAGGTGGCTCCACCACTTTTTATCTGTGGCGCAATTTCTGTTTTTCCCTCAAATTCACTTCTAGAGATGCCACTGGTTTAAATCGCTAGTGTTTTTTTTAAATGCCTTACGTATGTTTCATCTTTCACCTTTTGTTATGCTGCAGTGCGACCTTAACTTGCTTCTAACTTTTTGTGCACACCTTTCAAGTCTAAGCATAGCAGTTCCTTGAAACTTCCGACCCTTAAAACAGTCTTCCTCATTGTGATGACGTCTTTATGCCTTATCAGTGAACTCCAGGCACTGTCAATACAACCATCGTTTACCACCCTCTTTCCAGGACAAGTTGATGCTTCACAGGGGCATCATTTCTACCAAAGATGGTGGCGTATTTCCAGGTGGCGTAGTATATCACACTTCCTGCCTGACCTTCCCTCCAAAAAGGAAGTGAAGCTTTATCGGTTGGACCCAACGAGCCCCAAGTTTCTACATTAGTCAAACTAAGCTGTACTGAGTGAATGCCAATTATTTTTTCTGATGTGAAGAAGGGGAAGGTCATCCAGAAACGGAACATCTCCAAATGGGTTGTTCTCTGCATAAAAATATGCAATACCCAGGGGCACTAGAATATTGTTGCAGGGGAGCACCAAATTATGCAGCCTGGTTGACTAAATTATGTTGCATGAAAAGGCAAATTATGTGGCATAATGCTGCACATTCTTTGATTGCATTACTTTGTTTTTTGTAATTTTTACATATTATGATATTGTCTGGGCAAAGATTCCACCTCATTAGTCCCAGTTTAGCAACCAAAAAATTGAAATAGGCAACTGAAATATGACCAGTTAATCTTTGCGAAGGGCCTTCTACTGTGCGCAAACACATGCTGCCACGCTTTAAGTAACTTGTGATCTGTTTTAACTAAAAACTGTTTTTTTTTTGTTACAATCTTCAAATTATGCAGCAGATGATGGATTGTGTGTTGAATCTGGCAAATCCATAACTATGCGGAAAAAGTTGCAGCCGCAGAATTGCATAATTCCAGTGGTCTTGGCTCTGCCTTGGCTTAAGAGAAACGTCCTGAGGGCCTTGAAGCTCATTCTGTAGAGCTAGGGCCACCACTATGTCTTTAGCCAAGGGTGTCCTTTTGCTGGATGTCATCCAGGCAACTACATGGGTGTCCATCCACACCTTCACCAGGCATTATGGTCTTGATTTGCAGGTTCGAGAAGACGATTTTGTTTACTTAGTCATGCAGGATTTCTTGGTGTGAAGTCCATACCTCAAACCCTCCACCGGATTAGCCATGCTGCTGTGATATCTATTCAAAAGGTGAGGAATCAGTAGGTAGATGTATCCTTCAGAAGAACAAGTTTTACTTACCTTCAATAACAATCTTTCTGTTTACATACAGTAACTCCAGATCCCTCACTGTCCATCATTCTCCCTGTTCTGTGGAGTGGGCTTCTAAGTTTTAATTAGATCCCATATTACATTCTGCACTCTGTCATGCTTCTCAGTCTGTTACAAACTATGTAGGTCTTACGAACTCAAATGCTTTATGGTAAACTGATGTCTGCGTGCAGGGGTTACACTTATAAATGCTTCCAAACCCTAACTTCCGGAGGAGGTAAGTGAGGTTATGGTGGAGTCCTGTGGTGCTTTTGATCATTGTGCGGGAGATATTACAGAAAAGGCTGCAATGTGCCACATGGTGGAATTCAAAAGGTGAGGAATCTGCAGTTAGAAATGTCCATCAGAAAGATTGTTACTGAAAGTAAATAACTTTTTCATTAGCTATAGAAACAACTAATATCTCGACAGTCTTTGTTGGGTGAACTTTGATAGAGATGCATCATGGTTAGCGTTTGCTGTTGACACCAGTCCCTACTTCCAAAGAGATAAAGAAATAAAAGCTCTAGCATAAGTTTGGATAAGTGTACTCCTATCTCAAAACACTGTCATTCACCCAATCTCCCTGTGGCTCTCTGTCTACAGGTTTCGACCCAGGGTCAAGGTAAAGGGAAGAAACTCGTTCATAAATATTTACTGAGGCTTTCCCTTCAGTTTTTTTTTTTTACCATCTTTAAGATGAAGTAAACCGTGTCAATCTAATACCAAATGTCAGAGCTTTCCATGTGACTAAAACGTTCTGCCTTTTGCCGTCCCTCCCACATATCTAAAATTCGTTTGACACGGGTCTGCCTTTTTGCAAGTGTTAGCAACATAGCGCTGGCCCATTTCATGAAAATGCGCAAATGAATCCCGCTGTTTCCATAGATAAAAAGAGATAATAGCAATATTTTGTTAAAATCGCTTGATCTTTTAGCAAAATGTCTGTGCCATTATTCTGCTCCTTCTTTGTCATCATCTTGTTTCCAAGAGCTAAAGAGTCTTGCGTATATCTGTGACCTTACAGAAAGCATTTAACTATCTTTTTTGTGCCCATCAAGACTACCTCCCCTTGCCCACCTTTCAGTAAAATCACATCCGGAGGTGTATAATATTAACTTTCTTAAAATATGTATCTGTTTTTCTTATTAAACTAGACCTATCAATTTATTCCAGTACTTATTCCCACAGATGGCATAAATGTGTTCAATATGTGCTCTACCTTTATTAAATATCATATCAGTCATTTTAAAATGTTCCTCATTTCTTTCTATTGTACTTAAACATGCATGGCCTTAACATATATGGGACCTATTCTTCTTAATCTGAGAGTGCTCCATCTTAAAAATGAAAAAAGTAGGAGGGCCCCCGGTCTCTAAAATACACCAAACCGTAATGTAATCCGACTTCCCAACCCAAATTAAAAATAATGTGACTGTTGCTCCTTCTCTTTGCGGGTATAATTTTTCTTTCACTTCAATTCGAATCATCTTAAGTGGCCATTGGAAAAAAACTGGTTGCTGCACCACTTACCATTTTTGCAGGATCAAAGACTTGGCTACTAAGGATGCAATAAAAATATACTGTCCGTTGCTAATAGATAGGTTTAGTGTATCGACGATTCCAAAAGGACAGTTTTGGGTTCAGGGACTAAGACTATTCGGAGCTTTTGGCTAAGCCAGTAAAAAATATGCTTCCAAAATTCAGTTATAGCCGAACATGACAAGCAAATATGGAGCCAATCCCCATTGGAACAATTACATCCAAAACATGTCCCCAGAATCGAAGAATACATTTTATGAAGACGAGATGGAGTATAATAAAGTTGCCACTTACACAAATATGCCATGCGTTTGAAATTGGCACCCCTCATAGCTTTATGCGCCCAGATATTTTACGCTCTCCATGATTGCAAATCTAACCTGCAGCGTTCTGAATCTTTTGTAATGCTTGTGGTACTACTTTTGCTTGCAGTTGTTCCCGGAAGATCTGGTAGCAATTCCCACATTTGGGCAATTGAAAGTTCCTTATAAAATTGCGGAAAAAAGTAATTTAGAGGGGAGTCCCGGATTACTCGATTTCATTGCCCCTTCTATAAGAAAACAATGTAACCCCGCCTTCTCCCAAGCTGTTATGCTTTTGTCGCTTATATGGAGACCTATCCCAATACTATGTGCAATCAGGATTTCAGGATGAAAGGAGATAAACTAGTAATCTTCCTTCCATTGAAAAAATATCACTGCGATAGCCTGAGGCATCTTATATCTGCTGCGCTTACGAAGCTTGGGGATTTGATAAATGGAACAAGCTGGATGCTACTTTCTAGAAGCATTTGTTTAAGGTAGAAGTTGCCTTCCAAATCTCATCTAGAAACTGATCTTGTACACAAATCGATAAAGGCTGCCTGATAATATTTTTTTTAATGGGGGAGTGCAAGACCACGTTCTTGATTAGATAACTGTAGAGTCTCTAGTTTTGTGCAAGGTTCCTTACCTGACCAGTCAAAATTTCACAGCATTTGATCTATCTCATGAAAACATTTGGGTGGGACTTTGATTAATACATTTGAAAAAAGAAAAAAAGGGAGAATCATCATTTTTATCACAGCAACTCTCCCTATTATAGAGAGTGGTAAGGCCTGCCACTGATTTAAAATGTTCCTAGCCTTAATAAATGTTGGTTCGTAGTTAAGCTGATACAGCTGCGAAAAATCATGTGACATGTATATCCCCAAGTATCTAATTGTACTGGTCCTGCAAACCTTGTTTCACATATCAGAAGGAAGGTTTTGGTCTGAACAGTTGAAAAGTAAAACTTCAGATTTGGAATGATTAATTTTATATCCTCCTAGTTCCGAAAAAAGTTTAATTTTCTTGAAAACTTCCAAGATATTTTGTTTATCCGCTGCCAAATACAAAATTATATCATCTGCGAAAAGCTTGAGTTTGGGAGCTCCTAACAGCGGTGCCTTGATTTACGGATCTTGCCATAACGGGGATGCTAGTAGTTCTATAAATACTGTAAAAAGCACTGGTGACATCGGGCACTCTTGCCGAGTGCCTCGTCGAACTTGTAGTAACCCTGCCGTATGACAGTTGATTATAATCTTAGCTTCCACTTTGCTATAGAAGTTCTGCAATACATTTCTGAGTTGCAAAGGGAAATTACATTTTGAGAGAATAGTAAACCGAATTTTCCTTTGAACTAAATCAAAAGCTTGTTCAGCATCGATCATAATAATTAATAATACTTGCTTCCATCTTTTTATTCGTGTAATAATCACTTGCCTGTATTAGAAAGTTGGTATTGGTTGCCATAGTTCTTCCTGGCAAAAAAACAGACTGGTCCTTGTGAACCACTTTTGAGCAGAGGCGGTTATTCTAGCTACCATATAATCTTTGTAAACAATTTACAATCGCAGTTGAGTATACTAACTGGCCGGTATGATCCCGGGTTATTAGGTGGTTTTTTTTTTTAACTAAGCTTACTATGACTGCCTCAGAAAAACACTTGGCATCCTTCTAGAAATGCGTTGAATAACTGTGCTAAAGTGTCTTCCAATTGAGGCATAAATAACTTCTAAAATTCGGCTGGGAATCCATCACAGCCACACGCTTTCTCATTGAGGGAATCTTTAATGGCCCCTTCGATGTTATTTTAATTCTCAGATACAATAAAGGTCACTGCTGAAGTGTGCAAGATAAAAAATTTATGTAAAAAAATCTGCTAATCCTGTTTTTGTTTAATCAAATATTCACTGTAAAATATACACAATTTATTTTTTAACACTTTTTTGAGGAAGTGGAGCAGGGTCACGCTGGGACAGAAAATAGCCCCCATTAGCGATTTTTTTCAAGGTATGAGAGACTATATGCATTTGTGATTGCTGCAGGCAGTGTTTGTGGTAATATCGGAGAAATCACAAGTGAAAAATGGCACACCAGACTATAAAACAGGCCCACAAACAGCCAGAAGCCAGCCCTTTTGGCACTTCCATTGAGTGATTCTCTCCTTTCGCTGTCCTCAGTCTCTACTGCTTCCACCCCTCTATTCACAAACTTCGTGCCAGTAGCCGGTCCTGATACCTTGGCCATCCTCAAATCCCTCAAATCGGGGTCTCCATCTGACCCCGTTCCTGCCAGGGTGCTTGCTGGTGTCGCTGAGGTGGTCTTTCTCGAGGCCAATAGATTATAAACCTATCCCTACAGACTGCTGTCGTTCTGAGGAGCTGGAAACAGGCCAAACTCCTACCACTCCTGAAAAAACCTTCCTTTGACCCAACTAAGCTTGTTGGCTATCGTCCTATTTCTCTTCTTCCAGCTATGGCAAAAGTCTGTGAGAAGGTGGTTTTTCGTCAGCTGGAGACCTATGTGGAAACATCTGGTCTTCTCCATCCAGCACAGTCTGGGTTTAGGGCATCCTACAGTACCGAGACCGCTCTGGTGGAAATGGCCGAAACAATTCGGGAGTGCCTCCACGCGGGCGGCAGAGCAGCCTTGGTCTTACTCGACCTCTCTGCTGCCTTCGATACGGTACCCCACCAATTGCTTCTTGCTCGCCTTTCTTATATCGGTATTGCTGACCCTGCTTGGAACTGGATGAAATCTTTCCTAGAAGATCGGACCCAGCAGGTATGGATGCCTCCTTTCTCCTCCACTGCTAAGATGTCCACCGGTGTCCCGCAGGGCTCCACTTTGAGCCCTTTGCTTTTTAATATCTATCTGACTCCTCTGATCTTCTTGGCTGAGGAGTTGGGTGCAAAAATAATTGCATATGCGGATGACACCCAGCTTCTCTTCACTTGGAAGGACTCTGATCTGTCAACAGAGACTGCCCAGAACTGCCTCTCCGCGGTGTTCAGGTGGTTGGCCTCCGCCCAATTGAAATGTAACGAGGATAAGTCCGAGGTCCTATTGTATGGCCAATTTCCATCCGCCTTTAGAGAATCTTTATGGCCTCCTGACTTTCCTCGTCCTAACTCTGAGGGTACCCCAGCAAGAAATCTGGTGGTCTGGTTTGAAGAGGACTTACGGTTTACACACCAAATTAAGAAACTCTCTTGAATGTGCTTTGGCATCCTTAAGTCCCTAAAAAGGTTCCTTCCGTTGCTGGCGCAGTCAGCTAAGGAAACGGTTGTTCGCGCTCTTATCCTCTCCCGTCTCGATTATGCAAATGCTCTGTATGTGGGATTTCCGGGATACCTACTTAAAAAACTACAGACTATACAGAATGCCGCTGCCAGACTTCTGTTTAACATCTCTGGAAGACTTAGCGTAAAAAAATATTTACGCTACTTGCATTGGCTGCCTGTTGCCCAAAGAGTGCAATTTAAAGCTCTTACTCTGGCGCATAGAGCGCTGCATGATCTTGGCCCTATGTATATTCGGAAGGGGTTTGCCTTCTATGTTCCGAATAGACTGTTGCGGTCAGCCACCCACTGACGGATGGCGATTCCACGCTTTCGCAGGACTCTGCTAGGGGGCCAGTCTCTATCGGTCAAAACAGCTATGGCATGGAACGCTCTGCCTCAGGAACTACGGAATAACCAGGATCTTAGACTTTTTTGACAACTTTCCTATTTCCAGAGTCGTGCTAAGGCCTTCTCACATTGGATCACCTTTATTTCTCGCGCCAGGACACTCTTGAGGATCGGTGCGCGGTGTAAGTTTATTATAACATAACATAACTAACAGATTAAATTGCCCTGTTTGGCAGTGATACCTTGAGGATGAGTCAAATAATACCCAGGAACAACCATAATGCTTACCAGGACTAATATGAGAGGAAAGCCTTCATGATGCAGCCTGCAGTAAAAATGAAGCGTTTATTTTTCCATTGCCTTTTTATGGCTATCCGTCTACTGTTTTCCCTCAGGGATTAGACCAATTAGTGGTCTCTGCACAAATATTCACTGACCAATGTCAACCTTTTTTCTTACAGTATGGGCAACTGCTAGTGGGCAGTGCCACAGTGAAATTAGGTTTCTCAGGCACTGAACAGCATGTTTTGAAGCTTGCAAACTGTATAAATATTATCTGATGTACAGGTCTTTAAGATGGCTTGCTTTGTCAGGTTTATGCTCTGTTTTTCTCTGTTTCTTCGTTCCATTTTCTCTTTGTAAGTCCTATTTCGTGGGCACGGTGTTGAGGAGGACACCACGGTGTATTATCAGCAGTTGGAACCAGCAGTTGACTACAGCATATTGAGCTTGATTCTGGTGTTAATTCCCTTAATACCTGGTCCCCAAGTGCCTTTATGGTGTGCAGTTTGTAGATCACCCTTGAAAGTGCAAATTATATTATATTTTCTTTTTTTTCTTTTTAACTTGATATTGTTTATTATATGGAAGCCTTTGAAATCTGCATTCACCTTTTCAACTCTTGCTGTTCACCTCGTGGGAGTCTGCCCAATAAACTTGTAATGCAGTAATTTCCAGGATGATATCTTGTTATACTCTCAAGCACATCTCCGGCAAGTCTTAATACCTACCACACAAAAACCATAACAGCCGTTTCAATCAAGGAAGATGATGTTACATGTGGTCTGTGGTAACCTATTCAAATTCACACATGGTTTATTTAGATTCTCTTATGAAGGTTTTTTAGCTCCCCTACCTTGCCACAAAGCACTTTACTCATGCCCAACTAGTCATTTGAACAATATCTTCCCAGCTTGTGGTTGTCTACAGCTGATTTTGCCTTCTCTGCATTATTTGAGTTTTCAGATTTATTCAAATTGAGTATGTTCACTGTGAATTGTAGAATTCTCAACAACATCTAAAGGCCGAGTAATCCTTGCTCAGGGGGGGAAATTTCTCTCTTGAGGGTCTCTGGTGCCATGTAAATCTTCACTTTGTCTTACAGAATGTTTCTGTAATTTATGTATTTAATTAACAATTTCATTCATATGCTTCCACCTTCTAGACCCACTATGGTGAAGGCCTAGGATTCCTCTAGTTTGCCCTAAATCTCTCTTTGTGAATGCATAAGTCCATTCACTTTTAAGTTTGGTGTGTTTTCTATTGTTCTCACTATCTACAGGTATATCTAGTTCGAGAGGTGTTCCTAATTAATAGGTAGGAGGAGGATCTATAAAATTGTACAACCTTGATCACAGCTGTTGTTAATTTACTCTGCTATAAGGGTTGCTATTTCAACTTTGAGCTTCAGGAAAGCAAGATCCTGGGAAAACCTCAAGCAGACCTTATCAGCATACTGAATAATTCTGTTCTCTTTTTACAGACTCTTCTTTACACTATAGGTAATGTTATGTTTTTGATAAATATAAAGCTAAAGCAGTCATTTACGTTGTTTTGGGCAAGACCTATTGCTATTAAAATTAATTTTTAATATTTCTGTACCTTCAGAATTTTAAAGTTTGCTTGGCTTCTCTTACCTACTCCTTCCCATCGAATGAACAGTGTCGTTCGCCAGTATCACATATTTAAGGACACTTTTCTCATGATGGACTGCTAAAAAGGAATTGACTTAATCTAATTATTGTATATTCATGACATTAATAGTGTTTTCCATTACACCAAATTTGTATTGAGCACACATACTTAATTTCAAAAGTCTTGTTGGACTCTCACATCAATCATAACTTTGTTTTTTACCCTTTTTCAAAGGTACTTGTAGTCGTGTTTCACAGTCTTGATTTTAATAGGATTCTATTTTTCTTCCGCTTCACTTTGGAATTTATTAAGAAACTGGAGATTTTTGTCATTTATGGTGGTGCTGGAAACCAAACCTAACATTTGATGACCAAAGAGGATGAACATATCAATACTCTTCCCATTTGCTGCCTTCTTTAGACACTATTCCACACCTGTTAGTTTCCAAACTTAGCCTAAATTACTTTGGGTAACGGTTTACAGGTTGAGGATCTATTTGACTATTTGGACCAAGCTTGCCTCTTACCTGATTGTGTATTACCTCCTATTGTTCCTCGTGATTGATAATAGGACTCAACAGTTTTAGGATCAAGAGATGGCATGATGTTAAAGTTCCATGTCAAAGTAACATCGTTTTCCTCTGTCTTTAAGCTTCTTTGCATAGGCTTTGCCAGCTTTTTTCTGAGAGCATGTCTTGTAACTGTGGCAGCAACGTTTATGTGGGGGATAGAAGAAACCTACATTTCCCATATTGAATATTTGCTCTTTTATTGATCGAATTGAAGTAGACTGCAACACGCTCCAACAATGAATTTGGAAAGAGGTTAAAAATGAAAAGATGAATGTTACTACATAGGCAATTGTCCAAGCAAGTTGAAGCCTAAAGTCTGCTATCATGTATTTGTTATAAAAGAAACCGTTCACTATAATACTTCCATTTGAATGACAAAGAAAACCTCAAAATAATATTAAAATACCATCTCAGCTAGACATGTATTTGCCTATGCCTACTTGCCTAGACCACTTCCTGTACCAGAATTAAGATATTATCTATAATAAATTTGGCAAACATACAAGAGACATAAGGCCTGTCCATCTGATAGAGATCCATTTAAACATATGGTTGGGGTTTTATTTCTCATTTGCCCACTTGAATGAACTAATGTGGCCCTGGCTAAGTGAGCAATCTAATCACTAGTACAGTCCATGAGAGAAGTTAAGATTATATAGTTGTTTGTTATGGTATTTTTTTCCTGGGCAGAAATTGGAAACAAAATGCGTAAAAATAAGCATGCGCTTTAACATTGAAAGATTTTAAACAATATGGTGGTCAAGTCCACCAGTCTCCTCATTTTACGTTTGACTCTGCACGTTTCTTTCTCACTGCTGCCATTTCATATTTCAACTTAGTTTTGGTTTACTTTCTGTTATCGGTACATTGAGAATGAGATTTTAAAAAGCCTTTGGTTATAGGTTAAGATAAAAAATCAGTCTGGCTACTACAGCATGTGATTTTACTGCCATTTATATTTGCATTGTCATTATTATAATTTTGCTTGTGATGCTTCTCTTGTACTTGAAAACTGGCTTTTCTGGGCTAATGCAAATGTGACCCAACATTGAGCCAGTTAAAACACATACCAAGTTTCCAAACTGACATGCAAAATTTAAATCTAACATTATTTTTACATTTGGCACTTAGTATGCTGGATTACGATACGGAGAACCTGAATTCAGAGGAGATCTATACTTCTTTCCGTGGAGTCACAGAAGCCATTGAGAAGTTTAGTTTCCGCAGCCAAGAAGATCTGAATGATCCAATGAGACGTGATGGCAAGAAAGACTGTGATATTGTAAGTATACTGATTTGTTGTCATCTAAGATACCTCAATGGACTAAAAAAATCCATCTCTGATCACATTCGTATAAACGCTTATTCTAATGGACACACCTAACTGTAGACTCTCCTCTCCTTATAATACTCCCCAAGTGGCAGAATAGATCCACAAAACGTTCACTGCCAATGCTTCCTTATTCCACTCTTTGGCACCATGTGGCTCTGTGTTAACTCCATACTGCCCCAGAAGTAGCAGAACAGAGGCGCATATAACCACCACCCTGGCACACTGACATTCGTTCCTTTCTTTCCACACCTTCTGGAGACTCCCAAAAACAAGATCCAGTGTGCTAAGGAACAATATACATTTGTAAGACTACAGTGATCAAACCATACCGCAAGTTTAAATGGTATACGTCTGTCAAGGACCTACAGGTTTTTGGTCTCTGGTGCTTGTGCTTGGGCCACGACTCAAATTCTTGTGACAAAGGTGTCATCATGCCCTCATAGCCGATCTGGCACCGAGAAACGAAGTGCGTTACAACAAACAAATGATGGACGGAATGCTGACAATGCAGACATTCTCCCCCAGTCAAGAGATCTGGGTTAAATCCATCGTTCTTTTGCCCACTACACCACCCCAGTTTAGACATGGCCATATGCAAATCAGTCTTGACCCTGTGCCTCATGGGAACAGTCCAGCCCGAACTGCCAAGCCATGTCTTCCCTGGACCGGAATCAAGCATCCTAGGCCCGGTTTCTGGCTATCAGCCGTCATCAGCCAGGATAGCTTGACTCCAGTGGCGTAGTGAGCACGGGTCCCACGTCTGGGAATACCCATCCCACTTAGGGCGAAAAGCGTTACAACAAACAAATGATGGACGGAATGCTGACAATGCAGACATTCTCCCCCAGTCAAGAGATCTGGGTTAAATCCATCGTTCTTTTGCCCACTACACCACCCCAGTTTAGACATGGCCATATGCAAATCAGTCTTGACCCTGTGCCTCATGGGAACAGTCCAGCCCGAACTGCCAAGCCATGTCTTCCCTGGACCGGAATCAAGCATCCTAGGACCGGTTTCTGGCTATCAGCCGTCATCAGCCAGGATAGCTTGACTCCAGTGGCGTAGTGAGCACGGGTCCCACGTCTGGGAATACCCATCCCACTTAGGGCGAAAAGCGTTACAACAAACAAATGATGGACGGAATGCTGACAATGCAGACATTCTCCACCAGTCAAGAGATCTGGGTTAAATCCATCGTTCTTTTGCCCACTACACCACCCCAGTTTAGACATGGCCATATGCAAATCAGTCTTGACCCTGTGCCTCATGGGAACAGTCCAGCCCGAACTGCCAAGCCATGTCTTCCCTGGACCGGAATCAAGCATCCTAGGACCGGTTTCTGGTTATCAGCCGTCATCAGCCAGGATAGCTTGACTTCAGTGGCGTAGTGAGCACGGGTCCCACGTCTGGGAAGACATGGCTTGGCAGTTCGGGAAGGGAGGAAGTCCTTATCTTCCATGAGAAATCGGTCCCTCTTCCGGCACCATTAGAAGTCCCATTGTTGTTGCTTGAACCCCCACCTGTTCCTAGTCTTTGGAGGTAATTCTGACTTTGAAACGATGAAGCTAGAATTCCCTACCCTGGGCATGCCTTAGTCTTTCAGCAGGCCATGCGTGATATTATCTGGGCGGGCTCTTGGGCACTTCCCAAAGGTCCGCCTGCTTCTGTTATTTTGGCATTCTGGTGGCTCCGGCCCTGACTGTACCTGACTCCGCCCCTCCAGAGGCTCCAGCCTTGGTGTCACTTGCTTTGAATCCATTGCCATCCAAGTCACTGGCCTGTGGTGTGCTCAGCTCCACCTACAACACCATCCACAGTGGGGCCATCTCAGCTTTTTTCACTGCTGCTTCCACCTTTGAAGTCCACTGTTATTATCCAAGTGACAATAGAAAAGGTCTGTTCTTGATTCAATAGTGGGGCTACCTTGAGCCCAGAGATTAATGGGGATGGAGGTGATTTTCAGATCCGGTTCACATGCTCTTGCCCAATAGAACTGATGGCTGCACAGAGAATTACAATTCTGAGTCTAATTTCCTCCGCCTCTCTTCCAGTACAAATGCTGATCTCTTCTGGGAACTTGAAATTTCAATGGAAGAGGACATCCCTTAACCCTCCGAGCCTCCTTCAGAGGAAGTCAGTTGACTTTAGTGGTGCAAAAATCAGCTGAAGTATTGGGACTGACAAGACATACCATGGATGTAAAAAGTAAAGATTTAGCTGAAATCCTGCATGTCACCTCTGCAGTTTCTAGACCTCTATTGCCACTTAATGAGTCTGTCTTGCAGTCCATGTGGCTGCCTGGGAGAAACCCTTTTCATGCCCGACAGGCCACAGGCAAATTGCATTGTGTCCCAGACCAGAGCCTTGTGACCCAAAGTTTGTTGTCACATCCTTTTCGGAAGAGTTTAGAGTGCCAAACCTCTTCTGCAAAATGTAACCCAAATGCATTACTTTTAGTGCCTCCAGACTTGGGGCCTGATTACGATCTTGGCGGATAGGATACTCCATAACAAATGTTATCCCATCTGCCATATTGTAAGTTCCATTATATCCTATGGAACTTGTAACACAGCAGATGGGATAGCCTTCATGTTTGTGACAAAGTATCCCATTTGCCAAGATGTTAATTAGGACCTTAATCTATGAGTGCGGAATCTGTTTGTAGAAAGGATTTCTCCTATGACCTCCTAGCCTTTGGGACTGCAAATGCCATGTGCCTTTTCAGCTGGTATGTCCATACCTTGGGAGAGCTGTGAAAAATGGCAGTTATAAGCCTTCCTGACCACATAAAAAAAAAACCTTTTTGATCTGGTCGAAAAAACGTCTGTTCTCGTCCAAATAAGTTCTGACTTGTGGCCTGTCTTCTGCAGACATTGTGTTTCAATTCATAATCCACAGCTGCCAATCTGTGTGACCATGCTTGGATGCATTCCACTGGCTTCTTTGAAGATGCCCAAGTGACCCTCATGGATATGCCTTCTGATTGAACGGCTGTTTAGAAAAAAGGCTGAATCCTCCCTTGAGCGCAGCTGAGCTACCGATCACACGCTGGACCTTTCCTTCCCAGTGAACAGTTCCACCAGCAGTGCTAAAAATGTCAGGGATACTTGAGATCTCAACAGTGCCATCAGGAGCAACCTTCATAGCCATTCCAAACACCTAAGCAAATGTATTGCTCCTTTCACTATACGGGTGGGTCTAAGGAATGCCAACTTCAGCAACGGCTTCTTCTGCTGGGTGTGCTGCTTCATAAGCTGTTTGTTCCCCTTTACACTACCAACTTCTGGTGGAAGGCGGGCCTCCAAACTTTGCATCTATTTAGAAATGATCATGATGGATTGCATAGTCATTCAGCAAATCAACAAGGGCTACACGATTTCCTTCCTATCTTCCCCTCCACCCTGGCCTTATTCCACCAACACATGCTCAACAGCACATGCCTTGATCTAGGAAGCGGAGGCTCTTGCCCTGCAGAACAAACAGGCCATAGAGATGGTGCCCTTAGAGGAAAAGGGCACAAAATTTTGTTCCTTTAAATTCTTGGATCCAAAGCAGAATGAAGGCATGAATCCCATTGTGGACCTTTGCCTCATGAATCTGTCCATTTATCAGGACAAGTTCTGAGTGTTGCCGTTGAGCCATGGTCTTTTGACCATCAGCACATGGAATTGGCCGGTATCCCTGGACCTCCAGAATACATACTTTCATCTGGCATGCCTACCTTCTCACAGGGTTTACGTGGGGTCTCAGCACTGATGTTGGGAGTCATTATGCTTAAAAGTGAATAGGGGGAACTTAATTCCAACTGTACAGAAATGATCTTGTCCACATTAAGGTATCCATGCATGTATTTCTTAAAAATGGCCCAAATCTTTTGTGTCATGCACTTCCCCTTTGAATGGCACCTTGGGGTACACTATCAGAGTCAGTACATTACAGGGGCCTGCTTTATGCATTCCCAGCAAATCCAATTTGTCACGGTCCTACAGAAGGTGCAAGATGGTCGCACATAACGGATGTTGATTGTCTCGGAAAGGGTGAAGAGGATTTGTACTATAAACTGCTGGAACTCAGCACTGCCCCCACTCCCTCTGCTGCACTCAGTAGACCTGCATTGCAGCAGGATGGTCGGGTTCTTGCACCAAATCCACTGATTCTGCGTCTGCAGGACTGGAGATTGCGCAGTGCCACTCCTGCTTCCTGACAGAGGTTGCTGACATCATTTTGGCTAGCAGGAAATCCACACGAACAAGTTTGTTCAGTGGTGTGAGTCAACATTTCTTGAGCACATGTAAGTTCTGCCTTTCCGACATTGTATGATTCGCATGTTCTTGCTCAGGAGGACCTTACAGTGACCCCCCAAAAAAGGTTGCATTCCTATCTGCTTAAATGTGTATCCCTTATCAGCCTTCTTTATGTGAACAGTTTTTTCTACTTGTTTACTCCCACTCCTGTTATGGTTCCAAATTTGGATTTGATTTTTGAATTAACTTTCCTCATGGCATCCCCAGCGGATACACATTTGTCCGACTCTCATTCTGACATTCATTTTTTTTTCTCTCCTAGTAGCGATAATCTCATCCTTTAGTGAAATTCAGGCCATCTCACTCTGGCCATCCTTCACTGTATTTTACCTAAGTAAACTGATTGTTCCCACCTACCCTTCATTCACTCTTCCATCTCCCTTTCCTCCTTTGCATCTCACCTCTGAGGAGGAGAGACTGTATACACTTTATACCAAACATGCAGTTTCTCATTGGTTCACCTACACACCTCAAGATAGAGTTGATAATGAGCTTATTGTCGGTTTTACTGTAGAAAATAATGTTAAGGTGGTTACCAAATCGACAGTTTCACGTTGCAGAATTCTCTGCTAAAGATGTATTATGCCTTGGCTAGGAAAACCCCTCCAGCTTGCTTTAGTGTCTCAACAAAGGCACTCCATTGACTAAGATTTGCAGAGCAGCCACTTCCACACGTGCACTCACACATTATTGCCTCACATTTCAGGTGCACATTATAGATATATTCCAAGGATTGTGTAACTGTCTAGGTTAGCCTGCACTTCCCAGTCCCACTTCCTGCTGAGGGGTTGCTTTGATACTCATTCATAAGGGGAGAAATCTTCTGGACGATGTATCCATCAGAAGATAAAGTTGCCTAACTTTTTTTGCAATATTTCTTGTGGATAGAATATCATCCTGCAGATTCTTCACTACCCTCCTTTGTTATTGGTTGAGTTAGTGCTATGATTAATAGGATCTCAAGGTTTGCAAGCATACCATATTCTGTATTATCACTGTTGACCTTCTCTAGGTTTCTCTTACGCCTCAAAGGTACACAACATCGACGTGTATCTGAATTTGTTAATGACCGCTCATGTTTTCTGTGCATCATTGTGGAGTATTCCTTTTTGTTTTACCATGGGTAATGATCAGAAGCATGTTAATCGTCTGTAACAAAACTGGTGCTTATGTAAGGCGCTCTGATACCTGATAACTTAGGGTCTAGTTCGCACTATATATACAAAAAAAACTCTATGTAAGATTCAAATTTGGAACATTACATTTACAGACAAGTAATTTACTTAATGTTGTTTCATTGGCCCCACCTGTATTGGCCAGAAATCAGGGTGAGTTTGTTGGGACTGAATATTCCATGCATGGTACAGGTTGAGTTTCCCTGCCCTGAGTACCTGACTGCATGTCAGAGCGGTATTCTAACTTTTATTTTGTTGCTGGTGTCATGCTAATCTAACTTGTGCACAGAGCCCTCGGCCTGTCCTTGGTAATGACAGGTCAAGGACTTCTACTGTGACCTGAAAGGGCGCACCAAGCATACCCTCATAGTAGTCCGTCAACCGTCATGTTTCTGGTGTGAGGAACACCAAGAGAAAACTGACTTGTTCCTACTTTGAAGCTAGAAATGACCTATATTGTGAAGGAGTCTCCCAAATGCTCTGTACTATTTCCCCGAAACCTGCTTTCTGATAGCTGCTTTAACCACAGATTCCTCACCTTGTGAATATCCTGAGGAAGCAGACTGGATCGAAAATAAAGTCACCAACTGCCTTAGTAAGTACATCATGCGCATGGGTGGCAGGTCTGCAATTTTCTAAAATAGCAATAGGCTGTGGATGCACCATGATCAGAAAGAGCAATGGAAACAAAGTGCAAACAGAAAAACAGTAATCCTTTTAAAATTCCAACCAACAGATAAAATTAGGCGCTTCCTAAAATACTGTGGAGTCTTAAATTCCCAACACCATGGACGTCTCCGCACAAGCACTTCTGAGGAGACCTGTTATAGGTACCAGAGTAACCGTTGGTAACGCCATGTTCTGGGATTCTGCTTGCGCAGAACTGTGCCTTGGGACAACAGAACATCAGAATGCAGGGACTGTGTCTCGCTTCCACATCTGTGCCTGTCAGCTTAAAGTTCCTGGCTAGCTCACAGTGCCTTACCTGGACTCCTGAACTAAACTTCCCAGAGTTGCAGGTGCTTTTGGCAACCTAGAACACAACAATCTAGTCCCCAAGGACCCCGTGGAAACAGATAGTCACCTTTCGCTTCTCACTCACACATGTCCATAATAAACAAAATAAAGACACAAGGAAAGTTTTATTGAGAAGCAAGTGTGCTGCAATTGAAAAACATATACAACTCAGCAGAGTAATCAACATTGATAACAAACTGTATACAATGAAACGCCCTAACATGATAGGTGATCTCTGGGGTTATCACTCGACTCCATACCTGGTATTTTGTAGTTAGGTTGTCCGCATCGGAAGTGTAAACTCAGTTTACGCAAGGCCGGGGTGCCTGTTCCATGACCTGTCCCTCTGCAAGAATCCTCCTCTCTGTTTTAAAACAAGCATTGGCATAGCCAATAGGTCTCGCCTTTGGGACCTTATAAGTATTTAGTTATGCAGCAGAATATCCTTGTTGCAACAACATCAACTGTTGCATAGCTAAACATTTGTAAGGTCCCAAAGGCGAGACCTATTGGCTATGTCGATGTTTTTTTTTGTTAGGCACGAGGAGATTAAGTGATTTGGCCAGAATCACAGGATGTTCAGTGTCGTTGCCGAGGCTTGAACTCAGTTACCCAGATTCGAAGTCGACCGCCCTAGCCATTAGGCCAACTCCTCTCCCTTTCAGCTATGAGGTGAGGCTGCTTAGACCCTGCTAAACTGTGACTTAGACTCGGGCCCCTAATGATGATGGGTAGGTTACCAAGCTTTATACTAATTAGGATGGGAATCCTAAATAACCCAGGAGCAAAAGATTGTACAGTAGATAGTGAAATATTAATTGGGGGGGGGGGGAGTAGGGGGAACACAAGGAAAGAGTGAGGGAGAGGCTGAGACGGTGATCAGGGATTATGGCAGAGTGCAGGCTACAGGGCTTAGGACGGGACAAGGGCAGAATAAGGGCAGTGTAGTGGTAGAGGGAAGGGACAGGGAGCATGGCCAATGTGTAGTATCAGAGAGTGGGGCAGGGTGCAAGGACCGAGTACAGGGGAAGGGACAGAGCAGTGGCAGAAAGGCTGACATGTTGGGCAGAGCAAGGGATAGGGGGAGAGTGCAGCGATAGAGGATAGTAGCTATGGTGGGGAGTAGGGGCAGGGACCCTAGCCATGGGAATGCAGTAGGGGGTGGGACAGAGACAGGGTGCTGTGGCATAGAGTCTGATAGGCAGAGGGCACCGAAGCACGGGGAGGAAGGAGGGAAGGACAGACAGTACAGACAGCGGACAGGGCCAATAGCATGGGTATGCAGCAGGGATTTGGACCAGAGACAGGAAGCAGGGTGCTGTGGCAGAGGGTGCTGTGGCAGAATGGTGTATCATCTTTTTCCAACACCTACATGGTTTCCCATTCATGAACCAATAAGATACTTTACTAAATTGACCTGGGTTCCCCTCTCAGTGTATGGGTCGTCCTTGTGCTGCTTATATACTACGAGACTAGGGGCAGCAGCTGGGGCACTAATGTGGGACTTCACATCCCTCGGTAAAGGATTGTTCTGATGACGTCCGGAGGTCACTTGACTTTGGGAACCAATCAAGGTTGGCTTGCCAGCCTCCTTTCCCTGTATACTGTTTATGTGATTACGTTTTAGCCTGGATCTGCCTCCGAGATAAAAAGCCTCAGGCAGCTGGTCAGCCATGCAGGGAGCTGCCCTGTAACGTGCCCGAGTCCAGTCCAGGTCAACTGTAGTGCTTGCGCCGTCCTCACAGTCGGGCCACATTGCCTTTGGCCATCGCTAGTCACAGGGTCATCCAGGTTTGCTCCTTAGATTTAAATCCGTTGCCTCCCAGATGTTCAGAGTGTATCATATCGTGGAAACAGCATGCGACTCCCATAGTGATCATTCATGCACCAACCACTCCTACCCAGTATTTCTGTATAATGGGGCAACCCCAAATAATGTGAAGTGATATACGATTCATAAGTCCCCCTGCATGGTAATCCACCTCCTCTGTGCCTGCCTGAGCCCTCTCTTGGCCTGAAGTCAGCCTGGCCATCTTGGCCTCAATCACCACTTTGGCTCATTTGCTGCCTCCTCTCCCACTGGTTTCATGCTCCTTACATAGGATGGGTCCAGGACTACCCAGGTTGTGTCTTCCAGTATCTGGGTCTGTGGAGGCCGCACTTGGGCTCACCACCAGTGCTTGTCTCCACCATGGTGCTGCACCTTCTCAATGTGCCTCCTTAACCTCTTCCTGCCCCGATCAAGAGCTCCTTCTTGGCCAAAGCGGGTTTCCACTGCTCTCCTTGAGACCCTGGGACAACTTCCAGCAATCAGGGCTACCCAGGGTGGGCAGCTGGTGGCTGTGATTATCTCAGAGAGGGGGATGCAGTGGAGTGCACCATTGTCTGCTTCATTCACCTGCTGTGTGCCCCGCCTCCCCAAAGATCGGGACTTTTAAGGTGTGCCGATGAACATGTTAGGAGGGGAGGTGGGCTTTGGGTTTTGGGGTGGAGAATGTGAGTGGTGGTGGTGGGGGGTATCCTGGCTAGTAGGGGGTGATGTGGGCTTTTGGTTTGCGGTGGTGGGTTGGTTCTCCTGGCTAAGAGTAAGAGTTGTAGGCATTGGTTGCATGGTGGTGAAGGTGAGGTGGTGGGGTGTTTCTTCTGGGTAGGTGGAGGTGATGTGCGTTGGGTTTGTGGTGGTGAATGTGAGGTGGTGGGGGGTTCTCCTGGCTAGGAAAAGGTGATGTGGGCATTGGATGTATAGGGGTGAAGGTGAGGTGGTGTGTGAGTGTGCAGGCTAGGAAGACAGGAGTTGGGCATTAGCTCTGTGATGGAGAAGGTGAGGTGGTGGTGTGAGGGCGGGGTTGTCCTGGCTTGGAATGGTGAAGTGGGAAAGGTTCTGTTCTGAGTGCGCTTTGTTTCTGTGGGAGAGGCCTTGGGAAGGCTGTTTTAAATCCGGCTGTGGGTCAGTGCCCTCTAGTTTTTGGGACAAGCTCTTCTAATATGTACTTATTTGAAGATCCCAGCCTCTCTGGGATTGGGTTCAGGTCTTCCCGTAGTGGGCAGTCTGTAGAACCCGATTTACTCGTAAATGGCGTCTTTTGCTGTGTCGCCAGCGCAAGGTTGGGTGTGCATGGGCATGGAGGACGCGAGATTTCTTTACAGTTCTCAGATAGATCCGTTTTTCTCCACTGCGCGAACTGTTCAGCGCCAGTTTCGGAAGGCGGAATAAAATGCAAGCAGATGTGCGGATTGCACAAGAGCTGACGGTGAGGCCGCCGCCGGTCTCCTGCGCATAATAAACTGAAGCCAGGTGTGCTGCCTGGACCAGTGCTTGTTTGTCTGTAGTGGCCAGTGCATTCACCTACCGCGCATGCGCAGGATACTAGCCTGCAGGAGTACAGGGTTCCCAGAGGACCCTACACACAAACTGATCCCTGCTAAAGTGGCCTGGGAGCAGAAGGGGGTCTCCCTTTGCCACAGAGACGTCCCTTACAACACATGGGATTGCAGGCTCTGGCGCTGTGGCACAGACTGGTAACTCACCCTCCTGGGGACTCTCAGCCTGGCCTCATTTTATCCAGCACCACTGAATATGTTGGATTGTCAGCCCATGTTTGTAATGGGGAACGTCAAACTACAATTCCCAGCATGCTAAGTGCTTCTGGCTGTGAAAACTTGACGAGTCTGCTCGCATCAACAGCTTCGGACTGGGGAGGGCGAGGAGCGAATGCCCCAGCTGTGCAGGTAACAGACCATGAAAGAGTGGCAAAGGATGGGGAAATTGAGTCAGGACCTGAAGGGCAGGTGGGCCACAAAGAAAGGGGGTATGCTTAGGGCTCATTAAGGTGAACACGGGGGCTGACAGATGAGCGTAGGTGACCCCTGAGGTGTACACCGGGACTTCCTCCATTTAAAAAAGAGAAGCGCCCGCCTCGTGCTAAAAGTGGGAGGGGTGGGGGGAGTGCGACAGCACACAAAGCGTTTCCTTTGCGGGAGCGAGCCAGGGGCACCATGTGTTTGTAAGTTAATTACAAACATATGGTGTCAAGCTCGCTCCCACAAGGCAATCGCCACACGTGCACGAAAAGCCGAAGCGATTGCTAAAGGTCTTTTTGCCTATGCAGCGCATGCGCGTTGCGTTGGCGAGACCTAAAAAGGGAATTCTCCGTTTATATGATAAGAATCGCTTTGTTGGAAAACAGTGGCTGTGCTTTTGTGTCGTTTCTAAAATGTTAGGAGATGTTGCTGACTTATCACACGAAAACAGTGCACCAAGTTGTTCGACCTTGTACGAAATGTTCAGACTAAGTTCCAAGAAGGAGAACTAAATAACATGTGCAGCCTATGTGTAAAATAATATCAGGGCACCAAAACAAATGTAGTATGTGTGGCTGTACAAAACAAAAGGCAACCTAAATGTGTAATATGCAGAACTAAGGGAGAACCATTGTAGATCCAGAAGGGAACTTACTACACCTGCACGCCAGCTAGTGGTGTCTTGCGGGATCGCAATAACGGTGATCTGCTCCAGAAGTAACAACTGGAGCTGCATATAAAACCACACTTACTCACTAGCCTCAGTTTCTTTCTTTACGCTCCTTCAGACATGATTCTGGATCTCAGCTCCTCTTTGTTTCTGCGCTTTTGAGTGTCACATTGCACGTTTCTCTTGGGTTCACGGAATCCGCCTACGTGGGGTAGAGTGCGCCATTCATAGGGCAAATGGGTAATTTAATTGTTTTACTCAAAACCTGTGGTTTGTAAGCCCAGTCACTAGAGTGGTGCCTGATTTGGCTTGTGGAAAGAGGCAATGAGGGCAATTGAGCACATGCTTAGTTGGGCACCACCTTACTGCACGTACGCATCCAAAGTTCTGCATGCTGCTTGTTTCAGCGCCAGCATCAACCACGGTACCAATCCCGTCAGCTCAGTTGGGTTGTGAAGGGGAGCCCTCTCATGCATGTTTACCGCTTGGCACCTCTCCTCGCTGAGTGGATTGTGGGGGGAGGTTAGCTTTGCTTTAACTGCACCGCCACTAACTTTCAAGTCCAGGAGATATAGTGCATGGTGAGCAGGGAATAAAGGGCGAAATCCATTTGTTTCATCGGAGGCAGACTATTTGATTGCTCAGAGCCTGTCTCTCCTTTCTAACTGTTCCGCAGCCATGCAGTTGCCATGCGCCTCGCTGCACATCACGCACTTGGGCACCGCTGCACCAGGCGGTCTCAATTCTCACCCATAGCAGTGGGGACCAACGTGAAGGGATTAGATGGAAGTAGCGGTCCCGACATGCCAAAACAGATCTCTTGCACCACACTTCAGCAGACATCCATCGCCCTCACCAGCTCTCTCGCTGAGCACTGCCTGTTGAAAAGCTGCCACATCAGCTCACGGGATAGGAGTCTGCTTCATCTGAGCTGAGGCAACCGTCAGTGCGCAGGTCTGTTTCTGGCTCAGTTTATTATGATGTCATTGTCGGATGTATATTTATGATCTTGTACAGCGGCCTGGGTCACAAAGTTTGGCATGATTTTGACGAATGGCTTTGGTGGTCAGGGAGATGTCAGACCAAGTGTCTACCATCTTGGATCGCTAGCCATGCCCTTGTGCCATTCTTTTTGCCTGCCACCGACATCACAGCAGCTCTTAGAGGACTATATGTCCATTTTGCGTCAGAATGTGCAGGCTCGTTTAGTCAAAGTAGCCATGGAGAATGCTCTGCCCTTAAAAGTAGGGACATGTTATTCCCGCTACTTCCTCGTTTTAGATTTGTGCCATCTCGATGCCTTCCTACACAAGGACAAATTCAAGATGTGAACCCTGGAACAGGTTCTCTCTCCAGTGGATCCCTGAGACTAGATAATTGCTATGGATGTTCAGGATGCCTATTTTTATAGCCCTTTTCTGAAGGCCCATAGATGCTACCTGCGGTTTAAGATTGGCCACAAACATCTTCAGTTTGCTGTCTCCCTTTTGTTCTCACAAATACCCCTCCGGTGTACACAAAGATGATGGCAGCGGTCACTGCCTGTCTTCGGAGGTCGCGGGTATCTGTTTTTTTCTACCTTGATGACCGGCTGTTGAAGGTAGGCTCGCCCCAGTCAGTTGCATACTACCTCCAGACGATGACATCATTGAGATTTTCAGCCAACCTGCTGAAGTCACACCTGACACATTTAAAGAGACTTTACTTTGGAATGTCCGTGGGCTGAATGATGCGAGAAAATGTCGTAAGGTGGTGGCCTATTTAGACCAGCATCAAGTGCAGGTCGCCCTGTGGCAGGAAACGCATCTTGGCCCCAGGTCTACCTACACCTTTGCGAATAGGTGGGCGGCAGTGCGATGTTTCTCCTCATATTCTGCATATGCCAGGGGTACGGTGATTCTGATTAAAAAAACGGTGCCGTTTGTACGCTTGGGTGAACGAGTGGATGATGAGGGGAGATTTGTATTGTTATGGGGCAGACTGGGAACTGATACGATTACAATTGTCAATTGTTATGGGCCTAATGTGGACTCGCCTGCGTTTTACACCAAATTGTGGGGCGAGATACTAAATATTGGATCCATGCATGTCATATGGGGTGGGGATTTTAACGTCACATTGTCGCCTGGGCTGGACAGATCGGATGGTAGCCCCCAATATAACACACGCGAGAGATGCGGTGGCGGGTATAATGGTGGAAGGTGACCTAATAGATAGTTGGAGGTTTGCGCATGCTGGAGTCCGTGAGGGAACGCACTTCACGGTGTACGCTAACACTTGGGCTAGACTCGACTACTGCTTATTGTCCCGTGGACTGGCGGTTGATTTGGGCAGGGTGTTGCATTTGCAGCGGTCCTACTCGGACCATTGTCCGGTGCTGGTGCAGGTGGCTATCCCGGGATACGGTAGAGCGACGCCGCGGTGGCGTATGCAACCCACGGCACTATTGGATCCACTGTTTCAGACGGAATTAGGGGAGGAGATTGCGGAATTTTTTCCACGAAATAAGGGGTCGGTGGCCAGTGTTGAGACTATCTGTGAAGCGTTTAAGGTCACGATTCGTGGGTTTTACATCTCCAAGAGCTTTGGAGTTTTGAAGTCGATACGTAGCACGCTTGCCAAGCTGGAGGCCGAACTTAAGGAATTGGAATCTGCCATGGCCCGAGGGCCGATGGGCCCACCCCACAAGGAGTTTAGGGACAAGCTGTCGCAATATGAGAAAGAGGCGGAAAGAGAAGCCAATTTCAGGGGGAAGCACTGGCGGGCCCGCCGATATTGTGAGGGGGAGAGACCAGGGCGAGCGTTGGCGGGCATCACTAGGCCTACGAGGGGCGTCTCACACATATTAGAGATACGCGCACAGAGCGGAGCTCTCTACCAAGACACAAGGGGGATATCACGGCAATTCACTGAGCATTACCAGCGGTTATACACAGCATGTGACGCTGGGGAGGTTCAGTTTGGGGATTTCTTAGACGATATAGCTTTATGCTGGTTGATTGATGCACACAGGGAGTTTCTGGGGGCTCCGTTTGAGCTTGACGAGATACGGGAAGCGATCATGTCGTTGAGTAATGGCAAGGCGCCCGGGTTGGATGGCTTGCCGGCGGAATTTTACAAATGCTATATTGACATAATGGCTCCTGTGCTTCGAGAGGTCTATGAAGACTCTCTGGAGGCGGGTGTGCTGCCGGGCTCGATGAGAGAGGTGGTGATCACCTCCCTGCTGAAACTTGATAAGGCAGCGGAGGATTGTGACTCCTATAGACCACTGTCCCTAATAAATTGTGATGCCAAGATCCTGGCGAAGGTGCTGGCCACGCGACTCTCATTGTTAATGACTAAAATTGCCCTCCCTGATCAGGCGGGGTTTGTCCCGGGTAGGTCCACCGCTAGTAACTTGCGAACGCTCTTCTCCTTGATTCAAACGATTGCGCCGGAACTTCCTGTCGCGGCAATATTCCTGGACGCAACTAAGGCGTTCGACTCCGTGGAGTGGAATTATCTATTCGCTATTCTGTACCGGATGGGTTTTCCCAAAATCTTTGTCGCTTGGATAAAATTGCTTTATACTGACCCCACGGCAAGAGTGTTGATCAATGGGGAACTATCGACCCCAATTCCATTAACTAGGGGGACCAGACAAGGGTGCCCGCTGTCCCCACTACTGTTTGCTATAGCAATTGAACCGCTGGCGTGTCGTATCCGACAACTCCACAAGCACAGTGCCTTCAAATGCTGTCAAAGGCAGATTGATGTGTCCTTGTATGCGGATGACATAACGCTGTATGTGGTGGATCCGCAGAATAACCTGAACTCGCTGCTCCGCGAATTTGTAGTATTTGGGAGAATATCTGGGATCCACATTAACTGGAGGAAGTCGCAATTTTTCCCCCTGACGGCAGCGGTCGGCCGATATGCCTTGGACTACCCGTTGGAGTGGTGTGACTCGGATCGCCGATATTTGGGGGTTCGAGTCTCGACGAACCGAGAAGAGACCCTACGCCTGAATTATGGCACAGCCGTAAGCAAACTGGCGGAGGATGTGTCGCGGTGGATCTCGCTGCCGCTGACCATGGCGGGTAGGGCTTCATTGATTAAAATGGTGGTGCTGCCTCGCTTTTTGTACTTCTTCCAGAACATTCCGTATTACCCAGGTGCGTTCTTTTTCCGGACGCTGCGCTCTGAGTTGCTGCGACTGTTCTGGGCTGGTAAACAGCCCCGCCTGGCCTGGTCGACTATCATCCTCCCATACAGTAAAGGGGGATTTGACGTTCCTGATTTTCAGGTATATTATCTGAGCGCGCAAGCCCACTTTGCATATCATTGGATTACCCCTACGCCCTGTATGCCGCAGCTAGCGGTCGAGGACTGGGTGGCTCGTCCTCTGCCGTTACAGGGCCTCATTCATGGTCCCGTGACTGCGATCGAGACACCGCTCACCTCCGTGACGTGCACGATTGATGCTTGGCAGCGCATATTGCGCAGACTGAAATCCGGCCTACTGTATGCCCCGCGTTTGCCGTTGGTGTATCATCCGGGCCTCTCTCTGCTGCAAGAAGGGGGGTTCCGCGTGTTGTGTGCTAAGATAAAGATCCGATATTGGGGAGACCTCTTCGAGAGTGGGCAGTTTAAGACGAGGGAACAATTCTTCGCGGGAAACCAGCCTAATCCACTAGAGGTCTTTTATTATCTCCGGTTGCGGCAGGGGATGGGACTGGTGCTGCCGCATTATCCGCAGGAGCCCGATTTGGTGAAGCCGTTGCAGGTTCTGCTCGCTACCATGGATGGTCGGCATTTAGTCTCTCAGTTATATGGCAGTATTCGAGAGGGCACCGGGACTGCAGGATGTAAGGCACTTCGCGGTTGGACAGTTGAGTTGGGTAGGGACATTACTGAGGCGCAATGGGCGTATTGCTGTGAGCTCACCTCCCGGATCTCCTCAAGCTGCAGATTGCGCATTATCCATTATAAGTTCCTGCAGCGCTGGTATTACACTCCTGTTAGGAAATATCGATTTCGTCTGTCAGATTCTGATCAATGTGAGAGGTGCCGTTCGGAGGGGGCTGATTTTCTGCATCTGGCTTGGTCGTGTGCGGGGGTTGCTGACTACTGGCTGCAGGTCCACACGGCGCTTACGGCCATGGTGGGGGCTGTGGTTGAGCTTGACCCGTTAGTGATGCTGCTGGGCTATACGATGTCGGTGCCTAAGCAGCACCGTAAATTTGTCACCATTGTATTGCTGCTGGCGAAACGGCGTGTTGCATGTAGGTGGGGTAGGGGTCGCGCACCAAAGTTTAAGGAATGGTTGGCAGATGTTTTGTACTGTCAGGACCAGAACGTGATATATGCCGAAACGCAGCCATTAAAGAGCAGGGCAAAGGACATATGGGATCCGTTTCGAGCGTATCTAGCGGCGCTGACTAGCTCCACTGACGGGGACAATTAAGGCTGGAATGGAAGTGGTGGAGAAGAGATGAGGGTTGCTGTGGGTGACGGGATGCTCTGCTTGCTGGCCCAGAGTGACTGGTACTGAGGTGATCCGGGGTGGATTGTGTGGACGTGATGCGCCCCAAGATTGGGATATATTGGAAGTACAGGCTCCCAGGGGGCCTGGGGAGACATTCCATTGCTCTGGGACCTGCGGCTGCCCGGAAATTACATAACATTGACGTACAGAGGGGTATCTGCAAACACGCCGCCGGGCCCCCGGGTTGACGGCAGATTGGCTGTGTAACTGATGGTTGAACTCTCCATGCAATATCTATTGTAGCCAGCCGATGCGGTTGTAGGCGCATAACTGTATGGTTGCTGAAAGTTGAAATAAAGGTTTTTGAAACTTTAAAAAAAAAAAAAGAGACTTTACTTCATTGAAGTCAAACTGGATATGGTGCACTTTCGGGTCTTTCCTCCGGACCAACAAGTCCCGGACATTTGAACTGTGTTCCTGATGTTTTAGCCTATGTCCTGGGTCTCCGTGTAGATGACTCCAAGGCTTCTTGACTGTGCCCGTTAACATATGCAGGCTCTGCAATGGGCCCAGCACCAGGGCAACCTGTTGGATTTCATCCAGGTGTCGACTGAGACTGCAAAATAACTGAAGGGGTAGCTTGACCACAATTGGATCAGCAGCAAACCCCTGTCCATTCAGGCTTGACAGTGGTGACGCATGCATCACTCCTAAGTTGGGTAGGCCATTTGGGAGATGTGGAGATCAGAGGCCTCTGCCTCTTCACAAATTTGTTGAAGCTGTGGGTGCTTCACTTGGCGCTGAAGGTTTTTGCGTCAACCATCAAGGCCAGGCTGGTTAATTTTCCCATGGACATTATCACCACCATGTGGTGCTGCAACAATTAGGGCAGTGTTTGGGTCATGCGCCAGGAGGCTTTGTCGCTGGCGCTGTCTGAGCCCTGGTAACATACTACCTGTTGAAATGTTTAGACAGCTAATAGAGACTTCTAGCCGCAGATTCCTTTAACACAGAATATTACCCTGATGTCAGACTGGATCAGGACATTTTCAGGCAGTATCCCTGTGCGCTTGTATTTCCGCTGTGGCGTTGTTTGTGATGGAAGTGGCGTGCACAGTGCTTGTATAAGTGCCACCCCAGGATGCTGCCGTCAGTTGTTTTTTTCCACACCAATCAATGCAGATCTGGCTAGAGCTGTCCCCAGTCATTTTCTGACTGGCTTTCTTCAACTTTTTGTTGAAGCAATTTTGAGATTTTCATCTCCTGGTGTGAGGCATGTCTTCTAAAAGGCCAACAGGCTTTAAACTGTGTGGGGCCTGTCACAGGCACGTCTCTGTGACAGATCCTCGTTTGGTTTGGAACAGGACCACATCTCCAAGACCAGCGAGGACTGCAGCGACACTGAGGGAACGGTCACTGTGGCTCCTCTCCATCTGATGTTAGATGACCCCACAGCGCTTTTGTTCCCAGTCGCGAGGAAGGTCCCGGGACCACTTGTGTAGCCACTCCCGATGATCGTCGTCACGCTCCAAGTGGACGGGTAAGTCTCAAAAGTAGAAGAAATCCTTGCGGTCTTAAACTTCCCCATGTCAGTCCAAGTCACCGTACCAGGCACAGGAGTATCAGCACTCTGTCTCGCTCTGCAGCGGAGGCTGTTCTCGCTCTGCAGCGGAGGCTGTTCGAGGGTCTGCTCCATGCCTCGCAGACCCAGGGCGACCCCAGCTAACTCAATTTTATGGGACTAAGCACCTCATATTTGGGTGTTCCTTGCCCTCTTGGCACCTTTGTGCCCCACGGATGCAGGAATTGCTCCTACTGGTTCTTCACAGCAGATCCGCCCTCTGCGCCAGTCAGGCTCCTTGGAACTGTTGCTGAATCTGAAGCGGCAGCACCTGCAAGACCTTGACCTTCCTCGAAGCTTGCTCCAGTGCCGTCGCCCCACAGCAGCGCAGGTCGCATCGTTGTACCCAATAAGGAGCCGGATGAGTATCATCCGTCTCCAGCGCTGACTAGTACCAGGCCTTCTGAATCTGAGCCAGTGCCTTTTTTCCTTTGACAGGCCTGGAGAGGGTGGCGATAGGGAGAGGCCCGAGGACCCTTATGGTTGCGACCATTCCCCTTGATGAACCAGAGGACAACTGATATGAGGAACTAGTGAATAGCAGTGGTTTGGACACTGTCCTAGGTTTCTCCCTCTACCATGGCTATGGAGGAGGGTGTCTCATTTGCAATAGTGGTGCGGAGGGCAGCTGAGATCTTGGACCTTCAGTTGCCCACAGTGAAAGTCAAGACCAACATCTTGACAGAGGTGCTTCAGCCAAAGTTCGCCCCTTCCAAACCCTTGCTGCCCTCTACCGAAGTCCTTAAAGATATCCTCCTTGGGGCCTGGTCCAAGCCCTGCACTGGGGCTCTTGTGTACAGGACAATTGCCCACCGCCATCGCCTTGTTTATGAAGACCCCAGTTTCTTCGCCCAGCACTCCACCCCGAGAACTTGGTGTTCCAAGCCTTCAATTTCAAGATCAATCCCGGCATGTTCCATACCTCTCTACTGGAGAGGCAATCCAAAAGGCTGGATTTTCTCTTCCACCAGCCTAGCACTGCAGTTCGTGAATACCATATGCCTTTTGGGTCAATACGCCCACAATGTGTGGGATTCGGTTGCACAAGTGCTGCCTGTGATCTCTGAGAAGGCCCAAGCTATTCTGTCCCAAGCTATTGCTAATGGGCGAGATCCAGCAAAGTTCATCATCAGATGCGGGCTTAACACAACCCACATGCTAGGCAGAGCGATTTCATCATCAGTGGCTCTTAGATGCCTTGCCTGGCTGAGAACCACTGGCTTTTCGGGGGATATCCAAGCTTAACTCAGTCATGTCCTTTGATGGGTCTTGCCTCTTTGGCGAGAAGGCATACTCAGCGCTGGAGCTCTTTAAGGATAGCAGAGCTACGGCCAGGACCATGGGCCTATCCATGGCCCCACACTTACCCCGGTCCGCTGTTCGCCCCCTCTGTGGCTACGGTAGTGTTTACTAGCCATGTCCCTACCTGTTCAGTCACAAAGGCCAGTAGGCTTCCCAGCCTTTACGTGGCTGTGCCTCCAAAACCCTTCAGTTTGACCGTTTGCCAGCACAGGCACCCAGAGTGAGTCAGGATCTGCCGTCACCTGCTCCACTGACTGTCCATATCCTCAGACAAGTGGGTTTTACAAATATTTCATAATGGCTAACATCCCCTTTCTGGAGACTCCTCCACCCATGCACCTACTAACAACTGGCTGATGGAGGGCCATCTCACCTTGCTATGCCAGGAAATGTCATCCTTTGTGGCCAAAGGAGCCATAGAGAGGATGCGAGCATCAGAAGTAGGCCGTGGTTGCTATACCCACTACTTTCTGGTGCCCAAAAAAAGACAGAGGTCTCAGTCTGTCCTGTGCCTTCTCAACTTCTGCCTGAAAAAGGGAAGTTCAAGATGCCAATCTTAACTCATGTCCTATCTGTCCTGGACTGTGGAGACTGGATGGTAGCATTGGACATTGACTACAAATATTTGCACATCCCCGTCCTGTCTTCTAACAGGTGCTATCTGAGATTCGAGGTCACCTAGAGCACTTTCAGTTTGCTGTGCTCCCCTTTGGCCTCACCAGCACTCCGCAGGTGTTCACCAAAGTGATGACTGAGGTTGCTGCACAACTGCAGAGGGCAGGGATTCCAGGCTTCCCCTGCTGCAGCGATTGGCTGTTAAAGACGGGCTCGTCTCAGGCAGTCATCTCTCGCTTCCAGACTGTGGCGGACCTCCTGCATTTGCTTTGGTTAGCTATCAACGTGCTGAAGTCACACACGCTCACTCTCAGATGCTCCCTTTGATCGGACTGTTACTGAAACAGTGCAGTTTCAGCCCTATCCTTCCAAATGAGGAGTCCAGTATATTCAGGCTATCAAGGGAAGGCTGGTTTAGGTGTTCACAGACAACAACTCTGCCATGTTGTACTGTAGCAAACAGGTCTGATGGCATCATGGACCCTTTGTCAAGAGGCCCTGTGTCTCTGGATATGGCTTGAAAGTCAAGGCATTTCCCTGGTAGTTCAACACCTGGTCGGCTCTCTAAACGCAGGTGAACTCGGTCGTTGATGCCTAGCGGATCACGAGTGGCATCTCCATCCGAAAGTGGTGCAAAATCTCTTTCAGCAGTGGGGAGAGCCTTGGTTGGATCTGTTTGCCACGGCTGAGAACACAATGTCAGCAGTTGTGCACGTTGAAGTTTCCATGGCAGCTCTCTCTCAGACGCTTTTTTCTGGAGTGGCGCTCCTGCCTCCTGTATGCCTTCCCGCCGATACCACTTCTGCCCAGAATTCTCAAGTAGATCAGGAATGACTGTGCCCAAGGCATTCTTGTGGCTCCTGACTGGGCAAGGAGAATCTGATAGAGACATCTAGCAACAGATTCCTTACCTTAGAATTCTCCTCAGGTGCCCAACTTGATCCGAAAGTTTTTTTGAACAGTATCCCTGTGTGGAGGTAGAGGGCGTTGTGTGACTCCCTACTGATGTCCATGCATGCAACGTCACCAAAATCCATATACGCCCCTCCACGACGTGCTGACATCAGTTTCTTCCTTTCCACGCTTACAACGCAGATCCGAGGAAGCAGTTACCTCAGGCTGTTTTTGGCCTACTTCGACGTTTTCATAGTTGAAACTGTGTGCTTTTTCTGTTCAAACCATATAGGTCTTGTGGATGGCAAATGTCGTCCACGGTCCCTCACTCCATTTGTATGTGGTGTTGGGAGGTCACCATGACTTCTTGCAGTGCAACTCCTGTAGTGTACTACGACTGAAGGTGCTGCAGGAACATTGGATGAAGCTCCTGTCGGCGCGGTAGTCACAGTCACTGCCCTGTCCATTTGCCGGTCTGGTCCAGGAGCCGTTCTTGTGCATGTCACTTTCCGTCGTCCCACGGTCAATCGTGACACAGGTGGTCAAAGGTGCGGCATCCTGACTTCACTGTGCAGAGATTCTAACTTTCACCCCGGGAGCGCCTTCGAGCCCCATGGAGGTGAGAGGTGCCACAACTGTGTACACACCGGCGGGTGTGCCCTCGGCTTCAGTTAGGCCCTCGGGTTCGATGGTCGACTCCATCTCGGTGCACAGCCCTTTGGGGTTCCCACCTTCAGCACTTGTATCTGATCGGCCGACTCTGATGACTTCACCTTCCCCTGGGGCACCTTCGGGCCGCAAGGAGGTGGGAGGTGCCTCGACTATGTCCACACTGGAGGGTTTGCCCTCAGCTTCAATTAGGCCCTCGGGTTCGATGGTCGACTCCGTCTTGGCCTTGATGCACAGCCCTTTGGGGTGCCCACCTTCGGCGATTGTATCCGATCAGCCAACTTCAACATCACCGATCGACATCGTGCTACTTCCATTTCCGACTTCAAGGCGTCACCTGTCGATGCCGAGTGCAGCACACATGGTGCCGCCTATCTCGGACACCCTTCTTCCTTTTTCTGTGAAGCCCTCCAATATTTTTTCCTTCTGAGTAACACTGGTTTAGGACGTGATGGGGACGAGTTGGGGTTTCACCCCATAGCTGATCAGCCTTCTGTGGGGGATAGCTGACTACCTGAACTGGGTGAAGCTATTGAATTGGACTCTTCCGATGACTCAGGCCTTCTTTCCCCTCCTGGTCTTGCTACAGAGGTGAGCTCCTCTTTAGCGGATATGCTAAGGCTGGTTGCTTGGATTTTGGATTTCACCCTTTCTTCTGTAGAAAAATCTGCTGATCCCCTATTTGGCATTCTCCATCAGGGCCGAAAAGGTGTGGAGCTGGTGCTTCCCTATAGTGACGCCCTATCAGGTATTTTGTTGGGACCTGGCTAAACCCAATACAGGGTCCCTGGTGGATCGATCTACGTTTCACTGATACCATCCAGCCCCTGATAATCTGACCTGCCTCCTCCAGCACCCTGTGGTTTGGTGGTACAAGCTGCTTCCGCCTCACAGGATGGTGATTGTTCTCCTCGTGTTTCCTTAGATAGACATTCCAGGAGACGGGACGCTTGTAGCAGGCATATCTTCTCCTCCACAAGTTCTGCTTTGCGTTTCATTATGTCCTTTCATTGAGTTCTTGGACATTTTTCCCATATATTTTAGGATTCTTTGACATGTCTGTTGCCATCAGTTCCGGACGACACCCAGAGCGATCCAAGATGGGCAACGGGCAGCTAAATTAATTATTAGATGTGGGATTAATACCATGGATTTGGTAGGTTGGGCCATGTCTTCTTTAGTGTCGCTACGTCGTCGTGCCTAGCTGCGCACATTAGCTTTTTTGGAGGCTGCTCAGCCCAACTGGCTTGACGTGCCTTTTAATGGTACCCACCTTTTGGTGCTCATGCCGACGCTGCTTTTTGCGTTTTTCGTGACAGAGTAGAACAGAACTTAGCCTTGCTCTTGCTCCTGTCTGTCTCCCATAATCCACCCATTTCAATTTGTGTGGGGGATGTTGGTCCTTCAATTCAGTTCTTGATTGAGAATTTAATGACTGTGTCCATGGTTGTCTATCCCAGCTACTGGGGTTACCTGGTGGGTATTCCTGCTGTTATTAGTCTCCTCCTTATTACACTGTTGATGAGCGGTTATGGTTCCGTTATGACCCTACATGAGTTTCACACCGGTTGCATAGGTGTTCTGTTTCTCTGACTAGGAGCGTTGTGCACAAGAGACCGTTTTTCGTATTGTTTTCTTTCACAAGAATAATTACCTGTGTTACATGCTCTTTAGATCACTTCTGTATGCTTCTGCACTACTTCTGAGAGCCACTTGTGGTCTAGACTTTACGAGCCCTGCTTCGCTTCCTCACTGCTGGAACGTTTTACCTCGGCACTTCTCATTGATTGAGAACGTTTAGTGTCCCTCGTTGGGACATTTCACATTCCTCCCCCTGGAGAGAGTTACTGTATAGCTTATTTCATGAGATCTCTTTCTCGCGAATCTCTCGTTTCTCCTTGATCCATACAGAGACTACCCTTTCTGCCACCCTTCTTGTTTACTTCTGTTTCTCCAAAGGGCCTAAATTGCTGCTAGAGCAGTGAGATGTGTGACAGTCTCCTCTGGTGCCCATGTTTCATTCACTTTGTGTGATTTTCACAAGAGTGTTAAAAAAAAAATCTACCTCATTCCTGCTGATCGTCTTGTTTGTGGTTTCCTCCCTATTCTTATCTGTGTGGTAGTACTTAAGTGCCGACTTTTTTCTACCACCGGTCTCGCTGTCCTTACTCTGACTTTTCCTGTGAGGACATCTGTCATACTCACTTATTGCCTACCGGCAAGTCTTTTTCCCTTATTGCCATGAACACCTCCTTTTTCAGAGTTTATACACATGTGGTATCTAGGCATCTACAATTCTTAATCTTTCAAACACTGTGTGATCTCTTTTGTGTAGTGATATCTTTTGGTAAATTCCTTGTTACTTGAAACTGTTCCTAGAACATTGTTTTCATCCTCTTGGACTTAGTTTCCTTGTTGGCTTGCTTGCTCCCTCCGGTGACGCTTCTCTATGGACTACTTTTTTCATTTTGTTCTGTACGGTGTCCTCCTATCCTACCCTCAAGGATTTGTCATTACTCCTATATGCGTTCTCTTTTATTGCTGGTGTTCCTTCTTCATGAAGAATATCCCCCTCTATTGTGTATTTCACTTCTTAACCCAATTCTGGGTTTTCTCCACCAATGTGCCTTGGTATAATCAGGGCTGTAGGAGTGTTGCCTTTATACTTTTGATAATTTGAATGCCCACTCCCTCACCCCCTTCCTGTGGGACAATTTTTCCTCTCATCAACAATTGTTTTTTTTCATTAGGTTGGATCTCTTCTGTTGCTTAGCTTTCATTGCTTGTTTCCATTTTTGAACTGTTCCCGGTGTGGGGGTTTAGTCCCCATGAGACTATGTTTTACTTTTGTCTGATCTTCTGTCAGTTTCTACTCTGTCGGATATGCATAACCGTTGGATGATAAAGCCTGATATTTGTATATCTCATATTTATATATATGTCTGTGTATATAGCAGTTTATTATCTTGTGTATATATTTCTATGTGTGTTATGCTACAGGCTTATGTATAGCTTCCGTGGATGTGCCCTTCATTCTTATCTTGCAGTCTCACCTTCACTTAGTCACGATTTATGCTCTAGCTTTTCTTTCTACCTCCATGGGTTCTACACATGGAATGATCCCATCTGTGTCGTTGGGTCTCTGGGGCTTTTTTCTTACCGCAAGCGTTGTGGTTGTCCATGCTTGTTGTTCTTGTCTTCACGTTTTTTCAGTGGTTGCATTTATGCATGCTCCTCCACAATGGTTTAATTCTAAGATTCCTTTCTCAGTGTTCTCAGGACCGGTTTGCCGCTAATTAATTCGCTATTCTCATTCATTCGCTATTCTCTCTGGCCTTCCAAGCCCCAGCTGCCTATGGGTTCTGTTCTTGGGCCCATTTTCCCCGTGTTTTGCGGAGTACGTGTGACTGACATACTGGTTTTCTAAGTCCGGGCCATATAGCTAAGTGGCATTGGCTGTTGCTTTTGGGCTCCCAAGTCACGGCCAGCCACGGGTCAGATCCCACCTTGGGAGTGCCCTAGTACTGTATTTTTATTGTATATTGCCTTCGGACATATTTCTGTTCCTCCGCCATGGGTAATGATATTGCCATGCTTTTCCCCGTCTTTATAACTTTACTTGCGTGTGGTTTTTAGCTCGGTTCTTAGAGTGAAGTGTATGCTCTTGCTCACCTAACTCCTAAGAGCGCCCGGTCTCGTCTGTCTTATTATGGACCGGCTAGTTCTGTAAAGGAATTTTTTAGTACGATCCATTTGCAGGCCCTCCTCCGGGTAAGTTATTGCTTGGTTATCTATTCTAAGGTAAGGAATCTACCGCTAGACCTCTATATCAGATGAACAAATGACTTGCCTTCGGTAACGCCTTATCTGGTAGAGACATAGTCTAGCCGTAGATTCCTTACAGACCCATCCGTCCTCCCCTTTCTGTGAACTGTTTCCATCTACCTAAAAGATCCCTTTCTTGGTATTCGCATACTGAGCATTTTGACTTCATAATTGTTGATTCGAAGAGATAGTATCTTTTATGGCGCACTGTTTCCACAGCCAATTTCTATGATGACATCGCATTTTTGGCGCTGTAAATATTCACTGAAGAAACTGAGGTCAGCATGTCGGAGAGTGACTTATAGGGACTCCGGTGACGTAGCATGCATGGATGACGTCGGCACGGAGTTGCACACCACCCCTTACCACCGCGCAGAGGTACTGCTGGGAAAAATTTCTGGATCCAGTCTAGCACCTTAGGAGAATTCTAAGGTAAGGAGTCTGCAGCTAGACGCTGTCTCTACCAGATAAGCCGTTACCAAAGGTAAGTAACTTGTTCATCTGGTATCCTGAGCTCCTTAGCATGACCTTCGGCCCTTCATTCAGACTGCCCCTTTGGTATGATCTTCTATCGCAGCAGTAGGACAGGGTCCTGCAGCCGAAACTACGCATGCCTGCCTTCATGTTTTGAGATTTAGCGGCAACAGTTGACCGCTGTCGACCTTCCTGCTGAAGTCTGGGATGTTACGTTGACAGCCAAGTGTCCCTCCACCAAGACGGTTTACGCTGCCCGTTGGGACAAGTTTGTGGCAGGGTGTGCATCCAAGGATATTGATTCTCTTTCTGTGCCCTCATCCCAGGTTTTATTGTTTCTTCTTTCTCTGCACTGCACTGTTATTTGTCTGACATGTTGGCATTCCAGCATTTGCTTGGGCAACCTTCCTTGTTCAGGTCACCTGTAACTAGATTCTTGTTAGGTCTCCAACACACATTTCCTCACAGGCCACTCTTCATGCTCCAAAGGGATCTTAGTGTGGTTTTGAGTTTCCTTATGCCCACTTTGCCTGCTTCCCATCAAGACTGCTTGTCTAGTTCCCATTCCATCGCCAAGAAGAGTCCTCAAACTGCAGGCACTCTTTGTGCACTCTCCATATACCACCTTTAACCCAGATAAGCTGGTACGCAGGACCCGTGCTTCCTTTTTCCTGAAGGTTGTGACATCTCTTCATATATGTCAGAACACCCCCTTGCCTACCATCTTTGAGCAGCCACACCGCTCTAAAGAAGAGCAGAGACTCCATAGTCTAGACAGAACAAGATTGTGGTTTTTCGACCCAAATCACGTTCCGGAAGGACAATCAGCTCTTTGTAGGGGACGTTGAGGCTAAGAAAGAGGGAAGGCTTTGCAAAAAAGGACCATGTCACAATGGCTAGTTCTCTACTTAAGGATCTTCGACGTATTGGCCAAAATGCAAACCCCTAAGGGCTTACATGTTCATTCCACCAAAGCAAAGACTGCGTCCACTGCCTTAGCTTGCAGAGTCCCTGTTCTGGACATCTGTCAGGTATAATTGTGGACGTCCTTGTACACATTAACCAAACATAACTGTCTCTATGGTCATGATGGGTACTTTACCTGTTCGGTCCTGCAGGACTTCGTGGTTTGATCCATAGTCTCTGTCAGATAAACAAATTACTTACTTTTGGTAACGACTTGTCTGGTAGAGACTCAGTCTAGCCACAGATTCCTTATCGACCCTCCATCTTCCCCGATTTGCAAACTGAATTCATAGGATCAACCATTTTAAGGCCTTAGTAATGCACACAAGTGTGTCTGCATTCTTCGTGTCACTGCGCTTCTGGCGTTGAAAGGCTAAATAAGAAACTGACGTCAATGTGCAGGAGTGGTGCCTATACAAGGCACCACAGACATCACTTTCAACGTGATCAACGTAGATGCGGAGCCGAACAGTTTCCTCTACCGGTATTGCTCGAAAATGTCCGATCCAGCCGGACGCATTTGGGAATATTTTCAGGTAAGGAATCTGCAGCTATAAAGTCTCTACCAGAAAAGGCATTACCAAGGATAAGTAACTTGTTTAACAGGTGGATGAGCTCAGCCACCAAGGCCAAAATGAATGGCGGTTACCCCCGAAGGTGATGCAGGGCATTTTCCAGAAATTGGAAGAAACCTGACATGATCTTTTTCCCACAGCTGAGAACTTGAAATGTCAACACTTTTGTATTTTGGAGTTCCCAAAAAGGCTCTCCCTCATAGACTCACTCCACTTGCAATGAGCATGGGATTCATGTATGCCTTTCTGCTGCTCCCGATTCTGATGCTGGATCCAAGTCATCCTAGTGATTCTGGATTGGGCAAGGAGAGTGTGGTACACAGAACTTATGGATCTAGGTACCATATGGGCCAGAGCCTTTGTCTTCCAATCAAGCTGCTGCTTTGGAAGGATCTCCTGTCACAGCAGCAGGGCAACACCCGGGCCTACGCAATTTGCTCATCCATGCATGGAGATTGAGCTGTGCAGATGATCTCCTTCAACCTTCCGCCTGAAGTCATTGATTTGATACTGGCAGCCACACATTCGTCCAAGAAATCAGTGTATGTTGGGAAATGTGTGTCTTGGTGTGGCACCCACCAAACTGATCTGTTGCAGGCCAAACTGTTGATGTATTGCTATTTTTTGTCTTTGGTCCAGAAAGGACTTGCTATGGCACTATTAAACGTTATTTGCTGTCCCTTTTGGCCTTTTTAGATTTTCCAAATCATCCATCTTTGTTCAAGTCAACAGCACTGATACATGTTCTGAAAGGCATGCATCATGTTTCTGCCAAATCCCTCACTAATACCATAGTGAGACTTGAATTTGGTCCTCACTTTCCTCATGTGTACCCCTTGGAAGCCAGTGCACAGTTGTCCATTGCACCACCTCAAATTAAAAATGCATTTGCTGGTTGCAATAACATCGGTGCGCCTCCTTATATCCTTTTTTCCCCCAACAAACTGGTGTTACTGGCTCGGCCAGCTTTCCAACCAAAAGTGCTGACACCTTTCCGCACTGGATAAATCCTCATTCTTCTGACCTTCTTTGCGTTGCCTCATCCTTGAAAGAGGACGAGAGACTCCACCACTCAGGTTTCAAATGAATGCTGAGCTTTTACATCAATTGTACTGAGAAATATTGGGTGGATGATCAACTCTTTGTGGGGTCCTCTAGTACAGAAAAGTCCAAGGCGGAGCAAAAATAGACCATGTCCTGATGGATAGTTCTCTGGTTTAAAATCTTCTACAAAGTATCTAAGAAGCAGCCTCCTGGAGGCCTAAAGGTGATTTCCACCAGAGCTAAGGCTGCTACCACTGCATTGGCATGCAGAGTTCCTGTCCTGGATATCTGTCTGGCTGCTATTTGGGCATCAGTGCACGCATTTACGATGCTCTACTGCCTTGACAGACAGGATCGCCCTTCAGCCCTGCAGGTCTTTTTGATGTTAGCCATTCCACAGACCCACGACCTTTGAAAGTACTGCTTTGGTATCTATTCACAAGGCGAGTTGAGGAATCTGCAATTTGAAGTATTACTGGAACACCAAGTTATTTGCCTTTGGTAAAACTCTATCTGCTATAGACTACTAGGCGCAGATTTCTTCACGTAGAATTATCCCCAGGCGTGAGACTGGATCCAGAAACTTTTTTGCCACAGCATCCCTGCGTGCCGGGGGCGGGGCAACATCACACGACTCCGCCCAGGTGTCGTCCGCGTACGTGACGTCAGCGAGGTCACATAAGACCTGCCCCGGCACGCCTACGTCAGTTTTTTCCTTTTCGTGTGAAACACGGATCCGATCCTTGCTACGGGCCTGTTTAGGGCCCCTTTTTCTTCCATTTCCTTTTGGTGGAACAGTGTGCGAATGCCTTCGGGCTTCAAAACTTGCACATTTTGTGGGCGTCATATGTCGGCGACGGACCCTCACATCATTTGTATGTGGTGTTTGGGGGGAGGATCACGGCATCACAGATTGTGCGGTGTGCCAACAGTTGAAGCCGAAGTCGCGGCGGGAGTGCCGGATGAAACGTCTCTGCGCGTCTCTCCAGGTTGACGTCCTCCCCTCAGTCTGCTTCGGCAGACGGCTTCAGATACGGCCGTGGTCCTCGCCCTTCTCCGATGTCACGTGAGCGTCGCTCCCCGGTGGGTAAGTGTCGCAGTTTGTCCCGGGCGGCTGGTTTCCGGCTTACCGGGAGCGTGGACTCTCCGCGGGTGATGCGGCCCCGTGTGTCGTCCTATCCACTGTTTTCCGGTGTTGGGGCGTCGAGAGTCCAAATGGAGACCTCTCTGGCGTCTCCTCCTCCTTCCCCTCCTGGGGCGTCGGCGGATCCCTTGCCCTGCGCAGGGCCCTCCGCGGTGCCGCCGGTGGCTCCGACGCTGACTTGTTCAGATCTAGGCTTGGAGGATGTGATGCTGTTGGGGTGCGGCTCCTCTGGGTCACCTCCTTCAGGCCATGGCATCTCTGCCTCGCTGCAAACTCCCGTGGGGGTCCCTGTGGTGTCGCGGGAGGTCGCCGGGGGTCGGGTCACATCCCCTAGCCCCTCTCAGTCCTTTGACAAGGTGGTCCTGTCTAAGGCCGAGGTGACGGCAGCAGCTGGACCATGCTGAGCCATAGGGGTCGGTGGACCCTCCTCGTCCCGCTCCGGGTCGAGGCCGAGGGAGGACCCCTCGTCCCTCTCCGGGCCCCTATCGTCCCTCCCCACAGGCGGCTGCCGAGTCGGAGGGCGAGTCGGAGGTTGAATCGTTGCTGACGCCGCCACATGGGTTGCCGAGCGATCTTTGCCTCATTCTGGGCTGCGGCTAGCGGAGGGCTTCGTGCCACTCCCCAGGCCCGTCTTGTTCCCCCACGCAGGGGGCTGCCTCGGCGGGGGTCGGGCCGGCATCAATCCGGCGCCGCCCCGGAGCCAGTGCAGCTCTACTCCGGATGGTTCCGACCGTCCTGCCTCAAGCATCGGACTCTACGGCTCCGCGCAGGAGTCGTACTGCGGATTCGTCTTCGGACGCTCCTTCTTCTCCGGAGGCAGGCTGTATATTGGTGTCGTCCTCCTCGGAGACTGGTCGCCGTGTGGTGTCTTTCTCACCGGCATCGAAGGGCGGCTCCCTGCCCTTCCTGAGGCAGAGGTGTTCGTCGGAAGAGTGGCAGGTCCCTCATTCTTCGGCTCCTTCTGGCTTCCAGGTCTGGCCCTTGCTCGTCCCGCTTGGCCTCGGGGACGGCCGCCTTAGTTTGCAGCCGTCGCCCACGGAGGAGCTGCTTTCTCCACCGCGGGGCCCTACGGAGGCGGGTGTCCACGCCTGGGCATGGGTGACCCGGTGGCTCACTTTCCGGCGGACCATCTATTGGAGGTCCTCCACCAGGGCTCTGGTGGGAGGGAAGTCTTACTTCCCCTTGAAGGTTCGCTCCTTTCATCCTTGACGGGGGCTTGGAGGCGTCCTGCCTCAGGGGACCCGGTGCCTCAGCATCTTCTGCACCGGCACCGCGTGACCCGGCATGTCTTTCCCTTCACCCCTCAGCTGCCAGCCCCATTTTGCGGACTGCTTTTCCCTCCCTGCCGCCACTGTTGACTCCGCCATACCGAGAGGCCCGCTGGCTGGACTCTTGGGGGCGCAACATGTCCGCCTCGACCAGCGCGGCCCTGCGGGCCCTTAACACCTTGTTTGTGCTGGCTAGGGCCTCCTCCTGTTTGTGGGACTCGGCTGAGTCTCTGGGATCTGCAGCGTCCCAGGAGTCTGGTCAGGTGAACTTACGGCATCATGCATTGGATGGCCGGGAGCTTGCGGCGTTTATTCTCCGCTCCGCTCTGGACATTTCAGAGGTGCTGGGCCGGGCCATGGCTTCCTCAGTCGCTCTCCATCGCCATGCTTGGCTTCGGGACGGAGTATTCCCTGAGAATATTCGGGAGCTACTCATCGACCTTCCGTTTGAAGGCAGCCTGTTGTTCCATGCCCCGGCCGACTCCGCCATCCAAAGGCTTTTGGCGGGGCTCCGTCCTCCTCCTCCGTCCCCTACTCAGTGACTTCTGAGTTGTGTTGATTCTGGGCCTTCTTAGGCCGGTTGTTCTGGCTGTGGAGTGTGTTTTCTGGCCGTTTACGTCCTTCCTTGGGACTTTGGCATTGTTGGCTGCTGGACGGCCCTTGTGTTGATTGTGTGTGGGTTCTGCAGGAGTTGTTGTACGGACTTGGCCCTGAGATTGGGCCTTCTGCTTTGCTTGGGCTGCTTAGCGGGGTGTTTTTTTTCCCTTGGCTCTTTTGTTTTTCCTCTGCTGCGGAAGTTCTTCCAAAGAGGGTTCCCATATCTTGGGACTTAACGTACCCTATGTGGGGTAGTGGTAGCTGTCATATAGCTTGTGCTCTGCTAGAGGGTTCTGGTCGCCTTCGGGTGCCTGTTCTCCATGGCGTTTAGGTAGGTTACTTTTGCTTCCTGAGGTCCTGTGCGCGGTCACTCGTAGTGGTGTGCCCGGGCATCTCCTCCTCTCCCTGCTCCTGTCCTGAGGTCTGGGATGATTCTGTTTCTCCCTTGCCAGGCGTCGCCTACTCGGCCTTCCTGGGGCCTCAGACTGTTCTTCTTGCTTCTGGCGACTTTGACTGCCGGCGCTGTTCTGGCTGGCAGGCTGCTCTCCATCTGGAGTGGGTTTGCCTTCTTTTTCCTCGTTTTCTTGGGTCCTCTAGGCTTTTTCTTCTTCCGCTTTTCCTGTCTTGGCATTGGGCGGAAGCTATGTTGCCTTTGGGGGAGTGGGGTGCTTCGGCCTCTCCGTCCTTGGCCTTGGTTCCTCTGCTGTGAGTGTACGAGCCTCTTCAGCCTTCTTTCCCTCCTACATCCCCTTGGGGTCCTGCTTGTGGGGGTTCCCTTGGCCTGGCAGGGGCGAGGTTCTACCTGGTCCACAGATCTGGTCCCCTGTGGGGCCCTCTGTTCTGCAGTGGCTGGTGGGGTCCTTTCGCAGACCCTCCTTCCCAGGGGGTATGGCTATGGTATCTATTCTACTTGAAGAAATCTGCGGCTAGTAGTCTCTATCAGATGTACGAGTTACTTACCTTCGTTAACGATGTATCTGGTAGAGACTATTCTAGCCGCAGATTCCTTCACGGCCCGCCCTTCCTCCCCTATTCTGCGAGGACCCTTGGGTTGGTCTTCGGTACTCGCCTCCCGGTGGGGGTCTGTCTCCTGTGAGTGCCTTCCTTGTTCTTGACGGGTGGCTCCGTCTGGGGGCGGTTCATTCCTCCTTTGGTCCTTTGGAGGATGGGGTTCCAGTGCTCCGGTGCCCTGCTGCTCTGGTACTCCAGGTTTGGGGGGGATTGCCTTCTATCCCTGTCCTCCCTCCCCTCCCTCCCTTCCGTTGCTATACTCTGATTAAGGGTCATCTAGCCTTGTCTTGCCCTTGTCCCTTGTGGGTGGTTGCCCTCTAGGTTGGGGTGACTTGGAGGTTTGTTGTCCCTATCTGCCTTGGGACTGGTCCCATTCCTTGCTCAGGATGGGGGGGTGGGTTTACTACGTGTGCAATGACTTTTACGCATGTTCTTTGCCTCCGGGGCACAGGGATGGGAGGTTGTCTATGTGCTGGCAGGATGACTGCTCAGGTTTCTTCTTCTTCTTTCTTCTTTCCCTACTCTTGGGTTCTGCGGTGTTGGCACTACCCTGGTGGTGTTGTCAGTCACCGTTTCTTTCCAATTTTTCTGCTCTTCGCACACTGTTCCCATGCTTCCACAGTTTTTTATCTGGTGGTTCTGCGTTGTAGTGCGGAAAAGTTCTCAGAAGAAAACCGATGTAGGCGTCACGTACGCGGACGACGCCTGGGCGGAGTCGCGTGATGTTGCCCCGCCCCCGGCGCACAGGGACGCTGTGGCAAAAAAGTTTCCGGATCCAGTCTCACGCCTGGGGATAATTCTACGTGAAGAAATCTGCGGCTAGAATTGTCTCTACCAAATACATTGTTACCAAAGGTAAGTAACTCATACTTCTGGTGAATACTCTATCTAACCGTAGATCCCATCTAAAACAGGCCCAGTTTCTGCACACTGGTTGTTCCAATCTATTGTTGGTCTTCCTGCCTTAGAGCACGTACAAGTGTATGAAATAAACTGATGTCTCTGCGCCTGGGTGGAACTTAAATGCGGCTTTGTCCCTTTCAGAATAGAACGATGTTGGTGCAGAGCAACACTGTTGCACCCAGGGGTACTCCTGTTTTCCGATCCCGTCTGGTGGCTTGGGAAATTCTCACGCTAAGCACTCTGCGATTAAATGAAGAATGCACCAGTAAAAGCATTAGATAAGTCAAGTAACTTCAGTGCTTGTACTTCTGTTGCCTGGCGTATTGCTGCCAGCTGAGAGAGAGGTGTAGCTGATGCAGTAAAGGAGTGTGTCACTGCTGAGTGAGAAGCCCTAATTACCAGAAGCTGCAACTGCCAGAGAACACCTTAATGAGATCAGCCTGGAATCTGCGACTGCCATAGGCGGTCAAGAGGACCGCCACTGTAGAGACCAGGTGTTGCTATTGAGATTCATCTTGCTGATTACCTCAGATACAGTCGTCCAGAGAAAGGCTGTTTGACCAGCCTACTCTTGAAGAGACACTGTTGTGAGGGCATGAGGCAAAGCACTCCCACCGCGCTGCCGGAAGTGCTACAGAAGCCAACAGGAGAAATTGCAGGTAAAGTCTGCCCCACTCAAGAATACGTTTTGCCAAAAAGGGGTAGAGAGATATTTAATTGAAGTCATGCAGATCATGTGGGAGAAAATGAAGCGATCTGCACCGCTGCCTAATCTTTGCCTAAAACCAGTTGCATATTTGGGTTTACAGATACACAGTATTTACTATAGCGGGTGGAAAGAGGGAATGGAGAGAAGACAACAGGATATAGGAGGTGTAGCACCTCGCTGTCTGTCGCAATGCAATTTCCATCCTTGTATGTCTCACATTAATTGTGATATTTAGTTCTGCTATGTGATTAAAGTACATAAGGAAATTACCATTAAAGCTTCCATACATGCTAGTAGGTCTCCGCTTTCAATGGCGTTACCACACCTTTTGACTTTGCCAATGCCGTTTGCTAATGCTGATCCTCTCCGGCAACAAGGGAAAAAAAGCTTATTTTCTGATGAGGAACAGAGTTCACAAAAAAAAGGAAATACGCACGATGATTAATACATTGGCATCTTTCATCTTGCTTTCACACACAAGCTTCATTAAGCGACAGTAGCTCCACCGCTATGATTTATACATGTGCATACATCATGATGTGACAGCCATTTGCTTTTTATTTCCATTTATCATTCTAAGATGGCAAACAGAGCAGCATCCAGGCCCTCCCCAAAAAATTGAGTAAAAACATTTAAATACAACTAGGGTGAGGGAGAGCAGTAGCGGAGTGGACGAGAAGAAAGTAAATCCTGAAGGGCAGGTAGTTTGGGAGGGTGTAAATAAGCAAAGGCAAGCAGTGGAAGCAACCAAGGTGCATCATGAAGATTGCGAGGGTGAGGATGTGAAGGAAGAAGCACCACCTGGTGGGAGAGAGCGCAAGAAAACAAATGCACTCCCATGAAATTCCAGAAACAAATATAGAAAGTAGTTCCTTGATGTGGAACAATACAAGTTATCCTATTCATTTTATTTACAACCAGATTTTATTAGGTTTTTAAAACAGCATCGACATACATAAATAGTAGTCTTGTCAGTTCTTGTACATATTACTAAATATAGCTGCTCTCAGGCGTGTTTTGCTTAACGTCACCTGTAACAAAACAGGCCCCCCCTAGCCCCCTTGAGTTGTGCTTAAGTTAGTGTAATGGGATCTCTGGGTGTTGCTAGGTGTTTCTAAATCAAGAGTTTAATTGCGTTATGCTGAAGCACCTGCTGTCTCTGGTCCTATTGTTCATCTCTTTCCCTCTCCTGTTCCAACACTGCCGGTTGTGGGGAGCCCATCTTGCTAGATCCCTGTTTATCCGCCTTCAACTCGCCTGCGAGGTTTTCCCATGCCCTCGCCCTATCAATTTTACCTATACCTCAGCTGGCTTCCCTGCGTTAGATTCTACCTTCTGCTCCCACCCATTTTTCAAGTTCTCTTCTCCAAGCATCTATCCTTGGTCCTCCCGGTGCCTTCCAATTCCTAGCTATCTCTCTCTTAACCAGAACATAGGCGAGGTCCTGAAACCTTCCGGTCGTCTTGTTTTTGGCTGTGTGGCAACCATCCTAATAAGAAATGCTGTGGGGTTTGTGGGAGCTCGTTGTCAATGAGATCGCCAAGTATCTGTTTTATCTGATAGAGACTACTAGCCGCAGATTCCTTAACGTAAAATTATCCCCAGGCGTGAGACTGGACCCGGAAAATGTTCTTGTCCCAGCATCTCTGCGTGCCGGGGGGTGGCACCACGCAACTCCGTCCCGCCGTCTTCTGCGGGCGTGACGTCAGCGAGGTCACATAAGCCCCACCCCGGCGCGCTGACGTCAGCTTCCTTCTTTTTTGCGTGCAATGCGGATCCGGTTCGTGTTCCTGGCCTGTTTTCAGGCCTTCTTTTCACGCTTTGCGTTTCTTTTTGGGAACAGTGTGCGAAGACCTTCGGGCTTCAAGACGTGCTCGTCTTGCGCGCGCCAGATGTCTGCGACGGACCCTCACCCCATTTGTATGTGGTGTTTGGGGGAGCACCATGACTCCACGGACTGCGAGGCTTGTCAGCAGATGAAGCCGAAGTCCTGGCGGGAGCGCCGGATGAAACTCCTCTTGGCCCGCATGTCCAGGTCGGCGTCGTCACCGTGTCTGTCCCCCGCGGAAGGGTTTAAGAACCGCCGCTTCCGTCTCCAACACCGTCCCTCTCCGAGGCCGCAAGGGCGTCGCTCGCCTGTTGGTAAGTGTCGCAGCTTGTCCCCGAGGCCCGGTCCCCGCCCTGTGGGGGGCGCGGGTTCTCCGCGGGTCGTGCGGCCTCGCGTGTCGCCACCCTACCCGCCGTTTCCCGGCGTGGGGGCGACCATAGCCCAAATGGAGGCCTATGCTGCGGCCCTGCAGGCCTCCTTGGCTCCTCCTCCTCCTCCTCTTCCTGGGACATCTGTGGATCCCTTGCCATGTGCGTGGCCTTCTGCGGAGTCGCCGGCTGCTCCGGTGCAGACAGGTTCGGCTTCAGGTCTTTGAGATGTGGTGTCGTCAGGGTGCGGCCCTACTGGGTTCCCTCCTTCGGAGCACGGCGCCTCTGCCTCAAACCCCCGTGGGGGTCCCTGTGCTGTTGCGGGAGGTTGCCGGGACTTGGGGCTCGTCCTCGAGTCCCCCTCGGTCCTCTGGGCAGGCGGCGGCCTTGTCCGAGGCCGAGCTGACGCACCTCAGGCGCCGGCGGCTGCTGGCCCTGGTGGCGCCGCAGGGGCTGGCTAGGTGCCTGGACGCGTCCCCGGGCCCTTCTCGTCTCTCCATGCAGGTGGCTGCCTCGTCGGAGGTCGAGTCGGCGCCTTTTCAGCCCCGTTCTTTGGCCACCCCGGCTCCGCCCCATTCTCCCGCTGCGCAATTTGTGGCGGAGGTCGTCTCGGCGTCCCCTTCGACGCCGGTCGACGTTGCGCTGACACCAGTGGCGGACTCCACGGCGCCGTGCCGGCGTCGGGTCGTTGATTCGTCTTCGGAGGCCCCCTCTTCTCCAGAGGTTTGGCACCTTTTTGTCTCTTCTTCCCCGGAGACGGGACGCCGCGTCGTGGCCTTTTCCATGGCGTCTTCCAAGGAGGGCTCTTCGCCATCCCCGCGCCCACAGTCTTCCCCAGAGGCGCCTCAGTTTCCCCACTCGTCGGTCAACCTTCCCCCATTCCGAGCTTGGCCTTTTCTTATTCCGGTTGGGCTGGGGGACGGCCGGCTTAGCTTACAGCCGTCACCCACGGAGGAATTGCGCTCCCCACCGCGTTGCCCTACGGAGGCGAGTGCTGCCTTCGCCCGGGCTGTCTCAACGGCTGCGGGGATTTTGCTTGAGGTTCTCCATCAGGGCTCTGGTGGACGGGAGCTGCTTCTTCCCTTCGAAGCTTCGCTCCATAATTCTCTCTTGGGGGCCGGAGGGCATCCTGCCATGGGGGACCCGGTGCCCCAGCCGCTCCTCCACCGTCCTGCTCCTGTCTGCCTTTCCTTCCACCCTTCTACCAGGGGCCCTCTTCTGCAGACTGCCTTTCCCTCCTTGCCATTGGTGTTGTCTCCTCCGTCACGGGAGGCCCGGTGGTTAGATTCATGGGGGCGCAACATCTTCACCTCCTCCAGTGCTGCCTTGTGGGTGATCAACACGCTTTGTGTGTTGGCCAGAGCCGCTTCTTGCTTGTGAGATTCCGTGGAGTCCCTTCTGTCTTGCGCTTCTCAGGAGGCACCATGTGTTGGATGGTCGGAAGTTGGCGGCGTTTATTCTTTGCTCGGCTCTGGATGTCGCACCATGGCTTTTTCGGTGGCCCTTCGTCGCCATGCTTGGCTGAGGGATAGTGTTTTCCATGAGAATGTTAGGGAGCGTCTGGTTGACCTCCCTTTCGATGGCGCTCTTTTGTTTCACGCCTCTGCGGTTTCTGCCATTCAGCGGTTCCTTGCGGGGCTTCGTCCTCCTCAGTGAACCTGGATGTCGGTCTTCTGCTGTGTTCTGGGAGGTGTTCTCCCATTGTTTTCTGGGGTCTAATGTTCGGTAGCCCCGGTTGTGTGTTCTGTGTGGTTGGTGTGCCTTCAGGGTTCCTCGGTTGGCCCTTCGGTGCGGTTGACTGCTGGTTCAGCCCCCTTTTTTGCCCTTCGGTTTTGGCTGTTGGTAAGTCCGTGTAGGTCCTGGTGTTGGGCCTTTTGTGTCTTTTTTATTGGCTGCTTGGCAAGCCGTCTGCGGTTTTACCCGGAGGCCTTTCTGTTTGTCCTCTGCTGCGGAATGTTTTCCCAAGAGGTGTTCCCATGTTTTCTTGGGCGTAGCATACCCTATGTGGGGTACTCGTAGCTATTACATAGCTCTGTCATGTGCTGGGAAGGTGTGGTCACCCTTTTCGGGTTCCGTGCTCTCCTTGGCATCACGGTATATCGCTGGTGCGGTCTGTTTGCAATGGTCTTGGCGCAGCTTGCATTGCGCCCAGGTCTGTCCTTCTCCAGGTTCGCTACATCGCTCGACCAGTCTGGTCTGTTGTCTGCGGCGTGGTGTTGTGGCGATTCCGCCCTTCTGTCCGGCGATTCGGCCTGGTCCTCTATCTTGTGTTCCAGAGGGACTGGCTTTCTTTGGCTTTCTGTGTTCTGGTTGACGGTCTGGGCCCGTCCTCCGTCTCTCTCTCCTTTTCTTCTGCCAGGTCCCTCTTCTTTTGTGGGTCAGTGTGTGTTTCGGAACCGGCCCCTCCCTTAGGGCACTCTGACCTCTGTCTTCGGCTTGCGCCTGGCTTGTTCTGGTGCGCTGTGGTGTTGCCTGCTGCTGGCTGTGCATGCCTGCGCCTGCCTGCTTGTTCTGGTCCACCGTCTTAATGTGTTCCCTTGTGCCCCTGTCTCTGGTTCCGCTGGGGCTTTGTTCATCTGTGCTTTTCTTCTTGCACCTGCGCTATTGGTGGTGGGACCGTTCCTGCCTTGTCCGCTGCTTGCAGCCGAGGTGTGTTCGGCTGTTTCCCATCACCTGTGCTTCTTACGGCGGGCCCTGCCTTTGGTTCTGCCTCTTCTCCCTGGGGTTTGAGGTGCTTCTTTTGTTCCTTGAGGCCCTTCGGGTGCTGTCTGCCCCTGCGGGGTGTTGGGCGGTCCTCCCTTAATTAGGCGTGGGATCTCCTGGCCTTCCCTTTTCGTTCCTGTGACATGTCCCCTGCTGGGGCCCTGTGTCTCTCCTGCTGGGGAGGCTCTCTCGCAGGCCCTCCTCCCTTCTGGGTATGGCTAGGGTATCTATTCTACGTTAAGGAATCTGCTGCTAGTAGTCTCTATCAGATGTACAAGTTACTTACCTCCGGTAACGATGTATCTGGTAGAGACGATTCTAGCCGCAGATTCCTTCACGACCCGCCCTTCCTCCCCGTTCTGTGAGGACCCTCTGCTTGGGTTTCTGCACTCGCCTCCCTCTGGGTGGCTTGTCTTCTGTGGGTGTCCTCTTCGCTTTCTTCCGGTCAGGCTGTCCGGTTCTGCTTTATGGTTCCATCCCCCCTTCTTTCTTTTGATACAGGGATGGTTGGTTTCTGCATGCCTTTGCTTCCCTCCAGCTGGTTTCTCTCCAGTGTAGGGGTCACCTTTTGCTCTTTTTTCCCTCTGTTTGTTTGGAGTTTCTGATCCCCTTGCGGTCTTCTGCGTTGGGGATTCTTTACCTGTCCTTTGACCTCCTGCTCCTTTCAGGGGACCTGGCCCTCCTTGACTGTGTAGTCTGGGGGTGGATTGCAGTTGCTGCTCTGTTCCGGGCTTGTGGCCCTTCACTGTGTGGTTTGTGGTTGCAGCCTCTCTCTCGTTCTGTTCTGGCGCTTTCATATACTTGTGCCTCCAGGATGGCTGTTGCCTTGGCTTGCTCTCTTGTTCCTCGGGGGGGTGCTCTGCTCTTTCCCTGCTATAGCTTCGCTGCTTTGGCCTTCTGTTACTTTAGTGCCGACTGGTGCTATCGCCTTGGCTTGCACAGTTGTTCCTCAAAGTGGTGCTCTGCTCTTTCCCTGCTATGGCTTCGCTGCTATAGCTTTCTGCTACCTTGGTGCCAACTGGTGCTGTTCCTCACCCTTTGTTTCTCTCTATTTTGTTTCTCTGCTTTTTCGCACACTGTTCCCATGCTCTCCTCAGTTTGTTGTGATGGCTCCGCGTTGTGGCGCGGAAAAGTTCTCCGAAGCAAACTGACGTCAGCGCGCCCGGGTGGGGCTTATGTGACCTCACTGACGTCACGCCCGCGGAGGACGTCGGGCGGAGTCGAGTGGTGCCGCCCCCCGGCGCGCAGAGATGCTGGGACAAGAACATTTTCCGGGTCCAGTCTCACGCCTGGGGATAAGTCTACATTAAGGAATCTGCGGCTAGAATCGTCTCTACCAGGTACATCTTTACCGGAGGTAAGTAACTTGTACATCTCCGCCCAAAAAATGTGCAGTGTGGGGCAGTTCCAGAACATGTGCATGATATGTGCCTCCCTCTCTCCACATCTTGGGCTTGCCGCGGTCTCTGTCCCGAAGTATCTCCTAATGCGGGATGGGGTGAGGTACGCTCTATGAAGTATATAAAAATGTATTAATTTAAATTGCTCATTTCTAGATGCCTTTGGGGTTTGCTCTAGAATTCTGTCCCAATCCTTCTCTGGGATCTGCTTCCCCAGGTCTTCCTCCCACTGTAACGGCAGTCTCCAGCGGCTTCTGCATATTCTGCCTCATCGCCTTGTAGAGGCTGAAACCGTTTTGATCCTTCCCGCCGATAACATGACGTAACTCCATCCTGCCTGTGCCCGGGGTCCTGTGCCACCCACGCCCCAGTGTTTTCTAATCCTTCTATCAAGGGCCCCATGTTTCAGGAACTGACCGCCTGGCAAGTCATACGCCACTTGTAGTTCCTTGAAGGGGAGTAGTGCAGAGTCTTGATATGGGTCCCCCATTACTTTCAGACCTGCATCTTCCCAGTCTTCTAGTCCTGCCCAGTGCTCTCCCTGGGGCAGACAGCGAAGCATCGTTTTGGGCAAGTCCGGGAAGTAAGGGATCTTTGCGCCCACCTGCGTCAGGTATCTAGCCCAGCAGTGCACCACCACCCTAGTTTCCACTGTGTCTCCCGACTAGTTCCTTCGTACCCACAGCAGGATCTTTGCAAGGGCTGCAGCGTCTGGCGCGGCCGGGTACTGCTCCCTATCCGGATTTCGCTACACCGCTAGCCACTAAATCAGTCAGTACAGCTGGCCAGAATACAAGTCATCCTATTACAAAGCTGGCAAAGAAGCTATGTTCCAGGAGAGAGAGAAACACAAAAAGAAAGAAACAATAAAAAGCCAACCAAATGGCAAGCAATGGGCTGACCCAAAGCTTACTATGTGTATTGCTATTGTCCACAATAGGGTTTCAACAAAAGCTAACTAAAAGCTGCTCAGGGGCGAAATCTGAGCAGTAACTTAATGTAATAATTTTACTGTGATCACACATGACATGAATTTAGGGTCCTATTTATGGTTTGGCAGATGTGATTCCCTGTCAAAATGTAAATTATATGAAGTCCCCATGATATAATTGCCATAGGCTATACTCCTTTTGTAAAATCACAGACAGGACACCAGCTGGTGATAGAGTATCCCATCCGACAAATTTTAAAGAAGGCTTTTAGTTTCTTGAGTTGAAACTGTAAACATGTAAATAGCAGTGGATTCCTGTGTGCAGAAATTACAGCCTAAGTGGATTTTATATCAATTGAGAAATAACAAACCAAAAAGTATTTGTGGACTGTAGGAAGCTGGCTTTTTAATGTAGTATACCTAAACAGGTTATACTATGTAGAAAGTCCAGACGACCCTTATTGGCTTATAGGGCCTAGATTAAAAATCCCAAATGCTCTTGTTTGTGGTAGTGTGGGCGAGCAGTTTAGGCTTGTCAGAGGGTAGAGTCAATAAATGAGGCGCACACACAAGAAAAAAACTCGAGATCAATTTTAGAAAAATAACAAGTGTGTATGTACTTAACACCAAGAACTTTGTAATTGGGTCAGTACTTTTCAGTTTATCAGTTTTTGCAGGCTAGTAAAAATGTTCACTCGTGCATTTTTGCGTGGTATTGCTTTTCTATGGAGAAAGACACATTTACTGCTTGCAGGTATTGGCAAACAAATCTCTGGGGTCCCGTTTAGGACTTAAGGTGCTAGTGGACCAAGGTCCAAAGCACCACCAGCAGTCCAAGTTTACCTGCCCTGGAGTGTCCAGGTGCAGAGGTGCTGGACTGGTTGGTAGCCTTTTGCGCTACGCTGTTGGAAAAGAGAAGCGATGACCTAGAAACAGGCTGCAGAGGGGGACTTGGGGACAAGTCCGGGAGCTCCCAACAGGGGGCCTGGTTCATGGAGGTCTTGGGAGAAGGGGAGCACTGCTGGTTGTCCTGAACTCTGGCCGGGGAGCTCGGGTGTAGAGGATTTTGGTTGGCTGGTGCCCGTGTATCAAAGGCACCCACAATTCTCGGTTAGGCCTGTAAAAGGGGACAAAACAGGACAGCTGGGGCCTTCTCCGTGCTGGCCTCTACAATTTTGGCGTCCCCCGTCAGCTGCTTGGTCTTTGCGGCGCTGGATTCTGGATTGAACTCAAACAAGCTTTGGTTGCTGCAAGGAGTCCGGTACCCCAGGTATTGGAGCAGGGTGGCTCTGGCTGGGCCTGCCGTCGTCTCACTTGATGGACAGACTGATCTGACCTCTTGGAGCACTGTGATTTCCACCTGGGCTGCTGTTGCGTCAGTAGACCCGGTGGTCAGCAGAATGGTGAACCGGACGTTGCGGTTGGTGCCTGCAGGTTGCAAGGAAGTGGCTCCTCCACTTCGAAGGAGATGCTGATGGCTTGGCGAAGTGCTAGAGGCTCTCTGAGGCTTTTGGAGGATGCACAACTGCTGGGCGAGTTGGATTGTCTCTATTGTCGGGACAGGAGTAGGCAGGCAGGTGGGGTTTGGTGCCAAAGTCCACCAGTAGTCTGCAGTTCTCTTTTCTTGTCAGGGAGCCACCTAAATGCTCAATTTAGGGGCCTTTAGGGGAGTGAAGGGTAGTAGCCAATGGGGACCCTTGGGGTAACTATACCCCTTATATGGTGACTTGCTGTGGGGAATGAGCATAATCCTGTCCCAGAATTCCTATTTCCACCAAAATCAAAATGGTGAAATCCTTTATTCGTGGGGTACATCAGGCAGCCCTCCTTAGGGGTGTGACAGGCCTGGCAGTGAACCGCGCGTACTTGCATATCTAATTTCCTACCTGTCCTGGTGCCAGATGGGCCTCAGGGCAGGGTGTGGCATCTCCCAGGTCTGGGGGAAGCTGGGTCGCATATCAAATGCGGCTGCCCTTGGTATACAGAATTACTAGCCATCCTGCTGGAGGAATTGTAAACCCCTTCTGCCATAGCAGGCATTGTTTCTGGCCTCTAGGAGCGCAGGCTTTTACCTCCAGGTGGTCAGAAACGTGTCTGTTGAGGCAGGCTGGACGATACCAGTCAGCCCCCACGGTAGGAGGCTGGTGGATTTTTAGGGGTCACTTCTAAGGTGCCCTCTGGGTGCAGATATTAATAAATCCACTACTGGCATCAGTATGGATTTATTAAAACAAGGTGTTTGATACCAAACTCCATAGGTTTCAGTGAAGCCATCATGTAGCTGGGGAACTTGTATTGACCAGTGCCTATCACATATACTTAAGGTGCCTTCCCTGTTCACTTGTGCTATTTAGCAATCGAACTAGACCGCTCAGGGGCATATCTGCTCATGCAGATATGTCCTCACAGGTAATATAATGATCCCTGCCATAGGGGCTGTAAGTAGAGACTTCATATATTGCATGCAGTGTTTGGGGGCATGGCACACAGGGTGTGTGCCATGTTGTGTTTTCACTTTTGACTGCAGCATTTCACACAGACTGCACATGCAGTCAGCATGAGTTTGGTGGTGTGTCCCTTAGGGTAGCAGAATACATGCTGCAGCCCTTAGGGGCCCTCTTCAGTACCAAAACCCTATATACCATGGGTTAGTTTACTTCGACTTACAGGGGTGCTAAAGTCCTTGCCAATTGAGAAACAATTGAACAGTTACCTTGTTTTAAGTAAAGAACACGGGCACTGGTGGCCTGGTTAGCAGGAACCCAGTACGCTTCAGTCAAAATTGCATCAAATACCAGGCAAAAAGTTGGAGTGACTATGTCAAAGAAGGGGCACTTTCCTACATGGACTAAAACCTTTGACAGGCAAGTATCAAATGTAAGCCATATACATGAAACCAAATTGATTTGACTGAAAAATAAGCTTTTCTTGCGTTTGATTTCCCAAACTTTGATTTAAGAGCTCAGAAAAGTAAGAAACCCATGCTTATGATTTTTTTTTGTTTCTTGTAGGTTTCTCGAGACGGTGGAATTGCTGCTCCAGCAATGGATCACCGTATTGGTGGTGATGTTGTTGAGGGAGGACGGACAGCACTAGACAACAAAACTTCATTGCTTAACACGCAGCCTCAACGTGTGTTCACAGGTCCTCGGGGAAGAGAATACAATCCCTACCCTTATACGGACACAATAAACTCCTACGACAAGACCGCTCTGAAAGAAGCAGTGTTTGATGATGACATAGACCAGCTTCGTGATGGTTTGTTAATTTATATGTTCTTGTTCATTAAGGAGACAAATGTATGCTCTTCAAAACGAACTAACGCTATGGTTGGAAAGAAATGACCATACTAAAGTTAGTCTGTAGTTCATAGAGCTAAGTATATGTCTAGCTTATTTGACACAAATTAATGTTTTTTTTTCTGAAGAACCATTCTCCCTCCTCACCTAAGAAGCAAGAGCCATTCATTTTAAAGAGTAATTTTACAATTCCCTCCAACTGCAATTGAAAACACTGGGGTCTACAACATTCATAGTCTGGTGGCAGCGATCACATTTTAAATAGTAATGTAGAGTGGGGGAGTCATATTCAGGATTCACTGCAATAAAGTAAAGGCTTAGAAGTAGACATAACATAGGTCACAAATTCTAGTTAAAAGTATTGTTCAATGTCACAGTACATGTGGAAACTAAGCGCTCAAAAGAGACGTCCTCGTCTCTTCAGCCTCTACTAACATCCAAGGCCAGTCTTTGCTCTCATCTCCCACACTCATGTAGATAGCGCCTAATTTCTAGGATTTTTGCTTAATGAATAATTGCATCTTGCCCTACATGGTAAAAAGTTAGTAGTAAATTGGTTAATACCATCTTATTCTTCTGAAGAGTGTTAGTAACATCCATCTTGAGTCTAACTTCAGGACAACTGCTGAGGCCTTTTTTCGGTCAATACAATGGGAGCTCCATTCTCACACATATTCCTGGGTTCTACTTAGATCCCCTCACGTGTGTGGTCTCTGAAATGCATCAGTTGGACCATCTGTCACAATTGTATGTAAAAGCTCTAAAGGTGTTCCAGCATTCACACTGTCTCATCCAAAATCCACAGTTTTCAGACTGCGACTCATCTGGTTGCACTAGGTCGGGGGAGAAAGAAGGTTAAAGCACTCTGGTTATTGCTATTTGCTTCTCTTGGCTGCCAGAAGACAATTCAAGATAAGTTGCATTACTTAGATAACATGCAGCACCATAAAATGTAGGTCTCTATCTTATCTTTAAAGTCTAATTTCAGGAGGAAGGGGAGGTCTGTGGAGGATTGACATGCTCAGACTGGATGTCTTGAAAACTAGGTACCTGCCATCTGTAATACGTTCCTGTTGATGCATGTCTACTTCCATTCCTTCCTCCATTCAGAAAGGATTTGAAAACTGACTTGGTTCCAACTCACTTTGCTGTTAGTGCATGGAAGAATATCTGAGGACTGTGGGTATGCAAATGTGAGTCTAATATTGTAGCCGATTTCCCTTTAGAAACTCCACAAGCATCCAAAACTATGTCAAACATTTATTTTTACTTCACCGTTAAGAGAGACATCTGGTAACTATTTCAGAATTACTGTGACTTTGAATGTTCCACATGATGCCTGAGAATTGGAGTTTAAAATTCCAAATTACCCAGAGAAGCCCATATGGCTGCTGTGGAAAGCAAATTATTGCAATACTTGTAGCCCGGGAAGCATAGTATGGAAGCATAGTATGATATCAATGGTTAATCTTTTTTGTGGGCTGTAAGAGATCCTGTTATAATGCTTTTTGTATCTTCAACACTGTTGGATGCACTAAGTGTAGTAAGTTGAATAGCTTCCACTTGGAATTTAGGTCACGCTTTTTATGAGTATGAGCGCCTGAAATCAGGTGACAAGATGAATAGTTGATAAGGGTTTACTTGTGTCTTGTTTGTAAGAAAGGCTTCCTACCTGACACCAGGCACCATACAAAGTGGCAGTACTGGGCAACCCACAAAAAGATTGAGATTGGCGTTCAAGAGACAGTTCTTTTACAGTAGTCTTTAAAAAATACTCTGCAACAGGTGCACTTTGTGACTCCTCATTTACCAGGTATCATTTGTAATAATTGAGTGCACACCACATTTCTATTTCAGCTGTCGAACTCTGCGCATAAAATAGTTGTTGCGAAATAGTTTTTTTTTAAAAACTAAGTATGCAATCCTCTCTGAAACTGAGGAAAATGTAGGCATTAATCATGTTTAGAGCTCCTCAATTTCAAAGAATTGTTTTTTTGTGATGAATACTGACTAGATGCAAATTCGTCACCTTTAGAATATCCTGAGGCACCAGACTCGATCTGGAAGATTTTTCAGCATAGCTCCTAGGTGGTATCAGGTGGCTCCGCTTGGACCTCGTTCCACCCTGGAAGTGACAGTTGGAGCCGCATATAAACACCACAGAAGCACTCTGAAGTCACTTCCTTTCTTTCGGTATCTTCGTATGTGGATCCAGAGCTAGCTTCACACTTTTGTCCAGTCTTTTGAGCTTTTTCTCAAAAAACTATTTCTGGTGTGCAAGAGAACATCTCCTTCTCTGGAGACCACAGGGATTAAACCTTGTAGGGACTGTCCCTAGCAGATGTCTGTGACAGATCCCCACGAGGTGCGTCTCGGGTGTTTAGGTTCAGGACCCAACTCCAAATTGTGAGTGTACTGTGCCCTCATGAATCCGAAGATGATCTTGTAACACAAAGCCAAGCTGTATGTTACAGAACACTGCAAGATGTCATATAAGTTCAGTTAAAAGTTTAGAGCGAGGACCTGTTCTTGCAACAAGTCTGTCACAGTCCAATTCTTTGGGTAAGTCAAAGTCCAACAAGGAGCATAAGAAAGCCAAGCAGGATTTTACCCAGTCTCGCATTCTTTTTCTGAGAAGTAATTAGGATATCAAGGTGCCCTCCGGTCTCACTATTGGTCCCCGCTGATGAGAAAACTCTGCAGCAGATCTCATTTCACCCTCAATTTCCAGGGTTGTCACCAACATTGCATCAAATTGAGGCTTTCATAGAAAGGCCACATTGCAAATGGTTGACACCCTGCCTGTCACGACGACTCCGGCCCTGATATCAGAGAAGGATGCTGTTCCTATTGTACTGTCCGACTCTGAACCACATTTGTTTAAACCTTGATTGTGGTTGTGCCCTGGAACAATTCTGGTGCGTCTGGCACCAGTTTATTCTGATTCTAACAAAACTGTACCTTTATCTAGGAGCAACCCAATAACCTTTTGGCTTAGACTCTGATCAACGTCAACAGCTTTTGGTGATGATAGAGATGATGTGGGGGGGGGGGCCTACTCCCACAATATGCTGACAGGGTTGTTTTTTTACCTAAAAGAGGCTGGTGGGTAGGCTACATTCTCATGGGTACTTGGGCTAAGCAACACCATACACCTGTTCCGGGTGACCCTGCTTTCCTAATGTGCACACTACTGCTGAGAGCCTGTTAGTTTAGGCGTCCACTAGCAGGGTTAAACCAAACCCATTCCCTGCACCCCCCCGCCCCCCCCCCCCCCGACAAAGAGTCAAAGAAAATTGAGGCATTTGGAAAACACATGTACTGCTTGACTGTGTCCTTCAGTCATTCATTGCCCACTGCTTAATCGGTGGGTACTTCCATGCATTATGGAACATGGTTGTAGATATCTTGCCGGCAGTGCCAAAGGAATTCTGTGCCAGCCTGGCACAAATTTTTCTGGCTGGCCAGGATGTGGCCAAATACGCTACAAGATCTGGACTGGATATTACTGATTGCTTAGCATGGAGCTCTGGCATCACACATGGATGAGATCCACTGGCTTCTCAGGTGACATTCAGGCGTTACTCATGGGTATGCTTTTTCATGGGTCTTGTTTATTAGGCGAGAAGGCTGATTCCACACTTGAGCCCTTCAAAGAAAGTCACAGTGCATTCCCTTGGTCTTTCTATGCCTCCAAGGCATAATCCCCAACAGTTTTGCCTCTTTTAAAGCCTCACCGGGGATTTTGCACTCAGTCAAGGCCCCCCACCCGAGTCCTTTCAGGGTCAAGGATCTAGTAGATAGCATCCAGGCACACAGGCACAGCGAACCTTCTAGTCCCCTGCCACTCCAGCAGCAGCCTTCAAGCCAGTTTAGTTTGCCCTTAGCGGTACAGGACCATCCTGTGTGTGTCCAATCAGTCATTTTCTCCAGGGTTTAGCAAGCCACAACATCCAGTAGGTGCGTCCCACAGACAGTTTGAGCGATGCCCTGCCATTACTTTCCAACCCGCTGCATTTTCCACCCCCATCAGAGTATCTTCTAGATGAGCACCTGTTCATTTTACTGCAGGAAGTAGAGGCCCTTTTGGCAAAAGGAGCCTAGGGAGAGTCGCAGTCTTGGACGTCGGAACTGGTTGTTGCCCTGCTATTTTGTAGTGCCGAAAAAGGATGGAGGTCTTTGTCCTCTTTTAAATCTCTGACTTCTCAATTTCTTTTTGTGGAAGATAAAACTTGAGATGCTCACGCTGGCCCAGGTTCAATCTGCCATGATCCAAAAGACTAGTTGGTAGAGTTGGACCTGCAGGATGCCTAGTTCCATGATCATGTGCTGCCGGCCCACAGGCGCAACTTTCAGCTCAAGGTTGGCCCAGGACATTTATAGTTTTCCATGCTCTCCTTCGACGTCAACAGTATCCTGCGAGTGTTTATGAAATTGATGGCAGTGGTAGCAGATTATCTTCAGAGGTTAGGCATACTTGTCTTCCCTTAATCAGCGACAGGCTGTTGAAGACAGGCTTGCCTCAGTCTGTTGTGGCTTACCTCCAAGACTGTGCACCTCCTGACAGTGGAGGGGTTGACTATCAACATGCGGAAGTAACACTGGACTCCTTCACAGAGGATCTCTTTCGTTAGAGCCATTGTGGATACGTTGTGTGTTATTGGGCTGTCCTTCTGGATCAGGGAGTCCAGGATATTCGGGCTAGTATCCTGATGTTTCAGCCTCAGTCCTGGGTCTCAGTGAGTCTGGCTGTGCGATTTCTAGGCCTATTAGATTCCAGCATAGTGCTCGTCCACTATGCCGGATGGCATTTGCAGACCCTTGAGTGGGATCTAAAAACTCAGTCGGCTCAGTACCAATAAAACCTATTGGATCCCATCCAGGTTTTCGAAAGAGACTGCAAAAGATCTGCAGTGATCGTTGCTCAACTGCAGTTGGACCATCACTGCTGGGTTGGGGAGACCATCTGGGAGAGGACAGAAGGACTCTAGTCTCTAGCGAGACCTGTCTCTCCATCAACCTGCTGGTGTTGTGGACTATTCAATTGGCATTTAAAGCCTTCCTTCCATCCATCATAGGAATGCTGGCTCAGGTCCTCATGGACAACCCAACTGCCACGTGGTATTGCAACAAGCAGGGCAGTGTGGGGTCCTGGGTTCTGTACTAGGAAGTCCTGCATCTTTAGAATTGGAGGGCTAGTCAGGGCAATTCCCTGATCGTGCACCATCTGGCAGAATCTTTATATGCCAGGGCAGACAAACTTGAAAGGCGATGACTTGTGGATCACGAATGGCAGGTACACCCCGAGGTGTCACAGGGCATCTTCCAGTTACAGAGACAAACCTGTCTCAGCCATTGCTGAAAACTCACACTTTAAACTTGTTTGCACAGTGGAGTTCCCAAGAAGGTTGTCTCACTGAGACGTATTCTGCCTTGAGTGAATCACAGGACTCCTGTTTTCCTTCCTCTCCTGCCCCAAGTTCTGAAGAAGAGCACGAGCCACTGGGCACAAGGCATCTTATTGGCTCCTGATTAGGCAAGGAGAGTGTGGTACCCGAAACTCCTGGGCATGAGTATCTGTCCTCCCATCGGGTTGCTGCTTCCGGAGTATCTTCTATCGCAGAAGCAGGGTAGAGTCATGCACACCTAGACCAGTGCAATCTACACCTCCATGCTTGGAGAGTCAGGAGCAGCAGTCGACTGCATTTAATCTCCCTCTGAGAGCAATGGATGTCGTCCCTTCAGGAAGGTATTCTTCTATTAAGTCGTATTGCTGTGGTACCTATTCTAACAGTGAGGAATCTGTAGTTAGAAGTATCCATCATAAGAACAAGTTACTTACCTTCATTAATGCTCTTTCCAGTGGATACTTTATCTAACTGCAGATTCCTTACCACCCTTCCACCACCTGTATCTGTGGCCTCTTTTCCGTCTAAAAAGGTCCCGAATTTGAGGTCTGCGCACTGACATTGATAATTGGTGTTTGGTCCCCAAGGGCGCGGACATTGATAAGAAAGAAACTGACCGCAGCGTGCTTGGGCCACATCTATATGCGACTGTGACCGTCACATCTGGGGCAGGATGAGGTTGACGTGGAGCTGCATGACGCCACCTACCAACACACAGGCTATACTGAAAAATCTTCTCTATCCAGTCTGCCGCCTGGGGATATCTTAAAGGTGAGGAATTTGTGGTAGGATACCTTATCCACCACAAAGAGCGTTACTGAAGGTAAGTAACTTGTTCAACCCTTACACAGGCGAAAGTTCTACCAGACTTATACTATAGCACTGATGGGAAATGAGCACTGCATTGTCAAAAGGTTTGGAATGCCACACTTGTGTTCTCACTTTAACTTGGAGTAGAGCGAAGATGAATGAAAATTAAGGCTGTACAAATTCTACATTTGTCACAAACGAAAAAAAACAGGATTATTTCTGTAATTTAAAGCAACAAAGCAAAATGTCAGATTTCGCAGGTTTATGGAACTTAACCGTAAAGAAGTAAATAAGTTGATTTCTTTTTCAGTTAAAGTTATACCTCAGTGACTCTTCAAATGCCAGTGGATTTTTAAATTGTTTTTCTTGCAGCTGAGTGACTTGACTGGATTTCTCATTTGATTGCGGCTATCGCTGATTTGCTTCTCTGGAAAAGTCACAGGATTTTTCATTTGGTTGAGGCTGTAGCTGATTGGCTTGTCTGTCTGTAGACGTCACCAGATTTCTAATTTGGTTGCAGCTGTATATTAACGGCTCCTTGGGAGCTGTTAGTGTGATGAAGGTGTGATATGGTTACAAAATCGCCTGCAGCCATGCTGCCTCGGCTACTGGAGATTTTGGAGCGGCGTATCTTAAATATTATGGTGCCAGTTGCGGGGCAGTGCAATGGTGACTCTGATGACCTCCAATGACATTTCAAAAAACATTTCTTGAGTTTAAAAATCTCGTTCCTGTGCACCCGTGGACTCTTGGATCGTGAGATTTTGGATTAAGACTCAAATTAAGATTATGCCTTGTAGTCGTGCCTCTTGACTTTATCAGATTTGCATTTGGTGGTTTAACATTTCCTGTCGTACATGTATTTAAGTTTTGGGATGGGAAACATTATAGCATATACTTTGTCCAGTTATACAAAAGTGACAGCTTTTCGACTATTAAAAATTACGCACATTTATACCCTATTGCAAAATATGTTAATACTGTTAACACAAACGTAACTAATCTCCAGCAGAAGTCATTCCTGCGTTGGTTGTGGCATCTCTAGAATGCTTGCCCTTCAGAGTTCTGCCGTAAGTAAGTATTTGGAATGTTGGAATCCTGTGTGTTCAAAGGCTGTTGGCAGATAAAGAAACTCAGAAGAAAACAGAAGTTCCGACAGGCAGCAGGCAGGGAATGCGGCAGAGTACAGCTAGTGAGTCTGAAGGAGTGAGGGACTGGGGAAAGCCCTGAGAATGCATGTTGAAAAGATTTAAAAGAGATTTGTTTCTCATGTATACTAAAGCGCAGCATCGATTTTTCACCGATTCATTGTTAGCAGGGATAAGTGGTGGGGAGGCCGGGAAGTTTCACGCTCTGTTTTTATGCCTGTTAAATACCATGTGATACTTCCCCTCTCTACTAACCATTTCTGTTAAATAAAAAAAAATCTATTTGATCTTTTCCAAAACTTAGTACGCTCCATTTGGGCACTGTCTGCTGTACAGTGGGCTAGTGGTAAACAGACTGATTTCTGGGAGAGATGGTTAAACAGGGCATTAAAGATATTGGTCACCAAAACTATCATTTCCACGTGGCAGACTCCATCATGGTCTAAATGCTTTTTTATTTTTTGTTTGATCCCAAAGTGTGAAACCAAAGATGAGTGAGTGAAACTTAAGGTCCTAGTTCTGACGGTTACAGACTGTATCTTTTTCAAAGAGGATTTGATCATGAATTGTTTACCAATATCCTGTGTTTAGCGGAATAGAGACACTTTAAAGACATTTGCAGCTCTGTATAATATGTTTTTAGAAAAATATCAGTATTTGCACACCTGCTCGTAGGTTTTAAGGTGTTAAGTCCTAATGCAAAAACAACAGTTTATGGACAGATTGCAGAACAATGTCATACATTCACTACACTACAGAGATCTGGGCCTAAATCCATCGTTTTTTTGCTTACCATGCCATTCCAGTTTGAACCCAGCCATATGCAAATCAGTCTTGACCCTGTGCCTCATGGGAACAGTCCAGCCGAACTCCCAAGCCAGGTCCTCCCTGGACTGGAAACAAGCATCTTAGGACCGGTTTCTGGGTTTCACCCCTCTTCAGTCAGGATAGCTTGATTCCAGTGGCATGGAGAGCACGGGACCCACGTCTGGGCATACCCGTCCCACTTGGGGTGACAAAGGCAAAAACAACAGTTGATGAACAGAATGCAGAACAATGTCATACATTCACCCCAGTACAGAGATCTGGGCCTAAATCCATCGTTTTTTTGCTGGGTCCCTTTCTCACTGTGCCACTGGATTCAAGCTAGCCTGGCTGAAGAAAGGTGACATACCCTGAAACCGGTCCCAGGATGCTTGTTTCCGGTCCAGGGAGGACCTGGCCTGGCAGTTCGGTCTGGACTGTTCCCATGGGGCACAGGGTCAAGACTGATTTGCATATGGCTGGGTCCAAACTGGGGTGGCGTAGTGGGCAAAAGAACAATGGATTTAACCCAGATCTTTTGACTGGGGAAGAATGTTTGCATTGTCAGCATTCCGTCCATCATTTGTTTGCTGTAACACTTTTCGTCCTAAGTGGGATGGGTATTTCCAGACGTGGGTCCCTTGTTCACTGTGCCACTGGATTCAAGCTAGCCTGGCTGAACAAGGGTGACATACCCTCAAACCGGTCCCATGATGCTTGTTTCCGGTCCAGGGAGGAACTGGCCTGGCAGTTCGGTCTGGACTGTTCCCATGGGGCACAGGGTCAAGACTGATTTGCATATGGCTGGGTTCAAACTGAGGAGGCGTAGTGGGCAAAAGAACTTTGTTTTTAACCCAGATCTTTTGACTGGGGTAGAATGTTTGCATTGTCAGCATTCCGTCCATCATTTATTTGTTAAGTTCTAATTCTTAAGATTGGGCCAATATCTGTAAAAGCATGATCCTCTACGTCTCATTTTTTTGTTGGATTTCAAAAATAATGCAAATATTTCAAATACGGGAATTTTCAGTATTCCTGGAGTTCAACAAACCACCAGCAGTAAGGGTTGCCAAGTGAATTTGGAATCTTTTATAGGTTGGTTTGTACCTCCTTGAACCACAGCAGTTTGTCTCACTGGGGTCTTATTACTTACAGTGTTCCAGTAGCTCAACAGGTATGTGCGCTTGCTTGCTTTCTGCTCCCCAGTGCACAGTGGCATTACATAAGGGGTCGCAGACACTTTTGCAGCCCTTTCTGTAATACAGATAGAGCTGGGGCTATCTTAAGGGTTCTTTCCCTGATTTGCATTGGTGTGTGGGCCCATGCAGACGAGGAAGCACTGTGCCTCTGCGTCCATGCCGTATTGTGAACGCAAGCAAAGCAGCCACCAGGAGGCAAATTGACTGAGAAGTGAAGCACAGCCAGTGCACCCTCTTAAAGGGGGTGAAAGGGATCTCATGGGAGTCTCCAGACATCCCCATGTTGGTTGAAGCAGTCACTCTTTATGCTCTCTCTGCCCACACCCTGCCCCCCCCCCCCCCCCACTTTGAAATACAGGCTGGGGACTGACTACTATAAACTACAGAGGGCTGCTTCAAACAGCTGCTCCGGCTTTCACTAATGTGCTGCCCCGAGGGCAAGTGTAAGTCCGTGGTTGCAATGAGGGAAGCTCATTATATGCACCAGAGTTCACTGTCCCGGTTGGTGTCCAGCACCCCTGGGTAAAGGTGCACCATTGCGTAAATGGGAGCAGTACACCCTAAGTATAAAACAACTCCTGATTTTTTTGAATGACCTTAACTTTTGTCAAATCAATGCATTCAGACAAGCAATTGCTCAATTAGATGGTTATGCCTTTGATTGAGGAGATTGTCTTTGTACCAGTCCATCCACATGTAATTCCATTCTCAATACATTATGATATGCGTTGCTACCCTTCTATTTAAAATTGCAAGTATACAACACACTAAGACAGCACACTTGTTTCTGGCTTCCATCAGTTCCAAGAATATTGGTCAATATTGTACAATCCCCACAAACTGTTGATGAATGTCAAACATTTGTCAGTGAAATGTTTTTGCATCCTTAACCTGATGCTAACCATATTCATTCGTTTCTGTACTTCATTTCTCCAGTCCTCCCTTTTTTGATCAGTAAGACATGAAACCTCTGCCTTTTCAAATCAATGGTTAGACGTGACTGCTCAATTATTGAAGATCTTGACTTTGTTTAATTTTTCTCTATTGGTACCATGGCCATTCTTTTCATGTTTATTTTTTCTTGCTGGGGATTTTCCTCTGTCCATGTGTTTTTAGGTCTCGCTGAGCCCCAGCGCTTGCGCTGGCTCGGAGAGACATTTTGTATCTGGGAATTTTCAAGTGCTGCCTGTGGCCTAAAGCTTGAGTGCACGCGAGCGTGCACGCGCGCAGCCGCCAATCACTGATGCGCGCGCATCACTCGCATGCCGTCCCGTCTTAGCGATCGCGATCGCTTTGATCGCGATCGCTCTTACTTTCGCTTTCACGGCCGCGCGGCCGTTACTTTCACGGCCGCGCGGCCAATGCTTGTTTTTTGTCTTACACAGAAGTCCATTTAAGGTTGGTCATCTGGACCTTTTTGGCTCCAAGCGACCTCTCCCAGAGTCCAGCGTTAACGGGTATTTCTCAAAGCTATCTTCAAAATAATCGAATTCCCCTAAGCACATAGTGAGATTACTTTATGGGTTCAGGTGCCTACGATTAGAGGCAGTGACATCAGGCAGGTTCTCCATTACGGGGCCTCTCAGAGGCCAAACTACAAAGCGGCTGACCGCTGGAAATGGCTCGCTGCACACCCCTGTGTGCTAAGACTACACCAAGGACCTTTCTTCATTCAGGTACGGTTCAATATTACCGGACTACTTTTTATACGAGTTAGGGCCGACTCCATGCTCACTAACAATGCTAACACTTTCTACCATTTATATCAACCCGAGCTCGGGGATTCGCGTTAAGTCGAGGGCCTGCAAGCACCGGATCAGAAGACAATGCAGCAGCGTATAGTGTTAGGTTAGGAATAAACAAATCATAGAATGGAACAGTTCTGATTTCCAATTTATATATATGTATAACTAACAGACAATTTCCAAATCACCAGCAAATCGTCTGCAATTAACTAGGACTCCAGCACAGCCATTACAAACAACCTAACTTCGAAAAATGCAGGAATACGATGGACGTGGCCCTGCAGATCACCTTGTGTTTAACATTTTTACGTTGCCTTTCTAGGTTTAGTGGAAAGGGCGTTCCCGCGAGATGCGGCATTTTTTTTCTTCAGAATGTCCCCAGGGCCCAATTATTCACAATATCCCAGCTACACACAGCTCCTGACAGCAGACAGTTATAATGAAAGGGAGGAGGGGTGACGAGCACACACATCCTTCTCTTGGAACTTGGAGTTATTTTCTTTTTCGAATGAAATTTCAATTTATTTTAAGTGATTCACACTCATTTTCTGAAAGCTTAACTGCAACACATTAACTAAATAGATCTATTAAAAATAATTCGATATCAAAATTAAAAGAAAATCATGTAGGCAAATGAGATAGTGTTGTGTTTCTAAGACGCACGGTGTTAAGGACTCCCAGGAGACAGCCATGTTCTAGAACAAGTACTTTATTAAGGAACAAGTTACAAGGGAACCCGGAACCCCATGAGGCGCTAGGATGGGACCAGCTCAGCCCCCAGCTGGAGACTCCAACCGGCACGGATAGGACACTCACACTAATGACATCACCCATACCACATGACTCGCGGCATTCTGCACCAGAAACCAGGCCAGCCTTTCAGACACTCTCGTCTCAGGATTAACCCATTAAACTCGAAGGACACTCTGATAAAGTGAAGGGACCTGAAATTGTGCCACGAGACCTAGCTATTTTATAGTGTGAACACACAGACACAGAAAGCCAGACAAGATGTATACGGACACACGTAGGCAGCACATACAGACACATGCATATCAGACAAACACTTTGCACTCATTCAAGATAAAGTATTTGCAGGCATGCAAAGACAACAGAAGCACAGGCATTCTAGCATATGCAGGCATGCACTGACAACAGAAGCACCGGAATTCTTGCTCACACATAGAAGCACACATACATTCCCACACGTATAAACAATTCCATGAATTACTATCATAAATCAATGGCATAAGATTAATTGTGATGGTGGTTGTCACCCCTCTATTGTGACCACTGAGTGGTAAAAAAACATTTTACCTACGATTGCAATCCTATTAATGCACCACTTAACACAGAACCCACAACCTCAACAAGCATTTGCAATGCAATAGGTCTCGCATTTATACCAGTTTGAGTTATTGGCATTTTAAATGACAATGCTTTTTATTTAAGTTTGGTTTTTGTAAAACAAAAATAAAAGGCACTGTCATTTACAATGCTAATAGCTCAAACTCTCGCAAATGCGAGACCTATTGCATTGCAAATGCTTGTTTGCAGTTATCTCCTGAGTCTGTTAGAAAGCTTTGTCTTTGGATTTAAAATGTTTGTTTTAGTCTCTGTGGTAGTCGCTCACAAGGCTCATATTCTTCTTCAGGCATTAGCCCCTAATCAGTGAGTGTGACAGATTATGTTTTGCTTGTCGCAGGACACTGCCACAGAATACAAGGCAAATGGGCTAGAAACACCTGTGATACTTGTATGGATCCCTGTTTAACTAGCCATCAGTTGGGTTACATGGATACCTTCATGTTCCATATCACCTGTGTTGCGCCCCAGAGGTCATCTTGTTTTACATAATTTTCATCCTCTGCGTAAACCCGCTGAGACTCTACTGAGCGATGGAACCCATGCTTCTATTCATTTAGGTCCTCTGGGATCTTGTTATGTCTGTATGGGTGAAACCATTTCGGGTCCAATAATCTGTACAGATAGCCATATGCCGTAGACCTTCAAAGAGTGATCTCCACTTTTTGAGACTGGGGTGGATCTAGCAGATGTAATCACCAGCAGCAGCAAGCAGATCCAGTTTCCATTATTATCTCCTGGCTCTGCTGCCTCAAGACCTCTTAGACTCCTTCTCCCTTCCTAACACCATCATCTTCCTTAGTGTGGGTGGGTGTGTCCCCACTTTCCATCAGTTGTGTGACTATCACAAAGGATCAGTGGGTCTTCCATCTAATCAGCAAATGCAATGCTGAACCCTTCCTGTTTCTCCAATAGGACTGCCCTATTTCCACCAGGTAATGGTTTCGAAAAAGCACCTTATTTTTGGTGCCTCTGGAAGAAAGTTGCGGTTTACATATTCTGCTGGTAACACAGAGCTGTGTGTTAGGACGACAGGGCGTTGGAGTGTAGGGGATGAGTTTCTCTACAATGTCAGTGCCTGTCGGCCCAATCCTGGGTTGCTCACAGTGCCTCACTTGAACTCCTAACCTTCCCTGAGTAGCAGGTGATTTCAGCAACCTCAAACGTGACCCTCGAGTCCCCAAGGGAACCGTGGAAATAGATCACCTTTACAACATTTTGTGATTTGTATGGTTCCTTTCAAAGATGGGTATGATGGTGGCTACTGGTATGGGCTTCCTGACTCAGCTGTTTTCTTTCATGTATCTTCCTGATCAATATTCTCTATTTAGATTGCCACTAGCTTCTTATTTCCTAATGGTTTGCTTTACCTGTGTCCGTCATCTTAGTGGGTTTTGAATCTTCTATCAACTTTCTTTATGGCTTCTCCCATTGAACTGATGTACAGTTTACCAGTTCAGCTTCTTACCTTGAAGACAGTATTGTTGTGGCTGGCAATAGCTTCAGCTTGTTGAGTCAGAGAATTTTAGTGCCTCTTAGTTCTTGCTCCTTTTACATTTTTATACCCGATAAGTTTGTCCTTTACAACTGCTTATCCTTCTTCACTTTGGGGGTTTCTGCATTTCACTTGAGCCTGTCTCTTATCCTATCTTTTGTCCTTCTCAATATCCAATCAAGGAGAAGTAAGGACTGCATAGACTGCACCCCAAATGTGTGGTGACGTATTACATCAACCAAAGTGACAGGACAGAGTGGATTATCAGCTCTTTTTGGGCTTCACTGTTTCTATAAAGGGCAGCTTGGAGAATAAATTACACCATTTTGCGTTTGGTCATTCTCTGTATTAAGATGTGCTCCACCTTAGCCAAGAAAGAGCCTCCAGGGCACATTTGTACCCTTTCAGCTTAAGCCATGGAGGTCCACACGGCTGTCTTAAAAGGCGTACCAATTGTAGTATGCTACTGGAGCATTCATGGTCATCATTCCATACTTTTGTCAACCTCTTCTGCCTCTTGTTCCAGGCACATAGCAATAGGTACTTTGCCCCAGCTGTATTGCATGACTTCCTTGGTTAACCTGCACTACCTATTCCCACCTTCCAATGAGGTATTGCTTTGGGACTCATTCATAAGGTGAGCAATCTACAAGAAGAGTGATGCATAAGAAGAGAAAGTTACTTACTTTCGGTAATGATGTTTCTATTGGCTACAACATCTTCCCGCTGATTCTACACCCCAACCCCACCATTGATGAGTCAGTGTGGTGTCTCAGAATATCCCGAGGTATAATATGTTAGCTTCTCAATTTATTTGTTGCTGTCATTGATCTCTTCATTTGTCCTGTCCGGAAGCTGAAGCTGCATGGCACCACTTGGTGCTAGAAAGATATTGAGAAACATGTTTCTGGATAAATCTGAAGCCATGAGGATAATTGTTAAGGAATCTGTGTGAAGGTTATATATCTCCAAAAATACCTCTACAGAAGGCCAGAAGCTTTTTCTTGTAGACCATATTCATCTGAAGAGAAGGAAATATTGCACAGCCAGATGTGCATCATGCTTTGATACTTTAGAATTACTGAGCTGATGCACTTAGTTTGAATTCTAGACAGCTTTTAAGTTATGGTGTATGTGCATCTTGACTGAATTCTTCCAAGGATTTATTTTCCAATTGGACCCTTACATCGTAACGGAACAGAGCTGAACATAATTTTAACAAAGTGGTATTTACCAGTTGCTAGCTCAGAATTTTTATTAGACAGTCTCTGAACCATTGGCATTGCATATCCGTTATATCTGATAGAGACTACTAACCGCAGATTCCTTAACTTAGAATTATCCCCAGGCGTGAGACTGGACCCGGAAAACTTTCTTGCCCAGCATCTCTGCACGCCGGGGGGGTGGCACCGCCCGACGTTCTCCGCGGTCGTGACGTCAGCGAGGTCACATAAGCCCCACCCCGGCACGCTGACGTGAGTTTTCTTCTTTTCCGCGTGCAACGCGGATCCGGATCTTGTCCCTGGCCTATTTCAGACCTTCTTTTCCACTTGTAGACTATTTTCTTGAGAACAGTGTGCGAATGCCTTCGGGCTTTAAGACGTGCTCGTCTTGCGCGCGCCAGATGTCGGTGACGGATCCTCACCCCATCTGCATGTGGTGTTTGGGGGAGCACCACAGACTGCGAGGCATGTCAGCAAACGAAGCCGAAGTCCCAGTGGGAGCGCCGGGTGAACCTCCTTTCGGCACGCATGTCCAGGTCGGCGGCGGCGCCGCGTCTGTCCCCCGCGGACGGCTTCAAGAACCGCCGCTTCCGTCTCCGACATAGTCCTTCTCACAGGCCGCAAGTGCGTTGCTTACCTGTTGGTAAGTGTCGCAGTTTGTCCCCGAGGCCTGGTCCCCGGCCTGTTGGGGGCGTGGGTTCTCTGCGGGTGGTGCGGCGCCACGCGTCACCACCCTATCAGCTGTTTCCCGGCGCGGGGGCGACCAGAGCCCAGATGGAGGCCTATGCGGCGGCCTTGCAGGCTGGCTCTTCCTCCTTCTCCGTCTCTACCTGGGACGTCTGTGGATACCTTGCCTCGCGCGGGGACTTCTGCGGAGTCACCAATGGCTCCGGCGCCGACAGGTTCGGATCCAGGTTCGGAGGATGAAGTGCCGTCGGGGTGCGGCCCTTCGGGTTTCCCTCCTTCGGACCACAGCGCCTCTGCCTCGCCGCAAACCCCCGTGGGGGTCCCTGTGGTGTTGTGGGAGGTTGCCGGGGCTCGGGGCGTGTCCACGAGTCCCCCTCGGTCCTCTGGGCAGGCGGCGGCCTTGTCCGAGGCCAAGGTGACGCCACTCAGGGGCCGGTGGCTGCTGGCCCTGGTGGCGCAGCAGGGGCTGGCTAGGGGTCGGGGCGTGTCCCAGGGCCCCCTCGTCCCTCCACGCTGGCGGCAGCCGCGTTGGAGGTCGAGTCAGTGCCATTCTTTAGCAGCCACAGCTCCGACCCAGCTTCGGTGTCCTGCGCCGCGTGTTGTGGCAGGGGTCATTCCGGTATCCCCTTCGGCGCCGGTCGACGTTGACCTGACGCTGGTCGCGGACTCTACGGCGCCGGGTCATTGATTCGTCTTCGGACGCCCCCTCTTCTCCAGAGGTTCGGCGTTTGATGGTTTCATCTTCTCTGGAGATGTGTCGCCGCGTCGTGGCTTTTTCCCTGGCGTCTTCTAAGGACGGCTCTTCGCCGTCGCCACTCCCACAGTCTTCGCCAGAGGCGCCTCAGGTTCCCCATTCATCACTCCACCCTCCCCCTTTTCGAGCTTGGCCTTTCCTTCCTTCGGTTGGGCTGGGGGACGGCCACCTTAGCTTGCAGCCGTCGCCCATAGAGGAACTGCTTTCCCCGCTGCAGGGCCCTACGGAGGCGAGTGCTGCCTTCGCTCGGGCTGTTTCCACGGCTGCGGGAATCTTGCGCATGGGCGATCTAGCTGCCCATTTCCCCACGGATCATCTTCTGGAGGTCCTCCATCAGGGTTCTGGTGCTCGGGAGCTTCTTCTTCCCTTTGAGGCTTCGCTCCACACTTCTCTTTTGGGGGCTTGGGGGCGGCCCGCCACAGGGTAGCCAGTGCACCAGCCACTTCTGCACCGCCACCTTCCTGCGCCGTATGATCCTCACTGTCTCTCCCTCTACCAGGGGCCCTCTTTTGCAGACTGTCTTTCCCTCCCCGCCATCGGTTTTGTCCTTCCCGTCCCAGGAGGCCCGCTGGTTAGATTCCTGGGGGCGCAATATCTTTGCCTCCACCAGTGCGGCTTTGCGGGCCCTTAGCACTCTTTGCGTCTTGGCTAGGGCCACTTCTTGCTTGTGGCACTCGGCGGAGTCCCTTATGTCTGCCGCTTCTCAGGAGGATGCCTGTGTTGATCTGAGGCACCATGTGTTGGATGGCCGGGAGCTGGCGACATTCATTCTTCACTCGGCTCTGGACATTTCGGAGGTGCTTGGTCGTACCATGGCTTCTTCATTGGCCCTTCGTCGGCATGCCTGGCTACGGGATAGTGTGTTCCCGAAGAACGTTAGGGAATGGCTAGTAGACCTTCCCTTTGATGGCACTCTTTTGTTCCACGCCCCTGCGGATTCTGCCATTCAGAGGTTTCTTGTGGGGCTTCGTCCTCCTCCTCCCCCTCCGTGACCTGTAAGTCGGTCTGTGTTTTGGGAGGTGTTCTTCCGTGTTTTCCTGGGGCCTTGTAGCGAATAGCCCCGGTTGTATGTTCTGTGTAGTTGATGTGCCTTCAGGTCCTTTTGTTAGGCCTTTGGTCCTGTTGGCTGCTGGTCCGGCCCTTTTTTGACTTGTGGTTTTGGCTGTTGGTAAACCGTGTAGGCCCTGAGATTAGGCCTTCTGTGTATTCTTTATTGGCTGCTTGGCAAGCTGTCTGCGGTTTTCTCCGCAGGTTTTTCTGTTTGTCCTCTGCTGCGGAAATTTGGGAATTTGCACAATGATCACGGCACCCGCTTTAGGGACACCGCGATCAATTTTCATTTTATTTATCTTTCATGTTGAGTGCGGCGTCCACTTCTGGGACACAGCGCTCTGTTTAATTATTTTTTTTTTAACTTTCATAGTGAGCACTGTGCCCGCTTCAGGGACACTGCCCTCTGATTGTTTTTTTAAATTTAAAACCGAACATGGCGCCGTTTCGAGGACACCACGCTAGGTTTCTTTATTTATTTTTCAACTTTAACACTCAGCGCGGTGCGCACTTCAAGGACACCATGCTCGGTGTTAAAGTAAAGTAAGTGTCCTTGAAGTGGTACTGCGCTCAGTTTTAAAGTTAATCAACCATTTGCAATGCAATAGATCTCGCATTTACGCAAGTTTAAGCTATTGGCATTGTCATTTACAATGCCAATATTTTAAACTCGTGTAAATGCGAGACCTATTGCATTGCAGATGCTTGTTCTTCCATTTCTTTTGGTGGAACAGTGTGCGAATGTCTTCGGGCTTTAAGACTTGCACGTCTTGTGGGCATCTTATGTCGGTGACGGACCCTCACCTCATTTGTATGTGGTGTTTGGGGGGGGATCACGGCACCACAGATTGTACGCAGTGCCAACAGTTGAAGCTGAAGTCGCGGCGGGAGCGCCGGATGAAACTCTCCAGGTCAACGTCCTCCACTCGGTCTGCTTCGACAGACGGGTCAGTTACGGCCGTGGTCGTCGTCCTCACCTTTCTCCGATGTCACGTGAGCGTCGCTCCCCGGTGGGTAAGTGTCGCAGCTTGTCCCCGGGGGCTGGTTTCCAGCCTACCGGGGTGCGAACTCTCCGCGGGTGATGCGGCCCGCGTGTCGTCCTATCCACCGTTCCACGGTGTTGGGGCGTTGAGAGCCCAAATGGAGACATACGGGGCGGCTTTGCAGGCCTCACTGGCGTCGTCTCCTCCTTCCTCTCCTGGGGCGTCGGCGGGTCCCTCATTTTGCGCAGGGCCCTCTGCGGCGGCGCCGGAGGCTCTGGCCCCGGCGCAGACTGGTTCGGATGCATGCTTGGAGGATGTGGTACTGTTAGGGTGCGGCTCCTCTGGGGCACCTCCTTCAGGCCACGGCATCTCTGCCTCGCCGCAAACTCCCGCGGGGGTCCCTGTGGTGTCGCGGCAGGTCGCCGGGGCTCGGGTCGCATCCCCGAACCCCTCTCGGTCCTTTGACAAGGTGGTCCTGTCTAGGGCCGAGGTGACGCCGCTACGGCGCCGGCAGCAGCTGGTCCATGCGGAGCCACAGGGGTCGGTGGACCCTCCTCGTACCGCTCCGGGTCGAGGCTGAGGGAAGACCCCTCGTCCCTCTCCGGGCCCTTCTCATCCCTTCCCACAGGCGGCTGCCTCGTCGGAGGGCGAGTCGGAGGTTGAATCGTCCCTGGCGTTACTTTCACGGCCGCGCGGCCAATGCTTGTTTTTTGTCTTACACAGAAGTCCATTTAAGGTTGGTCATCTGGACCTTTTTGGCTCCAAGCGACCTCTCCCAGAGTCCAGCGTTAACGGGTATTTCTCAAAGCTATCTTCAAAATAATCGAATTCCCCTAAGCACATAGTGAGATTACTTTATGGGTTCAGGTGCCTACGATTAGAGGCAGTGACATCAGGCAGGTTCTCCATTACGGGGCCTCTCAGAGGCCAAACTACAAAGCGGCTGACCGCTGGAAATGGCTCGCTGCACACCCCTGTGTGCTAAGACTACACCAAGGACCTTTCTTCATTCAGGTACGGTTCAATATTACCGGACTACTTTTTATACGAGTTAGGGCCGACTCCATGCTCACTAACAATGCTAACACTTTCTACCATTTATATCAACCCGAGCTCGGGGATTCGCGTTAAGTCGAGGGCCTGCAAGCACCGGATCAGAAGACAATGCAGCAGCGTATAGTGTTAGGTTAGGAATAAACAAATCATAGAATGGAACAGTTCTGATTTCCAATTTATATATATGTATAACTAACAGACAATTTCCAAATCACCAGCAAATCGTCTGCAATTAACTAGGACTCCAGCACAGCCATTACAAACAACCTAACTTCGAAAAATGCAGGAATACGATGGACGTGGCCCTGCAGATCACCTTGTGTTTAACATTTTTACGTTGCCTTTCTAGGTTTAGTGGAAAGGGCGTTCCCGCGAGATGCGGCATTTTTTTTCTTCAGAATGTCCCCAGGGCCCAATTATTCACAATATCCCAGCTACACACAGCTCCTGACAGCAGACAGTTATAATGAAAGGGAGGAGGGGTGACGAGCACACACATCCTTCTCTTGGAACTTGGAGTTATTTTCTTTTTCGAATGAAATTTCAATTTATTTTAAGTGATTCACACTCATTTTCTGAAAGCTTAACTGCAACACATTAACTAAATAGATCTATTAAAAATAATTCGATATCAAAATTAAAAGAAAATCATGTAGGCAAATGAGATAGTGTTGTGTTTCTAAGACGCACGGTGTTAAGGACTCCCAGGAGACAGCCATGTTCTAGAACAAGTACTTTATTAAGGAACAAGTTACAAGGGAACCCGGAACCCCATGAGGCGCTAGGATGGGACCAGCTCAGCCCCCAGCTGGAGACTCCAACCGGCACGGATAGGACACTCACACTAATGACATCACCCATACCACATGACTCGCGGCATTCTGCACCAGAAACCAGGCCAGCCTTTCAGACACTCTCGTCTCAGGATTAACCCATTAAACTCGAAGGACACTCTGATAAAGTGAAGGGACCTGAAATTGTGCCACGAGACCTAGCTATTTTATAGTGTGAACACACAGACACAGAAAGCCAGACAAGATGTATACGGACACACGTAGGCAGCACATACAGACACATGCATATCAGACAAACACTTTGCACTCATTCAAGATAAAGTATTTGCAGGCATGCAAAGACAACAGAAGCACAGGCATTCTAGCATATGCAGGCATGCACTGACAACAGAAGCACCGGAATTCTTGCTCACACATAGAAGCACACATACATTCCCACACGTATAAACAATTCCATGAATTACTATCATAAATCAATGGCATAAGATTAATTGTGATGGTGGTTGTCACCCCTCTATTGTGACCACTGAGTGGTAAAAAAACATTTTACCTACGATTGCAATCCTATTAATGCACCACTTAACACAGAACCCACAACCTCAACAAGCATTTGCAATGCAATAGGTCTCGCATTTATACCAGTTTGAGTTATTGGCATTTTAAATGACAATGCTTTTTATTTAAGTTTGGTTTTTGTAAAACAAAAATAAAAGGCACTGTCATTTACAATGCTAATAGCTCAAACTCTCGCAAATGCGAGACCTATTGCATTGCAAATGCTTGTTTGCAGTTATCTCCTGAGTCTGTTAGAAAGCTTTGTCTTTGGATTTAAAATGTTTGTTTTAGTCTCTGTGGTAGTCGCTCACAAGGCTCATATTCTTCTTCAGGCATTAGCCCCTAATCAGTGAGTGTGACAGATTATGTTTTGCTTGTCGCAGGACACTGCCACAGAATACAAGGCAAATGGGCTAGAAACACCTGTGATACTTGTATGGATCCCTGTTTAACTAGCCATCAGTTGGGTTACATGGATACCTTCATGTTCCATATCACCTGTGTTGCGCCCCAGAGGTCATCTTGTTTTACATAATTTTCATCCTCTGCGTAAACCCGCTGAGACTCTACTGAGCGATGGAACCCATGCTTCTATTCATTTAGGTCCTCTGGGATCTTGTTATGTCTGTATGGGTGAAACCATTTCGGGTCCAATAATCTGTACAGATAGCCATATGCCGTAGACCTTCAAAGAGTGATCTCCACTTTTTGAGACTGGGGTGGATCTAGCAGATGTAATCACCAGCAGCAGCAAGCAGATCCAGTTTCCATTATTATCTCCTGGCTCTGCTGCCTCAAGACCTCTTAGACTCCTTCTCCCTTCCTAACACCATCATCTTCCTTAGTGTGGGTGGGTGTGTCCCCACTTTCCATCAGTTGTGTGACTATCACAAAGGATCAGTGGGTCTTCCATCTAATCAGCAAATGCAATGCTGAACCCTTCCTGTTTCTCCAATAGGACTGCCCTATTTCCACCAGGTAATGGTTTCGAAAAAGCACCTTATTTTTGGTGCCTCTGGAAGAAAGTTGCGGTTTACATATTCTGCTGGTAACACAGAGCTGTGTGTTAGGACGACAGGGCGTTGGAGTGTAGGGGATGAGTTTCTCTACAATGTCAGTGCCTGTCGGCCCAATCCTGGGTTGCTCACAGTGCCTCACTTGAACTCCTAACCTTCCCTGAGTAGCAGGTGATTTCAGCAACCTCAAACGTGACCCTCGAGTCCCCAAGGGAACCGTGGAAATAGATCACCTTTACAACATTTTGTGATTTGTATGGTTCCTTTCAAAGATGGGTATGATGGTGGCTACTGGTATGGGCTTCCTGACTCAGCTGTTTTCTTTCATGTATCTTCCTGATCAATATTCTCTATTTAGATTGCCACTAGCTTCTTATTTCCTAATGGTTTGCTTTACCTGTGTCCGTCATCTTAGTGGGTTTTGAATCTTCTATCAACTTTCTTTATGGCTTCTCCCATTGAACTGATGTACAGTTTACCAGTTCAGCTTCTTACCTTGAAGACAGTATTGTTGTGGCTGGCAATAGCTTCAGCTTGTTGAGTCAGAGAATTTTAGTGCCTCTTAGTTCTTGCTCCTTTTACATTTTTATACCCGATAAGTTTGTCCTTTACAACTGCTTATCCTTCTTCACTTTGGGGGTTTCTGCATTTCACTTGAGCCTGTCTCTTATCCTATCTTTTGTCCTTCTCAATATCCAATCAAGGAGAAGTAAGGACTGCATAGACTGCACCCCAAATGTGTGGTGACGTATTACATCAACCAAAGTGACAGGACAGAGTGGATTATCAGCTCTTTTTGGGCTTCACTGTTTCTATAAAGGGCAGCTTGGAGAATAAATTACACCATTTTGCGTTTGGTCATTCTCTGTATTAAGATGTGCTCCACCTTAGCCAAGAAAGAGCCTCCAGGGCACATTTGTACCCTTTCAGCTTAAGCCATGGAGGTCCACACGGCTGTCTTAAAAGGCGTACCAATTGTAGTATGCTACTGGAGCATTCATGGTCATCATTCCATACTTTTGTCAACCTCTTCTGCCTCTTGTTCCAGGCACATAGCAATAGGTACTTTGCCCCAGCTGTATTGCATGACTTCCTTGGTTAACCTGCACTACCTATTCCCACCTTCCAATGAGGTATTGCTTTGGGACTCATTCATAAGGTGAGCAATCTACAAGAAGAGTGATGCATAAGAAGAGAAAGTTACTTACTTTCGGTAATGATGTTTCTATTGGCTACAACATCTTCCCGCTGATTCTACACCCCAACCCCACCATTGATGAGTCAGTGTGGTGTCTCAGAATATCCCGAGGTATAATATGTTAGCTTCTCAATTTATTTGTTGCTGTCATTGATCTCTTCATTTGTCCTGTCCGGAAGCTGAAGCTGCATGGCACCACTTGGTGCTAGAAAGATATTGAGAAACATGTTTCTGGATAAATCTGAAGCCATGAGGATAATTGTTAAGGAATCTGTGTGAAGGTTATATATCTCCAAAAATACCTCTACAGAAGGCCAGAAGCTTTTTCTTGTAGACCATATTCATCTGAAGAGAAGGAAATATTGCACAGCCAGATGTGCATCATGCTTTGATACTTTAGAATTACTGAGCTGATGCACTTAGTTTGAATTCTAGACAGCTTTTAAGTTATGGTGTATGTGCATCTTGACTGAATTCTTCCAAGGATTTATTTTCCAATTGGACCCTTACATCGTAACGGAACAGAGCTGAACATAATTTTAACAAAGTGGTATTTACCAGTTGCTAGCTCAGAATTTTTATTAGACAGTCTCTGAACCATTGGCATTGCATATCCGTTATATCTGATAGAGACTACTAACCGCAGATTCCTTAACTTAGAATTATCCCCAGGCGTGAGACTGGACCCGGAAAACTTTCTTGCCCAGCATCTCTGCACGCCGGGGGGGTGGCACCGCCCGACGTTCTCCGCGGTCGTGACGTCAGCGAGGTCACATAAGCCCCACCCCGGCACGCTGACGTGAGTTTTCTTCTTTTCCGCGTGCAACGCGGATCCGGATCTTGTCCCTGGCCTATTTCAGACCTTCTTTTCCACTTGTAGACTATTTTCTTGAGAACAGTGTGCGAATGCCTTCGGGCTTTAAGACGTGCTCGTCTTGCGCGCGCCAGATGTCGGTGACGGATCCTCACCCCATCTGCATGTGGTGTTTGGGGGAGCACCACAGACTGCGAGGCATGTCAGCAAACGAAGCCGAAGTCCCAGTGGGAGCGCCGGGTGAACCTCCTTTCGGCACGCATGTCCAGGTCGGCGGCGGCGCCGCGTCTGTCCCCCGCGGACGGCTTCAAGAACCGCCGCTTCCGTCTCCGACATAGTCCTTCTCACAGGCCGCAAGTGCGTTGCTTACCTGTTGGTAAGTGTCGCAGTTTGTCCCCGAGGCCTGGTCCCCGGCCTGTTGGGGGCGTGGGTTCTCTGCGGGTGGTGCGGCACCACGCGTCACCACCCTATCAGCTGTTTCCCGGCGCGGGGGCGACCAGAGCCCAGATGGAGGCCTATGCGGCGGCCTTGCAGGCTGGCTCTTCCTCCTTCTCCGTCTCTACCTGGGACGTCTGTGGATACCTTGCCTCGCGCGGGGACTTCTGCGGAGTCACCAATGGCTCCGGCGCCGACAGGTTCGGATCCAGGTTCGGAGGATGAAGTGCCGTCGGGGTGCGGCCCTTCGGGTTTCCCTCCTTCGGACCACAGCGCCTCTGCCTCGCCGCAAACCCCCGTGGGGGTCCCTGTGGTGTTGTGGGAGGTTGCCGGGGCTCGGGGCGTGTCCACGAGTCCCCCTCGGTCCTCTGGGCAGGCGGCGGCCTTGTCCGAGGCCAAGGTGACGCCACTCAGGGGCCGGTGGCTGCTGCCCCTTTTCGAGCTTGGCCTTTCCTTCCTTCGGTTGGGCTGGGGGACGGCCACCTTAGCTTGCAGCCGTCGCCCATAGAGGAACTGCTTTCCCCGCTGCAGGGCCCTACGGAGGCGAGTGCTGCCTTCGCTCGGGCTGTTTCCACGGCTGCGGGAATCTTGCGCATGGGCGATCTAGCTGCCCATTTCCCCACGGATCATCTTCTGGAGGTCCTCCATCAGGGTTCTGGTGCTCGGGAGCTTCTTCTTCCCTTTGAGGCTTCGCTCCACACTTCTCTTTTGGGGGCTTGGGGGCGGCCCGCCACAGGGTAGCCAGTGCACCAGCCACTTCTGCACCGCCACCTTCCTGCGCCGTATGATCCTCACTGTCTCTCCCTCTACCAGGGGCCCTCTTTTGCAGACTGTCTTTCCCTCCCCGCCATCGGTTTTGTCCTTCCCGTCCCAGGAGGCCCGCTGGTTAGATTCCTGGGGGCGCAATATCTTTGCCTCCACCAGTGCGGCTTTGCGGGCCCTTAGCACTCTTTGCGTCTTGGCTAGGGCCACTTCTTGCTTGTGGCACTCGGCGGAGTCCCTTATGTCTGCCGCTTCTCAGGAGGATGCCTGTGTTGATCTGAGGCACCATGTGTTGGATGGCCGGGAGCTGGCGACATTCATTCTTCACTCGGCTCTGGACATTTCGGAGGTGCTTGGTCGTACCATGGCTTCTTCATTGGCCCTTCGTCGGCATGCCTGGCTACGGGATAGTGTGTTCCCGAAGAACGTTAGGGAATGGCTAGTAGACCTTCCCTTTGATGGCACTCTTTTGTTCCACGCCCCTGCGGATTCTGCCATTCAGAGGTTTCTTGTGGGGCTTCGTCCTCCTCCTCCCCCTCCGTGACCTGTAAGTCGGTCTGTGTTTTGGGAGGTGTTCTTCCGTGTTTTCCTGGGGCCTTGTAGCGAATAGCCCCGGTTGTATGTTCTGTGTAGTTGATGTGCCTTCAGGTCCTTTTGTTAGGCCTTTGGTCCTGTTGGCTGCTGGTCCGGCCCTTTTTTGACTTGTGGTTTTGGCTGTTGGTAAACCGTGTAGGCCCTGAGATTAGGCCTTCTGTGTATTCTTTATTGGCTGCTTGGCAAGCTGTCTGCGGTTTTCTCCGCAGGTTTTTCTGTTTGTCCTCTGCTGCGGAAATTTGGGAATTTGCACAATGATCACGGCACCCGCTTTAGGGACACCGCGATCAATTTTCATTTTATTTATCTTTCATGTTGAGTGCGGCGTCCACTTCTGGGACACAGCGCTCTGTTTAATTATTTTTTTTTTAACTTTCATAGTGAGCACTGTGCCCGCTTCAGGGACACTGCCCTCTGATTGTTTTTTTAAATTTAAAACCGAACATGGCGCCGTTTCGAGGACACCACGCTAGGTTTCTTTATTTATTTTTCAACTTTAACACTCAGCGCGGTGCGCACTTCAAGGACACCATGCTCGGTGTTAAAGTAAAGTAAGTGTCCTTGAAGTGGTACTGCGCTCAGTTTTAAAGTTAATCAACCATTTGCAATGCAATAGATCTCGCATTTACGCAAGTTTAAGCTATTGGCATTGTCATTTACAATGCCAATATTTTAAACTCGTGTAAATGCGAGACCTATTGCATTGCAGATGCTTGTTCTTCCATTTCTTTTGGTGGAACAGTGTGCGAATGTCTTCGGGCTTTAAGACTTGCACGTCTTGTGGGCATCTTATGTCGGTGACGGACCCTCACCTCATTTGTATGTGGTGTTTGGGGGGGGATCACGGCACCACAGATTGTACGCAGTGCCAACAGTTGAAGCTGAAGTCGCGGCGGGAGCGCCGGATGAAACTCTCCAGGTCAACGTCCTCCACTCGGTCTGCTTCGACAGACGGGTCAGTTACGGCCGTGGTCGTCGTCCTCACCTTTCTCCGATGTCACGTGAGCGTCGCTCCCCGGTGGGTAAGTGTCGCAGCTTGTCCCCGGGGGCTGGTTTCCAGCCTACCGGGGTGCGAACTCTCCGCGGGTGATGCGGCCCGCGTGTCGTCCTATCCACCGTTCCACGGTGTTGGGGCGTTGAGAGCCCAAATGGAGACATACGGGGCGGCTTTGCAGGCCTCACTGGCGTCGTCTCCTCCTTCCTCTCCTGGGGCGTCGGCGGGTCCCTCATTTTGCGCAGGGCCCTCTGCGGCGGCGCCGGAGGCTCTGGCCCCGGCGCAGACTGGTTCGGATGCATGCTTGGAGGATGTGGTACTGTTAGGGTGCGGCTCCTCTGGGGCACCTCCTTCAGGCCACGGCATCTCTGCCTCGCCGCAAACTCCCGCGGGGGTCCCTGTGGTGTCGCGGCAGGTCGCCGGGGCTCGGGTCGCATCCCCGAACCCCTCTCGGTCCTTTGACAAGGTGGTCCTGTCTAGGGCCGAGGTGACGCCGCTACGGCGCTGGCAGCAGCTGGTCCATGCGGAGCCACAGGGGTCGGTGGACCCTCCTCGTACCGCTCCGGGTCGAGGCTGAGGGAAGACCCCTCGTCCCTCTCCGGGCCCTTCTCATCCCTTCCCACAGGCGGCTGCCTCGTCGGAGGGCGAGTCGGAGGTTGAATCGTCCCTGGCGCTGCCACATGGGTTGCTGAGCAATCTTCGCCTCATTTTGGGCCGCAGAGGGCTTCGTGCCACTCCCCAGGCCTGTCTCGTTCTCCCATGCAGGTGGCTGCCTCGGCGAGGGTCGGGTCTGCGTCACTCCAGCGCCGCCCCAGGGCCGGTGCGGCTCCAGCTCTACTCCGGTCTCCGGTGTGGGGTGACTTGGAGGTACCATGTCCGGTGACGCTGGCTGGCGCCGACGTCCTACCTCAAGCAGCGGACTCTACGGCTCCGCGCAAGGGTCGTACCGTGGATTCGTCTTCGGACGCTCCTTCTCCTCCGGAGGCAGGCTGTATCTTGGTGTCGTCCTCCCCGCAGACTCGTCGCCGTGTGGTGTCTTTTTCGCCAGCGTAGAAGGGCGGCTTCCCGCCCTTCCTGGGGCAGGGGTGTTCGTCGGACGAGCGTCAGGTCCATCATTCTTCTGCTCCTTCTGACTTCCAGGTCTGGCCTTTGCCCACCCCGCTTGGCCTCGGGGAGGGCCGCCTTAGTTTGCAGTCGTCGCCCACGGAGGAGATGCTTTCTCCACCGCGGGGCCCTACGGAGGCGGGTGCGGCCTTCGCTCACGTGGTGTCCACGGCTGTGGGCATTCTGTGCATGGGTGACCCGGTGGCTCACTTTCCAGCGGACCATCTATTGGAGGTCCTCCACCAGGGCTCTGGTGGGAGGGATATCTTACTTCCCTTTGAAGGTTCGCTCCTAGCTTCCTTGACGGGGGCTTGGAGGCATCCTGCCTCTGGGGACCTGGTGCCTCAGCATCTCCGGCACCGCGTGACCCGGCGTGTCTTTCCTTTCACCCCTCAGCCGGCAGCCCCCTTTTGCGGACCTCTTTTCCCTCCCTGCCACCACTGTTGATTCCGCCGTCCCGAGAGGCCCGCTGGCTGGACTCTTGGGGATGCGACATGTTCGTTTCGACCAGCGCGGCCCGGTGAGCCCTTAATACCTTGTTTGTGCTGGCTAGGGCCTCCTCCTGTTTGTGGGACTCTGCTGAGTCTCTGGGATCTGCAACGTACCAGGAGTCTGGCCTGGTGGACTTACGGCATCATGTATTGGATGGACGGGAGCTTGCGGCGTTTATTCTCCGCTCCGCTCTGGACATCTCAGAGGTGCTGGGCCGGGCCATGGCTTCCTCAGTCGCTCTCCGTCGCTATGCTTGGCTTCGGGATGGAGTATTGCCTGAGAATATTCGGGAGCGACTCATCGACCTTCCGTTTGATGGCAACCTGTTGTTCCATGCCCCGGCCGACACCGCCATCCAAAGGCTCATGGCAGGGCTCCGTCCTCCTCCGTCCCCTCCTCAGTGACTTCTGAGTTGAATTGATTCTGGGCCTTCTTAAGCTGGCTGTGCAGTGTGTTTTCTGGCCGTTTACGTCCTTCCCTGGGACTTTGGCATTGTTGGCTGCTGGACGGCCCTTGTGTTGATTGTGTGTGGTTCTGCAGGAGTTGTTACGCAGACTTGGCACTGTGATTGGGCCCTCTGCTTTGCTTGGGCTGCTTGTCAAGCCTTTGGCGGGGGTGCTTTTTTTCCCCGTGGCTCTTTTGTTTTTTTTCCTCTGCTGCGGAAGTTCTTCCAAAGAGGGTTCCCTTATCTTGGGACTTAACGTAGCCTATGTGGGGTAGTGGTAGCAGTCATATGGCTTGTGCTCTGCTAGAGGGTTCTGGTCACCTTCGGATGCCTGTTCTCCATGGCGTTTCAGTAGGTTGCTTTTGCTTCCTGTGGTCGTGTGCGAGGATGGGGTTCCGGTGCCCTGCTGCTCTGGCTACTCCAGGTTTGGGGGGTATTGCTTTCTATCCCTGTTCTCCCTTCCCCTCCTTCCATTGCTATCCTCTGCTTAAGGGTCATCTGGCCTTGTCTTGCCCTTGTCCCCTGAGGGTGGTTGCCCTCTAGGTTGGGGTGGCTTGGAGGTTAGTTATCCCTGTCTGTCTTGGGACTAGCCCCATTTCTTGCTCAGGATGGGGGGGGGGGGTTTTCCTACGTGTGCCATGACTTTTACGCATGTTCTTGCCTCCAGGGCACAGGGATGGGAGGTTGTCTATGTGCTGGCAGGGTGACTGCGCAGGTTTCTGCTTGCATCTTTCTTCTTTCCCTGCCCTTGGGTTCTGCGGTGTTGGCACTACTCTGGTGGTGGTGTTAGTCACCGTTTCTTTACAATTGTTCTGCTCTTCGCACACTGTTCCCATGCTTCCACAGTTTTTTATCTGGTGGTTCAGCGTTGTGGTGTGGAAAAGTTCTCCGAAGAAAACTGACGTAGGCGCGCTGTGGAGGGTCTTATGTGACCTCGCGGACGAAGTTTCCGGATCCAGTCTCACGCTTGGGGATAATTCTACCTAAAGGAATCTACGGCTAGAATCGGCTCTACCAGATACATCGTTACCGAAGGTAAGTAACTCGTACATTAATATAATGTGAAGGAAGTCTGAGCGCGTTCACTGACTTACTTTGATAATATTTCAAAGGAAGTGTAGAAGTTTATAGCATATTTGAATATAAAACAAAACGACAAAAGAAATATTTAATAAATTCATGAGTAAGTGTAATAAAAGGTCTAAAATATAAAGCAGACGCTGTAGTTAAGCTACTCTAATGAACACCTGAGGCTAGATGTTGCAAAGCTGAAACCTTCACAAGTCGAAGACCATAGTGGTAACACCAGTTTGTCACTTAAATCTTTGAGACAGTTGATACCATGAGAAAGCCATGGAAGTCAAAAGAAAAAAGTCTTCTTTTGGGAAAATTACAAGATATTCCTAGTGATGCTGACCTGTAGTTTCTCAAATCCTGCAAGGGAGTAATAATCATGAATTTGCTCCAGTGAGTTGTTAGTGAGTCCTAGCCAGTCCTTTACTACATAACTTGAATAGCTAAAATTAATATTTTTTTTTATCGCTTACATGTTTTCAAACAGCAGTATATAGCATTACAAAATATTGGTGACCTCGGATCACTACCCTAACACAATGGATTGGGCATCCTCTTGGCTAAGAGACTTTACGTTGGTTATCGGCTGTAGACTGTGCCTTGCCTGTGCTCCCACTACAAAACCTGAAATACACCCTAACTTTACCAATAAAGTAAGCTCTTTCTCATTTTATCACAGTGTCTATTGATCATTCGGATCTGGTGGCTGATCTTCTAAAGGAATTGTCCAATCACAACGAGCGGGTCGAAGAAAGAAAAGGAGCCCTCTGTGAGCTGTTGAAGATCACGCGAGAAGATGACATGGGAGTTTGGGACGAGCACTTTAAAACCATTCTGCTTTTGCTTCTGGAAACCCTAGGAGACAAGGATGTAAGATGTTTTTTATCTTTGTATTTTATTGATTCTCCCAAATTGTTTTCTTCCTCAAAAACATGCATGCGCCTTGTGTTTTTCCTGAAAGCACCTGCTTCACTGATATTTTCCACTTTGAAGTCGCCCGGGTGTGTTATGGGTCTTTCACAAGGTGTAAATTGGTTGGAACTAATTGGATTGAATTACATTTACATGAGTGGAAGTTTTAATGGCAGAATACTATAGCACAGGTTGGGGACAGAAAATGTCCAATTCCCTATCTTAGTCTAACGTTCTGAGTTGCCCTTTGAACGCTTCTCTAAGCCCAAACTTAATTTCACTTCTGTTTTAACGGACCTCTGAGACATTACAGGTTTGACCATGCCAGGGCATATGTTTGGCAGAGGCTAGATGACCGTACAGGTAGCACTCATCTTACAGGAGTCACATTACCCACTTAATCCATACCCCAGTTTTCTCTGAAGCAAGTTATTTCAAATGCACACACAACTGCTAGAAAAAATAAACCGAAGGCTGCTGCTGCACGAGTGGCAGAACAAGATCTGGGTGAGATTTCTTTCTGATTCTTGAATGTCTTGCATTCACTGCAAATAAAGTGCCCTCGGGATAGACTCTCTGATCTTTCAGACATGCTGTGCTTTGAGCAGGACATATATTGACATTTTTTTTACCTAATAAGATTTTTTTCTAGCTCAGGGTTGTGAAGGGAGTTAAGGATGCATTTGAGTCTAGAAAGACCTATGAATCCAGGCTGTGCTTCATCACTGGATCCATTCTTTTGTACTGCCTTGGTGGTGTTTTGTGACAATAGGAGGAGCTTTGTAATAGCGTTGGACACTAAAGTTTGTCTTATTGTATTCACGTTTCAAGGGGTATTTAACTGAAACTGCTGTTAGATTTCATGAGCAACTCAAGCCATGTGCTCGAGTGTGTTTTGAACCATATTGTGAAAGAAAATAGTGCTGTTATGTATGCAGATTACTGGAGGATACCAGTTTTGAAAACATAGCTGTGGTCCTTGACATAACCTCAGGTGGGAGATCTGTGTTGCATTAATGTGTTTGGATTCTGAAAAAGTTGCATTTTTGGTTCTTATTTAGTGTTTTCCCTACCGCTTTTGAGGGTGAAAACACTTTCTTTCTGATTTGACTACACTATATGGATAATGCATCTTTACCCTTCTCTTCATGCCTACTGATAGGGATCCAGAGTAATAATCTTTAGTTTGTTCTCGGCTGCCTATGGCATGCATATGGGCCCCACAGAACCAGAGGGGCCTCCAGTCATGTTTCCAGTATCTATCTGCATTATTGGGTCTGTACCGACTTGCAAATGTGTAGCCAGTTATGCATCCTGACTCTAAACCAGTGCCTGTACCACAACTCATCTATCAGCAATGGTTCCATTCTATTTTTGTCTCGGATTCTGGTCCTGTGCCAGAATAGGGAGCACCTCAGAATGATGATGATGATGATGATGATGATGGGGATGGGGATGGCCTGCTTGCTCCTCATTAAACAGATGACCTTGAGTTGACCGATAGTTTGATTTACAAAACACAAGTGGGCTTGACACCTCCCCTGAAACAGCTTTACTCGCGATATGGGGTGTAGGAAAGTAGGATCTTGCTGGAAAAGTTACCCCCACTTTTTGCCTGGTGTCTGTGTGTTTTGACTGTAATACACTGGAATCCTGCTAATCAGGACTCCAGTGTCTGCTCTGGTTCTCCCCTGTTCACTGATGAGTACTTTGTACACTCACAAATGGCATACTGGTGTACCACTGTAAGTCCCTAGTATATGGTACTAAGGTAACTAGGGCATTGTTATATGAGGGGTCTCCCATGGGATGAGGCATGTATTGTGCAACCCATGGGAGCCCATGCAGACTGTGTCTGCAGTTCTGCCTTTGCAGCTTTCGTGAAATGGTGCATGAAACTTTCACATGAGATTTGAGGTTTTTTTTCTATCCCAGTCACTGCACTTTAAGCTTATAAGTCACCCCTAAGGTTCATCTGCCCCTACTTTAGTTAAAACACCCTCCAGCCGACTGATGTACATGACAAAAATGGTGCAAGTATGCAACCCTTTTCAAAGCAAATGGGCTGGTGCATTCACCATTAGAACAATATCTAACTACTCCTGTGAGGTCAGTATGGAGGGCTCTCATAAATCCTACCAGGGCCACATCCACACCCATGGACTTCAACTCGGCCCAGAGATTTTCCCTTTTAACTTGATTAAAGACTGAGCTGAGGTCCATGAAGGCCATATGAATGGCTCCCCCTTCACCCTTGTGTATTTTGGAATCAAGAGATGTAAGTTGAGATTCTGTTCTATTGTACCCCTGCCGTATCTGAACCCGTACTGTTGTTCGGATGGGTCTACTCCATTGCTCTTCTTGAATATGGGGACGATAAAAGATCTCTTCCAAGCATCAGACAGGGGACCTCTGTTGGCTGCATTGATATGACTGGTGATAACCGGGACCCACACATCTGACAGATATTTTAAAAGGTCACCCGGGACCATATTGGCCCCGGGAGCCTTACCCTTAAGGGATTGTGATAATAGCATTTCTCACCTTCTTGCTCTCGACCGTAAACCCAACAATCGGGGTGATAGAGGTAGATGAGGACTCGTCTTCCGCCAAGTCATAAAGAATAGTAAAATGGTTCTCCCAGGCCTTGGCAGGAACAGTGGCCTCCTGTTTCGACAACAAATCATTCTTAAAGGAGTAATTCAAAACGCCCCAAAATTTAGCTCTGTCGTTCAGTTAGCTCGCCGTCACCAAGTGACCCGACAGTTCTTTCTTCAGCTGCAACGTTTGGTTACCAAGACCAGCCTTGTAAGCCGCACTAGAGTTTTAAATAGTGGCATCATCCCACGGAATACTTTTAAGAGTTGCCATTAGTGCTCTTTTAGCCCTCACATAGCGCACGTCAAACCAACTGCATGGTTTGGGGGAACCCCCTGCACTTTGATTGGTCAGAGAATGATTAATGTGTGCACAATCTAAAAGAGACACGTTCGTGATAGATTCCTTACCTGAGGATAATCCCCAGGCGTCTGACTGGATCCAGAAAGTTTTTTCGCTAGCTGTACCCCTGCGCGTCAGTAGGTGGCGTCGTGCGGCTCCGCGTCCGTCGCTGGCGTCGTATGCGCCGAGATGACGTCACGGAGACTACTTAAGAAACAACAATGATTCTCAACGGGTATCATTAAGCATGGACAGATAAATTGCATGTACAAGACATTACAGTTAGAATAAGGAAGACTCTGAAAGAATTGGGTAGAAAAAGGTCATGATGTATTAGATCAAAAAAAGGTTTGCAGAAGGACATACAATAATGTAAATGAACAGGATAATGGAACAATTGTATCAGCACTGTACGCAAAATCAATGACGTATAAGAACAACCCGAACTTGTACTTGGTGCTTAAAGTGTGCGTGACACGAAGACGGGGACGCAAGTGACAAGGTGAAATCAGCTGGGGACGGCGCAAAGTGAAGTGAAAGTGAGATTTAGAATAATATATACAAAGGTTCTGAATTCAATTTCTTTACAATAGAATTACTTAAATATACATAATAAGGAACCATAAGGCCATCAATTAAACTGAGGAGTCGACGGCGTTTCGATCCGAGCAGATTGGGATCATCATCAGGACTGGGCAGTCATATTCAAGAAACAGTGCTGTACAAGAAAGAGAGGGAAGTGTCAAGGAAAAGGATTAAAGAAAAGGATCAAGAGATAAGGTGAACTGGTCAATGAAAGACAGGGAAAGGGAAGGCCCTAAATTTGGGACAACCAAGAAAAAAGATAAGGGCCAATCAAGACATGCTCATATCAGCAAAATAGGGTGCATGGAAAAGGGATAAACGGAGGAAAGGTGGAGGGGTGGGAAGGGGGGAGGGGGGAGGTTGTCGGGGTGGTGGCGGTAGGGGTCGGCTAGGAAGGGGGGAGGTGAAAAGAAAGAGTTAAAGAAACCAGAGGCAAGGTAAAGGAAAAACCAGGAACTAAGATATCCAATACCTGTAAACATGTATAACTCTTGAATACAGAAGGTCGCTAGAGAATACGAGTAGGTGAAAATCTGTGGGAGGGGTAATTCGAAAATTAGTGAATACAGAGAAAAGGAGAAACAAGATATGAATTGGAACCAGAAAAAACTAAATACCTGGACGTGGGTCAATTGAGAGAATTACAGGGGCAGAACGCGGAATAATCAGCGCGTTACTTTCTCTGACTCCTCTAACACTTCCGTGGAGGACTCGGACGGAGCTAGTACCTCCAACACCAGTGGATCAGCCCAAAGACCCCAACCCCTTTTACCACCTGGTTTTTTAGGGCCAAGCCGCGGACGCGGCCAAACCCAATCACGACCACGAAACAATCGCCAATACCAACACCAATACTCAGGCGAGCGACAAACCCGCAACGGGTACTATCAATGGGGACCCCCTCAATAATTCCAACTATTTCTACAAGTAACCACTAACCAAACCCATTTTCAATTTATCCAATCACATTCTTTCACATGATGAAACTAAGATACTTAGTAAAGGACTTAGTTTTGTACCAACTGAACGTACAAACTTTCTTGATGTACAATATAATTTACTGACATTCTTCCGTCGTATAAGACTAAAACAGTTTTTTTCGGATAAACCTGGCGACTCCAACAGCTCTGCCACACGGTTTCATCCCCCCTCTAGTTTCAATCCCCCTTCTGCTTCCATGCCTGCTGAAATTTTAGCGTTTGAACATCTAGTCCTACAAGATATAGTTGACCTAGAAACTCGGTTTGAATATGTTCCATATAACATATACCTATCTGAGAAACAAGCCCTCAAAAACCTTGCCAACAACCCTGAACTAATTATCAAACCAGCTGACAAGGGTGGCGGCATAGTGCTCATGGACAATCATAAATATGACTTGGAAATAAGACGTCAACCCTCTAACCAAAACCATTATCTACAATTGACCAAGGATCCTCTACCTGCTCTTCGAGATAAAATACTAACATTGACTGGGCAAGCTAAAGCCCTCAACATCATATCTGCTAAAGAGTTTAACTTTCTAAACAATAAATTTCCCCGGACACCAGTCATCTATATACTTCCCAAAATTCATAAGAACTCCACGAATCCACCTGGCCGTCCCATAGTGTCAGGTTGCGGTTCGATTTTAGAACCATTAGGGAAATATATCGATGCCATTATTAAAGAGTTTGTACCCATTACCGACACTTACATAAAAGATACGATGGACCTCATTGTTAGAATTGAGAATAGACCTTTTGACAACAATTCCGAAATCATGGCAGGCTTAGACATCGAATCTCTTTACACAAATATTCCCCATTCCGAGGGACTTCAAGTTATAAGAGATCTCCTTGATTCTAGACCACGTCCGTGTTTGATCCCCACAGACTTTGCAATGGATTTACTCAAGATTGCATTGGAGAACAACTATTTTTTATATCGCAACTCTTTTTATTTGCAAATCAAAGGCGTCTCCATGGGGGCTTGCTTTGCCCCAAATTTTGCGATCCTTTTTGTACACAATTTGGAGAAAACCCATATTCTCACTTGTAACAATCCATTTCTTGACTGTATTTCTCTCTGGCGTCCTTATATCGACGACATTTTGGTCCTGTGGAGAGGCACTGCCGATACCCTTGATCAATTTATGATCTGGCTTAATCAGTTCCAACAACATCTTAACTTCACAGTCGAGGCTAAATGTAACGATTTACCCTTCCTGGACGTTACCATACATGCAGAGGATGGTACTATTGGCACCCGTCTGTATCGTAAACCTACGGAACGGAACACTCTTCTTCATTACTCGAGCTACCATCCTTGTGCCCTCCGTGATGGTCTTCCCTATGGACAATTCCTACGAATTCGTAGGAATTGCAAGTGGCGAAAAGACTATTTTCAAGAGTCAGATGTCCTATTACAAAAATTGGTAGACAGGGGATATCCCAAACGTCTCTTGACCAGAGCACGCAAAAGAGCGTGGTACTGCCCACGTGAAGTCCTTCTCACCCCACAACCTAAACAAAACATGTCCCGAATTCCCTTTGTCTCAAAATTTAGTCCTTGTAGCCATCAGGTTTCAAAAATCATCAAACGAAACTGGTCTGTGCTCAGACAGTTGGACTCTTTTAAAGAACTCCCCCTTTTTTCGTACCAACGGGGTAAAAATGTAGCAACACACCTGGTCCATGCCATAACTTGGCCAACTAAACCATCTGACACCAACACCATTTCCTCGGCTTGGGGCCATCCCCCCATCATTGGGCATTATAAATGTCAAAACTGTTCAGTCTGTGACTTGACACAAAATACGAAGGAGTTCAAAACAGGCTCAAGAACCTATATGCTTAAAACCATGACGAACTGCAGGTCCCCCAACGTGGTCTACGCAATTAGGTGCCCCTGTGACCTTACCTATATTGGACCGACAACTCAAATGATAAAACAGCGCATCATACAACATAAAAGCCGAATACACTGTAAAATACTGACAGCTCCATTGGTGAGCCATCACTTGGAAAAAGGCCACAATCCCACTGATATTGTTTGGCAAGTGATTGAACAGCCCACACTACCTGTAAGAGGCGGTAATATGAAATTACTGCTTAACAAAAGCGAATCCAAATGGATGACCATCTGTAATTCTGTAAATGCGGGGTTGAATACCCTTGATGAATGGAATAGTACCATTTTGCTCTGAACCTCCGGTTCTTAAATGATTTCCAATTCGGCTCACCTCTGTCTCCTACATTTATCACATTGAGTCGACCTTTTATTTGCTGTCCCCTTCCCTTGTCCCCTTTCTGGACTCTAAAACAACCCCCCCCCCCCCCCTTCTCTTTTTACAATTCATGTATCAACTATATGTGTAATTATATTTAATTTAATCCTTCCTGCAACCTGGTAAATATCCAAGTATGTATTAGTTCATCATTGACATGGTTATTCATGGCGTGATTGGTGATGTTGGCAATGCTCATTCAGGGAACGTAAATTATTGCCCCATAATTATATTATGTGCACTGTCCTCTAATTGCACAGCGAACTGCTCAATTCAAAACTGCTCAATTCGAATCTGGTTAACTTTGCTTTTCTTTACTTTTACGTTCCTCTCCTTAGTCCTCTTTCTAGCTCCCTCCCTTTCCAATCCTTCATTCGAACGTAGTCTCACGTCATAGCCACGCCCCCCGTTCCTCTCCTTAGTCCTCATTCTAGCTCCCTCCTTTTTAATCCTTCCTTCGAACGTAGTCCCACGTCACAGCCACGCCCCCCACTTCCCGGCATTGATGTCCGGACTCGCTATCGTCCATCACTCAGGACGCCGAACTCCGGTTGAATCAGACGCCTTCCCTGACGCCCTATTCATTAGGTATTCTACTCCCATTTCGGTTTTTGGCCTTTATTTTTCTTCATGTTTAGTTCGCTCCAGCTTAGTCTGACCCAGGCTTAGTTTATTTATTTTTCTAATTCCAGGCGGTCAGTACCTCTCGCGCTTTTCCAGCGCCGACTCAAATATGAGGCTGAATCATTGAAATTAAGGTAATAGTTCACCCCCCTCCTCTCCTTTCATTACGCCCCCTTCCCTGTGCACGCACCTTCGTCAGTCTCCTCTAACCTTCTCCTGTTGTCCCCATTTTAGAATTGCTGCATTCATTGCCTCTGGTTGCTCCCATTACTTACGAGCAGTATCCTCGACTTGCTCTGTAACTCCTATACACTATTTTGCTTCCCTGGAATTCTCTCATTTGACCCCCGTCCAGGTATTTAGTTTTTTTCTGGTTCCAATTCATATCTTGTTTCTCCTTTTCTCTGTATTCACTAATTTTCGAATTTCCCCTCCCACAGAGTTTCACCTACTCGCATTCTCTAGCGACCTTCTGTATTCAAGAGTTATACATGTTTACAGGTATTAGATATCTTAGTTCCTGGTTTTTCCTTTACCTTGCCTCTGGTTTCTTTAACTCTTTCTTTTCACCTCCCCCCTTCCTAGCCGACCCCTACCGCCACCACCCCCGACAACCACCCCCCTCCCCCCTTCCCACCCCTCCACCTTTCCTCCGTTTATCTCTTTTCCATGCACCATATTTTGCTGATATGAGCATGTCTTGATTGGCCCTTATCTTTTTTCTTGGTTGTCCCAAATTTAGGGCCTTCCCTTTCCCTGTCTTTCATTGACCAGTTCACCTTATCTCTTGATCCTTTTCTTTAATCCTTTTCCTTGACCCTTCCCTCTCTTTCTTGTACAGCACTGTTTCTCGAATATGACAGCCCAGTCCTGATGATGATCCCAATCTGCTTGGATCAAAACGCCGTCGACTCCTCAGCTTAATTGATGGCCTTATGGTTCCTTATTATGTATATTTAAGTAATTCTATTGTAAAGAAATTGAATTCAGAACCTTTGTATATATTATTCTAAATCTCACTTTCACTTCACTTTGCGCCGTCCCCAGCTGATTTCACCTTGTCACTTGCGTCGCCGTCTTCGTGTCACGCACACTTTAAGCACCAAGTACAAGTTCGGGTTGTCCTTATACGTCATTGATTTTGCGTACAGTGCTGATACAACTGTTCCATTATCCTGTTCATTTACATTATTGTATGTCCTTTTGCAAACCTTTTTTTGATCGAATACATCATGACCTTTTTCTACCCAATTCTTTCAGAGTCTTCCTTATTCTAACTGTAATGTCTTGTACATGCAATTTATCTGTCCATGCTTAATGATACCTGTTGAGAATCATTGTTGTTTCTTACACTGTTACCCCAGTCTCAACGAGGTTTAAGGGTTTATGCTCCTGTTGTTTATTATAATAACTTAGACTACTTAGGCGCCACCCATGCGCGCTGACGTCAGTTCTTTCTTTTTCCGCGCCAGTAAGCGCAGATCCGGTTAGAGCACGTACCTCAGTCACTTTTTGACTATCTTTCTGAAACTTTTTGTCTCTTGTCAGTTGCTACTCTGGTGTACGTAGGGATGCCTGGTTTTAAGTCTTGTGGGACCTGCCGTTGCAATATGTCGGTGGCGGACTCCCACGACATCTGTCTCTACTGCCTGCAGAGCGACCACGACTCCCGGGCCTGCATGGACTGTTTGGCCATGGCCTCGAAGGCCTTGCGGCAGCGGCGCCGGAAGCTGTTTGAGGTCCGGCACTCCTCCTCCTCGGAGGCCGCTCCAGGGAACGCTCGCGGGGCCACCATCACCGCTCCTCGGGCTCCAAGTCTTCACCCTCGGATTCGGGTAAGAGACGACACAAAAAGAAGTCGAAGAAGCGTTGTCGCTCTCCGATGCCCCCGTCGATCTCCGGATGCGGACGAGGGGGACCTGGGTTCTGCCCCTGCAGCTCCTTCGGAGCCCGGGAGTCCAGCGGCCTACCCACCTTACCCGGGTCCGTCGGCAACTCCCGCTCAGGTGCAAGAATTTCTTGCCACCTTGGACCGCCTGTTTAGGCGCCGGCGACTCTGGCCCTGGCGCCGCAGGATCCTGCGCCACTGGGTCCGGCCATGGCGCCACAAGGTCCCGTGCTGCTGGCTCCGGCCCCAGCGCCGCCATCGGCTCCGCCTCCGGCGCCGCAATGGGTACCATTTGTCCCACCCCTGCCCTGGTTCTTGGACACTTTTGTCCCTACCTGGGATCCGCACTGGGACACGGTGCCGGTTCGGCCCCGTCCGGAGCCGTTCCCAGCGCCATTTGTTCCTTCCCCAGTCCCTGCCGCCGCAGCCCGTCCCGCATGTGGCGGAGGTGGAGGATGACTGGGAGGGGTCCGAGGACCCTCTTGCTCGCCAGTGTGACTCCGAGCAGGACTGGGCGGACGAGTTAGAGGAGGCCGGCGGCCTTGCTCTCTCCTCTGACCCGGGGTTTGCCTCTCCTCCGCCTACCATGGAGGAGGGCGTCACATACACGATGGTGCTTCGTCTGGCCGCTAAGGTCCTCCACCTTGATTTACCTACGGTGGCCCTGAAAACTAATCTCCTCACCGAGGTGCTTCAGACGGCGTCCAGTTCGTCGGAGCCTCTGCTGCCATTTAACGATGCCCTCACTGACGTCTTGCTGGGTACTTGGTCACGGCCAGCTACAGGGGCCCGGTGGATAAGAATGTCGCCAGGCGTCATCCAAGCTTTGACGTCCCTGAGTGCCTTTCTGACAGCTCTGCCGGATAAGGACTTTAAGAAGCTGTAGCAGTTCAGCAAACGGTTGTTCTCTTCGTCCAGCTTAGGGCTGAGGTCAGTTAACACCGCCTGCCTCTTGGGTCGCTATTCCCACGTGGTGTGGGATGCCGTTGCACAGGTGTTGCCTCAGTGTCTTGAGGAGGCCCAGGCTGTGCTGTCTCAAGCTGTTGCAGAGGGTAAGGATGCGGCTCGGTTCGCCATTCTGTGTGGTTTGGACACTGCAGACTCCCTAGGTGGAGCCATTTCTACGACTGTGGCGCTTCGTCGCCACGCCTGGTTGAGGTCTACCGGGTTCTTGCCAGATGTGCAAAGCTCAATCATGGACATTCCCTTTGATGGCACCCGCTGGAGCGTTTTGAGGACTCGAGGGCTACGGCCAAGTCCTTAGGTCTTTCAACGAAAAGCCCAGCCGCTCCTGGCTTTCGTTCCTTTCGTGGCACGGGCAGGGGCGCCCAGGCACGTTCCTTCAGCAAGCCTGTGCAGACCCAGCCGCAGCGTGGCCGCGGACGTGGCTTCCGCAGGGGCGGATCTTGGAATCAGCGTGGGGGTCAGTCCACCTCCACCTCCGCCCCGCTGCTTCTGCCTCCAAACCTTCCTAATCCGAGCTTTGTGGAGCACCCCACGCTAGTGGGTGTCAGGATCCACCATCACCTCCCCCACTGGCACGCTATCACATCGGACACGTGGGTGCTGCAGATCATCCGCAAGGGTTACTCCCATCCCTTTCAGTCCACCCCTCCAGCCATGCCACCTCAGTACCACCGCATGTCGGGCGAACACTTGGGGACTCTCCAACAGGAAGTTCCGACTCTCGGGCCGAATGTAGGGAGTGGTTGTTATTCCCACTACTTTCTGGTCCCCAAGAAGGACAAAGGGGGTCTGCGTCCTATCTTGGACCTCCGGAACGTCAACTGCTTCCTCCGGAAGGAGAAGTTCAAAATGCTGACTCTGGCTCAGGTCTTGGCTGCCCTCAACCCTGGAGACTGGATGGTAGCTTTGGACTTGCAGGACGCATATTTTCGCATCCCCGTCCTGCTGGCCCACTGGCGTTACCTGTGGTTCACGGTAGGCCACGAGCATTTTCAATTTGCCGTGCTCCCCTTCGACCTTACCAGCGCCCCTCGCGTGTTCACGAAAGTGATGGTGGTGGTCGCAGCTCTTCTGCGCAGGTTAGGGGTGTCAGTCTTCCCCCTACCTCGACGACTAGTTGTTGAAGGCGGGCCAGGCAGTCGTCTCCCACCTTCAGACTACGGCCGACCTCCTGCATTTGCTGGGGTTCTCCATCAATGTGCTGAAATCGCACCTGGGTCCCTCTCAGCAGCTCCCCTTCATAGGAGCGGTTCTGGATTCGACGCAGTTTCGGGTTTATCCTCCCGAGCAGCGAGTCCGGGATATTCAGGCTATGATTCCGATATTTCAGCCTCTATCCTGGGTTTCAGTCAGGATGACCCTCCAGCTCCTGGGCCTGATGGCCTCCTGCATACTGCTGGTGCACCATGCCAGATGGCATATGCGGGCTGTGCAGTGGGACCTGAAGTTCCAGTGGGCGCGGCATCGGGGCAGCCTGTCCGATCATGTCCAGATCTCGGAGGGCACTGCACGACAATTGCACTGGTGGCTCACGAATCGCGATTGGGTCGATGGCAGATCTCTCTCCCTTCCCCAACCGGAGCACACAGTGGTGACAGATGCATCCCTCCTGGGATGGGGAGGCCACTTGGGAGAGGCGGAGATCAGAGGACTCTGGTCTCCGGCTGAGTCCCGGCTCCATATCAACCTTTTGAAGCTGCGGGCGATCCGACTTGCACTGAAGGCATTCCTTCCCTCTGTCCAGGGAAGTGTGGTGCAGGTGTTCACCCCTCGCACGCATCGCCCGACATCACAACCTCAACATAATATCCTACGCCGACGACATGCAACTGATCCTCTCCCTCACCAAGGACCCCCTCACCGCCAAATCCAACCTCCACCATGGAATGAAGGCCGTCGCCGACTGGGTGAAGGATAGCCGCCTTAAGCTGAACACTGACAAGACGGAGATCCTCATCCTCGGGCCCAACCCCTCAGCATGGGACGACTCCTGGTGGCCCGCATCGCTGGGGATTTCCCCCGCACCCACCAGCTACGCACGCAACCTGGGAGTAATCCTCGACTCGAAACTCACCATGGCCAAACAAGTCAACGCTGTCTCCTCCACCTGCTTCAACACCCTCCGTATGCTCCGCAAGATCTACAGATGGATCCCGACAGACACAAGGAAAACAGTCACCCAGGCCGTAGTCAGCAGCAGACTCGACTACGGAAACGCCCTCTACGCCGGAGCTCCGACCAAGCTCATCAACAGACTGCAAAGAATACAGAATGCCTCTGCACGCCTGATCCTCGACGTCCCGCGTAGCAACCACATCACTCCCAACCTGAGGAACCTGTACTGGCTCCCTGTCGTCAAAAGAATCTCTTTCAAGCTCCTAATCCACGCACACAAGGCACTCCACAACACCGGTCCAGCCTACCTCAACAGCCGAGTCTCTTTCTACGTACCCAACAGGAAACTACGCTCCGCAGACCTGTCCCTGGCTACCGTCCCACGCATCCGCAGAACCACAGCCGGAGGCAGATCCTTCTCTCACCGCGCCGCCAAGACCTGGAACACCCTCCCCCTCATCCTTCGACAAATCGAAGACCTTCTAACCTTCAGGAGACAACTCAAGACATGGCTGTTCGACCAATAGCTGCAGCTCCTCCTCCCTCCCCCCCCTCCCTCCCCCCCCTCCCTCCCCCCCCTCCCTCCCCTCAGCGCCTTGGAACCCTTGCGGGTATGTAGTGCCCTTTACAAATTGCATGATTGATTGATTCATTCACGCACAACACCACCGCCATGTGGTATTGGAACAAACAGGGCGGGGTGGGGTTGTGGACCCTATGTCAGGAGGCTCTGCGCCTCTGGACATGGCTGGAACATCACGGCATTACCTTGGTGGTTCAACACCTGGCAGGTTCTCTGAACGCCAGGGCAGACTAACTCAGACGCCGGTGCTTGATGGATCACGAATGGCGTCTGCACTCGGACGTGGCGCAAGGTCTCTTTCTGCAGTTGGGAGAGCCTTGGCTAGATCTATTTGCCACCGAAGCGAACGCGCAATGTCATCAGTTCTGCACATTGGAATTTCCAAGGCGGCACTCGCTCGGCGACGCTTTTCGCCGCGAGTGAAGTTGCGGTCTGTTGTACGCCTTTCTGCCTATACCACTTCTGCCCAGATTGCTGAAGAAGATTCGGCGCGAACGGGCCCATGTCATCCTTGTGGCTCCGGATTGGGCACGAAGATACTGGTATCCCGAGTTAATCAGCATGGCAATCGATCCCCCGATCCGTCTGCCTCTTCGGGGGGGGATCTTCTGTCGCAGCAGCAGGGGATGGTCCTCCACCCGAACCTGTCCAGCCTCCACCTCCATGCTTGGAGATTGAGCGGCGACAGTAGACAGTTTTCGATCCCGCTCTCGACGCCTGTGATGTCATTCTGGCAGCCAGGTGTCCGTCCACTAAGACGGTGTACGCCTGCTGGTGGAACAAGTTTGTGGCGTGGTGCACAGATAAGGCTGTGGATCCCCTTTCTGCCCCTCTTTCCGAAGTCCTTCCGTTCCTTCTTTCTTTGGCCCAGCAGGGCTCTGCTTTGGGCACTATCAAAGGTTATCTTTCGGCCATCTCTGCCTTTTTATAGCTTCCAGATCAGCCTTCTCTTTTTTCTTTTTTTTTTTTTAATTATCTTTTTATTGTTTTGAACAAGAAAAATTAAAATACTTCGACAAGGCATAGGTGACAATTGGCAAGTAATACAGTCAGTAGTGTGAAGACACAGTGGCGACAATAGCAAAAAAGCTCCACATTACATAATCAATGACAATGTAACCCCTGAGCTGGGTCATGGGTACAATGGCTCTTCCTCTGAGGTATGCACCGGGGCCACACAGATCCCTCCTCTGTACGCATTCCACCCAGACCACACCCTTGACCACTTTTTGGGGAATCCTCGTGCTGTGTATACAGTCTTTTCCATAAACATGCACCAGTCCAGACTCCTCTCCCAGGAGGCCAAAGTGGGTGGGACTTCTGCTCCCCATTGACGGGCTATCTCTTGCTTGGCAACCATAGTCCCCAGTGTAGCCCAGGTCTTCTCCATTGATGTTATATCAGTGGGACCCCACATGTTTAAAAGGCAATGCTTTGTCTCCGGGCGAATGGTCTTGTGCAACATGTCCTCCATTACTTCATGTATTTCCCGCCAATAATGTTGTATCTGGTCGCATTCCCAAATCATGTGAATGAAGGTACCAGTGTGTCCACAGCGTCGTCTGCAGTTCCCCCCGGCACCCCACCCCATGTGAGCTAGTTGTGGCCCCGTGATGTATGTACGGTGGAGTATCTTAAGTTGGACCAGTCTCAAGCGTGTCAGGATGGCAACCTCTCCTGAGTGTGGCACCCGCCACTCCTCATCATCAAATTCTAAGCCATCCCTCTCCCAGCACTCTCGCAACCGCTCCAGGGAGTCTGGGGTATTGTTGATCAATTTCTTATATGTTAAGGAAATTGATTTTTGGGGAAGGTAGCCGTCAAGTAAACGGTCTTCTAGTAGTGATGACTCTGGAGGGTTCACGCCAGTCTGTAAGGCAGTGGATATGGCGTGTCGAATCTGCATGTACCGGAAGATTTTAGTGGTGGAGAGTTCATCCTGTTGCTCGAGTGTGGCAAAGGGGATCATGGCGCCCTTAATCCAAAGGTCACGCAGACGAGATATGCCAATCAAGTCCCACTTACCAAAACCCTTCATGGACCAGAGGCTACCCAACAGCTTCGAGTCCCACAGCGGCATAGCCAGTGTGAGCCTACGGTCCCAACCAACACCCTTATTGACGGAATGCCAAATAGTAACAGAATGTTTAGTGGGGCCCGTGAGGGACAGTCCCCGAGGGTTCGAATATAAGGCTCTGATGAAATTCCCCCCAGGTAGTAGCCACCTGTCCATCTTAAAAGCCGTGTCGTCTGGTTGACGGTACGTGCATTGATTGATAGGCACTAAGTGGGACGCCCAATAATACTTACGGATATCAGGGAGGCTAATGCCTCCATCGTACCAATTATGGAACAGTTTAAGTGCTATCCTGGGCCTCCCCTCCCATAGCAGTTCTCTTTGCAACCCCTCTATTTCACTGAAGAATCCAGCTGGGACTGGGTCTGGGTAATTTTGTAGGGCGTAGAGCAGCCGTGGCAGTGACATCATTTTAAATAGCGCTGCTCTTCCTAGCAGCGAGAGCGGCAAGGCCTTCCAACAGGTCACATCACTCTTGAGATGCTGCAGTGGCGGGACAAGATTGCGTTTGTACCTAAGTTTAAGGTCAGCGGTAATAAAAACCCTTACATAGCGGAAACCATTTCTCACTGTCTGCATTGGGCAGTTTTTCGGTAGGGAGGGTGTAGGGCCTCCCAGTACATATATGAGCGACTTATTCCAGTTGATGGAGTAGCCTGAGTATTTGCCGAATGTTGTGAAGATTTCCAGCACACAAATTAGGGATTTTTGGGGGGAGGCTAAATAGAGGAGGATGTCATCCGCATATAGTGATATTCGGTCCTCCCAGCCGGTCAACCATCGCATTCCATGGATTATCGGGTCATCTCGGATCCAAGCCGCCAATGGCTCGAGGGCGAGGGCAAAGAGCAGGGGCGACGGGGGGAACCCCTGCCTGGTCCCACGGTGCTACTGAAAGGGGTCTGAGCGCTTGTTGTTGACTATTTCCTGAGCCATTGGTGCCGAATATAGAAGTCTAATCCATGACATGAAGACCGGCCCAAAACCCATTTTGGCGAGAACCACAAGTAGGTAGGGCCATTCCATGGTGTCAAAGGCCATAGAGGCATCTAGTGACACTATTACCGCAGGCTCATCGACTGTGGCGACTCTGCCCAGCACTCGGTGGACCCTACGTAAGTTGAGGGCCGTGTTGCGGTGGGGAATAAAGCCCAACTGATCCTGGTGTACCAAGGGCGTTATCACCCGAGGGAGTCATGTGGCAAGGAGTTTGGCAAGGGTCTTGGGCTCTGCATTCAGGAGGGAGATCGGTCTATAGGAGGTGCATTTGTTTCTGGGTTTCCCTTCCTTGGGAATGACGACAAGGGATGCCAGCCGCTGGTCAGGGGGGAGAACGCCCACCCGTCTGCTCTCCTCGAACATGGAGCAGAGAAACGGGGTGAGGCCGTTGGGGCGTAGCTTGTAGAGTTCGATGGGCAGGCCGTTAGGACCGAGTGCCTTACCCTGTCAAAGACTCAGAATGGCTTGGGCAATTTCATCATTGGTTATGGCCCTGTTGAGGAATTTAGCGTCTTCCTCAGAGAGAGTGGGCAAGTGAATATCTTGGAGGAGGCCCAAAGAATCCTCCTCGCCGAAAGGGGCGATAGACCGGTAAATTTTGTCGTAGTGTGACGCACATTCGCGGATTATGTCCCCGGGATCAGTATAAACCTTGTCCTGGTCGTCGACCAATTCAGGCACCATCTTGTTGGCCCGCTCTTTCCTATCCAGCCAGGCGAGGAGTTTCCCGGCCTTGTCGCCCCATTCATATATCCTCCCGTCTTTCTCGCTCACCCAACTTTTAGCCCGGTCTATCGCGATGCTTTTATATGTGAGATCAAAAAGGACTAGCCTATTTGTGAATTTACATAGACTCATGCTTTTATATTCATCCTTCTTAAGCTGCAGGAGGTGGATCATGTCTGGGCTAAGTTCCCCGGGTGCGTTAGTCTCAAGAGATAGGATGTCAGCTTCGCTATCTTCAAGGTCTTTCTGCTTTTCTTTTTTAACTCCCGTAATAAGGGGGAGGGCTTGACCCCTGATCACAGTTTTAAACGCCTCCCAAAGAGTAAGGGGTGAATCAACTGAGCCCTTGTTCTCTAGGAAATAAAGGTCAATTGCCGATAGGAGGGCATTATGAACATATGGGTTGCGGAGGTACCAGGGGTTGATGGGCGCAATCACGCCCACTCTCGTGTCCCCAAGGACCAGCTTGGTCCATATTGGTGAATGATCCGAGATTCCCCGAGCAAGGTGACGGACCTCACGTACGTGTGAGGTGTGGGCTGTGTGAGTTATGAGACAATCAATACGAGAGAAGCTGTGATGGGCTCCAGAGAAGAATGTGTATTCGGTGTCGCTAGGGTGTAGCGCCCGCCAGGCATCAGCCAGACCAAAGGAGTCCAAGAAGTCTGGGAGCCAATTATGGGTCTGGCCAGTATCACGGGAGGCAGCGATCAAGTAAACCAGAGCCAACTGCATTAAAATCCCCTCCCATCAATAGGAGACCATCCGGAAGGGAGAGCAGGTGGGTACCTAGGTCAGCAAACGTTCGCGTCTGTAGGCCCGGTGGCACATATACCGATGTTAAAGTGAGCGCACCGCCCTCCCATTGTCCCGTCACTGTCACGTACCTGCCCCAGTCGTCAGTGTGTGTTACTTGTGCATGGAAGGGGAAAGTGTTTTTAATAAGGATTCCCACACCTCTGGATCCAGAGGTGAAACCAGCATGGGCTATCAACTTATACCCCCATCTGTCCAAGGCCCTGCAAGAGTTACCCACAAGATGTCTCCTGTAGAAAAACGATGTCAGGGGAGTGGCGTATAAGGTATTGGAGGACTAAGGTATGCTTCACCCTGTCGCCAAGCCCATTGACATTCCAACTCAAAAGGGTAAAACCTGTATCCCACTGCGTATCCAAATGTAGCGTTAAGTGTGGACTTGCCTCTAGAAGTTGTCTCTATTAATGCCGTCAAATAAACAAGACCCAGCAAACCCCCCACCCCCGCCCAACACCAACCACCCCCCTCCCTGCTCCCCTGCACACTGGGCCTAGAACTACCCATTAGGGAATTTGCAGAGTGCCTGTCGCCCAACCCACAAACTAAGTGACTAAAAGTGGGGAAAGATGAGAGTGCTCCCTCCCCCCGCCAACCACACCGGACAAATCAAAACAATATCAACCCCCATGAAGTGGCAGCATTCCACGTCTCGAAGGGCGAAAAAAGGCCCGAAGGGGGCCTGCCAGCCAATGCACACCCAGTTCACAAGGGGGACATCCAAAGAGTCAGACAGGGCCAACAGAGACCTAGAAACAAAACATTAGAATGGGGTTACTCAGAGAGGACCAGATGAGCATCAGTGTTGCCCGCATAAGTAGGCTCAGTGGGCATTATGTTCAGCAGCAGTTCGCCAGCCATCGAGCCATTCCTCAGCGTCCTCAGGACGGTCGAAGAACCACGGTTTGCCATCTGCCTCCACTTGCAACTTGGCCAGAAAGAGCATGGCGTTCTTGAGGCCTTTGTCCCTGAGTTTCTTCTTGACTGCTAGGAAGGACCTTCTTTGTTTATGTACAGCTTGGGTGAAGTCCGGAAAAAATTAGATGACTGCATTTTCGAATTTGAGGGGGGGTGGGGGGGGGGGGGGCGCTCTGGCACATTGCAAGATTATGTCCCGATCACGAAAGTTAAGCAGCCGGGCCAAGATGGGTCTGGGGGGGCCCCCGGTTTTGGACGTCCCCCAGGGGACTCTGTGCGCCCTCTCCACCACGAAGAACTTGGACAGTCCCTTAGGGCATAGATGTTTAAGAATTAGGTCCTCAACAAAAAGATCCGGTGCCTGCCCCTCTGCTTTCTCTGGCACTCCAATGATGCGGACGTTGTTGCGTCTGGAGCGCCCTTCATAGTCGTCCAGCTTGTCCTCTGCATATTTCCGGAAAGACTGCAGGTGTTGGAGCTCCGTATGAATCTGTGAGACATCCTCGACAAGGCTGGATGTGGTCACTTGGAGCTGTTGGACCCTCTCCCTCATCTTTGCGAAGTCAGCCCTGATGAGTCATCTCCAGTTTAATTGCGTCGGTGCGTTGTTCCATTGAAGTGCGGGCCCCCGCTATCGCCTCCATCACATCCTTTAAGGACAAGTTGGGAGGGCCCTCCTCCGCGTCTCCCGTTGATTCGTCTCGGGTGGGCGCCGCAGAGCCCGCTGCCCTGGAGTATTTTTCCAGCTTGGTTTGCTGCGTTTGCTTGGTGCCCCTTCCACTCATGATGCCGCCGCCCCTCACAGGCCACTGTGGAACGCACTGGTCACATCTCACGCTCCCCGATGGGATACCCCACCTCATCAGTGGTCCCATGTGTAACTCCGGCAGGCAATGCGCAGATGGAGGGGAGGCGGATAGGGGGGGAGAGCAGAGATCCGAAAGGGGGGGGGGGCCCCCGCTGGTGGCCGCTACGTCAAGGCTGCCAGTGAAAAGATTACAGGCCTCTTAGAGGGCCCCAGTCACCCCCTCCTCCTTTGGAACAATATATTGGTCTATGTGCCCCTCCGTATCTCGCCACAGGGGCCTCTTACCGGACACCACGCCCTTTAGTTAACAGTCACAAAGTAGGCCAGGCGGTCTCAGTCCCCGGCCCAGGCCCTGAGGCAGCACTCCCGCCGGCGGGGGAGGGGGAGGCACCACAAGCACCGCAAATGTCCTCGCAATCGCTCCCTAATGGGTCAAGCAGTGAGGTCGACTGGTCACCGGTGCTCCGCCACTTATGTCGTCCCCGTGGGCCTCTGGCGGTCAATTCAGTCGGGCAGCCAAGGATTCACTTGGGGGGGGGGGGGGGGGTGCGAGAGGGAACCCTTCTTACCTCTGCCGCACCCCGAGCCAATGCGAGGGAGGGCACCGCCTCTGCAAGTCCTCCAGTCCGCCCTGCTGGTCACAGGCCGCAATCCCGACGTTGCGTTGCTCTGGGCAGCCGCTCCCGCCCGCAGGACCCACGGGGGACCCGATCACCACAGGCCCCAGATTGGAGCTGCTGAGAGGCCGCTGGGTCAGTCAGGCCTGTGACGCCCCCGCAGAGCCCGGCGGCGCCACAGCGATCTCCAAGACTGAAACCGGGACACACTCAGGATCTGTCCCTGCTATGGGGGTTGGATAGGTTTGGCGGATGGTGTGGTTAGGGGTAATTAGGAGCGGAGCGGCACTCTCACGCGGCCATCTCGCTGCAGTGCGAAGCCACGCCCCCAGCCTTCTCTTTTTAAGTCCCCGGTTGTTAACCGTTTCCTAAAAGGCATTACGCACACGTTTCCTCTCGTGCCGTTCATAATGCCTCAATGGGACTTCAGCCGTGTCTTGACATATCTGATGTGCGCTCCCTTCGAGCCCCTTCATACCTGTCCTTTGCGTCTTCTCACTCTCAAGACGGCTTTCCTGGTAGCTATCACCTCTGCCAGAAGAGTGAGTGAGCTCCAGGCTCTTTCTTCCAAACCTCCTTTCGTTTCTTTTCATCCGGAAAAGGTGGTTTTAAGGACCGTCCTTCCACATCGGGCAGACCATCACTTTGCCTACCTTCTTTCCGCCTCCGCATCCTTCTGAAGAAGAAGAGAGGCTCCACCGTTTGGACCCAAAACGTGCGCTCCCGTTCTATCTGAAGCGCACACAACAGTTCCGGGTGGATGACCAGCTCTTTGTTGGCTACGTGGGCGCCAAAAAAGATCGGGCCGTGCACAAACAAACCATCTCTCGGGGGTCGTTCTGTGCATCAAAACATGTTACTCGTTGGCTAAGAAGGAGCCTCCGGTGGGGCTGCGTGCCCATTCTACCAGGGCGACGGCAGCCACTACTGCCTTGGGGCGCGACATTCCCTTGCAGGACATTTGTCAGGCAGATACGTGGGCCTCGCTGCACACGTTTACCAATCATCACTGCCTTGACAGTCCAGTCCGGAGAGACGGCTTCTTTGGCCGTTCTGTTCTCCCTGACTTTCTGGTGTGATCTTTGTTCGCAGACCCACCACCGGAGTTGGTATTGCTGGGGTATCTATTCTAAGGTAAGGAATCTATCACTAAAGTGTCTCTTTCAGATGCACAAGTTACTACTTGTGTAACGGTATATCTGTAAGAGACATTAGTTAGTGATAGATTCCTTACCGCCCCATCCATCCTCCCCGTTCTGCGAACAGATTTCTATTGTTAAGGTCATCCCCTTTCAGGGCCCTAGTTTCATGGCACCAGTGGTCAGTTTCTTGCATGGATCTGCGGTCCTGGCGCGGAAAGTCGTGTACAGAACTGACGTCCGCGCGCATGGGTGGCGCCTAAGTAGTCTTCGTGACGTCATCTCGTCTCATACGACGCCAGCGACGGACGCGGAGCCGCACGATGTCACCTACTGACGCGCAGGGGTACTGCTAGCAAAAAAACTTTCTGGATCTAGTCTGACGCCTGGGGATTATTCTAAGGTAAGGAATCTATCACTAACTAATGTCTCTTACAGATATATCGTTACACAAGTAGTAACTTGTGCTATGCGCTGATAGGCCATAAAAGTTTGGGCATCGGGAGTATCATTCTCAAAACAGATATTGAAGTCATCCCAACATGTTAGAAACATGCAGGCATTAAATTCCTCTGGGATAACATTCCCCCATTTTATCCTACGCCCCTGCTCCTTTGACTCAGTAAGGGATTTCTAGAAATCAGAGATGCTCTGCTTGCTTTTTTCCTAGATAAAAGTCGAGGTCAGGGGGTTGTGATCACTAAGAATGTTCCAGTAATACTCACCAGTGCACAAACACACAACCTGGACACAAAAATGTAGTCGATAATAGAACCAGAACCTTGCCCTTTAAATGTTGGTTTTACAGACAGCTGTTCCAGTTGAGCAGTCACGCTTCAAGGGTATTGGACAACGGGCATCAGAGTGAGTGGACCAAAAAGCAACTAGGGATAGGTTTTTGCGAAAGTTTGAGACTATTTCTTTCACTTGTGCCAATGTTTGATTTCAATTGATTTTTCATTGTATACACCAGAATGACCTGTGCCTGAGAAAGATTCAACGAAGTCCATACACACTCTAAATGTGGAGTTGTGGGAATCTCTTAACTTTTCGACTTCATCAGATTGTATAGTTTATGGACTTTGCACAACTTAGACTGTGACAGCGTTTCCAGGGAAAGCTAATTATAGTAGAATTCACCCTCTAAACCATTTTTTGCTGCATAATTCTTAACAATCATCGAGGTGCTAAAGTTTGAAAGGCTATAGGAAAATAACATCCTGAATAGGAGGGAAGCAATGTTGGACTCCTTTGCACATCTTTAATTTTAACACATGGGTGTGCAAGTTTCCCTCTGCTTCATGTTAAGACATTAAACATTGGGAAGCCTGAAAAATCTGTAAAATCATGCACATTCCAGCCAGCCGGTGATAAGGAGAGAGCGGAATGAAGTTAATTCACACGTGGGCATTGTATTGGAAAAGCTTGTCTTTTACAGTATGCCCACTGGCGCAGCGTTCGGCTGTTGCTCTTGTGTAACAAATGATCACATTAAAGAACTCCAGACAACCACGTGTTCTGAGATGTATATTAAACATAAATTGTTACTTTAATACGTTGACATACTCCGACGTATTCAAAGTCGTCAGCCTGCCCATCCTTGGTCCATTCTTAACTCGCAAATACATACATCATGACCTGGAGATATTTGGACTTTTCCTCTGTCATTAGGTGGATGGTCCAAAAATGGTTCTTCCCTCAGTGCTGTTGGATTTCCTGTGGGCGTGTTGTGAATGATCCTTGTTGATTGTTACTGTTAATTTCACATTTCGAGCCTTTCAAAATCTTTTAACATGTAGTGAAAAAAGCAGCGTTAAGTGTTAGCTAAATCTGTATGACTTTGCTAGGTGTCTAGGCATTTTCTCTGAAGCATGCCTCTTTAGTGTTCAGGGTCTATTCAAATCAGAGCTTTACTAATTTGGTGCTGAAAAGTTAGAAATTTGCAAACACTGTGAAAAAATGTTGTCTGCGTAATAGATATGAAATCCACTTGGACAATGCTTTAACTGTATTTTCGCTGACCATGTGAAGAATGACTGCTCCAGCAATCATTGATATCAGAGACTGACCTATAGGGCCTTGTTGGAAACGCCCACTCCCACTCCGCAGGGTGGTGGTGGACTCCCCGAACACACTGTGGTAGCTTGGCTCGAGTGGTCAGGAAACAGGCACCGTGCTAAGCATACAATATACCCATACAATAACCATGCGTGCATCCGTTCCAAAAACGACTCTACACCGTAAAAATTATGAAAATATCTTTCTTTATCTTTTTCTCTTAGTTGCTGATTGGAAAAATAAATAGGTCAATCACAATATACAAGTTTCAATTAGTGCAGGTCAAATAAATATTGGCTGTTTGATGAAATAAATAGGGGTGATCATAAATAACAGGGCATAAATACAAGTGCAATATATACAGACAATTAAATACTTTGAGGCAATAAATACTGTACCAATAAATATTGTACACCATCAAGTCCTGTGGACCTATAAATATAGTGCAGCAATAAATAGGTAAAAATTCAATAAATACAGTACCCCCAATAAATAATTAAAAGTATACAGCAACCCTCATATAATCAGATGACACTTCAATTCTTATGGGCTGATTTGGCCCAGGCACAGCTTGTAGGGTTGTGGAAGGCTTGAGGGGGGGCTACTCCCTGGCTGGGACAAGGCTGAGGCCTAAACTGAGGTAGATCAAAGGGGGGAATACCAATGCCCTGGCTTTCTCTCTCCACACAACCTCTCTAGGTTAGTCCCAGTTCACCCCTTGCACAGTCAGGTTGGTTTCAGCACCTCCCTAGCCCCTTAGAGCAGTCTCTCAGGTCTCCACAGGGCCTTAGGCGCCCTCTACTCCACTTACTGCCCTTTTTCTGATGTTCCGACGCCGCTGGAGTCGTGTCGACGCCGTGAGGCGGTTCCGGTTCGGTCTCGGCGGCCTCGGCACACTGTCAGTTCTTTGACGACGCCGGTAGGCGGTTCCGGTCCGATGTCGGTGGCCTCGGTTCGATCTCGACCTCCGATTCGACGGCGTCGGGCAGTCTCTTCACGATGTCGACTTCGGGCGGCTCCGGTCCGATGGCGCTCTCGGCTCCGATGACGTCAGCCGGCCTGGCCTCGATGTCGACTTCCGGCGACTCCGGGGTGCGATCCTCACCCCCGACCTCCGGTGCTCCTCCTCTCAGGTTCCGGGCGACTCCGGAGTGCGATCCTCACTCCCGACCTCCGGTGCTCCTCTACCTCGGTCTCCAACGACTCCGGAGGGCGGACTTCACTCCTCCGATGACGCCGCTCGCTCGACCTCGGTTCACTTCCTCCTCGACCTCTGGTATTCCTCACGACCTCCGTCGGCGCCCTCTCACGACCTCAGGCGGCTCCGGGTACGACGTCTGCTACTTCAGTCAGCGCCGCTTCTCCACCCCGGGCTCCAGGTCTTCAGGCTACTCGACGCCGGACTCCAGGGAAACCAGTTCTCAGGTCAGAATCTTGCTGTTTTCTTGGTTCTAAGGCCTGTTCCTGCTGTCCAGGTCCTTAGGATAAGTTTCTTCTGTCTCCTTCCCACACAGGGCTATAGGCTGGGATCCATCAGTAGGGACAAGTATCAAGGGTGGGTTTATGGACCCCACTCCAGGCACAAGTTTCCACCCCTGCTGCTTCACTCCTTCCTCCTTCACTGTTGTGCTGCTCTCTCTTCACCAGTCAGGTGCCAACTGCCAGCTCCAACTGCCAACACTCTGTCTTAACCTCCCAACATTCTAAACCGCCTCCAACTGTCACAGAGTTCTGGAATGTTCTGGAAGGTGCTGGTAGGTTCCAGTGGATGCTGGTGATGTCACAGGTGGCCACCATTTTGTGCTCCAGGCCCTCAGACAGAAGTTTCAGGGTTAGCTAAAATGGCTCCCTGAATCTGTAGCAACACGAAAAAGTCTGGTGGTTCCCAAAAAGGAAAAATTCAAACAGGGTTTGAGGCAAAAGTGGGACAAAATAAATAATGATGAGGAGGGACCACCCAAAGGGCTGACAGGTCTAACACGCGTCCCCCCCAGCTGAAAGTGGGGAGAGCTACCCAACCCCTTGGGAGTTCTCATCACTAAGGCGGAAATACCTTGAGAGACCGTCTGCATTGGCGTGGTCCACTCCAGGCCGATGTTCCACCTGAAAGTCCATCCCCTGTAGGGAAATAGACCACCTCAACAACTTGGGATTCTCCCCCTTCATCTGCATCAGCCAACGAAGGGGTCTGTGGTCGGTCTGAACAAGGAAGTGCGAGCCAAACAGGTATGGCCGCAACTTCTTCAGAGCCCATACCAATGCAAAGGCTTCACGCTCTATTGCACTCCACTTCTGTTCCCTGGGAAGTAGTCTCCTGGATAGGAAGACCACGGGTTGATCCAGGCCCTCTTCGTTGAGTTGCGATAACACTGCCCCAATGCCATGTTCTGATGCATCTGTCTGGACAATGAACTTCCTGGAAAAGTCTGGGGCCCTTAAGACCGGGGCCTCGCACATGGCTTTCTTCAATCTCTCAAAGGCTTGCTGACAAGCCTCCGTCCAGACTACCCGTCGAGGTTGTTTCTTGGACGTGAGCTCCGTGAGGGGGGCTACGATGGTACCGTACCCCTTCACGAAGCGGCGGTAATATCCCGTGAGGCCCAAAAATGCTCGGACCTCAGTCTGTGTCTTGGGGGGTTCCCAGGCCATGATGGCCTCGATCTTCGCCTGGAGGGGTTGCACCGCTCCCCTACCCACCAAGTGTCCAAGGTACACTACCGACCCCTGCCCGATCTGGCACTTGCTGGCCTTGATAGTCAATCCAGCTTGTCTCAGGGCCTGGAGAACAGCTTGCAGGTGACGCAAGTGATCCTCCCAGCTGTTACTGAAGACGGCTATGTCATCCAGATAAGCAGCAGAGAAACTCTCCATTCCGGTGAGGATCTGGTTTACCAGGCGCTGAAACGTGGCAGGTGCGTTCTTGAGCCCAAAGGGCATCACACAGAACTGGTAGTGGCCATTGGGCGTGGAGAAGGCTGACCTTTCCCTTGCTCCATCAGTCAACGAGATCTGCCAGTACCCCGAAGTAAGCTCAAAGGTACTTAGATATTGGGCAGCTCCCAGCCGGTCAATCAATTCATCCGCCCTAGGGATCGGATGAGCATCAGTTTTTGTCACTGAATTCAGTCCCCGGTAGTCCACACAGAACCTCAGTTCTGGTTGGGCACCCGGTGGTGCAGCTTTTGGTACTAACACCACCGGACTGGACCAGGGGCTGCTAGAAGGTTCAATCACTCCTAGCTCCAGCATCTTAGTGACCTCACTATGAATGCTGGCCTTCACCTTGTCTGACATCCGGTAGATCTTGGACTTCACAGGTGGGCTGTCTCCTGTGTCCACGTCATGGACGCACAGGTGAGTCCTACCCGGGACAAGGGAGAACAACGAAGAGTACTGCCCCAGGACCTGGCGACAGTCCTCCTGCTGTTCAGGAGTTAGAGATGGGGAGAGAATCACTCCCTCCACCGACCCATCCTTTTCTTGAGACGCAAACAGATCAGGGAGAGGCTCGCTTTCCACGTCCTCTCCTCCGTCAGTCACCATCATCAAGATGACTTCGGGCCTCTCGTGGTGGGGTTTGAGGCGGTTGGCATGCAGCACCCGCAGGGGCTGACGAGGGGTCTTCAGGTCCACCAAGTAGGTAGCCTTACCCTTCTTCTCCAACACCTCAAAGGGTCCTGACCAGCGATCCTGGAGGGCACTAAGCTCTCCTGGTTCGATCACCCACACCTTCTGGCCAGGCTCCAACTCCACCGGGTGAGCGTTGTGGTCATACCACGCCTTCATCACTGCTTGGCTGGCTTCCAAGTTGTCAGAAGCTTGCTTCCACAACTTAGCCATTTGGCTCCGGAAGGCCAGCATGTAGCTCACCACATCCTGGGGGAGCTTTCTGGGAGTTCTTTCCCATCCGTCTCTCACCAGGTTAAGAGGTCCACGTACAGGGTGCCCATACAGAAGCTCGAAGGGGCTGAAGCCCACTCCCTTCTGTGGCACTTCCCTGTATGAAAAGAGTAAACAGGGTAGGAGGACGTCCCATTTCCTCCGCAGGCTTTCAGGCAGACTTCTGATCATGCCTTTTAAGGTTTTGTTAAACCTTTCCACCAGACCATTGGTCTGGGGGTGGTAAGGAGTTGTGAACCGGTAGGTCACTCCACACTCCTTCCACATTGCCCGCATATATGCTGACATGAAGTTGGTCCCCCTGTCGGACACAACTTCCTTGGGAAAACCCACTCGGGTAAAGATTCCCATCAGGGCCCTAGCCACAACAGGTGCTGTTATGGTCCTCAGAGGTATTGCCTCTGGGTACCGTGTGGCATGATCCACCAGAACCAGGATAAACCTGTGACCAGCTGTAGTTGGTGGATCTAATGGACCCACAATGTCGATGCCCACCCTTTCAAAGGGGGTGCTAACGACAGGAAGTGGTTCCAGGGGAGCTTTCAGCTTCACCCCTGTTTTCCCACTGGCTTGGCAAGACACACATGTCCGGCAGTAGGTATCGGACGACACTTTCATCTGAGGCCAATAAAAGTGTGGGACAAGACGGGCGAAGGTCTTGTCTTGCCCCAGGTGTCCTGCCAATGGTATCTCGTGAGCCAACTCCAAAAGGAAGGCTCGATAACGTTGAGGAACTACCAAGGCTCGTGACGATCCATGTAGGGGTGCCTTGGGTTCACTGTAGAGGAGGCCATCCTCCCAGTAAACACTGTAGTTCCCTTCAACGTTCCCTGCTGCCTGGGCTTCGGCCTGTCGCCTCAGCCCCTCAAGGGTAGGGCACTCCCTCTGGCCCTGGCAGAATTCCTCCCTGGACGGGCCTCCCTCCACGTGCCACTCGGCCGGGATGGGTAGGTCCTCCAGGTTGGTAACGTCCCCCTCCGCAGACTCCTGGTCCACCACCTCCGGTGGCCTATCCGTCCTACGGGGTGGAGACGCCGAGGCAGGCTCCTCCTGTCCTCGGTTCTTCCCTTGACTGGCAGTTGGCTGGGCCTTTGTTCCAGGCTCCAGCCGGAATGAACTCCCTCTTCGGGTAGTCGCGGACCTTGTGCTAACACAGGCCCAGTCAGGTGTACCCAGCATCTCGGTGTGAGTCCGGTATTCCACCTCCTTCCAAGCGTTGTGCTCCATGTCATTCCCCAGCAGACAATCGACTGGCACGGCAGGGCTTACGGCAACTCGAAGTGAACCTGCAACCCCCCCCCCATTCAAAGGGAACCTCGGCCACTGGATAGTGGCCTGTTCTGCCGTCAGCCATCGCGGCTGGGTGGAGTACATCGGGAATTACCTGCTCTGGAGACACCAGCTGGCTACGCACCATAGTCATACTGGCTCCTGTGTCTCTCAGAGCCTCCCCTCTTTGGCCGTTGATGGTGATCCACTGCCCATACTTTGCGGTATTTGCGGGCACCTGGATCTTAGGAACCATCTCCCGTTCTCCCAGGGACACTAAAGTGACACCCGCCCACTCCCTTCCCTTAGTTAAGGGCATCTCCTCCCCGAGCACTACACTAGCTACTCCGGGGGTCTTTCCTCCAGTGGGAGGGGGTGATCGTTTCTGACACTTCGGATCTCCTTTATAGTGTCCAACGCCACCGCACTCGTAGCAATGGACAACCCTTGGCTGCTGACTCTGGCCAGGATTAGGGTTTCTGGGTGGGTTAGCCTTAGAGGTGAATCCTGTTCCCTTCCCTTGGAAGTTATTTTGGGGGCCTTTGGAGAACTCCTTTTTCTTTTCCCCTCCCTCTTTCTTCTGGGGGGCGCCCTGTCCGGCCTTTTGAGTATCCCCTCCAGTCCCCCTTGTGGACACCCGGGTACTAGCCCAAATGTCCGCCTCCTCAGCAAGCTTCCGGGGACTGGTCAGCTTGCTATCCACCAGGTGTTGCCGCAGTTCAGGGAAACATTTCTCGTGCAGGTGTTCCTTCAGTACTAGGTCAAACAACTCCTCGTAGTTCCTCACTTCACTGCCCTGAATCCAACCTTCCATTGCCTTCTTCGCATAGTCCAGGAAGTCCACCCAATTCTGCGTGCCCAGTTTGTGACTACCCCTGAACTTCTGTCTGTACTTTTCAGGTGTTAGTCCAAACTTTCTGATGAGCGCCAGTTTCATGGTGGGGTAGTGGGTCTGCTCATCCTCCTCGAGGGCCAATAAAGCATCCCTACCTGCTGGAGGCATGTACTTGTACAATCCCCCTCCCCAGTACTTCTCTGGAACCCCATGGGCCCTCAGTGAGACCTCATAGGCCGCTAGCCACTTGGCGATATCGTCGCCCACTCCATAGCTAGCTACTATGTCCTTTGGCAGGTATGGTTTAGATTCCCTGGTGATCTCTTGGGTTTGGCTGCCACCATTAGGAACAGGTTGTGCCCCGATTCTCAAGATCTGAAGATCTATTTCTTTCAGTCGTAATTCATGGGCCATCCTCTGCTCCTCCTTCTCCTTTTCCAACCTTGCTAAGTCCCATGTGAGCTGTCTTTTCTCCCTCCGGTCCGTTAGCTCCACTTCAGACAAGCCACCGCTAGAGGCACTGCTGCCCTTCCTAGAAATGGTTCTGGGCCCTGCTGACAGGTTCCCCACCTCAGGTTGGTACATCTCAGCCCCCTCAGGGTCAGGCTCTCCATCCCTTTCTTCCTCCTCAGCCTTGCTTTCTCGGCGTGCCTCCCCCCAAGCCCTTAAGCTGGTTTGGAGTGCACCCTTCTTTGCTCCTGGGGGACAGTACACCCCCTCCCGCTGGCAAAACTCCCTGAGTTGGGCCACAGTGTACGTTTCTAGATTTTCTAGTACAAACTCCATCTTGCCCACTCAGGTTAGAGGACAGGTTTTGTGCAGTAACTATGCAGGGGGGTACCTTTAATAATACCTCCTCCCACCACCAGAGTAAATTTGGAAAAAACAAAAACCCACAATTAGGAAGGCCGCTCTTGAGAAAACTCCCGGTGTAGGCCTATGGACTACCCACAGTTATTGTTGAGTATACGTAGGCACAGCTCAATCCCACCACTGAACACCAATTTATGTTGGAAACGCCCACTCCCACTCCGCAGGGTGGTGGTGGACTCCCCGAACACACTGTGGTAGCTTGGCTCGAGTGGTCAGGAAACAGGCACCGTGCTAAGCATACAATATACCCATACAATAACCATGCGTGCATCCGTTCCAAAAACGACTCTACACCGTAAAAATTATGAAAATATCTTTCTTTATCTTTTTCTCTTAGTTGCTGATTGGAAAAATAAATAGGTCAATCACAATATACAAGTTTCAATTAGTGCAGGTCAAATAAATATTGGCTGTTTGATGAAATAAATAGGGGTGATCATAAATAACAGGGCATAAATACAAGTGCAATATATACAGACAATTAAATACTTTGAGGCAATAAATACTGTACCAATAAATATTGTACACCATCAAGTCCTGTGGACCTATAAATATAGTGCAGCAATAAATAGGTAAAAATTCAATAAATACAGTACCCCCAATAAATAATTAAAAGTATACAGCAACCCTCATATAATCAGATGACACTTCAATTCTTATGGGCTGATTTGGCCCAGGCACAGCTTGTAGGGTTGTGGAAGGCTTGAGGGGGGGCTACTCCCTGGCTGGGACAAGGCTGAGGCCTAAACTGAGGTAGATCAAAGGGGGGAATACCAATGCCCTGGCTTTCTCTCTCCACACAACCTCTCTAGGTTAGTCCCAGTTCACCCCTTGCACAGTCAGGTTGGTTTCAGCACCTCCCTAGCCCCTTAGAGCAGTCTCTCAGGTCTCCACAGGGCCTTAGGCGCCCTCTACTCCACTTACTGCCCTTTTTCTGATGTTCCGACGCCGCTGGAGTCGTGTCGACGCCGTGAGGCGGTTCCGGTTCGGTCTCGGCGGCCTCGGCACACTGTCAGTTCTTTGACGACGCCGGTAGGCGGTTCCGGTCCGATGTCGGTGGCCTCGGTTCGATCTCGACCTCCGATTCGACGGCGTCGGGCAGTCTCTTCACGATGTCGACTTCGGGCGGCTCCGGTCCGATGGCGCTCTCGGCTCCGATGACGTCAGCCGGCCTGGCCTCGATGTCGACTTCCGGCGACTCCGGGGTGCGATCCTCACCCCCGACCTCCGGTGCTCCTCCTCTCAGGTTCCGGGCGACTCCGGAGTGCGATCCTCACTCCCGACCTCCGGTGCTCCTCTACCTCGGTCTCCGACGACTCCGGAGGGCGGACTTCACTCCTCCGATGACGCCGCTCGCTCGACCTCGGTTCACTTCCTCCTCGACCTCTGGTATTCCTCACGACCTCCGTCGGCGCCCTCTCACGACCTCAGGCGGCTCCGGGTACGACGTCTGCTACTTCAGTCAGCGCCGCTTCTCCACCCCGGGCTCCAGGTCTTCAGGCTACTCGACGCCGGACTCCAGGGAAACCAGTTCTCAGGTCAGAATCTTGCTGTTTTCTTGGTTCTAAGGCCTGTTCCTGCTGTCCAGGTCCTTAGGATAAGTTTCTTCTGTCTCCTTCCCACACAGGGCTATAGGCTGGGATCCATCAGTAGGGACAAGTATCAAGGGTGGGTTTATGGACCCCACTCCAGGCACAAGTTTCCACCCCTGCTGCTTCACTCCTTCCTCCTTCACTGTTGTGCTGCTCTCTCTTCACCAGTCAGGTGCCAACTGCCAGCTCCAACTGCCAACACTCTGTCTTAACCTCCCAACATTCTAAACCGCCTCCAACTGTCACAGAGTTCTGGAATGTTCTGGAAGGTGCTGGTAGGTTCCAGTGGATGCTGGTGATGTCACAGGTGGCCACCATTTTGTGCTCCAGGCCCTCAGACAGAAGTTTCAGGGTTAGCTAAAATGGCTCCCTGAATCTGTAGCAACACGAAAAAGTCTGGTGGTTCCCAAAAAGGAAAAATTCAAACAGGGTTTGAGGCAAAAGTGGGACAAAATAAATAATGATGAGGAGGGACCACCCAAAGGGCTGACAGGTCTAACAGGCCTGTTATGGATACGGCTCAGCATCTGTTTTTCACCGCAGTGGACTCAAGTAGGTGCGCCTGGCGCAGATTGGGACACTGCAACATATCACAGCAAATGCACTGTTCCCTGTGTAAGCGCCAGTCTGCGCCTTAACTAGGCAGTGAAGGATGGACCAGCTGTTTGAAGCCACTGGTCTGCCTTCCACTGTGGACGCAGCAACAGGCTTGACTTTCAAAGGGTACAGAGCATCCTCGGCCGCTGCAGGTAAGAGCGGTGGGGCCGGCCAGCTGGGAGGGGGAAGGGGGAAGGGGGGGGTGGGGGGGATTTCGATAAACGACCACAAGGGAAAATTAAATAAATAATTATTTCCCCTCGTGGTCGCCTCTCAAAATCGCCCCCAGCCGGCCCCACCTCTCTTACCTGCAATGGCCGCTGCCAGTAAAGAAATACCCCTGCAGACTGACCAGTGAGTGACTGTACACTCCTGTAGAGGGATGAGGTGGGACCTGGAATCTTTCCCCCCCCCCCACACACACACACACACACAAAGGGCACCGTTGGGGATTGCACTGACTTTGCGCCACCTCTTGTGGTTCACAGTCGGTGTGCCTCCTGACGGCCTCTCAGCCTCTATGCAAGCATCTGTAATATTCAGTATATTTTATTTACTATTCCAAGATGGTCATCTGTGAACCGTAAAATGAAAATCAAAACGGTTGTTCCGTCATACCTTCTGCACTTACATGCGTAGTGATGCAAGCATATTTGTCCTCAGACTGGGCCTCATGGCGTATGCTTGTATTTTTTGGTTTGTTTTTGGCAATGCAGAGCGGCATCTGTAAAAAGTATTGGCGATGCCAATAGGTCTGCTCTAGCAAGCCCAAAAGGCGTCACCCATTACAATTGCCAATGTTTGTTTTTCATTTGAGATTCAAATGTGAGACCAGCAACATTTTTCCCTTTTTTTTAAATGTATTTTTTTTAAACATTTCTGAAACAAATCAACTGTAGGTTTGCAAAAGCACATTCTGCGTTCTTTAGATGTTACTAGAAAAGAGCTTGGCTGTACGGGACATTATATTGCATTCAAAGGAGCTCATGCCCATTTACTTTCCAAAGGGAACATTAGTTTTGACAATAATGGATTTGAATCGGATACTTACGCATACGTTTACGCATACCTTTTATCTTTAACAATCACTTTACAGCAGTGATACAACACAATCTAATGTGGATTTTTACTGTGTGTCTAGGTTGTACACAGCTTCACAGAGTATATACTAAAATTGCCTTCATTAGAGGTGTCTTTAGTTTGTTTTAATCTGTAAATTTCGCTGTTAAAGGCCAGCTGAGTAATGTAATGTAAATGACACTAAATATTTTATGAGCAAACATCCTTTCTTTAGTCCTAAAACAAGAATACGTACAAATTATCTTATGTAGAATAGATGACGTGTGAGGTTGGGTATGTGTGGATAATGTAATGAACTCCTCCTTCTACCAAGTAATTCTTTCTCTTTTTCTGTTTGTGTGTAACTAGCACTCAATCCGAGCCTTGGCTTTGAGGGTACTCAGAGAAATTCTGAAGAACCAGCCAGCAAGGTTTAAAAATTATGCGGAGCTGACTATCATGAAAACCCTGGAGGCTCACAAGGACTCCCACAAAGAGGTACGGAGATGTTGGCTGAGTTTCCGCTTTGACGTATTGTGGCGTGAATCCAGCATGTTCATAATGTAACAAGCATATGTATGTAAAAGCACACACTGACTGGCACGTCGTGCGGAGGGTCTGCGGGAATGGACCACTATTGTCCGTATCTTACGAGCAAAAACAGTACAGACACAATTAAAAGATGCTGCTTAACTTGTGTTCTGTATCAGCATGTTGCATCAGAGCATACATATAGTCTCCAAGTGAGCCTTTATCGGAAAGATGAGTCACGTACTGCAGGGGTGTAACCAAGCCCCCCGCAACCCCACGGTGCAGTGGTCCCCAGTCCTACCCATACTGGAGGGGGCCCCAACCCCTACTGATGTGAGTGTGAGGGGCCCCTTCAGCATATCTTAAAAAGGGGGGGCCTTACGTTTTGTTATGCCACTGACGTACTGCTCTTGAAGGGCCCTTTCAGTGCGGGAGTTGTTGATGTGTTGTTTGATTAAAATATTGCACTGCTACCTCAGATCTGCTCTACACCACCCATCTTGTATATTCCACATCTTGAGGCGCTTTGCGTCCTCAGCTACGTATCTTGGTGTTCTCTGTCTTTTCTACATACTTTTTGTTTTCTCTTCCCTGTCTCCCTTTTCACCTTATCCCCTCCTGCCCTCTTCTCCCTCATTTATTCTCTACCCTTCCATGGCACTACAGCGCAGAGCTGCAGAAATGTGACAATGTAGCAATATGGACACAATAAGACTATGACCCGCATAGATATCAAAAAAGAACCCGCAGTAGGAGCCGTATAATATTCTTCCCTTCAGAGTCCTGTTGCCCTTCAACCATCAGGTATAGCAATACCCAAGACCAAGGAGTCCTTTCACCAAGATCACAAGTCACTATGTCCGAATACTAGGCAATATTTGGTTAGTGCACAGAGTCCAAGAAAATGATCAAGCTCACCGTCCGTCGCATCCCACACATTAGGCTGACACTAGATCAGCTACCTTTGATATACCTAACAAGACATGGGATCCCTCAGTCCCTTCTAACTTCCTCTCCTCAACACATAACAAAATTAGCTCTTTCTCAGCACCTAAGAGGCATAAACTGTACAAACTTTCATTAAACTGTTTATATGTCCATTGTAAATGTATGGTTGATTCTATTATCTTCAGGATGTCATCTCTTGCAAAATTGTTAATAAAGAATTACAACACACACAAAAAAGTATGTGGGTGTATATATATATTCACTGAAAAAACCATAGGTTTCACACACGTTATAGTTAGGAATTAGCATTTAAAAAACTTTGCAAATTCACTTAAAAAACCATAGGTTTCACACATGTTATAGTTAGGTGGATATTTCACTCGTAAAAAACCAATGAAATTCCACCGTTATAGTTAGTTCAGATAACTATAACTCGCGCGCCCGCAATCCTCTGCTCATGACGTCACATATTACATCACTCATGACATGGTCAGTGGCATCACTCTTGACATCACTGATGACATCATCCTTGTGATTGAGTGGCGGTCGCGCGAGTTATAGTTATCTGAACTAACTATAACGGTGGAATTTCATTGGTTTTTTACGAGTGAAATATCCACCTAACTATAACATGTGTGAAGCCTATGGTTTTTTAAGTGAATTTGCAAGGTTTTTTTAAATGCTAATTCCTAACTATAACGTGTGTGAAACCTATGGTTTTTTCAGTGAATTTGTACGGTTTTTTAAATGCTAAGTTATATATGTATTATTATTTTTTTTATATCTTTATTTTTCAATAAACTACGTATTACATTTTTTAAAATTGTTTTTTTATGGTTTTTCACCGTGCGCGCCCCGCGATTTAAAAAAAAATTTCAATGTTTTTTTCTGCCTTCGGGGTCCTTCAGGGACCCCCTGACAAAGGCTAGGGGGGTCAGGAACTCTCTACCCTGCCCCCTTTTCACGTTCGCCACCTTCCTTTTCCACTCTCGCACTGAAAACAAACAAAATGGCGGCCGACACTTCCTGATTTCGACCGATTCGAACGTTGACTGACATGTAACAACCAATCAGAATTATGCTCGTGCACGTTAGGGTGAGCGCACGGTGCGAGCACGGTGCGCGCACGGTGCGCGGCTATAGATATGTATGTGCTTTTAAATGCAATTTTCTCAGGAACTACTGAACAGATTGACTCCATATATGCAAAAGGCACATCCCCGACCTGAGGACTACCTCTCTGCCAAATTTCACGTAATTCTGTTCAGCCGTTCGGGCTGTACTTTCGACTAAAGGTCCTATGGGAAAATGCATGGGGAAAACGTGTTTTGGGACCCCCCTTTTTTCTCGGCCCCCGCTTGACGAATCCCCCCGAGACTTTCAGGGTAGGAGCTGAGCGGAGCGCCCCATTAGTTTTGAAAATTTCGCGAAGATTCGTCAACCGGCGCCAAAGTTATTCAAAATAGAATTTTGAGATTTCCTATGGAAACACGGTCCTAACTATAACTATCTACTGGCGACCGCCAGTAGATTATTTATATATATATATATATATATATCTCCTATTACACTGCTAAACAAGCCAATTGGTTCCCAAGGCGCAAATTGTAGCTCACATTGACCGTGTCATGTTGCTTTCTGATTGAGGATTGTTCCTTAGCTGTTGAGGTCTCGACTCATTTTGCACTTGAAGGTTTCCGTTGCTCCAGTGTCTTTCTCGGTGCCCTGCTCTTATTATCTACAATCAGGGGCTCGTGACAGTGTACACTAGTTACTGTTCAGGGCTCACATTAGAAAATGATACACGGACTGCTAAAAAATTAAGTCGTGTTCCAAACATTGAGCAATCCAGGCACAAAAGTCTCGCTGTAGTGAGTGATACGTGTCAGGCATGCAAAGCACACCCCTCTGGGATTGATTTCAACTCTGTCTGAGAACACAGAAAGGCTTCTCCTTCCAAACATGGCACTTACCGAGAATTGTCACTGCTATTGGGGCCGTTGCTGGCATGTGTGCGCTGCTTTCTCCTTGAAGAGAGCCTTTCCTTCAACCTTGGGGATTCCTGCTTTGATAAACTTTGTGTTAACTGAGCAAGACCACTCTCTCTCCGGTGTCGTATAATGCAAAAGCACCGTCTAGACACCCGAGAAAGGCCCTGTGTGTGCTGGTGCCCACAGCATGCAAGTCATCTCTTTGGTTGTCTGTGCAATTGGATGTAGTTTGAAGAAATTTGAATGCAAGAATAATGTGAACATTTTGTAAATGCCTTATTTTGACAAGAGCTTCAAACCAATATAACAAAATAATTGGTATATCAGAGAATGTTGTGTTTTGCAATTAAAAGAAGAATGCAGAGGTTTTATGGGAACACCTGTCTTCAAGAACCTGTTTCTTCACAAGTGGCTCTTGGGGGTTAGCAAGCTGGTACATGATCCACTTGTGCTTGCCGCCACAGTACCATTTTCCTTTTTCGTTCTTTGAAGGATATGAGCGCTGTAGTGGCAGTGAATTAGAGCACAAATTAGTGGATTGGTTATGCATTCCAACCCCTCCCCCCAACTCATGTACATTGCAGCAACCCCCATAAAAGGCATCATTTCCTCCCACCCTGCGTGTATTGGTATGCCAAGAACATGGATTCAGTGGTGCCTTAAGAAACAGATGTGTGTGTGACAAGATGGGATGGGTGTATGTTAGACCTGTGAGCCCTTTGGGTGGTCCCTCCTCATCATTATTTATTTTGTCCCACTTCTGCCTCAAACCCTGTTATAATTTTTCCTTTTTGGGAACCACCAGACTTGTTAGTGCTGATACAGGGTCAGGGAGCCATTTTCCCTACCCCTGGAACTTCTGTCTGAAGGCCTGAGACACAAAATGGTGGCCATCCATTGTCACCTGTGACATAACCAAAACCCACTGGAGGTTTCTAGAACCTTCTGTAACATTCTAGAATCCTGTGATAGTGAGAGGCAGTTTAGAATGTTGGGAGGCCATCTCAGAGTGGCAGTTGGCATCTGACTGGAGAGGAGAGAGGACAGAGATAGAAGGAGGTCGGAGTAAGGCAGCAGAGGTGGAAACCAGTGCTTGGAGAGGGGTCCAGAAACCCACCCTTGATGCTAGTCCCTACTGACCAAGCCCAGCCTAAAGCCCTGTGTGGGACCAAGACCAGAAGAACCATCTTAAGGATCTGAATATTTGGAACAGGCCTTAAAGAGGAAGAACAGCAAGCTCCTGACCTGTTTAGCAGTGTCCTCCTGAAGTCCTGACGTCGAGAAGCCTGGAGACCTGGGGCCTGAGGTAGAGAAGTGGCGCTGACAGAAAGCAGACGTCGTACCCGGAGCCGTCAGAGGTCGAGTGAGGGTGCCGACGGAGGTCGTGGAGAGGCACCGGAGGTCGAGTGAGGGCGCCGACGGAGGTCGTGGAGAGGCGCCGGAGGTCGAGTAAGGAGTCACCTGAGGTCGAGGTGAGGCGTCGACGGGGGAGTGAAGTCAGCCCACCGGAGTCGCCGGAAACTGAGGTGAAGCGCGCCGGAGGTCGGGAGTGGAGATCGCACTCCGGAGACACCCGGAAGCGGGGAGACCGTGTCCCTGCGACGCCGGAAGGCGACATCGAGTCGAGACCGCCCAGCGACATCGAGTCGAGACCGCCCAGCGACATCGAGTCGAGACCGCCCAGCGACATCGAGTCGAGACCGCCCAGCGACATCGAGTCGAGACCGCCCAGCGACATCGAGTCGAGGCCGCCCAGCAACATCGAACCGGAGCCGCCTCACGGCGTCGACCCGGCGCCGAGCGGAGCCGATCGTCGAGGAAGGGACAGTAAGTGGTAGAGGGGGCGTCTGAGGCCCCGTGGAGCCCTAAAGACCATCCTAGGGGTTAGAGGGGTGTTAGGACCAGCCTGGGAGTGCCAGGGGTGAACTGAGACTGGTACAGTGACCTCCAGAAAGGGCTGTGTAGTTTGGAGGGCCAGATCTTTAGGCTACCCTTGTTCTGCCTCAGCTTAAGCCCCAGCCTTGACCAATCTAGGTGGGACACCCCCATGCCATCCAAATGACCACAAGCTGTGTTTGGGCAAAGTAAGACCAAGTGACCTCATGAAAGTGATCTGATCTGTAATTGTCATTGATTGCTTTTCCGTATTTATTGAAGGTGCTTTATTTATTGTCTTCCAGTAATTTATTTTAGCACTGTATTTATTGTCTGACAGTATTTATTTGCCGCCTGTATTTATTGCACCTCTATTTATTCTTTGCTTAATGATGACCTGAACCTATTTGTTGAAATTCCGAAGTAGCATTGTTTATTTGACCTGCTCTTTTGAAGGAAAATCCTATTGTATGGTATTTATGTTATGAAATCTGCAACTAAGAGAAAATAAGATAAAGACATATATATTTTCATCTTGTCTTCCATAATTTTTACGGTGTAGTGTCGTTTTTGGAACGGATGAGCGCATGGTTATTGTGAGGGTGTGACGTACACTTAACACGGTGCCTGACCCCCAACCGCTCGAGCCAAGCTACCACTGTGCTGGGAACCTGGTGACTGCTAACCCGGTTGCCCGGTTTCCAACATAAAATTGGTGTTCAGTGGTGGGATAGAGCTGTGCTTGCGTCTACTCGACAATAACTTTGGGTAGTCCATAGGCCTTACACTGTGGCCCAACTCAGAGTTTTGTCAGCGAGAGGGGGTGTTTTGTCCCCAAGGTGCAAAGAAGGGTGAGCTCCAGACCAGCTTGAGGGCTTGGGGGGAGGCACGACGAGAAAGTAAGGTTGAGAAGGAGGACAGGGATGGAGAGACTGACAGCGAGGGGGCTGGTGTGTACCAATCTGAGGTGGGGAACCTATTAGCAGGGCCCAGAACACTTTCAGGGAAGGGCAGCAGTGTCTCTAGCAACGGCTTATTAGAAGCAGAATTAACTGACCGGAGGGAGAAAAGACAGCTCACCTGGGAGTTGGCGAAGCTGGAGAAAGAAAAGGAGGAACGGAGGATGGCTCACAAGTTGAGGCTCAGGGAGATAGATCTCCAGATCCTACCGGTCGGGGCACACACTGTTCCTAATGGTGGCAGCGAAGAGAGAGAAATCACCAGGGAACCCAAACCCTATCTGCCAAAAGACATAGTAGCCAGCTATAGTGCGGGAGATGACATCACCAAGTGGCTAGCGGCCTATAGGGTCTCTTTAAGAGCCCATGGGGTTCCAGAGAAATATTGGGGAGGGGGATTGTATAAATACATGCCTCTGGCTGGCAGGGATACATTATTGGCCCTGGAGCAGGATGAGCAGACCCACTACCCCACCATGAAAGTGGCACTCGTGAGGAAGTTTGGACTAACACCCGAGAAGTACAGACAGAAGTTCCGGGGTAGCCACAAACTGGGCACACAGAATTGGGTGGATTTCCTGGACTATGCAAAGAAGGCATTAGAGGGTTGGATACAGGGCAGCGAGGTGAGGGACTACAAGGGGTTGTTTGATTTGATGTTGAAGGAACACCTGCTCGAAAAATGTTTCCCTGAACTGCGTCAACACCTGGTGGATAGCAAGCTGACCAATCCCCGGAAGCTTGCTGAGGAGGCGGACATTTGGGCTAGTACCCGGGTGTCCACAAGGGGGACTGGAAGGGACTCTCAAAAGACCGGACAGGGCGCCCCCCAGAAGAAAGAGGGAGGGGAAAAGAAAACGGAGTTCTCTAAAGGCCCCCAAAATAGTTTCCAAGGGAAGGCAACGGGATTCACCCCTAGGGCTAACCCACCTAGAAACCCTAATCCTGGCCAGAGTCAGCAGCCAAGGGTTGTCCATTGCTTCGAGTGCGGTGGTGTCGGACACTATAAGGGAGATGTGAAGTGCCCGAAAAGACCACCCGCTCCCATCGGAGGAAAGGCCCCCGGAGTAGCTAGTGTAGTGCTCGGGGAGGAGATGCCTTTAGATAAGGGAAGGGAGTGGGCGGGTGTCACTTTAGTGTCCCTGGGAGAACGGGAGATGGTTCCTAAGATCCAGGTGCCGGCAAATACCACAAAGTATGGGCAGTGGGTCACCATCAACGGCCAAAGAGGGAAGGCTCAGAGAGACACAGGAGCCAGTATGCCTATGGTACGTAGCCAACTGGTGTCTCCAGAGCAGGTGATTCCCGATGTCCTCCACCCTGCCGCGATGGCTGACGGCAGAATGGGCCACTATCCGGTGGCCGAGGTTCCATTTGAATGGGAAGGGGTTACCGGGTTGCTTCGAGTTGCCGTAAGCCCTGCCGTGCCAGTCGATTGTCTGCTGGGGAATGACATAGAGCATAATGCTTGGAAGGAGGTGGAATACCGGACTCATGCGGAGATGCTGGGTACACCTGACTGGGCCTGTGTCAGCACAGGGTCTGCGACTACCCGGAGGGGGAGTTCGTTTAGGCGGGAGCCTGGAACAAAGGCACAGCCGGCTGCCGACCAAGGGAAGAACCGAGGGCAGGAGGAGCCTGCCTCGGCATCCGCACCCGTGTGACGGATAGGCCACCGGAGGTGGTGGACCAGGAGTCCGCGGAGGGGGATGTTACCGAACTGGAGAACCTACCCATCCCGGCCGAGTGGCACGTGGAGGGAGGGCCGACCAGGGAGGAATTCTGCAAGGGCCAGAGGGAGTGTCCTACTCTTGAGGGACTGAGGCGACAGGCCGAAGCCCAGGCAGCAGGGAACGTTGAGGGGAACTACAACATTTACTGGGAGGATGGCCTCCTCTACAGTGAACCCAAGGCACCCATGCACGGATCGTCACGGGCCTTGGTTGTCCCTCAACGTTATCGAGCCTTTCTCCTGGAATTGGCTCATGAGACACCTGGGGCAAGACAAGACCTTTGCCCGGCTTGTCCCACACTTTTATTGGCCTCAAATGAAAGTGTCGTCCGACACCTACTGCCGGACGTGTGTGACTTGTCAAGCCAGTGGGAAAACAGGGGTGAAGCTGAAAGCTCCCCTGGAACCACTTCCTGTCGTTAGCACCCCCTTTGAAAGGGTGGGCATCGACATTGTGGGTCCGTTAGATCTGCCTACTACAGCTGGTCACAGGTTTATCCTGGTTCTGGTGGATCATGCCACACGGTACCCAGAGGCTATACCTCTGAGGACCATTACTGCACCTGTTGTGGCTAGGGCCCTTATGGGAATCTTTACCCGAGTGGGTTTTCCCAAGGAAGTTGTGTCTGACAGGGGGACCAACTTCATGTCAGCATACATGCGGGCCATGTGGAAGGAGTGTGGAGTGACCTACCGGTTCACCACTCCTTACCATCCCCAGACCAATGGTCTGGTGGAGAGGTTCAATAAAACCTTGAAAGGCATGATCAGAAGTCTGCCTGAAAGCCTGCGGAGGAAATGGGACGTCCTCCTACCCTGTCTATTGTTCTCTTACAGGGAAGTGCCCCAGAAGGGAGTGGGCTTCAGCCCCTTCGAGCTTTTGTATGGGCACCCTGTGCGTGGACCTCTCAGCCTGGTGAGAGACGGATGGGAAAGAACTCCCAGAAAGCTTCCCCAGGACGTGGTGAGCTACATGCTGGCCTTCCGGAGCCAAATGGCTAAGTTGTGGAAGCAAGCTTCTGACAACTTGGAAGCCAGCCAAGCAGTGATGAAGGCGTGGTATGACCACAATGCTCATCCGGTGGAATTGGAGCCTGGCCAGAAGGTGTGGGTGATGGAACCAGGAGAGCTTAGCGCCCTCCAGGATCGCTGGTCAGGACCCTTTGAGGTGTTGGAGAAGAAGGGTAAGGCTACCTACTTGGTGGATCGGAAGACCCCTCGCCAGCCCCTACGGGTGCTGCATGCCAACCGCCTCAAACCCCACCATGAGAGGCCCGAAGTCATATTGCTGATGGTGACTGACGGAGCAGAGGACGTGGAAAGCGAGCCTCTCCCCGACTTATTTGCGTCTCAAGAGAAGGATGGGTTGGTGGAGGGAGTGATTCTCTCCCCGTCCCTAACTCCTGAACAGCAGGAGGACTGCCGCTAGGTCCTGGGGCAGTACTCTTCGCTGTTCTCCCTTGTTCCGGGTAGGACTCACCTGTGCGTCCATGACGTGGACACTCGAGACAGCCCACCTGTGAAGTCAAAGATCTACCGGATGACAGACAAGGTGAAGGCCAGCATTCACGGTGAAGTCACTAAGATGCTGGAGCTAGGAGTGATTGAACCTTCCAGCAGCCCCTGGTCCAGTCCGGTGGTATTAGTACCAAAAGCTGTACCACCGGGTGCCCAACTGGAACTGAGGTTCTGTGTGGACTACCGGGGACTGAACTCAGTAACCAAGACTGATGCTCATCCGATTCCAAGGGCGGATGAACTGATTGACCGGCTGGGAGCTGCCCAATATCTGATTACCTTTGACCTTACTTCCGGGTACTGGCAGATCTCTCTGACTGATGGAGCTAAGGAAAGGTCAGCCTTCTCCACGCCCAAAGGCCACTACAAGTTCTGCGTGATGCCCTTTGGGCTCAAGAACGCACCTGCCACGTTTCAGCGTCTGGTGAACCAGATCCTCGCCGGAATGGAGAGTTTCTCTGCTGCTTACCTGGACGACATTGCCGTCTTCAGTAACAGCTGGGAGGATCACTTGCGTCACCTGCAAACTGTTCTCCAGGCCCTGAAGCAAGCTGGTTTAACGATTAAGGCCAGTAAATGCCAGATCGGGCAGGGGTTGGTAGTGTACCTTGGACACTTGGTGGGTAGGGGAGCGGTGCAACCCCTCCAGGCGAAAATCGAGGCCATCATGGCCTGGGAACCCCCCAAGACTCAGACTGAGGTCCGAGCTTTTCTGGGCCTCACCAGATATTACCGCCGCTTCCTGAAGGGGTATGGTACCATTGTGGCCCCCCTCACGGAGCTTACGTCCAAGAAGCAACCTCGACGGGTAGTCTGGACGGAGGCTTGTCAGCAGGCCTTTGTGAAACTGAAGCAAGCCATGTGCGAGGCCCCGGTCTTAAGGGCCCCAGATTTTTCCAAGGAGTTCATTGTCCAGACGGATGCATCGGAACATGGCATTGGGGCAGTGTTATCGCAACTCAATGAAGAGGGCCTGGATCAACCCGTGGTCTTCCTATCCCGGAGACTACTTCCCAGGGAACAGAAGTGGAGTGCAATAGAGCGTGAAGCCTTTGCAGTGGTATGGGCTCTGAAGAAGTTGCGGCCATACCTGTTTGGCTCGCACTTCCTAGTTCAGACCGACCACAGACCCCTTCGGTGGCTGATGCAGATGAAGGGGGAGAATCCCAAGTTGCTAAGGTGGTCTATCTCCCTACAGGGAATGGACTTTCAGGTGGAACATCGGCCTGGAGTGGACCACGCCAATGCAGACGGTCTCAAGGTATTTCCGCCTTAGTGATGAGAACTCCCAAGGGGTTGGGTAGCTCTCCCTACTTTCAGCTGGGGGGGACGCGTGTTAGACCTGTCAGCCCTTTGGGTGGTCCCTCCTCATCATTATTTATTTTGTCCCACTTCTGCCTCAAACCCTGTTATAATTTTTCCTTTTTGGGAACCACCAGACTTGTTAGTGTTGATACAGGGTCAGGGAGCCATTTTCCCTACCCCTGGAACTTCTGTCTGAGGGCCTGAGACACAAAATGGTGGCCATCCATTGTCACCTGTGACATAACCAGAACCCACTGGAGGTTTCTAGAACCTTCTGTAACATTCTAGAATCCTGTGATAGTGAGAGGCAGTTTAGAATGTTGGGAGGCCATCTCAGAGTGGCAGTTGGCATCTGACTGGAGAGGAGAGAGGACAGAGATAGAAGGAGGTCGGAGTAAGGCAGCAGAGGTGGAAACCAGTGCTTGGAGTGGGGTCCAGAAACCCACCCTTGATGCTAGTCCCTACTGACCAAGCCCAGCCTAAAGCCCTGTGTGGGACCAAGACCAGAAGAACCATCTTAAGGATCTGAATATTTGGAACAGGCCTTAAAGAGGAAGAACAGCAAGCTCCTGACCTGTTTAGCAGTGTCCTCCTGAAGTCCTGACGTCGAGAAGCCTGGAGACCTGGGGCCTGAGGTAGAGAAGCGGCGCTGACAGAAAGCAGACGTCGTACCCGGAGCCGTCAGAGGTCGAGTGAGGGCGCCGACGGAGGTCGTGGAGAGGCACCGGAGGTCGAGTGAGGGCGCCGACGGAGGTCGTGGAGAGGCGCCGGAGGTCGAGTAAGGAGTCACCTGAGGTCGAGGTGAGGCGTCGACGGGGGAGTGAAGTCCACCCACCGGAGTCGCCGGAAACTGAGGTGAAGCGCGCCGGAGGTCGGGAGTGGAGATCGCACTCCGGAGACACCCGGAAGCGGGGAGACCGTGTCCCTGCGACGCCGGAAGGCGACATCGAGTCGAGACCGCCCAGCGACATCGAGTCGAGACCGCCCAGCGACATCGAGTCGAGACCGCCCAGCGACATCGAGTCGAGACCGCCCAGCGACATCGAGTCGAGACCGCCCAGCGACATCGATCCGGAGCCGCCTCACGGCGTCGACACGGCGTCGAGCGGAGCCGATCGTCGAGGAAGGGACAGTAAGTGGTAGAGGGGGCGTCTGAGGCCCCGTGGAGCCCTAAAGACCATCCTAGGGGTTAGAGGGGTGTTAGGACCAGCCTGGGAGTGCCAGGGGTGAACTGAGACTGGTACAGTGTCCTCCAGAAAGGGCTGTGTAGTTTGGAGGGCCAGATCTTTAAGCTACCCTTGTTCTGCCTCAGCTTAAGCCCCAGCCTTGACCAATCTAGGTGGGACACCCCCATGCCATCCAAATGACCCCAAGCTGTGTTTGGGCAAAGTAAGACCAAGTGACCTCATGAAAGTGATCTGATCTGTAATTGTCATTGATTGCTTTTCCGTATTTATTGAAGGTACTTTATTTATTGTCTTCCAGTAATTTATTCTTGCACTGTATTTATTGTCTGACAGTATTTATTTGCCGTCTGTATTTATTGCACCTCTATTTATTCTTTGCTTAATGATGACCTGAACCTATTTGTTGAAATTCCGAAGTAGCATTGTTTATTTGACCTGCTCTTTTGAAGGAAAATCCTATTGTATTGTATTTATGATGTGAAGCCTTCAACTAAGAGAAAATAAGATAAAGACATATATATTTTCATCTTGTCTTCCATAATTTTTACGGTGTAGTGTCGTTTTTGGAACGGATGAACGCATGGTTATTGTGAGGGTGTGACGTACGCTTAACACGGTGCCTGACCCCCAACCGCTCGAGCCAAGCTACCACTGTGCTGGGAACCTGGTGACTGCTAACCCGGTTGCCCGGTTTCCAACAGTGTACATAAGAGAGTGAGAAGCCCCATCCTCCTCTGCAGTCTGCAGGACCACCACACCACCTGCCTGGTCTTTTATCGTGGCCGAATCTACCATGAATTTGTCTAAGTTCAGGCAAACCCCTCTGTTCTAAGGTCATTGGACTTTGTCTCTGCTAATGGCAAGGGCACTCAAGCATCCCCAGACATAGCATCCTTCCTCGGAGAGGGCCTGGTGGATGTATAACAATTTCAGGGGCTGTCTTAAGGTCACTAGCAATTTGAAGATCTAAGTAAAGCCCAGCATCTGTGTGATAAGGGAGAAAAGGTTGTTAGGTTCTGGATTTTCTTCCTTCATATGCCTAAAATACAGGTTGGGAAATACAGAGCTTTGAATCTAAGCCAGTCTGCAAGAGGCTGGTCCTTAAAGGAAGCTTTCATCTTATTTCTGGCCACCTAGATAATTTGTTCACACTTCCTCGACCAAGAAGAGAGCACCAAGAGTGGGACTGGGGATATCAGAATCCACGTCCGAGACAATTGGACTGTCGCTTTCGACTGCTGTGGCTTCCATGGAAGCGGTACTAAAATCAGAGCTTGTCGGTACATGAAGCCAGTCATTGTTATGGTCAAAGCTGCTAAAATCACGGGGCCAGCAGGATCTGTCCCACCCTTGAGCAGTGAGTGGCCTAGGGTGGCAAGGGTAGTGCTAACATTATCTGTCATGGTCTGTTGAAAGGCCCTGACATGCAGCGGGTTGGCAGATGAAGCCCAGAACTCCTTGTTAAGTTTCTAAAGGATAGGGATTCGCCCTGAACAGGACAAAGAACAGACGTGCATTAGGGATTGCATTGAGCAATCTCTGAAAGGTCAGAGGAGTGTGGCTCTGCCCTCCAGAAAGAAGAGGGCTTCCTCCTGTGGCGTTCCTTATGTTGGAGATTCTTTTTCTTGAGGGCTTTGTGGGGATCACTCCCTATTAGGAGACTTACCTGATGGAGTGGAGAGAGGATTGTTCAGAAAAGCTTGTCTTCCTGCATCCTAATGGCCTTTGAGAACATGAGGCGCAGGAGTCACAGGCCTGGCTGGGCCGGCCGTGGTCAGGGCCTTGGTACCACATGCAGATGTTGTGGGGATCTGACAGGGACATCTTCTTTACATATTATCAACCTAGTTTGATCTCAGTACTTTGACCTAATCTGCTGTTGATTAAACCTTGAGGAATTTAGTAAATATTGAAGTAGAGCTCTGGACCTGCGTTGGTAAGATGCTCTAATCAGTACAGTGTGTCACAAACTGGATGTGTGGACCCATGACTAAAGACACGTGGCTCCACCTGGCAGAGCAAGAAAGCTATTCCTGAGAAAAAGTTTCAGGATGCAGGCTAGCACCTGGGAGAAATCAAAAGTTGAGGAATCTGCAAGAAAATGTTGTAGCCACCAGAAATATTGTTACTGAAAGTGAGTAACATTTACTGTAATGATGCTCTCTACTAATCCCTTATACTTTCTTGCTGTTTTTTGCCTAGTAGTGGCAGAGGAATACACAAGACTTTCCAAGTAGGTGTCTCAGGAGAAAGGATGTCTCCCAAAAAAAAAAACTGATGAGTGAACTGTGCGTCCCCCCCAGTCATTTCAAAGACAGTATTACACTACGAATGTCACCAATATTTTTTAAATAATCACCTGTTCACTGGGTTCACCTATGTGACTTATCACTCTCACCATGCCGTTCTTTGGAGCAGATACTTCAAATATTTTTTGTTTGACTCTTTTTCGAGTTTCCAGTGATGAAAGCACTGCTTGACTATACACATTTGTGTACTTGATTTGCTTGGCTATAGAAACCTAGGCATAGCGTTTTTCCCGAAGGAATCCTTGAGGGTTTTTTTCACCATTGTGTACCAGTTTCCAGGGATACTGGGTTGCCCCTTAATATTTAAACAGCTCTAAAATATCCCCAGCAGTATCTCATTGCAGGACGAGTTCTTGTATTTTTTACTATTTGATTTGGAATGCACTTTAAATTTATGTCAGACAAACTCCTGACACTAAGCGAAATGGAGAACGCTTGTAAATGTCATTGGCTGCCACCTAAGCCTTTGACCATTGCAGATGACCCGATTTGTAGTATGATGGTGCCCATCATCCACACATTGTAACCTAAGCAGAGCACCCTGTTGCAGCAAAAGAAAACTATATCTGAAAAACACCTTAGAGTACTGACTGGTTCTTCTTGGACTGAAGCTGCTTGGCACATGTCTCACCCTCAGCCCCTAGGCTCAGAATGAGCCTGAAGTTCTGACCTTGGGCTTATGTCTGCACACCTGGAAGTACTGCCCAAGAGGAGCCCCAAGCCTGCCCAAAGAGATTAGGGGGCCCGCACAGAGCACATTGCGACACTCCAAAGATCCCTATTAGAAATGGTGGAGAACTGCAGTAGTGGCGACCAGCAGCAGGTGAATAGACTTTTGGAGTCAAGAATCTGCAGTCTTCTCCAAAGTTTGGCCTCCTTCTCCCGCAAATTACCTCCACCTGAACCACCCATCATGGGGTTAGCACAGTCTCCCTTCAGCCTTTCTGCTTTAGTTCCGGAAGAAGATCACCCAGTCACACTAGCTTCTACCTATGCCCAGCGGTGCAGAGCTCAAAGACTCAGTCAGCCTCAGAACTTGGGAGCCTATAGTTATTGACTGGCATTGGCCGTTTTTAGTTGGCACAAAAAGAGATTTAGTTACACAACCCTAAACTCTGTGAGTGTAGTGCCTTCCTATGAAAGGGACACAGAACAGCATCAAAATGACAACACACAAGGCCTTGGCTTCCTTGGCCTTACATAAAGAGTACCAGAACATGAAAAACCTTTGTTCAAAGCTTACTAGATCCTACTCATTAGCACTTGATATCATCTGTCTATATATCCATGTGAGAGCTGATGGGGGAACAGGTCTATTGCTTTCCAAAATGACAATGCAGATCTCACAAACAAGTGATTAAAATGGCTGCTAAATATTTGCTATATCCTCTGTACTGTAGCAGTGAAATGTGTTGCTAGGGCAGTTTGCTTCAGTGTCTCTGATGGGATGGAGGAAACACCCCTGTGTGACTGTGGAGAGCATGCCCGTCCTGCCGCACCATAGGAAGTTGTGCGTTTTTGGCCTTACGCTCAATTCACCACAGTCATGCGTTTGCAATGGACACACTTTTAGGAGAAGGATTGAGACCTCGAGTGGGGTTCTGTTTCCTGGAGGGGCATACCATACCTTCTTTGCCAAGTGTGACTACCATGAAATCGCCAGGCAATAGAGGAGTGGAAGTGGCGGCAGCAAAATCGCTATAATAGGAGGAAAGGTCTTTATACTGGTCACCTAGAGTGAGTGACCTACTGGCTTCATCCACGATTTTAGAAATTGGGTCTACCATTTCCCTCAACCAGGTGGTTTGTCCATTTTGTGTGGGACATGGATGTAATTTGTGTGTGTGAACCTTATATGGTCGTGTAAATGATTCATGTGGGGTGCATATGACACACATGGTTTTGGCCCTACTGGGTTCCATTTTATGCTTGCTGTATTGAAGTGGTATCTACGGCGAAGGGTTGGAGGGAGGGCCAGGATAGTAGATGCGCTGCTTGATTTTGCCGCATTTTGCCTTTGCCTTGGGCCAGACCTACCATACCGCCAGGAGAAGGACTCACTCTCCCTGAGCCACTGGGGGAGTGTGGGAGGAGCCTGCTGGAAACGCCCTAGCTGAAAAGCGCCTGGTGACTCCCATGGCACGGGACACGCACGGGCTGCGCCCGGGCCCATCTTAGCCCGGAAGAGGCTGGGCTGGGCCTACTCCCTTGGTCCGTTATCTGAATCTTCCCTTATACCTCGAGAGGAGCTCCCTTGATTGCCCTTGACTGCTACAGGACCTCCAGCAAAACCTTCAGCGACTAAGGTGTAGGTAGGAAGGCGCCTGGCCTGCTTTATATCTGTACAAATCAATTACGCAACTTATAGGGTTGCTTGCTGATGAATGTTTCACTGCTTTTTGTGTCTGGGGAATCCTGAAGTTGCATCTTGTCACATCGCCAATTCAGGCCCTATTACTGGATAACCCCACCGAGTAACAGCACTACATATTGTCAGCTAATTGTTTAAACCGCTAATACTGAATTCACCATGGTTAGACGCAAAGCGGCGCTAGCCTCTGGAAAGGCCTCTGGATGGCACTACCGCTCCAGTAACTACTATGGATTTCTTTCTCCAGCGTGCTGCAGCTGTCTTGGACAAGGAGATTTAGTTGGTTAATCGTTGCCTTTTTAGGTCACCGGTTACTGCTTCATTCCCCCCCTACTACATTCCCCGCGCATACGGATACACCCGTGTTACTGATTGGCGCGGACAATGATCCATCTAATCTCTTAAATATCGCAGGAATGCATGATGGCAGTGGGGCTACCCTTCACTCCTCAGTCCAACGACGGCCTCTTTCTCCGACCATCATTATCGACAACTATGGGGACATTGAAGCTAAATCAAATCAAGTGGGGGCAGCAACTACTTCTAGCATGCCCGCGCCACGACCAGATGCATCTACGCCAGGGAGCTCTTTTCTGACTGACCTGGGTGTTATAGGGACAGGGGCAGGGATGGGTACCAAAATGAAATCCCAAACAACGGGGGGTAAAGCCAAAAGACTAAAACCCAACCTGCTCCCTAAAGCTCCAACCACTGTTACACCTACATTGTCCAAGTTAGACCTGATGGGTGCACTGGAATCCCTCCAGGTAACGATGCAGACCATGTTGGATTCTAAGCTGGTTCCGATATTCCAACGTTTGGCAGCAATTGAAAAGAGTTTATCTGACCTTAAAATGCCCTACCCCATCAGTACCAATTGGAGGCACAGTTGTCCAGCCTGTACAAAGCTCTCTACCAGACCCCCCAAATCTGGACTGCCCACAAAAAATCAACAGGGGTCAGTCACAGCGACAGGGCAGACAAGATAATGAAAGTTACCCATTGCTGACGCAGAGTGGATTCCATCACCCCAGTAGTAATCTGTCTCTGCAGTCACAGCTCCAGTCCCAGGTAGAGATTCACCCAACAGGGGCACGGCCACAGAGGGGAGTGGAAGGTCAATCCCAAGATCTACCAGTAATACACCTGCCAGCGGAATCCACCCCATATGTTGTGGTACTGGAGAACGCGCCAACTCTCGCAGGGGGTAGAAAAGTAGACTTCTCTCAGCTGAAGAATAAAGTCTTACATTGGCTATCTTATAATACACATCTGGGAACAAGGGTGGAAAATTTTTTATCACGGTGCGAAGAGTGAGGTGGATTGGTAGCTCTCACAAATCACTTTCGGGGGACTGTGTTATCGTAAATTTCAACAGGCCATATCTAGCAAAAAGAATTCTATTTTCAAGGTTATATCCTGATCCCTCTTGCTCCGAGTTGGCCATCGTAGCCCTCCCACTCGTTTTTTTTTTATAAACCTGACCATGCAGGGAGTATACATATGAATCTTGCTGACACGGCCCCATCTGATGTCCTGCCGCAGAGAACTTTACCCTCAAGAAATGTTCACCCGAATCTGTTTGCAACAATAGCACACCCCGCCGAGATACCTTCATGCCGGCAGGGATTTGGTCCATCGTCTTTGGAGCTGTCAAATAGATTTACTCCCCTGTCTAGATTGGATACATGTGATTGACTTGGTGGCTTCCCATTAACGGACCAGGTGAACCCTATAGTTCTGCGGGACTCTTCAGGGCAAAACCAGGAGAGTTTGTGTGGACATGACACCAATGTTATATCCTGGAATGTTGCAGGCCTGGCCAACAAGTTCTCGGACCCACTGTGGATAGCATTTGTGAAACAATTTCAAGTGATTTGTTTACAGGAAACATAGCTGGTAGATTGCAGTTTATTTTTGGAGCGCTATAAGTCTTTTTTTGTCCCGGCCTCCCCCTCAACGGCTGGCAGATCAAAGGGTGGTCTGGTTATTTTTAGGTCTCGCTGAGCCCAGCGCATGCGCTGGCTCGAAGAGACATTTTGTATGTGGGCTCCCAAAAGTGCTACCAGGCCAGCCTAGAGCTACAGTGCATGTGCGCGGGCGCGCGCGCCGCGCTTACTTTCACTTTCACGGCCGATTTGATCGCGATCACTTTCGCGGCCGCACGGCCGCTTTGCTGCGCAGACCCAGCCTCCTCTGCCGGCACACCCACTGTTTTCATTGAATCACTTGTGTTTACGTCAGAATCCGAAAGTTATTTTTCCGACATGACCGCTTTGGGTGTTAGCGTGTTGAGTTAGCACCGTACGTTTTTCAAGTCACAGGTCCAGTCACATAACCGTGACCAAGCCTACTCTGTGTTATTTACCATTTGGGATGGTACTTCCTCATGCCTGCTTCCTCGCATAACCTTCAACGCCACTTGCAACCCCCATTTTTGGCTCCGATAAATGTCACCGAAGCCTCCTCTGGCGATCCACACTCGAGGCTCCTCCAAGTCCGCCAGGGAGATAACTGGCAACCGCATCGCTCCGGCCTGCTCAGGAAACGTTTCCGCCATACCTGCTTGAGACTCAGATTCGTTTTGACCCTCCCTTCCTACTACGACATGCCTCCCAAACATGCCCATCTCTTTTTCGATTGTGCCATTCATACGAGGTAAAGTTCTGCAATGTGCTTTATTTATTTATATCTACACAGCGCGGACATGCCTCCCAAACACGCCCATCTCTTTTTCGATTGTCATTCATACGAGGTAAAGTGCAATGTTCTTTACTTATTTACATCTACACAGCGCAAGCGTTACCCGAAGGTGTTGGAGCGCTTTACATTAAAACAGGTTTCATTACAAAGAATACAGTTTTACAAACAGTTGCTAGTTATGTGTTAAGCAGTTTCACGTTCCGTCTATATGATGGATGAGAAGCCCCGCGAACCTGACGGCCGACTGGTCTGTTTATTATCCGCTTCAATAGAACAAACAGCGCTGCGAGAAAAGTCCCCAAAATGAACAGGGCTGCGGCACAAAGCTCTTCCATCAAAAGCTCACCATTCCCCCCTTCTTTCCGCACGAATCCTGGGCCTCGGATAAATATTTTACAGCTCAGGCTGATAAGGATGTGTTTTCAAGCGCTGATTAAGATATCCGGGCTGCGGTGATTTGTAATATATGAGACGGTGCAAAAGAACAGGGCTTTTCCCTCTCTCCCTGGGAAACAAATGGAATGCACCTTATGACATATTTTCTTCAGTGGGGGCTGGCATGCTATAAATTGATAACCGTGCCTCGAAATATTAATAATGTTGTAGTGAAAGATGTGCAGACATAGCCAGGAACGAAGAAAGCAATCCGCCATCAAAGAACAACACTGCAGGCCTAGCACAGTTGTCGTCGCTGTCACATATAATGGAAACGGTCCCAAGACAAGGGCGAAGCTCTGTGCTATCTTTACACATTTTTTGCCAGTGAGATCATTCGATAGTTTGGCTAGTGGCCTGAAAGCTGTCTCCGCAAGTATACATTCCCATCCATCCTCAAAGGGATATGTTCATGGACACAATCGCAAAGACAAGCACGCACACACAAGCATTGAGATCCAGAAACTGTTACCAACACAAACACACATATAATCACGGCCTCCCTAAATTTCTCTCACACATACACACACTCACAGACCCGGCAGCTCGCATGCACACGCATGGGCGCGCTCTTACACACACACACACACACACACAACAAACACACACACTCCCCACACCAACACATTTCTACGGATACACAAACAGGCACATTCACAGACACACAGGCATCCTTCACCCACACGCTCACAGACACCTACACAGGGATACAGAAACATAAGCACATTTACAGATTCGCACATCACACAGACACACTTTCACACACATAGGCAAACACACCAAATGAATGCAAGTCTGGCTAGAGCGGCAATAGTGCCATACATCAAACATTTGTTACCTTTTGTGGCGTCGGTGATTGCACATGACTAAGAACAAGTTAGTGAGAACATCAGAAGAAAGATAAAACCAATCTAGGCCTTTGCAAAGCGCATCAATCATCCCACGCAGCCAGCAATATTGTTAGTTCAAGTTAAGACTTGTTCGCCCATGTAATGGGCAGCCGCCCGCCCTCCACCTTCCCATCACTCTCCCCCGAACAAGTCTGCACCAAGCCTAGCCTGGGAAATGTTTTTATTATTAATAATATCTTTATTGGGACCAATGCGAACCAATAAAATACAGGTTACTGAATAATTCAGAAACTTCCCTCAATTTGCATTCTTGCTGTACCAGGCTGCCAGCGCGCAGCACATGGCTTCAGAATTATGTATTTTTGCAACAAGAAAATGTGTAGGAAATAGAGATACCCAATGCACAAATGTTCACTGGTACCTGGAATTACCATAGAATTGTTTTCACTAGATACACACTGTACTTTCCATCGAATAATAATCAGAAGGAAAAAGCATTTTAACTTTTTATTTCATTTCCACTGTATACAATTGAGCGTGACTAATTTGAAAATATTGTTTTCAGCGTGCCAATCTTCCATATTACCAATAAACTTGAAGTGTCACCCTTTTTTGTTACGGTGTCGTCGTATAGGTAGCTTGATATACGAGTATTTTCTCAAAGTGCTGAGACCCAGTAACAGGGCAAATAGAGCTAGAGTTGTGTGCAACGAAACCAGGGTTGGGGAAATATTATGAAACAAAATGTACATCTTTTAACTTTGATCTATCAAGACAAGAGTTCGAAGGTGAAGCTGAAAACTGGGCTATATTGCGATGAACATATCTACTTAATATTCAAAATGCAATTGTTTTTTTCCATTTATAGATTTTTTAAGCTTAACTCTTCACTGTCACACTTATAGCAAGCGATGGACATTGAGGTGCAACATAATCAAGCTTTCCCTAATCTGCGTTCCTTCACGAAGATGTAGGTGACATTCAGTCAGGCAAAATCTATAAACACATAAACATACGCAAATGTATATAAAATCCACGGAGTTCTGCTCATCATGTGGCTCCGGCACCGGGGAATTGGTCGCTTCCTGTTCCCGAAATTAACCGCCACCTAGAATTCCTCCCCTGCTCCCAGATGTATCCCATGTCAGCCTTCACCGTGGAGCCCTTGGGTAAGTAGTCCACTGCTTTTGGAAGAGCACGGGCCACTCTAGTGCGTCTTTTACAGAGGCAGTGTGTTACTACAGCAGTTCGTCAGAGAAGTAGTCTAGTTCACACGGAAGTTGAGTGTGTCACTGTCAGGGAGCACTCTCCGCAGCAAAGCTTCCTGAGCGTCACCCCAGTGCCGCTTGGTTGCCAAACGCAGCCGGTCATCAGCACATAGCCGCCAAGATTTCAGTCTGCTTATGTGTGATTTTCCCTTTTTTTACAACACTTTTGTGTGTGACAGTTCAGAGCTTTATGTGTCACTTGATTAGGGTGACCAGATGTTGAGAAGCAAGTACTGCGACAGGTCAGTTATATAAGCAGGAGTAAAGCCTCTAGTCTCACTGTTGCATCTCGTTTCTGAGAAGTGCAGTACTTTCTAATTAACAGTATTATGTTTTTCTTGAGAAGTGCAGATACTCTCCCTCTCAAAATAAACAAGCATTTGCAATGCAATAGGTCTCGCATTTATACGAGTTTGAGCTATTGACATTGCAAATAACAATGCCTTTTATTTTTGTTTTCGTTATTAAAACATAAATATGAAAACAAAACTAAAAGCCATTGTCATTGACAATGCCAATACCTCAAACACACGTAAATGCGAGACCTATTGCATTGCAAATGCTTGTTTATCTCTGTCACTGTGGATTGTCAGATAGAGGTTTCGCTTTCATCAAGCCCTTGTATACAACGTCTGGTTTTAAGAAAGGGTTCCAGAAAAATGGGCCTTATCAACTCTTATAACTCTGTATCAAGTCTGAATGGTGGGTGTAATATCAGCCTACTGGGTTCTTTTATAAGGCACCAATGTATAACTGAACTCCAAAACCCCATGATTACAGGGGACTTTGTGAAAACCCCATGGCTACCAGATTGGGTTACCTAGGTTGCCCTTGTGTTAGGGGGTTGCATTTTGAGCATTCTACCCAGGGGGATGCTGTGAATAAACTCCTACATGAATTTGACTTAATATCCCTTCTGTCATTAGGTGACCCTCGCAGTAAGGCAGCCGTTCCTTCCTTTAAAGGAAGAGGGTGTGGTACAATTATTGATTTTATGCCAATCTCATTGCTCATACATTCTTCATTCCGTGTTGTTTTTTATACAAGAAAGCGCTTACTGTGTTCATAACCTCCTGTGTGTTGAACTGCTAGGACCATTAATGACATGTAAAAGGGGAGCTGTGGAAAAGGGGTCAACAAGATTAACTGATGGTAAAAGAAGGCTTAAATGGACACAGATTTCTCCAGACGCCTTTTAAAAATCAGTCACAGAACAATGCGCTAGTGACCTGGCTATATATACCTCGCCGCATACATCTTCGGGTGCCTTTAATACCATCTCTGCTAGAGTAAGTGACCTTTTAGGTGCCCCGGCCCGTAAAACAATCTCCCTCACCCCCAGCTGGTTTGATTCTTCTTGCTCAAAGACATTGTGATTTTGATATCAAAAGAGGCGTTTGTCAAGGGTGTATCTTGGCCCCCTTTTTGTTTAATCTATATATTAACAACCTAGATAAAGCCCTTTTGCCTACAGGGGTTGACTATCCGCATTTAGGCCGACGCGGCCTCCCTGTATTACTTTATGCGGATGACGCAGTCCTTATATCCAGGACTGCGAGGGGGCTATAAACCCTACTTGATGCCTTTTCCGCCTTTATGGCGGAACGGGACTTATCCATCAATGACTCAAAATCTTAGTCATGCAAGTGGGGACACGCCCCCAAAAATTGTTTCGATTCAGGGTTGGTTTGGCCAAGGTACCGCGCACAGACGTTTTCTCATATCTGGGGGTTGTCTTGGAATGCGCGTGGAAAATGGGGCCCACTCAAACAACGAAAGAAAAGGGATCTGATGCGGGTGAATGCGAGACTCATTGCAGCCCTGTTGAAGATTTACCAAGCGAAGAGTGTAGCAACAGCTTTCTATGGAAGCGAAATATGGTGGCACGTCGCCACAGATGATCTGCAGGTAGTCGAGAACAGCTTTCTGAAACGTTTATTGGGTGTTCCCCGTGGGACACATCTAATATGGTGGTACACAAAGAACTTGGGGTGCCTTTTTTAAGTGATAATCCTTAACGTTTTGGTTAAAAACTTGGCTGAACAAGGAACTAACCCTGGTTCAGATGATTTTAAAAGAGTGTATGACCCTCGATTACGTGCTCAGCATTCCATGGCTCAGATAAATTAAAGGCAGCTTTGATAAGTTAGGCCGAGGCGCACTGTAATCTAACCCTGATCTAATAACTAAACAGGATGTGGAGATAATAAGGGAGTCCTTTGGCAATTTCAGGAAACTGGAGAGGGAAGAGCTGGAAATGCGTAAACCTGGTGTACGTACATTTTTAATGTTAAAGACAACATTATTAACTGAGCCTTACCTCTTGTGTTTTTTTACCATTTATGAACTTTTTTTATTGACCAGGTTTCGACCGAATCTTTTTCACCTCCTGCTCACCATACCAAGGGGGAGCCGTAGAGGGCAAGTGTTAGCACCCTGTGGCTGTGACGGTGAGTCGCCACAGGATTTGCTACACTTTGTATTATCTGAAAGAGACACGTTAGTGATAGATACCTTACCTTAGAATATCCCCAGGCATCAGACTGGATCCGGAAAGTTTTTTCGTTAGCAGTGCCCCTGCGCGTCAGTAGGTGCCGTTGTGCGGCTCCGCGTCCGTCACTGGCGTCATATGCGCCGAGATGACGTCACGAAGACTACTTAGGCGCCACCCATGCGCGCTGATGTCAGTTCTGTACTCTACTTTCCGCGCCAGAAACGCAGAACCATGCAAGAAACTGACCACTGGTGCCATGAAACTAGGGCCCTGAAAGGGGATGACCTTAACCCTAGAAATCTGTTCGCAGAACGGGGAGGAAGGGTGGGGCGGTAAGGAATCTATCACTAACTAATGTCTCTTACAGATATACCGTTACACAAGTAGTAACTTGTGCATCTGAAAGAGACACATTAGTGATAGATTCCTTGCCTTAGAATAGATAACCCAGCAATACCAACCCCGGTGGTGGGTCTGCGAATAGATTACACCAGAAAGTCACGGAGAACAGAACGGACAAATAAGCAGTCTCTCCAGACTTGACTGTCAAGGCAGTAATGCTTGGTAAACGTGTGCAGTGAGGCCGTGTCCCAAGGCAGTAGTGGCCGCCGTTGCCCTGGTAGAATGGGCACGCATCCCCACAGGAGGCTCCTTCTTAGCCAACGAGTAACAGGCCTTGATGCAGAGAACGACCCACCAAGAGATGGTCCGCTTGTGCAAAGCCCGACCTCTTTTGGCGCCCACGTAGCCAACAAAGAGCTGGGCATCCACCCGGAACTGTTGTGTTCGCTGCAGGTAGAACGAGAGCGCACATTTTGGGTCCAGACGGTGGAGCCTCTCTTCCTCTTTCAAAGGATGCGGAGGCGGAAAGAAGGTGGGCAAAGTGATGAACTGCCCGATGTGAAAGGGCGTGACAACCTTTGGCAAGAATGAAGGATGGATCCTTAAAACCACCTTATCTGGATGAACAGAGAGGAAAGGAGGTTTGGAAGAAAGAGCCTGGAGCTCACTTACTCTTCTGGCAGAGGTGATAGCTACCAGGAAAGCCGTCTTGAGCGTGAGAAGACGCAAAGGACAGGTATGAAGGGGTTCGAAGGGAGCACACATCAGATATGTCAAGACAAGGTTTAAGTCCCATTGAGGCATTATGAACGGCACAGGAGGAAACATGTGCGTAATGCCTTATAGGAAATGGTTAGCAATCAGGGACTTAAAAAGAGAAGGCTGATCTGGAAGCCGTAAAAAGGCAGAGATTGCCGAAAGATAACCTTTGATAGTGCCCAGAGCAGAGCCTTGCCGGGCCAAAGAAAGAAGGAACAGGAAGACCTCGTAAAGAGGGGCAGAAAGGGGATCCACAGCCCTAGCTGTGCACCATGCCACAAACTTGTTCTACCTGCAGGCGTATACCGTTTTAGTGGAGGGACGCCTGGCTGCCAGAATGACATCACAGACTTCGGGAGGAAGATCGAAAGCTGTCAACTGTCGCCGCTCAATCTCCACGCATGGAGGTGGAGGCTGGACCGGTTCGGGTGAAGGACCGTCCTCTGCTGCTGCGACAGAAGATCCTCCCGGAGAGGCAGTCGGATCGGGGGATTGATTGCCATGCTGAGTAGCTCAGGATACCAGTATCTTCGTGCCCAATCCGGAGCCACAAGGATGACTTGGGCCCGGTCGCGCCGAATCTTCTTCAGCACTCTGGGCAGAAGTGGTATAGGCGGAAAGCCGTACAATAGACCGCCACTCCACTCGCGATGAAAAGCGTCGCCGAGCCAGTGCCGGCTTGGAAATTCCAACGCGCAGAACTGATGAAATTGCGCGTTCTCTTCGGTGGCAAATAGATCTAACCAAGGCTCTCCCCACTGCTGAAAGAGACCTTGCACCGTGTTCAGACGTCATTCATGATCCATCATGCACCGGCGGCTGAGTTCGTCCGCCCTGGCGTTCTGAGAACCCGCCAGGTGTTGAACCACCAAGGTAATGCCTTGATGTTCCAGCCATGTCCAGAGGCGCAGAACCTTCTGACATAGGGTCCAGGACCCCACCCCGCCCTGTTTGTTGCAATTCCACATGGCAGTGGTGTTGTCCGTGAACACCTGCACCACACTTCCCCGGACAGAGGGAAGGAATGCCTTCAATGCAAGTCAGATCGCCCGAAGCTGCAAAAGGTTGATATGGAGTCGGGACTCCGCCGGAGACCAGAGTCCTCTGATCTCCGCCTCTCCGCGATCTTGAAGAGGATGGATTTTAAGCAGGCTCCTCCAGCTCTCCTGTATTTACAATTGTTGAAGGAAGAGTGTATTTTTTTTGTTCTTGGTTACCTGAAATCTGTGGTAAAATCTAGGGCCTGTCTCGTTTAAAAAAAAATATGGGCCAGGGCTTAAGTTTGTTTTTAAACTCAGTCAAAGGCCTGGGATGGTGCAATCTTGTTGGCAGGCTTATAATTTATGGCCTCTGCTTATTGGTATATGAAATTTGTATTTTAAATCAATGACTTTTATGGTTTGCTGCGGAACGTATTTTAATTGTGATGGAATTTTTTTATTTTTTATTCTTATGTAATTTTTATGTGATAACTTTTATGGTTTTATATTTTTGAAACCGAATAAAGTTTAAATTGAATTGAATTGCAAGCCTACCCCCCCATTCCGGGGATCCTTTGTGGTGGGTCAGCCTGAGAGGTTTTAAGGAGAGTTGACATATGCTCCTTTTGAAGCTGTGTAGTTTCCCCCTGTCCTCGCCTGTCCTATTGTTCTCACACAGAGGCTGCCCTTAGAGGTTAACTGGGGGTTAAGTGGGGAAGCCTCTTGTGCCTATGCGTTTGTTTTGGGTTGTTCCTGACCAGATACTCTCGTCTCTACCACATCTTCCTGTTCACTCCATGACAGAGACCTTTCCTGTGGAATAAGCAAAGGGACAAATCTGTCCAGAACCAGACTCGGAGGTGACAGTTGGAATAGACAGCTGCCATGTGCAGCTTTGGAATAAAATTAGGATTCAGCCTTACAGCCCGTGTTCCAAGATTTATTTTCCTGAATTTTAGGTCCTTACACCAGTGGTAATCAAGAAACTCTTTGGGCTCCAGGGCTGGTGTTACTCCGGGCAACCGCTTTGTGGGGTTGGGACCAGGAGCCTTGGAACCAAGACTGCCAGGAGAGGCGGTGTGAACCCTTCTTTGAAGGAGAGAGTATACCGACTGCTCAGGAGAAGCATGGGAGATGTGTTCGCATGTTGAAGGATAGTGGCCCTGAAGGAGCTGAGTCCGAAAGTGCCATGGAAATCCACTGCCGTGTCCTGGAAGGGCCTGCACCATTCTGCAAGGATGAGACCCAAGCCTCCCAAATCTACCATATAATGGAATAGAACTACGAAGGAGGACAGTATCTTCTTTTACTACTAAAGAAATGTCCTTGGCATGTTTTTTTTTACTCCGCCTCCAACTGAAATATGCGAGCCAATTTGATGCACTGATGGTCCAACAACAACGACCCCTCGCCCAGCTGCCGCCGCGCTGCACGTTCTTTTTTATGAACAATTACAGTATTTTCAAATCAAATGTTCATCAGAACGCATCCTTCTACCCTGCGGGTCAGTAACTATCTGACGAGAACTGCAAGCGGTTTTTAGCGGCGTGGAAGTCCAGGCAAAAAGTGTGATTGCTTTTGTCCTAAAGAATTGTTATTAAATCACAAAACGATGCATTGCTTTCGCACACAAATGAGTGGAAACAGTATTGCAGGTCTGTGTTTTGTTGCAATGCATGGATTACAAAGTATTAAGTTTTTTCTCGATGATAAATGTTTTGGATCATATGGAACATTTTTCCCTGTGGGAATGGTAGATAAAACTGATCAAACATCTTCTAAAAATAGTTATTGCACACAGTAGCAATTTTTTATAAATTAAATCTTATCGTTATATATGCAAACAATTGTGTTACGCAGAAGAGCATTTTTGAATGCGGTTGCCATGAATTTACTGCCTGTAAACAGCAAGGAAGACGATTTACAATCACACCCTTAGCTCCTACACTTCGATGCTTCGTTTCTTTCACTGATTCACTTACTGTGTCAGACTAAATTCCAGCACAGAGGGCCAAAGTATATTTAGTCATTTAAAAACGCAGTGCCGGTGTTCAAACAATTTCGGTGTTAGGGATTTTTCTATCTCCCTGAAAGAAGAACACGAGCTAAAACAATATTTACAAGGCATAATCACGTGAGATAAGTAGCAAATATTTACCCCATAATTATTATCGGGCGGGACATATTATAACTCCCACAGTTGCCCTACGATATTCAGCAAAAGCCTTTGCTAGGATTTCTTTTAGAGGGTTTTGGTGGGTATCTTGCAAGAACGCACATGGTGTGCGCAGAGTATTGGGGACCCCGCAGTGGTTGGGGGACCGCAATCGACAATACAATGGAAATCCTTGGGGTGGCAGAGAAAGTAAGATGCTAAATCAAGAGGTCGATCAGAAGAGCTCTCCTTCTTAAGGCTGATCCAAATGAGCAACCAGTCTGTCCACTTATTAAAAATAATAATATAATAAAAGGCGTCTGCAGATTCATCCTAACATAACTCTAAACATAAAGTGGTATCACTCTGTGGCTCCTCCAGAAAAATATATTTTATTCTCCTCTAATTGCAAAAATAGAGTGCTGTAGGCAAGACGCTGAACAAAAAGAGCGATACTATTTTTGTTACCAAATTAAAACAGGAATTTTTTGCCTACGATCAAGGAAGTGCTGGCAAGCTTGGCCATCCAATTAGGAGCTTTGTTTGGTTAATAAGATTAAGATTGGAGCAAGCCTCATTAAGATGCATTGTTGGAGTCCTTCCTTGTTGCTGCTTGCTTCCAACATGCCTTAGGTGCAGCGTGAGTCAAATGAGCTGAGCAAGCTTGGACGGTACGGTACAAGAATGGGCAAGCACATGATCCACTGAGAATAAGATACCCTTCCAGGAGTCCTGCAACATGTTACCTTGGTTAGCAAAGGAATACCTATCTCACAGCAAAACTGCAATGGAAGTTTTCTATGCAAGACAATTGACTGGGCTTCCCCAGAATCAGATTGCATAGGGGCAGAGACAATCTGACATTCTATTGGAATTGTAAATATATTGACAGATGAAATGATTGGGAGAAGTAACAAAATATTGTGTTAGAATAAGACGGCAAAGTTTTTTGCTTCTAAAATGTACAGATAAGTTTAATCAGTCAATAAAACATCAAGCGGTAAATGAGCTAAGGTAAGTAAATAAAAACGATAGAACCTCTTTTTGATATTGTCTCCTAATATGACTACAGTGACACTGCCTAAGGGAAGTACTTTAACGTTTACATTGGAAATGATGTGGGACTGGTAAACCAGGAAGACTCCAGAAACACCAATGAAAAGCACACCCATATTGCAAATCACCGCCCTCTGTCGTTTGGAGCGGACACTGTAAGATCTTCAAGCAGCTAAGTATACATTACATCTCCCATCCCCCGCCAAATGGGGAGCGAAGGCTAGTCAGCCGAGAGTGTCTGTAGATGCTTTATGGAAGAGAAAATTAGTTAGCATAAATTATCTTTTTCAACTAAATTGCTGAAAAGTCTCATGCACTGACAGGTTGCCTTTTCTAAGTTGTCATCAGCTTTAATACCAAATAGGTTATCCCCATGAAATGATAATCTAGTATCTAAATCTCAATGTCAGGAAAAGGGCAGATACACTCCGTTTGTGCTTGAATTGTGACTGGGGGATCATTTTCAGGAGTCCCAGGGCTGACCATGATTTCAGGTCTCAAAATATAACAATCAGAGCCTGCTACAAGTGGTGACCTTGGGCTAATCCTCACCGTTGAACTCAAAATGGAGCACAAGGTAAACCCCCTTTAGCAGCTGACTCTCAGAGTAGTTGGGTCGAACATTCCAAGGCTTACTCAAGGTGGTTGTGTGGGGTCAGATTCAGAACTCAACATACATCGGTTAACAATAAATTACTGTCCAATAGAAAGTACTTTTCTACTACTCTACAAATTACCGTACGTAATAAAAAGAGGGCATTCATCAGTGGTACTAATGGGATACAGTACCCGTGGTATTCTGGGGGACATTTCTTGTGGTAAAGTGTGTTGAACCTGGGACTCTTAAGGGAAGATTGAATGAAGTTACTGGTGGGGCTCACCCTGGTGATACAATTCATTTCAGCTGCAGATATCCCCTCTACTATTGTTATGGTTCCCTGTCCTTTCGAGGTGCAATCACAGAGTAACTTTTCTGTCTTTAACATGCATTCTTTCTGGTACAGACTGCACTGATTTCTAGAGGACAGGATGCACTGTTAACTGGTGTGTACAGCACAGTCGAAAATAATGTAACATGTTGCCATGTGCAACTTTTAGAAAGTTGCCCCTCTGTTGCCCATGGGTCATTTGCTGAGTCTGGTCATGACACAGCCTTCTGCCCAAATGGAAAGACGTGTCAATGACTCCCAGGAAAGGTATCAATAGAGGCCTGCCACTGGAGGAGTGTTACCTCCTGCTGAAAGAAAGTCATACTGGGTGTTACCTCAAAATGCGCACTTCAAGGAGGAAACCGTATTTGACCGGCAAATTGTAACCACACTCGAGAGGGGATGGCCTTTTTCTGGGTAGGCAGTTTGAGGTTGATGGCAGAGAAGGGGAAACACTGGCCAAAACGGTTTTCCTGTTGGCGTATCCTCCAGGAGTTCCATACTCCCAAGAAAAGGATCTCGACATCTTGGGAGTGGGCAACATAGAGCATTCTGTGCTAGCTAGATGCCACACTTTCCAGGAAGTTGTCATCATATGGAAGGGAACCTAGGACGACCGTGACCACCCTGAGGGCACTTCTGGGCATAATAGGGGCACCCTTGGTGCACCCAGAACTCAGATCTAGGCTGGACTGAAGAAGAGAACCAAAAGAAGACTGCCTTGCTGACACAGAAATAGGCAAAGAAGAGACTGCACACGCTGCTCCTTTGGCTAGTGAAGGAAAGTGTGCATTATTTCTGCTCATGGAGAAGTTGTCCCCGCGCCCAGTCAGAAGCAGAGACTCCAAGATTCAGTTGGCGGAGTTTCTGTTCACGTCACAGGGCCACAAAAGCTGAAGAAGCCTGCCTGGCTCCTTGTTGCAGTGCAGCCGAGGAGACCGTGACCTGAAGCTCAAAAGTTGCACTGGAGTCTGCTTGACACTGGAGAGTCATCTGAGTGCAGCTTGGTGGCCCAGAAGAAGATTTATCACCCAAAGAAGGAAACCACTGAGGTGATTGTGCCCCATGACGAGTTGTCCAGTGGCGACTGGACATTTGCTGGACCAAAGAGGACATCGGATTAAGTCGAATCCTCTGGCCAAGGTCACCACACCAGAACTGTGGACTGCGGAGTGGCTCCAGGAAGATCCCCATCGACATCACAGCATCTTCAGCATTCATGAGCATCTTCAGCGTCTTGTATCCCTTACATCAGGATCTCTTCCTAGAAGTCAATGTCAAGGGACCACTTACACTGGAACTGGATTGAAGGCTGCTTTTCTCATCAAGGTAACTGTTTTTTGGGACCTTGCTGGTCCCTGTGACTGGCTCCCTTCTGGAGTTGCTCACCCAATGCAACTCTAAGTAACCGCATTCCACTTTGGCCAACTTTTCTAAGTGTTTTAATAAATTGGTGTCATATTGTTATAAAGTTGTGTTTCCTTCTTCTTTAAATGTTTTATTGCTGTTTAAAATGCTTTACACCAGTTCCTTTGTTGAAGCCTGACTGCTCAAAGCCACAGCTACCAGGGTTGAGCAGTGGTTTGACAAACAGAAACTGACTGCTCCTTAAGGGGTTGGTAGTGTATTAGATGGTGAGGTCTCACAATCACACCATGTAATACACCCCATTTCCTCACATTAGTCCTTAGCGGTGGGATCCAGAATTTGTGTTTAGCAGTACCTTAAGTTGATTGAGGTGGAAACCTATAAGAATCTACCCAAAGTGACGCCTACAAAGTACTCCTTGTGTTTTCCAGTTAGTAGTCAATTTCCATAGTCCTCGGAGACACCATGTCCAAACAGTTGCTAACTTACATTGTAGAAGCCTGCTAAAGAAATACCAGTCTGTAAGGCACATATGATGAAAGAATGTATTACATGACCAGATACAAATCAAAAGTACGTGCAGCATGGAGACAGACAGCAAAGTGGCTGAATGTCCAACGAGAAGTCTTCCAAAGCCTTTTATTGGTTCAAACCACAAGGGAAAAGCATCACTATTCATGCAAATATGTTCAGTAAAAGTGCAGGATTATAACACTTCTTAAGAAATTAAGCAAAGGAGCGGCTTCTGCCCATCATTATCCTCAGCAAGTTACACAAGTATGGAGCACTGAGCCAATGATAAGAGGCCAACACTACGTGATACCTGCATGGTCTGAGGTGTTTTCACTGTTGCTACCCATGTGTTCTCTGCTCTTGACACTTTCAGACTCTCCAAGCCAATGCAATGTACAAGTAACGGTAATTTCTAAGGAAATGATTTGCAACATCAGTTCCAGTGAAGGACACGTAGACTGTGCCACTTCTAAAAATAGAGTGTCAAAGCGCCTGTTGATCAGGCTAGCATCATGTGTTGTCTAAATGTGGTTCTTGAGCAAAGTATGAGTTACGACACCAGCTTACTTTCAGCAACTGCAAAAACATTTATTTAATTCTTTTATGTCAACTTTCTACAAGCCTACAAGTAGATATTTGGTATCAAATTATAAAAACGGCTTTCACAACATAATATACCATATTTCCTTAGAGGCGCTACACCCTGACTCCTGAACGGGTGGCTCACTACCCCTTCCTTTTCTTGGGACCATCTTTTCATTGGTGATATAGTGGTCTTTCTGCCCCATGTCTGCAGTTTGGAGGGGAACACTCCCAATCTACCCCCATTAGTGGTATAGTGATCTTTCTGCCCCCAGTCTGCAGTTCGGAGGTAAACTCCCCCAATCTACATCTGCACCCACCCCAAAGCACCCCCTCCCTTTCCGGGTGCATAAAAAGAATGGGTTGCCCATTCTGGGCTGGTGATACAGCCTGATGCATTGGCATGCGGCCCACCAAACCCTTCTGTTTTTTTTTTAGGACCATCTTTTCTGTGGTGATCAAGTGGACTTTCGATAGAGGGTAAGCTCCCCAAATTTTAGGGGGAGGAGGAGGGACAGAACGACTGTCAGACCAGGAATAGTGGGGTACACAGGCCCACCCCATATGGTGGCCAGGACTTCTACCGCAAAAAAAGCTGTACAGTTACCATTCACAGGTGTCTAGTGGGCTTTCTGCCCCCCAGGGGGGGGCAGATTGTGGGTAAACACCCCCTACCTGCCCCTCGGGGGACACAAAAACTGATCTGGGGGGAGCACATGCCCATACCCATGGAGGCTGCTACCCTACCTAAGAATTCAAAATGCTGTAGCAAGACAATTTCCGCAACTTCAGATACTCGATTGCATCTTGCTGACTCTAAAAGCTATGGGACTGACTGTCTGTTGTCAGAAGATCTGCTTTCAAACTTCTGTGTAAAATGCAGAAGGCAATAAACTGAACAGAAAAAAACAGTAGTCTTACAGAAAACACTCAGTCTCCCCAAAAAAGGGGCTATGCTCCTGAAGGTTCCACTGCTAATTGCTCCATCATACATGAAGACAAGTGTTGCTGTTATATTCTCTGTTTGAACTGCCAAACTATGGAATTCACTCCCAGCAAGGATACATGAGTTTAGAAAGAAGCTGAAAACATGTTTTGTTCCATTTGAACCTTGAAATATAAAATAAAGATCTATCAACCAAAATTGGGAGCTTATTATGACACCTAGAAAATAGAATATCACACTCTCCTGACCGTGCTCTAAAACTACGGTGTCACAGAATAACACATGTAGCACATCATTGACAAAGATAGAATGCAAGTTTTCACCTGGAAACTATGATTATGGCCTGCTTTCGTCAAACTTTCAGAGGCTCAACCAACACCAATGTGATTATGACTATTTTTGATACTCTCAGAATCTGAAGACTATAACCCTCATTACAAATATAAATTTAAAAAAACTATAAAAACTTCTATCTTGGTCATTTACTACTTTGCATGACATAGCATGTGAACCATTACCAAAATGCGTAAATTGCCTGAGAGGCATATTTCATACCCCTACTAACTGAACCCATGCCAGTCCATGTCTCCTTCTCTCCTATACTGTTTGACCTTGCAGGCAAAATCCTACTGAGCTCTTCCCACTGGTCTCACTGACCCAGCCTGTATAAGCATGACCCAAAGTAGCTCTAGCCGTATTATCTAACAACGCTACTTCATCCAGCAACACAATATATTAGGACAACCAAACAGTAACATAATACACATCCCCTCCATTCTCTTAAATTGCAGAGTCATAATTAGAAATGCAATTGATATATATCTAAAGTATCTGCATCGTTATCAGCTAGCTTTGGGGGATGGCATCGTGCGGTAACACTTTCTGCGGATATGACGTCAGCGGAGCCATATAAGTCCCCTCTGGCGCGCGGACGTCAGTTTCTTCTTTTCCGCACCATAACGTGGATCCGGAGAAGCGGATCCTCTTCCGGATAACCTCCGTGCTGATGTAGGCAACTTGATTAGAGATGGCCGGCAGGCCGCTACGCTTATCATAAGGTGTGGCATGGACACGGCAGATTCTGTGGGTCGGGCCATGGCATCTGCAGTGGCGCTAAGACATCAGGCTTGGTTGGCATCTTCGGGCTTCTCAGAAGCTGTGCAGATGGCTTTGGAAGATATACCATTTGATGGTGCCTGTCTTTTTGACGATCAAGCAGATGCGGCGTTAAGACACTTCCATGAAAGACGGAGAACTGCAGAGTTTTAGTCCTAAATTTTCTGTCTGTGTGCTTTGCTTATAACTAGACGTTGGTACAAGAAGTAGCCTTACAAGGACGTTGTACATGTCCTGTTGTTGGTTTCAGTATTACCACGTGTACTCTGGTGATGAGTTGTGGTTATAACCTCTGTACCATTTTCTTTGTTATTTAGGTATTGATACAAATGAGTAAGGGTACCCTTTGTTTCCTAGCCTCTGAGGGTGAGCTTTCTGCTCAAGGGTTTCCTCTATGGAAGCAGATCTGTTACATGCTTCTTTGAAGCTATTCAGTATGCAAGTTGCATGGCTTTCTTCAGCAGTTCTGTTAGAGGCATATGGTTATATCAGTTGTAGACTGGTGTATTGTGACTCTTTGATCTACTCTTGGAGTAATTGGGTGCTTCAGCAAGTTGAAGCATTGCTCTGACTCAGAGTATAAGTTTGCATAGTTTGAATGCTACTTTGCTTGTGAGTTCTTCCTTTAGGTTAAAGGAACAGTGTCTATTAAAAGCATAATTATTACCTCAACTGCAGGCAATTCCTATCCCTGCTCCATTTTGTGTGGCTGTAAATTGCAGCCAAAGGTTTATGATGCTTGGGTTGGGCCAACTTGTCCCTAGACCAAAGTAATCTGGATGGCGTGTTGTCCTTGACATCAGACAATATGTTCTAAGGTGTTGGGCCATTTTAGTTGACAACAATTCCGCCAATCGTCTATAAAAGTCTTGAGAGAAACTTTTATAATAGGAGGATTTTTTACTTTATAGTAAACTTTTCTTCCTCCTACGATATACTTAATATGCGTGGTTCTGTCCGATTGGCATTATTTGTCTTTTGAAGAGGTCGTACTTGATGTTTTCTGTTCTCTTTAGTTCGTGAGGATTCATCATTGTTTTTTCTTGTGGTTTCAGTTCCATGTGATACCATTTGACAGGCAGCTTCTTCTTACGGCAAGTCGCCTAAGGTGTTGTGTTGGTGGCGTACTACCCCCTTTTTTCACTGTTTTTTTCACTGGTTTGGGTATTTTTGCCGAACCTCTCTTCAGAGTGGCTTTTTGTATACGGTCTATTTTGTGATGCTGTGTTTTGCAATAGTTGTCTTACGATCATTGTTGTCTTGTATCACCGACGTTTGTACTTGTTGTTGACAAGTGCACTATTAGGTGTGTTACCACTTTCAAAATTTTGGTAAAACGCTTTCTGGAACTGTTTCCACGTTCTAGTTAGTTAGTAGGTATGCAGTGTATATTACTGTGTCTTATGTGCTATACTTAATTGTTCCACCTACCCCTAAAAAAAAGAAGAAAAAAGAAAGGGGTTTCAATCAAAGATGCGGTTGATTCTCTTTTTCTTGCTTGTCTTGGTGTTTCAAGCTTATCTGCAGCTCGAGGTGCAAGCTTTATACGTCCTTGCAGACTAGCGGTAGTTGACACATTTCTGTTTGTATATATATTTACGCCCAGATATACATCTTTGTGGTAAGATGTTATACAATTGGTGCATTTGATGGATATGAATGCTCATTTTAACCAAACTAAATTATTTATACCAAGGAGGTGGTGGTGTTCATCTTTCCTTTGGGCAAATGGGTTCTGAAAGCCATTCTTTGGGATTTTGTCAGGAGAACTCTTTCTCCAATTTCATTGTCATGAGCAAATGCAGATTGCATAGCTTTTGTCAGGCGTTTGACCCCTTTTTGGTCATCGATTTCTGTTTTTTCCCCATTTGAGGGATAGAGGATAATGTCTGTTTTCTGAAAGATGGTTCTTTAGGGTCCCCCCCTTTCCCTCTGGGGCTGATTCTCTCGGATCTATAAGGTTGTTTTTTATTTATGTGTTCTGCTATACCTACGTACATTTGGCCGGTTGTTGGTTATGACCGGCTGGTTCTCCTTAAGAACTTTTGTAGGATTAGTTTGCAGACCCTCCTCCTGTGGGGTATAGCTATGGTATTTATTTCAATATTTAAGGAATCTGTGGCTAGATGTCTCTATCAGATGTAAAAGTTACATACCTTTGGAAACGTGATATCTGGTAGAGACACAGTTTAGCCGCAGCCCATCCTCCCCACTTTTGAGGAGGATGGGCTGAATTTTGTTGATTTTGTTGGGGTTTCTCTAAAATTCATGTCTGGTATTAATATACCATTTGATGTTTCTTCTTTATTAATGTTTCAAAGATTTTTTGATCTTTTTTGGAACACTGTTTCCACAACCAGTTTCTATAGTGGATCTGCGTTCTAGCAGGGAAGGTTTCACAGAAGAAACTGTCATCCACGCGCCGGAGGGGACTTATATGGCCCCACTGACATCATATTGCGGAATCGTACGACGCTGTCCCCTGGCGCGCATAGGTACTGCTGACAAATTTCAGGATTCAGACTGGTGCCTGGGGAGAATTTAAAAGTTAGACTGTGTCTCTACCAGATATCACATTCCTGAAGGTAAGTAACTTTTACACCAACTCTAATAATGATGAATAACATACAACTAACTGCAACACTTACAGCTAAGACTGAAAACTAACTCTGGGAACACCGGAGCAGTGTGCTTCCACTACGCAAAAGGCGTCATTGCTTTTTCAGGGACAGTAAGTGCTATGTAAGTCCATAATGCAATCTATTCAATATATTCACACGTATGCTCATGCAAGCATGAACTCTAAGCCAAACCAGTGTTTTGACAGGCTGTTAAACAAAGACCAAATAAATGCCAGTGAGTGCTTGTAATTTGCCTCTTCTGGAAATTCTGGCTTTGAGCAAGGAAAGGTTAACGGAGGTGGTTCAGCCGTCTGTGCCACCAGTATGAGGCTGATGGCTATGATAAAGCTGGCACACACATCTGAACAGCAGCCAATTACTGTTCTGCCTCATGGCAACAGTAAGAAGTAAATCACCGTAAACCTGGCTTTATGAATTACTAGGAAACCAAGTCTTAGATACGTGGACTAGCAGGACATTTTGTACTGAAAGCCTCGCACATACTTTATTACCTATTTTGTGTACCAATAAGATCATGGAAATAAGGCTTTTCACTATGCAAACAGCAACACTAGACCCATTCAAATAAATTACAAACAAAAATGTTAAGAAGGACATTTAACTGCCGATACAGAGGTGATTAAGGTAACATTAACAAAATGTGTTTTCGGTACAAAGTTGTACCACTTACGCAAAAAATCGCTGCGTGTTTTGAAAGGGAAAACATATTTCCAGAGTTTAAGTGTTTGAATGGAAAAGGGTCTTTATATATATAATGTGTGTCATTGGCTTTAGAGCGAAGTAAGACAGACCGACGCTTAGGCCAATGGATAAAGTGAGCTGAACTGACCTCTAGCTGTACTTTTGTTTTACCACAGATAAAGTGTGAGGAGGTGTGGTCAAACAATAGAAAAACGCCACAGGCTGGCAGTGTCTCTGTGAGCCTTTGCGATAACTCTGCTCCCAGTATGTGAGAAACATGTGCTTTACGTAATGTCTGTTGTAAATCCACAAGTAACAAGCATCTGCAATGCAATAGGTCTATCATTTGCAAGAGTTTAAGCTATTGACATTGTAAACAACAATGCCTTTTATTTATTTGTTTTGATAATTAACACATAAATAAAAGGCATTGTCATTTACAATGCCAATAGCTGAAACTCTTGTAAATGCAAGACCTATTTCATTTTAAAGAAGAGGTCTCCATCGTCCCAGGCAGCTTGGAAAGTGAAAGCGAGCATGGCGCGCTGAATGTTGCAGGAAAGCATGTCGTGCCTGCAGTAGGAGAAACTCATTAAAGAAAATCGTTCTTACAGACTAAATAAGACATACCGTGTAACAGAAGTAAAAGGGCCAGTCCTCATGGGTGGTTACAAATGAAGACAAGGCAGTACTAAGGAGGGACTATCAACCCTACTAACGAATCAAAAGCCAGCATTAACAAAGGACAGTGACACAAGCCATTGAAAAATGTGGGTGGAGCTTCAACTTCATACTCAAATACAGCATGCCTCGCAGAGCTGCGCACGCGCTGCCCAGGCTAGACCTAAAACATTGGTGCTGTTGTTAACTGTTTAAGAATTCAAATGGTACTTTCAGCCCCTTATCCATAGGCTCACAGCCACAGACCGCACCGTCGCCAAACTTAATGGACTCCTGAACTAACCTTGTTCAAGCTTTATGTACTGTCACAAACTGATGAGTGGTCATGCGACTAACTGGAATGTGAAAAGGCTGTCTGTATGCATTATCAAATAGCATACTCCATGTCATCGCATTTCAGAATCCTCCATAAAGAATGCACTAGCAACCTCAAAAATAAACCCAATTCCATTACCAAGAAAGTCTCGGTGGTTGATCAATTGCAAATATGTTTCCATAAGACCATGACAAGAATTTCACTTTCAGAAGAGGCAAATGGCAATGCCACCACCAGCAATCATCAGTGATTCATAGATGCAACAGCCCCAAGCTCCAGCGTCTCGCAGGACGCACTAAATCGGTACGATTCACATTCACACCAAAGAAACTGCAAAAATGCTCATGATCTCTCCTGATGATATGGATCAGAGGCCATTCAATACCACAAAACCTGCCTTCATACTAACTTGAAATCTCTACCACACTGAGTCCAAAACAGGACACCACTGCCAAGTGTGATAACGCTTGCTGCAAGTATTTGATGTGATCTATCTACCATGTCTCAGGTTTGAAGTGGGGTAATGCAAGCTTAGCCCTCTATCCCTTTGATGTCAGTAAGTTAGGAAATGTTACATTATGTAACAACAAGGCCTGATATTTGCAGCACGTAAAATATGATTAAGGTGGTATAGAGCACCCTATCAAAGCAAGTTTTTGTTATCAAAAATGCGGCAGCAAACTAGACCAAATACATTATAAACATGTGGAAAGTTATACAAACACTCCTCATCACAGAGGTGGAAACGCATGCATAACACCCCTCCATGGGATCCTCCTGCAAAAAAAAAAAAAAGTGTAAACTTTCACTTATGTCAGAAATTTCCATGCTGTGATTGCTCCCGGTAAGTTGTAGTTAAAATATGGTAAGTGGCAGTTCCTCCCTACTTCCCACTGCCTAACAAATCACATTCTCCAGCTCTTAAATACCTTGTTCAGTCCAAATCTGCAACTGAGTGGCAAAAAGCAGGGAATACAAGTGATTCCATCTAATTTCCCTTGAAATATTCAAGAATACAGGTAGCTTGGCCCAAATAAGAAACCAGGCAGAGGATATACCTGGTCATTTTTTTAAGCCGTCGGGATGTCACCGGCCCTTACCCATTAAGGATGCACATCGTCAATGAGGTAGTACTATATAAAGACTCGCCTATATCCTTCAGGCATAGAAATAGATAGACTGATACTACCTTGTCCACAATAAAATGTGACTTGGTAAAGAACAACTGGATAATCGAGAAATGAAGTGAAAGAATTCAGTGTATATAAAAGCAAGCAATATCAGACCACAGGAGGTAGCCCATAAACCACAGCGAGACTGGGGCAGTACATTATATCAAACGACAATGTCTCAATGTGGGTATCATTTGAGGAACAAATACAGTCCGCAAAATTGAATTGCTAAGGATTAAATCGGCGTAGGGAGAAACACAGGGAGACGTGAACATGTAGGGTTTTTTGTATTTAGAGTCACTTAAAACATGTTGGACATATTGAACAGCATATGTACAATCACATGGAAAGAAAGCACTGCGTTACAATAATGGAAATGTAACCGATAGGATACTGTGCACAAGTGCTCGTGAAAATTGTGATGGCGCAAGTGGCACGTGAAGTGGTATATACAGCGGTGGTGTAGGGCGCAACGAGGAACAAAGTGGTACAACAAGTATTACATATTTAAGACATCCAGGCAGTCAATGATATACAAATTCCAAAAGACAATGGTTTAGGATGCCCGTAACATGGGGGCGCCAGAAGTTACGCTGTTGAAGTCGACGGCGTTTCGGCCTGCTGAAGTCTAGGCCATCATCAGGACTGGTTACATACAATTTAAAAGCAGTGTGCGGTCAGAACGGCAGCGGAGTCAAAACCGGGGACCGTGAGGTCGGATCGGCAGTGGAAATAATCCGGAAACCGTGAGGACAACTGAATGTGCAGGTGAAGGGATTCAGGCGGGGTCCGGAAGCCAATGAATGGGTAATTGATTACGTTGGAAGCAAGAATCAATCGCGAATCAATGGATCGTAGCGTTCAAGTGGCCGACTTTCTTTCCATGTGATTGTACATATGCTGTTCAATATGTCCAACATGTTTTAAGTGACTCTAAATACAAAAAACCCTACATGTTCACGTCTCCCTGTGTTTCTCCCTACGCCGATTTAATCCTTAGTAATTCAATTTTGCATATTATATAAAAGCAAGGGCAGAAAAAGCAAAACCTCGCAAAAAGTTAAGGCTCACAAACGGCATTAAGAGGACGTAGTAGCCGAAGGGGGTTAATGCCAAATGTAACATCAAAGACTACATGAGGTTTGGGAAATTCACAGGTTATATAGGTTTGTGGCCTCTACTGATACAGCAATCTAAAAATCTAGAAGCATCACAGGTAACCCCATCAACCACATAATTGCAGACACTAAAAGCCCATACACATTGAAGAATAAGCAAACCACTCCCCTTGCACAGACACATGTACTAAAAAAAAAAAAATTCTTACTTTCTGTAACAGTCTTTACAGCCTGCAGATTTCTCATGGCATGAGTCCTCAAAGGCACCTGTCTCGATCCCGAAATTTGAATTAGGTCTCCTGTGCTTGTAGGTGACATAGTGGCTCCCACTTCACCCCGGCTTTCCACAGCATTGTGATGCCACAGAGCCATATAAGGCACCACATGGCTCTGTTCATATCTTTTTTCCACACCCTTAGAGGAATAGATGGGAAAGAAGCAGCAACAAGGCAACACAGAAAATGAAATATAGTTAAGAAACCACATACCTACACCTCGTAGAGTGGGAGTCTGGTTGAAATAAGTGAGGAATTTGTAGGTAAATAGAGGATACAGTAAGATGATAGCTACCAAACATAGTTAACTTTTTCCTCTATTGGATACTTTTAACTGCAGATTTCTCACCTCATGGATCGACATCAATGCTGTACCTCAGGAAGACGGGCCTGAGAAGCACTGAAGACAAACCGCCTGCATGGGGCAGGGTAATCATACAGAAACACCACCAGAGAAAAAATATGCCACATGCTTACACTGGACAGCAACATCAGCATCCATCTAAGTACAAGTGCCAAGAGCAGAAACAACCTGGGCCCAAGAGCATTGGCTGGCATTCAGGATCTAACACACTTATGGCACTAAAACAAAGTACCAGCAGAATACCACCATATACTAAAGCCAGCAAGCCTACTTGAAGAAAATACCGGACCACGGCACAGAGACTAGCAAGTTACTTATACAGTGCAAGGGGCTGTGACAGTAAGAGTAGCATCAAATCCACCTCCAGAAGGTGTGGATAACAAGCTGTGACAGACCTCAGGGATCAGATGTCACCACGGCTGAAGTCAAACACCAGGAGGTTGCAAAGCAATAAAACCTACAATAGCACAACAAAGCATCGTCCAACAGTCACTAGCTGTAAATGGCACTGATGCACCACCACCATTCTTGCAAATTAACAAAAAAGCAACTAATGGGTACACCAAGGCAACAAAAGAATCTTGACCACTGAATACGGGTGAGGGGGCGGAACTCCACAGCCTGTTTCCCAGCAACCCACAAAAGGTGCAAACCAGAAGCTGGTGGAAAGTGCAGTCAAACCTCGAAGAACCAAAGGTGGCCAGAGTCAACTCCATATGAGGTGAGCCCGAAGGCAGACGTCTGGCAGCCCACACAAACAGTCATAATATTACGCAACAAATGACCATTTGATCACATAGGATAAACAAGGCACAGGCTAAAATGGCCAAGCACCCAGGATTACCATGTTTATAGGTCCAGCAAGAACAGAAGACCTACACACCGTAAGCATGGTTGTCAACGTAGGAGTTAAGAAACACCAGGGCCAAGTGCCCACAGACACCCCCCAAGCAAAGTGGAACCACACGCCCAAAACACTTTGGGCAGCTCCATCAAATGCCATTGTAAGGGCATTAGTGGGCATGGCTCATTGCCTTTTTGCAGACCCAACATTATCCTGAGGCAGTCTTTAGTGATAAGAATGTGTTTAAGAGACCCCGAAGGGCCGGCTAGGGTTGTGGTGAGTCTGTTCATACCCTTACCTGATCATCAAAAGCTGATCTCCTTCAACTGTGATGCTTTTTCTATTTAGGATCCCTCATCTTCGCATTGAGGTACCATGGGCACAACAAACACCAAAACAGCAAATCAAAACTAAAATGGGGATGAGGGAGTGACACTAGCAGAAAATCTTTTATCCACACAATTTCAGGGATGAAAAAGAAAGCCTTCAGCAACTCCTTAACTGGTAAACATCCCCCAGTGCATAATTTCTTCATTAGGAAAAATAACCTCTGAGGGGTATTGTGGTCAGATATGCAGATCTGAAAGAGACACGTTAGTGATAGATTCTTTACCTTAGAATATCCCCAGGCGTCAGACTGGATCCGGAAAAGTTTTTCATCAGCAGTACCCCTGCGTGTCGGTAGGTGGTGTTGTGCGGCTCCGCGTCAGTCACTGGCGTCGTAAGCGCCGAGATGACGTCACGGAGACTACTTAGGTGCCACCCATGCGCGCTGACGTCAGTTCTTTCTTTTTCCGCGCCAGTAAGCGCCGATCCGGTTAGAGCATGTACCTTAGTCACTTTTTGAGACTTTTTGTCTCCTGTAAGTTGTAGTCTACTTTGGTGCACGTAGGGATGCCTGGTTTTAAGTCTTGTGGGGCCTGCCGTCACAATATGTCGGTGGCGGACCCTCACGACGTCTGTCTCTACTGCCTGGAGAGCGACCACGACTCCCGGGCCTGTATGGACTGTTTGGCCATGGCCCTGAAGGCCTTGAGGGAGCGGCACTGGACGCTGTTTGAGGTCCGGCACTCGTCCCCGCAACGTTCATGGTCCAGGGGCCGCTACAGAGAACGCTCGCGGGGCCACCACCATCGCTCCTTGGGCTCCAAGTCTTCGCCCTCTGATTCGGGTAAGAGACGACACAAAAAGAAGTTGAAGAAGCGTTGTCGCTCTCCGACATCCCCCCCATCGGTCCCCGGATGCGGACGAGGGGGACAGGGGTTCTTTAGAGCCAGGGATTCCCACAGCCTTCCCACCTTACCCGGGTCCGTCGGCGACTCCCGCACAGGTGCAAGGATTCCTTGCTACCATGGACCACCTGTTTAGGCCTCGGGCTCCAGCCGGTGCGCCCTTGGGCCCCGCAGTCCCGTGTCAGGATCCTGTCGGGCCGCCGGCGACTCCAGCCCCAGTGCCGCAGGATCTCGCACCGCTGGCTCCGGCCATGGCGCCACAAGGTCCGGCGCTGCCGGCTCCGGTCCCAGCGCCGCCCTTGGCTCCGCCTCCGGCGCCGCAGTGGATGCAATTTGTTCCACCCCTGCCCAGGTTCTCGGACAATTTTGTCCCTACCTGGGATCCGCATTGGGACACGGCGCCGGTTCAGCCCCGTCCGGCACCGTTCCTGGCACAGTTTGTTCCTTCCCCAGTCCCTGCCCTGCCGCCGCAGTCTGTCCCGCATACGGCGGAGGTGGAGGACGACTGGGAGGGGTCAGAGGACCCCCTTGCTCGTCAGTGTGACTCCGAACAGGACTGGGCGGACGAGTTAGAGGAGGCCTTGATCTCTCCTCTGACCCGGGGTTTGCCTCCCCTCCGCCTACCATGGAGGAGGGCGCTTCGTCGGGCCGCTGAGGTTCTCCACCTTGATCTCCCTACGGTGGCCCTAAAGACTAATCTCCTCACTGAGGTCCTCCAGACTGCGTCCACTTCGTCGGAGCCCCTGCTGCCGTTTAGCGACGCCCTCACTGATGTCTTACTGGGCACTTGGTCGCGGCCAGCCACAGGGGCCCCGGTAGATAAGAATGTCGCAAGGCGTCATCACCTGGCGCCGGGTGACCCTGCCTTTCTGACCACTCATCCTACGCCCAAGAGTCTGGTCATCCAAGCTTCGACGTCCCAGAGTGCCTTTCCTACGGCTCCCCCGGATAAGGACTCTAAGAAGCTGGAGCAGTTCGGCAAACAGTTGTTCTCTTCGGCCAGCTTAGGGCTGCGATCGGTGAACACCGCATGCCTCTTGGGCCGCTATTCCCACGCGGTGTGGGATGCCGTTGCACAGGTGTTGCCTCAGTGTCCTGAAGAGGCCCAAGATGTGCTGTCTCAAGCTGTTGCCGAGGGTAAGGATGCGGCTAAGTTCGCCATTCGGTGTGGTTTGGACACCGCTGACTCACTAGGTAGAGCCATTTCTACGACTGTGGCGCTTCGTCGCCACGCCTGGTTGAGATCTACCGGGTTCTTGCCAGATGTACAAAGTTCCCTCATGGATATGCCCTTTGATGGCACCCGTCTGTTTGGCGATAATGCCGACTCGCGGGCTACGGCCAAGTCCTTAGGTCTTTCTATGAAAAGCCCAGCCACTCCTGGTTTTCGTTCCTTTTGTGGCCACGGTAGGGGCGCCCAGGCACGTTCCTTCAGCAAGCCTGTGCAGAACCAGCCTCAGCGCGGACGTGGCTTCCGCAGGGGCGGTTCTGGGAATCAGCATTGGGGTCAGTCCACCTCCGCCCCGCTGCTTCTACCTCCAAACCTTCCTAATTCGAGCTTTGTGGAGCACCTCACACCAGTGGGTGGCAGGATCCGCCATCAGCTCCCCCACTGGCACGCCATCACATCGGACAAGTGGGTGTTGCAAATCATCCGCAAGGGTTACTCCCTTCCTTTTCAGTCCACCCCTCCAGCCATTCCACCTCTACCACCACATGTCGAGGGAACACTTGGCAACTCTCCAGCAGGAAGTTATGACCCTCTTGGCCAAGAGGGCCATCGAGTGCGTTCCTGGGCTGGACGTAGGGAGTGGTTGTTATTCCCACTACTTTATGGTCCCCAAGAAGGACAAAGGGGGTTTGCGTCCCATCTTGGACCTCCGGAACGTCAACCGCTTCCTCTGGAAGGAGAAGTTCAAAATGCTGACTCAGGTCTTGGCTGCCCTCGACCCTGGAGACTGGATGGTAGCGTTGGACCTGCAGGACGCATATTTTCACATCCCCGTCCTGCCGGCCCACCAGCATTACCTGCGGTTCACGGTAGGCTACGAGCATTTTCAATTTGCCGTGCTCCCCTTCGACCTTACCAGCGCCCCTCGGGTGTTCACAAAAGTGATGGCGGTGGTCGCAGCTCATCTGCACAGGTCAGGGGTGTCAGTCTTCCCCTACCTCGACGATTGGTTGTTGAAGGCGGGCTCGCCCTAGGCAGTCGTCTCCCACCTTCAGACTACGGCCGACCTCCTGCATTGCTGGGGTTCTCCATCAACGTGCCGAAGTCGCACCTGAGTCCCTCTCAGCAGTTCCCCTTCATCAGAGTTGTTCTGGATTTGGCGCGGTTTTTGGGTTTATCCTCCCGAGCAGCGAGTCTGGGATATTCAGGCTATGATTCTGATATTTCAGCCTCTATCCCAGGTTTCAGTCAGGATGACCCTCCAGCTCCTGGTCCTGATGGCCTCCTGCATCCTGCTAGTGCAACATGCCAGATGGCATATGCGGGCTCTGCAGTGGGACCTGAAGTTCCAGTGGGCGCAGCATTAGGGCAACCTGTCCGATCATGTCCAGATCTCGAAGGGCACTGCACAGCAATTGCAGTTGTGGCTCAAGAATCGCGATTGGGTCAATGGCAGATCCCTCTCCCTTCCCCAACCACAGCACACAGTGGTGACGGATGCGTCCCTCCTGGGATGGGGAGGCCACTTGGGAGAGGCGGATATCAGAGGACTCTGGTCTCCGGCGGAGTCCCGGCTCCATATCAACCTTTTGGAGCTTCGGGCGATCCAACTTGCAATGAAGCCATTCCTTCCCTTTATCCGGGGAAGTGTGGTGCAGGTGTTCACGGACAACACCACCGCCATGTGGTATTGCAACAAACAGGCGAGGTGGGGTCATGGACCCTATGTCAGGAGGCTCTGCGCCTCTTGATATGGCTGGAACATCAAGGCATTACCTTGGTGTTTCAACACCTGGCAGGTTCTCTGAACGCCAGGGTGGGCGACCTCAGCCGCCGGTGCTTGATGGATCACGAATGGCGTCTGCACTCCGACGTGGCACAAGGTCTCTTTCTGCAGTGGGGAGAGCCTTGGTTAGATCTATTTGCCACCGAAGAGAACACGCAATGTCATCAGTTCTGCGCGTTGGAATTTCCAAGGCGGCACTCGCTCGGCAATGCTTTTCGGCGCGAGTGGAGTTGCAGTCTGTTGTACGCCTTTCCGCCTATACCACTTCTGCCCAGAGTGCTGAAGAAGATTCGGCGCGACCGGGCCCAAGTCCTCCTTGTGGCTCCGGATTGGGCACAAAGATACTAGTATCCCGAGCTACTCAGCATGACGATCGATCCCCCAATCCGTCTGCCTCTTCGGGAGGATCTTCTGTCGCAGCAGCAGGGGACGGTCCTCCACCCGAACCTGTCCAGCCTCTGCCTCCATGCGTGGAGATTGAGCGGCGACAGTTGACACCTTCCGATCTTCCTCCCGAAGTCTGTGATGTAATTCTGTCAGCCAGGCGTCCATCCACTAAGACGGTATACGCCTGCCGGTGGAACAAGTTTGTGGCATGGTGGACAGCAAAGTCTGTGGATCCCCTTACTGCCCCTCTTTCTGAGGTCCTTCTGTTCCTACTATCTTTTGCCCAGCAGGGCGCTGCTCTGGGCACTATCAAAGGTTATCTTTCGGCCATCTCCGCCTTTCTAAGGCTTCCAGATCAGCCTTCTCTCTTTAAGTCCCCGGTTGTTAACGGTTTCATGAAAGGCATTACGCACAAGTTTCCTCCCGTGCCTTTCATAATGCCTCAATGAGACTTAAATCTTGTCTTGACCTATCTAATGTACGCCCCTTTTCAGCCCCTTCATAACTGTCCTTTACGTCTTCTCACTCTCAAGACGGCTTTCCTGGTAGCTATCACCTCTGCCAGAAGAGTGAGTGAGCTTCAGGCTCTTTCTTCCAAACCTCCTTTCCTTTCTGTTCATCCGGACAAAGTGGTTTTAAGGACCCGTCCTTCTTTTTTGCCAAAGGTTGTTACGCCCTTCCACATCGGGCAGACTATCACCTTGTCCACCTTCTTTCCGCCTCCTTCAAAAGAGGAAGAGAGGCTCCACCGTCTGGACCCAAAACATGCGCTCTCGTTCTATCTGAAGCGCACACAGCAGTTCCGGGTGGATGACCAGCTCTTTGTTGGCTACGTGGGTGCCAAAAACGTTCGGGCCGTGCACAGATGAACCCTCTCTCGGTGGGTCGTTCTGTGCATCAAAGCATGTTATTTGTTGGCTAAGAAGGAGCCTCCTGTGGGGCTCATGCCCATTCTACCAGGGCACTTGCAGCCACTACTGCCTTGCGACGCGGCTTTCCCTTGCAGGATATTTGTCAGGCGGCTACGTGGGCCTCGCTGCACACGTTCACCAAGCATTACTGCCTTGAAAGTCAAGTCCGGAGAGACGACTTCTTTGGCCGTTTTGTTCTCTGTGATTTTCTGGTGTAATCTATTCGCAGACCCACCACTGGGGTTGGTATAGCTGGGGTATCTATTCTAAGGTAAGGAATATATCACTAACGTGTCTCTTTCAGATGCACAAGTTACTATTTGTGTAACGATATATCTGTAAGCGACATTAGTTAGTGATAGATTCCTTACCGCCCCACCCATCCTCCCCATTCTGCGAACTGATTTCCAGGGTTCAGGTCATACCTTTTAGGGCCCTAGTTCATGGCACCAGTGGTCACTTTCTTGCATGGCTCTGTGTACCTGGTGCGGAAAGTCGTGTACAGAACTGATGCCAGCGCGCATGGGTGGCGCCTAAGTAGTCTCCGTGACGTCATCTTGGCGCTTACGACGCCAGCAATGGACGCGGAGCCGCACGACTACACCTACCGACGCGCAGGGGTACTACTGACGAAAAACTTTTCCGGATCCAGTCTGACGCCTGGGGATATTCTAAGGTAAGGAATCTATCACTAACTAATGTCTCTTACAGATATATCGTTACACAAGTAGTAACTTGTACTTCAATGAGTTTACCACACTCTCAGTCAGTATGTCTTGCAGCTAACTGGAGCAGAGATTAGCCCTTGGTTGTGCCTTTGCACTGTCAATGCTGTGGATCTTTATTAGTGTACTGTTGAGAATACTTCTCCATTCGCTGATTGTGCAACACCACTTAAAAGGTCAAACAGCTCCTTGGCTCACGGGTCTCCTCCCTCGCAAGTGTCTCTGCAGGCTTGGTAGTGCTCATTGCCCTATTCCCGCAGCATTGAACTCAGGGACTTAGATTGCATTGTTGGAGCAGGTGCAGTAGCACCAGGCCCCAGAGGCCTGACGCCTGAATTGAAAACTGATTATTATTGTATTTTATCATTTAAACAGCAGCCTGGGGGCCCATTTCCTTCCTTGCGCTAAAGCTCACAACATTAGCTATGCTTCTGCTTGCACCTTGCTATTCTGTGGCACCTATCTCTTACTCTACAACACACAGTTGGGTCACCAAACTGACAATGGATAGGTGGCAGGATGTGCTGGGAAATCAATTGGACAATGAATTGTGAACAGAAGGGGCTGAGGAAGCACACAGACAACAGGCGGCTGCTGGGAGGGAATGGGTTGGCAGAAAGGAAAAGGGTTAGCAAGCTGACAATGGAGGGCGGGCAGGAGGCAGACAACAGAGGGTGGGCGGGCCATCTAACTAGTTAAGCACTGTAAATCAAACATTTTGATAATATATATATATATATATATATATATATATATATCGAGAGAGAGAGAGAGTTATGGAGTTAAGAATAGTAAATCTACACTTAACATATCTATGTATACCTAGACAATATAATGCAAGCCGGTATTCTGCATTCAACAATGTGTTAGAACACCCCATAACTCTGCACCGATTTGAATTTGGGCCTTACATATTTAGTTATATAAATTTGACAAACTTAATTAAAAAATGTTTTTCTTTTTGTTATACTAGGTCCTTCGAGCTGCTGAGGAAGCTGCGTCCACCTTAGCCACCTCCATACATCCGGAACAGTGCATTAAAGTCCTTTGCCCCATTGTCCAGACAGCTGACTACCCAATAAATCTTGCTGCTATTAAAATGCAAACAAAAGTAATTGAGAGGATTTCCAAAGACTCCTTGCATCAGCTCCTTTCTGATATCATCCCTGGATTATTACAGGTATGTTCTACATAATGCTTTTCCAACAGAGAAGAAAATGTTTAGTCTGGCTTCTAAAATGCTTGTTATTGAGCCGAAGAATACTAGAACTCAAGAGTTTAAAACCAAGGTAGTGTCCTAGATTGACATAATAAGTGTACAGCAAAAATGAATGAAAAAACAATTGGTACCTTCTCCCCCTTATTTATTTACAATCCTTTCTTCTTGAGCAAGAGTCCATTTCCAGGAGGCGACAACTTTGTTATGCCCCAATTGTATTCTATTCTGTCCCCTTAATTTGGAAATATGTATTCCAGATATCTCACACAAAACCTTGTTCTTCTCCCAGGATGTGTTTGTCACTTAGACTTAATTTTCTGCTGTGTGCATTTTCCATGTCTAGATAAGTCCTGTTTTTCCCGAAGCTATATTTTACTATGCATCCAATTGTGTATGGTTTGCCCAGCTCTGACTGGTGGGTTGTGTTCATATGGGCTGTCAGGGTAACTCCTGGTCTAGAATATTGAATGTTGGACTTTCATGTAGTAGGTTTGGAGGCCATCACAAAATACCTAATGACCCCCGTTTCCTCTTCAACGACTAGGTTGTGTCCTTCATTCTTGTGTTGCTAGACCATACACATTGACAATTTTGTCCTTCTAAAGGTGGCAAAGCTGAAATGCTCCACCTAGATCATTCATATTCCTACTTTCACTTACCACATGTATAATGAGTGTGATGGCTGCTGGGAGTATAAGGAGGAAGCAGAGCTCTAAAACAGAAGGATCACACCATCACAGTGCATTGGACACTCACATGTTCAAGGTCTGAAAGTTAAACAGGTTACCTGTTTATTCATTGGCTGTAAGCTCAATAGATGTAGAGTCTAATTGAGTTTTTAGGGAAGAACTGACTTGGTACACCACCAAATGCCTTACCATCTCCATGTGCATAGTTCACAGGGCGTAGTCATATCTAGCCTTTATATTCATCAGCACACGAGGAAGGTGCCCCTTGTTTGAATCCGAGTGTCTATTTAACACACCGTGCCATACCTAATTATTTTCTGTAGTGTCACATCATACTGCCTTTGGGTGATCACAGCATAAGTATATTTTGTTGGTATTTTCTCCACCTAAATACTTTGTAACTGCTATGGAGTGTAATCCAGCAGTTGGTCAATGTTAAATAGTAAATTTCTGACTAAGTCTTCTGTCAGCTGATTCCTCACCGTTCGAATATCGAAACATGCCCCCTCCTAAAACTACATGGTTTAAACTTTGTAGGAACTATTGCAGTAGCTGTCTGTAATGAATCCCCACAAGGTGTCTCTCTGGTGTTCGGGTTCAGGCTAAGATGTAAAGTCATGCCAGGAGTGTTTCCTAATGCCGCTGAAGTAGATTCGAGAGTGCAGAGCCAAGCTGTATGTCACCGAACCCTGTCGGAGGTTGAGTAAAACTCGCTATTGCTCAAAGTCGAGAACATAGATCGATTCACACAAGAGGTCGTCCTTATGGTCCAAGTCTTCATGTAAACCAAATTCCAAAAAGAAACATAAGAAGTCCAAGTGGGCCTCCTCCTAGCATTGCCACTCTCCTGAGAAGTCGCAAGGATATCAATGGGCCCCTCGCTCACTCCCAGTCCTCCCCGAGGAGCCAATTCAGCAGCTCATCCTGATAAACCTCCACAACAGATAGAGGGAATTTAAAGAAGCCATGCTTTGAATCTTTGACACACTGCTGACTCCCGCTCGCGCACCTTTGGGCCTGATAGATCTGCAAAGGCCCCCAGTCAGGTTACCACTGACAGGCCCACCCTTGGCACCATTTATGCCTCCCAAACCCGCTTCGGAATCAGCTCTGACTCATCTCCTAGCACCACAATATATGGCGGGTCTTGTCAGGTCTACGCCAGCTCCGCTGTCGTCTGACGAGGAAGTCCTCAGAGGTTGTCGGTTTGAAAGAAACTATAATGTGCCTCAGCAAATAGAACGGTCTGCACTACGGTCCTGAAATGGTGCCTAAGCACCTATAAGAGACTCTAGCTCACCAAGCACTACAGAAGATGAATGATCATATAGAAACAAATCCTTTTTTGTTTATGGCAGAAAGATGGATGTTTTGAGAAAATATGAGAGCAATGTTTGCATGTCTGTTATTTATGACCTTTTGTCACCAAGTCTGTTAATGAGGATAACAAGACGGGGGTGGGATGAGTGCAAATGCTTCTACTGTATGCCAGTAAGAAATAAATGAGGATTTTGTATCTTACAAACTTGGGTTCGAAAATTAACCTGAAGGAATCTGACAACAATGAAAATGTATGTCTCAAAGAGAGACCCTTATTTTGTCCTTAGCAACAATATTGACCAGTTTAGGTAAAGGCTACTTCTTTTTAGGTTTATTTGCAAATTACACCTGAAAGATATATTTGTCTCAGAGACAATAACACCAGGAAGCCTCTTAAGCACCAAGGGATCTCAAAGTGATCAACTTGGAAAATCAGATTATGTAGATCCACTTGGAATAAGATGATGAAACTAGAGAGAACACTTAATTTATACAGATTTGGAACATTGCTACAATCTCCAACTTATATGGTTTTTCTACAGACATAAATTATCAAACCTTCTGTGTGATGTAGCCATTGAAAAATTGAGAAGTTATGTTATGTTAAAACCATTTATAAAGCGCACAGCTGCCCCGGCGAAGGGGCGTCCCGGCGCTGACCGCAGTTTCCAAGAGGAAGTCCGGTTATGCCATGGGAAAAAGAAAAGTCTTAATAGCCTTCCGGAAGGATATCAAAGAGTCTAAGCTGCGGATTTTCAGGGGGAGAGAATTCCACAGCTTAGCAGCAAGAAAACGGAAGGACCTGCCACCTGCTCTGGTTCGCTTAACTCGGGGGACAGAAGCCAAAACCAGTTCAGACGATCGCAGTAGGCGGGCCGGAACATAGGGAGTAATCAGGCCCGACAGAATCTCAGGTGTGGAAGACTTTAAAATTTTAAAAGTAAGGCATAAAGTTTTGAATTCAACTCTTTTTAAAATAGGGAGCCAATGGAGGCGGCGAACAGCGTCCGTACCAGAGCACGTTCTTGGGAGTCAAAGTAAAACTCGAGCAGCTGTGTTTTGAACGCGCTGCAGACGGTTCAATTCCGCTATATTGACTCCTAGCAGCAGGGAGTTCGCATAATCAAGTCTGGCTAAAATAGTAGCCTGGACTATAAGTTGGCGTGTAGTCGCGTTAAAGAACCCCAAAATAGGCCTTAGACCACGTAAAAGGCCAAAACAGGTGCCTGCGGTTTTTTTGGTGTGATCTTGGAAACCTAAGGCGAAATCGAGCCAGAGACCAAGGTTCTTTACCACCTGCTTGGGAGTAGGGGCCGAGCCCAAAGAGGAATGCCACCACTGAGTGTTACAGAGTCCCTTATCCTTCCCCACCAGTAACACCTCGGATTTACTGGCATTGAGCTGAAGACAATTCTCCGTCAGCCAGCCAGCCACCGCCTCAAGTCCTTTCCGGAACTGGGGGGCGCAGTTAAGCAACTTGCAGATATCTACTGCAATGTAAATTTCACTCGCAATCACAACAAGGATGTGAGTACATTATTACACATCAACATTTGGATTTAGTATTTGGAAAGCAAATTGTTTTGCAAGTTAGTCTCAAGCTTGTTTCTACATGCAGGCACCATTAGTCTTTCAAGTAGATGGTCCGAGCACAAAAGACCATTTTAGTTTGCATATATATTTGTAACAAAATTGACAAAGGTTCAGAGAAAGGTGGATTCAGAGACTATATTGAAAGAATGGATGACAGATTAATTGCACCTATTGATAAGAAAGAATAAAGAAATAATCTGGTTTGGTGAGTGATGTGTAACACAAAATGAGGACACATTAGAACCATCACACAAAAACATTGTCATATTCTACCAATGAATTAAGTGTAGGATCCCGAGTTAGATTATGCTAAATAATATATTATTTAATAAAGACTCCAATGTCTGAAAGATAAAGTGACCATATGCTATTTAAAGCCACTTTCGAATTAAAAATGATTTATACATCGGAAACCAATGTATACCTTGCTGCCAAGTTTATGAAACAGTGACAGGAATTGCTGAAAAGCCTTAGAAGTTTTTATACCTTTAATGCCAGTTTGGGGAAATATGAATTGTGTTGCTGATCACACTGACTGTACATTGAATCTGAAAGAAACACGTTAGTTAGATTCCTCACCTTAGAATATCCCCAGGCGTCAGACTGGATCCGGAAGATTTTTCGTCAGCAATACCCCTTGCGCGTCGCTAGGCGTCGTCTGCGGCTCCGCGTCCGTCGTCGGCGTCGTGCGCCGGGATGACGTCGTCGGAGTACTTAGACGCCGCCCTCGCGCGCTGACGTCAGTTCTTCTTTTTTCCGCGCCAGTAAGCGCAGATCCGGGAGAGCTACCCCTTTTAGTCTTTTTTGACTAAATCTTTTTGATCATTTTTGATCCTTGTCTGTCGACATCTGGTGCCGGTAGGATGCCTGGGTTCAAGGCTTGTGAAGATTGTCATCGACTGATGTCGGTGACCGATCACCACCGCCGGTGCCTCTACTGCTTAGGCCTCGACCACGACGCGGAGTCGTGCAACGACTGTCAGGCCCTGACTTCGAAGGCTAGGCGGGAGCGGTCCCGCAAGCTTCTGGAGCTTCGCCACTCGGCTCCGCGTCGTGCGCGATCCCGGTCCAGGAGGAGGTCCAAGGATCGCTCGCGGAGCCCTAGCCGACGCCACCATCGCTCGTCGGGCTCCAAGTCGTCGGGTAAGTCCAAACACTCTAAGAAGTCCAAGCGGCGACATCGCTCTTCGGACTCCCCTCGCCGGTCGCGCGACTCGGCCGAGGGTCCAAGTGGTTCCACCCCCGCGGCTCCGGCGGAGCCGCAGGTGCCGCGTCCGCCCCCATACCTTCCGGTCCCTGGGGCTGACGCGGCGCCGGCGGAGATCAGTGCCTTCCTCTCGGCCATGAGGAGCCTGGCCCCGCCGTCGACGCCCGCTGGCGCGCCTTCGGGCCCCGCGGACTCGACTGGGCGACCTCGCGTGCCGGCGGCTCCGGCCCCGGCGCCGTCGACGACTCCGGTCTCGACGCCGCAGGTCCCCGCGGGGCCCTTGCCTGGGCCCCAGTCGACGCCGGTTGACCTTGTCACTCCTCCACCGGCGCCGACGCCTGAACCACCGACGCCGTCACCGGCGCCACCGACGCCGACGCCTGTGACGCCGACGCCCCGGTTTAGCCCTCATCCGGACCCGACGCCGGCACGGCGTCCGCCGACGCCGCATCCGACGCCGCTTGAGTCCTACCATCTCTACAGTCCGGTTCCGATCATTCCTCCTGTTTATCAGGAATCGGAAGAAGGGGGCGACTGGGAGGGGTTCGAGGACCCTCTGGCTGTTCAGTCACAGCTTTCTCAGGACTGGGCAGATGAACTGGGGGAGGCCAGCGGACTGGACACCTCGCCAGACGCTGGATTCACTTCTCCTCCGACCGTGGCTTCGGAGGAGGGTGCAGCATTTTCTGTGGTGCTGCGCAAGGCGGCTGAGGCCCTTGGGCTCGAGTTGCCTGCCGTGGCTGTGAGGACCAACATCCTCACTGAGGTGCTTCAAACCTCAGCAAGCTCCACTGAGCCTCTGCTGCCGTTCAACGAGGCCCTCACTGACGTTCTGCAGGGCACCTGGTCCAAGCCCTCCACAGTTCCTCCTGTGGATAGGAACGTTGCCAGGCGCCACCGCCCTGCTCCGGGCGACCCCAGTTTCCTGTCCCAACACCCCACCCCCGAGAGTCTGGTTATCCAGGCCTCTACCTCCCAATCCTCCTTCCCGACCGCTCCGCCGGACCGGGATTCCAAGAGGCTCGAGCAGTTTGGCAAGAAACTGTTCTCGTCCCTTAGTTTGGGCCTGCGGTCCTTAAATACCGCCTGTCTCTTGGACCGTTATTCCCATTCCCTGTGGGATACGGTGGAGGACGTGCTGCCCCTGTGTCCGGAGGAGGTCCGGACGCGTCTTACCCAGGCTTTGGCCGATGGGAGGGATGCGGCACGGCACGCCATACGATGTGGGCTTGACACCACGGACTCGCTAGGTCGGGCGATTTCCACCACGGTGGCGCTCCGCCGCCACGCCTGGATGCGGTCCACGTCATTTTCCGGGGATGTCCAGAATACCCTCATGGACATGCCCTTTGATGGCACTCGCCTGTTTGGTGAGAAGGCGGACAGTGCGCTGAACCGTTTTAAGGACTCCCGGGCTACGGCCAAGTCCTTGGGCCTCTCGGCTCCGCGGGCGCACACCTCCGCTTTTCGCCCCTTTCGTGGCCAAGGAAGGGCAAAGCCACCAGCCGCAGAACCAACCTGCGCGCGGTCGCGGACGTGGCTTCCGCCGTGGCGGAAATGGAGGCCGACGTGGTCAGCCCACTTCCACCCCTGCAGCATCCGCCTCAAAGCCTTCCTAGTCCGAGCTTTCAGGCCCATACCACGCCAGTGGGCGGCAGAGTTCGCCATCACCTGCTCCACTGGCGGTCCATAACATCGGACAGGTGGGTGCTGCAAATCGTCCGAAGGGGCTACTCCCTCCCCTTCGAGACGACCCCTCCAGCCATGCCACCGCAGCACCACCGTATCTCGGGGGATCATTTGGATCTTCTCCGCGAGGAAGTTTCGGCTCTCTTGGCCAAGGGGGCCGTCGAGCGCGTTCCGAGTCCAGAAGTAGGTTGTGGTTGTTATTCCCACTACTTTCTGGTTCCCAAGAAGGGCAAGGGGGGCCTGCGCCCTATCTTGGACCTCCGGAACGTCAATGCCTTCCTCCGAAAGGAGAGGTTCAAGATGCTCACGTTGGCTCAGGTTTTAGCTGCCCTAGACCCTGGAGACTGGATGGTAGCGTTGGACTTGCAGGACGCATATTTCCATATCCCCGTCCTGCCGGCCCACCGGCGTTACCTGCGGTTCACGGTGGGCCAAGAGCACTTTCAGTTTACCGTGCTCCCCTTCGGCCTCACCAGTGCCCCTCGGGTGTTCACGAAAGTGATGGCGGTGGTCGCAGCTCATCTGCGCAGATCAGGGGTCCCAGTCTTCCCCTATCTCGACGACTGGTTGTTGAAGGCGGGCTCGCCCCAGGCAGTCGTCTCCCACCTCCAGACTACGGCGGATCTCCTGCATTTGCTGGGGTTTTCCATCAACGTGCCGAAGTCACACTTGAGCCCCTCTCAGAAGCTCCTCTTCATCGGAGCGGTTCTCGATTCGGCGCAGTTCCGGGTCCATCCTCCGGAACAGCGGGTCCGGGATATACAGGCCCTGATTCCCATCTTTCGGCCTCTATCCTGGGTTTCGGTCAGGCTAGTGTTGCGGCTTCTGGGGCTGATGGCCTCCTGCATCCTACTAGTGCATCACGCCAGGCGGCGCATGCGGGCTCTGCAGTGGGACCTGAAGTTTCAGTGGGCCCAGCATCACGGCAACCTGTCCGACCATGTCTTGATCTCGGAGGGTACTGCACAGCAGTTGCAGTGGTGGCTCACGGACCGCGAGTGGGTCAAGGGCAAGAGCCTCTCCCTTCCCCAACCGGAGCATGTCGTAGTGACGGATGCGTCCCTCCTGGGATGGGGTGGCCATATGGGAGAGGCGGAGATCAGAGGCCTCTGGTCTCCGGCGGAGTCTCGTCTCCACATCAACCTGTTGGAGTTGAGAGCGATCCGGCTTGCACTGAAAGCCTTCCTTCCCTCTGTCAGGGGAAGTGTCGTGCAGGTGTTCACGGACAACACCACCGCCATGTGGTACTGCAACAAACAGGGCGGGGTGGGGTCGTGGACCCTTTGTCAGGAGGCTCTGCGCCTCTGGACATGGCTGGAACACCAGGGCGTCACCCTGGTGGTTCAACATCTGGCGGGCTCTCTGAACGCCAGAGCAGACGAACTCAGCCGCCGGTGCATGATGGATCACGAATGGCGTCTGAACTCCGAAGTGGTGCAAGGCCTCTTTCAGCAGTGGGGAGAGCCTTGGTTAGATCTATTCGCCACCGAAGAGAACGCGCAATGTCAGCAGTTCTGCGCGTTGGAATTTCCAAGGCGGCACTCGCTCGGCGACGCTTTTCGTCACGAGTGGAGTTGCGGTCTGTTGTACGCCTTTCCGCCTATACCACTTCTGCCCAGAGTGCTGAAGAAGATCAGGCGCGACCGGGCCCAAGTCATCTTGGTGGCTCCGGATTGGGCACGAAGATACTGGTATCCCGAGCTACTCAGTCTGTTGACCGATCCCCGATACGTCTGCCCCTTCGGGAGGATCTTCTGTCGCAGCAGCAGGGGACGGTCCTCCACCCGAACCTGTCCAGCCTCCACCTCCATGCGTGGAGATTGAGCGGCGGCAGTTGATGCCATTTGACTTGCCTCCTGAAGTCTGTGATATCATTCTGGCAGCCAGGCGTCCCTCCACAAAGTCGGTATACGCCTGCCGGTGGAACAAATTTGTGGCATGGTGCACAGCAAAGGCTGTGGATCCCCTTTCCGCCCCTCTTTCTGAGGTTCTCCTCTTCCTTCTTTCTCTGGCCCGGCAGGGCTCTGCCCTGGGCACCCTGAAAGGTTATCTTGCTGCCATCTCCGCCTTCTTGCGGCTTCCTGATCAGCCTTCTCTTTTCAAGTCCCCTGTGGTTACACGCTTTCTCAAAGGCATTACACACACGTTCCCTCCTGTCCCTTTTGTGATGCCTCAGTGGGACTTGAATCTGGTTTTGACATTCCTGATGTGCGCTCCCTTCGAGCCTCTTCACAATTGCCCTCTTCGTCTTCTCACTCTAAAGACTGCTTTTCTGGTAGCCATCACCTCGGCTAGACGGGTGAGTGAGCTCCAGGCTTTATCTTCAAAGCCTCCTTTTCTGTCTGTTCATCCGGACAAGGTTGTCCTTCGGCCTCGTCCCTCCTTTCTTCCTAAAGTGGTGACTCCATTTCACCTTGGGCAGTCTGTCACCTTGCCCACCTTCTTTCCGCCTCCGCATCCTTCCAAAGAGGAAGAGAGGCTCCACCGTCTGGACCCAAAACGTGCGCTCTCCTTTTATCTGGACCGCACCAAACAGTTCCGGGTGGACGACCAGCTTTTTGTTGGGTACGTGGGCGCTAAGAAGGGGAAAGCTGTGCACAAACGAACCATCTCTCGGTGGGTCGTTTTGTGTATAAAAATCTGCTATTCCTTGGCTAAAAAGGACCCTCCTGTTGGGCTGCGCGCCCATTCTACTCGGGCCACAGCGGCTACTACTGCTTTGGGACGGGGTGTCCCTTTGCAGGACATCTGTCAGGCGGCAACGTGGGCTTCGCTACACACGTTTGCCAGGCATTATTGCCTTGACAGCCAAGTCCGGAGGGATGGCTTCTTTGGCCGTTCTGTCCTCCAGGACTTTCTGGTGTGATCTTGGTTCGCAGACCCACCACCGGGGATGGTATTGCTTGGGTATCTATTCTAAGGTGAGGAATCTAACTAACGTGTTTCTTTCAGATGAACAAGTTACTAACCTTCGGTAACGATGTATCTGTAAGAAACATTAGTTAGTTAGATTCCTCACCGACCCACCCATCCTCCCCGTTCTGCGAACTGACATCTAGGGTTAAGGTTGTCCTTTCAGGCCCCTAGATTTTATTTTTGGCACCAGTGTCGGTCTTTGCATGGCTCTGCGTTCCTGGCGCGGAAGGCTATGTACAAGAACTGACGTCAGCGCGCGAGGGCGGCGTCTAAGTACTCCGACGACGTCATCCCGGCGCACGACGCCGACGACGGACGCGGAGCCGCAGACGACGCCTAGCGACGCGCAAGGGGTATTGCTGACGAAAAATCTTCCGGATCCAGTCTGACGCCTGGGGATATTCTAAGGTGAGGAATCTAACTAACTAATGTTTCTTACAGATACATCGTTACCGAAGGTTAGTAACTTGTTCAACACTACAAGAGGTTATAAGATTCGCATGACACCTCATAGCAAGTCACACAAAATTGAAAAATTCTCCTTTGCATATACTTTGCGGAGTATCGTAGCAGCAATCCCAGTTTATTGATTATGCTAGGAATTAATCAAATCGTAAAGACAGACTTAGCATTAAGAAAGTAGGAGTAGAAATGTATTATTCACTTGCAGAAACTAACCCCTTGATTTCTATGGGTTTTCTCTGCTTGTTCTAAACCCTTTTTTATATTTGGTTGAGGTTATGCTTAAGCCTTCATAAATGTTTTTCCACAAAAGATATCGAGGTCTTTTTCCCCCCTACATATTGAGGGTGTTAACGGTCCCAAGGATTTTTCTGGAGAGAACCAATAAAATACTAAAATGTAGCAAAAATATGTTCTGTGTTGGAAAAATGTGGTAGGCAAGAAAGTATTTTTGTCCTAATAATGGGCAACGACAAAAGGTTTGTTGTGGTAAGGTAATTTGTTGCCTCAGTTTTTGTAATTTTCAGGTGGTCAGGATGTCATATTTTTGCACACTTTACCTACTTTTAACCTATGGGAAGACCCAGAAAGCTATAAAAGTTTTTTTTAAAATAGACAAAATTCTCAATTCAGGGGGTGTCACTTGTGTAGATTCCTCATGGTTTTCCCAGTGAGACTAATTGCTGACATAAAAATAATAATGAAGATGAAGTTAAGCAGAAACCAATAGAAACAGGTGACATTATTTTCATCTGTAGTTTTTTTCTCTTGTGATCAATCTACAGGAGTTGTATGTATATAGTTATATATGTATATATCTATATAAACAACCAAAGTGCCGTCCGGAAAGGAAAGGACAAGCACTACAGAAATGCTCACCAGTAGTTTATTTCCTTATAAACATCATTTGTGAATGTACGAGAAAGGCCATAAAGCACGCCATGACACCATTAAGAATTTTGATTTGAATTTCATAGATTCGTGGTATAGGAGTAGTTGCAGTACTTGGGCCCAGGGTTGGCAGGCACCCAGAGTAGCCCCGCAACGCCAGACATTTTTTTAAACTAGACACTTCGAAGGCGCGGCTTCCATGAATTTCTCTACTTTCTCTTTCACAGCATGCTGTGCACCTGTCAAAGTTTGTCTAAAATCACTGAATGTATACACATTTTTTTAAAAGTTCCAAAATCTACAGAGATCCAAAACGCTATGAGTCAGCATTTCCACAAATCTCCCTATAAAAAAGAACCCCACTTGTTTGATGGGTCTATCCCTTGGGACAGGAAACTTCCTAGAATTTAACATGGGATCATGAAGATTTTACCTTAAGATTTCGATAATTTTGGTGTTGTGGGTAGCTTTGTTATTTGGGTTTGGCAGGCAACTAGGGTAGCCTACCAACTCCAGACATTTTTCAAAACTAGACACCTGGGGGAGACCCGGGTGTTTTGACTTGCTTGGATCCCCCTACTTTTTCTTACCCAGAATGATCTGCAAATATAAAATTGACAAAATTCCTAAATCTTCCACATATTTCTGTGAGGGAAAGTTCAGGAATACACAGAAATCCAAACAAATCATCTGATAGAGACATCTAGCCGCAGATTCCTTAACTTAGAATTATCCCTAGGCATCAGACTGGATCCAGAATTTTTTTTGCAGCAGCAGCACCTCTGCGCTCCGGCGCCACGCTACCCTGCCGTGACGTCGTCCACGAACGTGACGTCAGCGAGGTCATATAAGTCCCTCCCGGCACACTGACGTCAGTTTCCTTCTTTTCCGCGAGCAACGAGGATCCGGAGTAAGCGGTTCCTCTGGCCTGTTTTCAGGCCCCTTTTTACGCCTTTGCGTCTGGAACAGTGTGCGATGCCTTCAGGCTTTAAAACGTGTACATCCTGTTCGCGGCAAATGTCTGCGACGGACCCACACCTTATCTGCATGTGGTGTCTGGGCAAACACCACGACTCGACGGATTGCGACGCCTGCCAACAGCTCAGGCCGAAGTCCCGGCGGGAGCGCCGGATGATGTTACTTTTGGCTCGCCTGTCCCAGTCGGAGTCGTCACGGCCCATGGCCGCCTCTTTGGCCACAGGTCCCAGAGGCAGTGGGTTTCGTTTGCGGCGTCGGTCGCCATCTGGTTCACATGTGCGTCGCTCGCCCCTTCCCGGTATGTCCCGGCGCATGTCGCCGAGCTCCTCGACCTCCCTTCCTTCTGTTGTCGGGGGCACTAGTTCCCGGATCTCTCCGGACGTGCGCCCCCGGGAGTCGTCCCTCCACTATTCGCCTTTCCCAGGCGTGGGGGTGACTCGGACCCAAATGGCGGCCTATGCCGCGGCCTTGCAGGCCTCCCTTGGGTCCCCTCCTCTCCCTGGGGCGTCCTCGGACCCTCCGCTACGTGCGGGGTCTCAGGTGGGCTTGCCGGTGGGATCGCTTCCGGCACCAATTGAACCCCTTGCCTCTAGGCATGATGGAGATATGGCGTTGTCAGGGCGCGGCCCGGCTGGGTCCCCCTATTCGACCCATAGCGCCCATACCGCGCCGCATAGTCCAGTGGGGCTCCCTGTGGCGTCGCAGGTGGTTGCTGGTGCTCGCAGGTTGGCTCAGAGCCCTCCTTGGCCTCCCGGACCGGCGGCTGACTTTTCGGAGGCCGAGCCGGCGCCGGTACGGCGCTGAAGCCTTGCCTCTCCAGCTACGGCTCCATCCCTTACTTCAAGGTCGGCGCCGGTGCGGCGCTGTAGACTTGCCTCCCTGGCTCCAGCACCGTTCCCTTCTTCGGAGCCGAAGTCTATTGCAGTTGAGGTTGAGTCGGCGTCGGACGAGACCGAGTCGGCGCCGGACGAGGCAGGGTCAGCGCCGACCGAGGAAGTCCTGGCACCGCCTCGGCCCCGGATCATTGACTTCTCTCCAGAGGGAGTTCGGCGTTACCCCAACATCCGGCAATCAGTCATTGCCTCTCCTCCCTTGGAATTTGTGGCTCCGGCGGATTCTCCGCCTCCTCAGGAACCCCATCAGGACCCTCATTCGTCCATGGGGCTTCCTTCATTTGGACATTGGTCTCATCCTCCGTTCATCGGAAGCCCTCCTTGGGGTGGGAGGCTCAGTTTACAGCCCTCACCCACAGATGAGTTGTCCCCTCCTCGGAAGGCTACTGAGACTGGTGCGGCATTTCTATGAGTTGTCTCCATGGCCACCCTCATTCTGAGTATGCAGCCCCCTTCGGTCCCTCTGCCTGTTGACCCTCTGTTGGATGTCCTCCACCACGGTTCGGGAAATGTAGAGCCGCTTCTGCCCTTCGAAGCTTCTCTTTATGATGCCCTTCTGGGCACCTGGGCTCGGCCGGCATCGGGTGATCGGTGGCTCATTCTATCATGCACCGCCACCGCCCTGCTCCAAACGATCCAGTTTGCTTATTTGCTCATCCAGACGTTCAGGGGTTGGTTCTGCAAGCTGCTTTTCCTTCCTTGCCTCAGCTGCTGCTTCCTCCCTCCCAGGTGCCCAGATGGCTGGAGTCGTGGGGTCGTAATATTTTACACTCCACTAGCGCAGCACTTCGATCACTCAATACAGTGTATGTCTTGGCTCGGGCTACTTCTGCCCTTAGGGACTCTGCTGAGACTCTTCTATCTTAAAACGGTGATGGATTAAAACCATGATCTCTTGACTTGGTAAGAGTATTCTGCATCATTCAGAAACTCTGTCCATCACCACCCCCTTTTTCCCAAATCACTCTTCTATCTTCCACATCTGAGGGTGCTCGTGTTGACCTCCTCCATCTTATCCGTGACGGCCGTGATCTGGCGGAGTTTACTATCCGCTCGGCCCATGATACCTCGGATTCCTTAGGCCGTGCTATGGCTGGTTCGGTTGAACTGAGACGTCATGCTTGGTTACGGGATGGTGTCTTCCCAGAGAATATCCAGGAACGCCTTGTTGACCTGCCCTTTAATGGGGTCCTTTTGTTTGATGCCCACACCGATTCGGCAGTTCGGCGCCTCCTTGCGGGCTTTCACCCTCCCCAATAGGTCTGTACTTGGCGGGTCTCACGTTGTCATGTCCTGGGGTGGTTACCCTTTCATTTAAAGTCCGCCTGTTGGACTATGTGTAAGTCTACTGTAGCGGTGTTCGACAGGTTGTTCTGTTCTGCCCTCTTGACTATGGTTTACCCTAAGAGGTGTTCCCCTGTTTTTCTTAGGGGTGTGATATACTCCAGATGGGGTACCTGTATGCTGTTGTGTAGCTCCGCTCTGCGCCCGGCAGGCGTGGCAGTTCCCTTTGGCTCCCTACGCCTACTGATGCTATTTGCTTACCGTTGGATGGTTTATAGTATTGTGCCTTCTGGCACTGTCTCCTACGTGCCACAGGTCTCACCTGGCTTGACCCTTGCGTGTGTACCTCATTCTCCTTTTCTCCTTGTTCTATCTCTTTTCAGAGTATTTCAACACGCTTCAAAATGAAGCTGCCTCTTGCCCCAGGTGCATCAGGCAGGTCCTCCTATCAGACCCGCAGCTGCCTGGTCTTGTGGCTGTATCTATCTATCTATCTATCTATCTATCTATCTATCTATCTATCTATCTATCTATCTATCTATCTATCTATCTATCTATCTATCTATCTATCTATCTATCTATCTATCTATAACTCTATCTATCTATCTATCTATAACTCTATCTATCTATCTATCTATAACTCTATCTATCTATCTATAACTCTATCTATCTATCTATAACTCTATCTCTCTCTCTCTATCTATCTCTCTATCTATCTCTCTATCTCTCTATCTCTCTATCTATCTCTCTATCTCTCTATCTATCTCTCTATCTATCTCTCTATCTATCTCTCCTCGGATTGCCCGTTGGGTATCCCTTTCTACTCACCTCCACCTCTCTTCGCTTCTGTGAGCTCTGGTCCTATATCCTCGTTGTTCGGGGAGCAGTTGGGTACCTTATACTCAGCCTTGCCATCGTTCTGTATGGCGGTGTTTTTTCTTACAACGTTTAGGCTGCACTTTGGTGCATGTTTCTGCATCTTCAGCAATGAGGTTTCCTAGGGTTCCACTCCCTGAGGTGGGCCTCCGCTCCTGGATACTCTTTCTAGAGTCTTATCTGTCCCGATCATGTACTGCACAGTCCCTCTCTTCTATGGGGGTGCATTTCCCCTCCGGGTCGGAAGTGGTGGGCTGGAAATCTGCTGTAGTTCTTAACAGCTATGTGTGTTCTTCTTCACAGTTCCTATAGGCACCTTCAGTGTCTCGGATACCACACTTTTCGGATGTGTCTTTTTACTTTGGGTGCTACCCTCATCTGTGTCTGGTGTGCCTGGGGGACAGCTCCTCTGATGAAGGTCGTCCCAGGTGCTGCATCCTGCGCTTCTGTCTTCCGTGGGTGTGTTCTCCCCTTGGCCTTCCAACTCACTTGGTGGGCAGTCCCATACTCTGCTTAGCTACGCCACTTTGTGGTCTCCATAGCTGTCTGCTATGTGCATGCTATCATTGTGGTCTGCCTCGGTTTACTTCAGCGCGGTGCTCTCCGCCCCTGTCATCTTCGTGTGACTAAGGGTGCACTTGGCGTGTCTTCTGTTCTCACATATCCTTCTGAGACGATGCTCAGTTCCTTCTTGCCTCCTGGATGCTGCCAGTCCGGCCTTCCTTGCAAAGGCTCCCCTGTTGGGCTCTGGTTACGCCCTCTAGCTTTCGTTGGTGCCAAATTGGTGCACCATTAAGCTCTGGGATTAGTTCCTCGTTATGTACTCTCTCTAAAGTTCTGGGATATGGCTTAGTGTTGTTTATAGATCTCATGCTCACACGGGTATGGTCTCGCTCCATTCTGCCAGTCTTGTAATACCTTGCCTCCCGTTGTCTTTTGCTCTCTGAGCTGCTTGGGTTGCTTAATGGCTGGCGCCACAGCTTTCCCCATAGTCCGCCCTTTTGTGGCCGGCTTAGTGCTTTCGGGCACTTTCTATTATTCTGTCGTAGACTCAACTCCCCCCTTGGGGTATGGCTATGGTATCTATTCTAAGTTAAAGAATCTGCGGCCTGATGTCTCTATCAGATGTACGAGTTACTTACCTTTGGTAACGATGTATCTGGTAGAGACGTTGTCTAGCCACAGATTCCTTAACGCCCACCCATCCTCCCCGTTCTGCAAGGACGTTGCCAGGTGGGTTTCTCCGCTTTGCCTCCGTTCAGTTGGCACTGGTCTTCATTCAAGGTGTTAAATTTGGTTTATGATTTACAATATGCAGCCACCTTCCTCCAGGTGGCTTCTCTTCCTGTAGAGCGGTGCTTTTTGCATCCCCTTCACCAGGAGATTTTTCTTCCTTTTCTCTGCATTCCTCCACCCTGGTCCTTCCAGTGTGGGATCTTCTCCTATTGTTTTCCCTCCCTCCCTCCCGCCTCCTCTTTCTACTTGGGGATCTTGTCTCCTGTTCAGTCGTCCTTTTGGGATTTGCTGGGCTGTGTTTCAGCTTTCCATTACTATATGGGAAGTGCCATTCTTGTAATGCCTTCTCGCAGTAGATTGTTATTCTTCCTGTGCTCCACCCTTGTTGGCCGACACAGTTCTATGATGTGATAACAATCTGTCGGGATATTCTTCCCTTGTTACTCAGCCTCTGGGGAGGGCCCACGCTTTGCTTTGCTGGGTTTTCTCTCACAGCATTGCTCTATCCTTTACTTATTGGTTTGTAAATAGACTGTCTGATACTGTCCTTTATGATGGTGTTATGCACCATCCGATTTCTTTGTCTTATGGATTTTTTCTCCTTCGCACACTGTTCCCATACTTTCACAGTTTTGCTGGTGGCTCCGCGTTGTGCCGCGGAAAAGTTTCTCCGAAGAAAACTGACGTCAGCGCGCTGGGAGAGACTTATATGACCTTGCTGATGTCACATCTGTGGACGACTTCAGGGCGGGGTCGTGTGTCGCCGTCCCCCAGCGCCCAGAGGTGCTGCTGCAAAAGAAATTCCGGATCCAGTCTGACACCTGGGGATAATTCTAAGTTAAGAAATCTGCAGCTAGACCATGTCTCTACCAGATACATAGTTACTGAAGGTAAGTAACTCGTACTTTACCACCCAGCATTCCCATACCCCTCATAATAAATCTGGTATTCCACCTGTGTGATCCATTCCTGTTACGCAAGCTGGGACCACCCACACATGTGGGGTACCGCTGTTCTCTAAAGATATTAGAATACAATATGTTAAGATTTTTGCTATTGGCCAGAAGTACCTAAGAATTGTGTTTTTGGATCAAAACGTTGATATTTGCATGGCCATCTGTATTAGAATCTGCTGGTATCCATGCAAGCCACCCAACTCTGGATTCCCTTGGGTCTTTATGCTAATTGCCCAGAGTGAGTAGGGTTGCATTGGTGCCAGCCGACCCCATGTCTGAATACTGCATCAATTCCTCACGGCAAGTGAGACGAAAATGTAGTTTTTTAGGCTTAGTTTTGGTGTTACAAAAGCAGTCTGAGTAAGAAAACACAAGCCACGTGTTAGACCTGCTAGTCCTTTGGCTGATCTCTCCTCATTATTTTTTTTTTTCCTCCCTTTACCCTCCATTTTTTTTCCTGTCTACCAGTCACTTTTTGGTGTTGACGTAGAGGCCCTGGGTGCCTATTCTCACTAAATGAGGGTGAGGTACAAGGTGCTTCTCCAAAATGGAGGGTGGGTGAAATCTCTTCTACAAAATGGTGGCCTAAACTGTCACCTCAGAACCTGGGCCATAGGCTGTCATGAGGGATTCCAGAACCTTCTGGGTCACTCTGGCTAGTCAGGGCCCAGGCTATATATAGGGGTGAGGGGCGGCGGCCATTTTGAGACAGAAGGTGTGAGGTGAGGTAGTCAGGAGCCAGGCACCTGAGTGGGGAGGTAGGAGCGCTAGAGGAGGGGAATTGACCGTACTTAGGGCCTACTTTTCCCCCCTTTGGTTGACGCTGCACCCTTCCTTGTGACCTAACCCTGCCTGTAGCCTCTGACCCTGGGACCACACCAATCTTATGGACTCTATGCCTGGTCAGGGACCCCTGAAGGGAATAGGGGAAGAAAGTTATCATCACTGGCCAAATCTTCTACATCCCTGCGGATGTCCCGAGTCCTGTCAAACTCAGAACTAGTAACTGACAGCTGTTCTTTACTGATTAGGAATGTGACCAGCACCACAGATCCGGGAAAATTGCTGTCTGGATTGACTGCCTCTGAGCTGTAGATCACCCCATTAACTTTGGCCACCCCGTGTGAGACCCCCCTAAGGAACCACTCACCGCTGCGGCCCGAGGCCCGTGGGGAAGGTCCCTCCTGTCGTTGGGGGCTTGTGAGGAGGACTGGGGCCCCTTCGGGGTAGTGGTAGCTCTTAAAGTGAGGCCCGTTGTGAGGAGGGAGAGCCGCCGAAGTTCCTCGGAAGCTGCGCTAGGCCGGAGGCTCATGAACTCAGAGCACGTGACGGGGGCGAACTACGAAACGCCGCCCCCGCCGCCGCGTAATTTGCTGATCGGGTCGTGTCCCCGCAGGTCGCTCTGCCATAGGCGACCGCGGGCGTGACCTTTGGAAGAGTGAAGGGAGCGGAGCTCCGAACATCAACACCCCCTTCAGCTGAGCTGTGACTGTGTGCAGCGGCCCTCGGCCCGGACATCGCCGGGAGGCCAAAGAACGCTCGTGAAGACCTCCGAAAGGTCGAAGAATAAGGTAACCCCCAGGGGAGGGCGGGAGACCTGAGTGAGGTCCGGAGCACGCCCCTCCCCTGAGGGGGGGGGGGGGGGGGGGAAAGAATCAGTACACCCTGCGATTAGACTGCGGGGCAGGCACCGGAGTAGGGAAGGGTTGTGGAGAAAGGGGTGAACTGGCCAACCCTGCTTCAGACTGCCTGATATATTGACTGGAAGTGAATGCTCTCAGCCCAGGCTCAAGGGGAACGTAACGGGCGGCATTCCTATGAGGTCAGAAATCTAGCGATCTAGGGAATCAACCCTTTAGAGCTTCACTACACTGTAGGAGCTAGCAGAGACATAAATTGCCCGGTTTCAGGCTTAGGGTAACGCCATACAGACCATACATGGGGCATTGTGGAGTCGCTAAGTGCAGAGCTAGGCTGGACTGCTAATTCAAGCCAAAATGAAATGTTAAGTCCAATGTAAATTATAAGAGTATTGATTCACGTCGCTTGACAGAGTAATGCCAATTCAGGCCCCAGTGAAATGTGTTAAGTCTGATGTAAATTATAAAAGTATTGATTCACGTCGTTTGACAGATAAATGCCAATTCAGGCCACAGTGGAATGTTCTATATCTGATGTGAATGTAAAAACAATGATTGAATCTGCTTGAAAGAAAAGAAGTACATGGAATAAGGAAAGATAAAGCTTTTCCATCTTTACTAATCATTTGGTGTAGCCTCATTTTTTTTAGTGGTGGTACGCTGGAGTGTGGAATGAGTGTGATGCAGGCACAACATGTTTCTCGAGCATGGGCCTTTCCACTTTAGCCAAGCTACCCTAGGACGTTAGGTCCAACAAGTTGGTGTTCAGCGGTGGGATCCTGAATCTGTGCTTGCATCCACTCATTAGCAGTTTGGCGCGCGCCACAACTTACACCGGATTGTTTTTACTGGAGTTTTCTCCAGGTTGCCTCCCTAATTGGAGTTTTTTTTTTTCAAAATTGTCCTGTCCTGTGGTGTACTTCCTCTTAAAGGAAAGGTGTCCTATTGTAGAGTTCTGTTCTGCAGAGTTGGGTCCCACCTGGTAGGATGGAGTTTGAGTTGGGTAGGCTGGAAGAATATACGGTAACTCAACTAAAAGAATTCTGCCAGGAGAGGGAGGTATTCTTCAAGCAGGGGGCAAAGAAAATAGAACTCCAAACTGGCTTGAGAGCCTGGGTTATGGCCCACCCTAGCGGGAAACGGGAGGAGGGACCAGGACTGGACATCACAGAAGGAACAGAATTACTTTTCCCCCCTGGGAGTGGCAACATGGACATAGGACCTAGCGCCCCTTCAAGAGCGGGTAGTAGCGCCTCGGGGGGAAGCCTGTCATCAGTTGATTTAGTTGACAGAAGGGAGGAGAGGCAGCTCAGAATGGATCTGGCCCGTTTGGAGAAAGAGAGGGAGGAGAGGAGGTTCCTCCATGAGCTTCATTTAAAGGAATTGGAACTCAAAGCCCTACAGTTTGGTACCCCCAGCAGTCCCGTTGGTGGCAGCGTACCTAGAGAGATTCCCAGGGAGCCCAGACCTTACCTGCCAAAAGATGTAGTCGCCAGCTATGGTGTCGGGGATGACATTGTTAAATGGTTGGCTGCCTATGAGGTCTCCTTACGAGCTCATGGGGTCCCCGAAGCTCAGTGGGGGGGTGGTCTATACAGGTATATGCCTCCGGTGGGGAGGGATGCCCTGTTAGCTTTGGAACAGCAAGATCAGACCAATTACCCCATCATGAAGGTCGCCCTAGTTAGGAAGTTTGGGTTGACCCCTGAGAAATTCAGGCAGAGGTTTCGGGGCAGTCAAAACTTGGCCACCCAGAATTGGGTAGACTTCCTGGACTACGCCAAGAAGGCTTTGGAGGGCAGGGTACAGGGCAGTGAGGTAAAGGACTACGAGGGATTGTATAATCTGATTTTAAAGGAGCACCTCCGCGAGAAAAGTTTTCCGGAGCTGCGTCAACACCTGGTGGACAGCAAGCGAACTAATCCTAGGAAGCTTGCAGAGGAGGCGGATATCTGGGCAAGTACCCGGGTATCCTCAAAAGGGACTGGAGGGAATTTCCAAGGGGCTGGACAGGGCGCCCCCCAGAAGAAAGAGGGGGGAGACAAAAAGAAGGAGTTCTCTAAAGGCCCCCAAAAGAGTTCACAAGGAAAGGGAGTAGGATTCCCTCCTAAGGTTGGACCCCACAAACCCCCTTATCCTGACCGTGGTCAGCAGCCTAGGGTTGTCCGTTGTTATGAGTGTGGTGAGATTGGGCACTAGAAGGGGGATGCCAAGTGTTCCAAGAGACCACACCCTCCCATTGGAGGAAAGACCCCTGGGGTGGCGAGTGTAATGCTCGGGGAGGAGTTGCCCCTAGATAAGGACGGTGAATGGCAGGGCTAACCTTAGTGTCCCTAGGGGATTGTGAGATGGTTCCTAAGACCCAGGTGCCCTCAAATACTACTAAGTATAGGCAATGGGTCACCATCAATGCCCAGAGGGTGGAGGCTCTGAGGGACACAGGAGCCAGCATGACTATGGTAAGGAGTCAGCTGGTGTCCCCAGAGCAGGTGATTCCCAACGTAGTCACCCGGTTGTGATGGCTGACAACCGAGAGGGTCACTATCCGGTGGCCCAGATTCCCTTTGAGTGGGGAGGGGTTGCGGGTCCTCTACGGGTTGCGGTAAGCCCTGCCATGCCGGTCGACTGTCTGTTGGGAAATGACCTTGAACACACGGCATGGAAGGAGGTCGAGTTCAAGGCTCATATGGAGATGTTGGGGGCCCCCCAGTGGACTTGTGCTAACACACGGTCCGGGACAGCCCGAAGAGGGGGCTCACAGAGGTTGGAGCCTGGGACAAAGGCCCAACCAGCTGCCAAAAAGGGAAAGCGGGGTCAGGGGAAGCCTGCCCCGACATCTGCACCTCAGAAGGTGGAGGGGACAACTGAAGTGGTCCCGGAGTCCACAGAGGGGGGTGTGACTTCCCTGGAGGGCTTATCTACCCCTGCAGACTGGCAGGTGGAGGGAGGACCCACTAGGGATGAGTTTTGTTGGGCCCAAAAGGAGTGCCCTACCCTTGAGGGTTTACGGCGACAGGCCGAAGCCCAGGCAGCGGGTAACGAATCGGGGAACTTCCACATATACTGGGAAGATGGTCTCCTTTATAGCGAACCCAAGGCTCCGGTGCATGGATCATCCCGGGCCTTGGTAGTTCCCCAGCGTTACCGAGCCTTCCTTTTGGGATTGGCTCACGAAATACCCTTGGCAGGGCACTTGGGACAAGACAAGACCTTTGCTCGACTTGTCCCTCATTTCTACTGGCCTCAGATGAGGATTACGTCCGACACTTTTTGTAGGACGTGTGTAACCTGCCAAGCTAGTGGGAAAACAGGGGTGATGCTGAAGGCTCCCCTGGAACCACTGCCTGTCGTTGGCACCCCCTTTGAAAGGGTGGGCATCGACATTGTTGGGCCATTGGATCCACCAACGTCTGCCGGTCACAGGTTTATCCTGGTTCTGGTGGATCATGCCACCCGGTACCCAGAGGCTATCCCTCTGAGGACCATTACTGCACCTGCGGTGGCACGGGCTCTTATGCGAATTTTCACCCGGATGGGATTCCCCAAGGAAGTTGTGTCGGACAGAGGTACTAACTGCATGTCGGCATACATGCGGGCTATGTGGAAAGAGTGTGGCGTCACTTACCGGTTCTCCACCCCTTATCACCCCCAGACCAATGGTCTGGTGGAAAGGTTTAATAAAACCTTAAAGGGCATGATCAGGAGTCTGCCCGAGAGCCTGCGGAGGAAATGGGACGTCCTCCTACCTTGTTTGCGGTTTTCCTACAGGGAAGTACCACAGAAGGGAGTGGGCTTCAGCCCCATCGAGCTGTTGTACGGACACCCTGTGCGTGGACCCCTCAGCCTGGTGAAGGATGGATGGGAAAAGACTCCCAGAAAACTTCCCCCGGATGTGGTGAGCTACATGCTGGCCTTTCGTAGCCAAATGGCTAGGTTGTGGAAGCAAGCTTCCGAAAACCTAGAAGCCAGCCAGACGGTCATGAAGGAATGGTATGACTGTAATGCTCACCCGGTGGAGCTGGAGCCTGGCCAGAAGGTGTGGGTGATGGAACCTGGGGAGCTTAGCGCCCTCCAGGATCGCTGGTCAGGTCCCTTTGAGGTGGTTGAAAAGAAGGGCAAGGTCACCTATGTGGTGGATCTTAAGACCCCCAGGCAGCCCCATCGAGTGCTCCATGTCAACCGCCTCAAGCCTCACCAAGAGAGACCCGAGGTCACTCTGATGATGGTGATTGATGGGTCCGAGGAAGAGGAAAGTGAACCTCTTCCTGATCTTTTTGCGTCCCAGGAGAAGGATGGCTCGGTGGAGGGAGTGATCCTCTCACCATCCCTAACTCCCGAACAGCGGAGAGACTGCCGCCAAGTTTTGGAGCAGTTTGCTTCCTTGTTCTCACTTATCCCGGGAAGGACTCATCTGTGTACCCATGACGTGGACACAGGGGACAGCCCACCTGTGAAGTCCAAGTCTTACCGGTTGTCAGATAAGGTGAAGGCTAGCATCCATGGAGAAGTCACCAAGATGCTAGAGCTGGGAGTGATTGAACCTTCAAACAGTCCCTGGTCCAGTCCGGTGGTACTGGTACCCAAAGCTGCCCCGCCGGGCACTACCCCAGAACTCCGGTTCTGTGTAGATTACAGGGGACTGAACTCTGTGACAAAGACTGATGCTCATCCTATCCCGAGGGCGGATGAGCTCATTGACCGGTTGGGAGCTGCCCAATATCTGAGTACCTTTGACCTCACATCCGGGTACTGGCAGATCTCCCTGACAGATGGAGCAAAGGAAAGGTCAGCCTTCTCCACACCTGAGGGTCACTACCAGTTCTGTGTGATGCCCTTTGGGCTCAAGAACGCCCCTGCCACTTTCCAGCGGCTGGTGAACCAGGTCCTCTCCGGGTTGGAGGCCTTTTCGGTTGCGTACCTAGATGACATCGCTGTCTTCAGTAGCAACTGGGAGGACCATTTGTGTCACCTACAGGCTGTCCTTCAGGCCTTGCAGCAGGCGGGTCTGACGATCAAGGCCAGTAAGTGCCAGATCGGGCAGGGGTCGGTAGTGTACCTCGGTCACTTGGTGGGACGGGGCAAGGTGCAACCCCTCCAGGCCAAGATTGAAACTATCATGGCCTGGGAACCCCCCAAGACCCAGACAGAGGTCCGAGCTTTTCTGGGCCTCACTGGCTACTACCGACACTTCGTCAAGGGTTAAGGTACTATCGTGGCTCCCTTGACTGAGCTCACTTCTAAAAAGCACCCTCGACGGGTAATCTGGGCCGAGGGGTGTCAACAAGCCTTTGACACCTTGAAAAAGGCAATGTGTGCGGCACCTGTCCTCAGGGCCCCTGACTTCTCCAAGGAGTTCATCGTCCAAACGGATGCGTCGGAGCATGGCATCGGGGCAGTGCTGTCGCAACTCAACGAAGAGGGTCTGGACCAACCGGTGGTTTTCCTGTCTAGGAGACTACTCCCCCGGGAACAGAGGTGGAGTGCGATTGAGAGGGAGGCTTTTGCGGTGGTGTGGGCTCTGAAGAAGCTGCGACCATACCTGTTTGGCTCGCACTTCCTGGTTCAGACCGACCACCGGCCCCTCAGGTGGCTGATGCAAATGAGGGGCGAGAATCCCAAGTTATTGAGGTGGTCCATCTCCCTACAGGGAATGGACTTTAGGGTGGAACATCGCCCAGGAGTGGACCACGCCAATGCTGACGGTCTCTCCAGGTATTTCCGCCTTAGTGAAGAGAACTCCCAAGGGATTGAGTAGCTCTCCCCACTTTCAGCTGGGGGGGACGCGTGTTAGACCTGCCAGTCCTTAGGCTGTTCCCTCCTCATTATTTTTTTTTTCCTCCCTTTACCCTCCATTTTTTTCCTGTCTACCAGTCACTTTTTGGTGTTGACGTAGAGGTCCTGGGTGCCTATTCTCACTAAATGAGGGTGAGGTACAAGGTGCTTCTCCAAAATGGAGGGTGGGTGAAATCTCCTCTACAAAATGGTGGCCTAAACTGTCACCTCAGAACCTGGGCCATAGGCTGTCATGAGGGATTCCAGAACCTTATGGGTCACTCTGGCTAGTCAGGGCCCAGGCTATATATAGGGGTGAGGGGCGGCGGCCATTTTGAGACAGAAGGTGTGAGGTGAGGTAGTCAGGAGCCAGGCACCTGAGTGGGGAGGTAGGAGCGCTAGAGGAGGGGAATTGACCGTACTTAGGGCCTGCTTTTCCCCCCTTTGGTTGACGCTGCCCCCTTCCTTGTGACCTAACCCTGCCTGTAGCCTCTGACCCTGGGACCACACCAATCTTATGGACTCTATGCCTGGTCAGGACCCCTGAAGGGAATAGGGGAAGAAAGTTATCATCACTGGCCAAATCATCTACATCCCTGCGGAGTCCTGTCAAACTCAGAACTAGTAACTGACAGCTGTTCTTTACTGATTAGGAATGTGACCAGCACCTCAGATCCGGGAAAATTGCTGTCCGGATTGACTGCCTCTGAGCTGTAGATCACCCCATTAACTTTGGCCACCCCCGTGTGAGACCCCCTAAGGAACCACTCACCGCTGCGGCCCGAGGCCTGTGGGGAACGTCCCTCCTGTCGTTGGGGGCTTGTGAGGAGGACTGGGGCCCCTTCGGGGTAGTGGTAGCTCTTGAAGTGAGGCCCGTTGTGAGGAGGGAGAGCCGCCGAAGTTCCTTGGAAGCTGCGCTAGGCCGGAGGCTCAGGAACTCAGAGCACGTGATGGGGGCGAACTACGAAACGCCGCCCCCGCCGCCGCGTAATTTGCTGATCGGGTCGTGTCCCCGCAGGTCGCGCTGCCATAGGCGACTGCGGGCGTGACCTTTGGAAGAGTGAAGGGAGCGGAGCTCCGAACATCAACACCCTCTTCAGCTGAGCTGTGACTGTGTGCAGCGGCCCTCGGCCCGGACATCGCCGGGAGGCCAAAGAACGCTCGTGAAGACCTCCGAAAGGTCGAAGAATAAGGTAAACCCCAGGGGAGGGCGGGAGACCTGAGTGAGGTCCGGAGCACGCCCCTCCCCTGGGGGGGGGGAAAGAATCAGTACACCCTGCGATTAGACTGCGGGGCAGGCACCGGAGTAGGGAAGGGTTGTGGAGAAAGGGGTGAACTGGCCAACCCTGCTTCAGACTGCCTGATATATTGACTGGAAGTGAATGCTCACAGCCCAGGCTCAAGGGGAACGTAACGGGCGGCATTCCTATGAGGTCAGAAATCTAGCGATCTAGGGAATCAACCCTTTAGAGCTTCACTACACTGTAGGAGCTAGCAGAGACATAAATTGCCCGGTTTCATGCTTGGGGTAACGCTATACAGACCATACATGGGGCATTGTGGAGTCGCTAAGTGCAAAGCTAGGCTGGACTGCTAATTCAAGCCAAAATGAAATGTTAAGTCTAATGTAAATTATAAGAGTATTGATTCACGTCGCTTGACAGAGTAATGCCAATTCAGGCCCCAGTGAAATGTTCTATATCTGATGTGAATATAAAAACAATGATTGAATCTGCTTGAAAGAAAAGAAGTACATGGAATAAGGAAAGATAAAGCTTTTCCATCTTTAGTAATCATTTGGTGTAGCCTCTTTTTTTTAGTGGTGGTACGCTGGAGTGTGGAATGAGTGTGATGCAGGCACAACATGTTTCTCGAGCATGGGCCTTTCCACTTTAGCCAAGCTACCCTAGGACGTTAGGTCCAACACCACAACACTCCGGATTCTCCTTTAGTCTTCAGATGACAGGTGTACCCTGGGATAGTAGTGCTTCATGTGTGTGTCTAATTCCCAAATACTGCATCATACCAACAATTCAAAATTTCCTCTTTTTGAAACTCTATTTCATTTACTGTTGGCTGCCAAAGGGGCCCCACACATTACCATGTCCAGTGGGACAAGTAATGCAATAAACCTGGGAGGATGCCCCTTGCAACACCCTATGCACATTTCCAGAAAATAACAGCATTGTTAGAAACTCCCAAACACATTTGCTAGAAAGCCAATAAGTAGATAAGGAGGATTTACTTTATACACTTCTGAGCCAGAGACACTCCAAAATTACAGAGCATATCAGTTGCCCTCATTCAGAAATACGCAAACTGACAACTACACACAACCATTCCATCTGTAAGGTTGGTTTGGTACATGAAACTCATCCATGTTAAGATTAATACCATATCACTGCATCAACTATATCACAGTACATTCACAAATCCCTTATGCACCCAGTCACCCTCATGACACACTGGCACTATCCACACATTCACTTCACCAGCTATCGAGAAAATGCAACCTGCCACTCATCATTTTCTTATCGCACTCATTGCAAGTTACCCAGCACTCCCATTTCCAGTTTGGTCACCTGACACTATCACTTGCAACAAATGCACCCCACCTCTCAATAAAAGAATACACTATTTCTAACCACACAATCACACTTCCACAAACCACAGTGCCAGTCACCCAGTCATTCACCCCATCCAGTCCACCTTTTCCAGCATCACCCAGGTAGTTTTTCACAGCCATATTCATTTCAACCACACATGTAAAACAAACATATATGCAAAATTAACTGTCATACTTAATGTCACACATCCCAAACAAGATGTTTACCTTTCAAGAAACAAGGGGAAAATGAGGAAAAAATAAGTGGCATTAAAAAAATCATGAACAGTGAGCACCACAACTAAGCTTCCTTTCTCAGGGAATCTCCAAAATTTCTCCTTTGTATGGTATGGATTGAAACAATTGAGCGTACCACAGAGCTGGATTTGAAGGACACAGGAGTCAAAAGTACCTGGTCAGTCACCGGATTCCCTTTCTAGCACAAACTTGACAACTCTGATAAAGTTGGTGCTTCTTCTCGTTTGGAGGAAGAATATCTGAAAAGTGCTGCTCAATTAACTTGGAGACACAATCTAATTCTGTGTGTACAGCTCCAGTATCAACCAAAACAAGATTGTTGATGATCTAATTCTCCAATCAGCAAAGAGCATCTCTTGCCCTGGAGCTGTTTTGCAATACTCAATATACACATGGAATGTTTCCATTTACATTAAGTGCACTGCAAGCTTCTTACAACAAATGAACATCTTGTATGCAGCTTGGTAAGGATGAAGCATCTGACAGTTGCTGTCTACCTCACCCATGTGTTTGCTGCAGTCCAAAAATCAATTGGGCTTCTAAGCTTTAACCATCTGACCATGTACAGTGAAATTGTCCTATTATGAATAGTAGTTTGATTTGTGGACCTCCATTCAACCAGAGGCGCAAGTAGTTCTTCACAACACTGCAATATTCTTTTTCAAGTTTCTTTCCTACAGCGTCCTTGGCAAACCCATCTGGTTGCTCCGGAGTGTGCCACAGGCAGGAATACTCATGGAAAGCAACTCCTTAAAAAGTGTAATTCCTGTGTAGAAATTTTCCAAGCACAAGTGGTGCCTCTAATTCAAAAGAAGACGCACGAGATGCCAAACTATTTTATCACCGTTTCTAATGACTCTTGAGGAAACTGAGAGAATGAATGGATTCTGTAGTCCTTACTAAAGTACACTCGAAGGCCAGGTATGTAACCAGTGCAGCTCCCTCACATTTTGTACAACTTAATGCCATACAAAGCACATGTGCTGCAGATGTACTGCCTAAAACATAGCGGTCCAATATACAAAAGCAAAGACTCACTGGCAGCTATGTTCTGTCCAGAAGCATAGACTTCAGTAAAACGCACTGCCGAGTGGTCCAACACTGGCCAAACTGACAATCACACTGTCTGGGAAGGGCCTATGTCATTGAAATGCAGCATGCACTTCAGCAATAGAAAATGTCTCTACTCATAACAGCATAAAACAGTGGAGTGCACCCAATGCATCTTCAGATCCGTAAGAGGACACAGAAGGCCTGTACACAAACCCCATGAGAAGGGTTAGACCCAAAAACTACCCTGGCACACTGGTTGGAGTCTACAGTTGCTCTCTGGAATGGGGCGTAGCCTGCCACTGTGTTGTCTCAACTACTACTCAGAATGGAGGCTGGTTTGAACAACCGTATCGCCAAGAAACCCATCGTCCACAAAGAGATTGAAATTGTCAACCGCATTAAATAGTGTTGACAGAACACATACCCACAATAACGAATGGAAAAAGAACAGGCTGGAGTCTAGCTTTAGAAGCCCTGTTCTGGTTCTCGTCTATCCTTTCTCAGGCACAAACCTGACAAAAAGGAGGTAAGCTTGAGGAACCCTTCTTGGTGGATCATGCACTTCATGTGCAACGGAACCACAATTTGGCCTTGCTACTTCGGATATTCTCTAACATCACTAAAAGCAGGCTTATCTGAAGAAGCCTCTTTGGCAAAAAAAGTCACTGCGAAAGCCCTCTCGTTGCCCTGCCTCAGATGTTGTCAGTTTCAGAATCATGATTTGACTCCTGTTCAGAACTGGACGCCATGCGCCATTGCAGTGCTGCTGCCGCAGACATTTTATTAGACGCCGTTGTACTGAAAGCAGGGACGTAGCTTCAGGGGGGTGTTTGGGGTGTTACACGCCCTTAATACATTTATTTTTTAATAAATAGGGGGGGTACAGGAGCTTATAGTTGGGTATGGTAAGGTGTCTCTCTGATTTCACCTGGGATTTAAGTACCCCCTCAATATCCCCATTAGTTTCCCTTTCCACTGGCCCTTAAGCCCACCTCTTGCACGGCTTCTCATATAATGATTGACATGATATTCCAGTATAAATTTTGGAAAATCTGAAGTCTTACTCACCAAGCTGACTGTAAGGAGAAGAAAATAACCTAAAATGGCAATGAATAAGGAAAAGCACGGAACCAAAAGAGCTAAAAACTCACTTTTCAAGTAAAGGGATGCAGTTGTTTAAAAAACAATTGGAATTCACCACACTTGGAAAAGAAAGGAACCTGCATGACGCAAGAAAAAGAAAACTACAAATAATTATAACCTACTATAACACCAGACTATATGCAATATATAGCTAACAAGACCAAAGCAGTAAATAGAATAAAAGTGCTAATTGCTAATTTAACTATGCAAAAACAAAAAATACCACAACCCTAAATGACAAGATAAACAAAGTGCAACCACCATACACACTCAACAAATAGAAAAGAAGCAAAAAAGAGAAATCAGGAAAATCCAGTAAAAGATTTACAAGCTTGCCTCCAAAATCCAAGGCATGGCATGAAACACTGCCAAAAAAACAAACCTTCACTATGTAAGACATAGAATCCACTTCACTCTCTAAGAATGGCAATGGAAAGCAAACAAGGCAGACTTCAGGAGTTGGAAGAGAGATTAGGGAGCATGTATAAGGACATAAAATCAGTGACAAAGCAATGGTGACGTGAACACAAAAACACAACCGTTTTGGGAGTGCGAGCACCCATCTTAGCCATGAGCCAGGTGCCTAATTATCTGCAGTACTAGAGATGTATATACCCTTGACTTCATTGGACAATACAAACATATTTCTAGTGGTGTAACCTTGCAGGCATAATGGGTTGTACCTTTGACTCTTTAAATGTGGGAGTGACTGGATTCTGTGAAATCGTCAAATTAATAAGGGAAGAAACTGTCACAAAGGTACTGCAGTAACTCATGTTACCAACACCAAAGACCAGAGTGCATTTAAACCAGAACACTGCACAAAACTCAGCATACTCTGTCTTCCACTTCCATGAAATTCAGAAAACAAAGATCAAACACTATCACAGGGGACTCAGTCCACTTTTTACACCTTCACATTCCTTTCCAGTTCATAGCCACAAAACACCCTGTTGAATGGTACCGAACTGAACTTCTCCAATCTGCCAACAATGAATACATGTCGAAACAAGCTACCCCCCAGCACCCCCCTCACTTGCAGACAATTATTACCTGCCTTTACAAACATCTACACCATGAAACGTAACAAAACCATTGGCTTCTAGAATCACGAGTGTTACCATAGCCTAGAAGAATAATTAGACCTAACATGACCAAGCAGCCAATGTTTTTAAAAAGACCAAATGCCCTCACCCACACAGGGTGACATGCTTTATCATTGGGCTGGTCCAGCCAGGTGCATGGATTATATGTCTGGACTGGGCTGGGCTCTCCATGTACCGTATTAGAAAAAGAAAAGGAAATCAATACACCTGTGGACAGAACAAGAAGGGGGATTTCACATTGCCATCCAGGTACACAAAGAAGGACACAATGTAAGGCAACACATGACAGGCAGATTCTCAAAAAACATTCCAGGACTGATCACTTTTAGAAATAATCTTAAAACTACTAGGGTATAAAGCATGTACTACTGCCACCACTATTGTGGAACAAACGCACAACAAACACATCAAAGCAGACATTATACTAAACAACTTTGAAACTATGCAATCGAAATTCCTTAATGTCAATTGGGTCAACAAATCGTCCGTTTTCTTGTCTATGGAAGGAAGATGTCGGCACAGTAAAACAAGTGCCTATTGGTAGGGGGCCAGGTCATGTCTTTTGTGACAGCCCACTTCCCATCCCCTGCCATCGCCATGTCATCCTCAGTCATCCCTGTTTGAAGCTCTAGGCAATTGTGTTGCCTTTGCTGTCATTATCCTCTGTTCTTTCTCCCCTATGTCCTTCGACTGTGCCTCGGATCCCACTCCAGGTGTGCTGGATCTCCCCACAGTAAGTATGATCCCCCGACCCCTTCAGAAAGCATACTTTAATGATAATTCTAAATTGCTACATCATATTGCCGTCTCCAGCAAGAGCACTCCTAATCACCAGTTTTTTGTGTATATATCTTGATGCATGGCACTTAGATGGGGTGGATGTACTGCTGGAATGGTGAGAGACACGGTTTTCCAGTGGTACCCGTGGTATGTCTACCCTAACACTATCCCCTATGACCATGGAGCACTTGGCTTACAGAGAAAGGGACGAAAGAACACTTGTCCAGAGACAAGAATGCATTGATGAACAAATCAGCTTTCTTATGGTCTCTGAAAGGAAAGTGTGGCATACAACTGCCATTTATTAAGGGGCCAGGTCATGCACTTTTTTACCACCCTCCTCGACAATTCCTGGTATCTTGTGGAAGTGCCCGGCGACTCTTTGACTCCGGTCAAGGGGTGTATCGGACAGAGGAGCACAGGAACGGTGAAAAGCATCAGCTCTCCTGGTGCGGCACATTGATGTGACCTCATCAACAGCACTAGATGGGTTGCACTGTTGATTGGGAGGTCATGTTAGTAGTACCCAATGAGTTAAACTGAATGGCTTGAACATTGAGTGTGATCTTATTTGTTTTGTAAAAATACGTTTTGATTTCTTTCAGTTAGTTGCAGGATTTATTCAGATAAGAAACTGATTAAAAATAAAAAAATATTATTGTTATGCATTTCAATAATGAATTCCTAAGATCATGACAAATCTAGTATTATGTTCGTGACAGAATTGGACATTTATGCTGATGAGGTGGTTTTAGCTTCACAGAACATGTATGACGGTTGTATTCATAAATGTTGCAGCCTAAAGTCTCTAGAATATATTGACTTCTTAATGTATTCTAATTGGTGTTCTGCATGCAATCCTATAAAAAGCAGTCTTTGAAAAAAAAAAGTTCTGTGCCAAAATTGTATTGTGCCATGACACTTTCCACATTGCTCTACTTTATGCAAATCAACATTAGCACATAAGTAATCTACATGTCCGTAGCATGTGAAGCAATTTTTCCATGGAAGTATCCATATTGTTTTATAGTGTGTAAACTACATTGTTATAACAGTTATCTCAGTTGCCCTCAACCAGTAATCCACACTGCTTCCCATGTTGTTAAGCATTGCAACGAATCCACTTTGCCCCAGAATGGAATGCACTCAGATTCAAATTCAACACTTATTCCATAAACAAATAACTTTATCTAGCCTTTTATTAATTTATTCACCACTACCCCACTGTGCAAGAGCAGTTGCCCCGGGGTGCTCTGACACCGCACTGTATAATCAAGAATTGGATTCAATAGGCTTTATTCGATAATTTATTCATAATAGCACATCAAAAATAAAACCAATACATAACCACAATAAAATCTTGAAATACAGGTGTAGATCTTGAACAGCAAATTGACATTTTTAAAGGGATAAAATACAATATTTCATATTAAACATTAAAATAAGTGGGAGGAGAATAAAACCTCAGCAAGGGAGTAAGGAAAACTCTGGAGCAAGGACAAAATGATTAGTGGCTAGTCTGCCAAGTGAAGGGCTTAGTTAAAACACAGTTCATTACTGTTCACAATTAAGACCAATGTTAAATGATACAGAGATATGATTAGGTAAATTCATTCATGCAGCTCTTGCTCTAATCACCCACATCCACCCCAGAAACTTCGCAATGGCACAGATATAAGGTAAATATAGTAAATTAGTGCAGTCCAGCTGCTGCCCCTAAGAGCCTACAAAGAGGTTTAATCCATTTCTGACTGGGTGCAATGTATCCTGGGCAAGCATGGCCAGTGGTTTCTTTGAAAGCCTTACAGGTAGGGCACAATAGATCGCCATTTAGGATCCATTTGCTGGTAAAAGTTTTTAAAGGAAGGGTACCAATCCTAAATTGGAAGTAAAGCTTCCTGTCGAAGGGTATGGTGATAGCGTCCCAATATGGGTCCAAGAGGCCGTTTGACCCAAAGCCAGTAATATATTTTTTAGGGACACTGCTGTGATGGATGTGGCCGATGGAGGATTGTCCCATAGTATACTTAAACCTATTGTCAGTGATTTTGTAAATCTGGTGAAGCCATGGGATTTTATTAGATGTGTCTGCCTCAAAGACGTCCATTAGTGCTGCCCTGTATGATGCCAGATCGGTTGGGACCAGGACCTTCTCAAAAACAGTAAAGGTCGAAGTCTGGCCTCATCTATGATGGAATTCCTACCCATGTCGAGCTTCAGTGGAAGCAGGGGAGTGCTAACTGGGAGGCGAGTCAGACTTATTAGGAATTTATTCTCTGATCTTGCAAGAGAGGTTAGCTCAGAAAATCCCCACAATTCGGATCCATAAAGAGCAGAACATAGTGCTATAGCATCATATATTTGTAAGGCTGGGGGCGATGGATTTTGAGTAGGAGGAGCTATGCTCTTTAAGTATGGCACCTGCAATCTGTTTGTTTAATAGATGAGCGGTCCACCAGGGATTTCCAAGCAAGGGTCAAGGATAAAGAAACCCCCGGATAGTTGAAGACGTCTGTCCTCTCTAACTGGGTGCCCCCAGCTCTAATCTGCCCTTAAAAGTTTTCTGTTTCTGGAGAGTCATAAAACTTGTTTTTTTGCTGAGTTAATCTCAAGTCCACAGGCTTTACAAAAAGAGTAACACTCACTGGAGATCATTGGGGGTTTTAGAGATCAAGAGAGTGTCATTGGCAAACAATAAAATAGGTGTTTTAATGCCAGACAAAATTGGAGCATTAGTGGTAAGGCTCAAAAGATGTTGCGCAATATCATTTAAAAATTCAGAAAATAAAGTGGGGGCCAATACACAGCCTTGGCGAACTCCTTTGTAAATGGGAAATCGTTCCGTTAACTCTCCCTTTTGCCTTCAGCGAACCTGAGCATACTTATCCTTATGCATACGAATGAGGATAGTCAAGAGAGCTAAAGTCCTGTCCATACAAGAAAGGACATGCCACAGTTTCTTGCAGGGGACCAGGCCGAAGGCAACGCACAGGTGGATCACGACCGTCTTCCTGTATGGAAGGAGAAAACGTAACACCTGATCCGTGGTGCTTACCCTACTGCGGAATCCAGCCTTGAAGGGCGACAGGATATCATGGTTGTCAATCCAGCCCTCTATTATGCCCAATTAAAGGTGTATAAAGATTTTCTGTACACAATCAATTAAACAAATTGTTCTGTAGTTGCATGGCAAGGCTTTTTCGCCTTTCTTGTGTATTGGGGTGACTTAACCTCCCTTCCAGGAATCCGGAATGCGAGCTCCCCCTGCAGTGGCATTGGCCAGAAAGAGGAAATACCTTGACCACTTTTCCTTAACCTGCAAAAAAAACATCTGCAGATATGTCATCGGGCCAGAGGCCCTGCCTCTGGTTACCGTGTCCAAGGCAAGGGTTACTTATGCCAATTTAAAAGAGAACTCTAGCGGTGCAGTGGAATAGTCTGGTGAGAGGACGGTCACTAGATCATCTGCTAAGGTAATAAACTTGGATGCTAGATACAAAGCTGAAAAATATTCTACCCAAACAGAAGGAGCTACAACATTGGATGGGGTAGGCGAGTGGGCCTCTCTGTTGCATTTTTACTAAGGCCCAAAATTTGATAGAATCTTTCGCAAGGCAAGCCAGTCCCTTTTGGCGCAGAGCTGCACCAATTTGTAAGTGAATGTGGGAAGTATCCAAAGATTTCAATCCGTCGCCTAGTTAGTAACATAGGCACCTGCACTTATTATTATACCAAGTTTTAGTTTTGTTTTGCCGTTTCTGGAATTTGCTGGCCGTAATAGTGAAGTAGGTTAAAAAGGTTTTGAAAACTGTATTGTAAATATCATCTATTGCGTCTGTCCCTTTATCACTTGCAGTGCTTTCGTGCCTGTCTGCTAGGGTTAACTGTAGATCAGCACCAATTAAAGTTAGGCAGTCAAGAGTCTCTATTAAGTGTGACTATTTAAGACAACGTGTCATTGGAGGGATCAATCTCTCTAGTGCTAACTGCAAATTGGTGTTGATTCACCATCCTCGAGCAAAAGTATTTCATAGTAAGACACAGTGTTTTGAGGTCACTTTCATCCCTCTGGTTGACAATCATGTCACTAAGGCATGACCATAGATATAAGTCAATTAGGATGTAATAGATGCTGTTTGAATAAGATGGGTCATTAAAAGTACTAGCCCACTTCCTATCAGATTTGGCTCTTCCATTCGTGGATCTTAGCCCAAATTCTAATTTAAGTGATTTTAAGGGCTGTCTGTGTCCATTTATGGATCGGGGGCAAATCAAACTGCGGTGCATCCTCATCCACCCCAGAATATCGTCTGCGTCTAGGGGTTCGGCGGTGAAATTCAAATCGCCCCCTATTTATTAAGTGCACTTCCCCGCAATGAAATTTCTACTGCTTGTAATTTGTACACTTTGTTCTATTTTTAAAAAAAGACTGTTTGTGCTGCTCTGAGCTATTACCCTTACCTGCATCTTGTGCCCGCCCCGCATCCATCGTTCGCTGCCTGTCCATTCACGTCGTGCTATCGCCGGCGGCTGGGCTTGCACCTTCCAGCGGGGCCGCCATCTTGCTTGAGGGGGTCAACTCGCGCTCTAGTCGCTAGTGCCTGCTGAACATAAATTTCAGATGACAGCGCAAGCGCGCAGCGGACGCGCGCAGCGGGCGCACCGAAGGCGCGCTAAAGGCAAGCCCGTCTGCTCCTGTCCGCGACCGACCGGGACACGGGCCAGGACCCGCTGCTCAGCACTTAAAATATTCCCTAAGTGAATTATGCACTCTCCGTTACCCTTGGCCCATTAAGCCACAACTAAAGCAAAAGCTTCTCTCTTGTCCAGCATAGACCGCTCTGTTTCCCCGCCTACCACCCTTAACCCTCCCTACCCTAATAAACAGTCACTGAATTTTTACTACCTAAATACGCGATCCCTCCCAAAACACCAATCAGAAATTTTCTACCTTCTCGACACTTTAAAACCCAACGTACTCCTTCTGTCTGAAACATGGCTCACGGATGACTCTCTCCCAGATATCCTGGCAGCCATCCCCACAGGCTATTACATATTGCAGACCAATAGACCTGCCGGACACCACGGAGGTGGTGTGGCTGCAATTATCCACCATCAGCTACAGTTTACGACCTTAATTGCTACTGTTATTCCCTCCGTTGAGGTACTCATTATTAAACTCAACTCCTCCTTAATTTCTTTGACCTGTGCCTTACTCTATCGGCCTCCCCTCTCCATGCCCTCCTTTCCTCAGTTAGCTGGTGATCTCATCTCTCACCTCATAATAAACAATCCCAATTTACTGATAATAGGTGATTTTAACTATTGGCCCTCTGACCCTAATGAAACCTCTCTCTCCCAAGAATTCACTGACCTCCTCAGGGGCCTCAACTGTACTCAACACATCCACACTGCCACACATATTAAAGGACACTGCCTCGACCAGCTATGGACAGCCAATATATCCATTTCTTCCCCATCTATCTCTCCTTGTCCCTGGTCGGACCATTATTCCATCCAATTTTCTTTAGATTTGCCTTGCTTAGCTAAATCTTCCATCCCGGACAAAATCCTAACCAGGAACTGGAGTCGTGCTAACAAAGAGAAGTTCTGTTCCATACTCTCCACCTCTCTGCCCACGGTGACGAACTGTCTCAAGGACCAAGAAACTGCTATCCATAACTGGCTCTGCGCTGCCAGTAATATCGTCGCCCCTTGCAAGTTTTCCATAGTTAAGCGTTCCCACGACGCCCAGCGGTGGTTTACAGAAGATCTTAAAACTAAGAAACTCTCTCTCAGACAGGCAGAACGCAGGTGGAGACGTAATTACTCTCCCACCACCAAGGATACCTTCATTAAGCTGCTTGCTGACTATAAAAAAGCCATCTTTGCAGCTAAATCTGCCTATTTCTCACATAAAATCATCAACACATCAACTAAATCCAAAGACATTTTCTCCATTGTCCATGAACTTTCCCTACCTGACAGGGTGACCCTCAAACCAGCACCCACCCAGGACCTCTGCGACGCCCTCAATAATTTCTTTACTCAGAAAATTATCACCATTAAGCAAAGCATTCCTCTGACCCCCGTTCGCTTGGCCTTGGGGATCTCACCCAAAAACACTCAGTTTCTCGACCTCATCCCTCCGATCTCTAAGGAAAACTTCTTCTCACTGCTAAAAAAGGTTAGCTCCGACTCCCCTTTGGATCCCTGTCCCCCTCCATTCCTTCGAGAAGCTTTTCTCTCATGTCCTGACCTTCCGCTTGCATTCCTTAATAATTCTTTAGAAACAGGGGTTGTCCCTGCCTCCTTTAAAGCAGCAGAGGTCCTACCCATTTTGAGGAAGCCCCAGGCAGATCCCACCAACCTTACCAATTATCGCCCCATCTCTCTCCTCCCTTATCTGAGCAAGATTTTGGAGGCCCATGTTACACAATGCCTCAGCTCCTTCATCGAACGCTCATCCTTTCTCGATCCCCATCAGGCCGGATTCAGACCTGCACATTCCACCGAGCAGGTCATACTTGCCGTGATGAACGAGCTCCGCCGGGGTGCGGACTACAATCTCTCCCAAGCGCTTGTTCTTTTAGATCTATCGGCCGCCTTTGACACGGTCGATCATAACCTTCTGATCGACCGTGTCCGGGACGCTGGCATTCAGGGCATGGCCCTAAAATGGATCTCTTCCTTTTTGGGAGATCGCTCGCAGGCCGTTCGCCTGGCCACCTTCTCTGCCAAAAAGACCCCACTAACCTGTGGTGTCCCACAAGGCTCTTCTCTCTCGCCCCTTCTTTTTAACCTATATATGGTCCCTCTCATTCACTCGCTCCGTAATTTCGAAGTGGTTTGCTTCAACTATGCAGACGACCTTCAACTTGTCTTCAACATTAACTCCTCTGCCGCGTCCATCTCTAGCTTTCAGGCCACTTTATGCTTTATCAGGGACTGGAGGAATATCAGTCAACTCAAGCTCAACCCTGATAAGACCGAGCTTGTTTTGACCGGCCCCTCAAACCCCTGGAACAACAATTTTTGGCACCTCTCGCTAGGAAATCCTCCTTTACCCTCTAAATCGGTCAAAAGCCTTGGAGTGATCATTAGCAGTGATCTGTCCATGAACCCCCAGATTGGAGCAGTTACATCTTCATGCTTCTTCCATTTACGCAGAATTCGGAAGATTGCCAGATTTCTTACCACCGAGGCCCTCACTGTAGCTCTTTTGGCCTTGGTCATTTCACGGATAGATTATGCCAACTCTCTCTATGTTGGCATTCCCTCCTACCAACTTCACCGACTTCAGCTAGTTCAGAATCAGGCCGCCCGCCTCATTACTCACCAATCACGCACTCAACACGTCCGTCCACTGCTGAAACTTCTTCATTGGCTCCCGGTTGACAAACGTTGTTTGTTTAAACTGGGATGCACTATCTTCAAAGCCCTTACCTACAAGACACCTGCCTTCATCTCTTTCTTAATTTCTCGCTATTCTTCCACTCGTGCACTTCGATCGTCTCACTCCAACCTTCTTACCCCTGTTCGTTTCAAACGAAAAAAACACGGTGGACTCTCTTTCTCCTTTCTGGCACCGCAGATGTGGAACTCCCTTCCTTTGGATCTCAGACTTGAAACTTCCCTGCCGCACTTCAGATCTCTCCTCAAAACTTTCCTTTTCACCCAAGCTTACCAGTAACCTCCTGATTTAGTGCACCTTTGCCATAGCGCCATGAAACCTTTGGGTGTACGTGCGCTCTAGAAATAATTTTAACATAACATAACAATGTTCCTCCAGAAGTTCCTCTAGGATGGAGATGGTTTCCGACCTTAGGCCTCCCTCGACACTCCCCACACCCCCAGCATAAACATTGTATATGTCAATGTAGCTGGAGTTGCCTAATCTGATGCAAACAGCGAGGATGCCAGAACAATCGGTTTGCAGTTGTTTGATAGTAAGATCCAGATTTAATCGAATCCATGTTAAGCCACCCGCTGGTCACCCTAAAGGTCCACGTGTGACAGGGATCGAGTAGTTAAGATCCCCTAATTTGAAGACTGGCTCCAATGCCCAAGTTTCCTGTAATAGACAGATGTCTGTTGACTCTATATAAGCGTTAGAGTCCGGAGATTCGTTTTTCGAATTTATGCTTGCTACATTCCACAATATAATGGAAACCGGTTCCAAGGAATGAGGAGCGGGTGGAAGAAGGTGAGGGTTAACCGTTATCCTAACTTCACGTTAATGGGATGATTAAAAGAACCACGCATTGGAGTGTCCAATGAGGACAACAGGAGGACAAGCATCCTGTAAAGGTGAGAAGGGGTTTAAAGGGGGGGGGGTTTAGTCACACACTGGGCACTATCATCCAGTGGACGTAATTCAACTGTCAGAGGAGAATATGTGGCGTAATTTAACTGTCAATCTACTTCCTGCGAGGGAGATTCTCTTGAGTGGTGTATAGAGGGGATTTACTTATTTATAGAAAGATTCTGGTCCTGGCATCTATACTTAAATGTTTGTGTCAGTGAGGGTGGACCGGCTTATGTCGAATGCCTCTAGGGCAACTGCTAAGTCTCTGCTAGGAAGAATGAGCTCAATAGTGTCATAGTTATGGCCAGTTTGCGCCTGCCTAGTTGCACCCAAAATATCTTCTCTTACTAGGGAGTGACAGCCTCTCACTTTACGAATCCAATGTACGGATTTGTTTATGATTGAATACTCACCTTCTGTGTTACAAGTCTGGCCAAGTTTAGGAACATTGATTGTGAATATTGAACGTATGCTATGTGGGGCTGGGGTAGCCCTCTGTGAGCTACCATTTTGAGGCAGCGTAGTAGGTTGCCGTTTGCGATCAGCAGCCTGTCCAGATTCAGGTGGAATGCCGGTGAGTTGAATAGTGAGTTCATTCACATGCGGGTTAGAGGTCCCACGTTCACCTTTCTCTTTTAGCTTTCCCTGCTATTTGGGTGCATGCCTATACTCTTTAGCCAAAAGCTGGTAATGACTTATGTCTGTGATGTTGGCGGATGAAATATCACTCATTCTTAAGCCTGGCAAGGACCGTGCTTAATGCTCCTCCTACAGTCGTAAAGCCTTATTGAACACTGATGCTAAGATATATACCAGAATACTGACCAATCGCTTGAAATCCCTTCTGCCAGGTTTGATTGACCCTGGTCAAGCTGGCTTTATACAACACCAACAAGGCCCTGATAACACCAGGCTCCTTGCCCACCAGATAGAAAAGGCTCATATACATAACATTTCTTCCCTTTTCCTGTCATTAGAAGCAGAGAAGGCATTTGACAGGGTCATCTGGGACATCTTAAGCATTGTCCTCACAAAAATTGGGTTGGGACCTGTCATGATTTCCAAAATTATGGCCTCTTATACTGTCCGACTGCTACCATCCGAGTTAATGGCAACTCTTCTGCCTCTATACCAATCCAGTGAGGTGCTCACCAGGGTTGTCCCTTGTCCTCTCTTCTTTTTACCCTAGTTGTGGAGCCCCTGGCTCAGACTCCGGACATCATGGACACTCCCTTCGGCGAGCGGGACCATTAAGTTCTGGTCTATGCAGATGGTCTTTTACTCACTCTTTTTAAACCAATGTCCACCCTCCCTGCCGTTATGCAGAATCTGCAAGAGTTTGAACTTGCCTCTGGATATAAAATCAACTTGCCCAAATTGCAGGCCCTGAACCCTCACTATGCCACCACAGCTCCTCCCTGCCTTACAGGACTTGGCTCCATTTCAATGGGCTACACAGTCTATTCGCTACTTGGGGCTTAACATTACAAACTCCCTGCAGACCTGGACCAGCGCTAACTTGCTCCACTACCTTAAGAATAGTTAAGAGGACTAGCGCAGATGAACACCGTTAAACATCTCATGGTTTGGCTGGGTCAACGGGGTCAAAATGAATACACTGGCTCGCATACTCCAACCTCTATCCGAGCGGAAGATATCAGTCCGCTACAAAAGGAGGTTTGTGCCTTTATATGGAATGGGAAGCAGTCCCGCATTTTCAAAGACATACATATGCTGCCCAGAAACCAGGGAGGTCTTACCTGCCCCAACTTTCTCCATTACTACCGATTGACACATCTAAGGTTTATCTCCGAATGGGTGGCTAAAGAGGGTGAAAAACATTGGCTACATGTTGGTCGTGTGGTGGCATGCAGGCCACTCTGGGATTTAACTTTGCTACCAAAATCCCATAGCCCTTGTAGCACTTACCTTGCGACCCCCTACAAGAACAGTGCCGGAGAAATGGGATAGAATTGCGATCACCTTGGCCTCCCCTAGTTTCACCTCTCCGAATACTCCCATTGCACGCAACCTGGAGTTCTTGCTAGGAATACCCCTAGGATCCCTTCCCACTTGGGAGAGCGCCAAACTTAGGACACTGAAGGATTTATTCCAGGGCTCACAAATTGAATCTTTTGAACAATGCAAATCTGAATTCAGTATACCCAACAGACTTCGGCATCAATATTTCCAACTCCGCCACTGGGCACTTCACCCCCCTTATGTTGCGGGAGTGTCCACTCGCACCCTTTGAGAAAATGGTCTGCCACTTTGAGGGCTCTAGGGCTCTAGATTATTGGGCCTATAGTGTCCTTCAATTATCTCGCTTCCTGCCGAGACATCCACTCCAGACAAAGTGGGAACTGGAGGGCAAAACAGACATTAGTGGGAACAATGATGGAAATCCCCAAGACGCCTCGTAGCATCCTACACCAGGAATCTGCCTACAAACTAATGTTCCAGTGTTATTACACTCTGGTCCGTCTGCACTTTATGTTCCCCATGACTCCTACTTCTTGCTGGAGATGTGGGGCGCAAGATGGTACCTTTAAACGCATTTGGTGGGCATGCACACAGCTCACTCTTTTCTGGAAAGAAGTCTTAAGCTGAATTAAAAACACCCTGAGAATCCCTATCCTGGCAGACTACTGCACGATTATATTGGGCCTGCGCCCGACCACACTTGAGGCACTAACTCGTACTGATTGGTACATTGTTACCCTAACAATAGCCCTGACTTTGATTGATAGCCCTGGCTTTGAAGTCCCCTGCTTCCCATCCTATTGCTTCCTGGTTCACTAGACTTTGGCAAATGGTGGCACTGGAGCGTTTGACACACAAGCTCGCTCTCACAAATAAGAAATGCATGCAACTATGGCAACCCCTCCTTGACTATTTCTCACGATTAGAGTATCTTTGCTTTCAATCCCCTCTCGACCCCTCTTTCGATCTCTTGACTGGGGCTAAATTTTGGATATGCACTGCATTCTGTCCATCATCTGTGTATCTTTTGCTTTCTCGCGCTAAGTGCATGGGGTATGCCCAGACGTGGGTCCCGGGCACACTTTGTCACTGGATTCAAGCTAGCCTGGCTGTTGAGGGGTGATGCCGCAAAACCGGTCCCAGGATGCTTGTCTCCCATCCAGGGAGGACCTGGCTTGGCAGTTCAGTCTTGACTGTTTCAATGAGGAACAGGGTCAAAACTGATTTGGGGAGTGAATGTTTGCTTTGCACTGCATTCTGTCCATCATCTGTGTGTCTTCAACCCCCTAAGCTGCATGCTCTTCAACTCTTTGATTGAGCCTCTGGGCTAGTGGTCCGCTCCTCCGTCGCTCTCTGCACTCACTATTAACAGGGACTTCCATCGCTTTCCCTGGTGGCCCCACTTTATAGCACCTCTTTCCTTTGGCCTCTGTTTCTCGTACCTAGACTTGCATCTGATTCCTCTACAACTGACAGCGAAGTCCTCCCCCTAGATTCAGCAACAGCAGATTACTTCCACCTTCCCTGTTCTTTGTTGGGTTTGTAGTAATTTCATCTTTGGGACAGTACAGGTCTAGAGCAATATCATAGATCCAATGTTGACACAGTAATTTGCCGTTTAATATTGGATTGCATACCTGACATATTTTAAACCAGATGTCTCTGTTTCCAGATGTGCTCATCGTGGAGAAATCACGTTCTTCATTACCCTTTAACTGTTGATATATTATGAGACTTCAGTGGGGCTCACCTCAAGTTTTGCTTTAGCACGAATGGCATGTTTGGATTGTATTGACTCTTTGCCTTTGACTTCATGTGATAGCTGTTTTTAATGTATCTCTCTTGTGCTGTACTGTGGTCCACTTACATGAGCTGCTTTCTATGTTATGTATGTGAATGAGACTGCACACACTATTATGTGGCCGGTACTTGTACTTACTGTTTTTGAAATTTGATAAATGGATTTGGAGTGAAAAGAAAAAAGCAGGTAGCCAAGATCAAGGAGTTTGCTGACCTTATTTGAAAACTTCATATCTGAGCTAGATTTAGTAAGCATAACAGTATCAGTGTTGGTATTTTTGGCAAGAGTTAATTCTTTTAAAAGGGCAGACAAGTGAAGAACCAGTGATTTAGGTTCCCCTAGCACATTTTTTAGTTCTATAATTTGGTGTGTTGAGGGGCCAATTTACCCTCAGAAAATAAGGTGTTAGATTGTGTCAGGCTAGGGTTGTCGAGTGACAAATGTAAAGGAACAGGCAGTACTTTAAAGGGATGGAATTTGTTACTATACGGGATCAAAAATGGTTGTGTATATGTAGTCATATTAACAATTATAATTCAAGATTTGTAAAGCACAACCCCTAAGGTTATCCAGGTGCTGGAGGCTGTTGGGGAGATTAAGTGAGCTATTGCCCAGAGACGCATGATGCTGAGCTGAGTAACCACCGTGGAGCAAACCGCGAGCCCTGCGGTCCGGAGGTAGCCTCCCAGGCCGCTGCGCCACACCTCTCCCATTCAGCATGCCCAACCCATTTGTTAGACCTGTATCATAGATCGGGGGGATGTGGTTGGTTCCTTTTGTTGTGTTCTCTTAGATTGGCTTTTGAGGAAATTTGCTATGTTTGGAGCACCCGCCCACCCTTAGGGCCTGTCCGAGCATTAGTTTTAAGATCACGCTGGCAAATTGCGTTAGGAATTGCGCCCTGGGTAACATGGGGGGCTACAGCAAAACAATGGTAGCAAAACAAAGAGTATGGTCTGAGGCCGTCTTCCAGTTTTAAGCGGAACCCTACGATCAAAAGTGTACCCATAGAAATTGTTAAGCAGTTTGAATACTTGGGTATTCCCTTCTCAGAGAATCTACACTGGGGTAATTATATACAGAAGGCAACTTTAGTCCTGAAACATATGACAGGTGCGGTTTTGAAGTTCAGGCATAAAGCCGCTGCCAGAATTATTAATGCCATTTTCCAATTTACAAAAAAGGGCAGTGGAGGCTGCACTGTATGGGGCAGAGCTCTGGCAATATGCGAATGTGCAATCACTCAAAGTAGCTGAGAATCATTTTTTAAGAGCTCTGCTGAGGTTGGGGCTGGCACTCCTTTAGTGACACTTTATGCGGAGTAAAATGTTATCCCAATTATCGGAAATTACAGCTCTCTGACCAGTTCTTTACTGCGGTAGGCTGATAAGAAATCCTAAGGCAGCAACATATTTGAGAACCCAAAGCTAAGTTACCACCAGCGATAATCTCATGTACATATTATTTTATACAAGCTGTGGATGGAGTCCCTATGGGCAGCCCCCTGTAGAGTTAAGCAGGATACTGCAGATTTGATTAAGGAACGGTACCACGAACACATGCAGTCAAGGAAGAGCCTGGCAGTGAGGCCAGGTTCAATCGAATGCCATAATTTTAGTAACGCCTACAGTTCTCCTTCTACTGAGTATCTGGATGTGCTGTACCCGGAACTGAAGATAACGCTGTATGTTAAATACATGCTGGGTATCCTGCTGACTAGGAACTACCTGTTTCGAATCCACAGGCTTGCTGTTGGATCTGATCATTGTGATTGTAACTTTGAAGGAGTAGGTAACTTGACCCATTTTATCTTGTTCTGTAATAAATATGAATCTGCACAGAGGCGAAGGCCTCTCCTCCTTTATTAAATTTTGCGGGGTTAGATGTGTTAAATCAGCACTGGGGTTTTTTCATTAGGCTGGATGATACATGTGTGGGTAACTCTGTAGTGTAATATTTATGGGGTGCATGGCCTCACCTGAGAGCTGTCCACCATATTTGGTATCAGTTTAGCCAGATAACCTAAGAGGGTCTGCACACTGTTTGCCACTCACTGTGTTGCTAGCCCCTGTTTAAATTGTATAGTCCCTCATTGTTCCTCTGCACTTGCACCCTTTTATATTTGGCAAAGTGGCTGATTGTTTTATTGGGATGGAATGTGGTATCTAAATGCTTTGGTCGAATTGTATGCCCTTTAGCATTTGTTTGCACTTGCACTTTTATATAGTTGATGAATTTGTCGACTTCTCCATTGGAATGGAATGTTGTGTCTAAATGTAATTGTATCACCCAGCTGATTGCACTGAACATGTTTTTAAGAAGCAAGCTTTGTACTCTTAGCGTTTAAAAATCGCAGTTTTAAATATTGTAAGACTGATAGGTGAAACCACAAAATAACATTCTGATGGATCCATCTGCTTGTGGATTCCTCACCTTTTGAATTACTCCTTGCACAGCATTCCACGTAAACGTTTCTCCATAGCTCTCCCACGTCGACGAGGACGTCACAATGGAACCACTCCGCTCGCAACCCCGCACGATGTCATCAGAGCCATAAGAAAACCTTGGCGGCGTGTTGACATCAGTTACCTGTTTTCCACACCGTCAACGCGTAACCGTTTTTCCAGGACTCTACATTTCTTAGTAGTTTAACATTGTTACAGGTTCTTCTGTAATTGTAACAGTGCGATGGCTGCTCAGAAAATGTCTAGGTTTAAACCTTGTAGGGAATACTGTGGTCATCTGTCCATCACGTTTATTGTCTTTGGTGCCACAACGTTGAGGGATGTTCATCGTGTCAGCGTATTAATCCAAAGGCCCTCAAAGAGAGGAAAGCCAAACAGTTTATGGCCAAGGCGAAGAAGCAGAAGAGGGGCTGAAGATGGACAAGATCAAAGTCCAAGTCAACGCCTCCGCACACCTCGAAGTAGTCGAGGAAGCACAAGAAGAAGCAGCGTCATGGCTACAGACGACTTTCTTCTAAGGACAAGCCGCCAAAGTTGTGGGTCCCCTGCTCTACAGTGTCACAGGAAATATTAGGTCTCACCTTCCCCTTCACCTCAGGTGACTCCGGCTCACTCTCCGAGGAGATCTTCGACGCCGAGGGATCGGACGCCTCCACCTCCTGCCACTCTGCCTCCGAGTGTCTCCGGTGTCGCAGCCAGATCCAGTCTTGCAGCCTCGAGCTGTTCCTGAGCAGACTGTATCGAATTCATACCCACCCTTTCTGGCTCCAGGTACGGATCCTTTGCATTTCTTAAATGCGATGTATAGCATGTTTGCCAGAGCGGTTAACACTTCAGGCGTGCTTGTTGGCCCCATGGAACTGCTGTCTTTTAACATGGCCTACCACCTCGTTCTGCCCAGGCACCCTGTATGCTGTTTATGCCAATGACCCCGAGTTGGCCTCTCACGACGCTGAGGTTCTCAATGCCGATACAATCCCAGGAGGGAAAGATGGAATATTCTCTTATGCCTTCGGGCTCCGGTCAGGCCCTGTCTCCACTTTGTACGGCCCCGCAAGCCATCCCTAAAGGGCCTCCATTGACGCTGGCACTGAAGTCACCGGCGCCACGTCTGGCACCGCCGACACCCAAGGTGAGGTCAAGAAGAGAGGCACAGAGGCGTCTGAAGGGGGATGAGTTCCAGGAGCAGCAGGAAGTGGCTGAGGATGGGGAGGTTATTGATCCCATACATGATTTTGAGGGGCTTCAGGAAGCTAGTGGGCTAGATTTGTCGCCAGAGTGGGAACTCTCATCTCCTAAGGTTCTTCCTTCACAGGACGTCTCTTCTTACCACTCAATTATCCGGAAGGCGGCTGATCTTCTGGATATACAGTTTTCCACTGCGGACATTAAATCAAACATTCTGACAGAGGTTCTCCACTCTCCTTGATCTGTGACAGAGACTATGTTCCCTTTTAATGAGGCTTTGATGGAGCCCATATTAGAGTTATGGCTATGTCCGCCCCTGCTGTGTCCAGATCGGTGGCAAGACGTTACAAAGTAGCACCTGGGGATCCATCCTTTTTAATCTTTGCATCCATCTCCTGAGAGCCTGGCGGTTGAGGCGTCATGCTCTTCTAAGCAATCTTCTGGTTCTTTTCCGTCCACACCTGGGGATAGGGATTAAAGAAGATGGAACAATCAGCGATAAAGGTATTTTCCTCAGCCAGTATGGCCTTAAAATCAACTAATGCAATGTGTCTGCCAGGCTGCTACATTCACGCATTGATGGATTCTGCAAAGGAAGTGATCCCCAAGCTTCCGGAGGACGTTCAGGGCCATTTTGCAGAGGTCTTATCGGACACACAAGCAGTGGCTCGTCAAGTTATACAGTCTGGGCTTGACACAGATAACTCTGTTGCTAAAGTGATGGGTTCCTCAGTGCCAACCAGGCGGCACGCCTGACTAAGGGCGTCTGGTTTTTATCCAGATGTGCAGTCCACCCTTTTGGACTTGCCTTTTGATGGCTCTCAGCTCTTTGGTACTAACGCAGACTCAACGCTTTAAGGATAGTAGGGACACAGCTAGATCATTGGGTCTACAATCCCAGCCCAGAATTTTTGGTTACCGAAGATTTTGGGGGTTTGGCAAAACTCCTTCCTTTCAGGCCTGCCAGCAACAGGCAAATACTCTGTATAGATCATACAGAGGTAAATTAGAGGTCACCTGCGAGGCTCAGCTCATCAACAAGGCTCTTCCTCCTCTGCCTTTCCCCCAAATGGTACCGCAGGGAAGCAGGTCTAGATCCCCCTTCTTAGAGCATGTTCGTCCCATGGGAGGTCGGGTGTCTCATTTACTTCAAAATTGGAGATCGGTTTTGGATCTTGTAGAAAATGGATACGCCCTTCCTTTCCGGGAGTTACCCCTCCTTTTCCTCCTCCAGGGCTGGTGCTCGGAGGACCATCTGTTCCTTCTGCAACAAGAGGTTCTGTCTTTGCTACAGGTGCGATAGAGGTTGTCCCCAGAGCAGGAAATGTTTCAGGGATGCTACCACTGGTATTTCCTGATCCCCAAAAAGGACAGGCGATTGAGACCGATTCTAGACCTCAGGTTCTTGAATTTTTACCTCCAGCAGTAGAAGTTCAAGATGCTGACCCTGGCTCAGGTTCTTTTGGTGCTGCAACAGGAAGACTGGAAGGTGTCGATCGATTTGCAGGATGCATATTTTCACATTCTCATCCTGAAGTCGCATCGGAAGTATCTCCATTTCTGATGGATACATCTGCCAGTGGATTCCTCACCTTGTGAATATCCCCTGCGCCAGCATTCCACGGAACTTTTCTTCCCCAGCATTCCACGTCGACGTGGGCGACGTCACAATACATCGGCTCCGCACGCGACTCCGTGCGACGTCATCGGAGCCATAAGAAGCCCACGTCGGCGTGATGACGTCAGTTCCCTTTTTTCCGCGCCGTCGACGCGCAACGGTTTTTTCCCAGTGCTCTCTAGATACTTTGTAGTCTAGTGGTGTATTCTTGTTAAAATCGGTATGTCTTCGACGAGGAAGTCGGGCTTTAAGCCCTGTAGGGAGTGCGGAGGCCTGATGTCCATGACGGATCCGCATCAGAATTGTTTATGGTGTCTCTCCTCTGATCATGATGTGGATGAGTGCGGGTGCTGTAGGAGCATGAATCCTAAAGCACTGAAGGAGAGGAAGACCAAACTCTTCATGAAGAAGATCGGTGAGGAGAAGAGAGGGAGGAAAAAGGAGAAGTCCAGGCGGGAGTCTTCGACTTCGAGGTCGTCGAAGTCGAAGAAGCACCATAAGAAGAGGAAGCATTCTTCTCGGCGTCGGTCCTCGAAGTCTAAGAGGTCGAGGTCGGCTTCGCCTCGTCGACGTCAGAGCAAGGTCTTGTCTCCTTCGCCTTCTCCGGATAAGTCTTCGAAGTCTCCCTCTCCGAAGCGGACTCTGGCTCGTTCCCCGACGCCGTCGCCGGCGCCGTCCAAGGCTTCGACTCCGGGTCGGGTGGAATCTGATGTGGAGCAGGAGCAGGAAGAGTCTGTCCCGGTGCCTGATGACTCCGCTGTTCCGGTGGAGGATTCGGAGGAGCCGACGCCGGTGGCTCCACAGGAGGATACAGGGGCAGTTCCTTATCCCCAATTCCCGGCTCCAGGTACGGATCCTTCGGGATTTCTGAATGCCATGTATGGCATTTTTCAGAGAGCATCCTTCCCATCCGGAGCACCAGCAGGTCCCGTGGGTCCGATGGCTTTTTCTCTGGGAGTGCCGCAGCAATACGCTCAGGCTCCTTTTCTGCCTTTTATGCCGATGGCGCCTTCTTGGCAGTTTCCGGCGCCGGTTGGGAATCCGGCTCGACCTCGGATGGATGGTCAATCTTCGGAGCCTTCTTTGACGCCGAGGCCGGCTCCATCGACGCCGCATCCGGCGCCGTCGACTCCACCTGTAGCGCCTCCGACGCCGATGCCTTTGGCTCCACCGACGCCGCGTACGACGTCGACGACGCCGGCTCCCCGGAATCGATCGAGGCGTGAGGCCCAAAGGGTTTTGGAGGAGGAAAGATTTCGTGCTGAGGTGGAAGAAGGTGAGGTCGACTCTTCTTCGGATGAGTTTGGAGGTATAGAGGTAGCAAGTGGTTTGGATACCACCCCGGAGTGGGAGCATGCTTCTTCAAGGTCTTCTCCACCACAGGAATTGGCGCCCTACCATGTTGTGATCAAGAAGGCCGCGGAGTTGTTAGATCTGCAGCTGCCCTCTGTGGAGTACAAGTCCAATCTGCTTACAGAGGTGTTGCACTCCCCGACGTCGGCTTCGGAGCCTTTGCTACCTTTCAATGAGGCTCTCTTGGAACCAGTGTTGGAGGTGTGGAAGAAGCCTCTATCAGCTCCAGCAGTTTGCAGGCAGGTGGCAAGGAGATACAGGGTTGCGCCAGGAGACCCGGATTTTTTATCCGCGCATCCTTCTCCGGAGAGCCTAGTGGTGCAGGCTTCATGTTCTAAACATGCTTCGGGTGCTTTCCCCCAATCTCCTGCTGATAGGGAGTCAAAGAAGGTTGATCAGGCGGCCAAAAAGTCTTTCTCCTCAGGAAGTATGGCGTTGAAGTCATCAAATGCTACGTGCTTGCTGGGGCGTTATGTTCATGCCCTGATGGACTCTATAAAAACTCTGGCCCCTAAGTTACCTGAGGGGGATAAGTCGTCCTTCATGGAGGTTGTGGCGGACACTCAGGCAGCTGCCAGGCACGTGATCCAGTCTGGGCTGGATACGGCGGACTCTGTGGCGAGGATTATGGGGTCGTCCATTGCCGCAAGGAGACAAGCTTGGCTCCGTTCCTCAGGGTTTTCTGCAGATGTCCAGGCCACGCTGGTGGATCTGCCCTTTGATGGACAAAAGTTGTTTGGGGAGAAGGCAGATTCTGCTCTTCAACGTTTTAAGGACAGTAGGTTAACGGCGAAGTCCTTGGGTCTGCAGGTTCCTGTGAGAGGTTCAACTTTCCGTAAGGCTAGGGGATTCGGAAGGTCATCCTTTCGCTCCTTCCGACAGCCACAACAACAGCAGCAACAACAGCAGCAAAATCCCCTCTATCGTTCCTATAGAGGGAAGCAAAGGGGTCGGAGAGGTTCTGGTCGTAACCCCTCTTCTTCCTCCTCCTCCTCTGCTCCAAATGAGGCTTCAGGGAAGCAGCCCTAGATCCCCCATCCCGGATCATGTAAGACCTGTGGGGGGTCGGGTGTCCTACTTTCTACGGGGTTGGAAATCTGTTACAACCGACCTTTGGGTTTTGAACCTCGTAGAGACTGGGTACGCCCTTCCCTTTCGGGAGTTTCCTCCCCCTTACCCTCCTTGCCAAGGTTATTGCTCGGAGGACCACCTGCTTCTCCTGCAGAAAGAAGTTCAAGCTTTGTTTCAGAAGGGCGCAATAGAGGTGGTTCCGGAGCAGGAAAGGGGTCAGGGATGCTACTCCCGGTATTTCCTGATCCCCAAGAAGGACGGCAGATTGCGTCCGATTCTGGACCTCAGAATCTTGAATTTTTACCTGAAACAGGAGAAGTTCAAGATGCTGACCCTTGCGCAGGTTCTTCAAGCGTTGCAGCAAGGAGACTGGATGGTGTCGCTCGACTTGCAGGACGCGTACTTCCATGTCCCAATCCTGAAGTCGCACAGGAAGTATCTCCGTTTTACGGTTGGGTCGCAGCATTATCAGTTTGCGGTCCTCCCGTTTGGTCTTACTACTGCACCTCGAGTCTTCACAAAGGTGATGGCAGTGGTGGCTGCTCATCTCAGGAGGTCGGGGATTCCGGTTTTCCCCTACCTGGACGACTGGCTTCTGAAGGCAGAGTCCCCAGAGATGGTGCAGCGTCATCTGCAGGTGACAACTCAGCTGTTATTCGACTTGGGTTTTTCGATCAATGTGCCCAAGTCTCACCTGGTGCCCTCTCAACGCAACCTGTTTATAGGGGCAGTACTGGACACTACTGTGTGTCGAGCATTCCCTCCTCCTCAAAGGATTCTCGACATTCAGGAGATGGTCCCTTTATTCCACAGTGGAGCGGTTGTTCCAGTTCTGAAGGTCCTTCGCCTGCTCGGTCTATTCGCTTCCTGCATTCTGTTGGTCAACCATGCACGCTGGCACATGAGGGCGCTCCAGTGGTGCCTCCGCAAGCAGTGGTATCAGCACAACGGGGATCTCGGGGAGTCGATCAAGATCTCCGGAGAAGCTGCAGCGGATCTGTCTTGGTGGAGCGTGGAGGGCAATCTGTCCCAAGGAAAGCCTTTCCATCTACCTCCATCGGTGGCCACAGTGATAACGGATGCCTCCACCCTAGGGTGGGGGGCTCATCTGGGGGATCTGGAGATCAAGGGTCTTTGGTCTCCAGAGGAGAGGTTGTTTCATATCAACCTTCTGGAATTGCGGGCGATTCGTTTGGCACTCAAGGCCTTTCTCCCTTCCCTTCGCGGTCAGTCAGTTCAAGTCCTGACGGACAACACGACCGCGATGTGGTATATAAACAAACAGGGAGGGGTAGGGTCTCTTTGTCTCTGCAGAGAGGCCCTGCGGCTGTGGTCCTGGGCTCAGGACCATCGGATTTGTCTGATGGCAAATCATCTGGCCGGGGTGCTGAACGTGCGTGCGGACAGTCTCAGTCGGCAGTTCTCCGCCGACCACGAGTGGAGGCTCCATCCGGAGGTGGTTCGTCACGTCTTTCGGACGTGGGGGACTCCTTGGGTGGACCTGTTTGCCACCCGAGAAAACGCGCACTGCCCTTCATTCTGCAGTCTCCAGTATCCGATGCAGGGGGCGTTGGGGGACGCGTTTCAGTTGAGTTGGAGCTCACGACTCCTTTACGCGTTTCCTCCCATACCCTTGATTCCTCGGGTTCTGAGGAAGATTCGCCAAGACCGGGCCCAAGTCATATTGGTCGCCCCGGACTGGCCAAGAAGGGTGTGGTACACAGATCTTCTCCACCTCTCCTCGTGCCCTCCGCTCCGTCTCCCTCTGAGGGCAGACCTCCTCTCGCAGTCGGAGGGGCAGGTTCTACACCCCCACCTCCAGAGCTTACACCTTCATGCCTGGAGATTGAACGGGGCAACCTGAGTTCCTTCTCTCTCCCACCTGATGTGGTGGACGTTATTTTATCGGCCAGGCGACACTCCACCAAGTCCATATACTCCTACAGGTGGTCTAAGTTTGTAAAGTGGTGTGGAGAGAGGTCCATTGACCCTTTAAAGGCTCATCTTTCTGATGTGCTTCAGTTTGCTCTTTCCTTGGCTCAGCAGGGCTGTGCGGTGGCCACGGTTAAGGGCTACCTTTCGGCCTTGTCGGCATTTCTGTGCCTTCCAGATCAACCTTCGTTATTTAAATCTCCGGTTGTTCTGAGGTTCATCAAGGGTCTTACAAACATGTTTCCTCCCACTCCATTTGTAATGCCTCAGTGGGACCTTAATCTTGTCTTAACCTTTTTAATGGGGTCCCCATTTGAGCCTCTTCATAATTGTCCTTTGAGGCTGTTGTCCTTTAAGGTGGTCTTTCTTGTAGCCATAACCTCGGCAAGGAGGGTAAGTGAGCTTCAAGCTCTTAGTTCCAAACCTCCTTTTCTTACCTTACATGCTGAAAGGATGGTTCTCAGGACCAGGGCTGCTTTCCTGCCAAAAGTTGTTACTCCTTTCCATTTGGGGCAGTCTATTACCCTCCCTGTTTTTTATCCACCCCCTCATCCTTCCAAAGAAGAAGAAAGACTCCATCGCCTTGACCCGAAGAGGGCTATGAGTTTTTATTTGGACAGGACCAAGGACTTTCGTGTTGATGACCAGCTTTTTATTGGCTACGTTGGTCGTTCTAAAGGTAGAGCGGTGCACAAGCGCACGCTGTCAAGGTGGATTATACTGACCATTAAGATCTGCTACGCCTTGGCTGGTAAGACTCCTCCTGAGGGTATTCGTGCTCACTCTACTAGAGCTAAGTCTTCAACATCTGCTCTGGCCCGGGGTGTTCCTGTGGCAGATATTTGTAAGGCCGCGACTTGGGCCTCCCTCCATACTTTCGCAAAGCATTATTGCTTGGACTCTGAGATGAGGAGGGAGGGCCACTTCGCGCGCTCTGTCTTGCAAGACTTTCTGGTATAGGAAGGTGGACACCCTCCTCCGGGAGTGGGGACTGCTGTGGGAATCTATTCACAAGGTGAGGAATCCACTGGCAGATGTATCCATCAGAAGAACAAGTTACTTACCTTCGGTAACGCTTTTTCTGGTGGATACAGTATCTGCCTGTGGATTCCTCACCAACCCACCCGCCTCCCCGTTGTCCACCTTTTGTATACCATGAAATTGGTCTTGTTTGAAATGCTTATATTTTCTCTTGTACATTTGTAGGTAATGCTTGTTTGAATAGCATTCCTTTGTTTTGTATGCTATGTATATGTATTGGTTTTTCTATATACTGTGTATACTTGGGATTGTCGTTGGTTCACCTGTTCGCCTCGAAGGCACGGAAAAAATGGGTGGAACTGACGTCATCACGCCGACGTGGGCTTCTTATGGCTCCGATGACGTCGCACGGAGTCGCGTGCGGAGCCGATGTATTGTGACGTCGCCCACGTCGACGTGGAATGCTGGGGAAGAAAAGTTCCGTGGAATGCTGGCGCAGGGGATATTCACAAGGTGAGGAATCCACAGGCAGATACTGTATCCACCAGAAAAAGCGTTACCGAAGGTAAGTAACTTGTTCTTTACTGTGGGATCTCAACACTACCAGTTTGTGGTCTTTTCGTCAGTCTTACATCCGCACCACAGGTCTTCACAAAGGTGATGGCGGTGGTAGCAGTTCATCTCAGAAGTTCAGGAGATTCTAGTTTCCCCCCCATCTGGACGACTGGCTGCTCAAAGCAGAGTCACCAAAGACAGTGCTGCATCATCTGCAAGTAACAACACGGCTGTTGTTCAACTTGGGTTTCTCGATAAATGTACCCAAATCTCACTTGGTGCCCTCTCAGTGCAACCTGTTAATAGGGGCAGTACTGGACTCTACTGTGAGTCGTGCTTTCCTGCTTCCTCAGAGGATTCTAGGCATCCAGGCTATGATTCCAATTTTTGAAGATGTAGCGGCTGTTCCAGTCCCGAAGGTCTTACGCCTGCTCAGTCTGTTCACTTCCTGCATACTGTTGGTCAACCTTGCACACTCATGTGCCAACATGAGGGCACTCCAGTGGTGCCTCCGCAGGCAGTGATATCAGCACAACGGAAATCTCAGGAAGGTGGTCAGGATCTCCAGAGTCACTCCAGCAGAGCTGTTGTGGTGGAGTGTTTCGGACAAACTGTCGAGAGGCAAGCCATTTCAACCTCCTTCTCCAGTGGTCACAGTCATAACGAATGCCTCCACTCTGGGTGAGGAGCTCATCGGGGGGATCTGGAGGTCAGAGGCCTTTGGTCTCCAGAGGAAAGATTGCTTCACATCATTCTTTTAGGACTCACTGGATACCAAACTTCTTAGCTACAAACTACCGTAAACAACTAACTTAGGAGAGTGCTATACTTTCTTAAAGACACTCTCTTTCACAGCCAATTACATTATAACACATTCTCTATCTCGATATCCTCCCCGTCCACATAGGGTCCACGTACTCTTTTATTCCAACATGTAGATTTTCATCCAATTCATAACCAATCTAGAACCTACACATCACCTTCGTTATTGGTTCTCCAATTACTGCCGCATCACAGTTAATAGGTAGACAGTAGGCGTCATAACCTTGTCAAAATGTATTCATGATTGTTGTGATGACATTCTCAATGTTATCCCAATGCACGTCCTACAGTGTCTGCTCCCTCCCACCCTCTGTATCCCTACTCCACGCTCTACCTGTATATTTCTTTTACCAATGTACTTCCATGCATATATACTGTTTAACCTGTGTCTCATAACATTCAATAAAAATATTTGAACCCAAAAAAGAATTGCAGGCCATATGTTTGGCTCTCAAGGCCTTTCTTCCCTTCCTTTGAGGTCAGTCAGTTCAGGTCCTGACGGACTACACTACCGAGATGTGGTATATAAACAAACAGGGAGGAGTAGGGTTGTATTGTCTCTGCAGAGAGGCTCTGCAACTCTGGTTCTGGGTTCAGGACCATCAGATTTGTGTAATTGCAAACCATCTGGCCAGGGTGCTGAATGTGCATTCGGACAGTCTTAGTCAGCAGTACTCGCCGATCACGAGTGGCGTCTCCATCCGAAGTTGGTCCGTCACATTCTCAGAATGTGGCGTTTCCTCGGTTAAACCTGTTTTCCACTCACAAGAATGTGCATTGACCCTCGTCCTGCAGTCTCTAGTATCTGATGTGGGAGCATTGGGGGACACGTTTTAGCTAGATTGGGGCTCACCGATTTTTTACGTGTTTCCTACTATACCCTTGAGTCCTCGAGTTCTGAGGAAGATTCACCAAGACGGGGCCCAATTCATATTGATTGCTCCGGACCGGCCAGAAGGGTGTGGTACCCTTCTTGGCCAGTCCTTTACCTCGCATCGCACCCTCTGCTCCATCTACCTCTCAAGACAGATCTCTTTTCGTAGTCGCAGGAGCAGGTTCTGCACTCCCAACTCCAGAGCCTGCACCTTCATGCCTGGAGATTGAACGGGGCAACCCGAGTTCCTTCTCGCTCTCACCGGATGTGTTGGATGGTATTTCATCAGCCAGGAGACACTCCACCTCAGTCTATTCTGATCGGTGGGCCAAATTTGTTGAATGGTGTGAAGAGAGATCAATTGATCCTTTGCAGGCCCGTCTGTCTATTGTGAGCTTCTCTCTTTCCCTAGCTCAGTAGGGTTGTGCAGTGGCTACTGTAAAGGGCTACTTGTCTGCCTTGTCGTCCTTTCTTTGCTTACCACACCAACCCTCTTTGTTTAAGTTTCCCATAGTCATGAGATTCATGAGGGTTTCACTAACAAGTTGCCTCCCACTCCATTTATCATGCCTCAGTGGGATTTGAATTTGGTCCTTAGTTTCTTTATGAGGGGCTCCCTTTGAACCACTATATAGTTGTCAATTGAGATTTCTAGCATTCAAGACAGTTTTTCTGATTGCGATTACTTCTGCCAGGAGGGTTAGCTCTAAGCGTCCGTTCACCTCAATTCATGCGGATAAGATGGTTCTTAGGACTAAAGCTGCTTTCCTGCCTATGGTGGTCACTCCCTTCCACCTAGGACAATCCATCACTTTACCCACTTTCTATCCTCCACCTCACCCTACTGAGGAGGAGGAGAAGCTTCACCACCTGGACCCTTAGAGGGCAGTCAGCTTCTTCTTGGATAGGACTAAAGACTTCAGGTTAGATGACCAACACTTTCGGATATGTGGGCAAGGCTGTCCACAAGAAAACACTGCCCAGGTGGATCATCCTCTGTATCAAGATCTGCTACGCCTTGGCCAAGAATGAGCCTCCCGAATGTATTCAAGCTCATTCCACCAGAGCTAAATCTTCTTCTTCGGCTTTAGCTAGAGTTGTTCCTGTTGTTGACATCTGCACGGCATTACAGGCTAATGGGGTAACCCAATCAATGTCCTAGAACCTGGGTATAGTGTGATAAGAAAAACAAAATGGTTCTGAGAGTTTTTCCTGGACAAACTCGGGAAAAATCATATCTAATTGAATATGCAAAGTCACTTGAATATTAAGCTAACGGTACTTAAAACAAAACAAAATTATTCTCTTGGGTACGCACCGAAGAGGAAGAAGAAACAACCACTAAATTTCCAGTGAACAATTCGTTTTTTTATATATATATATTATCTTATTGCAAAAACGGTAAACACATTACCATTCATGACAGTGTATCAAAGTGGGCGGTTGCTCGAGGAAAAGGGTGCAGAGGAAAAGTGCTCGTGTATGGAGTAAATGAGAGAGAGAAAGACCTCAAATAAAGGCAATTTTAAAGACAGTAGTTTCAACAATTCAGCATCAACACCGGCTGTAAATGAATCATATACCAGTGCAGTTCTGCCTGTCTACAAGGCAATTTTTTGGTCATCATTTATTCATATCCATTTTTTATAGTAAGCACATAAATGCATCCTCAGGTGATGGAACGGGGTAATCTAATGTAGTACAGGCCCAGAAGGGGTACATGTCGACGTTTAAACCCGACTTATTGCGTATAGGATAACTTAAAACCTCCGCCTGCAGGTCTTCTTCAGGACAAGGGGTACGGTGAGAGGCAACCAATATCAGATGCCCTTTAGTGGCAACACCAGGTCACAGCTGCCGTGGCTGTGTAATCCGCATAGAATTGCGAAGTGCAGCGTTCAGAAAAGTATCCAAATCAATGAGGTGCTGATCTGAAAGAAACACGTTAGTTAGATTCCTCACCTTAGAATATCCCCAGGCGTCAGACTGGATCCGGAAGATTTTTCGTCAGCAATACCCCTTGCGCGTCGCTAGGCGTCGTCTGCGGCTCCGCGTCCGTCGTCGGCGTCGTGCGCCGGGATGACGTCGTCGGAGTACTTAGACGCCGCCCTCGCGCGCTGACGTCAGTTCTTCTTTTTTCCGCGCCAGTAAGCGCAGATCCGGGAGAGCTACCCCTTTTAGTCTTTTTTGACTAACTCTTTTTGATCATTTTTGATCCCTGTCTGTCGACATCTGGTGCCGGTAGGATGCCTGGGTTCAAGGCTTGTGAAGACTGTCATCGACTGATGTCGGTGACCGATCACCACCGCCGGTGCCTCTATTGCTTAGGCCTCGACCACGACGCGGAGTCGTGCAACGACTGCCAGGCCCTGACTTCGAAGGCTAGGCGGGAGCGGTCCCGCAAGCTTCTCGAGCTTCGCCACTCGGCTCCGCGTCGTGCGCGATCCCGGTCCAGGAGGAGGTCCAAGGATCGCTCGCGGAGCCCTAGCCGACGCCACCATCGATCGTCGGGCTCCAAGTCGTCGGGTAAGTCCAAGCACTCAAAGAAGTCCAAGAGGCGACATCGCTCTTCGGACTCCCCTCGCCGGTCGCGCGACTCGGCCGAGGGTCCAAGTGGTTCCACCCCCGCGGCTCCGGCGGAGCCGCAGGTGCCGCGTCCGCCCCCATACCTTCCGGTCCCTGGGGCTGACGCGGCGCCGGCGGAGATCAGCGCCTTCCTCTCGGCCATGAGGAGCCTGGCCCCGCCGTCGACGCCCGCTGGCGCGCCTTCGGGCCCCGCGGGCTCGACTGGGCGACCTCGCGTGCCGGCGGCTCCGGCCCCGGCGCCGTCGACGACTCCGGTCTCGACGCCGCAGGTCCCCGCGGGGCCCATGCCTGGGCCCCAGTCGACGCCGGTTGACCTTGTCACTCCTCCACCGGCGCCGACGCCTGAACCACCGACGCCGTCACCGGCGCCGCCGACGCCTGTGACGCCGACGCCCCAGTTTAGCCCTCATCCGGACCCGACGCCGGCACGGCGTCCGCCGACGCCGCATCCGACGCCGCTAGAGACCTACCATCTCTACAGTCCGGTTCCGATCATTCCTCCTGTTTATCAGGAATCGGAAGAAGGGGGCGACTGGGAGGGGTTCGAGGACCCTCTGGCTGTTCAGTCACAGCTTTCTCAGGACTGGGCAGATGAGCTGGGGGAGGCCAGCGGGCTGGACACCTCGCCAGACGCTGGATTCACTTCTCCTCCGACCGTGGCTTCGGAGGAGGGTGCAGCATTTTCTGTGGTGCTGCGCAAGGCGGCTGAGGCCCTTGGGCTCGAGTTGCCTGCCGTGGCTGTGAGGACCAACATCCTCACTGAGGTGCTTCAAACCTCAGCAAGCTCCACTGAGCCTCTGCTGCCGTTTAACGAGGCCCTCACTGACGTTCTGCAGGGCACCTGGTCCAAGCCCTCCACAGTTCCTCCTGTGGATAGGAACGTTGCCAGGCGCCACCGCCCTGCTCCGGGCGACCCCAGCTTCCTGTCCCAACACCCCACCCCCGAGAGTCTGGTTATCCAGGCCTCTACTTCCCAATCCTCCTTCCCGACCGCTCCGCCGGACCGGGATTCCAAGAGACTCGAGCAGTTTGGCAAGAAACTGTTCTCGTCCCTTAGTTTGGGCCTGCGGTCCTTAAATACCGCCTGTCTCTTGGACCGTTATTCCCATTCCCTGTGGGATACGGTGGAGGACGTGCTGCCCCTGTGTCCGGAGGAGGTCCGGCCACGTCTTTCCCAGGCTCTGGCCGATGGGAGGGATGCAGCACGGCACGCCATAAGATGTGGGCTTGACACCACGGACTCGCTAGGTCGGGCGATTTCCACCACGGTGGCGCTCCGCCGCCACGCCTGGATGCGGTCCACGTCATTTTCCGGGGATGTCCAGAACACCCTCATGGTGAGAAGGCGGACAGTGCGCTGAACCGCTTTAAGGACTCCCGGGCTACGGCCAAGTCCTTGGGCCTCTCGGCTCCGCGGGCGCACACCTCCGCTTTTCGCCCCTTTCGTGGCCAAGGAAGGGGCGCCTCCTCACGTCCGCAGAGCCACCAGCCGCAGAACCAACCTGCGCGCGGTCGCGGACGTGGCTTCCGCCGTGGCGGAAATGGAGGCCGACGTGGTCAGCCCACATCCACCCCGGCAGCATCCGCCTCAAAGCCTTCCTAGTCCGAGCTTTCAGGCCCATACCACGCCAGTGGGCGGCAGAGTTCGCCATCACCTGCTCCACTGGCGGTCCATAACATCGGACAGGTGGGTGCTGCAAATTGTCCGAAGGGGCTACTCCCTCCCCTTCGAGACGACCCCTCCAGCCATGCCACCACAGCACCACCGTATCTCGGGGGATCATTTGGATCTTCTCCGCGAGGAAGTTTCGGCTCTCTTGGCCAAGGGGGCCGTCGAGCGCGTTCCGAGTCCAGAAGTAGGTCGTGGTTGTTATTCCCACTACTTTCTGGTTCCCAAGAAGGGCAAGGGGGGCCTGCGCCCTATCTTGGACCTCCGGAACGTCAATGCCTTCCTCCGAAAGGAAAAGTTCAAGATGCTAACGTTGGCTCAGGTTTTAGCTGCCCTAGACCCTGGAGACTGGATGGTAGCGTTGGACTTGCAGGACGCATATTTCCATATCCCCGTCCTGCCGGCCCACCGGCGTTACCTGCGGTTCACGGTGGGCCAAGAGCACTTTCAGTTTACCGTGCTCCCCTTCGGCCTCACCAGTGCCCCTCGGGTGTTCACGAAAGTGATGGCGGTGGTCGCAGCTCATCTGCGCAGATCAGGGGTCCCAGTCTTCCCCTATCTCGACGACTGGTTGTTGAAGGCGGGCTCGCCCCAGGCAGTCGTCTCCCACCTCCAGACTACGGCGGATCTCCTGCATTTGCTGGGGTTTTCCATCAACGTGCCGAAGTCACACTTGAGTCCCTCTCAGAAGCTCCTCTTCATCGGAGCGGTTCTCGATTCGGCGCAGTTCCGGGTCCATCCACCGGAACAGCGGGTCCGGGATATACAGGCCCTGATTCCCATCTTTCGGCCTCTATCCCGGGTTTCGGTCAGGCTAGTGTTGCGGCTTCTGGGGCTGATGGCCTCCTGCATCCTACTAGTGCATCACGCCAGGCGGCGCATGCGGGCTCTGCAGTGGGACCTGAAGTTTCAGTGGGCCCAGCATCACGGCAACCTGTCCGACCATGTCTTGATCTCGGAGGGCACTGCACAGCAGTTGCAGTGGTGGCTCACGGACCGCGAGTGGGTCAAGGGCAAGAGCCTCTCCCTTCCCCAACCGGAGCATGTCGTAGTGACGGATGCGTCCCTCCTGGGTTGGGGTGGCCATATGGGAGAGGCGGAGATCAGAGGCCTCTGGTCTCCGGCGGAGTCTCGTCTCCACATCAACCTGTTGGAGTTGAGAGCGATCCGGCTTGCACTGAAAGCCTTCCTTCCCTCTGTCAGGGGAAGTGTCGTGCAGGTGTTCACGGACAACACCACCGCCATGTGGTACTGCAACAAACAGGGCGGGGTGGGGTCGTGGACCCTTTGTCAGGAGGCTCTGCGCCTCTGGACATGGCTGGAACACCAGGGCGTCACCCTGGTGGTTCAACATCTGGCGGGCTCTCTGAACGCCAGAGCAGACGAACTCAGCCGCCGGTGCATGATGGATCACGAATGGCGTCTGAACTCCGAAGTGGTGCAAGGCCTCTTTCAGCAGTGGGGAGAGCCTTGGTTAGATCTATTCGCCACTACGCGCAATGTCAGCAGTTCTGCGCGTTGGAATTTCCAAGGCGGCACTCGCTCGGCGACGCTTTTCGTCACGAGTGGAGTTGCGGTCTGTTGTACGCCTTTCCGCCTATACCACTTCTGCCCAGAGTGCTGAAGAAGATCAGGCGCGACCGGGCCCAAGTCATCTTGGTGGCTCCGGATTGGGCACGAAGATACTGGTATCCCGAGCTACTCAGTCTGTTGACCGATCCCCCGATACGTCTGCCCCTTCGGGAGGATCTTCTGTCGCAGCAGCAGGGGACGGTCCTCCACCCGAACCTGTCCAGCCTCCACCTCCATGCGTGGAGATTGAGCGGCGGCAGTTGATGCCATTTGACTTGCCTCCTGAAGTCTGTGATATCATTCTGGCAGCCAGGCGTCCCTCCACAAAGTCGGTATACGCCTGCCGGTGGAACAAATTTGTGGCATGGTGCACAGCAAAGGCTGTGGACCCCCTTTCCGCCCCTCTTTCTGAGGTTCTCCTCTTCCTTCTTTCTCTGGCCCGGCAGGGCTCTGCCCTGGGCACCCTGAAAGGTTATCTTGCTGCCATCTCCGCCTTCTTGCGGCTTCCTGATCAGCCTTCTCTTTTCAAGTCCCCTGTGGTTACACGCTTTCTCAAAGGCATTACACACACGTTCCCTCCTGTCCCTTTTGTAATGCCTCAGTGGGACTTGAATCTGGTTTTGACATTCCTGATGTGCGCTCCCTTCGAGCCTCTTCACAATTGCCCTCTTCGTCTTCTAACTCTAAAGACTGCTTTTCTGGTAGCCATCACCTCGGCTAGACGGGTGAGTGAGCTCCAGGCTTTATCTTCAAAGCCTCCTTTTCTATCTGTTCATCCGGACAAGGTTGTCCTTCGGCCTCGTCCCTCTTTTCTTCCTAAAGTGGTGACTCCATTTCACCTTGGGCAGTCTGTCACCTTGCCCACCTTCTTTCCGCCTCCGCATCCTTCCAAAGAGGAAGAGAGGCTCCACCGTCTGGACCCAAAACGTGCGCTCTCCTTCTATCTGGACCGCACAAAACAGTTCCGGGTGGACGACCAGCTTTTTGTTGGGTACGTGGGCGCTAAGAAGGGGAAAGCTGTGCACAAACGAACCATCTCTCGGTGGGTCGTTTTGTGTATAAAAACCTGCTATTCCTTGGCTAAAAAGGACCCTCCTGTTGGGCTGCGCGCCCATTCTACTCGGGCCACGGCGGCTACTACTGCCTTGGGACGGGGAGTCCCTTTGCAGGACATCTGTCAGGCGGCGACGTGGGCTTCTCTACACACGTTTGCCAGGCATTATTGCCTTGACAGCCAAGTCCGGAGGGATGGCTTCTTTGGCCGTTCTGTCCTCCAGGACTTTCTGGTGTGATCTTGGTTCGCAGACCCACCACCGGGGATGGTATTGCTTGGGTATCTATTCTAAGGTGAGGAATCTAACTAACGTGTTTCTTTCAGATGAACAAGTTACTAACCTTCGGTAACGATGTATCTGTAAGAAACATTAGTTAGTTAGATTCCTCACCGACCCTCCCATCCTCCCCGTTCTGCGAACTGACATCTAGGGTTAAGGTTGTCCTTTCAGGCCCCTAGATTTTATTTTTGGCACCAGTGTCGGTCTTTGCATGGCTCTGCGTTCCTGGCGCGGAAGGCTATGTACAAGAACTGACGTCAGCGCGCGAGGGCGGCGTCTAAGTACTCCGACGACGTCATCCCGGCGCACGACGCCGACGACGGACGCGGAGCCGCAGACGACGCCTAGCGACGCGCAAGGGGTATTGCTGACGAAAAATCTTCCGGATCCAGTCTGACGCCTGGGGATATTCTAAGGTGAGGAATCTAACTAACTAATGTTTCTTACAGATACATCGTTACCGAAGGTTAGTAACTTGTTCATCTGGGTATCAAAGCCCCCAATGAAGTCAACTGTATATGTATCCATTATTCGGAACAACAATGAAATCTTGAGAAAAGGGTCTGGCATCCTTCAAGGAGGCAGCGGGGAAAAAAAATCACCCAGATGAATCTTGGAAATGTGGTCAAGTCACAGGGAAACGCTCCTGCCCTGTCAACGGCTGTTAGTGAAATCTGCAAGGTGGCAACTTGGGCATCCCTCCACACTTTTGCAAAGCATTACTGCTTAGACTCAGAGGTGAGAAGGGACGGTCACTTTGCACATTCTGTGCTGCAAGATTTTTTGGTATATATAGGCAGGCACCCTCCTCTGGGAGCAGCACTGCTTGGGGATTCAATTCAAAAGGTGAAGAATCCACAGGCAGATGTATCCATCAGAAGAACAAGTTACTTACCTTCGGTAACGCTTTTTCTGGTGGATACAGTATATGCCTGTGGATTCCTCACTGACCCTCCCGCCTCTCCTTTGTCTGCCTTTTTATACCGGAAAAAATAATTGGTGTGAAATTCATATATTTTTTTGTTATTCAAAATAATATGATGCTTCTCACTTTGAAATGTCTATATTTTAAAATTTTCAGTTTCTTTTCTTCTTTAAATCGTATACTGTGTATACTTGCGAAAATGTTGTATACTCTGTATACTTGTGAAATGTTTCCAGTTCACCCGTACCCTCAAAAGCACGGAAAAAATGGGTGGAACTGACGTCTGCACGCTGACAAGGTTGTTTTATGGCTCCATTTACGTCATGCGGGGTCGCGAGCGGAGCCATTCCATTGTGACGTCCTCATCTGAAAGAGACAATTAGTTATAGATTCCTTACCTTACAATTACCCCCAGGCGTCAGACTGGATCTGGAAAGTTTTCGTCAGCAGTACCCCAGTGCATCAAAAGGTGGCATTGGTCAGCTCCGCGTTCGTCGAGGGCGTCGTGGTTGCCGGGATGACATCGTGGTACCTACTTAAGCGCCGCCCTCGAGCGCTGACGTCAGTTCTTTCTTTTTTTCCGCGCCAGCCATCGCAGATCCGAAGAGGGCGGTAGCTCCAGTCACTTTTTGGCGACTTTTGTCAACACTGTTTTTGAGTCTTTGTCTCCTGGTGCACGTCAGGGATGCCCGGTTTCAAGGCTTGCGGCTCCTGCAGCCGTCTGATGTCGGTGACAGATCCGCACAGCGTGTGCCTGTTTTGCCTGGAGCGCAGCCACGATCCCAAGTCATGCTCCGACTGCCGTACCATGAATCCGAAGTCTTTGCGGGAGCCGTCCCGAAATCTTCTCGAGGCCCGGCAGTCGGCTCCGCACTGTTCAAGGTCCCAGTCGCGTGGGAGGCCGAGGGACCGGTCGCAGAGCCACCACCACCAGGCTTCTTCAAAGTCTTCGCATTCCTCAGGTAAGTCGAAGCACAAGAAGAAGTCGAAGAAGCATCATCACTCTTCGACTTCTCCCCGTCGGTCGGCCGACGCGATGAGGGATGCGGGTGCCCGAAGGGTCGACACAGAGTTTCCTGGGACCCGGAGTGACCCCTGCCCAGCTTTGCACCTTTTACGTAGCGATGCATGCTATCTTTGGGCAGCCCGACTATGCTGGCGTGCTTTCGAGCCCTGTGGACCCATCTGGGGACCTGGGCCTTCGACGCCGGCAGTTCTGGCCCCGGCACCGCAGGGTCCCCTTGGATCCAGGCCTGGATCCGGATCGGCGTCAGTCTACCTGATTACACCTCCCCTGGCGCCGATTCCACCGGCACCACGTCCGGAGCCGACAGTACCTTTGTGCCCTTGTTTTACCCTCTTGCTCCACTCTGGCCAGATTGGCAACCAGAGGAGGGTGAGGAGGACTGGGAGGGGTCTGGAGACCCTCTAATCGACCAGTTGGTGTATTACCCGGACTGGAGAGAGCAACTGGGGGAAGCCAGTGGTCTAGATACTTCCTCAGACCTTGGCATGTTGTCTCCTCCTACCGTGGCTACAGAAGAGGGTGCATCTTACGCAGTGGTGGTGCATAGGGCGGCCGAGGCTCTCAACCTCGAGCTGCTTACGGTGGCAGTCAGGACTACCCTCCTGACAGAGGTGCTTCAGCCGGCAGCGAGCTATTCGGAGCCCCTGCTGCCGTTCAATGAAGCGCTAACCAACATCCTTTTCGGCATCTAGTCCAGGCCAACACAGGGGCTCCTGTGGATAGGATGATTGCCCGACGCCACCTCCCGGCCCCAGGCAACCCCAGTTTCCTCACCCAACACCCCACCCCTGAGAGCTTGGTGGTCCAAGCCTCCACATCTAAAGGCACATTCCCTAACGCACCACCTGTTAGGGAATCCAGAAAGCTGGACCATCTTGGGAAGAAGATGTTTTTTTCCTCCACCGGCTTGGGACTGCGGTTGGTAAACACTGCATGTCTGTTGGGCCGTTATACCCGCTCTGTAGGGGATACGGTGGCGCAGGTGCTGCCCAAGTGCCCGGAGGAGGCCCGGGCCGTACTCTCCCGTGCAGTTACAGTGGGGAGAGATGCAGCGATGTTTACCATACGCTGTGGACTGGACACCGCTGACTCGCTAGGTAGGACGATTTCAATGTCGGTAGCACTTTGGCGCTACGCCTGGCTGAGATCGACTGGCTTTTCTGGGGATGTCCAAGCTACCCTTATGGACATGCCCTTTGATGTCCGCCGCCTTTTCGGTGACAAGGCAGACAGCGCACTAGAGCGCTTCAAGGAATCACGGACTACGGCCGAGTCCTTGGGCCTCTCCACCACTCGCCCTGCGCAGTCTGCTATTCACCCCTTTCATGGCTATGAAAGGTGTGCCCCACATGTTCCACCCAGGGCCACAGGCCGGTGCAAACTGTTAAGCACCTGCGTTGCCGGGGACGTGGGATCCACCGTCGGGGTCTGGGGGCCAGCGAGCGGGCCAGTCCATCACCCCCCACCCCCTCCCCCTGCTGCAGCCTCCAAACCCTCCTAGTCTGACCTTCCAGCGCCACCAATCGCCAGTGGACAGCAGGATTCGCCATCCCCTCGCCCACTGGCCCACCATCACGTCGGACAGGTGGGTTTTGCAGATAGTCCGAAGGGGCTACTCCCTCCCCATCGAGACTCCCCAAGCCATGTCACTTCAGTGTCATCGCATGTTGCAGGATCATCTGGCCCTTCTCCAACAGGAAGTTATGGCTCTCTTGGCCCATTGAGCCATCGAACGAGTTCCTGCCCCAGAAGTAGGTTGTGGCTGCTACTCTCACTACTTTCTGGTGCCCAAGAAGGACTAAGGCCTGCGTCCTATGTTTGATCTCAGGAACGTCAACCGCTTCCTCCGGAAGGAGAAGTTCAAAATGTTGACGCTAGCTCAGGTTCTGTCTGCCCTCGACCCTGGAGACTGGATGGTAGCGTTGGATTTGCAAGACACCTATTTTCACATCCCCGTCCTGCCAGCCCACAGGTGTTACCTACGGTAAGCCACGAGCATTTTCAGTTTACCGTGCTCCCCTTTGGCCTTACCAGTGCTCCTTGGGTGTTCACGAAGGTGATGGTGGTGGTCGCTGCTCATCTGCGCAGATCAGGGGTTCCAGTCTTCCCCTACCTGAACGAGAGGCTGTTGAAGGCGGGCTCGCCCAGGCTGTCTCACACCTCCAGACTACGGCCGACCTCCTGCATTTGCTGGGGTTCTCCATCAAGGTGTTTACCACAAAAGAGCTGCTCCTAGTGTGATAACCCAAACGAGTTACAAGAACGTCGTGAGTGTGGGCATCTCACAAAAAGTTACGGACTGGTCTCACACACCACCTGGTGTCATGCTTCATCATTGACCAGTCCTCGCCCTCCAAAACCTTCGTTTGATGGAGGGCGGGCATACACTTGACGACAAGGATGCACTTCTAAGTGACTAAGTGGGGGCCCGTGAATATGTGAGTGAGGTTAAAAATCATAATAGTAGTCAGAGGCGTTTTTTAATGTGAAATGAAAACTATATGATATCAAAATGTAAATGTGACGGTGATTGGGGTGGTTATTGTCCCCAACCGTCTAGTGGATGGTCGACATTTTTCTGCCCAAGCGGCCCAATTGGGTCCATGGCATTCATCAGGACCTAGAGATAAGAAAAGGGGGCTCCGTTCTTACCAATGTTGGTAAGATGTTACCACTGCGTGAGTGTGCCGTTGGTCACACTTCACCGTTTTGAACTGCTTCCAAAGGTGAAGCCCTAGTTAAATGGACAACTTGTCCCATGGGGGAAGGGGCGGAGGGAATCCACAGTTTTGTCTCCTCTGGATGAAGAGAGTGCTGCCTCTGTGACAGTGAAGTGAAAGGTGAAGGTAAAAACTCACGTGAGGACCCGGCCGGGTTCTCAAAGTGAGGTCAGGACGGCACTTCAGGATGTTAGATGGCCGGTAAGCTCTTCTTTAAGTTCGCTACAGCCGTAGCGTTCTGTTTGACAGCGTGGTGCTGATTACAGTGATGGTGCTCTGTAGGGTATTGTTGTTCTTGTCTGGATAAATCAATTTCATAGGCAGCAGCGTGTGTCAACTGCAGTGAGGCCTCCCAAGTAGGCTCCGGGTCCGTAACTTTTTGTGAGATGCCCACACTCACGACGTTCTTGTAACTCGTTTGGGTTATCACACTAGGAGCAGCTCTTTTGTGGTAAACATTTAGTATTGGAGGCTGCTAGCTCCTAGAACCCCACGCCTCTTGTTCCCTCCTCCACACACCCAGTGGAGTATCCTTGTGATTAGATTCTCCATCAAGGTGCCAAAGTCATACCTGACTCCCTCTCAGAAGCTCCTCTTCATCGGAGCGGTTCTGGACACGATGCAGTTTTGGGTCTATCTTCCTGAACAGCTAGTCCAGGATATTCGGGCTATGATTCCGATCTTTCAGCCTCTATCCCAGGTTTCGGTCAGGATGGCCCTCAGACTGCTAAGCCTGATGGCCACTTGTATCTTGCTGGTGTACCATGCCAGATGGTATATGTGGGCTATGCAGTGGGGCCTGAAGTTCCAGTGGGCACAACATCAGGGGAACCTGTCCGATTGCATCCAGATCTCGGAGGGCACTGCACACCAATTGAAGTGGTGGCTAACGGACCAGGAATGGGTCGACAGCAGATCCCTCTCCCTTCCCCAACCAGAGTTCACAGTGGTGACCGATGCATCACTTCTGGGATGTGGCGATCACATGAAGGAGGTGGAGATCAGAGGCCTCTGGTCTCCGGCAGAGTCCGGGCTCCACATCAACCTTCTGGAGCTTCAGGCGATTCATCTTGCATGCAAAGCATTCCTTCCTTCTGTCCAGGAAAGAGTAGTGCAGGTGGTCACGTACAACACCACCGCCATTTGGTACTGCAACAAGCAAGGCAGGGTGGGATTGTGGACCCTATTTCAAGAGGCCCTCTGCCTCTGTACATGGCTAGAACGTCAGGGCATCTCTGGTGGTTCAACACCTGGCAGATTCGCTGAATACCAGGGAGGACAAACTCAGCCGCAGGTGCATGATGGATGACGAATGGCGTCTTCCCTCGTAGGTGGTGCAAGGTCTCTTTCAACAGTGGGGAGAGCCTTGGTTAGAGTTATTCGCCACAGAAGAGAATGCGCAATGTCAGCGATCCTGTGCATTGGAATTTCCATGGCGGCACTCGCTCAGCGACGCTTTTCGTCGCAAGTGGAGTTGCGGTCTGACATACGCCTTTCCGCCTATACCACTTCTGCCCCGAGTGCTGAAGAAGATCCGTCACAACCTGGCCCAAGTCATTCTTGTGGCTCCAGATTGGGCACGAAGAGTCTGGTATCCCGAGCTATTACACATGGCCATCGATCCTCCAATTCGTCTGCCTCTTCAGGAGGATCTTCTGTCGCAGCAGCGGGGGACGGTCCTCCACCCGAACCTGTCCAGCCTCCACCTCCTTGCGTGGAGATTGTACAGCGACACTGGACACCTTACGACTTTCCCCCCTATAAGTCTGTGATGTTACCTTGGCCGCCAGGCGTCCCTCCACTAAGACTGTATACACCTGCAGACGGAACAAATGTGTGGCATGGTGCGCCACAAAGGCTGTAGATCCCCTTTCTGACCCTCTTTCGGAGGTTCTCTTGTTCCTCCTGTCTTTGGCCCAGCAGGGCTCTGCTCTGGGCAATCTGAAGGGCTACCTCTCGGCCATTTCAGCCTTTCTTAGGCTTCCTGATCGGCCTTCTCTTTTCAAGTCCCCTGTTGTAAATCACTTCCTTAAGGGCATTACTCATCTTTTTCTTCCTGTTCCCTTCGTAATGTCCCAGTGGCACTTGAACTTGATCCTTGCGTATCTTATGTGCGCTCCCTTTGAGCCGCTACCTAACTGTCCTCTCAGGCTCCTGACTTTAAAATCTGCCTTTCTGGTTGCCATCACCTCTACGCGCAGGGTGAGTGAGCTCCAAGCTCGCTCTTCTACACCTCCTTTTCTAGCTGTTCATCTGGACAAGGTTGTCCTTCAAACTTGTCCTTCCTTCCTTCCCAAAGTGGTTACTTCTTTCCACATTGGCAGACCATCACTTTGCCCACCTTCTTTCCGCCTCCGCTTCTTTCCAAAGAGGAAGAGAGGCTCCACCGTCTGGATTCAAAATGTGCGCTTTCATTTTATTTGGATCGCACAAAGCAATTCCGGGTGGATGACAAGCTTTTTGTTGGCTGTGCACAAACGGACCATTTCTAGATGGGTAGTTTTGTGCATCAAAGTTTGCTATTCCTTGGCAAAGAAGGAGCCACCAGTGGGGTTACGCGCCCATTCCACCAGGGCGATGGCAGCTACCACTACTTTGGGATGTGGAGTCCCCCTTAATGACATCTGTCAGGTAGCTATGTGGGCATCGCTGCACAGGTTCACAAAACACTACTGCCTGGACAGCCAAGTCCGGAGAGATGGCTTCTTTGGCCGTTTTGTTCTCCAGGACTTTCTGGTGTGAATTTGGTTCGCAGACCCACCTCCAGGGTTGGTATTGCCGCGATATCTATTCTAAGGTAAGGAATCTATAACTAATTGTCTCTTTCAGATGAAAAAGTTACTTCCCGTCGGTAACGATATATCTGTAAGAGACATAGATTAGTTATAGATTCCTTACCGTCCCACCCATCCTTCCCGTTCTGCAAACTTATTTCTAGGGTTAAGGACTTCCTTTCAGGACCCTAGTTTTGTGCACCAGGGGTCAGTGTCTTGCATGGCTCTGTGCTTCTGGTGCGGAAAGTCGTGTACAGAACTGACGGCGGCGCGCAAGGGCCTTGTCTAAGTAGCTACCGCGAAGTCATCCGGGTGACCACGACACTATAGACGAACGCGGAGCCAACCAACGCCACCTTTCGATGCGCAGGGGTACTTCTGATGAAAGACTTTCCGGATCCAGTCTGACGCCTGGGGGTAATTCTAAGGTAAGGAATCTATAACAAATCTATGTCTCTTACAGATATACTATTACCGAAGGTAAGTTACTTGTTCGTCGACGTGGGCGAGCCATGTAGAAAGGTTTCCGTGGAATGCTGCTCAAGGGGTAATTCAAAAGTTGAGAAATCCACAGGCAGATACTGTATCTACCAGAAAAAGTGTTATCGAAGTAAGTAACTTGTTCTTTGAGTACAAGAGCTGTGCAATCGAGGGCGCAGCAGAGGCAGTATGTCAGTGCTATGTAAGATTCTAATATGAATAACTAATCTGAAAGAAACACGTTAGTTAGATTCCTCACCTTAGAATATCCCCAGGCGTCAGACTGGATCCGGAAGATTTTTCGTCAGCAATACCCCTTGCGCGTCGCTAGGCGTCGTCTGCGGCTCCGCGTCAGTCGTCGGCGTCGTGCGCCGGAATGACGTCGTCGGAGTACTTAGACGCCGCCCTCGCGCGCTGACGTCAGTTCTTTTTTTTTCTGCGCCAGTAAGCGCAGATCCGGGAGAGCTACCCCTTTTAGTCTTTTTTGACTACGTTTTTTGATCCTTTTTGATCTTGTCTCGACTCCGGTGCCGGTAGGATGCCTGGTTTTAAAGCCTGTGCTGACTGCAGCCGCTTGATGTCGGTTACGGACCATCACCGCCGGTGCCTTTACTGTTTGGGCCTCGACCACGACGCGGAGTCGTGTTCGGACTGCAAGGCCCTGACTTTGAAGGCTAGACGGGAGCGGTCCCGTAAGCTTCTCGAGATTCGCCACTCTGCTCCGCACCCCTCTCGATCCCGGTCCAGGAGGAGGTCCAAGGATCGGTCGCGGAGCCGCAGCCGACGTCATCAACGATCGTCTGGCTCCAAGTCTTCGGGTAAGTCGAAGCACTCCAAGAAGTCCAAGAGGCGACACCACTCTTCGGACTCCCCTCGCCGGTCGCGCGACTCGGCCGAGGGTCAGGGTGGTTCCACCCCCGCGGCTCCAGCGGAGCCGCAGGCGCCGCGCAAGTCCCCATACCCGCCGGTCCCTGGGACTGACGCGACGCCGGCGGAAGTCAGTGCCTTCCTCTCGGCCATGAGGAACCTGGCTCCGCCGTCAACGCCCGCTGGCGCGCCTTCGGGCCCCGCGGACCCGACTGGGCAACCTTGCCTGCCGGCGGCTCCGGCCCCGGCGCCGTCGACGGCTCCGACCTCGACGCCGCAAGTGCCCGAGGGACCCGTTCCCGAGTCCCCGCCGACGCCGGTCGACCTCGTCACGCCTCCTCCGCCGGCGTCGACACCGGTACCACCCCCGACGCCGGCTCCGCTCGGCGTCGTGCCCCAGTTCAGCCCCGGTCCGGGCCCGGCGCCGTTACGGCGTCGATGGACGCCGCGTTCTGCGCCGCTGGAGACACATTATGTCTATCGTCCGGCTCCGATCCTTCCTCCTGCTTATCAGAAATCGATGACGGGGGCGACTGGGAGGGGTCCGAGGATCCTATGGCCGTTCAGGCTCAGCTATCACAGGACTGGGCAGATGAACTGGGGGAGGCCAGTGGTCTGGATACCTCTCCAGACACTGGATTCATCTCTCCTCCGACTGTGGCTTCGGAGGAGGGTGCTGCTTTCTCTGTGGTGCTGCGCAAGGCGGCAGCAGCCCTTGGGCTCGAGCTACCTGCCGTGGCTGTGAGGACTAACGTCCTCACTGAGGTGCTTCAGTCTGCAGCAAGCTCCACTGAGCCTCTGCTGCAATTCAATGAGGCCCTCATTGACGTTCTGCAGGGCACCTGGTCCAAGCCCTCCACAGTTCCTCCTGTGGACAGGAACGTCGCCAGGCGCCACCGCCCTGCTCCGGGCGACCCCAGTTTTCTGTCCCAACACCCTACCCCCGAGAGTCTGGTTATCCAGGCTTCTACCTCCCAATCCTCCTTCCCGACCGCTCCGCCGGACCGGGATTCCAAGAGACTGGAACAGTTTGGCAAAAAGCTGTTCTCCTCCCTTAGTTTGGGCCTGCGGTCCTTGAACACCGCCTGTCTCTTGGACCGTTATTCCCACTCTCTGTGGGATACGGTGGAGGACGTGCTGCCCCTGTGTCCGGAGGAGTTCCAGACACGACTTACCCAGGCTCTGGCCGATGGGAGGGATGCAGCACGACATGCTATCCGATGTGGGCTTGACACTACGGACTCGCTGGGTAGGGCGATTTCTACCACGGTGGCGCTTAGACGTCACGCCTGGCTGCGGTCCACGTCCTTTTCGGGTGATGTCCAGAGCACTCTCATGGACATGCCCTTTGATGGCACTCGCCTTTTTGGTGAGAAAGCGGACAGTGCGCTGAATCGCTTTAAGGACTCCCGGGCTATGGCCAAGTCCCTGGGCCTCTCGGCCCCGCGGTCGCAAACTTCCGCTTTTCGCCCCTTTCGTGGCCAAGGAAGGGGTGCCTCCTCACGTACGCCTAGCCACCAGCCGCAGAACCAACCTGCGCGCGGTCGCGGACGTGGTTTCCGCCGAGGCGGTTCTGGAGGTCGACGCTGTCAGCCCACATCCACCCCGGCAGCATCCGCCTCAAAGCCTTCCTAGTCCGCGCTTTCAGGCCCATTCCACGCCAGTGGGCGGCAGAGTTCGCCATCACCTGCTCCACTGGCGGTCCATCACATCGGACAGGTGGGTGCTGCAAATCGTCCGAAGGGGCTACTCCCTCCCCTTCGAGACGACCCCTCCAGCCATGCCACCGCAGCACCACCGTATCTCGGGGGATCATTTGAATCTTCTCCACGAGGAAGTTTCGGCCCTCTTGGCCAGGGGGCCGTCGAGCGCGTTCTGAGCCCAGAAGTAGGTTGTGGTTGTTATTCCCACTACTTTCTGGTTCCCAAGAAGGGCAAAGGGGGCCTACGCCCTATCTTGGACCTCCGCGACGTCAATGCCTTCCTCCGGAAGGAGAGGTTCAAGATGTTAACTTTGGCTCAGGTTCTAGCTGTCCTAGACCCTGGAGACTGGATGGTAGCGTTGGACTTGCAGGACGCATATTTCCACATCCCCGTCCTGACGGCCCACCGGCGTTACCTGCGGTTCACGGTGGGTCAGGAGCACTTTCAGTTTACCGTGCTCCCCTTCGGCCTTACCAGTGCCCCTCGGGTGTTCACGAAAGTGATGGCGGTGGTCGCAGCTCATCTGCGCAGATCAGGGGTTCCAGTCTTCCCCTATCTCGACGACTGGTTGTTGAAGGCGGGCTCGCCCCAGGCAGTCGTCTCCCACCTCCAGACTACGGCGGATCTCCTGCATTTGCTGGGGTTTTCCATCAACGTGCTGAAGTCACACCTGAGTCCCTCTCAGAAGCTCCTCTTCATCGGAGCGGTTCTCGATTCGGCGCAGTTCCGGGTCTATCCACCGGAACAGCGGGTCCGGGATATTCAGGCCCTGATTCCCATCTTTCGGCCTCTATCCTGGGTTTCGGTCAGGCTAGTGTTGCGGCTTCTGGGGCTGATGGCCTCCTGCATCCTACTAGTGCATCACGCCAGGCGGCGCATGCGGGCTCTGCAGTGGGACCTGAAGTTTCAGTGGGCCCAGCATCACGGCAACCTGTCCGACCATGTCTTGATCTCGGAGGGCACTGCATAGCAGTTGCAGTGGTGGCTCACGGACCGCGATTGGGTCACGGGCAAGAGCCTCTCCCTTCCCCAACCGGAGCATGTCGTAGTGACGGATGCGTCCCTCCTGGGATGGGGTGGCCATATGGGAGAGGCGGAGATCAGAGGCCTCTGGTCTCCGGCGGAGTCTCGTCTCCACATCAACCTGTTGGAGTTGAGAGCGATCGGACTTGCACTGAAAGCCTTCCTTCCCTCTGTCAGGGGAAGTGTCGTGCAGGTGTTCACGAACAACACCACCGCCATGTGGTATTGCAACAAACAGGGCGGGGTGGGGTCGTGGACCCTTTGTCAGGAGGCTCTGCGCCTCTGGACATGGCTGGAACACCAGGGCGTCACCCTAGTGGTTCAACATCTGGCAGGCTCTCTGAACGCCAGAGCAGACGAACTCAGCCGCCGCTGCATGATGGATCACGAATGGCGTCTGAACTCCGAAGTGGCGCAACGTCTCGTTCAGCAGTGGGGAGAGCCTTGGTTAGATCTATTCGCCACCGAAGAGAACGCGCAATGTCAGCAGTTCTGCACGTTGGAGTTTCCAAGGCGGCACTCGCTCAGCGACGCTTTTCGTCACGAGTGGAGTTGCGGTCTGTTGTATGCCTTTCCGCCTATACCACTTCTGCCCAGAGTGCTGAAGAAGATCAGGCGCGACCGGGCCCAAGTCATCTTGGTGGCTCCGGATTGGGCACGAAGGTACTGGTATCCCGAGCTACTCAGTATGTTGACCGATCCTCCGATACGTCTGCCCCTTCGGGAGGATCTTCTGTCGCAGCAGCAGGGGACGGTCCTCCACCCGAACCTGTCCAGCCTCCACCTCCATGCGTGGAGATTGAGCGGCGGCAGTTGATGCCATTTGACTTGCCTCCTGAAGTCTGTGATATCATTCTGGCAGCCAGGGGTCCCTCTTCAAAGACGGTATACGCCTGCCGGTGGAACAAATTTGTGGCATGGTGCACAGCAAAGGCTGTGGATCCCCTTTCCGCCCCTCTTTCTGAGGTTCTGCTCTTTCTTATTTCTTTGGCCCGGCAGGGCGCTGCCCTGGGCACCTTGAAAGGTTATCTTGCTGCCATCTCTGCCTTCTTGCGGCTTCCTGATCAGCCTTCTCTTTTCAAGTCCCCTGTAGTTACACACTTTCTAAAAGGCATTACTCACACGTTCCCTCCTGTCCCTTTTGTAATGCCTCAGTGGGACTTGAATCTTGTTCTCACATTTCTAATGTGCGCTCCCTTTGAGCCTCTTCATAATTGTCCTCTTCGTCTGCTGACGCTTAAGACTGCTTTTCTGGTAGCCATCACCTCGGCTAGACGGGTGAGTGAGCTCCAGGCTTTATCCTCAAAGCCTCCTTTTCTCTCTGTTCATCCGGACAAGGTTGTCCTTCGGCCTCGTCCCTCCTTTCTTCCGAAAGTGGTGACCCCCTTTCATCTTGGGCAATCTGTCACCTTGCCCACCTTCTTTCCGCCTCCGCATCCTTCCAAAGAGGAAGAGAGGCTCCACCGTCTGGACCCAAAACGTGCGCTCTCCTTTTATCTGGACCGCACAAAGCAGTTCCGGGTGGACGACCAACTTTTCGTTGGACACGTGGGTGCTAAGAAGGGGAAAGCTGTGCACAAAAACGGACCATCTCTCGGTGGGTCGTTTTGTGCATCAAAATTTGTTATTCCTTGGCAAAAAAGGACCCTCCTGTTGGGCTGCGCGCCCATTCTACTCGGGCCACAGCGGCTACTACTGCTTTGGGACGGGGTGTCCCTTTGCAGGACATCTGTCAGGCGGCGACGTGGGCTTCGCTACACACGTTTGCCAGGCATTATTGCCTTGACAGCCAAGTCCGGAGGGATGGCTTCTTTGGCCGGTCTGTCCTCCAAGACTTTCTGGTGTGAGCTTGGTTCGCAGACCCACCACCGGGGATGGTATTGCTTGGGTATCTATTCTAAGGTGAGGAATCTAACTAACGTGTTTCTTTCAGATGAACAAGTTACTTACCTTCGGTAACGATGTATCTGTAAGAAACATTAGTTAGTTAGATTCCTCACCGACCCACCCATCCTCCCCGTTCTGCGAACTGACATCTAGGGTTAAGGTTATCCTTTTAAGGCCCCTAGATTTTATTTTTGGCACCAGTGTCGGTCTTTGCATGGCTCTGCGTTCCTGGCGCGGAAAGCTATGTACAAGAACTGACGTCAGCGCGCGAGGGCGGCGTCTAAGTACTCCGACGTCATTCCGGCGCACGACGCCGACGACTGACGCGGAGCCGCAGACGACGCCTAGCGACACGCAAGGGGTATTGCTGACGAAAAATCTTCCGGATCCAGTCTGACGCCTGGGGATATTCTAAGGTGAGGAATCTAACTAACTAATGTTTCTTACAGATACATCGTTACCGAAGGTAAGTAACTTGTTCTTTTGGTCCATTACGTCAAACCACTCCCTCTTAGTACACTGACCTTTCAGCCCAAAGTCATCCCATTTCCATATAAACTCTCCTGTAAGTCTTTATGAATCCTTCATTTTAATCCGTAAATCTTCACAATCTGACATTCGCTTTGCCCCTGAGTTTGGAGGTGTACTATTTCACTTTGCTCCACCAACACTCTTTGTCACCTGTTGACCTCCTGACTCTAGGCACATCACTACCTGCCTTTGTTGCTAGTGAGTAGTGGCCTCGGTCTCTCTAGAAATACATTTTCATGTACTTGAGACAAAAGCAATTCTTTTTCAAAGGCATAATGTTTTTGTCATGGTCTGAAAAAATAACAGCTAGCTAATCAGGAACTTTCTGGCTAGTCCATTGGATGTTGCTTGCAGGGCTAATGTCCAGTTCTGAGCATGTTGGTCAGCCTCTTTGGCTGATCACTAAAGCCTTCCTTCACTTTATCTGCTTTTTCTATGGAAAATTAATATCGTTACATTTAACAATGTGGGTAACAAGCGTTCTAGTAAGTACAAACTGTTCTCCCTAGTGATTTTTGTTCCCCCAATCCATTAGCTCCCAGTTCCTTTAATTGACTTGGCCATCATACCCAATCTTTAGTCTATATGAGCATGTGCAAGTTGTGATCCCTGAGCAGTACAGTAAGTAACTAGTATTTCCTTTACCAACTTATCCTTCTATGTGCTCTATTTTGGTGTGGTGTTCTTTTCTTATTAGTCCCAATACAGAGCACTGGAAGTATGGATGTTTCTTTTAGTTCAATTGGCTCTTCGACAAACACTTCCTACTTGCTGGCTGTACAGCATGTTCACTCCTTGTACTCTCCTTTTCCGAAACTCTTGTCTTGTTATGTGGTTTCAGTTTCACAACTTAACAAACACATCCTTTGATTACCTATTGCTTCATCTCATAGCATTATTTGCATGCCTAAAGCAGCACAAACACAAGTCTTGATCTCAGATGAAAAGTTGGAGCTCGTTAAGATTTAAGACATAAAAGTGTGGGCTTTTGCCAGAAAATTGATGTTAGTTTCATTCCTCCAGGCTTCCAAACGTCTAAGATTCAGTGACTGTTTTATTCTGAAAGCTAGTCAGAAGCCAAGTTTTCTTCCATTCTTCTTTCCAGTTAAAACACTAACACGCTGATTTAAAAAAAAAACAATTAAAAAAAGTTGTAATTTTGATAAAACCAGTACACCCACAAAGCATGGTTGAAGGGCATTTGTTACCTTTCATTTTACAGGAAAGTTTGATTAAAATGGCGACACCAACACACAAACCCTTGCAACCTAGTGACATTCCAGAAATACCCCTTCCTTGTGGGACATTCCACAAAACAGCTGTTTTGTGTGACATTCTGCACAAGTCCTTCTCGCTTGTAACATCACATGCTGTTCTTGCATGTGACATTCTAGACATGCTCTTCTCGCATGTGTCATTCTAGACATGCTCTTCTCGCATGTAACATTCTATACTAAACCTTGTCCCATGTGGCATTCTACAAAAACCCTTGCTCCTTGTGACATTCCACACAAGCCCTTGAGACCTGGTACCATTCCACATATGCCCTTGTTCCATGTAACATTCTAAACAAGTCCTTTTCACCATTGGAAATCTTACATTAGCACATGCACCCATGCAATAGTGCAGTGTTCTAAGCAACCTTTGCCACCGGTCTACTGTCTGAACCTCTTCGGAATGATGCACCCCAATCCAGACCGCAGAATATCTGCTACAGAAGAGGGCCATCAATCTGATTCCATCTGGATTTTCATTTTATAAAAATCACTTTTAGTTCAAAATACCTTCTTGGTTTATCAAGGTTCTGGGATTTTCTGTTGTTTGAGGCAGAGGACTCTTCAGTTATGAACCAGGTCTGGAGTGATAGCAGCATGGTTTCCAAAATCTACCATTGGATCTCACTGTGAAATTTTTACCTTGCAGATCTGAATGAAAAGTTATTTTTTTAGGTCTCGCCTTGCTATTGCGTAAGCGATCGCAAAGCGAGACTATAGGGGCTTTCAAAAGTGCTCCCAAAAAGCGGATTGCATTGCTAGCACGCGCACAATCACGCGCTTGGTGCCGCCATGCACTCCGCTTTTTGGGAGCACTTCAAAGGGTTTGCTCCCCAGCCCCCAAGCGCGCGCTCGCGCGCCACGCTCCGCCGGGCTTGTTCTTTCGGCATGCAATCAGGCAAGCTGCTGGGCAACCCCGGAACTTCCCTGTAAGACCCGTGGGGTCCTAGCGTTTTCCCTTTCCGCCGGATTCGCCATCTTCCAGGTAACGCGGTGCGAGATGGTGCTCCGCTAATTTGAGTAATTTATTATGGTTGTAGATGTAATATTGTATTTAGTACTGTATACATTCGTTTATTCTACTAAGACATATGCATGCTAATAATGATGGACTTATCAATTCTGCTGTAACAAAATAGTCTGGCTCCAACTGCGCTGGGTGGGTTGGGGTGAGCGGGATGGGAATCCTGTTTTCGGTATAGCAGGTGCAGGTTTTGTGGGTCCCACCATAGTTTGCCAATCCACCGCTCGCACTCCACCTACAGGGGTCTGCAAGCGATCCTCGGTCCCTGAAACCAGACGCATGCACACCCAGTACTGCCCCTCTCCCAGTGCGCGTGCACCCTTCTCCGCTGGTGCCAAGCTGTTCAGGCACACGCCTCCCGCACCTCACTACCCCCCCAACCTTATTCTAATTCCGTGGAGTCCGAGCTATGCTGCTGCACCCAAGACCAGGCATTCACCTCCCCGGGCATTCTCGGCTCTCTCACCGTCGCGTTACCACCACGTACACCATTGGTACTCCGAGCACCGTACTCGTACCCTCTTGCCTTTGATAGGGTGGTCCTGCAGGTCCTAGCTCAGCTCTGTGGATGGGTCACCTCTGACTGCTCGCGCCCTCGCAGTACACTCTGCAGGGCACACACACACAACAGATGAGCGGGAAGGTGACAGTCTTGGAGAGGTGCCTCGTGCCAGTATGCTGCCTCGCGGTGTTGCTATGCAAGAAACTCTGGCCTGGGACTCTGGGAGTCCCACGTCTGGGCTTTGTGGAAACGAGCGGAAAATAAAACCGTTGCCTATGTCTAAGGTAACTCTCTAAGGGCCGGTCGTGAAGAGAGGTGCTGCCGGGCAAAAAGTTTGTATTAGCTGTTCATACAGTACGCTGAAGTTACCAGCCTGAGGATGAGCCCGCCCCCCCCCCCCCCTTTCTCCACCCCCAGTGATATGGGCGAAGGCGGTGCCAGATTAATGGCTATAGAAACATCCCTGTATCAAGGCCTCCCCCAGCTTCGCGTTGTGTTAGCTTTGCCATTAAAGGCAAGTAGTCCGAGATTACCAATTTCTGGATGGTCTTTCTTATCCTTAAAAATACGTAGGACACCATATACCTTTTGTACACACAACTTCACATGAAGAGGTCTGCTAATTTGTGGATTACGAAGGAAATATTCCTGCAGGATTAGGCATCGAGATGGGGTGGGGGCCGGCGGGGGGAGATATATAATTATATAATGAAAAGTTATGATGAAGACACTGTAGGCCTGATATATTGCTTGTGGAAACCATACGTTAAAGTCAATAGGCAATTAAGGGTAGATGTGTTATTACTCTGTATTAAAGCCTACAGCTACATATTTTGTTACACAAAATCTCACAGATCACTATAGTAGAAACGGGTTTTGGTCTTGGTTATCTCCCTCTGCCAAACCAAGGGTATAGAAGATTTGCACTGTCAGAATTCTTACGCGGCCCTCTTATTATAGAAAGCATTTTGATTTGCCTTCTATAATTTTATACACTATGTAATTTTATGACTGTAAGCCCTTTTTGTTTGCCTTATTCCCTCTGTGATGTGTTCACCCTGTGTGCTTCTTCCCCACTTCTCTCCGTGATGTGCTCACCCTTGTGTGCTTCTTTCCCACTTCTCTCTGTGATGTGCTCACCCATGTGTGCTTCCTCCCCACTTCTCTCCATGAGTGCTTCCTCCCCACCGTGATGTGCTCACCCTGTGTGCTTCCTCCCCACTTTCCTCCGTCATGTGCTCACCCATGTGTGCTTCCTCCCCACTTCCCTCCGTCATGTGCTCACCCTGTGTGCTTCCTCCCCACTTCACTCCGTAATGTGCTCACCCTGTCTGCTTCCTCCCCACTTCCCTCCGTGATGTGCTCACCCATGTGTAGTCCTCCCCACTTCACTCCGTAATGTGCTCATCCATGTGTACTCCTCCCCACTTCCCTCCGTGATGTGCTCAAACATGTGTACTCCTCCCCACTTCCCTCCGTGATGTGCTCAAACATGTGTACTCCTCCCCACTTCCCTCCGTGATGTGCTCACCCTTGTGTGCTTCCTACCCACTTACCTCCGTGATGTGCTCACCCTGTGTGCTTCCTCCCACTTTCCTCCGTCATGTGCTCACCCATGTGTGCTTCCTCCCCACTTCCTTCCGTCATGTGCTCACCCTGTGTGATTCCTCCCCACTTCCCTCCGTGATGTGCTCACCCTTGTTTGCTTCCTCCCCACTTCCCTCCGTCATGTGCTCACCCTTGTTTGCTTCCTCCCCACTTCACTCCGTAATGTGCTCACCCTGTCTGCTTCCTCCCCACTTCCCTCCATGATGTGCTCACCCATGTGTACTCCTCCCCACTTCCCTCCGTAATGTGCTCACCCATGTGTACTCCTACCCACTTCCCTCCGTGATGTGCTCACCCATGTGTACTCCTCCCCAATTCCCTCCATGATGTGCTCACCCTTGTGTGCTTCCTCCCCACTTCCCTTTGTGATGTGCTCACCCATGTGTACTCCTCCCAACTTCCCTCTGTGATGTGCTCACCCTTGTGTGCTTCCTACACACTTACCTCCGTGATGTGCTCACCCTGTGTGCTTCCTCCCTCTTTCCTCTGTCATATGCTCACCCATGTGTGCTTCCTCCCCACTTCCCTCCGTCATGTGCTCACCCTGTGTGCTTCCTCCCCACTCTGTGATGTGCTCACCCTGTCTTCTTCCTCCCCACTTCCCTCCATGATGTGCTCACCCATGTGTACTCCTCCCCACTTCCCTCCATAATGTGCCCTTGTGTGCTTCCTCCACACTTCCCTCCATGATGTGCTCACCCATGTGTACTCCTCCCCACTTCCCTCCGTGATGTGCTCACCCTACACAACTATTACCATACACAATACGTATCACCTTCATATTCTTAAAAATATTTGCATACCTCTTATATTATTCAAATTCACAAATAACTACATTTTATTCCATATATTTCTTATCATCTGCAGAACCTGCTCTATCTCGCATTATTAAACTTTGAGCTATTGGTGTTGCATTATTTACCAATGCCAATAGCTCAAACTTTAATAATGCGAGACCTATTGCATTAGAAAATGCTTGTTTATCATTCTCTTGATTTTGCTGGTGTCATATTGCCAAGTATAGACTGTGGAAGCTACCAACATGTGAAGGTTAGAGAATTCCCGTTCGAAAGTACTGTTTATTTAAGATTATATTGTCATCTTCATAGTGAAAAACAAATGGGGGTGGGTTGGGTATGTTAATGAGAAGACCTGTAAGACATTGTTTTCCACCAGTTCTGCACAAATATGTCAAGACTGATAACTGACTTTGCTTTAATTTTTTATCTTTTATCCTCAAACTGTTTTAAAAAAACGTTTTTGCTTTCTAGGGCTACGATAACACTGAGAGCAGCGTTCGCAAAGCTAGTGTCTTTTGTCTGGTAGCAGTTTACTCAGTAATTGGAGAAGAGCTAAAGCCACATCTCGCCCAACTTACGGGGAGCAAGGTATGATTTAACTTCATTGTATTACATGCATGTATGTGCTTGTTTTATATTTTAAGAGTATCTAAATCACTGTACAGTAATGGCTAGGAACTGTTGTTTACTGGGAGTAGTGGTGCAAGGTGATTCTTTGAATAGTCATTCACTGGCGGCTTGTAAATGCCTACTTTAAGTGAACATTTACTGTCTTGTGAGAAAAATCCAAAAAAGAACTATGTTTAGTATGTATTTACCCATGTAAACTATTGTATAATAGTTAGAATTTACTGCTTTCAACATATTTTTGTTAACATTCCTAAACAATACAATATTACTGGACGTCTTTGCTGCCTTTTGCACAGTCAACCATATTGCTCTTATATGCATCCTGTAGTCTTAAATGGGATTCCCCAGCATTATCCTTTGCTGGTACTCCTACTACCTTTCCAACAGACACCTGTTTGTTCACAGGGGGAAACCTCCTTGTCCGAAAACATCCCTATCACCTGGGGAGTCTCCCAGGGTTCCATATTTTTCCCTATCAAATTCAACCTCTACATTGAACCGCTTGGTGCACAGCTAACAGCATCAAGATTCACAAAACTCTACTTGAAATTCTCCTCTGCTTCACGAATAGAATGCCTTGAGCACTGCCTGCACATCATCCAGACCTGGCTGTCCAGCGCCACCCTGAAGCCAATCCAGTTGAGACGTAATTCCTGTTATTTGCCAAGAAAAGCAATTAAGATACAGCACAAACCTGTCTCAGGTTACCTGAACCTTGACAGCTACGAACCCCAACATTCACTGAATGCCAAATCACTTGGATTCACCCTGGTCACTGACCTCACCCTCAAGAAATACATTGTCAAAAAACACAGACAATGTGGTAATAACTCTCTCTGCTAAAGGAAGTGAAACTGTTTATTCCGGAAAGCCGTTTTCAGAACTGCTGATGAAGCCCTCATACTCTCACATCTGGGAGAGGTAACACCCTGCTCATGGCCTCCCATCTCCACACTGGCTCCCCTTAAGGGCATCCTACACGGCACTGTACGTCTGATCCATAGCCTGAAGAAATATGATCACATCACACCCATCTTGATGGCACTCTATTAGCTCTACATGGCAGCCCTCATCATATTCAAAACTAGCTGCATCATTTAGAAAGCCATGCACCACCGTTTTTCTTTCAGACACGCTCACCCATGTCTAGTGGTTCTCGTTACACCCTGAGCTAGGACACCATCAGACTGCAGAATAAGAAATTTAAAATAAAAAAGGCATCGGGCCTTTTTCTATCTATGTACCCAGAAAATGGAACAACACAACATCCCCATACCCATCAGCACAGACCCAACATTGCTTCAATTTATGAAAGAGTTGAAGAAGCACCTCTTAAGAGAGCACCACTTGACAATGCATTAACAGTCCAGAAAACAGAAACTCCTCCCATCACGTGTTTACTTTATTCTTGTCTTTGACTCTGTACAGCTCTCGCCTGCCTTTTGGCTAGATTTGCACAATAGAATTGCCACAGCCTTACTTACATACCTAGAATATCTCTGCTCATGCACAAAATCCAGGAATGCATTTGTAAATGTTAAATGTACAATGTTAGAAACAAAATTTGTAAAGAAAACATGCTTACACGGATAGAAAATCATCTCTCTTTTATCCATATCTAATTCATATTTTGCAGTTCGCCCCCCTGAACATATTTAGCTACTGCAATATTATTTTTAAGAGTCCCTAGTTAAGGAGAAAAAGTTGCCAATGTTCCATGAATGAAAATAAGACTGTTTCTTTGGGTGTTCCAGGAGGTGCACTACCCTAGCATGCTAAGCAGATCAGTTAGCCAGTTAAATGTGCCCATCAATATAGAAGGAATATCTGAATACACTGCTGCCTATTACAGCTTGAGCTTTAGATCACAGTTGTCTTGCTTCTGTCAATATATGTCGTCTTCAGCCACTATTCGCTTTGATTTCTTCCTGAACTTATGTTTTTTCCCTTGCTGTTGTCCAGTCTGGGTGAGTTTTCTCCTTTCCCCCCCCCCCCCTCTGATCCGCTTCAGTTCTTGTGCCAATAGACCGTTTGCTGTGTTAGTCTACCAGACTCCCATCCCATTGACGTTGATGGCATTTTTTCAAAGTGGCCATTGCAAAGAAATGATAGCACTCACCTGACAGTTCTGCTGAGCTATCCTTCAAAACCTTTGGAACCTTCTATTGCATGGCCTAACCTCCGCTCACACAAAAGAGAAATCTATTCCTTTCTCTTAGACCTTTGGAGGAACCACCTCACACAGACTGTTGAAACACATGTTGAAGAAGACATTAAGGTCTACTTGGAGGGCTTCTTCTACAATTTATGATCTGAAAGTCTCAATCTGATAAAGTCTAGCCGCAGATTCCTTACCTTACAATTCTCCCCAGCCGCCAGACTGGATCCGGAATATTTTTCAGCAATACCCCTGCGCGTCGGAACCGGGCGTTGTGCGACTCCGTACCAATGTCGTCCATGTATGTGACGTCATCAGAGTCCATTAAGCCTCACCCCTTCGCACTGATGTCAGTTTCTTAGTTTCCCAACTTACAACACAAATCCGGAGAAGCTGTTACCTCAAGCCGTTTGTGGGCTCTTTGACGTTTTATTGTTGAAGCAGTGGGCTTTTTGTTTTGAAACCTTGTGTGTTTTGTTGGCAGCAAAAGTTGTCCACGGACCCTCACTCCATTTGTATGTGGTGCTTGGGAGAGCCCCATGACTCCAAGGAGAGCGAATCCTGTTGTCTACTTTGATGAAGTCACTGTGGGAACGTTGGATAAAGCTCCTGTTGGTGCGGCTCTCAGTCGCTGCACGGTCCGTTCGCAAGCCTGGTCCAGGAGCCGTTTCAGTGGACATCACTCTCCATCGTTGTCCCACGGTAAGTCTCGACACAGGCAGTCGCGGCATCCCCGACTTCAATGCACAGAGAATCTGACTTTTATGCCTCCTCCGCTTGCCGGTTGAGGACTGCGTGCACTAGTTCGCTCCACACCTCCCTGTTTACCCAGGAGCCCGGAGACTCGGACCCAGAAGGGAGCATATTATTGCTCTCTGCATGTCACCTTTGGGTCTTTACCTTCATCTAGAGTGCCTTCCGGCCCCAAGAAGGTGAGTGGTGCCTCTATTGTTCACACCAGTGAGTTTGCCCTGGACTTCAGTTAGGTTCGATAGTCGACTACGTTTCGGCACCGATGCACAGCCCTTTGGGGTTCCTACCTTCTGCGCTTGTATCTGATCAGCAGACTCTGACGACAGTGTCAGTGGTGCGAATCAACACCATGCCACTTCCCCTCTCTGACTTCAAGGCGTCACCAGCTTGGTGCCGGTAGACGTCGATTGAAGAGCAAATGGTGCCTCCTATCTCAGACACCCTTCTTCCGCTTTCTGCTGAACCCTCCCTTCTTTTCGCTTCTGAGGAACACTGTTTAGGAGGTTATGGGGAGGAGGCGAGATTTCTGCACCCCATATCTGATGCTGCTCAGCCTCCTGTGGAGGATAGCTGGCTAACAAAACTGGGTGAAGCTAGTGGATTCCCCAGCCTCAGGCCTTCTTTCCCCTCTTGGTCTTGCTACATAGGTGAGTTCCTTACTTTAGAGTTAACCTCAGGCGTCAGACTGGATCCGGAAAATTTTCGTGCCGGTAGGTGGTGGTGTTAAGTGGCGCCGGAAGTGACGTGCACAGTGTCTATATAGTTGCCATCCCAGTGTACCGACGCCCGTGCTTTTCTTTCAGCGCCAGTCAGCGCTGATCCGGAAAAAGGAGAGAACTGCCCCCAGTCATTTTTTAACTGACTTTCTCGACTTTTTGTCTAAGTCTTTTTGAGATTTTTCTTTGGTGTGGCAGGACGCCAACTAGGAAGGCCAGCTTCAAGCCCTGTGGCGCCTGTCACCCACAGATGTCAGTGACAGACCAGCACCTTGTTTGCCTCTGGTGCCTCCAGCATGACCACGACTCAGAGACCTGCACCGACTAATGCACCATGCACTCTCAAACTCCTTGCAGCCCAATGTGCGACGCTGCAACTGTATCGATCCGGGTGGAGAGGAAGGTCCTGGGATCTATCGCAGAACCCCAGGACTCTCATCACACTCCAAGTAGTCTCCAGATAAATCCCACAAGCGTAAAAAGAGTAAGAGCCTTAGCCTACCCTTAGTGACCCCCCCCCCCACCCCCCCCCCCTTAGAACCTCTTCTCCCATTTAATGAACCCCCCACGGACATCCTGCTTGGCACTTTTTATAAACCCTGCACAGGGGTTCCTGTTAACAGGACGATTGCCTGCTGCCACCGCTCCGCCCCCGGGCACCCTAACTTCCTTCAACAACGCCCTACCTCGGAGAGCTTGGTAGTCCAAGCCTCCAGCTCCTGAGTAAATACTGGTGCATTCCCTACCACTCCACCAGATAGGGAATCCAAGAGGCTGGTCACCTTATGAAAGAAAATGTTTTTTCCACCAGCCTCGCAATGCGTTCCGTGAACATTGCATGACTTTTGGGCCATTACTCCCATGCCCTGTGGGATTTGGTTGCACAGGTGCTGACCACAGTCCCGAAGAAGGCCTGGGCCATACTCTTCCAAGCTATGTCTGACAGGAGAGATACAGCAAAAGTTCACATTTTGATGTGGGCTGGACATGACCAACTCGCTTCAAGGCTATTACCAGGTCCTTGGACCTTTCTATGGCGTCTTGCCAACCCAAGTCCGTCTTCCACTCCTTTTGTGGCCACAGAAGGGGCTTCCAGATGCATCTTTACCTGCCCAGCCACAGTAGAGCACAGGCTTCCCCAGCCTCTGGCTGAGAATGCGGTACCCATAAACCCCATGAGTTGGGCAGCCAGAGGTCGGGCCATTCCACCACTCCCCCAGCAGCCTCAGCCCCCAAACCCCTTTAGTTTGCCATCTTACCATCATGTACACCCAGTGGGAGGAAGCATCTGCCATCACCTGCCCTACTGGAGGCATCTGCCCACTTTGAGACCCATGTTCAAACCCTAGTCACAGTTGGCATCCTGAGAAGCCTTACATCCATCCTGGGATTCTTCACTCTACAAAACTCACAAGCCGATTGTTCAATCCCTTGTCATTTCACGCCTAGATTACTGCAACAGACTCTACGTGGGCACCAAAAGATCGGTCTTGAACCGACTACAGGTCATCCAAAACGCCGCTGCCAGGCTTCTTTTCTCCCTCCCAAAATTCTGTTCGGCCTCTCAGCTCTTAATCAAGCATCACTGGCCCCCTGTTGAGAAACTCACAAAGTTAAAAACGCTCTGCATCTCCCTCAAGATCCTCTATCAACAAGGAGTGCCACGTCTTGTGGCTCTAATGCAGTCTTACTCCCCTATGAGAGCCTTACGCTCTTCAGATTTGAATCTGGTCTCAATACCCCGCCATAGAAAAACCAGAATGGGAGGGCGCTCTTTTGTGTCCTAGCCCCCACCCTATGAAGCTCTTTGCCATCTTCGTTAAGAAAGACTCAAAACTGTTTAAGTTTGTGGAAGCAGCTGAAGACAGGCTGTTCTCCTAAGCCCATCCTGCTCTCTCCTACTCTGTCGTCATCTTACCTGTGGCTAGCGCCAGGATGCCCCCATGGGGCATCCATGTACTCTAGAAATCTTTTTAACATAACATAACCGGAGGTCTGTAACATCAGATCACTGGGTTCTTCAGATTGTCCTAAGGGGCTACTCCCTCCCCTACGCCTCCAGCCATGCCACCCACTTGCGAACGCTGATTGAGGACCATCTCTCCATGCTCTGCCAGGAAGTGACAGCTGTCTTGCCCAAGGAAGCCATAGAGAGGGTGCAGACACCAGAAGTAGATTGTGGTTCTTATTCCTGCCACTTTCTGGTGCCCAAGAAGGATTGAGGCATTTTTCCTATCCTAGACCCGCGCCGCCTTCTTCCTCAAAAAGGAGAAGTTCAAGATGCCCATGCTCGCTCATGCCCTGTCTGCCCTGGACCCAAGAGACTGGATGGTACTGTTGGACTTGCAGGACACATACTTCCACATTTCCGGCCTGCCAGCCCACAGGCGTTAACTGTAGTTCACAGTAGGCCACAAGCACTTTCCGTTTGCCATACTCCCTTTCGGCCTTACCAGCACTGCTTGGGTGTTCAGCAAGGTGATGGTCGCAGCTCAACAGTGGAGAATAGGGGTGCCAGACTTCCCCTAACTCAACGACTGGCTGTTGAAGGCGGCTCTCCCCAAACTGTTGTCTCTCACCTCCAGGCTACGACAGACCTCCTACATTCACAGTGGTTCACTATCAACGTGCCGAAGTCACACCGACTCCCTATCAGAAGCTCTCTTTCATCATAGCTGCAGTTTCGGGCTTATCCTTTCTGGTGGCGAGTCCAGGATATTCTGGATGTGAAACCAATGTTTCAGCCTCTAGTCTGGATTTCTGTGAGACTGAGGATGCTGAGCCTCATAGCCTCCTTCATCCTGCTGGTGACACATGCCAGATCACATATGTGGGCTCTGCAGTGGAACCTGAAGTTCCAGTGAGCGCAGCATCAGAGGAATCAATACGACCTGGTCCAGATCTCAGAGGGGACTGTGAAAGATTTGCAGCAGTGGCTAACGAACCACTAGTGGTTCAGAGGCAGAACCCTCTCCCTTCCCCAACCAGATCTCACATATGTGTCACTCCTGGGATAGGGCGTCCATCTGGGAGAGGTGAAGGTCAGATTACTTTGGTCTCCGGCAGAATACGTGCTCCACACACCAACGTGTTGGAGCTCTGAGTGATCTGATTGACACTAAAGGCCTTTCTACCCTCCATCAAGGGAAGGCTGGTGCAAGTGTTCATGGACAACACCACCATCATTTGGTACTGCAACAAAGAGGGTGGGGTGGCGTCATGAACCCTTTGTCAAGAGACCCTGCGGGGCATTTCCCTGGTAGTTCAACATCTGGCAGGTTCCCTGAATGTCAGGGTGGACAAACTCAGCCATCGATGCCTAGCGGATCACGAATGACGTCTCCAACTGGAGGTGGCTCAAGGTCTCTTTCAACAGTGGAGTGAGCCTTGGTTAGATCTGTTAGCCTATGCCCAGAATGTGTAATGTCAGCAGTTTCCAAGACGATCTCGAGTGGAGCTCAGGCATCCTATACGCATTTCCGCCCATACTACTCCTGCCCAGAGTTCTCAAGAAGATCAGGCATGAAAGGGGCAGAAGACATCCTTGTGGCATCCGAATGTGCACGGAGAGTCTGTTATCTCGAGCTACTGAGCATGGCCATCGATCCTCCGATCAGGCTGCCCCTTTGGGAGGATCTTCTGTCGCAGCAGCAGAATCCACCTGAATCTGTCAACTCGCCGTCTTCTTGCGTAGAGATTGAGCACCGTCAGTTGATAGCTTTCGAACTTCCTCCCGAAGTCTGCATTATTATTCTGGCAGCAGGCATCCTTCCACCAAGACGAGATACGCCTTCCGTTGGAAGGGATTTGTATCATATTGTACAGAAAAGTCCATTGATCCACTTTCTGCCTCCCTTTCTGATATTTTGCTTTCTATTTTTACCCTTGCCCAGCAGGGCTCTGTTTTGGGTTCTCTTATGCTCAGTCTGCCTTCTTGCGGCTGCCTGATGACCAACCCTCTTTAAGTCTCCTATTGTAAATAGATTTTTGAAGAGCCTTGTACATATGTCTCCTTTTATTATGCTTCAGTGGGACCTTAATTTGGTCCTCACATTCCTGATGTGTACTTCTTTTGAGCCTCTGCGGAATTGTCCTCTCCAGCTGCTCACATTTAAAACACCTTTTCTCATGGCAATCTGCCCAGAGGTTGAGCGAGATGCAGAATTTGTCATCCAGGCCTCCCTTTTTCTCGGTTTACTGTGACAAACTGGTGTTTCACACTAGGGCCTCTTTCATGCCAAAAGTGGTCACACCAATTCATGTGGGCCAATCTGTCACCTGGCCCATCTTGTATGCTCCTCCACATCCTTCCTAAGAAGTGGGGAGCGACCCCACCGTCTGGACCCAAAAAGAGCGTTGTCATTCTACCTCTGCCGCACACGAAGGTTCCTGGTGGACTACCAACTCTTTGTGGGGACTAATGGCGCAAAGAAGGGTAGGGTGGTGCTGAAGCGCACCATCTCTCGATGGATCACATGCTGCATCAAGATCTGCTACACATTGGCAAAGAAGCTGCCTTCTGAAGCCTTACATGCTCATTCCAACAGAACTAAAGCCACTGTGTTAACACGCATAGTTCTGGTCCTGGATATATCTCAGGCAGCAACGTGACCATCCCTGCACATGTTCACTAAACATTATTGCCTGTACAGTCAATTCTGTGGGATAGACACGTTGCCTGTTTGGCCGTGCAGGACTTACTAGTTTAAATATGTCCGCAAACTCTCCTTCGGGGATAGTTTTGCTTGGGTATCTATTCAAAGGTAAGGAATCTGCGGTTAGAAGCCTCTATCAGATAAACAAGTTACTTACCTTCAGTAATGCCTTATCTGTTAAAGACTCTTATCTAGCTGCAGATTCCTTACCAACCCACCCATCCTCCCCGATCTGCGAATGGATTTTCAGGCATAGGGATTTCCCCTTTCAGGGCCCTACTATTGACACCAATGGTCACTGTTCTTCGTGGTTCAGTACTCCTGACATGGAAAGTCACTAAAAGAAACTGATGTTATTGCACTGTGGTGGTGCCTATGTGGGCACTGCACACATCACTTCAGACGATGCCACGCGGAGCCGAACAACACCACCTACCAGTGAGCAGAGGTACTACTCACGAAAATCTTCCAGATCCAGCCTGACGCCTGGGGATAATTCTAAGGGAAGGAATCTGCTGCTATATAGTCTCTAACAGATAAGGTGTTACCAAAGGTAAGTAACTTGTTCATTGCAACCACTCTGAATTCACTTTGGTGTTGTAGATCAATAGCAGCATTTAAGAAAAACATTTGAACCAGATTGAGCTTGCCTGTAATCCAAAACGCCAGAGTTGTGCAAGTGTAGAGCTTTTTTGCTTTCATATTTTTTATAAGGAAAGATGACAAATGACCTCCAGTACACACTGCTTCTCATAAAATCTTTATACATGAACTCCACCCACAGATATTAAGATAACAGCCTCATATGTATCAGTTCAGTGGGAAGATTTGGCAGTCAGACCTATTCACCTTTGCTTAGAGTACAATAAAAATGGATTGTTTGTAGAGACAAAGTACAACTTAAAAAAGAAAGCTTAAGAACGTTTTCAAAGCAGGGTGCCTAATTTCCTCACTTGTAGCTAGGCTGTACCATATGATCCTCGTGTTTGGTTCTGTCTTTTGTGGCTCGCAAGCTGGCAACCTAGTATTGTAGAGTAATATGGCCAGTCTCTTGTTTTCCGTCGGGAGACAGTTGTGGGCAGGTAAGTGTTCTCCATATGCGACTGAATTACCAAGAACATTTCATTTTAGAAAAATATAGAAATTTGCAGACTACCCATTTCCCTTCTTCATCTTTACTGTACATGACATTGTTTCCAGCTTTGATATTTTGCTTGCACATAGTTGGGACTTTTTGAGTGAGCATACACTAGTCACTTGCATAGACCACTTTTGGAGCTATCACCTGTCTCTCCCTCCTCTTCTTCCCTCCATTACTGTATCATACTAATAGTGCCGCGTTTCCTTCCTCGGTATGACTCAATAATCGCTACTGTGGGAGGCATGTTTCTACCTTTTGAATAAACAGTCATTCTGATATTATATTTAAAACTGAAGGCAGGGTACCTAAATCTGTACCAGTCCTTTGATTACTGTAGTAGTAATGGCTAGCCTCACTATTCTTTGACATTTTCTCTAAATGCATGCAATATTTCCCTTCTCCAGAAATAGGACGTGTTGAATGAAAAAGAGGGCCTAGTTAGTGTTGTCCGTATTGCATTGTGTAAGAAAGTGGCTCTGTATATACTGCACCAAAGTAAGGTTCAGTGTGCACAGAGTCCACAGTCCCCAGAGGTTTGGCAGAGGCTAAAGTTACATATAACCTTACTCTCTAAAGTGGTAGCTTGTCGAGCAGTAAGGTAGTATCAGAGGACAGTGTAAGGCATTTGTTGTACACACTCAGTCAGCAAATGGTCTCACACACTCAATAACTGAACTCTAGGCCAATTGTTTTGTATATAAAAATATATACTTGTTTTATTTTAGAACCAACAATAGGTATCAAAATACTTTCTCAGAATAAAATGCTGTAGTTGTATACTTTCAATAAGCAATATACTTTTAAATGCAATAGTTAGTTGTTGCAATAGGCAACACAATTCAAACACAATTATAACATTGGGCTCAATGGGAGTTTTTAAGTAAATGCAATTTCAATTACTTTGCGTATGATTTTCTTACTCACAGTTGGATCCTGGATTCAACCCTGGTGCATTTCCTGTAAACAGTTGAAAGAAATCGTTTTTGGTACACAGGCGATTTTTAAGGAATATTTGTATGTTTCAAAAATCGACACTTTAGAAGAATTTCTGGCAAAAAACAGGCAATGTTATCCTATGGAGGAAAATCAAGTTATCGGTAAGTACAGTTGGGATTACTTTTCAGAGTCAGTGCTGGGCACCAAGATCCAGCACTTGGATCTCTCCTGATAACAGGTGAGTAATTTCGTTTTCGTTGTTCGGCTGATTTTTAGTGAACATTTTAAAGTTTCAAAACTCGACACTTAGAAGAATTTCCAAGTGAAACCAGTCAGTGTTACCCTATGGAGAAAATGTAGGTTATCGGCTTTCAGGTAAGTACTCGACTGGCAGAGTTAAGGTTCTGGGCATAGACTCCGGGGTCTCCCAGGGTCAGGTAGGTACAGTTGTTACACCCTCAGCGGCACAGGGGCATCCGGGTGCAGAGAGAGTTAGGCCCAATGATAGCCTATGGCAGGCAGGGGGCCTTTGGTTGGTGGCTGCTAGCAGGCAGGCCACGCGGCTGTGGGAGCTGGGCTCCTGGTCACTCACTCAGGGCAAGTGGGGAAGAAAAATAGGATAGAGGTTGCACTCCCAGGGGCACTTGGGCGGCTGGGTGCTTTTGAGCCTTCGGGCGCTCAATGGATTTCAGTGGAGAAGCTACCAGATGAACACAGGCTGCAAGCTCGGGGACGAAGATTCTTCAGGTGCGACCACCACTTCGAGAGGAAGTTGGGAAGCTGTAGGATAGGTAGGCACCCAGGAGTTGGGCACAGGGGGCCGCAGGCGGCCGGGTGCCGGGGTGCCTTTTGACGGCGGAAGATCTTACCCTCTGCTGGTCGCGGTTGGAGGGGTCCCTGGTTCTGAGCTGCAGGCGTCGTCCGGAGCGTCGATGAGGGTCCTTGGGTGCTGGATTCTGGGTCACAGTCGCCGGGGGGATGTCCTCGTGGTCTTTGTCCACTCAGTCACAGGCCGGACTCAGCGGGTGCAGAGTGTGCAGGAGTCGCGGTTCCTGGCTGGCAGCAGGGTTTTGTTACTTGCTTTGAGCAGAGCCACTGCTCGTGGGAGTCCCAGTCTTTTAGAGTCACAAGGCAGTCAGGTCCTCCGGGGTTTTCGAGGTTGCTGACCACTGGAGACGCCGGGGTTTGGCAGGAGCAGGTTCGAGGGTCGACAGGCCTGTGGGGCTGGGGCCAAGTCAGTTGGTGTCTTCCTCTTGTTAGCAGCTGCACAGCATGTCTTCTTTCTTCTTGTTCTTCTTGCTTGTTTCGGATTCGGGATCTGAGGAAGGAAGGTTCAGGGTGCCCCTAAATACCAAATTTAGGGGCATTACAGGTAGGTAAAGGGTAGGGACCAATGGGTCTCTTCCCTGGGGTTGGTACACCCCCTATCCTGCCACACTCCAGTGGGAGGGGGGCAGGAGCCTAGTCCTGATTGGCAGGGCTCCCCATCTTCAAGATGGCAAGAGCCCGGAGATGTGCTTCACGTCGCCTCCCCCACCTGAGGGGTGGGGTTGGCAGAGGCTGGCACACCGCCTTTCCTCACTTGGGGTTTCCCGCCTGTCTTCCCGCCAGAGTGGGGGGGGCTAGAACCGTTGGGGACCAGTTGCTGAGTACAGCATGTGGTCTGGGGAGGCTCACAAAGGCCGCATGCCTTTGAAGCACCCCCCTGCCCATCCTGGGGGAGAAGACCTAGCACCTCGCCCAGGACGTGCATTGTTGCAGGCCCAAGAGAGCGATGGCTCTCTACTCAGGGTCCAGCAACATGTCAGCTGGGTGGCAGCCTAGGCAGCTTCTCAGGCAGGACTTGGATTGTGGGTTAAGTTCAGGGGGCAACTCTAAGTTGCGCTCTGTCGTGGATCTTACATTAAATCCCACACTGGCATCAGTGTGGGTTTAATGTGCTGAGAAGTTTGATACCAAACTTCTCAGTCTTCAGTGTAGCCATCATTGTGCTGTGGAGTTCCTGATGAAGACCTCCCAGCACCATATACACTTAACGGCAGCACTGCACTTACAGTGCCCAGGAATGGACCTGGGTACTGTAGGGGTACAGGGCTCATGCACCTGTACCCTCACCACTGGCATAGTGCACCCAGCTAGAGGGGTGACTGAGGTATGCCAAGGCAGTGTGTTTGTGGGCATGGCACACAGGGATGTGTGCCATGTCGACTCTCTGTTTTGTTCTGCACCAAGACACTCAGCCTGCAAAGGCAGTGTGTGTGTGTCAGGGTACAGGGCCTCTAAGGGTGGCACAATTAGTGCTGCAGGCCTTAGGGGCCTTCCCTGGTCACAGGGCCCTGGGTACCTAGGGTACCTTTTACCAGGGGCTGACATGTGGCCAGAGATGCCAATTGGGTTTAGGCTTCATGCAGTTTTAGGGAAGGAACACAGGCCCTGGGCACCTGATTGGCAGGGGGCCAGGGCAACTCAGTCAAAGTACATCAGCAATTCAGCAAAAAGTGGGGGCATACCATGCAAGAAAGATGGCACTTTCTCACACATTGTAGTCACAAAAGAGGATGTTCCTCCAAGAGTATAAGACCCTGCATAAGATGACAGCAGGCAGGATTGTGATGGAGCCCAAAAAGCAATCCATTTTCTTTGTGTTGACTGCACTCCTTTTTGGATCTTAAAACCATAGCAGTAAGGGGGATTCAAATTCTTGCACAGCCTTTAAGAATGTTTCCTTTTTGAAGCCATTGGACGGCTTTCTGCACCAGTGGGGTTTATCACGATAGCTATTCATTTACAGGCTCTGCTCAATCCCGTTTTCTTATTGTCAGCTTCTGCTAAACCGATCTCCACAAGAATTGAAAGGAAGTACCAGAGTACCTGCTTGGGATCCAGTGAATATGTGCTGTCCCCTGCCAATGCTTTAGTGGTGGCTGAAGTTCTTGAACAGTCACGGCATGACAACTCTTTAGATAGGGAAAGCTGCAGATTGGATTGGCTAGGAAAAAAAGCCTGTCCTGAATCCAAGACACTGCATGGTGGTGGTGAACCTGCGGTGCACCTATTTTCATATCCTTAAACTGCAAGCCCACAGATGCTACACCTGACTCCCCAGAGGGTCAATTTCTTTGGAGCCTTCCTGGATACGTGTGCTTATGGGCCTTTGCTCCTGATCAACAAGTCCAGGACATTCAGGTTATGATCCGATATTTTAGCCTCTGTCCTGGGTCTCAGTGAGGATAGCTCTGAGGATCCTTGGTCTACTGGGCTTCTGCATCCTGCTCACTGGCCATGGCAGATGGAATATACCAGCGCTGCAGTGGATCTGAAGTCTCTTTGGGCCCAGCACCACTGTATCTTGTAAGATTCCACCGAGGTTTCTGAGGAAACTGTAAAAGGTCTGCAGATGTGGGTGGTTGACCGCAGTAGGGCCAGCGGCAGACATCCCCCATCCTCCTTCCCCACAGAGTAGATGGTGGTGATGGATGCTTCACGACTGGGCTATAGAGGTCATCTGGGAGAGGTGGAGATCAGAGAACTCTGGTCAATAATAATTTGCCAAAGTTCCTGGTGAGTTGCTTGACGTTGAAGGACTTCTTGCCAGCTATCTAAGTGAGACTGATGCTGGTTCTCATGGACAACACCACTTACATATGTTACTGCAACCAGCAGTGTGTGTTCATGGTTCCTCTGCCAAGAAATGCCCTGATAACCCAAGCAGGTCTCTGGACCTGCTTCGGTTATCAGGGCATTTCCATGATCGTGAACCATCTGGCAGAGTCTTTGAACGCCAGGGTGTACAAACTTGGCAGGTGACATCTAGTGGATCACGAATGCCAACTAGATCCGGAGGTGGTGCATGGTGTTTTCCAGTGATGGAAAGAGCCCTGACTTGACCTCTTCGCCACCACAGAGATTATGCAGTGTCCACACTTTTTTGCATCGGAGTTCCCAAGAAAGTTCTGTCTGAGACACATTCAGCCTACAGTGGAGCACAGGACTCTTATATGGTTTCCTACTGCTGTCTTTCCTGCTCAAGTTCTGAAGATCTTAAGGGTTTACAACATATGTTTCTGCCAGAGCCCATTGTGATTTCACAGTGGGGCTCAAATCTGGTCTGCACTTTCCTAATGTGCACCCCTTTTGAGCCAGTACCCAGTGTCCATTTCGCCTCTTGACCTTGTCTCACATTTTATGATAACATCAGCACATCCCGTGAGGGATCTTCAGGTCTTCTTGCTCCCAGCTACTTTATACAACCTTTTTTCTGGACAAACCTGCATTTAAAACCTCAGCTGCGTTCTTGCAGAGGGTAGTGATGCATTTCATGTCAGATAATGTATCACTCTTCTGACATTCTTCACTTTACCTCATCCTTCGAGAGAAAAGGAGAGATTCCGTTGATACAACCTCAAAAAGAGCATAAGCTTTTACATCGAATGTACCAAGGACCATCAGGTGGATGATGAGCTCTTGGTCTGGTTCTCTGGAGCCAAGAAAGGAAAAGTGGTGCAGAAGCAGACCCTATCACGAGGAATAGTCCTCATTCTTATGCTCTGCTCTGCATTTGCTAAGAATCAGCCTCCAGAAAGTGTGAGTGCTCATTGCACCAGAGCTCAGACTGCTACTAATACATTGTCTTGTGGAGTGCCTGTCCTGAATATCTGTCAGGCTGCTATGTGACCATCAGTGCACACTTTCATTAAACACTATTGCCTCGACAGTCATGTACATGGGATGGGCAGTTAGAAGTATCCATCAGAACTACAAGTTACTTACCTTCAGTAATACTTTTCTCATGGATATGTTTAGATAAGTACCCAAATCCATCATTCTTGAGGATTGCACTGTTGATAGGCTTGTGCAAGGAAACCTGTTTTTTCACCTTTCTTCTTATCTCATTCATATTGAGGTAGAATGTGTGACGGTATTCCGCAAGCCGGAATCACGATGTGCCTTCACAGCACCGTCAGTATAAGGAATGAGTCTTTAGCATACATTCCTTCAGCACGCAAGTCGTTATAACAACTTGCCTCAGGGGGACGCTGGATTTTGGAATATGTTAATTAACTATTCCAACTCCAGTATGTGCAACAGCAGGGAAGGCGTTGGACTTTTAATTCAACATCATTCCACCAATGCTTCCCCACCAAGGCAAGTTGTTATAACAACTTGCGTGCTGAACGAATGCGTACTAAAGACGCGTTCATTTTTTTGCCGGCGCTGTACAGGCACACCAGGATTCCGGCTTCGGTTTGAAGGACGCTTCTCATTGAAGTAATACTAGCATATGGAGTCTATGATTATCATTATTACTCCCAGTTAGGCAACGCAGATGCCCCAATATATTACAGCTATCTATAAGCTCTCCCATCAAACTTCATTGCAGGCTTGACCTTTTTTTCCAGGAGCAATTGGAGACTTTTCCACAACTATTTGTCCTTCCTCAGTTTTACAGCGTGGCCCATGACATCCACCAGTATGGTCATTTAAATCTAACTGAGTTTTGTTTGTAAAGTTTGTAGGAGGCATCTTTGCCTACTACGGTATCCAATTGCACTAAGAAATAGAGAAGATTTAATATTTGTGCATGGCAGTCCTCTTTAACATTTCCAGAGAAAGCAGTGGTGGCCGCAACATAAAGGGGATAAGGCAGGCGGGGTGGGGAAGGAGGTAAACAAAAGAAAATAAATTCAAAAAAGCACTTACCTACAGGCCGGCTGCCACCTCTCGGTCCTCTTTGCCCACTTCCAGGGGCAGGAACAGGAAGCACCCAGGCTTCCAGACTCCCCTAGCCAATCTAGTTCTTTACTCAGGCTGTAGTACAGCCTGGTTGAAGAACATGCAAAGTTCGCATGACTGTTTGGGCGGCCCGAGGGGGCCGGACAAACAGTCCTGCACACTTAAGTGACTGCCTACCACTCCTCTCCTATTCCTGCTAGAGCCAGCCCCACCTCACCCCTAATCAGCTAAGCCACGGAAAAATAAAATGAAAATAATGTTGGTTATTATCATTTTATTTTTATTTTTTAAACTGCTCACAGAGCTGTGTGGCGGCGCTCCTCTGCCTTAGCAGAGGAGCCGTCCTTAAGAGGAAGTACTCTATATTTGTAGCACCCCTTGAAAACGGGCCTTCTATCCAGTTCCATTGGGTTCATTTACCAGCAGCATGCAGAAAATCATATTTGGAAATTTGTTCTTAAATCCGTTGTAATGCACAATTTTATGTATGGTTTAACAGGGAATCTTCATTTTCATTGTATATATTTGTCATCTTGGGAAGCTTGCCCAGTTTGTTGTGTGTGGTTGGAAGACTGTGTCTCAATGTGTGGCGCATGAGGTTCATTGATTATGCTCCAAACATGATACACATCACCTGTAACTGTGCAGGTAACTAGCTCTTTTTTAGCTCTACCATCAACATCATTTTATTAGAGTACTCTTCCTTTTCCAAGAAGCTGCTGGGTTCCTCCTTTTGTTATAGTAGGAGAACTGCTGTTGGGTGCTTGCAATAGATTTAACTTTCTTAGAGTCCCTTCATTGGTATGTTGTACATGCTATCGTAGCATTGTATCGTGTGATTATTATACTTTAGCCCAAAAGGCACATTTTTAGATAATTTTTTTTTTAAAAAACAGTTTGAGAACATTCAACTTTTAGTAGCTTGATCAATCAGATTACCGGGAATGATGCCATTACCTGCTGGTATCAGCATCCCACTCATTTGGTTTGGCAAGCCATGGCTCATTGGTCTCCCATCCCGACTCCTTCTCTGGATATTTTCACTCGAGCTGCTTGCCCCCAGTTAATCTGTGGGTTAAGTGAAGGTGATATCTGATAGAGACGTCTAGCTGCAGATTCCTCAACTTTTGAATCCTCCCCAGGCGTCAGATTGGATCCAAACATTTTTCAGCAGTACCTCTGTGTGCCAGGGCACAGCATCATACTACTCCTAATGATGTTGACTCTGTGATGTCAGTGGAGTCATATAAGTCCCCTCTGGTGCACGGGCGTAAGTTTCTTCTTTTCCGCGCTGCAACACAGATCCAGATAAGCGGTTCCTCGGGCTGTTTTTGATGGCCTACTTCGACAGTTTTTGTTGGTTAGGAACAGTGTGCCTTTTTCCTATATCATCAAGCTTTAAGCTTTGTGGGTCTTGTGCTTGACATATGTCGGCTACACACCTGCATTCTATTTGTGTATGGTGTTTGGGAAAACACCACGACTCTAAGGATTGCACCTCCTGCCAGAAGCTGAAGCTGCTCAAGGAACACCGTATAAAACTCCTGGCTGCGTGTCTGTCATGATCCTCAGAGACTTCATGGCCTCTGTCGTCTTCCCATTTGGAGGTTCGTTCACTGGGCCATTCTAGGAGCCAGAGCCGATCGCAAGGACGTCGCTCTCCTCCGACTTCCCAAGGTAAGTGCAGGCGCTTGAAGTCGAAGCACCCCTCCGACTTCGCTGCGCAGAGATTCCATCTACAATGGCTCCTCCCACTCGCCAGTTGAGGAGGCCGTAGATGACTCTGCCCCGCGTCTCCTTGTCTTTCCGGGAGGCGGGACACCAATGGCCCAAATGAGGGAGTACTATAACTCTCTACATCTCATATTTGGGCAACCACCTCCCTTCGGAGTGCCCCAAGGAGGTAAGTGGAGCAATGCCGGTGGGTTCGCCATCGGTGGCATTTGGGCCTACAGAGTCGTCGGGTCGGTGCGAGATGGCATCAACCGGCTCCATTTTGACTCTGGTGCGCAACCCTTTGGGGTCTCCGCCTTTGGTGTATGTCCTTGATCGAGGCCGTTCCATCTCTATCAACATCGAAGCTCAACCTTCTCAACGTCGGGTGTGATTTTATGGAGTCATCTATGGGAATTATTGCCTTCCTGCTGCCTCGTGGTGACACACAGGAATTTGGCGCTTTTACAGCCAATGCCTGAGGCCATTTTACCTTTTTTGGAAGAGAGTTGGTTGCCTGCACCTGGGGAGGCTAGTGGACCTGAGTAGTTTCCGGCTTCTAGGCTACTTTCTCCTCCTAGCCTTGCTACTGAGGCAAGTTCCTCCTTTCAGATATTCTTAGGAGGGGGCTTTGGTTTAGGAGTTGTCTCTCCTTACGGTGGAAATATCCCCTGATCCCCTGATTGATGTACTTTATCATGGTCAGAAAGGGGTGGAGCCTGTTCGCCCATATAGTGAGGCTCTGTACGACATATTGTTAGGTAATTGGGCTAAGCCTGATATGGAGGTTGCAGTGGGTTGTGCTATATCTCGCAGGCACCTGCCTGCTCCTGGAGACCCAGCTTGTCTCCTCAGACATCCTACCTCTGGTGGTACAGGCTGTGTCACCCTCTCAAAATATGGCTTCTCTGCCTAATGCTCAATTGGATAGAGAATTTAGGAGGCAAGATTCATGTGGCAGACATATTTATTCCTCAACTAGTTCTATCTTAAGGTCCACTACCATTGATTGTGTTCTTGGGTGTTTTTCTCACACATTGTGCGGTTCCTTGCAGACTATGTTGCCAGCAGTTACGGATGGTCTTCGACCTAATCTTGAGCAGCTGATTAGGGATGGACAACAGGCAGCTAAGCTGATTATTAGATGTGGCATGAATACTAATGATTCCGTAGGTCGGGCAATCCATGGCATCCTCTGTGGCGCTATGACTTTGTGCCTGGTTACGGACCTCAGGTTTTTCAGAAGCGGTCCAGAATGCCTTGGTCAGTATGCCCTTTGTTATGTTATGGGACATTTGTAGAGCGCACGTACACCATCAGGCCTCTTGGTGCTAAGTTTAGAATCACCACAGAAGTTGTGTCTAGCAGTAGGCGTAAGAGAGAAGCTAGGTTTTCAGTTTTTTTTCAAAACTCATATAATCAGTTGTCTGTCTGATTTTGATCTGCATGGAGTTCCAAAGTTGGGGGCCCAACTTACAGAAGCGCAAACCGCCCATTCTTTTGCGCTTAAATCGGGGGACTGTCAGCAACTTCATTTGTGCCGATCTGAAATTTCGTACCACAGGAAGCCAGTGAAACTCCTTAAAAAATGGCTTCGTATGACAGTGCCTGGGTTGCTGAAAGATGATCCTGGCAGCTTGATTTTGGATCAACTGAAACCTATAGGTTAGGTTGATGGGGAGGCCGAAGTAAATGGCATTGGCATAGGCAATTCTAGATAAAATCATGGCCATCATGATTAACGTGCTGTCCTCCTTGGTGAAAAATCTTCAGATTTTTCTAAAATTTCTCAGTTGATAGAGACAGGAAAACGTAACCATGCTTATCTGGGATTGCATGGAAAGATTAGCGGCTATTTGGATGCCTAGACTCTTTACAACGCTCTTAGGGGTGGGTGGAGTTCCTAATGTTTTAGGCCAGTGTGTTGGAGTCCAGTGCTATAGTCTGTTGTTGGAAATGACTATCTCTGTTTTATCAGAGTTCAGTTTTAGGTGGTTGTGATTCATCCAATCTTTGATGAATAACATAGTATTTTGGAAGAATAGCTTGGAGTCCTGTGTCTCTTCAATTAAAAAAATCAGTTGCAAATCGCCCGTGTAGTTGTAAATATTAATCTTCACTTGTTGGAAGGAGTAAATCAGAGGGTGAATATAAAGGTTAAAAAGGTGGGGGGACAGGGAGGAGCCCTGAGGAACCCCACAGTTTGTGGTGACTATGGCAGAGCTGTAGGGTACAAGCCTAACTGATTAGGTGCAATCTTTCAGAAAGGATTTCATCCATTTTGAAGCTGTGCCTCTAAGATCTTCCGCCACCAATCTTTCCGCCAGTATCACATGAATAACGGTATTGAATGCCGTTGACAGGTCAAGTAAGACCAATGCTTACGTGTGCCCCTTGTCCGCTTATTCCTTCAGATCGTCCACAACACTTAAGATGACTGATTCAGTCGAATGAGAGGGCCAAAAACCTGCTTGATAAGGGTCTAGTAAGTTGGTCTCTTCAATAAAGGCACAAAGAAATTTGGCTATATGAGCCTCAAGGATTTTTGCAGGGTAGGGGAGAAGCGATATGGGTCTATAGTTGTCTAACTGGAGGGGATCCATACCAGTTTTCTTTTGGAACGGGATAATAACTGCTTCTTTAAAAGCGTGAGGGACTACACCTTGCATCAGTGACAGGTTGAGCAAGGCGAGAGTACTATCTGGAAAGAGGGTAAAAATGTATTTTTGTATTGCCGGGGGCCGGGGTCTTTAGGTGAGCCTGATTTTACCTTGTTTGTTAATTCTGTGAGACGTTCTATATTTATACCATAAAAGGTAGAGAGCATGGAGGGATTGCTGTCTTGCTGTTGAAATATCCAGGCTTGTGAACTAGGTGCAATGGAGTCTTGAATTGTGTTTATTTTATTCACAAAGAAGTGATTAAGATTTGGTCAGGGTTTGCTAATTCCTTCACTATATTGAAAATATCTTTTTCTCAGCTTAAGACTTTGTTGGTGAAAAAGGCTTTCTTTGCGTCTACAATGGCTGCTTTGTAGGCTGTCGGGGATTTTATATATATTTCCCTTGTTTCTGGAAAGTACGTTTTCCGCCAATTCCGCTCAGCCTGGCGGGTTCTTAGCTTTGCTAATTTCAGCTCAGAGGAGAACCACTTGGAAGCCTCGTGTCGCTGCAAGCTACTGGCTTGACTATGTAGAGGGGCATATATGTCACTTGCCTTCAGTTGCTAATTTGTGATAGCTATCTCAGACTTGTCAACGTTATCTATTCCTGCCAGGAGGTTAGATGCCAGGGTATTGTGTAAGGTGGACAGATTAATGCGATTTCAGTTTCTGGTAATTAATTTTGGGCCATCTGGGGGTTTGGCTAACAAAGATCCCTTAGGGTGAAGCTGATTAAATGGTGATCTGACCAAATGCATGGGTTGATTTTTAGCTTCTAAACTGAGATTGATGGACCATACCTAGTCAAGTGCATGTCCTTTGATATGTATGGTCTCATGTATGTGTCCTTCAAGATTCAGGTTTTTCAGCAAGTCTGTAAGTTCCTTTGAGCCCTTTCTTCCTTCTTCCACATTTGCCCAGTAGTTCAGATCTCCTATTAACAGAATGTTTGCGTAATCTATGGCCAGGGGTGCAAGATAATTTGCTAGATCTTTTATAAATTCCCCCATTGCTATTGGAGGCCTATAGATCTGTACACACATCAATGTGGAGGTGGGAGAATCCACTTTTAAAGGTAGACTATCAACTGATGCGACACCTAGGGGGGAGATGGCAGTGAAGGAAAGTTGTTTTTTTGTAGCTGCTGCTACCCCTCCCCCTCTTTTCCCAGAAAGTCTGTTAGTCTGTAAAAATAATAGTTTTCAGGTAGTGCGGCTAGTATGTCTGTAGTAGATTCAGTTGTTAGCCAAGTTTCTGTCAGTAGCAGTATGTCTAGGGCCTAGGTGTCTAGTAGGTTGAACATTTCTAATTGGTGTTTGACCATAGAGCGTGTGTTTAGATAGAGTATGTTTAGCTCCTTAGGTGCCGAAGCGTGTGCCAAGGAGGTAGTGTATTCGTAATTCTTGAGGGGTGTCTTAGGCACGAGTTTGCTGGGTACCTTAGCTGGTTCAGAGTTTAATAGGCCAAGCCTTTTTAATTTGTATTTAACTGTTGGTTCAATTTTCGGTATAACCTGTGAGGCCAGAAACCGAAGTTCTTGGGATGAGTACGTACATTTTTGGGCATATTGGCTGGCCCCAGGCCCCATCCAGCCGCAGACGGGCGCAGATGGGCTTGCCTTTTTGCCAGCGGTGTCTCCGCGCTACTGCCATACTTTTAAGCCCCGTGGAGTATCCCCGACTCCGCCACTCCCTTCCCTTTGATGGCACCCATCTTTTTGGTGCCCAGGCAGACTCAGCTTTACGGCGTTTCCATGATAGACTAGGTGAAACAATCTTAGTTTATCTTTTTCTTATTATATACTAATTTGATTTTGTCCCTGTATTAGGGTTGTATGGGGAATATTAATCTTTTGATTTTTGCATGGCTGGCCATGTTATGGCAGTGCCATGATGGTTTAAGTTCCGCCTGTTGGTGACACCTGATCTGGTGTTCCTGCGGTTATCAGATATTATTGTTTCAATGCTGTCTTTGACAGGTTATGTGGTACGTGGATACCTGTTGCATAGGCTTTTCCTTTCCTCTAATGATGGGCTTCTTAATCAAGAGGTTATTTGCTTGCAATGTTTCTTCCGGTTAGGAAAATTACCTATGCCTCATACTTCTTTGGAAGCAGTTCGTATGCTGGTATGCATTACTTTTGATTTTTAGTATCTCTTATAAGAACATCTTGCTTATACCTATGGAAGACCTTTCATACAGAGTATGCTTATTCTTTACACCTACTCTAAATGTCTACTTCAGTAGTAATTTGGATCTGTTTTGACCCAGATATCTACTAGAATTTTTTTTTTTTAAACAGTTTTTATTGAGAACAAAAAGGCATCGGTTCAAGACAGTGTACATATATCACAGTTTTTTCAGCAATCATGGCATAGTCCATGTCATTTGCCCAGTCCCCTACCTGTGGCGTCGTGTCCAACCGCCACTTTTGGGCAATATTGCGTTTGGCTATGGCCCATCCCATCATGGCCCACGATTGCTCCGCCTGTGAGAGGTCAGTTGCCTCCCATATATTGAGGAGACATAGTTTGGGGGATGGTTGGATAGGTTTGCCTCACGCCCTGGCTAGTTGCCGGGTGACGTCTGTCCAATACTGTTGTATGTGAGGGCAGTCCCAGATGATGTGTGTGAATGTGCCGGTCTGGTTACATCATTGGAGGCAGAGAGGGTCCGGTCTCCTGCCCAACCTAAACAATAATTTGGCATCGAAATAGACCCTGTGGAGCACTTTGAGCTGGACCAGTCGGAGTCGTATAGGAATCGCCACTTTTCTGGGAGAAGCGAGCGCCTCTTTCCAGTCCTCATCTTCAATCTCCCCCAGATCATGTTACCAGCTCGACCGTAGTTTCAACATTGGGTCAGCTTGGTTATTCACTAATTTTTTATATGTTAGGGAGATGGCTTTACGGTCCATTGGATCTAACAATAGTCGGTCCTCCAGCGGGGGGAATACGGAAGGGGGTACCCCTAGGGAGGGCCGAGTCAATAGCATGGCTAATTTGGACATACCTAAAAGTCTCCTATGGTGCAGGGTGGTATTTAGCTTGAAGATCAGCAAATGTGGCCTTTTTCCTTTTCACCCACATATCTCCTACCCTGGAGATGCCGATCATGTCCCATTTATCAAATCCTGGACATTTGCTGAGGCGACCCAATATATCCGGTTCCCACAATGGAGTCGCCTTAGTTAGACGGTTATGCCACCCCAGCTTACGCTGGAGTCCGTGCCACACTTCCACCGTACGAGCCGTGGGGCCAGTAAACTGTAACTTCCGGTGATTCGTATAAAGTACCCTGTTGTAACCCCCCCTCCCCATAAGCCAATGATCCGTTCTGAAATTAGGATCATCGTGTGGTCCAAACACCCATCTGTTAATGGCCTTCAGCTGCGATGCCTGATAGTAGAGGCGCAGATCCGGAAGCCCTATACCTTCGTCATACCACCCCATGGTGAGTTTATTTATGGCAATCCGTGGAGGTCGACACTCCCACAGCAACCCCCGCACCACCTCCTCAATTTGAGAAAAATAGTAATCAGGGACAGGATTAGGAGCATTTTCCAAAGCGTAAAGAAAGCGCGGGAGGGCAAGCATTTTAACCGGAGGTGCATCCCAAAAGAGTAAGGGGCAATGACCTCCAATGCGTAACATCCGACTTCAAGCGCTGCAGGGGCACCTTCGGATTCCGCTCATAAAAAAGATTAACATCGGAGATGATAAAAATGCCCAGATATCGAAAACCTTGTGCTGTCATAACCTCTAGGGCTATATGGGGGTTCCCCCCAAAGTGCGTACATCTGGGATTTGGACCAATTTATCTGATACCCCGAATGCGTGCCAAAGATGTGAAAGATGTGTAGCACCTGTCGTAGCGAGCGTGCTGGAGAGGCCAGATATAGCAAAATATCATCCGCGTAGAGCGATATTTGGTCCTCGTGTACGCTGGTCCATTTAAGGCCCCTTATGCCCGGATCCCCCCCTGATCCAAACGGCCAGCGTCTCCAACACCATGGCAAAGAGGAGTGGTGACAGCGTGTAACCTTGCCTCGTGCCCCAACGGAGGTGGAAAAGAGGCGGAGCGATGATTGTTAACCGTGATGTGCGCAATGGGCTGCCTATATAATTGCCTGATCCATCCAATTAGTTTGGGTCCAAACCCCATACGAGCCAGGACAGCAAAAAGATGCTCCCATTCGATAGTATCGAATGCCATGGTGGCATCAAGTGACAGCAAGATCGCTTCCTCCTCTAGAGTGTCTAGACACCCCATTACCCCGTGCACACGTCACAGATTTCTAGCCGTATTTCTTCCAGGCATAAAGCCCGTTTGATCTGGATGGATTAAATCATTAAGATACAGGACTAGACGATTGGCCAGGAGTTTGGCCAGAATTTTCGCTTCCATTGTTAGCAGCGAGATAGGGCGGTATGATTTGCAATCCTCCGCTGGCTTACCGGACTTGTGGATAGCTACAATGGCAGCGTTGCGAATATCAGCTGGAAGCAGCCCGAGTCATAGCATTCATTATATAAGTTTAACAAGTGGGACGCTAGCTTCGTAGCGATTGGTTTAAGAAGCTCGATAGGTAGTCCATTAGGACCCATCGCTTTACCCAACCAAACATCCAGTATTGCTTTTTGGACCTCATCCACAGAGAAATCCGCTTCCAGTACCTCCCTATCCTGATGCGAGAGGCACACTACATCTATGGTGGCAAGGAGGTCTGTAGCCATTGAGGCTTGTGAGGTCTGCGGGACACAAAAGCTTCTGCGATCCCCTGGGGGTCCGTTATCAGTACGCCGCCAGGGTCAGTTATTGCTCGCACCCATCTTGCTCCCTGTTCCTTACGTTCCAGCCACGCTAGGAGTTTACCCGTATGCTCGCCCTGTTCGTAAATCTGATGACGCATGGCTAGGGAGCGCATAGAAGCCTCCTCCAGCAGAAGTTGCCTATAGTCCTGTCTTTTTATTTTGATCCTGTGTTGAGTGTCGGGATTAGGATCCTGGGAGAGGGCCCCCTCCATTTGCAAAATGTCCCTTTCCAGTTCGACCACCCTCCTGTTACACTCAGTTCTGTGGCCTTCCATCAAGGACAGTGCCCTGCCCTTTCGTCGAAATAGTAATCTGTAATTGCCGGAGGCTTTCCTTAACGTGGGGTATCTTTAGTGCCCACGGCTGTATCATAATTGGATCGGTACGCCTAGTGGGTTGAACTCTAAAGACCGTCAAAACTGGGGAGTGGTCTGATATACCTCGTGCCAGATTTGTGGATTCAGTGAAATCGTTTATATCTTGGGCATGAGTAAACAGATAATCGATCCGTGATTGACTGCCATGGACACCCGACTGATGTGTGTAATGTGTGTGGTGAGGGTGTGACCACCTCCATACATCCACCACCCCCAGAGCATCTGTGAATCCCTGGAGTTGAGCCGTGTGCTGGGTCAGGTCTAGGCGGAAGTCGGTCACATAGGCCGACCATAGTCAAATTAAAGTCACCCTCCAGTACAAGGGATCCTACTGGTAGGGCCAACATCAACGCCCCCACGTCTTGCAATGTTAGGCGCTACAGTCCAGGTGGCGCGTACACTGAAACCACATAGATTACCCTACCTTTCCAGATACCCGTGCTTGCTGCAGATCTACCCTGCACGTCTGTCCAGGTGTTCTGTACCACATAAGGACAGCCCTTGTGCAGGAGTACCCCAACCCCTCTAGAGCCTGTGGTAAACCCAGAGTGTACATGAATTCCCTATCAAATGAGCCTCCTGTAGCAATATTATGTCAAGTGTATGTCGGTGAATATATTGCAGTAAAATACCCCTTTTAATTTTGTCCCCCAGACCGTTTACGTTCCAAGTGGACACTCTAAGTCCCTGTCCTGGCGCCATCAGAATACAGCAAATGTGCGACTATTAAGGTAAATCGGTCATACCTGCCTGTCTCCCCAGATTTGTCGTTCAAAATGGAGCCAAAACAATCAAAATGCATGACAGTGTTGCGAAACACAGTATCGATGTCAACCGTAGTAATGCCAAGTGAGATATTAGCAATCAAAAGATTATCTCTCCCCAATGCAAAAAAACAAAAAAACCTCCAACAGTTCCACACCCTCCCCCCCCCGACTCCAGTTGAACTCCCCACCCCTCCCTGCACAACGGGAGTAGTGCCGCCCGCCACATCCAACATGCAGAGTGCCTGTCGCCCACCCTTAAACAACTTCAGGGAACGTGAGCAACTCCACCCCCACAAACAATTGTAAATACAACACAGACTCCACCCCGGCCCCACCGCCCCCGTGGTTAACATGAATCAAGGAACAATCTAGGCCTGCTCATAAACCTACGGCCTTTTCCTTAACATTCACCCGAAACTTCTGGCCCTACCAGCTGAAATATAAGCTCCAAACCAGGTTCAAGTGTAGAGCAAAACAATCGCCCTACCGTCAGATTGCCCATAAGGGCACACTTCGTCCTGGAATTGTCAAACAAATCGTAATCAGACCACTGATTCAGCGTCCTCCTGTGGCGGCTCTGAGAGTCTGAGTCAGAATACGGAGGGGAACGTCTTTGGTGTCGCCAAACTTCTGCTCCATCGGCTGCGGAGGGGACCTTGTGTGACTTCAGTCCAGCAGTGCGCCAGCCCTCAAGCCAGTCCCAGGCATCCTCCGGCCTCGTGAAAAAACATAATTTACCGTTAGCTTCAACTCTGAGTTTTGCTGGGAACATCATAGCATATTTAATCTCCTGGTCCCTGAGAGCACGTTTTATCTCCAGAAAACTGTGGCATTGTTTCTGCACTCTCAAGGTAATATCTGGGAAGAACGTGATTTTGCTGTTCTCGAAGCTCAGCGGGGGGCCGCTCTCACAGTCTGCAGGATAACATTGCAGTCCCGAAAATTAAACACCCGGGCCAGGAGCAGCCTTTGGGTGCCCCCCCGGAAAACAATGAGCATGTTCAATAGAAAAGCATTTGGAGAATCCACGTGGTTGCAGATGCTTGAGAACAAGGTCCTCAACGAACAGATCGGCGGCCTGCCCTTCCGCGCACTCCAGCACGCCAAGAATGCGAAAAATTTTACGCCGCATTCTGCCTTTGTAGTCGTCCAGTTACAGCGCCATTGCCTCATGAGAAGTGCGCAGCTCAGTTACCTGCCTTTTAAGGAGCGCAGTATCCGTAACTAGTTATTTGGTAGTGGTCTCTACTGTGCCCACACGCTCTGCAATTTTTTTCATATCTTCGCGAATCAGCCACCTCAGTCGCAACTGTATCAATACGGGTCTCGAGGGAGGTCCTTACTGTCAGGATGACCTCCAGGATATCTTTGTTTGTGGGTTCCGTACTGTCACTCTAGGCTGCCGACTCTCCTTGTTCCTCACCCTGTTGCTTTTGCCAAGCAAATTTGTCCAACTTGGCCTGCACAACCGTACGGTTGCTGCGCCCAGACGCCAAGGTGTGCCTGTCTCAGTGGTCGCCACTCACTGTGGGGACGCTCTCGTTACTCCCCGCCACCTGCAGTGGATAATACCACTCGGCCTGTCTGTTTTGGCGAGTGGCACCCCGTCCGCCCGACAAGTTAACCACCTCACTACGACCACCGCCTTACTGCTGTTACCAAACCGTCCTGGGCTGGGCAATCTTTAGGCGCTTCCGCAGTGAGCAGCTCGATCTGTGCAGGGGGGGGTATCTCCGCTCTTCCCAGTGCTTAGGGTGATCCCACAATACTCTTCTGCACCAGTGCCTTGCCCAATCTGACTGCCAGGCGTGAGGGGCCGATCGCACTACAGAGTCACTGGGCCTCCCTAACACAGCAGGCCCAGATCCATTTACTACTGTAGCAGCACACTCCTTCCAGTCACGTAGTTTTGATCTCCGCCCTCCCCCTTCCCTCTTCTCCCAGACGGGCCACTGGGTCCGCTAGGTCCCTGCAGGGAACACCACTGGGCCTCAGACCACAGTCAGCTATGCACTACCCAAGAGTCTACAGCAGTCGCTCGAACTCACCCCAGGGGCGGACCCTCTGGTTGTGTAGGGCCTCCAGTGTCCAGCTCCTCCATTAGCCCCCACCTAGGCCCCTGACCTGATACGGCGCTCGCGTGAATTCAATTCTGCCGAGCGCGGGGGGCCTCGCTCAAGTGCATGCCGTCTGGATGACTCAGCTCTGCAGCAGCGGCAAGAGGCTTCTCCGAGCTATGTCCACTCCTCCGATCGCGCCCGGGTGCTGTTTTTGTCTCTTTTGGCAGGGTGCTAGGCCGTAGAGTGCCGTCAGGGCGATCAACATGGCTCTGATGTTTTTTCCGGCCCTCGCTTGTTCCAGGCCTCCGCACCTGTCTTGCGTTGTGCGTTCACGCCACCCAGTGTCACTTCCGGCTGCAGGGACGCCCCCGGAGGAGCTGGCGCCCGGAGCCCTCCGTCGACAGCGACCTCGATATTCCTAAAATTTAGCCCGCAACTCCCATAGTCGTCACAGCAGGCAGTCTGAAACCTGGTGAGAATTCAAAAGTTAAAGAATCTGCAGCTAGGCTATGTCTCTACCAGATAATGTGTTACCGAAGGTAAGTAACTTGTTAGACCATGCTTTTAGCTACATGATTAGTAGAAACTGTGATAGCTGATGGGGAAAATTGGGTCTCCTATCACCAGTTTGTTGTACAGCGTTGGACATGGTATGTGGTTTATATTACCTGTAATGCATATAACACATTGAAACGTTCTTTATACCCAGTGTTTTTTCTTTGCTAATTCAAGTTTAAATAGTCTATAAAGCAATGGTACTTGATTATGTTTTGCTTATCTGCACTTTGCATTTTATAAAAGGTTTCTGTGTCGTATGTATTTTAAACTTTGGTTACCTGGTCGATAACTTTGAATTTTTTTTTTTTTAAATGTGTTAATGAAATGCATTGTTGTATGATATGTTTACTTTTATGACATTAAGTTGTCGAATAAAGCATTCTTGACTTGACTTGACTAGACTATAAAGCAATGGTGTTTTCTCTTTCAGATGAAATTATTGAACTTGTACATAAAGAGGGCCCAAACCACAAATAGCAACAGCAGTTCATCGTCGGACGTTTCGACCCACAGTTAGTGCCGACTGTCAGATAGATGTATTGTTGCAGAAGCAATCAAGGATGCCTCCCAGAGACCTTTCTGCCTCACTTTCTTCACAGACACCCTAAACCACAATGAAGGGGGTCGAAGCGAATATTTATTGCAGTCAGTGTTTTGATCCTTTTAAAAGTCTGATTTTATGTAAAGTCCCATATGTATTTGAATGTAAAGGAAGCGAGGCCTGTGTTGCAGCCTTTAAAAAGAGAGAAGGAACGAAAAAGCCATCATTAAACAGATTTGTATAGCCTGCTGAAGCCCTTCACCATGTGTCTGAATAAGTGTGTATTGGACGAGCCGATTTGGATATGCACTTGAAAGATTATATTGCTATCTTATTTTTTTTTTTACGTTAATATATATATTTATATATATTTGATGAGAATTTATTTGCCTGGTCTTCGTGCTATCTTGAACATTGAACAATTTACTTTGCATACATCTGAGGTAAAAGATTAAGCTTGCCTGCTCAAGCCTACAGAATTGTGAAGCATGATTTGCAAAGTATTTGTGCTTGTTCATTGCAAAAGTCTGTGGCAATGTTAGGACAAAATCATCCTTTTTGAACAGCTGGCGGACCTGCACAGTTTTCGTTTGTATTTTCTGTGCCAGTTCTTTAGGATAGAGTTTCACCACGATGAATGCCTGCTCTCAGTTTCCCACGCACATCTCTCCACTACCTGTTTGTTTTGCTCTTATGCTCCAGTGCTCATTCTACTAGGTGTCACAGAAAATTATCCAGTCAACAGAAGACATTCGGAAGAATATCCCAAACAGTTTGGCATTGTTAGTGATAACCTAATGACCAGTCGATATGTTGAACTGTGAATTCCTCCTCCCATCAAATTACTGCTTGGACAGGAAAGTGAAGTAAAACATTCCTCAAGGTCACGTTTGAACCATACGGGACGTATCACCGAACATTGCTTGATCTGTGTGAGTAGTGGAACTTCACTTGATCTCAAGCATGTGCCGCGGTCTTCCTTCATACAAGCAACACACATGCCACTAGTGTTTTAATTGCTAAACTCTGTTTTTCAATTACATAATGTTCAATTAGCCAGCACAAGCAACGTTGTCGTTCTTCCATGACTGAACTGTGGCTTATTTATTTGAATATAGTATTGTCTGCAAAATAGAACATCTGTTGATATAATGCCATATTGCTTGACCATGCAACAGCATGTAGCGCTAGACACAATACAAATCTGCTCCGATTAACATTTTATTTTATTTGGCCGGTCTTTCTTTAATTCTTTTAAAATGTATCCCTTTGAATCATTACAAGCTAAAGTTCTAGTATCATTTGAAGAAATACTATCATTGATAGAACGTCAATGTTTTTACAAGAATATGTAAAAAAAAAAAACCCTACTTTTTTTGTATTTTCGCGACCATTGATACATTTGATTTTTTTTATAACTGTGCAGTAATAGACTCTATGTTGATTCAAAGGGAAAGATAAGTGATGGCCAATGAATTTGTGTGCTGAGTTTAGTAACGCAGCTGTTGAGCCGAAATGGCATTATTATGGCATACTTCGATTTCCCCTTAGGAACTCTAAGCTATCCTCACAGTGAGAAGTAATTTTTGTGTTCATTCCGTTGTTATTTCTCAGTCACATGTGACTCTAAGTAAATCCCGTACATTCTGAGTGAGGCCTGTCGAAATTGATATAGGTTGAGGCAACTACTCCCTTAAAAAATGAGCATGAGGTTGTTGAATCACACTTATTTTGTTCTCTCAGTATGCTAGTCCCAGTTTGAATCATACAATAGACATTAGCCGTATAACGTACAAATACTTCTTCATTTGTTATACTATGCAGTATGTTAGGAGTTCTTTGACAATATTGTTTCTTCAATAGATTTACAAAGTTAACAGGGACTCTCTCTTGCTACTACTGCTAAGTGAATCAGAAATGAACATAGGTTTCTCCTTTAATTCAACAAAATGACCACTTTATGATTTTTTATGAGCATCCTGAGTGGAATATTTGGGCACTGGCAAGCCAATCAGTATGTTACCTTTTCTGGCTATACTTAACAGTACAGTCCCACAGAGGGAGCTTTCTAGGACTGGCTTGCTGCCATCATCCCTCCTAAGTGCGGCGAGAATATATAGAGAGCGCCTCGGTAGCATGGGAAGCCTTGCACCTAAATGTTTGGGTAGAAAAAGGGCTCTGTTCTGCCATGGCGCTTCTGCAGTCTCTTAAGTAGCAGATGCCAGTTACCACTGGGCTGATTGTAATCCTCCCCATGCGTTTGGTGTAATGTAGCCCAATCGGCCAAGGACAAGTAGAGAGAAGAAAAAAAAAAACTTTTTCCACTTTTCTTTAGTGGATTGGACTTCCTTCATCGAAACAAAGGACAGAAGTCCAAAGGTCAGGGACTGCGACCAGCAGCTGCTAGAGAAAAGGATGAGGGAGTGCTGCGGGAGGAAACAGCCGTTTTTTCACCCAGGGCATTCAGTTGAGAGGCAGCTTGTGGTACTCTGGCACTATTGTTTTTAGTAGTGTAAAGAATGGGGATTCTAATAGCTTTAGTTATCTCAACCATTGTTATGCGTTCTTAAGTGCAGCTCATTCTTACAACTACACGGAAGTGAGTTAACCGCTGTTACTGCCTGCAAGTGCAGGCAATAACGCTTAATTATTAAGATATTTTCCTTTAATTGAAATATGTGGTCACATCAAGCTTCCTGTCCACCACATTTAAATTGAGACTCCAGTTTGACAGGGAGAGGTGTAGAGATCCACATTTCAGAAGTGGATTGTGCGGTAATTTTGTATTCTTTGTAAGGATGACAAAGATGGGAAAAGTAAATAAAATCCACTAATGTAATATGGTAATGTTCATTACAGTCCTCGGTATCCGCAGTTGAAATGCAGACTCAGAAATAATGTCATCTGGCCATGCTATAGTGTTCAGCAGTCGGGAATTATTCATCTCATACAGTAAGTAGCCCAGCATCAAATATGAGTAGCATATAGTATATTCTCGACTGAGGTGGCAATAAATATTGAAAATAAAATCGCATTTGCCTTACATTTATGAGAATTTGCCTTTAACCCATTGGGGAGCCTAGATTGTTTCACTTTTAAATATAAGAAATACATTTCAGATAATATTTATTATTGTCCATCAATAAAGGCCATCTTCCGCTTTTGGTGACATTTGCAGTCTGCCCAGCTTTTGCACTTTCACAATTATTTGTTCAGAACCTATTTAAAGGCATTCCAATAAAATACACTGTTGCCTCTGTGCGTGTGTGCATATATAATATGCATATTACATTTGTGTGTGCTTGCATTGCACTTAAAGCAGTTATTTGAACACATATTTCTGAGGGAAAGTATCTGTTTTTGCAAAAATGGCCTCTTTCCTGCGATATATGGATGTCTTCCAGTGGGAGACCTAGTGGCATCCCGATTTACTTTCCTCCCATTCATTGGTCTATACCATTGGTAGTGCATTCAGATATTAAACCCCCAAACCAATCTACTAAGATTTTCAATTAACCTCTTTTACTCTCATTCTCGTCGTGAAAGGTAAAGAGAACCTTGACATTTTTACTGCAACCATGTCACTTTGTAGACAGCAACTTGAAAAAAGTTCTCACATCAACTGGCAGATCTCAAAAACGTTTTAACTGTATAATGAACAGTTCTGCTCTTTTTCCACAGAGAAGCAAACAGTCGAGTGGTTCACGCACCATTTACAATACACATGTCCATGTTGGTTAAAAAAAATTGCACATACTTACTAAAACATAATCTGATAAATTTGTTTTAATTCTTTGCGTCATGAAATCCTGCCGGATTTTCCAATAGAATAATTCACAGATTTGTATCCCTACTTCAAATTTACAAGAGGGATGATATCGAAAGATCTCCCAAATTTGCAGTTGTTGTCCAAAAACTCAGGTACAAGTGTGAAGGTAAATGTCAAGCTTCTACTCATTCAGTTGTCAGTGGCTGAACTCCGGAGCTATCGTTCAAACCATGTGATCATATTGTCCCTTTGTTTATTTGTTTTGTGCCACCTATTTACGATAGCACTTGAAGTGATGGAACCCAACCAATCTGTGTTTGGGGGACGTTTCCTGCTATAATGAAGATGGCTGTGTATGTCATCAAGATGTGTTCCTCCATAAACTGTGGCCATGAAGTTCTACTGTTGAACTGTAGACCATATCAAGCGGGATATCTGAAAATATAAGATTCCCTCTGCAAGTTCCTTTTGGCTATGCACTTCATTTCTAAGATTGACAAACCTTAAAATTATTGAGGAACAATTGAAAAAGGCAAACTTGCTCGAAGAATCGTAAACATTTACTTTTGTTGTTTTTGAAAGTTTCTTTTTAAGTATTTTTTTAAAGAAAATATAACTGAGCAAAGCAAAGACTTGAGGATGTTTTCAGTGGAAAGGATTTGATAATGTATTCATTGACATCTTTAGCCCCCAATATCACGAGTATTGCATTCATTCAGCAAGAAACTCTAATTTGTAAAGGTTTACGTTGAGAATACAACTACAATACTTGTAATGGATCGCAATCTATGGTAACAAGGACATATTTAAAACATTAGTCCCATCAAACCTGCTGAACAGCACAACATGAGTTGTCTTTTGCCTAAAAACGGATACATTTTTCAATTGATTCTACAGTTAAAAACAATGCCTCTACTTGCTTTATCCTCATGTCCCTATTTTGCAGGAAATAAAACGAAATAACAAATTAGCAGTCTACATGTGATTCTGACTTTATGATTACATAGCCCACTGGAAATCTGCATCCTCTCACCAACTCTTCACATATTGAAAAGTTTCTCCCGTCTGTACAATTCTACTTAATGTCCAGTCTCTATTTGGTAACCATATTGATTTATTGAGATGGAGTTTACTTTACGTGTATTTCGTTGTTTTTTTTTTTTTTTTTTTTTTAAATCTTTCTAAATTATGTTTTGTAGGAAAGAATAAAGCAAATGTGAATTGTATGTGTGACTACTCACCTGTCACTGCAAGCTACTGTGCTCCTCCAGCTACCTGATAATGTTTCGTTCTCTTTCTCAGACACTGTAACTGTAACTTAATGAAGATGATGTGTGAGATTATTTGGGCATGCAGGTTATGGGAATGTTCAGCAGCATTGAATTTGAGATAAATAAGGATTCACCACTGCATGAATAAATATCTGCCAGTCATTGGGAGCATGGTGATGGAGTATAAAAAACATAAATTGTCTTAGTCACTTGACCCTCAAGCCTTAGTGGAGTGGTCTTTAATGCAATATGCTGATATTAGTATACGTACACGAAGAACTACCCCTCCCCAGTAAAAGCACTGATAGACTCAGTAAAGTGTTATTGGCAATGTATAGACTGCAGCACACAAGGCCAGGCTTCACTTTCTTCATTAACAATACTGTCCTGTTTTGTGTTTTTCCCGTCATAGTTTGCCAACTTTAGAATGAACTCTCTTTATGCAATTTGTGGTCTCAAACCTTGAGCCTGAAAATGTAATGTGATGTCCGCTCATTTAGTCCCACTGTAAGCTACACACCAACTTTGGTAAAAGTATCTTTTCTTTCTCCATCCTTTTAGATTTCTTAGTGTGATAATTCTTTGGAACTTCCCATTTTCTCATACCTATATGAAAAGATTTAAAACTTAGGAAAGCCCTTTTTCAAGAGTTTTAATGGAATTTGCTTTGTATTAGGTTTGGTCATTGTTGTAGTATTAACCAGCTCATTTTTGTTCAAACATACTTATGAATCCAAATGAGCCAATTGGCATTAAATTAAAAAAAGCTCAATAGTTGTTCCAGTTATACTTAAAACGGTGCCAGTGCCCTCTCTGAAATTCAAGTGCCTTGTAAATAGTGGCAGCAGATTAGTTTCACTGCTTGGCTGAAAGATGCCTGTTTTTGGTTTCCAACTTTAAGCTGTTTCCCTTATAAGTTTGCTTGGAAATGGCCTCTAGCTGACCAGCAAATAAGTTGGAAACAATATGTAAAAATATAGCTCAATAGTTAGTTAAACTTTGGTTGCTTCTGCTTAACTTGCACTGCAAGGTTTTGCTTTGGTGGTAGTAGCACATGGAAACCAGGTGCTATTACCGTTTACACATTATCCCTCATTCATTTATATTTGGATGTAAATCTGGGATTATTTGCACTCATTTGTACATGAGCCCCGTGGTGAGTGACTGAAGCTTAGGTAGATTCAGATTTCTCGAAGATACTCTCATCTTTAAGCCAGATACCAGGTTTCACGCTCTAATTCTCTCTCAGAACAGTAGACTTTAACAACTAGTGCTTTGCCTTTCATTTGTCTACCGCAATTTAGTCAGGCTAATATTTGTAAAAAATGGCATGAACATTCCGCGAACCCACGCGAAGCACCTTTGCTTTTGTCACATTGATTTAGTTGTATATCAGCTTTCCGTGCCACTGCTGTGCAAGTGATAGAAACGTATATTGTAAAGGTGAGAATAAAGATAAATCTTGTGTATTAGTTATCAGCCTAGAGCTTTATTTATTAATGAAAAGGTGATTGCCAAGAGGCAGCAGAATTGTCTTCTACACAGTTCCCAGAATATCTCCAAGTTTGGAGACTTGAGATAGACTTTGTTTTCTTGAAATCTTTTCTGTCCCAAATAGAGAGCTGAGAATGTAGTTTGTACCAATACGCTCTAATGCATAAAAAGTATCTTACTACTCTATGTGATCAGTCCCATCACAGCTTGAGGGTGAACCTACCAGAAACGTTCCCTTTAGTGTAAGAACTCTGGCAGTAGTAGTAAGCAAATTAGGCTTCTGTAGTGTCTTTTAAGGAACACTCACTGTTTGACAATTTTTCTTAGGGCTGCATTTCAGTTCTCTTAATGAGATCAACAAAAAGGTGAGCAGAATGCTTGACTTAATCTCATTCTCTGGTAATATTATGCAGGGCCACGTTCCAGTCCATCGACCATTTCTCGCTCTGACACTACAGACAGAACAGGGACCAGCCATATATATTTCATTATTAGTCCTACTTACATATCAACAGTCCAGTCCAAACTGTCATGCCAGGCCCCCTCTGAACTGAAATACATGCAAGCCTAGACCAAAATCAGTCTTTCTGGGCCTCATTAATGAGGTACAGCTTGAATATTGCAGTAAAGTGAGCCTTTACTCACATTTGGTCAAACCTGTTTTACTTAGGGAATTTCAATGAAGAGTAGTGGTCGATGTGTTCCCATTCTAAGGGGATGTGGACCAGGAGTTCGGATAGACTGTTCTTATTGGAGCATAAGCAGGGCTAATTTCAATATGGTAGCTCCCTGTCTGAAGCATCACAGTGAACAAAAAAGATGGTATGAAATGTCACTCAAGCAGTTACTATTGGCTGAAGTTAATCCAAATATTCTTCCCACCACTTAATTTCGTTAGAGCTCTGTTAAACGAGTATTACCCTGCTTTGGAAATATGGTGCCCCAGTAAACTTTCAAAATAACATTTGTTTTTATAAGAGTAATATATTTATAATTTAACATTCACTGATCTAATTTAGATTTATCCAGTGGCCACAAACCCATAAAGATGTAGACAGTTGCATTTGTGCAGAGACATGCAGGTTCAGCTGTTTTTTTTGTCAATCTTTGGCCCATCCTGAAACTATGCAGTTTTAACAGTTTGCTCAGCTTTGTAAAGTTTGTGCAGCTGCTTTACCGGTATAAGTAACAGCCACCCTCTATGCCACTGAATCACACTGGAAATGCAGATATCTTCGTTTGATGGCAGACCCTATAAAGGTCTTTTGCACAGCAATCTGTGCAGTTATCTATTCCTTCCAATCCTTTGATTTTGTCAGTTCACCCTAACTTGTTACTATCACCCACGAACCAATCAGTTTCTTGCTTAGGGGTTATAAGCATGTCTTAGCTGTTTTGTAAAGTTCATTTTGTATGTTGGTACGAAATTGAAATATTAGCATGTAACTGCCCATATGTTAAGACGCCTAAATAAAGTACTTGCATGCACTGCTATTTGCAAGCAAATGTCTTTTGCAACATTCAGCAGTTAAGTTGGTTAGAATTCAATTGAAACTAGGGTTTATCCTTGAAAGTTGAAAACAATTTGTCAGTACCTCAAATTCTGCCAATAATGGGCGTTATTTTGTGGGTATAAATACTAAAGAACATAAAATTTCTATGTGCAGAAAAAATTAAACTTGTCACCTTTTGACAGGATGCTTTTGATATTCATCTTTGTACACTCACTGGATGATGTTCATTGTAAGCTTGAAAACTAATGTGACTGGTCGTGGTGAACAACCAGACTTCCTTGGTAAATCAACATGTCACCTCCATGAGCTAGTAGAGCTATCAAGTAAATGATCGAATCACTCGAATGTTAACTCTGCGTCAGGATCGATTTTTGTTAGCATGTGTGCCCCTGCTATCACGCAGACGTCTAGAAAATTGTTTCCTCTTTCACGACGCAGAAGTAGTTCAGTTGTTTTTGAACTCAATTATCTTTAGCTGATTAAGGCCATTGTTTGATTATGCTAACACTGCTTATCATGCAGATTTTTCCTTGTGTCGTAATAAGCAAATTGTTATCGACAAGGGGAATTAAGATAGTGTTAGCCCGAAATGTTGCATTTAAAAAAATTCGATGTTATATCAAATTCACTTGTGGTTTGCCATTCCACTTGTGACTAAGCCAAGCCTGTCCCCTCTTTCTCTGATGCAACCTTAGTTCAGGGTGCAAGAACCTGTCAAAATCTCAATCATTATTTGTTCCTTATGGTTAAGTTAAAATATCACAGGTCTGTTTGGACAGGGAGTGCCTGTGGCTATCAATTACTGATGCATAAGAAAATAATTTGGTATTTTCATAGTAGGTGCAATTGCTGTGGGATGGCATGGTTCATCTGTTTATGCAGCACCTGTTTAAATTTCATACCCTAATTTTGAGCTCTTGGAGTCAGTCATTTTGAGGAAACTCTCTTAAACATCGCTGTTTGTTTTTTGTCCCTCTCTTATCAATGGTTTTTATTGCAATTTGCACTACTCTTTCGAATCTTGTCTATAAACGAGTAGATTCTCTTCAGCATTACCATTGGTAAAATTATCTTTAGGGAGGTAGAGCTATATCATTTATCAGCACTCTGAAGCCATAATGAAGTTTGAGTGCTTTCTTTTCCAAAGCTGTTTAGTGCCGTGGACCGACGGATTATCAAAATTCAAAAGACACAAAACATCCTCTTGGTAATTGGAAAGCACAATCTGTTTTCCTGCGGCACCCAAGTGTAGCTTTGCTATCTGGATCAGAGACTGCCCCTCTCACCTTGTAAGTTGCCAGGTAACACATCCTTTTGGGGCTCGTTAGTACTAAATACAGGGCTCTAAAATTGATGTAACCTTGTGTTTTGGAGGATAGGGAAAATTTCAAAGAAATTTGCACTTAAATAACCAAGGATATGGTGCGGTCAGTGCCATCAGACGACAGGAAACACTGTTTGTATTATTATCGGATCAATACGTAGTTGAACTGCCCATACAAAGACGATCGTCGTTTTCAGATGCGTGTTGTGTTCGATGGTTTAGTCCCCTTTGCAGATAAACTTATCCACAGAATCTTGATACTGCAGTGGTGGGTCTTGCTTTTCACCACCATTCTGCATTTCAGAGAGCACTTTATAATGGAACACTATTGAGATTTATTCTCAGAGAAGTGTTGTGTAATGGAGTCAACTGCATAGGTGGCAATCATGGTCTCATTTACTGGCCAGGATGGTCATCAGATCCTCAGGCAACACAGAGATAATTTTAGAGTTGGCAATTTGTGTAAGGAACAAAACATCACAGTGAAACTTTGTAGCTCATTTGTTTATTCAAATATTTATTCCGTGTAATTTGTGAAATGTTTTGAATGTCCACCAGGCAGATTATCTGGTGAGCACTACCATATTCTTTTTGTTGGATTATTTATGATTTTATTTTGAACACTGTATATAGCCAGAGCTTTTTGTTTCACTTAGTGTGAAATATTTGTTTTAAAATACATTATTCGGTGCCTGATTTATTAAAAGATTGTCTCTTTCCTTATCTGCATTTTGTATTTGAAATGTAACTTTCTAAGATACATTACTCACGATGTCTGTGTTTTATTATTCTGTTGGCTTTGAATGTTGGTTTTCAAATCACATTTATCACTGTACTATAGCTGCACAATCATATAGTCGTAAAGGTCTCTTCGGCTGTAAACCATCTTTTTTCATTGCTGGGGTAGGAATCTGAATGTTAAATAGGGTGTCCGTGCTACCACCACTTTGAGTTTGCCACTTTTCCTTAACATACCCAGGTGCTGCATTCAGAGCTGAGAATACAATTAGGATAGAATGAGTGGTTTGTGTACCATGCTTGCAAAGTGTGGTACTTCTTGCCCAATATTGTATCTTGTTGGAGTTCTATTGCTCAATTGAGCTTAAGTGGTCTAGGGTGAGGGGAAGATACTGGCACCCAGCACCCTCCATTTTAAATACCATGCATTCTCACATATTTCTGAATTATTGAGGCATGTGGCTTTTTAAAGGTACACTATGTGTGCTGGCCTGAATTATAAATGAAGTGCTACACGACAAACAAGTTTTGTATTACCTAATAACAACTTATTAGAAACTCACAATATAACAGTAATGTATCCTGCATTTTTGTCATTAACTCCTCATTTTCCAAATTATTTATCGAGCATTGAACTACACTCTAATGGACAGAAAACACTTTTTTGTAAACTTTGTCAAGACTTTGCAGACCGTATTTTAATTGGAAGGAGATGCTCTGGATTATGTGATAACTGTTGTTCAATAGTGTTTGCTGACCAGAGCATTCATTGTGCACATGTTCTGAACATTGTTTATTAGTTTTGTTTTAAGCTTTTTTGTCATGCTACATCCATATCTGTATATTTATCTTATTTGTTCAACCTTTGAGTGTATCATGGCAATTGTACAGATTGTTTTTGTGTTGTTGTCGTCATTAACGTGATAGAATTTGCTACAAAAATGAAAAAAGAAAAAAATCCAGATCAAAACCAAACTTGGAGTTTGCTCTAGAATAAATTACTGATGTTAAATTCCTTGTAGCGTCGCTTCTTAATCTCACAAGCACATATATACAGCCCCATCTTGCATTTGTGCATTCCCTTGTATGAAGGTCTGACAGTTTGTTTAAATTTATTCATTACATTTTTTTCCAATTAATGTGTCTTTCGCTATTCGCTATTAACAAACACTAAGCTATTTCTACAAGTCCCGCTACATCTCCAAACACTTTTGCAAATCAAATTTATATGTAAAAAAAAAGCATTTTTATCTCATTCCATAGCTCTTTCCCATCTCAGCTTTGTTGGTAACCTGCAGAAACTGCTGATATCCTGGTATCTCAATTGTGATGCCTCTTGGACCACTGAACTTGTTTGACCCCTCAACTGTGAGATTCGGTGGCGGTGTGAAACAGGCAGTGGTCACAGCCATATCATTCAGTATCCTCTTCAGTCTATAGTACTAACCTGCAGCCAAAGAAGCACCAGAGAGAACAACAAAACGGTTCTCCTATCATCAGCAGAGACTAAGATATCCTAATGACTTCCCCGGTGGATCCACTGCCCTTCCCACTGCCCTTCTCAGCACTATTTCATGAGGTTCATTCCATTTCAGTGTGTGGGGCGAAGCAGGAGAATGCATTCTATCCACTGTCATCACTGGACTAGGATAGCCAATCATGCATGGTTACTCTTACTGATGATAGATGTCCATACTGTACAGCTCTATCTGATGGAGACTTCTTAGATGCAGATTCCTTACCCTAGAACATTCCCCAGGTGTCAGATTGGATCCAGAAGTTTTTGACTAGTACTCCATGTGTGCAGGTAGGTGGATTCGTTCAGATCTGCATCCTATATAGGCGCCACCCTGGTGCGCTGATGTCTGTTCTTTCCTTTCCGGGCCAGATAGCGCTGATCAATGAAGAGCTACCCTCAGTTATTTTTTGACTGGCATTTTTCTAAAGTTTTGTCAACTTTTTTTTTATAGAGGATTTTCTCTGGTGTGACAAGAGGTCCACAAAGGAACCAGCTAGTTTCAAACCATGTAGTGTCTGTCACATGCAAAATTTTTGTGGTGCTTGGCGAGGGACCACGGCTCCTTGACCTGTAAGGGCTGCTATGCAATGCAACCAAAGGCGATGAGCGAGCGATCCCTCAAGCTCCCCGCCACCTGATGCTGTACGACCTCATGACGCTCAAGATCCCGGTTTGCGGAGCTGCATCTGGTAATTGTTGTCCTGTTCAAAATCATCTATCTGATAGAGACTACTAGCCGCAGATTTCTTCACGTAGAATTATCCCCAGGCGTGAGACTGGATCCGGAAAACTTTCTTGCCCAGCATACCTGCGGGCCGGGGGGAACGGCATCACACGATTCCGCCCAGGCGTCATCCGCGTACGCGACGTCAGCGAAGTCCCACCCCGACGCGCCTACGTCAGTTTTTTCCTTTTCCGCGTGCAACGCGGATCCAGTTTGTGCTCTGGGCCTGTTTAGGCCTTTCCCTTACGCTATTGCTGCATGTGTGGGAACAGTGTGCGAATGCCTTCGGGCTTTAAAACTTGCTTGTCGTGTGGCCGCCTCATGTCGGCGACGGATCCTCACCCCATCTGTATGTGGTGTTTGGGGGAGCACCACGACTCCACTGATTGTGAGGCGTGCCAGCAGATGAAGCCGAAGTCCCGGCGGGAGCGCCGGATGAAACTTCTTTCGGCTCGTGTGTCCAGGTCGGCGTCGACACCTCGCCCGGCCCCTGCAGAGGGTTCTCGGACCCGCGGCTTCCCTTGCGAACTTCGATCTTCTCCTAGGTCGCAAGAGCGCTGCTCACCTATTGGTAAGTGTCGCAGTTTGTCCCCGAGTGTCGGGTTCCGGCCTGTCGGGGGCGTGGGCTCTCCGCGGGTGGTGCGGCCCCGCGTGTTGTCCCCTTATCCGCCGTTTCCCGGCATGGGGGCGACCAGAGCCCAGATCCAGACATATGCGGCGGCTTTGCAGGCCTCGCTGGCTTCTCCTCCTCCTCCTTCCCCTCCTGGGACGTCAGCGGATCCCTTGCAGTGTGCGGGGTCCTCCGCGGCATCACCGGCGGCAACGGGCCCGGCGCCGACTGGTTTGGATCCAGTTTCGGAGGATGTGGTGGCGTTGGGGTGCGGCCCTTCAGGGGTCCCTCCTTCGGACCATGTTGCCTCTGCTTCACCGCAAACTCCCGCGGGAGTCCCTGTGGTGTCGCGGGAGGTCGCCGGGGCTCGGGTCGCACCCCCATGCCCCTCTCGATCCTCGGGACAGGTGGCGGCCTTGTCCGAGGCCGAGGTGACGCCACTACGGCGCCGGCAGCTGCTGGCCCTGGCGGCGCCACAGGGGTCGGCGGAGGGCCCATCTCGCCCTGTCACGAGTTGCGGCTGGCAGGGGACTCCTCATCTTTCCCCGGGCCCTTCTCGTCCCTCCACGCAGGCGGCTGCCTCGTCGGAGGTCGGGTCGGTGCCGTTCCGGCGCCGCCCCTTCGCCACCCCGGCTCTGGCCCAACTCCGGTCTCCTGCGCTGTGTGCTACCCGGCGTCTTCTCTGGCACCTCCTCCGGTGCTGGTCGACGACGGTGTCCTGCCTCAGGTTGCGGACTCTACGGCGCCGGGCCGATGTCGGGTCATTGACTCGTCTTCAGACGCCTCCTCTTCTCCAGAGGTTCGGTGGTTGCTGGTGTCATCCTCGCCGGAGACGGGCCGCCGTGTCGTGGCTTTTACCCCGACGCCATCCAAAGGCGGCTCCTCGCCGGCTCCACGACTGTGGTCTTCGCCGGAGGAGCCGCAGGTTCCCCACTCCTAGGTCCCTCTTCCTTCTTTCCGGCCTTGGCCCTTCCTTCCTCCGTTTGGCTTGGGGGATGGCCACCTTAGCTTTCAGCCGTCGCCTAACGAGGAGCTGCTTTCCCCTGCGCGGGGCCCTACGGAGGCGGGTGCGGCTTTCGCCCATGCTGTTTCCACGGCTGTGGGAATTTTGCGCATGGGTGATCCAGCTACCAATTTCCCCGCAGATCATCTTCTGGAGGTTCTCCATCAGGGCTCTGGTGGTAGGGCACTGTTGCTTCCCTTCGAGGGTTCACTCCACTCTTCTCTTTTGGGGACTTGGGGCTGTCCCACCACGGGGGACCTTGTGCCCCAGCACCTTCTGCACTGCCACCATCCGGCACCGCGTGATCCGGTGTGCCTTTCTCTTCACCCTTCGACTAGAGGCCCCCTTTTGCAGTCTGCCTTTCCTGCTTTGCCGCTGCTGTTGTCTCCCCCGTCACAGGAGGCCCACTGGCTGGACTCCTGGGGCGCAATATGTTTGCCTCAACCAGTGCGGCTCTGCGGGCCCTTAACACGCTGTGTGTTTTGGCTAGGGCCATTTCTTCCATGTGGGACTCGGCGGAGTCCCTTATGTCTGCCGCTTCTCAGGAGGGTGCCTGTGGGGATTTGAGACACCATGTCTTGGATGGTCGGGAGCTGGCGGCGTTCATCCTTTGCTCCGCTCTGGACATCTCGGAGGTGCTGGGTCGTGCCATGGCTTCTTCGGTTGCCCTTAGTCGCCACGCCTGGCTCCGGGACAGTGTGTTCCCGGAGAATGTTCGAGAACGGCTGGTGGACCATCCCTTAGATGGTGCTCTTTTGTTCCATGCCCCTGCGGACTCAGCCATCCAGAGGTTCTTGGCGGGGCTTCGTCCTCCTCCTCCCCCTCCCCCTCCTTCTTCTCCTCCTCAATGACCTGCGTGTTGATCTGGTTCTTGGAGCTGTTCTTCCGTTGGGGCGAGTCACCCCGGTTCTCTGTTCTGTGTGCTTCATGGCCACTCGAGTCCTCCTTGCTGAGGCTGTGGTTCTGTTGGCTGCTTTTGCCCTTTTTGACTGTGTTTTTCCCTTGAGTTTTTTGCACCATGCTGGGCCTGAGATTGGAACTTCTGCGTTTCCCCTCTGGCTGCTTGATAGGCCGCCTGCAGGAATTTTTGCCGCAGGTCTTTTTTTGTTGTCCTCTGCTACGGAAGTTTCTTCCTAAGAAACTTCAGACCTCTGAAGCGGAAGCCGGAGGTGTTCTCACTCGCTTCTTTTTAAAATTGTGTGATTTGTGTTTAAACATTATTTTAAACTTTGTGCACCTTACCCAGAGCTATTCTCTGCTACCCCCGCCAAGCAGGCTCCCCACAAACAGCGGATCTTAGCGCTGTTCACTGGGAAACAATCCACGGCCGCCATCGCTGCTGAAACGCGAGGCCACGCCCATCCGTCAGGCCACGCCCATCCCCAAGCCTATGTAAGCGCTGACTGATAGCGCGTCACTTGGAAACTTCAGACCTCTGAGGCGGAAGCCGGAGGTGTTCTCACTCGCTTTTTTTTTTAAATTGTGTGATTTGTGTTTAAACATTATTTTAAACTTTGTGCACCTTACCCAGAGCTATTCTCTGCTACCCCCGCCAAGCAGGCTCCCCACAAACAGCGGATCTTAGCGCTGTTCACTGGGAAACAACCCACGGCCGCCATCGCTGCTGAAACGCGAGGCCACGCCCATCCGTCAGGCCACGCCCACCCCCTCTTTCTATAAATGTGCTTCCCACGCAAGCGCAGCGGACGAGCGCAGCGGGAGCGCCGTTTGCGCGCCTAAGGCAAGCCCGTCTGCGCCCGTCCGCGAGTGGCCCGTGCCTAGGGCCAGTCTCCCTGGCTGTCGGGCAGATTCTGGTCGTACTTGCTGGACCAGATCCCAGCTCCTCCTTCTAAAACCCACTACTTGCCCGTCCACTACACGTTGTAGTCCCTGTCACCTGGAGGATGCCCCTTTTCACTGCCTTCAATGTAATTTTACCCTCCCGCCTTGGAGCCTTCGCCCCTCTCCCTGCCTCAGCCTGCCGAAACGCCTGTCCCACCCTCTGACGCTGAAAGCAGGTCTGATTAACTGCCGTTCCTTGCCCCGCCATTCCAACGAGATCTGGACGTCAATAGTTTCGGACGCCTGGGATATCCTGTTTCTTACCGAGTCCTGGCTTAGAGATACCTCTACCCCCGATATCCACCTAGCTACCCCTCCGGGCTATCTCTTAAAGGGCATCAATCGTGAAGGGGGCAAATTAGGAGGCGGTCTTGCCATTATCCTAAAATCCCACCTCAATCTGTCTATCACCAAAATGACGAATATCGGGATGATTGAAGCTATGTACTTCACTATCTCGGATACCGCGGCAGTAGTATTGGTGGGTACTCTAGTCTATAACCCTCCTACTGCCTCGTCTCTCTCTCTAACGGCATTTACCCACCTGATGGCTGATCTCTCCCTCAAGCACCAACGTTTTCTGGTGCTTGGAGACTTCAACCTCCACGTGGACAACTCTCTCTGCTCGAAAGCTAACAACCTGCTAGAATCGATGCAGAGCCTGAACTTGCTTCAGTTAGTCAAGGGCCCTACACACACAGCTGGGCATACACTTGACCTTATCTTTGCTAATTTCTCGAATATCACAGTCTTTCCTTCCCTCCCTCTCACCTGGTCCGATCACCATCTTGTCCCTTTTGACCTAGAGCTAAGTTCGAGACCCACCCCTACTGTCCTCAGGAAAGTGCTGGGAAGAAAGTGGCATAAAGTTACCTGTGCAACCTTGGACCCCTTATTCAACTATCAGCCGGACCCTCTGTCTAGTGACATTGATGAAAATGTGTCCAGACTCAATTCCGCACTGCTCCTTGCCATCGATTCCATTGCCCCTCTCAAACCCATCACCTCTGCTAGAACACGCCCCTCTGCTCCTTGGTTCTCTCCAACCCTCCGTGAGGAAAAAAGCCGCTGTAAACTACTTGAACGCAAGTGGCGGCAGAACTATGACCCTTAATCCAAAGCAATCTACAAAACCGCTTTGAAAAAATTTCTCAAACTAAAAAAAGCTACCATGAGAGACTACTTCTCACTACAAATCTCCAACGCTAAGAACTCTTCTAAAACCCTTTTTACTATTGTCAAAGAATTTGTAAATCCCCCCGCCAGGGCCGCGCAGAACCCCTCTAGCCAGGCACTATGTGATGGACTGTCTGACTATTTCCTTGAAAAAATTGATAAAATTAGAACTTCGTTTCCTACTGAGGAATCTCCCCGGGTCCCCCCTGTGATGGCCCCGGAATCTGCCTCCTTACAGTCTTATAACGAGCTGACTCTTGAGACCGCACTCAGGTTACTCACCCAGTGCAGATCTGGTTCTCCTTCCGACTTTATTCCTGCCAAGACCATGGGTGACCTGGCCCCCTCACTGGCTAACCCTTTTCTTTCTATCTGGAATGCCTCCCTCCATCATGGCATCTTTCCAACTACGTGGAAGGAAGCTCTGCTGGTCCCCATTCTGAAAAAGCCTGATGCCGATCCTACAAAATTTTCCAACTATCGCCCCATCTCCCTCCTCCCCAAACCCGCAAAAATTCTGGAAAAGGCTGTGCAGCTGCAACTAACAGAATATCTAGAAAATAACTCTTTACTACACGACTCTCAATCCGGCTTCAGAGCAGGTTTCAGCACTGAGACTGCTCTCCTGGAAGTGGCTGAGACTATCCGTGAGTGTGTGGATAGGGGCGAGGAGGCCATGCTGGTCCTCCTCGACCTATCCGCCGCTTTTGATACGGTTTCACATATAATCCTATTAAACCGTCTAAAGCAGGTCGGAATCGGTGGCTCCGCTCTTGCCTGGATTGAGTCCTTCCTCACTGGCAGAACTCAGAAGGTGGTGCTTAGGCCTTTCAAATCAGAGGGCAAACCCCTGTTGTGTGGTGTCCCAGAGGGCTCTGCCCTGAGCCCTCTGTTTTTTAACGTTTATCTTGCACCCTTGGCCGCAGTGGTGGAGTCTTGTGGAGTCAGAGTGGTCTCTTACGCTGATGATACTCAGCTGATATTCTCTTTTAGAGACCACTCGGACTCCACCTTTGCCAACTTCCGCCAATGTCTGGACAACATCTGTGTCTGGATGACCATCAACCACCTTAGACTTAATGCTGACAAGACAGAAGTCCTGTTTTTTAACCAGAAAACTCCAATATCCCCCAGCGTGTGGTGGCCTACAGTACTTAACCCTGCGCCCACCCCTGTTCAATCAGCACGTAACCTGGGCTTTCAATTCGATGACTCACTCTCTTGCAAAGCGCAAATCAACAAGGTCACCTCTGCCTGCATCGTGAAGCTTCGCATGATCAAAAAGATCTTTCCCTACCTTCCCTTGGACGCCCGCAGAACGATCACTCAGGTCCTCATCACATCTCATTTAGACTACGCCAACAGCTTACACGCCGGTGCCCCTCAATATCTGATCGTTCGTCTTCAGATCGTTCAGAATGCGGCAGCCAGACTGATCGGAAATATCCCCTACCGTCAGTCGGTTGCCTCCTATTGCAAAGAGCTCCACTGGCTCCCCATTGCAAGCCGCATTCAATTTAAGATCCTCACCTTCGCCTTTCGAGCTATCAACGGCCTTGGGCCTGGATACCTGAAAAAGCGAGTGGCAATATCTCAATCTGTCAGATCACTGAGATCTAACAACTTACGCCTTTTGATTGCACCTCGCTTTCGACGTTCCAGAATGGGCGGCAGAAGGTTCAGCGTAATTACTGCTAAACTATGGAATTGTCTCCCACTCGACCTCAGGTTCTGCCCGTCTGAATCCATCTTCCGTAGTAAATTAAAAACATGGCTGTTCTCCAGATTATGATTCCTGTCTTGCAATCGGTTTGATTCCTCCCTTCTCTCCTGAGTTTCTGTTTTAGCGCCGGGACACCCCTCCGGGGGTAGCTGCGCGCTATATAAGCTACTTAAATAAATAAATAAATTAAATAAGAGGTTCCCTTGTCTCGGGATATGACGTGCCCTATGTGGGGCAGGCTTGGCTGTTATATAGCCCTGGTATGTGCTAATGAGTTGTGGTCACCTGCGGGCTTCTGCTCTTCGTGGCGTTATGGTATGTTGCGGATGCAGCCTTCTTCTTCGCCTTTTTGCTTTGAGCGTTTCGTTCTGTGGTGTCCCTGGCGTCTGGCGGAGCTTGCCAGTGCCGCCCTCTTGTTCTTTCTACACCGTTGTGCCTTCTTGGTGCTTTAGTGAGACTGTCATCATGCCTTCTCTGCTGCTTCCTGTGGGCCTTGCACTCGGTTCTACCTCTTCTCCCTGTGAGTGGGATGGTCCCTGACTACTGGACCCTCTTGCGGGCGCAGTTTGTCCCTGCGGGGCATTGGACGATCCTTCCTGGGTGACCTTGAGTTCCCCTTTTTGGCTTCCGCCTGCTTCTTGCTGCCAGCGCCGTCCTGTCTTGGATTGCCTTTGCTCTGCCTCTTCTCCTTGGAGTCTCTAGGTTGCTCTTCTCCTTCGGTGCTCCTTTCTTTGCCTTGGCCTAGGGCGGAGGTTTTGTTGCCTCACATGGGTGTGGGGTGTTTGGCCTCTTTGCGCCTTGCTTTGTTTCCTCTGCTGAGTGAGGACGGGCTATCTTCTTCTCTTCTTTTCCCTTTGCCTGGGGGACGGGGCTCCTCGTCCTGTTTTTGGACTCGGCCCCCGTGCAGCCCTCTGTTGTGCCTCGGTGGGTGGGGTCCTCTCGCAGACCCTCCTTCCCCTTGGGTATGACTAGGGTATCTATTCTACGTGAAGGAATCTGCGGCTAGTAGTCTGTCAGATGTACGAGTTACTTACCTTTGGTAACGATGTATCTGGTAGAGACGATTCTAGCCGTAGATTCCTTCGCGGTCCGCCCTTCCTCCCCGTTATGCGAGGGCTTGTGATTTGGTCTTTTGCACTCGCTTCCCTGTGGGTGGCTGTGTCTTCTATGAGTACATTCTTTGCCTCTTTCTGTCAGGCTGTCCCTTTTTCCTCCCCATTGTCACGTGGGAGGATAGGTTTGTTGGTACTTCTGGCTCTTTGCGATCCTTGGGGTTGGGGTCTTTTGGCTGTGCTTCTGCCCTTGTTCCTGATGGTGGTTGACACACTCTGTGTTGGGGATGTCTTGGAGTTTTGTCGTTCCCTATGTGTCCCCGACTGGTTCCCCTTCCTTGTCTTTGGTTAGGGTTGTAGTCCTGTTGCATGTTATCGTGACATTTTTACATATGTCCCTTGTCTCCGGGGGGGGGGTTGTCTCTGTACTGGCAGGGTTGCTGCTCTGTTTTTTATTCTTTCCCTGCCTTGGGGTACTGCAGTGCTGGGCACTGCTCTTTATGGTGGTGTTCCTCACCATTCCTTTTTTGGTTCTTTTGCACACTGTTCCTATACTCTCACAGTTGTGTCTGCTGGCTCCGCGTTGTTGCGTGGAAAAGTTCTCCGAAGAAAACTGACGTAGGTGGGGTGGGACTTATGTGACCTCGCTGACGTCACGTACGCGGACGATGCATGGGTGGAGTCGCGTGATGCCGTCCCCCCGGCGCGCAGGGATGCTGGACAAGAAAGTTTTCCGGATCCAGTCTCACGCCTGGGGATAATTCTATGTGAAGGAATCTGCAGCTAGAATCGTCTCTACCAGGTACATCGTTACCGGAGGTATGTAACTCGTACGATAAGTACCACAAACATAAGTAGTCAGAGGTCTTCGACTTTACAGCACTAAGTTTTCTGACAAGGCATGGGAGCGTTGGCACTCCAGGACTCTCAATTCAGAGGAGTCCGAGTTAGGGTCCACTCCACGTGTCCCTGACTTTCCTGGAGCCTGAGTGACCCCCACCCAGCTTAAAGAATTTTATTAAGCCATGCACATCATATTTGGGTGGTCTGGCCCCTCTTGAGCGCCTTCAGGCCCCACAGGTTTGGGAGAGACACCCACTGGATCCTCGTTGGTGGGTTTGTCCTCTGCAGCAGTCGGGCCCATGGATCCCATGTTGCATCAGGAGCCGAGCCGCCAGCAAAACCACCTTCGGCGCTCGCTCCAGTGCCTATGCCCCTGGCAATGCTGATGCCCGACGTCGGTGCCATCTCCATCATCTTAAGCTGGAGTTACCCCTTCCTAACCTTTACTTTAATGAAGCCCTTACCGACGTCCTATTCATGGCCTGCTCCAAGCCCTGCACAGGGACTCCTGTGCGGAGGACAATTGCCCGTCACCATCGACCCACTCCGGAGGAACCCAGTTTCTTTACCCAGCACTCCACCCCAGAGAGCTTGGTTGTCCATGCCTCTACCTCCAGCATCAGCTGTGGCGCTCTATATCACTCCACTGGATATGGAATCCAAGAGGTTGGATACCTTTGGCAAGAGAATATTCTCTTCCGCCAGCCTTGCACTTCTGTTGGTGAACACTCCATGCCTTTTGGGCTTAAATTTGTATATGATCTTGAATTCAGTTGCGGAAGTGCTGCCTGTGGTCTCGGAGGAGGCCCAAGCCATACTCTCCCATGCTGATGCTCACAGGAGAGACTCTGCAAAGTTCAGCATATGATGTGAACTGGACATAACCGACTCGCTGGGCAAGATCGATTTTATCAGCTGTGGACCTGCAGTGCCACATGTGGCTGAGGACCACTGGCTTTTCAGGAGATGTCTAAGCCTCTCTTATGGACATGCCCTCTGCTGGCTCTAGCACTTCTTGGAAAGAAGGCAGACTCGGCACTAGTGCACTTTAAGGACTGCAGAGCTGCGGCCAAGTCCTTGTGCTTGTTTATGGCCCCTCGTCAACCCTAGTCCAACTTGTGCCCCTTCCAAAATCGATCGTACCCTCCCAACCACTATGGCCAACTGGCTTCCCAGCCTTTTCATGGCGGAGGACTCAGGTCCCATAGACCATGTTGGACATGTAACCAGAGGTCGGGCCGGTCCACCAACCCCCCTGCCCACGATGGAGGATCACCTCTCCTTACTCTGTCAAAAAGTGCTGGCTCTCTTAGCAACGGGAGCCACCAAGAAGGTGCGGCAATAGAATGGGGATGTGGTTGTTATTCCTGGTCGCAGGAGGGGGGCCTTCATCTTATCCTAGACCTATGCTTTCTCGATCTCTTCCTAAAAAAGGAGAAATTCCGAATGCTCAGGCTTGCACAAGTTCTGTGTGCCCTGGATCTGGGAGAGTGGATGGTAGAATTGGACCTGCAGGTTGCGTATTTCCGCACCCCTGTCTCCCTGGCCACAGACGTTGCCTGTAGTTGATGTTGGGCCAAAAGCACTTTCAGTTTGCAGTACACCCACCATTCGTCCTTAACAGCGCCCCTCAAATGTTTGACAGTGATGGCTGTGATCCAAAGTTCCTCTACGGAGGTCAGGGGTTCCAGTCCTTCCCTATCTCGACGATTTGCTGTTGAAGGCGAGCTCTCAACCGGCAGTCGTCATCCATCTCCAGACTATGGCAAACCTTCTGCACCCTCACACCTGACACCCTCTCAGACACTCCCTCTCATCGAAACTGCTCTGGGCACAGTGAACTGGTGCATGCAAAAATGGAAACAGCTGCTGGCTACAAACTTTGATCACAGACAAATGGATATTCTGTAGCTGCATTCATAGTAGATATGAACCGAAAAGTCTGTGCACTCAGTGTAGTGAGCAATGAATGATGTGAACCTTGTCAGGCCAGTGGGCCCAGACCTCCTGATTAAATGTAGCACCAGTGGCGTGACCCGTTAACATACCTTAGAGATAGGAGAGTGGAACAAAGACACACTATACCATTGTGTACATGCTGACTGTGAGGGACTGCAAACCCAAGTGCACTGAACAAGGAGGGTTTGTCAGCCATATTGCAAGATAAGTTGAGCACTGACAAGCTCATCTTAACGTTTACTACAGTAGTTCTGTCACACAGTTTTTCTGCACTACTTGGGGATTTTGATAGGAATGTTTGTATAAATATTAGTGGGTTGTTAATCATCTCAGCAAATCACAGCTGCCTTAACACTGTGCCTAAAGGCTTCATTGCTGTGTAGACATCATTTTGAAAACATGGTACTACATAGACTAAGCTTGTTCCATCTGACCAAATGTCCAAATCCAAACCGATGAGACAACTACTGTTTCCTGTAGCGGTAGCTGGCAAACAGAAACCAAATCCCACAAAAATGGATCATGTTGGAAACGATAATGAAAGGACTTTAAGAAACTCATCAGTAGACTGTCAGAGATTGCACCACAGCCACTGAAGTAAAATCAATGAAAGCCAACATCCGCAACTTTCAAATTATACTCGATGATATGGGCAAAGCAATAGCTATTGTGGAGGATTACATGCAGTCTATTGAAAGGGTTCCAGACTTGGATCCGGAATTGTGGCACCTGAGTATGAAAGTTATGGAAATTGTAAAAACAGGATTGTTGGTTGACTGGGGTTTAAGCCCTGGTCAAGAAGCAGCCACAATCCTTGTAATGGCAAGGCACAAGCAGACCCCAAATTAACCTATGCTCAACCCCTTGGTAGCTTGCCACAGAGCAGTCAGGCTTAACGTAGAGGCAATGTGAAAAGTATCTGATAGAGACATCTAGCTGCAGATTCCTTAACTTTTAAATTCTCCCCTGGCACGAGTCTGGATCCAGAAATTTTTGGGCAGTACCACTGCGCACCAGCAGACGGCGTCGTACAGCTCCGCAATGACGTCGACTCCGGTCATGACGTCAGTGGAGTCATATAAGTCCCCTCCGGCACGCGGACTTCAGTTTCTTCGTTTCTTACGCAGATCCGGAGAAGCGGTTCTCCGTGTAATTTTTTTTCTTCTTGACCTACTGTTGAAAAGTGTGCCTTTGCCTAATGTTTACAGGTTTCAAACCTTGTGGGTCTTGTAGCCGATATATGTCGGTGCTGGACCCGCATACAATTTGTATGTTGTGTTTAGGCGAGCACCACGATGCCGGAGATTGTGGCTCCTGCCAGAAACTAAAACTGAAGTCAGTAAAGGAGCGACATTTGAAGTTGATGGCACGTGTGTCACGATCCTCGTAGGCTTCCCAGTCTCGGTCTTGGTTGTCTTGGGAAAAGCGGGGTCGATCTAGGAGCGAAAGCCAGTGTGGAGGACTTTGTTCTCCGGGGAAGTCAAAAGGTAAGGGGTGGTTGAACTCACGCCATACTCAGACTTCACCGCGTGGAGAGTACGTCTCCCATGGCTCCTCCCGTTCGATGGTTGAGGAGGCAGTGGGTGACTGTACAGTGTCTCCCCGTATTTCCAGGAGCCGAGGGGCTCAGATGAAGGAATATTATAATTCCTTGCACCTCATCTTTGGGACCCTATCTCCCCTTTAGGCCCCAAGGAGGTGAGTGCGGTGCAGTCGGAGGGTTTTCCCTTGGTGACGGTTGAGCCATTGGAGTCTAGGGGTCGGCGCTGGTCGACATCTGCTGGTGCCGCTTTGGCTCAGATCCACAGTCCTTTGGGATCTCGACCTACGTTGCTGGGCTTTGATCAGCCGACTCCGATACTGACATTGGCAGCGACGGTCGAAGTTGCTTCTCCTCCACCGTGTATGCATTGTACGACGTCAGATGCATAGTCGTCTATTGAGACTGAGGGGAATAAGATTTTGATTTCCTCTCAGGAAGAGGTTGTAGAAAGACAGCCTGTGTTGATTAAGGCAGGGTCCTTTCAGCTCATTTCTGACAGTGTGCCTCAGATGGAGGAGAGCTAGGGAAAGTGGCTACAGTTTTAAACTTGTCACTTCCTATGGTGTAAAGGTCCACAGACACTTTGATCGAATTCCTTTTTCAGGGACAGATTGGAAGAACCTGTTCTTCTGTTTGGGGAGGTCTTTTCTGTTTTTTTTTCAGTTACTTGGGCCAGGCCTGAGTCGGGTCCTCGGTGGGCTAAGATATTGCACGTAAACATATGTATACACCTGGGGACAAAGTTTGTCTTTATAGACACCCTTCCACCTGTAGCTTGGTGACTCAGGTTGCAACTTCTTTGCAGGATGTAGATTCTGTTCCTAAGACTGCAGTGGGTAAAGAGTCTAGGACTCGTGATGCATGTGGTAAACACATCTTTGCTTCAGCAAGCATAGCCTTGAGATCCATAAATACATCTTGTGTGCTGGGGCGATATTCCCATACTTTATGGGATTCACTGCAGAATGTTTCTGATGGATACATCTGCCAGTGGATTCCTCACCTTGTGAATATCCTCTGTGCCACCATTCCACAGAACTTTTTTCCCCAGCTCTCTACGCCGACGTGGACGACGTCATAATGCATCGGCTCCGCTCGCGACTCCGTATGACGTCACCAGAGCCATAAGAGAGCCACGACGGCGTGATGACGTCAGTTCCCTTTTTTCCGCGCCGTCGACGCGCAACGGTTTTTCCAGTCCTCTCCTGCTACTTTGTAGTTGTTCGGTGTTACTGTTAGAGAAAATCTATTATGTCTTCGACGAGGAAGTCGGGTGTTAAGCCCTGTAGGGAATGTGGGGGCCACATGTCTATGACAGACCCTCATGATGATTGTTTGTGGTGCCTTTCATCTGACCTCGACGTCGAAGATTGTTCAAGCTGCAGGAGGATGAATCCGAAGGCGTAGAAGGAAAGGGAGGCGAAGCTTTTTATGGCCAAGGCCAAAAAGGAAAAGAGAGGTAGAAAGAAGGAGAGGTCGAGACCGGAGTCGTCGACTTCACGTTCATCAAAGTCGAAAAAGCATCATAAGAAAAGGAAGCATTCCTCTCGGCGCCGGTCTTCGTAGAACAAGGCGTCGAGATCGACTTTGCCTCGACGCCGAAGTAAGGATTTGTCTCCTTCTCCTTCTAAGTCTCCAGAAGGATCTCCTTCGCCGAAGCGGACTCCAGCGCGGTCACCGACGCAGTCCCCGGCACAGGCACCGGCGCCATCACCGGCGCCGTCTCCGGTTCCAGTGGAGTCGTCTGTTTCTGATGATGAGCAGGAACAAAGGAAGGAGCCTTCTCCAGGGCCTGAGGATCCTACGGCTCCGGTAGAGGACACTGCTGCGTCGTTGCCAGGTACTCCGCAGATGGATCCAGGATCGGTTCCTTATCCGCAGTTCCCGGCTCCGGGTGCGGATTCTTCGCATTTTTTAAATGCAATGTATGGAATCTTCCATCGGGCTGCCTTCCCATCCGGTGCACCGACTGGTCCCGTGGGTCCTATGGCGTATGCTCTAGGGGTACCGCAGCAGTATGCTCAGGCCCCGTTTATGCCCTTTCTGCCGATGGCGCCTTCGTGGCAGTTTCCGGCGCCGTCTGGGGATCCATCTCGACTTCGGCTGGATCGTCATGCTTCGGAGCCTTCCTCGACGCCGTTGCCGACTCCCTCGGCGCTGCGTCCGGCGCCACCGACTCCGTCCTTGGCGCCGCAGATTCCTTCACCTCTGGCTCCACCGACGCCGCGTACGATGCCGGCTCCACGGATTCGGTCGAGAAGGGAGGCCCAAAGGGTCTTGGATGAGGAAAGGTATAGAGTGGAGGTAGAGGAAGGTGAAGTGGACACGTCCTCTGATGAGTTTGAAGGAATATAAGAGGCTAGTGGCCTGGATACGACCCCTGAGTGGGAGCATACTTCATCTAGATCATCTCCACCTCAGGAATTGGTTCCTTACCACATGGTTATAAAGAAGGCCGCAGAGTTGTCGGATTTGCAGTTACCCTCTGCGGAATATAAATCTAACCTGCTGACAGAGGTGTTGCATTCACCTACTTCGACTTCTGAGCCTTTACTGCCTTTTAATGAGGCTATTTTGGAGCCTGTTTTGGAGGTATGGCGTAAACCACTTTCTTCTCAAGCGGTTTCCAGGCAGGTGGCGAGAAGATACAGGGTGGCACCTGGGGATCCAGATTTTCTTTCTACGCACCCGTCTCCAGAGAGCCTAGTTGTGCAGGCGTCCTGCTCGAAACATGCTTCGGGAGCGTTCCCTCAGTCTCCTGCGGACAGGGAGTCCAAAAAGGTGGACCAGGCAGCTAAGAAAACTTTCATCAGGAAGTATGGCACTTAAATCTTCCAATGCCACGTGCTTGCTGGGTCGTTCTGTGCATGCCTTAATGGACTCAATGAAGTCTTTAGCCCCTAAGCTGCCTGAGGGTGATAAGGCGTCCTTCATGGAGGTGGTCGCAGATACTCAAGCTGCTGCAAGACAAGTGATTCAATCGGGGCTTGATACCGCAGATTCAGTGGCAAGAATAATGGGCTCGTCTATAGCCACGAGAAGGCAGGCATGGCTCCGTTCATCTGGCTTTTCTACGGATGTTCAGGCCACATTGGTGGATTTGCCGTTTGATGGACAAAAATTATTTGGAGAAAAAGCTGACTCCGCCCTACAGAGATTTAAGGACAGCAGGGTAACAGCTAAATCTTTGGGTCTGCAAGCTCCTGCTAAAGGTTTTGGTTTTAAAAAGTTTAGGGGTTTCGGAAGGTCTTCATTTCGCTCCTTCCAACAGCACCAGCAGCAGCAGCAGCAGCAGCAGCAGCAACAACAGCAGAATCCCCTCTATAGGTCCTATAGAGGGAGACAAAAGGGTCGGAGAGGTTCTGGACGCAACCCCTCTTCTTCTTCCTCCTCCTCTGCTCCCAATGAGGCTTCGGGGAAGCAGCCCTAGATCCCCCATCCTGGATCATGTAAGACCTGTGGGGGGTCGGGTGTCCCACTTTCTGCGGGGTTGGAAATCTGTTACTACAGACCTTTGGGTTTTGAACCTCGTGGAGACTGGGTACGCCCTTCCCTTTCGGGAGTTTCCTCCCCCTTACCTTCCTTGCCAAGGTTACTGCTCAGAAGACCATCTGCTTCTTCTGCAGAAGGAGGTGCTAGCTTTGCTTCAAAAAGGTGCGATAGAGGTGGTTCCGGAGCAGGAAAGGGGTCAGGGATGCTACTCCCGGTATTTCCTGATTCCCAAGAAGGACGGCAGATTACGTCCGACACTGGACCTCAGAGTCTTGAACTTTTACCTGAAACAGGAGAAGTTCAAGATGCTGACCCTTGCACAGGTTCTTCAAGCGTTGCAGCAAGGAGACTGGATGGTGTCGCTCAACTTGCAGGATGCGTACTTCCATGTCCCAATCCTGAAGTCGCACAGGAAGTATCTCCGTTTTATGGTTGGGTCGCAACATTACCAGTTTGCGGTCCTCCCGTTTGGTCTTACTACCGCACCTCGAGTCTTCACGAAGGTGATGGCAGTGGTAGCGGCCCATCTCAGGAGGTCGGGGATTCCGGTTTTCCCCTACCTGGACAACTGGCTTCTGAAGGCAGAGTCCCCAGAGATGGTGCAGCATCATCTGCAGGTAACATCTCAGCTGTTGTTCGAATTGGGTTTTTCGATAAACGTGCCCAAATCTCACCTGGTGCCCTCTCAACGCAACCTGTTCATAGGGGCGGTACTGGACACTACTGTGTGTCGAGCATTTCCTCCACCTCAAAGAATTCTCGACATTCAGGAGATGGTCCCTTTATTCCACAATGGAACGGTTGTTCCGGTTCTGAAGGTCCTTCGTCTGCTCGGTCTGTTCGCCTCCTGCATTCTGTTGGTCAACCATGCACGCTGGCACATGAGGGCGCTCCAGTGGTGCCTCCGCAGGCAGTGGTATCAGCACAACGGAGATCTCAGGGAGTCGATCAGGATCTCCAGAGAAGCTGCAGCGGATCTATCTTGGTGGAGCGTGGAGGGCAATCTGTCTCAAGGAAAGCCCTTCCATCTTGCGCCGGGACGCCCCTGGGTAAGCTGAGCGCATTATAAATTTCATATTATTCATATTATTATCTACCTCCATCGGTGGCCACGGTGATAACAGATGCCTCCACCTTAGGGTGGGGTGCTCATCTGGGGGATCTGGAGATCAAGGGTCTTTGGTCTCCGGAGGAGAGGTTGCTTCACATCAACCTTTTGGAGTTGCGGGCTATTCGTTTGGCACTCAAGGCCTTCCTCCCTTCCCTTCGCGGTCAGTCTGTTCAAGTCCTGACGGACAACACTACCGCGATGTGGTATGTCAACAAGCAGGGAGGAGTGGGGTCGCATTGTCTCTGCAGAGAGGCCCTGCGTCTTTGGTCCTGGGCTCAGGACCATCGGATTTGTCTGATGGCAAATCATCTGGCCGGGGTGCTGAACGTGCGTGCGGACAGTCTCAGTCGGCAGTTCTCCGCCGACCACGAGTGGAGGCTCCATCCGGAGGTGGTTCGTTACGTCTTTCGGACATGGGGAACTCCTCGGGTGGACCTGTTTACCACCCGCGAGAACACGCACTGCCCGTCATTCTGCAGTCTCCAGTTTCCGATGCAGGGGGCGTTGGGGGATGCGTTTCAGTTGAGTTGGGGCTCACGACTCCTTTACGCGTTTCCTCCCATACCTTTGATTCCTCGGGTTCTGAGGAAGATTCGCCAAGACCGAGCCCAAGTCATTTTGATCGCCCCAGATTGGCCAAGAAGGGTGTGGTACACAGATCTTCTCCACCTCTCCTCGTGCCCTCCGCTCCGTCTCCCTCTGAGGGCAGACCTCCTCTCACAGTCGGAGGGGCAGGTTCTACACCCCCACCTCCAGAGCTTACACCTTCATGCCTGTAGATTGAACGGGGCAACCTGAGTTCTTTCTCTCTCCCACCTGATGTGGTGGATGTTATTTTATCGGCCAGGCGACACTCCACCAAGTCCATTTACTCCTACAAGTGATCCAAGTTTGTAAAATGGTGTGGAGAGAGATCCATTGACCCTTTAAAAGCACATCTTTCTGGGGTGCTCCAGTTTGCCCTTTCCTTGGCTCAGCAGGGCTGTGCTGTGGCCACGGTCAAGGGCTATCTTTCGGCCTTATCGGCTTTTCTATGTCTACCTGATCAACCGTCATTATTTAAATCTCCGGTTGTACTGAGGTTTATCAAAGGCCTTACAAACAAGTTTCCTCCTACTCCTTTTTTAATGCCGCAGTGGGACCTTAATCTTGTCTTAACTTTTCAGATGGGGTCCCCGTTTGAGCCTCTTCATAGCTGTCCTCTGAGGCTGTTGTCCTTTAAGACCGTCTTTCTTGTAGCCATAGCCTCGGCAAGGAGGGTAAGTGAGCTTCAAGCTCTTAGTTCTAAACCCCCTTTTCTAACATTACATGCTGAAAGGATGGTGCTCAGGACCAGGGCTGCTTTCCTGCCCAAAGTTGTTACTCCGTTTCATTTGGGGCAGTCTATTACTCTCCCTGTTTTTTATCCGCCTCCTCATCCCTCCAAGGAGGAGGAAAGGCTTCATCGCCTGGACCGAAAGAGAGCTGTAAGCTTTTACTTGGACAGAACGAAGGACTTTCGTCTGGACGATCAGCTCTTTGTGGGTTATGTTGGACATTCCAAAGGAAGAGCGGTGCACAAGCGCACTCTGTCGAGATGGATCATCCTTGCCATTAAGATCTGCTATGCCCTGGCTGGTAAGGTTCCTCCTGAGGGTATTAGGGCTCATTCAACTAGAGCTAAATCGTCTACATCTGCTTTGGCCCGGGGTGTTCCTGTGGCAGATATTTGTAAAGCCGCGACTTGGGCCTCCCTCCATACTTTCGCAAAGCATTATTGCTTGGACTCTGAGATGAGGAGGGAGGGCCACTTCGCGCGCTCTGTCTTGCAAGACTTTCTGGTATAGTAAGGTGGACACCCTCCTCCGGGAGTGGGGACTGCTGTGGGAATCTATTCACAAGGTGAGGAATCCACTGGCAGATGTATCCATCAGAAGAACAAGTTACTTACCTTCGGTAACGCTTTTTCTGGTGGATACAGTATCTGCCTGTGGATTCCTCACTGGCCCACCCGCCTCCCTGTTGTCCACCTTTGTATACCTTAAAAGTTGTCTTGTTTGAGATGTTGTTATGCTTCTGGTACATTTCTAGGAAACGCTTATTTTGTTTAGCTTTCCTTTTGTTTATGTGCTGTGTATATTTGATTGTATATTGTATACTGTGTATACTTTGAATCTGTCGTTGGTCCACCTGTGCGCCTCGGAGGCATGGAAAAAATGGGTGGAACTGACGTCATCACGCCGACATGGCTCTCTTATGGCTCCGGTGACGTCATGCGGAGTCGCGAGCGGAGCCGATGCATTATGACGTCGTCCACGTCGGCGTAGAGAGCTGGGGGAAAAAGTTCTGTGGAATGCTGGCGCAGGGGATATTCACAAGGTGAGGAATCCACAGGCAGATACTGTATCCACCAGAAAAAGCGTTACCGAAGATAAGTAACTTGTTCGTTACCTTCTCTTCCGAATAATGTCCGCTCCTATATTGGTGATTTGATTAAAGATGGTCAGAAGACTGCTAGACTTACCATAAGGTGTAGTATGGACACTACGGACTCTGTAGGTTGCGCTATGGCATTGGCTGTGGCATTAAGGCATCTGGCTTGGTTGGCAACTTCGGGTTTCTCAGAGCCTGTACAGTCGACATGCCATTTGATGGTGCCCATCTTTTTGGGAGTCAAACTGATGCAGCATTGACCGAATTCTGTGAAAGACAGAGTTCTTCAGAGTCATAGCTTTTCATTGTTTGTTACTGGTGTAACTTGTCTTTATACTTGAGATGCAGCGTTTTCTTTATACGGAAGTAAGCTTTTTTAGGGCATTTTATGTGTCCGTTGTTGGTTTAACCACTTGGTGTCCTGCGAGAGCAGATGTTTTATTCTCAGTATCATTGTTTCCCTTTTTTAGGCTGATACTGATTTAATGATCAAGGTAGGTTTCCCTCTGTCCCTTGGCCTCTGAGGATGAGCTTTGTGCTCAAGAGGTTATTGTCCAGAGACCTGTCTTGTATGGAAGAATTTCTGAAGTAAGCTTCTTTGAAGCAGTTTGGTATGCTAAAATGTGCATGGTTTTAACCTTTCGTTGTCTCTCAAAGGGACATGTTTGGTATGTCAGTGGTAAGTCTGGTAATAAGGGATGCTGTGGCCTTTACTCATTTGAGTAATCAGCATAGTATGTCCTCACTACTCTTGTAGGGTGCATATTTATTATGGCAATAATGGGTTCAGGACCTACGTTTTGTATTCTTTTGAATTGTAGTTCATCCTTTATTGAAGTCCTCTTGGACTGTGTTTTTATGGTGTTTGTTGTTTTCTCCTGAGCAGACTGCATATCTACATTTTTATTATATGTGCTTCGCTTTTCAGAAAATTGTGAGAGTAAACTCCGAGTTTATGGTGTATTCTTTGGAAGAAATGAGTTTGTTGCCTTCTCCTCTGTGGCGGGGATAGGTAATTAATTTGTTAATTCTTAGAACAAATGGGATGAACTCTGTATCTTATGCTGTGTGATAGGTAGTGTCGTAAACAATCTGATGGAGACTTCTAGCCGGAGCTTCCTCACCGGTTTTCGGTCATACAATTTATGGTGGAGTTTTTAGGCTTTCTAAGAAGCTCTTATTATTATTCTCCCAAACTGCTTTTTGCATCTGTCTGGAGGTTATTTATTACCTGTCTTCTTTGGTATGTATCTATTTTCACTGTGTTTTACAAGACATTGGGAAACTATGGCTGTTACTTCCTGAGGCGGACTTGTGATCAAATTGTGTTTTGGATCGCAAGTGTCTTTGCATGTGATTGTTGCTAAGAAGGATTCATTTTATTTATCATTTCCTTTTAATATTCTGTTTTTTCCTTATTTAATGTTTTGATACTGCACTAATAGGTGCTTTACCTTTTCTTCTTTCGCTTGACTTGGTATTTTGAGCGTGCCCACGGCTCAGAGTCCAGTTCAGACTTTTGGACCATGACACTGAAGGCCATGCAGACGCAGGCTTTGTAGATACCTGCGGTCCTGCAGTAAATGTGGGCCAGCGATGCTGTGTTGTCAGACCACTCGGAGTCAATTGTGACACAATTTTATATATATTATATATATGTCCAGGTGATACACCTTTGTGGGAATTTTTTTATTACAACTGGCATAATCGATGAATATCAATATTACATTCAAACTCATTAGTGTAATTTTTTTCTCTTTACAGTGCATTATATAACCTTTGAGTGGTCATTTTTTTCAAACGAAATTCTTCTATACCATGGAGGTATTATTGTACATCTTTCTTTTGGTGTTCATTTATCTTGTATAATGGAATGAGTTCTGAGTCCTTCTTTATCAGTACAGTTCTTTCTCTCATATTTCTTTATTGTTGTGAAGAATGCGGATTATATGACTTTTGTCTTGCACGCAGCCCTTTTAGTCGACGAGTTTTCTTTCCCCATAGAGGATAGAGGTTAATGTCTGATAAATGACAGATGGTACCCTAGTGTTTTTTCCCCTTTTCCTTCAAGGGCCGATTCACTTGAGCCTGGGGTTGTTTATCGTTTGTGTTCTGTGACAGTGATCATGGATTCTATTAAGAGCCAAGCTCTTGTTCTGCTATTCCTATGTATATTTCGTCGGGGTCTAGTTATGACCGTTTGTTCTTTTTGAGAACTTGTGTAGGATTGGTTCGCAGACCCTCCTCCAGAGGGTATAGCTATGGCATTTAATTAAAAAGTTAAGGAATCTGCCCCTTGATGTCTCTATCAGGTGTAAAAGTTCCTTACCTTAGGTAAAGTAATATCTGGTAGAGACACAATCTAGCCGCAGACTCATTAACTCCCTGCCCATCCTCCCCACTCTGAGATTGACCTATGAGGTAAGGCTTATACCCTTTATCAGTACAGATTTTATATATAGGTAATCATTATCTCAACTTATGTTGGGACTCAGTAGACCACTTGGCCTGGCCAATTTGTTTAGATGTTGCCATACCGTCCATTTCCAAATGCGTGTGGTCGGTAGGGTGGAGATGTTTTCTCTTTCACACTGGATTGAACACCAGTGGGTAGTAGTGATTTATTTGTTCTTTCTTTGAGAGGCTTTGATTGGTATCATCATACCTTGTATTGGCTCTAACAAATATGTCAGGTAATGGTGTGATTCAACAAACAGCTTGGTGTTGTTTTGTAGGTTTTGGTTTGCTGTTAACATGCTACTCATTAACACCTTTGAATGGACTATAGATTTAAGGTTTTTTCCCCCTTACATGAGGGTTATTTACTAAGGCGCCCAGGTTGCCCTGTGTTTTCTTGATTCTTTTGAGGATTTCTTTGAAAAACAGGTCTCGTGTTAACACACCATTTGATGTTTCAAAGATTTTTGATGAATGGTCTATAGAGTATAAGGTTTTCTTCCCTTACATGGTGCTTATTCACCAGGGTGCAGGGTTTCATGTAGCCCTGTGCTTTAAGTCTCTTGGGTTTTTTCTTTAAAGTCTACCATTTGATATTTCTCATATATTAATGTTTCAAAGATTTTTGATCTTGTTGACACACTGTGTCCACAACCAGTTTCTATAGTGGCTCTGCGTTCTGGCACCGAAGGTTTCACAGAAGAAACTGCCGTCCGCGCACCGGAGGGGACTTATATGGCTCCACTGACGTCATGACCGGAGTCGACATCACCCTTCGCACAGAGGTATTACTGAAAATTTTCTGGATCCAGACTGGCGCCTGGGGAGAAGGCAAAAGGTAATAAATCTGCGGCTAGACTGTCTCTACCAGATATTACGTTACCGAATTCAAGTAACTTTTACATTTATGCAACACTTAAAACAGTGAAAACACACCACAAACGTAACCCACAGCAGAGATAGAAAAATAGTCATTTAAAAAAAAAAAAGACAAAACTGACAAAAATCCAATCAATTGAACTGGATAAATAGTTTTTTAAGTTTTTAGTGAAAATAGCGCCAGAAAGCACAAAGCGCCAATTGGGGATATCTGGTTGTCTCGGACCACAACAAAGTCACAAGTTTAGGCTGACTGTGATGGAGCGAAGGCTGACTACAGGAACCCAGTTAGGCCCGCTGAACAGAGTATCTTAAATCCTCGTTGCAGAGCTTTGCATGGTTCTGCGTCAAAGCTTCGTCACCCAGCCAAAAGCAATGGATAAGTTCCAAGATGCGGTGAGGCTGTGGTGTGAGGTTATGTTATGTTATGTTAAATGGGACTTTTATAGCGCAACGGCTACTCCAAAGGAGTGTCCCGGCGCTTTTGTGCTCCAGACCAAAGAAAGAGCTGGAAAACATAACAGTAAAAAGAGCAGGGGCCTAAAGAGGGGGCAGATTATCCAGTGAACAGCCAGGTTTTTAAGTCTTTTCTGAAGGCAAGCAGGTTAGCGGTGTTTCGCAAGGACACCGGTAAGGAATTCCATAGCTGCGGAGCAAGAAAGCTAAAGGACCGGCCGCCTAGCCGAGCCCTTTTGATGCGTGGCACCCGAGCCAAAGCCAAAGCTTCTGACCTGAGGGATCGTACAGGTCGATAGAAGTCCAGCCTCCTCTGAAGATATTTGGCACCATTGCCATGCAAGGCCTTATGGGCGAGAGTCATGGCCTTGAAAAGTATCCTCTTCCGCACCGGAAGCCAGTGAAGGGATACGAGGAGATTGGAGGCACTGGTGCGGCGGTGCAGGCCAAAAATTGCACGAGCAGCAGCGTTCTGAGTAACCTGCAAACGCTGGAGGAGGTATTCAGGCAGACCCAGATATAGGACATTTGCATAGTCCAATCTGGACCCTATGAGTGCCTGAACAGTGATCCTCCGATGTTCCTCCGAGAGAAGGGGAAAGAACTTGCGCAACATTCTGAGTATCCCAAAGCATGTTCCCGTAAGAGTGGAAACCTGGGATTTGAGCGAGAGCTCGTTGTCAATTTTAACCCCCAGGTTCTTAGCCCACTTAGAGGACTGAGTGGGAGGGAACATGTCAGCAGGCCACCATCCCTGCCAATCTGGTTCTGATGGGCATCCGAAGAATAGTATTTCGGATTTGTCCGAGTTGCATTTGAGGCTGTTGTGTGAAAACCAGCTAAAGACAGCCCCAAGGCACTCGCAGATCCTTTCTCCATCGAACTCTTCGCTCTTACGACAGGTGAATAGAAGCTGGGTGTCGTCAGCATAAGAGACGATCCGGGCCCCGTAGGACTCCGCCAGTGTCGCCAGAGGGGTCATAAGGATGTTAAATAGAGTGGGGCTCAGTACAGAGCCCTGAGGCACTCCGACTCCCAATGGCGGCATCTCGGCGGACCCGGGTGGGACCCAGACCGTCTGCCGGCGGTTGGCCAGAAAGGAACGAAACCAGTTGAGCACCGTCCCCCCTAGACCGATGTTATGAAGTCTAGTGAGGAGATCCTCGTGGGGGACGGTGTCAAACGCCGCCGACAGGTCTAACATGACTAACATCGCCCTGCCTCCTGTGTCCAGCACCTCCTTCACGATCTCCGAGACTTCCAGGAGCGCCGTCTCGGTGCTTAAGTTGGAACGAAAGCCCGATTGGGATTCATGAAGTAACTCATTAGACTCCAGGAAGTTAGAAAGCACGCTGTGCACGTGTTTCTCCAGGATCTTGGTCAGTGCTGGAAGGAGCGAGATTGGCCTATAATTAGAAGGCGCCTCTGGATCAAGATTGGGCTTCTTGATCAGGGGGATGACCATGGCTTGCTTCCAGGCCTGGGGCAGAAAACCCTGACTCAGGGATAAATTGAGGATAGGATTAGCTATGGGATTAATGACATCTGCCATTTTCGCTAAGAATTTTGCTGGACACGGATCTAATGGTGAGCCTGATTTAAGGTTCCTCATCAAGGCTAAGGATGCGGCAACCGGAAGGGGAGGAAAGTCTAGCAAAGCTGGGCCAGGAGGAGACAGGAAGACTGTCTCCGTCGGCATCGTAGATAAATCATCTAACGCTCTCGACGGGAAAGAATCCTGAATTAGCCTGATTTTGGTGGTGAAGAAATTGGCAATAGTGTTAGCCCAGGTCTCCACCGGGGCACCCTGAGTAGAGGTTGTCCGGGGGCTGGTAAATTCACGTACAATTGAAAAAATCTCCTTACAGGAGTTAGCTGCGTCTTCAATCCTTTTAGCGAAGTAACATTTCTTGCCCTGTAAGATAAGATCGTGGTAGGACTTCATCATGATTTTATAGCGTTGTTTGGCTTCAGGCTCATACTGGACTCTCCACGCCCGCTCAGCAGCTTTACATTGCCTACGAGCGTGGGCTAAATCCTCCGTAAACCAGGGGGCAGAGACCCGCCGGGCAGCAGATTTGGGTGGCTGTGAGGGAGCGAGCTCATTTAGTCTGGCAAGAAGCCAGGATTGTAGGCTCTCCAGATCTTTCTCCAGGTCGCCAGTACAGGAAACAGGGTGATCTGCCAGAGCATGCGTTAGCATGTCTGGGGTCACCCGGTGGAATGCCCTATAGCTGCTGCCCTGCTGCCTCATGACACTGGCCGGAGAGGTCACAGTAGAAGGTATTTCAAAGTGGGCAAGATAATGATCAGACCAGACGACTGGCAGAAGAGTTACAGCCATGATAGGTGTGGTGGAAAACACCTGATCGAGTGTGTGGCCTTTGTTGTGGGTCGGACCAGAAAGATAGGGGGAAAGGCCTAGAGTGGATGCAATATCCAGCAATTTGATGGCGTCCTGGTCATTATGGTCGTCCATATGGAAATTAAAATCTCCCGCCAGTAGGCACAGCTCCGATCTAAGGACAAGGATCGACATGGCCTGCTGGAGATCATCAAGAAAGGATCCCACTGGGCCCGGAGGTCTGTAAACAATCAGACCCTTCAGCGCTTGTTGCGGCGATAGGGAGATGGTAAAGGCTAAAGAGTCCGCCCCTGCGATGGTGTGAGTATGCGTGACCGTGCACGGAAAAGATTTTTTAACAACCAAGGCAACTCCTCCTCCCCTACCCTTGTCTCTGTCCTGTCGATGGATGGTATAGTCCGTGGGGATGGCTGCCACAATGTCCGGGTGGGAGGAATCATTCAGCCATGTTTCAGTAAGCATCAGACAGGTAGGACTGGTCGTTGAGAGGAGATCAAAAATCTCTTGAGTGTGTCGGTGCAACGACCTCGTATTGAGGAGTAAACAAAGGTGTTTTATGCTACACTCCTTAGCAGGGATAGGGGAAGGGAAGGAGCGAACAGGGTGCCAATGGCAAGCAGGGCACGTATGTTTACCCTTATATCGGCCAGGAAAAACCGTGTGACACGACGCATTCCAATTACGCAAAGAGTATAGCTCCTGAGCGGAGTAGGAGAGCATAGGGGCCAGAGGTACCAGCCACGCCAGACGCTTCCGGGACGCTGACGGGCAGGACTCTAGCACGACTCCGGCGCAGGTCCGGCGCATCCGCTGGTCGCGTCCGCTGCGCGGAGCCGTAAGTGCCTGTTTTTATAGTCCTTGTCTATGGCCTCCCCAACCCAGCCCAAACGAAGATGGCCGCCAAAACCGGCGTCCAGCCCTCGGCATCAACACTCAGCAGAGGGTGGGACCGGAGCTGCAGGGAGGGGGGAAAAAAGAGTTTTTAAGCGCTGCTGAGCGCTGGGGGGTCTCTACACACTGCTGCAGGCTAGAAAATACAATTAGCCTTGTGCCTTGTGCATCATCATGGAGGATCCAGCCGACATGGCTTGCGATGCAAAGTCTGGCGTCAGGGATGCGGCGTGCAGCTGGCAATGCAACGGTTCAGATGAGCTGCGATGCGGTGTCCAGCATGGTCATCAAGGCTGCCATCTTCAAAAGATGTTAGTACCTGGGCTTTGGATGCACTGTGCCGTTGAGGCAATGCATGGGTTCTAAGGACTGCGGTGGGCGATGCAGGTCTTTTCAACAGGTCAAAATCCATGCAGCAGTTCTGCTTGGGGATATCCCGCTCAGCCGAGGAAATGTGTTGGTTCTGCTCAGGGATGCATTGCTCAGCAGAGAAGATGCGTTGGTTCAGCTGGCAAGCACGTTAGGTCCACTTCCAAGGGTCCAAGACTGGTGTGGCACCACTTGGCAGGGTAGGCTCACAGATGGCTGAGTCCAGGTGCAGGGGTGACATGGCTGGAAGCCTGTTATGTCCCTCAGGCTTCAGATCAGAAGGCCAGGCAATTAGCCCTTGGAGTAGGTTTGGGCTCTGGGTTCAAGAGATGCAAGTCCAGTCCTCACCCACTCAAGAAGACAGCAGGTCAGCAGAAAAGAAGTCCAGCAGACTGCAGTTCGGTAGAATGGCAGTTCTTCAGCAGCACAGATGTCCTTCTCCTGACAGAGTATCCACAGGTCCAGAAGTGTACTGAAGTGGTATTGTCTGAGGTCCTTCTTTTATACACAGTTGTGCCTTTGAAGTGAGGAGATGCTTCTAAAGGCATGCCTTTGAAGTGCACAGATGCCCTGCCTTCCCTGGCCCCAGACTTTACTACAGGGGGTATGCAGCCCTGTGTGTGTAAACAAGGGCACCGCCTATTCAGCAGTAAGCGAGGCTGGGGCCCCCCTCCTCCCTCCCTGCCAGTGATGGCCACCCAGTCACTCCTAAACTCATATTGTTTGTGGATATCTAGGAGGAATACACAAAGCCCAACTGCACCCAGTCGTCATGTGACCAGAGACAGGCTGCAGGCACCAAATGGTTAAGGCAAGATAATGATAACTTTCTAAAAGTGGCATTTTCAGAATTGTCATTTAAAATCTGACTTCACTATATGTTAGGATTTTAAATTAGGATTCCAGAGACACCAAACTTGAACCAGTCATTTGGAAATTGCACTTACAAAAAGTAATAAGGTACCCCATTGTTATCCTATAGGAGGTATAGGCCTTGCAGTAGTAAAAAAACAAATTTAAGAGTTTTTCCTGCTTTTTAAGTATAATGCACACTGCCCTCTGGACTGGCATGGACCTACACTAGTAGTAAGTTACATGCATTAAAATTGAAGGGTCGGGCCTAGCAAATAGTTTCCTTTTCCAGGTCGGCATGGCATATAAACTGCACACACAAGCTCAGCAATGGCAGGCCTGGACCTGTTTAAAGGGCTACTTAAGTGGGTCGCACACTCAGTGCTGCAGGCCCACTAGTAGCATTTAATTTACAGTCTCTGAGTACACATAGTACCACTTTAAACAAACAGCAAGATTAGGCAGTTAGGGAAAACACCAGCTGCACCACCCTCCTATACACACAAATATAAATGGAATTAGTAAATTCAGTTTGCCCACCTCTATGGTCCACCACCTCAAGACCATACAAATCTAAAACATATCAATAGCACAAAGAGAGGCAAACACTCAAAAATGTGTAGAAACTATACAATAGGCACTTGAGTCCAAATTCTTCATTAGTACAAAAATATTTTCTTTAAGGTTGCACGACGATCATATATAGCAGCAGCAAAAACAGCCAACGCGTTTCGCCCGACAACAGGCTTCCTCAGGGCTGTAAAGAGTAACATAAAACATATATCTCATAACAATATATAGTGTGACTTGCTCAACAGACAATATTCAAAACTTAGATTTAAATATATCTATGATAAATTAGATCCAACTTCTGTTATAACTAACAGCTGTGAGAAAAAGCAAAAAAGAGAAGAACCATAAGAACCCAAATCAAATGATTGATTTCAATAGAGAATTGAAAACAGAAACACCAAGTGTATTCTTAGAAAAAGACCAAACAGAGCCCAGATAGAATCCGAAGTGTAATCTTAAATAAATTCTCAAAGACTGGCTACCAACACAAAAGATACATTAATCAATTTTTGGGCGATTTAGCAACATCTCATCACCCATACCATATGCATAATCAGATGCAATTTATAAGTGTAAAGACTGAAACATAAAACCAGAAAATCATAAAAGAAGAGGTCACACCCAAACGAAAATCTCACCACAATTCGTAGCTAGTCCACTCTTAAGTCAGTCATTGGAGACACATGTTCCCAGCTTGATTAGCTAAAAAGATATGGACAGTAAAGCATATGTCATATAAATAACATAGCCCAATTGCCATACATACAAAAACGACTTCATCATGATAATAAATAGTTCAACATTACCTTTGACAATCATACGAAAAATCCTCTTAAAGTTCCAGTATATACAAAAAATTAATTCCTCCAATCATATCAATCTGTTAGATGGATGAACAGCAATTATGTCCACAGTTCACGGAAATATCAATCTGAAAGAAACACGTTAGTTAGATTCCTCACCTTAGAATATCCCCAGGCGTCAGACTGGATCCGGAAGATTTTTGTAGCAATACCCCTTGCGCGTCGCTAGGCGTCGTCTGCGGCTCCGCGTCCGTCGTTGGCGTCGTGCGCCGGAATGACGTCGTCGGAGTACTTAGACGCCGCCCTCGCGTGCTGACGTCAGTTCTTCTTTTTTCCGCGGCAGTAAGCGCCGATCCGGGAGAGCTACCCCTTTAGTCATTTTTTGACTACCTTTTTTGACTCTTTTTGGTCACTTTCTCGACTCTGGTGCCGATAGGATGCCTGGTTTCAAGGCCTGCGATGACTGTCACCGACTGATGTCGGTGACCTATCATCACCGACGGTGCCTGTACTGTTTGGGCCTCGACCACGACGCGGAGTCGTGCTCCGATTATATGGCCCTGACCTCGAAAGCTCCTCCATGTGGTATTGATATCTTTGAAACTTTGGTGATCAATGATCTTAAAACATTGGCTAAGAAAATAAAATGGTATCATGACAATCTAAATAAAAAGCAAAGAATGGCTATAAAATCTCTGCAATTAGATCGCAGTATAGTTATCCGCCAATCAGATAAGGGGGGGTAATGTTGTCGTGTTAAATGTGGAAGTTTACTTACAGGAAGGCACACGACAGTTAGAGAATCAGGATTGTTATGAGAAAGCATCTAAAGCCATGATTGAGGATTCCAATACCACATATCATAACATGCTTAAAGTATGGCACTTGCAGGGAATCTTAGAGTGGGATGAATACTCTTTCTCTTAAATCGTACACCCAAAGTGGCTATTCTTTACCTATTGCCTAAGTTGCATAAGGACCCATTGAGACCCCCAGGGAGGCCTATTGTGTCCTCAATGGGTTCCTTATTGGAAAAAACCTCCAAGTATATTGATTATTTTTTGCGACCTTATGTAGAAAGCTTGTCTTCCTATTTAAAAGATAGCAAAGACTTTTTAAATAAAATCAAGGATGTGATTTGGCAAAAAGGTTATTTATTAATTACACTGGATGTATGCAGCCTGTACACTGCTATCAAACATGATGATGGTGTCCAGGCTTGCAAACATTTTCTAAAATCCCGGTTGATCTCTTTTCTACAACACAATGATATGATCTTGCTGATGATTAAATTTTGTCTTGAGAATCATTTTTTCATCTTTAATGAGTTTTTTTTCAGACAGACACAGGGGACTGCCATGGGCACCTGCTTTGCTCCCAGTTATGCCAACCTCTTTATGGGGTGGTGGGAGCAGCAGGTGCCCAGGATATACAGTCAATACCGCGACCATGTGAGAATCTGGTTGCGGTATATTGACTACCTTTTTATCATCTGGGATGGCAGTCGGGAGCAAGCTAATGAATTTATCTCTACTCTGAATAGGAATGAGGTTAATCTGAGTTTTGAGAGCAATATAAGTGATTCCTGTATTGAATTTTTGGATTTACAAGTGGAAGTAGTTAATGATCGATTAACATCTAGACTCTATCGTAAGAAGACTGCAGGGAATACTCTTTTTCATGCAGAAAGTGGACACTACAAAGTACTGATTCAGAGTATCCCGTATGGGTAATTACGCCGGGTTCGGAGGAATTACAGTTCAGACAATGGCTTTGAGAAAGAATATGATTGTATGACTGATAGATTCCTGGACAGGGGATATAATCTTAAATCTATTAAGGAAGCACGTATTAAAGCTACCAATCTTAAACAGTTTGAGCTGCTAGCCCCTAAGGATGAGGTTAGCAAAGAAGATGACAACACTATTAGATACATAACAACTTACTACTCAAGCTCACAAGATTTGAGAAAATGTTTGAAAAAACACTGGAGAATCTTACAAACAGAACCTACATTGGAAGGGGTTCTTAATGACTCTCCTAATATTACATTTAGAAAGGCCAATCCCTTAAAGGACAGATTATGTATGAATGAAGTCTCACTAACTAAATCCACTAACACGGACAATCAAGGCTTCTACACTTGCATGTCTTGTAAAGCATGCAAGTTTAGTTCCAACATAAAAAATGTTTATTATCCGGTGACAGACTCAGAGAGAACAATAGAAAACATCTGACTTGTCTGTCTGACTTTTGTGTATATGTTCTAGTCTGCCCATGTGCTAAGAAGTATGTGGGCTGTACTATGTTTGCTGCAAAAAAGCGTATTTTGTAACGTAGGAGAGCAATTCAAAATAAAGATAAGATGTCTCCAGTGGCGCGACATTTTAAGGAATTACATAAAGCAACGGCAACGTGTTGCGATTTTTTGTAATTGATCGGGTCCCTCCAACTATTAGAGGCGGGGATAGGATTTGTAGACTGTGCCAATTAGAGTCTAATTATATTTTGGAACTAAACACGAAAATTCCGGGTGGCCTTAATTCTGAAGAAGAATTATCCTGGTTTTTGGGTGAATGAACTAGGTAGTGATTCTGAATATCATAGTGGTTTCATTTTAATTGTACTTATCCTTAGTGCTACTAGGCTCATTTCTAGTAGCGACAATAATCACTATGACCCTTGTAAATATCTCTTCTGGATGACAGGCAAATGAAATAAGTATAACTGTGATTATGGTTCTCTATGCCTCTAGTAGTGTGCAACTGTATAATTTTAATAATGTTTTTACTGCACTTTCACGTTTAATTTTTTGCACTGATTATGTTGCTCTATGTAACATTGGAATTTTGTTTATGCCATGATTTGTAAATTTGTTCCCCCTTTAGGTGGTGAGACAATATGGATGCAGGAATATGTTGAATAACTTATTCTTCTTTGCTGTTGTAACATTTAGTACAAGCAAGAATCAATGCCCACTTGGGCAAGTAGAAGGGAGCTCTATCATTGTAATTTTGCTTATTATCCTACTTGGGATTAACATTTATGTATTATGGAAAGTTAGATTTCAGGTTATCTGTGAGTGAAGTCTGGATAGACATTTCATCAATTTTGCTTGAAATGTTGAACCGTATAAGTGGTCTTATTGGTGATTAATATCTTCCTTTACTCTAAGATGTTACTAGTGGTTGTGTATTTGCCTGCTAGATTAATTCTGTTGTCTCATCGCTGCTAAAAGGCATTGTTATTTGAGTATGACATTGGGGGTTAAAATTTAGTTTGGGAACATTACGAGCTAAACGCATTGTTTTCACTGAGGAGACTCGGGTAAATGTAGAAAAGATTACAAAATTTTTTCGAAACCAAGGGTATGGCAAGAGTTATTACAGAATTTTGTATAAATTACCCGAATTGTTCCAATTACCAACTGAATTGAATAATGGAGTTAGCATTTCCCGTCTTGTAAACAATTGTATTTAAAATGAATACATAAAGTTGGTGATATGTGCTCGTAACCCCATTACAATATGGCCAACACTTTTAAACTAAGTTCTGACTACTTTTGCACGTTGTACGTAATGAGAATTGTGTGTATATATGTATAAACAAAAATACAATGAATTTACCCGTGACCAAGGCGGTTTCGCCGAAACGCGTTGGGTTTGTTCCGGCTTGGTGCTATGAAAATAAACTCTTCCCCAGCTCTTTGATTTGTGCAATTTTTATGGAAGTAGTTCATGCGTGCAGTTTGTACGGTGAACATTATGGAATACAGGGATAACCTCGGACCTTGACGTGCACCACCGCGAAAGTGTCCCAGCAATATCTGAGGAGGTGGAAAGGCAATATATATATATCTTATTTTTTAACTTTATCATTTTCCGCAAAATGGAAAACTTGAACAACATGAGACGCTTAATGACACATCAAATAAATATTATGTCAGTTTGATACATCAGTGAATGCAATATATAGAAAAAGCATCAAGACACACTACTTCATAAATCACAAGAGAGGACAATTATTGGTAGGTAGAGCGACAGAGGAAAAGGCAATCTCTATGAAACAGTGTCTTGACTGGTGAAATAAGAGGATGCGGCGGGAGGAAAGTGAGGTCTTGACTCTGGGCATCTGACTTCAGAGAGAGCAGATATGCATGGAAGGGTTGCCAAATATCTTTTGCTCAGGTGCGGGGTTGCAACATAGCACAAACTTTACTCGTCATGTCACAATATGTCATGCTATGTAGCCAGGCATTTATAGTACGGCGGCTACCGCTGCCCCAGTGTAGCGCTCTCTCTCTCCTTGCCAGTAGCAGATCTATAGAGGTGAACTTGCAAGAGCTCTTCTAGACGTTAGCCACATTGCCCAGAAGTGCCGTCACAGGAGAAGGCTTGAGAATCATTGAAATAATGTGGAAGAGGGTGTTAAACACGTGAGTCCAAAATGTGGCGATAAGGGGGCAGGTCCATGTTAAGTAGGGAAGTCTGCCTCAGGTAATCTGCACTTGGTGTGCCATGAAGAGGACCTAGAAGGGTCGAGTCTGGTAAGGCCAGTAGCAGTGGTATAAGATCTGTGCATAAAAATGAAAGTGGAGTACCTTGTGACGATGCTTGGGGGATACCAATTTAGTTTGTGCACAGCAATTGAACCAGTCTTTGTCTGAGATAGAGTGGCCAATGTCTCTTTCCCATAAATGAATATAGCATTTCTTAAGCGCATAGCTATCCGAGGGCATCCCAGAGTTCATAGCAGCGCATCCAGAAAGAACTACAGCAGCATTAGGGGAAGAGCAGTGTTTTAAGCGATTTCCAAAAGTTCCGATGATTAGTTTCAAGACGGATATGGAGGGGAAGGGTGTTCCATAACCTGGAGGCATTATAGGAAAATAGATGGCCTCCACTTGACTTTCTAATTTTAGGAACTACGGCAAGATGATGATTGTCCAAACGCTGGCTCCTGTTCAAACAATAAGGCAGAATGATGGACTGAATAATAGGCAGTCCCTTCACTGCCAATGTCTTGTGTACAATACAGAGAGCCTTAAACGTGATTCTCTCCTGTATGGGAAGCCAATGGAGAGTGGCAAGAGCTGGCTTAGCAGATTTGCAATTGGGAATCCGCAGGAGCATACGCGCTGCACAATTTTGTACAATCTGTAGTTTAGTATGGTATCCTGTGGTGCTCCTAAATAGAGAGCATTCGCATAGTCAAGGCGAGACCAGATCAATGCCTGGACCATAAGTCTTCTGGCAGAGTATGGTAAAAGAGGCAGAATTTTTCGCAACATCCTAAGGATTCCATAACAGTTAGCTGCCACCTTCCAAGCCTACTCCTTAAAGTCCAAGTTACGGTTGAGCCAATTGCCCAGACTTTTGATCTGGTCCTTAGGGATGGGAGCTGGACCAAGGCAGACTGGCCACAGTGTTCCCATGTTAAAACCAGGAGAGTAACCTAGGAGCATCAGCTCCGTCTTGACACCATTCAATTTCAGTTATGAGCGTTCCATCCAGTTTGCTGCCTTCTCCGAACACAGGCTTAAACCAGGCGAAGCATTACCAAAGTGGTTGAGAGAAACAACAAGCTGTGTATCATAGGCGTAGGTAACAATCTGAACTCCAAAAGGCCTCACTATCTCCGCTAAAGGGGTCATAAAAACATTAAATAACGTGGGGCTCAGGAAGGACCCCTGTGGGAACCCACAACTGAGGGGCATACGTTCTGAGATAGCATCTTCTTCAAAGACCTGGAAAGACCTCCCTTCCAGAAAGGATTGCAGCCATTTTAAGCCCCCCCCATCCGGACACTCCCACGTCCCTAAGTCTCTGGACCAGAGTGTGATGGCTAACAATGTCAAACGCTGCACTGAGATCCAAAAGGATAATAGCAGCACAGCTTCCGCCATCTCAGATTTTCCTGGACTCTTCCACTACTGCTAGGAGAGCAGTTTCAGTACCTTGTTGGGGCCCAAATCCAGTATGTGAAGGATGAAGGTAACTATGAGACTCCAGGAATATAGAGAGAGCTAAGTTAACATGCTTCTCAGCAATCTTACTTATTCTTAGCAGCAGAGAGATGGAACGATAGTTCCCCAGATCAGGGTCGAGGTCAGGTTTTTTTTTAGCAGCGCCTTTACCGTGGCGCATTTCCAAGGGGCGGGGAACACTCCAGTCGAGATCGAGACATTAATCAGTTCCAGTATCACTGGGGAAACTGTTTCAAAGACTTGATTCGGGATGGTAGGGGGAACTAAGTCTGTAGGAGAGCCAGATGTTTAGTCGGTCTGAGATGCATCGTAGTGAATCCAAGTTCAACTGTGGAATTTCCTCCAGGGAGTGTTCACAGATTTGAGAAACCTTATTCAGTGGTAATGAGTTCTGCTGGTCTACCATCTGGGGAAAGGAGGTGTAAATATCTTGAATTTTATTAAGAAAAAACTCTGCCAATCATTTGCAGAAGCATCATTAGACACAACAGGAGGAGGGGACAATTTAAGGAGTGTTTTTGCAATGCGAAAGATTTCGCGGGAGGAGTTAGATGCCAGTATAATTTTCTCTTATAGTATAAAGCTTGAGCGGATTTAATTTCTTCTTCATAGATTTTGATAGCTTCCTTGTATTTAACTTTATTGACAGGGGAAAAATCCTTTCTCCATATTCTTTCCAATTTTTTAAAGGTTTTGTTGTGTCGATTTAGATACCGTATATAGGTTTCCCGATTTATGTCCTTTATATAGGCACAATTCGCATTGCCCATATTTAGGCATAGATATCCTACCCTTATTTAGGCATAATCCATGCTAACCAAATACAGGCATGGCCACCTACATCCGTTCATCTATGTCACAACGAGTTCTTGGAAAACCAGACTCTTAAGCCTTTAGGACTTCCCCTTGCTTGGATATTGATTTCTCCAAGAACTCATTTATTATGCATGAACATCTATTCCTTAGGGGTTTATTCATGACGTTCTTCTGCCCGACTTTTACGTCAACACTGGCATGCCTAAACACCTTCAAGGTATAAATATACCTTCACTCACCATGGCAAACCAGGGTTCGGCTGCCTACTTCCTCGATGCGGCTCGCCACGGCAAGTTCGGAAGGAAGTCAAGTCCCCGCCTGACGCACTGACCAGACGCTGTCATCCTCCTCGCAGAGAATCCAGCTCCAGTGTTTCTGACGCCCCTTGCGGGGTGTTAGAGATCGAGACTCGGAAAGAGATTCCAACCTCACTCATTCTAAGGTATGGAGCGGACTAGAACCTAGAGGGACTTTTGGCAAATCTTGGCAACTATAGCTAACCTAGACCATAGACAAACAGCACCTAAATCTTACCTTGTACTACACTTAGGTGCACTGGGGTAGAACTAGCTAGAAGCATCAGATGAGTATTAACATTTTAGCCTGTGTTATTTATGTATTTATTTTTATAAATATATGTCATAGCTACAAACCATGCTATTGCAGTATTATTTTATCTTACTGCTAACGCTGTACATATTATACTTCGCATTCTGTCTTATGATTGTAGCAGTTCATATCTCTTGCATGAGAAATAAGACTGTTCAATAAACCCTTTTTATTGAAACGCCCGTCTATCTATTTATATGTAACTCTGTAGAAACAAAGCATGCACGATTGACTGAGTGAAACTGTTATCTATTGTTTCCACGAATCTGAGATTGTTCCGATTCTAAGGGAAACAAAGTTGTCATGTTTATGTGGTTGTCAGAAACGAATCCCTTCTTGTTTATTCGAGAAGTTTTCTAGTGACCTCTGAGTTAGCTGGCACACACAAGTAATTAAGTTTAATGTACTCGATAGAGACATACTGCCCTCAGTCCTATGTCAAAACTATAGAGTATATTATTCCAATGCGCAGAGCCTATCACAGATATAGGAACTACACTACATGGTGCCCAACAGTTTGGTAAGGCACTAATTGAACACTGGATACTGAAGTAACTCAGTCGTGCTTTTCTCAGAGACCCCTGCTCATAATACTCCATAAGACGTTTGGAGTGGGTAAGGATAATATCCGCCATAGCTGAGTAGGACAAAAATCCTATGTATTAGTTGTTTTCAACGTTGAAGGATACAGTGTTCCAAAATATTGTGCACCTTATCTTTGTTCCCTTGAAACTTGCTCTGCAATTTTCATAAAAAAATGTCCCTAAACGGGGATAATAACATCGGAACCGGTGGAACTGTACCCGACGATGTCGCAGCAGCTTTTGATTATACAGGTTTTAATGAAACCGATGAAAATGCGAAAATAATCGCTCCAAATTTAAGGAGAGCCATCACTCTAAAACTTATAAAATATGGCCTAACACCAAGAGGTTGTAGAGCAGTTTTTGTGATAGAGGCACATGAATCTCACCAGACAGAGGTATTCTATTCATGGATAGTGTTCCCAGAATCAAATCCAGTAACTAAAACGTTTTACTTCTACAAAGAAGATGAACCACCTGAGGAATATATTCCTTTCGAGGATATTGAAATTCCACTCACATACCAGGAGCATGATTTCTGGTTTAAAGGCGCCCTAAAACATTACAATCACATTACCAGACTCGGTCCACTAGGTAGACCAGGAGCAACATGGCCGATTTTAGCCGGCTATACACCTCATCCTAACAATTGAAGCAATGTCATACGTAGAATTACTTAATCAGATACAAAATTTAATAGAATTACACAGTTAAACCACAACTGTCTGAAAGTCCTGAAAAGGCTTTTTTTTTAAAACAATCCTACCTCTTCTAAAAAGAAGTGGGAAAATAACAAACCACATTCAAAAGAGAAAGTTTCTCAATCCCGAGGTAGGTCTCCTCAAAAGGAGCCCTGTGAAAGGCGGTATAACCTCAGGAATAGGGATAATTTGAGAAAACCTGACAGTATCAAGATACTGATACACATTCCTCTCGTACCTTTCAGATATCGTCACAGACATCAGAAAGAAGAGGACGGTCAGATCAAAAAGAAGAACGCGTGAAGTCCAAAAACGAAGATTAGACATGCCGAGGATTCTGAGAACACAACTCAAGAACGGAGAATGGGCTCAGACAATGTTGGACAGCGCAGCAGAAGTATCAATAGCTCGCCAGAACCTGAAGGGACTTCTAGAGACAGTGGACCTGAATGAAGACATTCAAGTTGAGACTGCAGACACCAGGGTTAGTTCTCCACAAAGGTCATATGAAATAACACTGCGGATGGAGGGAGACATACCAAGAAAAGTGAAAGCACTGTTTTGGGAGTGACTTTCAAAGGGTTATGATATACTTCTAGCAGAACGGGACTGGCCACCAGAATTTGTCGAACAGTGCCCACATGGCAAACACATCATTGTGCCAACCTTCTCTAAACATGTTCCAGTACATTTAAAATATACTTATGCCAGGAAATGGGCATTGGCCCAAGCCCCAGCATTATACAAAAATCATGTAGGATGGGATTAGGACCCACCTCACCATAAGATCCAGTTAAAAAATCAACCAACTGCGCAAAGGCAGTATCCAATTAAGCAAGAAGCTAAAAAATAGGTCAGGGAGATCTTAGATCAACTTGAATACCAAGGGGTGATTGAAACATGCACCTCATCAATGAACAATCCTTTGTTTCCTGTTTCCAAACCAGACAATACATATCGTCTAGTTTTGGATTACAGACACTTAAACTCTTGTTGTAAAACATTTGCAGTGCAAAATGCACATAGTACAGCATTAATGAATAACATTGTGCGTAAAAAATATAAAACCACATTAGATAATTCTAACGGTTTCTTTTGTCAAAACATAGCATCTGAAAGTAGGTATTTGACAGCTTTCTCAATAATGGGGACCCAGCGTCAATTCTGTTGTCTCCCTCAGGGATTCAAGAATAGTCCAGGGTTATTCTCAGCAAGGGTAACAGAGTTACTACAAATTTATGATGACGAGGCATTGTCATATGTCGATGATATCTATCTGACAGACGATGACCTGAACAGGCACTTGAACAGGGTCGAAACCATTATACTGGGCTTCACCTCTGAAGGTTATAAATTCAGTTTTAAAAAAATCAAGAATTGCCCATCTCAACTTCCTTTTCCTAGGATATGAACTATCAAGTGAAGGCAAAAGCCTGGCAGCCAACTTTTTAGAAAAGTGTGCGCTGCTCCAACCTCCAAAAACAATGAAAAACTTACAGTTGATTCTAGGTTTCCTATATTTTGGACGACCATACATTCTAAACTACGCAGAAAGGGTTAAACCTCTCTACGAATTAATCAAACCTGATTTTGAAAATCACACATTGGACACAGGAGCACACAGATATCCTGCCTTCACTTCAAGCTGACATGTTAGCAACAAAACACTTACAAACACGCGTAAACGTACGCAACTTAGTGATTCAAATCATTCCGGGTCAATGCGGATTCACTTACTTAACTTTTAATGAAGGTGAAAAAGTACCAATTGCATACAAATCACATTTGTATATGCAAGCAGAAATGAAATTTACATCGACAGAAAAAATTCTGACAGCAGTTCAAACCGTTGTAGCAAAAGAAAGAGCCCTAGCACAGGGGAAACGCATTATGGTCGTAACCCCTGTACCAGCCTTAGAGGCAGTATTCCGAATGCAAAAGCTTTACATCCAAGATGGATACAATGGGTTCATTCTCTTGCTGCAACTGATGTTGAATATGTTTTTGATCCTTATTTAAAAACACAAGCATTCCTGCAATACGAACAGGAATTTCCTCTATCTACTGAAATTCTCCCTCGTGACCAGTACGAATTTATAATTTATACTGGGGGATCTGCACAACCCGCTACGAGGGGGTAAGCAAGCTTATAGTGCAGCATGCGCGATCGTTAAAGGTCGTATGCTCGATGGCAAATTTAGACCAATGGTCGCAAAAACGCAATCTCTAGGAGATTGTACTGCTCAGCGAGCTGAAATACAAGCATTTAAAATGGCACTTGAAAATATGGATCGCGAATTCCCCACACTCATAGTGTGCGATTCTTTTTATTGTGTTCAATCATACAATGAATATTTGCAGAATTGGCTTCAAAATGGTTTCAAAGATGCAAAAGGTGGCACAATCAAGCATAAAACGCTTTGGGAACAAGTAGTTCAGTTGCGAAACGGACTACAAAACACTCACGTGATACACTGAGTCATCAACGTGATGGCGTTCATGTTGAAAGGAATTCATTGGCTGATAAAGCCGTGAAAGGGGATGTGCAACGGCTTCCGTAGCTGCAATCACTCGTTCAAAAACAAAAATAGACAGTGAAATAATACTGGCTGGCAATGCTTCAAGCAAAGGCAGCGGTGCAGCGTTACCTAAAAGGTTTCCACTCAAATACTCATATATAATTGATGCGAACAATGTTCCGGTTGCTCGAATCCCTGGAGTGGGGGATAGGGTAATACCAAACATGGAACCTAGATTAGGACTAATCCTAGCAGCACATGAAGGGATCGCCTCTCCCCATGCAGGTGTTTCCGCCACAGTATCGTTATTAAAACAGAGATACTGGTGGCCAGGCATTAGGAAACAGACCAGGAATTATGTTTTGGACTGCGAAATATGCCAGAAGATGAAAGTCTCTACTGTGAAATGTCCCACGCAGACACTCCCCCTGTTAATTTCAGATAAACCATTAGCATGTGTTTACCTGGACCACTGCGGTCCCTTACAGAGGGATGGTAACTATAAATATATCATGGTAGCAGTGGATTCGTGTTTAAGGTTCCTTTGGATGTGGCCTCAGCGCTTGGCTGACACTCGAACTATTATAAAAGATTTGCGAGTCTTTATTGGCACATACGTAATTGGCACACTACATTCTGACCAGGGTCCTGCGTTTAGCTCTTGAGCTTACAAAGAAGCCATGGCCAGTTTGGGCGTAGCATTGCGGTATTCTTCTCCATTCCACCCTGAGGGAAATTCTGTTGTGGAAAGAAAAAACCGGGACATAAAGCAGTCTGTAACAGCTAGGATATTAGGTTAGGCTGATGGGTGGGTCAAACCTCTTTATGGGGTCTAACGCTCATTAAACAATTTGCCAAGATGTTCTCTCGGGGGTGTCTCTCCATATGAAGTGTTATTTGGAACTAGAATGTTGATTCCGGACCTTGACATGAAAGGCACAGTGGTGGAAAATAAAAAGTTTGATATCAAAGATCGTTTGGCTGTTTTACAGGACTTAAATGAACTAAGATCAAAACAAAGCAACGTGTTCCTGAAGCCAACCACCACTGGGGAAAAAGCAACCGTCCCAGCAAGGCCTGTCTGGATCCCAAAGCTTGGTGATCTAGTCAGAGAAAAGATAGCGGACATGAAGGAATTTGGGCCTTCTTACAGACAACCAGTACCTGTCCTAGCAATCCCCGGATCGAGAACAGTACTACTGCTGCCCCTTGCTGGTAAAAAGGAGAAAAGATTTGTGTCCATCGACCTGATCAAACCACCCTATGTGGCCGATACTAAGCAGTAGGCCAAGTGGACTCCGACGATGTAGCAGACTCACTCCGCTAGCTACTATCCAAGAGGTTCAAACTGAGAGACTCATCACCTTTGAAGATTCTACAGTGAGAAATGAAGGACTAAGCAACAAAGCTATGGAACTCGTCCCACTTGAGACCCAAATAACAGTTCGTACTGATACACCTGTCTACAACGAAGTAAAAAGTGATCAACTGGTTCCAGCGATTTCAACGAATCCTGATGCAATTCCAACCATTGACAGAACTGCCTCTGGCTATTTCATTAACTTTGATACGTTTTCTGAGGATCCCAGCGAACCTGAAACAACGCCAGCACAAAGAACTTTCAAAGAACAAGCAACAGATTTTTTCATCTCCTGAAAAAGACTTATCTGGTTTCACCATGGATTGAACTATGGATTGATTTGAGAATATTCTTCTTTCTACTTTGGTTAGCTCTGGTAATAACTATGGGTATACTGATAAAGGAAAGATATATTCAAATGGACACAGCAAGTAAAAGAGTGAACTTACTTCTCCAGCCACACAAATCATCCCCTCATGAAGCAAGAGACTCGTCAGCAGTGAACATCACAGCCGTTCCTATACCAGATGGTATAGTTTGGGACAGAACTGAATATGACATTTTTGGTCCGTCTGAACATTTGAAGATTCCACACTTATTTAAAATTTCATTATGTGACTTTATTACCTCTAGTACCTTTTCTGATGATTGGGATTTCGATACTGTTAATAACATGATGTCTGATCTAGAAATGTCTGCAGTATTCACAAATCATGAACATTTAGAGGGTTCATCAGACTATGAACAAATGTATTGTTATACCCACTATGGTCATCATTTCTTGCATAAAACTGCATCACCTAGAAATGTATTTATGTATAACCAATGGGAACATTGTCCTACACCTCCAAAGGGTAGCTCAAAAACTTTTGTAATGAAATTTCCATATTTTTCAGGGTTCAACTTATCAAATCCAGAATCGTTTTATTTTAAGAATATGAACAAGACTGGAACGAAAAATATGTTCACCAATACGAAACAGATTTATTCTGCAGCCTTTATTGCCCAACTGTCTAGACAGGGGTTCGACCTTTGGAAAGACAACACTGGGACAAAATCTATCTGGGGTACAAAAGATTGACAAGTGCAGGGGGTAGAGCTTTGTTTAGAGCCTCTATAATCCCTGAGCAAATTCTGTTTTTGAATGACACTGTCCAACAAACGTCTTGCCTTGGGTTAGCTAAGATCAAACACATGAACACACTGACCATACCTATACCTGCAAGTAATAGCACTACACGGGGGAAGGTCGACGTACATAATATTTTGCATCACAACAGATCAGATCCAGAATGGAAAAAATGGTTGCTCTGGCCCACAGACACAAACAACTGTCAAGATCGATTCCTGAACAAAACACATGGTTTCACTATCAATAGGCCAGACCCACGCTATGTTCAAAGACAGCATCCAGGGGTAGTAACAACATACAGTGTAGGGAAACTCTGCCTTGATTGGCTACAGAAAGCTACACAGCAGGATGTAAAACAACACTTATCTTTACTTAAAGGAGGCGCAGACCTTAGGGAATTCTTGCTAGGACCAAGAAAACCGCGCCAAAAACGTTTCATATATGCCGGTATCTACGCTGCTTATTATGAAATATGGAAGATTACCCACGCAGAGACTGCAGAACGAATACGAGAAATTGATCGTATTAATTTAGAGAAATCTCTCTCTGTAGTAGACAATGGGTTAACAACTCTGTCGTCTAGGATATATTCATTGGACAGCATTGTGTCTTCTACCATAGACATCATGGAACAAGACTTGGTCATGCTGCAACATGGTCCGTCTCAATTACGTTTTATAATGCTATTAGGCTCGACGCTACAAAACTTGCGTTCAGGCTATGTGCCTTGGCGTTTAATCAACACTATGTCACTGTTTTCAGAATTCAATCTCACTGATAAACAGATCAAACTGGCACAAAGGGGAGCAGACTATACGGTGCTGAGCATTAAAAAACTGGAAAAATTACCATTCACTGTGGCAGAAAAACCAGCTACTGAGTGTATCATACATGTTAAAATTACTCTGCCTGTTACAACTTTCTATTTTCATTATTGCCTAAAACATATACCAGCAGGCGAATATGAAAGTTTGGGTAAAGAATACATCAAGACATCTTGGGATTTACCTTACACACATAGATGTTGGAGTGGGGGGTGTGAAGTGTTTCTTAGCGGTACAAACTGTGAAAACGCACTAAGCGGTTCTCTCCTTTGTCAGGGTATTAATTTGCACGAGGCCTGCGATGGTTCCACTACAAACTTATCCTGTCACCTGCAAGGCTCACCAGCTGCAGTGGTTAATCCAATTTTTTGAGTACTTTCAAATGGAAGTTACCTCATGTTAAATGATCACAGCTGCTGTGACATGTTGCCAGTTAATCTGAACTATCATCATGCATGTTCTCTGTAAGATATATCTTGTTATGTAGTATATATGTCTCTTCATTACAATGCTTCTATACATCAACTATCTTGGTCAGTTCATTTTCATTTTTATGTACAGGATTCGCACTCATGGTCTGTTCTGTTTATTTTTGCACATCTCCTTTAATTCACTACGTCGGTAGACCTTCAGGACTCGTTCAGAGACCACAAACATTTTGCCACATTTTTTCCAGTATACATATGAGTTTTTATTCAGTGATTTTCTAGCTGTCATGACGCAAATAACGGAGCACTACTTTTTGTCCTCCCGTAGTATCGTTGTCGCGCTCAATAAAGCTTTGGCTTTAGTTTTTTGGTTCACCCGCGTTTTCAACACTGCCCCTTTAAATACGTAGCGTACACGTATACGTTGATGCGCACGCAGTCGGCGGCAGCTTTGAACACTAAAGGTCGACTTCATTAGCAACTGAGGTGAGCGAGTACGGAATTTGGTTGTACCCATTTACTTCTGGTTTGTCCATTTACTTTTGTCTCGAATTGAGATAGACCTAGTAATGATCTTGTTTACCCTTCCAGCACACCTGGTTTTCGATAGAGACACTGAATACCTTTCACTATGGGTAAGCTCTGACATCGACTTCTTGGGTGTCCAGTTGCACTTCCTATACTGGGATGGTTTCAACCGTTATTTTTTAGATAATTTTGGCGGCATAATGACAGGTTGTTTGCACTGTGTTTTTGGAGTCTGGTAAGCGTGAGACTCTCTATAGCATGCTCTTTTCCACATCCAGAATTTTCCCTAACATGAGTTCCTCTTATTATGTTCATTTACTCGGGTTAGGTGTTCACAGCTTTTCAGCCTTTCACATCAGTTTGCCTAACACTTTTATGGACACCTCATCTTCTCTGCTTCGGTTCACCTCGACGCTCTTTCGCTTTTTCACTAGTATTATCGTGGTTAGGCTTACTTAGCCGCACTAAGCATCGTTTTACATAATTTCACAGATGCACGGGATTCAGGGTATTAATTGTGCAACCTGAGTGCAAATCCTAATTCAGTTAATGTACTTCATAGGAAATCTTATGGTTTATTCTCAACTTTGTTTCAGTTCCAAACAGTGGATGTACACAAAATCAACTCCTAGTCTATGACACCTATCCCCTGAAGAAGGGTTCAGATTAACCCAAAATGCATAGGGATTTTTTTTAGATTGGAGTGTATGTTGCAAATTTAAATTATATCCTGTTGTATTATTCGATTTATGTACTTCGTATGATACGATATTGCCAATCCATGAGGATGGAATGATGTCTACACATTATCATTTGCATTTATGTTAAATACAAGTCTTACTTTCTCAATTGCCACTACATGGTGTTCAATTTATTTTGTTCATATATCTTCTTGTATTATAGCCAATTGTGTTTAAAACGTTTGAGACCATAAGGTCCTGAGCTGTGCATCACGAAGGTTTGGATCCTTCCAGACCTCTAGGTTGTTGTTTGATTACACTGGGGTTCGGGCTATACCCCATCACGTGATTGCACGCTTCACAATGGATACATGATTCATTCACATAGCCTTTACAATTAGAGCATAAAAAAATTCTTAGAAGAGGTGTGCAGGCCCATCCAGTTTTTGATGTTGCCAGGTATCCCATATCTAGTAACGGTTACATCCAGGGTCACTTGCTGTGTGCAAGTCTTGTTTCCACAAATACAGACAGTCAGAGAGTTGCCTCTATGGCCTTCACTGAACATCTCTTCTATACGAATTGATACTCTAAGCAGAATGAAAGCCATTCTTTACAACAAACTGTGCCACTGACCTCTACCAAAGAAACCTATAATCTACAAGTCACAAGGACTTCTGCTGAGATACAAGCCCTTTTGAATACAAACTGCCCTACACATTTATCAGAAATGTTAGAACGTATCTTAAACATGTCTGATACGAGCGGTATTGTACATGTATTTAAGACCGTGTGTTCAGGACTGTTAGCACCTTTTCAAGGAGTCCTCGGAATAATTCCCAACTTTGTGCACTCTGTGTTTGACGGACTGCCACTACTTTTTGGACTCGTTGCAGGGATCCTATTTTTACACCTACTGCTCCGATATGGCAAGCCAAATCACCAGCGTCACTCCAAGCACCATAGAGAGAGCTCTATTGGAGATGAAGTGTTGTGAGCGCGTCGTCGGAATTTTAGCTTTACCTCGTCTACGAGAATTAAATACCACATGGTTTCTGTCATTCAGACCAATCTGGCAAGATTGCATCTTACATGTTCTATGCTGCCTGCTTTGCGGTGAAGAATGCGTGCTAGACAGGCGCGGTGCGTCCATTGGGGTGTTGGGGCGTTGCCCCCCCCGCCCCCAGCTCCCTCCTCGGTGTCTCTAAACTTAGTTTACTTAAGTTCAGAGACGCCGAGGGTGGGGAGACCTGACAATGCATGTCAGTCAGCATGACGTCGGACTGTGGGCAGTCCGGCGTCATGTTGACTGACATGCATTGTCAGACAAGCCAGGGAAAGGCAGCACTGCAGCACAAGTGCGCATGAGTGGGCATGGAGAGTAATTTTTAGCCTGTGCCCAGTCATGCGTACTTGTTTTTTTTACTGCCTTGCGCATGCCCATTAGGAGCCCCTCAGTCTCCTAATGGGCAGGCAGCGGGCATAGCGTAAGCTGTGCCCTCAGCCAATGCTGGCGCTGCAGCAGCGCCAGGATTGGCTGAGGGGTTGCCACTCCAGTGCTGACGTGGTGTTCCGGTTTGAAGGGGGCAGAGGCGGTCAGGTAAGTTTTTGTTTTAATTTTATTCAGTTCTCCCGCTGCTGGTGGTACGGTTGGGGTGGTGTTTAGGGTTAGGTGGTAGGGTTGGGGTGGTGTTTAGGGTTTAAGGTTGAAATTTGCTAGGGTTCCCGGAGTCTAGGGCTCAGGGCCCGGTTCAGGTTCGTGCATAATGGTGTTGGGAAGGTTTTAGGGTGGTTTTGCAAAATTCCATCCAGATTTGGCTGAGTTGGGGTTGGGAAGGTTTGGCTGGATTTGATGCAGATTTGGCTGGGTTGGTGTTGGGAAAGTTTTAGGGTGGTTTGTCAAAATTCCATCCAGATTTGGCTGATTTTGGGGTGTTTTTGTGGGTTTGCGGGGGGCTTGTGTTTGGGTGAAAAGTCGTACCCCTTCCAGTGGATGGATTTGTGTAATTCTTGCTGAGATTCTTGGGAATGGCTGGAACTAGTGTCCCAGTGAGTTTGAAGATGATCGACGTAGTGGAAGTGCGAAAAAAGAGCATTTTTTTTGTGAAGGCCCGGATTGCAATGGTATCCAATGGGGCGGTGTTGGGGTGCGTGGAGAAGTGTTTTTTAGGGGGTTCCAGTGGATCGACAGGAACAGGGCTGCTGTGAGTGGCAGGGAGGTGGAATTGATGGGTGTGCAGGAAGTTTGGGAGGAATCGATCGATGGGAAGGGTGTTTTTTGGCAAAGTCGAGGAAGGGAAAGAGCTGCCATAGGAGCCCATGTTAAACGTGAGTTTTGCATGTTTTTGGGGTTCGATTGTATGGTGTTGCAGGTGGTTCCAAGTTGATTTGCTTAGCTGGGATCAGAGTTGGGAAGGTCTAATTTTCATTGCAAGTGTTTTGAAGAAAATCCATGGAGAGGAAGGTCGGTTTTGGGCCTAGTTTCAGAGTGCGTTTTGACGCGAATTTAGGCCTTTGGGAGCTGGCGGTAATGCACATGTTTGGGATGTTAATTTAGGGTGTTATAGGTTTTTGGGAATGGGTTTAGGGGTGTGGGAGCAATGGTGGGAAGGTCTAGTTTGTGTGAAAAAGAGCAGTTTGGTTGTAGTTGAAGGGGAAAGGGTCATTTGGCCCTGTTTTCAAGGTGTATTTTGTGCCATTGGCGAAGATTGCCTGTACTGGGTAATTGCAGGTGTGCGGGATACAAATAAGCTAGAGCGATAGAAATAAACAGATAGCGGTTGGAGAGAGAGAGAGAGGTGAGGAGAGGTAGAGGCGAGGATAAACGGAAGCGTGTGCACCACACCAGGCTTGGCAGCTTTATCTCCCACCTTTGCGCCGAAGTGGTAAGCTAGCGTCCAGGTTATGTTACGGGGCACTCCTCCAGCACTTTTACGCCCCGCCATTTTCAAATGTCACCAGCCGCCCCTGGTGCTAGACATCTGTCTAACACTCCCATCAGTCATGCCTACGGATATTTATGCTTTGCTGGACCTGGTAACGGCCCATGCTGTGTTGGCCCCAGCTGCTACCGATCCTGATGACGGCATTCATTGAGATCTCACAGACGCAAATTGCTACTGCTGTGGTGCGAGAGGAAACAGCAGGCACGCAGGTAACATCCGATACGAACATTGCTGATGCGACCAATGCTGACGGCGATGCTTCTCATCTATGTGCGGTTAGTCTTCTAAACGAGGTAATCCAACTTTCACCTACAACGGTAGACAACTTTTTGTCTACAGGATTAGAAGATTTCATGTTTGCTCCATCCCTATACACTGACATATGATTCAGCACACAGTGTACCCGGAAGACTCTGAATTTGGCCTTCATTTTTCAAAACAAAGACTAAACTTGGAATTTTTTCCTATGATTACATTTTTTTTTCCAAATTTGAATTTTTCTTTTTATGGCACAGTAATCTGCTTATAGTAGAACTATTCATAGAGAACAGAATTATTTGATACACTTTCAGAGACAATATGTCACCTTGTCAATAACAATTAGTTTATGTAACTTGACATGAAATGGTTTTGGCCTTTTTTCTTCTGTATTTACGAGCCATTTCATAATGTGTATATATATATACATGTATGTTCATTCATTTAGCATTCAATGTAAATATATGCTTAGAATGAAACATTGCTTTAATATGTACAGCACCAATGCATTTTTATGCATGGCAAAAGTTTTTATGCATTTTAGGATATATTTTTATACTTGTTATTAGCCATCCATATGTAGCTATATTTTAGATATGTTTAGCATGTTTAGAATTTAATAATGTCGTTCATACGAAAGTGGAGTGGGTGTTGTGTGTCGATTTAGATACCGTATATAGGTTTCCCGATTCATGTCCTTATATAGGCACAATTCACATTGCCCATATTTAGGCATAGATATCCTACCCTTATTTAGGCATTATCCATGCTAACCAAATACAGGCATGGCCACCTATATCCGTTCATCTACTTCACAACGAGTTCTTGCCTACTTCTTACCTTGTACTATACTTAGGTTAGGTACACTGGGGTAGAACTAGCTAGAAGTATCAGATGAGTATTAACATTTTAGCCTGTGTTATTTATGTATGTATTTTTATGAATATCTGTCATAGCTACAAACCATGCTTTTGCAGTAATATTTTATCTTACTGCTAATGCTGTACGTATTATACTTCACATTCTGTCTTACGATTGTAGCAGTTCATATCTCTTGCATGAGAAATAAGACTGTTCAATAAACACATTTTATTGAAACGCCCGTCTATGTTTTTCTGTGTTACTCTGTAGAAACGAAGCATGCACGATTGACTGAGTGAAACTGTTATCTATTGTTTCCACGATTCTGAGATTGTTCCGATTCAAAGGGAAACAAATTTGTCATGTTTATGCGGTTGTCAGAAACGAATCCCTTCTTATTTATTCAAGAAGTTTTCTAGTGACCTCTGAGTTAGCTGGCACACACAAGTAATTAAGTTTAATGTACTCGATAGAGACATACTGACCTCAGTCCTATGTCAAAACTATAGTGTATATTATTCCAATGCGCACAGCCTATCAGGGATATAGGAACTACTCTACAGTTTGTTTAAGCTCCCGGAGCTTAGGGGAGAACCATGCAGTTCGGTTAACTCCAACCGTATTCCGAGTAAATTTTTTGGGAAGGACATGGTCTAATGATGATTCAATCCATTCATTAAACTTGTCGTTGGCATTAATAGGATTGGGGTCAGATGTTGGTCTGGTATTTTCCAGGGTAGTTGCCTAAAGTGGTGTTCCGGTTTGAAGGGGGCAGAGGCGGTCAGGTAAGTTTTTGTTTTAATTTTATTCAGTTCTCCCGCTGCTGGTGGTACGGTTGGGGTGGTGTTTAGGGTTAGGTGGTAGGGTTGGGGTGGTGTTTAGGGTTGAAATTTGCTAGGGTTCCCGGAGTCTAGGGCTCAGGGCCCGGTTCAGGTTCGTGCATAATGGTGTTGGGAAGGTTTTAGGGTGGTTTTGCAAAATTCCATCCAGATTTGGCTGAGTTGGGGTTGGGAAGGTTTGGCTGGATTTGATGCAGATTTGGCTGGGTTGGTGTTGGGAAAGTTTTAGCGTGGTTTGTCAAAATTCCATCCAGATTTGGCTGATTTTGGGGTGTTTTTGTGGGTTTGCGGGGGGCTTGTGTTTGGGTGAAAAGTCGTACCCCTTCCAGTGGATGGATTTGTGTAATTCTTGCTGAGATTCTTGGGAATGGCTGGAACTAGTGTCCCAGTGAGTTTGAAGATGATCGAAGTAGTGGAAGTGCGAAAAAAGAGCATTTTTTTTGTGAAGGCCCGGATTGCAATGGTATCCAATGGGGCGGTGTTGGGGTGCGTGGAGAAGTGTTTTTTAGGGGGTTCCAGTGGATCGACAGGAACAGGGCTGCTGTGAGTGGCAGGGAGGTGGAATTGATGGGTGTGCAGGAAGTTTGGGAGGAATCGATTGATGGGAAGGGTGTTTTTTGGCAAAGTCGAGGAAGGGAAAGAGCTGCCATAGGAGCCCATGTTAAACGTGAGTTTTGCATGTTTTTGGGGTTTGATTGTATGGTGTTGCAGGTGGTTCCAAGTTGATTTGCTTAGCTGGGATCAGAGTTGGGAAGGTCTAATTTTCATTGCAAGTGTTTTGAAGAAAATCCATGGAGAGGAAGGTGTGTTTTGGGCCTAGTTTCAGAGTGCGTTTTGACGCGAATTTAGGCCTTTGGGAGCTGGCGGTAATGCACATGTTTGGAATGTTAATTTAGGGTGTTATAGGTTTTTGGGAATGGGTTTAGGGGTGTGGGAGCAATGGTGGGAAGGTCTAGTTTGTGTGAAAAAGAGCAGTTTGGTTGTAGTTGAAGGGGAAAGGGTCATTTGGCCCTGTTTTCTAGGTGTATTTTGTGCCATTGGCGAAGATTGCCTGTACTGGGTAATTGCAGGTGTGCGGGATACAAATAAGCTAGAGCGATAGAAATAAACAGATAGCGGTTGGAGAGAGAGAGGTGAGGAGAGGTAGAGACGAGGATAAACGGAAGCGTGTGCACCACACCAGGCTTGGCAGCTTTATCTCCCACCTTTGCCCCGAAGTCGTAAGCTAGCGTCCAGGTTATGTTACGGGGCACTCCTCCAGCACTTTTACGCCCCGCCATTTTCAAATGTCACCAGCCGCCCCTGGTGCTAGACATCTGTCTAACACTCCCATCAGTCATGCCTACGGATATTTATGCTTTGCTGGACCTGGTAACGGCCCATGCTGTGTTGGCCCCAGCTGCTACCGATCCTGATGACGGCATTCATTGAGATCTCACAGACGCAAATTGCTACTGCTGTGGTGCGAGAGGAAACAGCAGGCACGCAGGTAACATCCGATACGAACATTGCTGATGCGACCAATGCTGACGGCGATGCTTCTCATCTATGTGCGGTTAGTCTTCTAAACGAGGTAATCCAACTTTCACCTACAACGGTAGACAACTTTTTGTCTACAGGATTAGAAGATTTCATGTTTGCTCCATCCCTATACACTGACATATGATTCAGCACACAGTGTACCCGGAAGACTCTGAATTTGGCCTTCATTTTTCAAAACAAAGACTAAACTTGGAATTTTTTCCTATGATTACATTTTTTTTCCAAATTTGAATTTTTCTTTTTATGGCACAGTAATCTGCTTATAGTAGAACTATTCATAGAGAACAGAATTATTTGATACACTTTCAGAGACAATATGTCACCTTGTCAATAACAATTAGTTTATGTAACTTGACATGAAATGGTTTTGGCCTTTTTTCTTCTGTATTTACGAGCCATTTCATAATGTGTGTATATATATATATATATATATATGTATGTTCATTCATTTAGCATTCAATGTAAATATATGCTTAGAATGAAACATTGCTTTAATATGTACAGCACCAATGCATTTTTATGCATGGCAACAGTTTTTATGCATTTTAGGATATATTTTTATACTTGTTATTAGCCATCCATATGTAGCTATATTTTAGATATGTTTAGCATGTTTAGAATTTAATAATGTCGTTCATACGAAAGTGGAGTGGGTGTTGTGTGTCGATTTAGATACCGTATATAGGTTTCCCGATTCATGTCCTTATATAGGCACAATTCACATTGCCCATATTTAGGCATAGATATCCTACCCTTATTTAGGCATTATCCATGCTAACCAAATACAGGCATGGCCACCTACATCCGTTCATCTACTTCACAACGAGTTCTTGCCTACTTCTTACCTTGTACTACACTTAGGTTAGGTACACTGGGGTAGAACTAGCTAGAAGTATCAGATGAGTATTAACATTTTAGCCTGTGTTATTTATGTATGTATTTTTATGAATATCTGTCATAGCTACAAACCATGCTATTGCAGTAATATTTTATCTTACTGCTAATGCTGTACGTATTATACTTCACATTCTGTCTTACGATTTTAGCAGTTCATATCTCTTGCATGAGAAATAAGACTGTTCAATAAACCCATTTTTGAAACGCCCGTCTATGTTTTTCTGTGTTACTCTGTAGAAACGAAGCATGCACGATTGACTGAGTGAAACTGTTATCTATTGTTTCCACGATTCTGAGATTGTTCCGATTCAAAGGGAAACAAATTTGTCATGTTTATGCGGTTGTCAGAAACTAATCCCTTCTTATTTATTCAAGAAGTTTTCTAGTGACCTCTGAGTTAGCTGGCACACACAAGTAATTAAGTTTAATGTACTCGATAGAGACATACTGACCTCAGTCCTATGTCAAAACTATAGTGTATATTATTCCAATGCGCACAGCCTATCCGGGATATAGGAACTACTCTACAGTTTGTTTAAGCTCCCGGAGCTTAGGGGAGAACCATGCAGTTCGGTTAACTCCAACCGTATTCCGAGTAAATTTTTTGGGAAGGACATGGTCTAATGATGATTCAATCCATTCATTAAACTTGTCGTTGGCATTAATAGGATTGGGGTCAGATGTTGGTCTGGTATTTTCCAGGGTAGTTGCCTAAAGTTCCACTGGACGTATCTGTCTTCTGGCCGTAGAGAACCTTGCTGTCATTGGTAAGTCTGAGGGCCATGCAAGCGCGATAGAGTTTAGCAACCTTATGGGTCCCCTCTGTGTCCGATACTAACACCGTTAGATGTGATTAAGTTGTCGGGAGCCAGAGGGTAGGAAGGAATGCAGGAGTGAAGAATCCCATACAGCCGGCAAAATATAAATGTAACCATATATGTGGCGTTAGCAAACCCAGTGTTCACTGAATGGGAAAGCACATGGCCATCCAGGAATAAGTCTCCCAGCATGTGAAGTTTATGGTGTGTCAATGTATGATGGACTATTTTTCAAGTGTCAAAGGCAGCCATGGGCGTGCCGTAGTGAACTCTTGTCACTTGTTCCTATGTAAAGTTATGCCCAAATATTTGGTTGACTCTTCACACCATTTAAGAGGGTATCCACAGGGTGAAGGCTTAGTGACATCTGTAAGAGGGAAAAGTTCTGATTTCGCCCAATTAATATGTGCACCAGAAAGGGCACTAAAACAAATAATCTCCCACACTAAAGGGGCCAAATTGACCATGGGATGCTGAATAAATAGCAGAATGTCATCTGCGTACATAGAAAGAAGCAATGGGTCAGTGTAAAATGGAGTCCGCGGTGCATGTGCTGTTCCTGAAGGTGGCGGACCAAAGTATCCTTGGCAATTATGAACAATTGGGGCGAAAGATGGGGGCATCCCTGACTAGTGCCTCTGGAGATGACAAAGGGTTCAGAAAGAGAACCATTTACTTGTATGCAGGCCTCTGGATCAGAGCACAGACGGGAGAGGACCCTGCTAGGGAACCCCAGTCTCCGTAACGTTGCATGGAGGAAAGGCCACTCCAAAGAATCAAAGGCCTCTGCATGGAGAAGGGTGATGGCTGCGGGCTTGTCCGAGGAGACCCTGTTAAGAACTGTGTAAACCGTGTGCAAGTTTAGTGAGGCGGACCTATGAGGGACAAATCCAGTTTGGATGGGTGAAATAATCTGGTCAAGCAGCAAGTACAATCTGTTGGCAACTGCTTTGGCTGGGATCTTATTGTCAAAATTAAGCAGTGAAAGCAACCTATAAGAGGCACAGTGATGTGGTTCTTTGCCTGGTTTAAGCAATTGGGAAATCACTGCTTCCTCCAGTGTGGGCAGGGGACCCCATGGGACCCCATTGTTGAGGGCCTCAGCGTACATATTTAGCAAGTGAGTAATGAGGATACCTTTGTATGCCTTCTAAAAGGCACCTATGATGCCATCAAGGCCTGAGGTCTTGGAGTAGTCTAGGGAATAAATTGCCTGGGTAATCTCTCCGCTAATGAAGGGATGGTGTTGCCCGGGGGTAAGCCAGACCAAGGCTATTGCTTCAAAACAGGCCAGACGCGTCGTTTCGCCAGGATCTAACAACAAAGTGTAGAGATTCTTATAATATGACACTAATTCACAGATAATGTCCTCTTTAGCAGTAACCTGGATACCACCATCTAGATGGAGTTCAGTGACACACTGGCAGCCACGATTGGAGTTCAGGACGCGGGCCAGAGTGCAGCCAAGGCGCTCCTCCTCGCCATTTATGGGAGCCGCAGAGTATCTACCCACATAAGGGGTGTCCTGGAACTCTGCAATGAGAATGGATCGTCTGTGGAGGAAAGGGGACTCAGGGTGTTGGCCCTAAGTGAGCCTGGCCTCTACTTACGCCAGACTTTTGCGGATGTCACAGAGGACACCCGCGTGTTTTGAAATACAGATTCCACGTAGATATGTCTTGAAGGCATCCCATAATGTAGCGTGGCTGTGAATGGTACCCAAGTTGCGTTAAAAATATTCAAGAATGGAGTCGTGAAGTTCTGAACGGAAAGCCGTATCCAACAGAGCCATACCATATTGATATATTACCTACTGGCGGTTGCCAGTAGGTAGTTATAGTTAGGATGTAGTTTCCATAGGAAAACCATTTCTAGATCCCGCATGCACATCGCTTGCGCTGTGCTTGTGAAATCTCTTGTTTTTAATATATCTTAAAAGGGGTCTCTTATCAGTTCCCAAAATCAAATTACTGTGTTCATTCGCTTTTATGTGGAACTTTGTTTTAACCTACCCTGGCTGCACGCATTTACGATACTTCTACTAAAGCTGTTCACACTGTTCAAGCCCCTTTCGCTGTCAAGATAAGCTCTCTTCCCACTGAAAAGGCAGACAGCTTCTAACAGTATGCTGGAATGCTTGATTTTTATTACTTAGTTGTGCATAGCAGATGCTTTAGCCTTAGAACCTTTTAATCACGTCCTAATGTGGTAACTAATTACATTGGCTTCTGACCTTCACTCCCTCACCCAACATGGGTGACTGTGCTTCCCGTACACGCCCCTCTTGGTACTCGATGCGCATGCTCACATGCTTCACACTGCCCCTAAAATACTTCCGGCACACAATGCGGAACTACCAGCGATCCTGCGAGGCCCGAATCATATCACACACGGTAAAACCAGGCTCCGGCCACGCCGAAATACCCCCGCCTCTAACTTGGGACCAAGTTGACCCCTTCTCTCTCCCCCTTAGGCTCCCCTTGTGATCGGCAAGAAGCCCCTTCCTTCGCGGACGCATTCTGGCTACACAGCATCAGCGCCGCCGTTCTCTCATGGATTAATTTCAATCCTTAATCGTACATGGCTTTCATTTCTTCATCTCCTTGATAGGTGAGTTTCCGCCCTTCGGTTTGCTCTCAGACCTGTCCGGGTTAGTAACGGCCTCACAATATCCTTCCTTTTCCCACAGCAGCATCTCCGCTGTAACCATACTCCTGGATGCCTCCTACCTCGCACTCGCTACATGTGAGCGCTTCATTCCCCCTGAAATTCGCGCCCAACAGCCGCTCCGTAGCACCACCTCGGTATGCCACAACTCACTCACCCTATGAGGCTACTTCATGTACACCTCTCGTACCCCCACGGTGCCTTGTCATTGTCCTTTATATCGCAAACGGTTCCATAGTTAGCCCACCGCCTGAATATGGTTACTCTTCCTCTCACTAATGTAAATTTCACTTGCGCTTTACTTAAAAAAAAAAAAAATAAAAGGCGTTTTCACGGTGTTCTCATTCACCCGCATGTGTCTCCAACGACGGTACTATGTGGTCTTACCAATTGTTGGTTGTAATAATGAACCATTACTGCGTTGTTCTACATCCTACTGCTCACCTGGTCGCTAGTTGTTTGTGTCAATTGTCAACTGTCAATTCTCCAACTCTGTAAATCCTAATGTTGTCTCCCTGCCTCCCTCCCCGTTTTTTCATTTTCTTGCACAGGCAGTGTGTGTTCAGGCTAGTTAACTTTCGCCCTGATGATGATCTATGTATCTCGGTATAGATCGAAACGTCGTCGACTCTTTTAGACAACATGCATGTTAAACTCACTTGTTAAAAGCTTGTGCATTACTGTCTACTTTAGAAAAAAGCTTGCCCCTACCATTGGTATTGACGTTAAGCTGTTGTTTTGCCTGAAAATTGTCTTTTTACATGTGATTGTCCTTATATGTTTTATGTTGAAGGATACAGGACTGTGTCTCACTCTATTACTTTCGTTTTTATTTTGAATAATTGCGGTTATAAACATTAAATCTACATGTCCGGATGGACATTTCTGCCTAAATATAGTACTGATTCTGGTCTATATTCACCGCTTTCTTAATTATTCTTGTTTGAAGGACCATTTGTTTCCTATAAAGTAGTAACTACACAAGGTCCTCTTCACCCTATGGGTTTCCTTGTTGAAAATAAACACACAACTTAGAAGGTTTGTGGCATTTTCTATTTATGCCTTAGTAAATTTCTTTGCACTTTGTAGACATTGTCAGATTCATTTTTCCAACTTACACTGCTTAGTCATTATGATCGGGTTCTAAATATTGTAGCAAACATTGCACGTTAAAAATAAAGTTAATATACAAGAGCTATGCTATATTTTACTACTAAACAGGCAGGCACAAGTGCAGTTACCTTGAAGACAACAGGGTTATGAATTGAATACTTCAGTAGGTGCAGTAGCACCAGGTCCAAAGTGGTCAGAACTCCTCTAAACACATAATATTGCTATATTTGACTACTAAACAGGCAGTCACAATTGCACTTGCCTTGCAGTTAAAAGGGACTTGATTTGAATGGTGCAGCAGGTGCAGTGGCAGCGGGGCCAAAAACTCTAGGGACCCCACTAAACCCAGATTATTACTAAAATCTAAAACTAAACAGGCCGCCACAAGTGTGGTTACCTTGCAGACAACAGGGTCATGATTTCAATTGTGCAACAGGTGCAGTGACACCCAGACCAAAAGCTTTAGGCACCCCATTAAACACCTAAAATTGATATATTTCACTACTAAACAGGCAGTCACAAGTGCAGTTACCTTGCAGTTAAGAGGGGCTTGATTAAAATGGTGCACCAGATGCAGTGGCACCGGGACCAAACGTTGGTATAACTCCACTAAACACCAAATACTGCTATATTTTACTACTAAACAGGCAGTCACAAGTGCAGTTGTCTAGCAAGTGCTAGGGTCCTGATTTCAATAGTGCAGCCGATGCAGTGGCACTGGGACTACAATCTCACGGCACCCCACTAAACACTGATTATTGCTACATTTTACAGCTAAACAGGCAGTCACAAGTTCAGTTATCTTTCAGGCAGTGATTTGACTGGTGCAGCAGATGCAGTGGCACTAGGCCAAAAAGTTGTCAGAACTCCTCTAAACACCTAATATTGCTATATTTTACTACTAAACAGGCAGTCACAATCACAGTTGCCTTGCAGTTGAGAGGGGCTTGATTTAAATGGTGCAACAGGTGCAGTGGCACCGGGGCCAAAGGGTGTCAGAGCTCCTCTGAACACATAATATTGCTATTACATCAATTAATTCTATTAGGTCCCTCTCATTTCATTTTTCAAAATGTTGCTATTACTTACCTGCACTATACCTCTAGTAACAGCACAATATATTGCTTTTTTGTACATAAACAAGTCATAAAACTTTAACAGACTTTCTGTAACTTATATTGTACAATTACTTAGCAAGCTACAACATACAACAAATAGCTTATTTTTAATCACATAGACGAAACCTAATGCATTTACCAATGATTGTTTCATTTGCCAATAACTTTGACGTCATTTGACGAATCCTCGCAAAATTTCCACAGTAGTTCAATGCTCAATTTAGCTACTGTCTTGAAAGTTTCAGGGTGATCCGTCAAGCAAGGGTTGAGAAAGGGGGGGGGGGGGGTCAGTCCCAAAGTATGTTTTTCCCATGTTAATTTCATAGAAACTTTAGACACAGCTACAGCCCAAACTGCTGAAAATTACATCATATTTTCCAGGAAGGTAGATGTTGGTCCAGGGAAAGTGCCTTTTTGGGATTTGGTGTAAATCCGATCAGTAGTTGCGGAGTAATTTAAAGAAATTTCCAGTTGTATAAATATGGACGCAATTCCAGTTGTGTGTATAGGGACTCGGAAGAACTGCGATCCCTTCTGATCTCCTGTTGAGATCTGATTGGCTGCCAACACTTCAAACCAGGAAGTATTGGCAGCCATTTCTTCGACTCCAGAGGGGTAAGAGGGGAGAGAATGTGTGATCCCACAAGTATTCTGCAAGGCCGAAAAAGCATTTGTTTTTCTCTGCAGTATTTGAGCCACTTCCCAGGGGCATTTTCATTAAAGGGGGGGGGTGCACGGGCCCCACTTCATGGGGCTTATTAATGCCCTGGGGACAACCACATCCAAAGGGCTTTTTAATCTATAAACGGGGTCTTCCTAGACCCCCCAAGGCCCCATGGTCCACCACCTCCCTGGAGCCACATGTCACAAAGTAATTGGGGAGGCCTCTTGTACCTCCCTGTGCCCCGGGGACCACCACCTCCCCAGGGGTTATTAGTTTTTAAGTGAGGTGCCTCAGGAACCCCCTCAGACCCTGGGGACCACGGCCTCTTCAGAGCCTGTTTTTTTCTCAAAGATGGGAGGTGGAGCTCATGGCCCCCCTCCTGGGCCGTTCTCGGCCCCGGGGACCGCCACCGCCCTAGGGCATGCCCAACATTAAAAAAGGAGGAGGGCCATGCATCCCTGCCCCGTAGCCGTAGGTGGCACTGGGCAATGCCACCCCCAGGGTACCCCGGGACATAGCTGTTTGCTATGGCTTGGCGGGAGCTTTACCGCTCCCGCCAAGCCATAGCAAACGCTGTGCTTCCAGCAAGAGAGAGCATAACAAAAATGCTCTAGCTTGCTGGACGTGCAGCAAAATTGCTTTCGCAGAGAGGGAGCTGCATGTTTAGCAGCTCCCTCTCTGTGAAAGGCCCCTCTCTTTGAAAGCAATTTCTGCTCCTGCGGGAGGCTGGGAGCTGGCGGTCCCCAACAGATGTGGGTGAGTGTTCTGGGGACACCCACAACAGAGGCCAGGCCCTGTGGTGGGGTACCACGTAGTACCTCCACAATTTCAGAAAGGCCAGGGGATGGGGTACCCGGGGCCGAAATTCCCCCCCTCCCCCCCAATAAAAGGATTTTTTTAATTTTTTTTTATCCAACCGCAAGTCACTGGAGGCCACACGCCCTTTCAACAGCACTCGGCAAATGTGCCTCCTGGTGCACTTCTAGGTGGGGAATGAAGTCCCCATGACTCCGTACGGTTCTTGGAGGCCATCTACCCTTCCTGTTCCCTCCAGTAAGTGCCACACAGCGGGATTGCTGAGAGGTCGTTGAAGGCCACGCCCCCTTTCTCCACCACTCTGCAAACATGGTTCCTGGTGCACTACTAGTTGGGGGATGAAGTCCCCTTGGTTCTTGAGTGTCCTTGGGGGCCAACTACCCCTCCTGTTACCTCCAGTAAGTCCCACACAGCGGGGTTGCTCAGAGGTTGTCGGATGTCATGACCCCTTTCTCCACCATTCTGCAAATGTACCTCCTGGCGCACAACTGGTTGGGGGATGAAGACCCCTTGACTGCCAACTGCCCCTCCTGTTACCTCCATAAGTTCCACAGAGCTAGTCAGAGGCCCTGCCTGCATTCGCTACCACTCTGCCAATATGACTACTAGTAAAAAAAACATAGAAATTCACAAGAAAAAAAACAAAGGTTACAGGGACGTTATAGTTAGGAAATATAATTTAAAAAGCCTTAAAAATTAACTGAAAATAACAAAGGTTACAAGGACATTATAGTTAAGCTCAGACTTCACTTGTACAAAACCATTAAAATTCACCAGTTATAGTTACCTGAGCTAACTATAACTTACACCCCCTCAATGCACTGCTTATGATCTCACATATTGCATCACACATTACTTTCTCATTTTGTATGAGTGAAATCTGAGCCTAACCATAATGTCCCCTTGTTTTTTTCAATAACATTATATATATATATATATATTCACTGAAAAAACCATAGGTTTCAGGCACGTTATAGTTAGGAATTAGCATTTAAAAAACCTTAGAAATTCACTGAAAAAACCATAGGTTTCAGGGGCGTTATAGTTAGCTGGACTTTTCACTCGTACAAAACCATTGAAATTCCCCCGTTATAGTTAGTTCAGCTAACTATACCTCGCGTGCCCGCAATGCACTGCTGATGACGTCACATATTACATCACTCATGACATGGTCAGTGACATCACTCAAAGACGAAGAAAAGTGCAGGAAGAAGGATAACGTGCAGAAAGAACAAACAGAAGAGCAGAAAGAAGCCTTGTTGCAAAATCATCCTGTACCCTCAACTTTTTCAGACGGATACTGGTGGTAACTGAGTCTGACTAACCAGTCCTAGAGCCAGTGCTATGTTGAAAGACACTCAGAATACAGTGAAAACACCTACATACACTAGGGAACACTATGCGTTGGGGTCCCCCTGGGATCAGCATGACCTCCTCTGTAAGCCCCTAGTATATAATAGGGCAGGGGATTAAAACAACCTCTTAAAACGCGCCACAGGGCGTGTTTGCACACGTCACCTCAGGCCCCGTCCCCTCCCTTCCCCACTGTGTAAACACGCCCTGTGGCCATTTTAAGTTAGGAGATTAAGTCCCCTTGAATCCTGAGGGTCCCTAGGGTCCAACTAGACCACTAGGTACCTCCAGTATGCGCCACAGAGCTGCGTTGCAGAGAGGTGTAAAAAGTGGCACGGCCTGGACAACCTCTCTGCAACGCAGCTCAGTGGCGCTTACTGGAAGCACCTGGTGGGCTAGTTAGCCCCCAGGGGCCCTCAGGATTGAAGGGGAATTATTTCCCCAACTTAAAAAGCGCCATAGAGCGTGTTTGCACACGTCACCTCAGGCCCCGTCCCCTTCCTTCCCCACTGTGTAAACATGCCCTGTGGCCGTTTTTTAAGTTGGGAGATTAAGTCCCCTTGAATCCTGAGGATCCCTAGAGGCAAAATAGCCCACTAGGTACGTCCAGTAAGCGCCATTGCAGAGAGGTGTAAAAAGGGGCACGGCCTGCACCACCTCTCTGCAACGCAGAGCAGTGGCACTTACTGGAAGTAACTGGTGGGCTATTTAGCCCCCAGGGTCCCTCAGGATTGAAAGGGAATTATTTCCCCAACTTAAAACGCACCACAGGGCGTGTTTGCACACCTCACCTCAGGCCCCGTCCCCTCCCTTCACCACTATGTAAACGCGCCCTGTGGCCGTTCTAAGTTGAGAGATTAAGTCCCCTTGAATCCTAAGGGTCCCTTGGGTCAAACTAGCCCACTAGGTACCTCCAGTAAGCGCCACAGAGCTGCGTTGCATAGAGGTGTAAAAAGGGGCGTGGCCTCAGAACACCTGTCTGCAACGCAGCTCCCTGGCGCACACTGGAGATACCTGTTGGGCTAGTTGGCCCTCAGCGACCCTCAGTATTGAAGGCAAATTAATTCCCCAACTTACAACTGGTAAGGGGGCGCGTTTGCAGAGTGCTGCAAGGAGGGGGCGTGACCTCCAGCGCGATGCCGGTCTTTTATTTATTTAATTTTTTTAAGAAGGAGGGCTGTGTGGCCCCCCTTTTTTTTCTAATGTACTGGCCCTGGGGACCCCATCCCCCAGGGCCTGCACCCTATTTTTTTTTGTTGAAAAAAATAAATTTGGCCCTCCCAAGGCCTTAATCGGCCCCGTGGACCCCAACCCCGGGTCATGGCCTTTTTTTAATTTAAATTCTTTAGGAGGGGGCTGCGTTGCCCCCCTCTTCAGGCCACTTATGGCTCCGGGGACCCCATCCCCCGGGGCTGGCCTTTGTTTTTTATTATTTTAAAAATATATATATTTATAGAAACACCTAGGACATGCTGGACAAACCGTATGTACCTATCACCATGACGATTTGCGTGATATTCAGTAAAAGGCGACTATGCATAGAATGAATCCACATGGAATGTATTTACACCGCTAGTGAAGCTCTGACGTGTCTGACGCCTTACCGTGCCTAATTCCGGCGCCCCCGCCGGTGGGTACTCTCCAAGTAGACACCCTTGTCGTTTATTTATACAAACATGGGTAGCTATTGACAGGCACATTTAATATACACGCACACCAAGCCATTCAAAGGGGATTCGACAAAAATTCGACCAAACTATGCAAGAAACCCCTCTCACGGTTAACAAAAAACACATCCACCGCCGGATGTGTAATACTTTTTATTTTACTCTCTGGAAAGGACACGAAACTCACTTGAGAGTCACAGCGTGCTCCTGGCTGAGCCCAATGCTGTGTTACACCCACCAGTGCCCGCCGATTGCCTCACACCTCTGTGTTGTATTCCACCAGCTAGTGCGTATGCTACGACACTCTCTAGCCCATGTGCACTGTAACACCACCCCATGAATATGTCATGCCACACTTGCCTTCGCACGGGTCATATTGCCCCATCTAACGTGCCTTCCTCGATGTGTATGTTATAACGCACAGCGCTATGCCATACATATTACAATCTGGGATCCATATCTTTGTCACAGTGCATATGCAACGTTACACTCCCCAGCACATATTTTATATTACAACTTTAGAGACTACTTATGTTACACAACACTGCCCTGTGCATATTACACTCCAAGGCACATATCGCATAGCATGCGATAGTGCCTGTGCTATCTCGCGCGCTCCAATGAATCTGTCATTGCGCACAATGTATTGCATATTATATTTCACGCCCCGGTTCATCTTATATCACACTTTTTGGTGCATAGTTTATACCATACACTACATCTAGTTTTCATTTTCAATTGTGCTCTCAGGACTATGTTCTATATAACACTGCGTCCACCTACCCTTTTCACGGGCATTACATTTTGCGATGGGGTGGAGGGTCAGGGGGTGTTTCTGCCAAGTGAGCCCGGAGTCACAGTCACAAACGTCCTCTTCTTCCTGAATAAAAGTGAGATTATGCTGCATACTTGTTCATATTTTAAGTAGTTCGCACAGACACACATTTTAAAAACAATAAAGTTCCTAATGCCCACCTTCTCTGAACAGTTAGCTTGCTGCCCCATCCACCTCCTCCCTATCCTCTGTTGTCTGAATCCATGGACTAGCCTCCTCCCTCCTGCCATGCATGGTCTGATGTGCTGCCACTGCCCTCCATTTAGCATGATGTACCAGTCCACTCCTCCTGCCCTCCATTGCCCAATTCTATGGCTCATCATTGACCTCCTGTTTAGCCTCTGTGCTTAGCTTGCTGCCCCTATTCTCCTTCCCCCTGCCCTCCGATGTCTGTGTGCATGCCCCTGCTCCATCCTTTTTGCCCACTATGTTCCATGGACCTGCCACTCCTATCTACTCTGAGTGTTCTGGTGAGCTGCCACTCCCCTCCCACCTGCCTAGCATTGTCAGATGACTGTAACCTGTCCCTGCCACCTCCACCCTGCCTGTCCACATGCCATGCCCCTATCCCCTTCCTCCTGTCCTCTGTGGTCCATTTTACTGCCACACCCTTCTGCCCTCCCTGATCTGTTGTGCTGCAACTGCTCCTCCTGCCTGCCCCGCGCGGTCTGTTGTGAGGCCCCTTCCCCTGAACTCTCTTGTCTGTGCCCAGGTCCTGACCCTCCCTTCTATCCTCCATGGTCCTTTGTGCATGCCCCTGCACCCTCCTTCTTGCCCATCATAGCCATTGTGCTGCCACTAACCCTCCCGCTTGCCATGCATAGTCTTCTGTGCTGCCATGGCCCCTCCCACCTTCCCTGTGTGGTCAGCTAGCTGCCCCTGACCCCCTCCCACCTTCCCTCCATGGTCTGTGTGTATGCCACCATAGTCTCATTGTTGCTCTCCATGGTGTGTCTTGTTTCTAGTGCCCATCCTGCCTGACCTCCATGGTCATCTTGCTGCTCCTGCCCTGCCACCTTGCCCCCAGCCCTCTGTTTCCATGTGCAGACCCCCTATTCCCTCCCTCCTGGCTTGTCTGTTCCATTGTAATGCCCCTGATCCGTCCCTCCTGCCCTTTATGGTCTGTTATGCTGCAGCTTTCTCTCCTGTCTGTCCATTATGGTCAGCTAGCTACCATTGCCTCTTTCCCATCTGTTCTCTGTTGTCCATGTGCATGGTCCTGTCCCCTCCCTATTGCTTTCTATGGATTGTTGTGCTGCACTCCCGTCCCGCATGCGCTGTGTGGTGTATTGTGCTGCTGCAAACCCTGATGCCTGCCCTGTAGGGTCAGTTTGGTGCACCTCTCCATGTCCCTCCTGTCCTCTGTTATCCGAGTCCATGTCCCTACCCCAATTCCTCCTGCCTACCATGATTCAATGTACCATACTTGCGAACATTTTGAACTTGGTAAGAGGGATATTTGGAAAAAAAACTGGGGTATTGATTTTCCCCTTTGAGTTACATTGAAAAAGAGGAGATTGTAGACAGGAGACAGATCAAATAAAGCCCATTTGAGCTTAAAAACATTGGACCTTTCCTGGCTGAAACGGGTCTGTTGGCATGTATGGTTGTACTACCACTGTCTCTTCCTTCTGCCCACAATGGTCTATTATATTGCCACAGCCTCTCTTGCCAGTCCTGTATTGTTGGTTAGTTGCCCCTGCCCCCCTTTCCACTGCCCTCCATAGTCTGTTGTGCTGCCACTGCCCTTCCTGCCTGCCCAGTGTGGTCAAATTGTTGCCTCTGCACTCTCCTACCTGCCTTCAATTTTCAGAGTCCGTGCCCCTGGCCTCTGCCTCTCAACAGTATCCCAATAAACAACTAGATTGCTAACATTCTATATTTATTACAAAAGTGTGGAACGCCTGACGTCATCTTGATGTAATCAAAACTGTAATACCTAGAGTATTTCCTTTTAGAAATTACATATATGAGAGGGTCTTATTTGCATCAAAATTATGGTTAGTGCTCTAAAAAACTAAAATGAGGACATATTTTCTGAGTTTTCAAATAGCGACAAAGAACTTTTAAATTATTTGTAATCTTTGTTTTTTTATCCAGTTGACCACTTGATTAAATGTTGCACCTTGGCGAGAGGATGTGGTGTTACTTCCAGAGCTGCAGACTTTGCAACTGGGGAACCAGGTTGGAGTTTCTGCTTCAGCTCAACATTCTGTGATTGTGGTCAAATCACTTAATCTCCCCATGTCTACAACCAAAATGAATTTGATCTTGTGTGATGTAACCAATGCTCATGTAAAGCATTCCAATACCTGACAAGTCTGCACTATATAAAACTGCAAATACACAAAAAATAAGTGTTTTGCACACTTCTGTCATTGGGCTACATCTGGGTGATATTTGTGCTGCATTTAGGCTCTTTTGTGTCTGGTGGCCATCTTGGGAGATTTATTTGTTATGAAGTTTCCTAATTTCCTCATTTACTGCAGTCTCCTCAGTAGGAAATGCTTTCAGTTTTTTACTTTGATTCCATCAAGAAGGTATTCAGATATGTCACACATTTGCCATAAATTCTGAATATTAGCACTCTAGCTGCTCATTAGATCACTGTAGTAAAACTACTGCTCACCAGGGAAGTCTGCTGCTGGTATTCAAAGTGCATATTTCAGTCTGCATGTCAGAATTTGTTTACGAAATAGAAGCGGACTTGAGAAGTCAAAATGTGCCCTAATTTTTCTTTCTGCAGCACTAATTGTACTTTCTATGGCAAAATGAACCCCCTCATTTTGTTCCTTTTTAAATTAAATGTTTTAAGAATTACCACTTTATTCCAACCAAGATGGCTTTAGGTGTGCCATACGTTTGTCATAAGTAGGACTGTTAGTGCTCTAGTTGTTCTTTAGAACACTCTGGGAAGCTGCAGTAGAACACAAAGGAATCAACTGACAGTCTCTGCCCTTTTTGGATGTACATGTTTTACTGAGAATATCAGACTTCATTCTCACATGACTGAGAAAGATAATGTGAATTTACAGAAAATATGCTCTCAGTTAGCTTATAGATCACCTTCCAAACCTCTGCTGATGACATATGTGTCTTTATGAAAAAAAAATATTTGTAATATATGTTTAGCTAAAATTTAATGGAAGAAGACATGGGCAAATAAGTGTCTAAATACAGTATTAGCATCAGCAGAAGATTGCGGTCGCGTGAGTTATAGTTGCCTGCACTAACTATAATGGGGGAATTTCATTGGTTTTTTATCAGTAAAATTTCCAGCTAACTATAACATGTGTGAAACCTATGGTTTTTTCACTGAATTTGCAAGGTTTTTTAAATGCTAATTCCTAACTAGAACGTGTGTGAAACCTATGGTTTTTTCAGTGAATTTGTACGGTTTTTTAAATGCTAAGCTACTTTACGCCATTCGTGGCGTGCGCGCCCACTTAACGCAGTTCGTTGCGTGCGCGCACGGTGCGCTTCGCGCACCGCGCGCACACTTTACGCAGTTAGTGCCGCGCACCGTGCGCACATGGAGGACATATGATGCGCTTCGTTGTGAAAGGTAATATTTTAATTTTTCACGAATGTAATATGTCATGCACAAATGGTGCCCTTCGGGCACCATTTGCACATGGGGTGGGGAGTATGGATTTTTTTTTTTTTATAATTTTTACCGTACGCGTACGGTAAGCGTAATCGGCGAAATTATCGAAAAATTTAAAATTCCGTTTTTTACCTTGGGGGATCTTTGAGGACTCCCTCAACATGGCTAGGTGCTTAGGAGCGGTCTAAACAGCCCCTTTACATGTTTTTGGCCTTTGTTTTTTAACCCCCTCTCAGAGTGCGAGAGAGAAAATGGCGGCCGCCACTTCCTGGTTTCGACCGATTCGAATGTTTACTAAGATCTAACAGCCAATCAGAATCGCGCTCGCGCACGTCACCGTACGCGTACGGTAAGCGCACCGTAAGCGCACCGTAAGCTGGCTCAGATATATATATTGATTTAAAGGCTTTTTTCTCAGAATCTACTGAACAGATTTACACCAAACCTACAAAAGGCACTTCCTTGACCTGTAGACTACCTCTCTGCCAAATTTCAAGGAACTCTGTTCAGCCGTTCGGGCAGTAGCTGTGTCTAAAGGTCCTATGGAAAAATGCATGGGAAAAACGCGTTTTGGGACCCCCCTTTTATCTCAGCCCCCGCTTGACGAATCCCCCCGAGACTTTCAGGGTAGGAGCGGAGCGTAGCGCCCCATTAGTTTTGAAAATTTCGCGTGGATTCGTCGACCGGCGCCAAAGTTATTCAAAATAGAATGTTGCGGTTTTCCTATGGAAACAGGGTCCTAACTATAACTACCTACTGGCGACCGCCAGTAGGTAATATATATATATATATATATATATATTTTTTCAGAAGAATTCCACAACTGCATCCAGTAAGGAACACTCGCACTCCAAGGGTCGTTGTTTTGAAAAGGTTTAATGGCGACGCGTTTCGAGCAAACGCTCTTCTTCACTGGCCACAAAAAACACACATCACTCGTCCACCATTTCTAGTGAAAACCAAACATAAAGAAAGGACCAATTATTCTCCAAAAGTCCAAGCATGATAACAGAAATAGGACTTACATACAAAATAGGTTTTTTTATATATGTATAAATTACCGAGAGAAAACATGTGTGTTTTTCATTGCTTTCTAACGCAAGTGCAAAGATTCTAACAAGAGAGTGTACAGTTTTTGGTTTCAAATTAAGAAATTTCCAAATGTCATGTAGCCAAGTGGCCTGAAAACACTCTTCAAATTTCAAACCCAAATTAAATAGCAATATGGTCCGAAATAAGAAAGAAAAAAAAACATCAGAGTGATATGAGAAATTTAGAAAATAAATTTGATACAGGTTTATAGAAGCAACAAGGTATGGCAGGGGATATCCCACCAGTAACCGCAAACCTGAAAGTACCTATCAGGACTGCATAATTTATATTTTGTTAACTACACAAACTTAATATTTGTATTCAGACCCATCCTGGGTTTATTATTTTCATATTAGCCCTGTTAAATTATTATATTACACAAATCTAAGCGGAGTGGGTTTTGTCACCCAATAGCAGCTTATCCAATGTGAACAAACAGTTCCTCATCTTCATTAAGGCCAGAAGGATTCTTAGACTCGAGAAGAATGATATACTGTGACTCCAGAATTCTCAACTGTTTTTCACGATCTCCCCCTCTGGGGTTTGCCGGCACCCTGTCAATGCCAAAAAATGAAAAACAATTAACATCCTTATTATGATATTTCAACCAGTGCCTAGCAGTTGAATAATTCAAATCTACATTTTTGATCGCTCTGAGATGTTCAAGAATGCGTTTTTTCACAGGAAAAATTGTACTCCCAATGTACAGTTTCGCACATGGGCATCTGATAGCATACACACAATAGTCAGAAAGGCAATTCATAAATTTCTTAATAATACCAGTCTGCCCTGTTGGTAAAGGGTAGGTTTTAACATTTTTACTAGTACTACAAGCTTTATATATATATTCACAGAAAAAACCATAGGTTTCACACATGTTATAGTTAGCTGGACATTTCACTCGTATAAAACCATTGAAATTCCCCCGTTATAGTTAGTTCAGCTAACTATAACTCGCGCGACCGCAATCCACTGCTGATGACGTCACATATTACATCACTCATGACATGGTCAGTGACATCACTCATGACATCACTGATGACCTCTCAAATGACATCACTGATGACATCACTGATGACATCATCCTTGTGTAAGAGTAGCAGACCTCCTCTTATCCTAATATAAACTTTGATACACACATTGAAAAATACAAACTAAAGTTTTGAAAACTATAGAGATACCAATACCAGTTAGAACAACCTATTCAGTAATTCCAAAATCTACATATGCATCCACTCATTCATCAACACTTCTATATAGTCACTCATACATGTACTCAGTCATCATATGTACTCATACACCTATACATCCTGTTACACACCTACACTCATACATACTCACACATGCAAATAAACATCTGTTTACTTGCATATACAGCTATACACACACCACTACACTTACTTCTACAGAAACGTACACATACTTACTCTCTTAAACAATCACTTATAGAAACACATACTTATTTATACAGGAACTCTTCCAATCTTTCACTCATATATATCCTCACTTATATACATCAATACTCACATATACTAGTTTAAAACATATGGACTTACTCATAAAGACACTATTGAGACAGTCATTCACTCTCTTACTCACCCATACACACACTCATCCACCCATACTGTCCTGCTCACATACTGTCTTCAAAACACATACAAACAGTGAGTCACTCATTCATGCATCTATACGCTAAGTAACATCCCCCACTGAACCATACAGACACTCATACTGATACTCTAAAAACGAACTAATAACCCATATACACACTCATGTAGCTACTCACCAACACATGCAGCCACTTATACACAAAGTGAGACACTGATACAGATATTTAAATATTTAAACATTACTCACTAATACTTGTATTCACTAAGATACTGTTAATAAGTCAGTTATACAATTAATTTTACCAAAACAAACATCCATTTGGACACTTATTTACCCATTTATTCTTCCATTAACCTTTAGATATACATATATAAAAAATATTTATTTTTCAGAAAGACACATATTCACTGGATGATGTCATCAGTGATGTCATGAGTGATGTCATGAGTGATGTCACTGACCATTTCATGAGTGATGTAATGTGACGTCATCAGCAGTGGATTGCGGTCGCACGAGTTATAGTTAGCTGAACTAACTATAACGGGGGAATTTCAATGGTTTTGTACGAGTGAAATGTTCAGCTAACTATAACATGTGTGAAACCTATGGTTTTTTCAGTGAATTTGCAAGGTTTTTTAAATGCTAATTCCTAACTATAACTTGTGTGAAACCTATGGTTTTTTCAGTGAATTTGCAAGGTTTTTTAAATGCTAATTCCTAACTATAACGTGTGTGAAACCTATGGTTTTTTCAGTGGATTTGCAAGGTTTTTTAAATGCTAATTCCTAACTATAACGTGTGTGAAACCTATGGTTTTTTTAGTGAATTTGTAAGGTTTTTTAAATGCTAATTTCTAACTATAACGTGTCTGAAACCTATGGTTTTTTTAGTGAATTTGTAAGGTTTTTTAAATGCTAATTTATGTATGCATTATTATATTTTTTATATATTTATTTTACAATAAACTACCTATGTATATATTTATAGATTGACTGTATCCTGTAATATGGAATGGCTCAGCTCTTTTTTTTTTTATTTGGATAAAGTTGAACAGCATAGTTAATATCTTCTATAAACTTATAAACAGTTTAAAATGTTTTTTTTTAAGGGTTTTTCACGGTGCGCGCACCGGCAATTCTTTTTTATTAAACAAAATGTTTTTTTTTTATTTACGAGGTCCTTTAGGGACCCCCTGAGAAGGTCTAGGGGATCAGGGAGTGTCTTCCCTGCCTCCTTTTCATGATTTACAAATCGGGTTAAAAGTAATTTATTTCTGATGCGTGCGTGCACCGTGCGCGCATGCGTGCGAGCACCGTGCGTGCACGGCAAGTCATGTGATTACGAAACAACTCTTTTCATTGGTTCATAGTAGTTTCTGTTCCAGAATCTTCAAACACCACAGCCACTCCCCTCACTATTTCTTCTTATTTCCTGGGACAAGGAGCTGAACAGCTATTCTAGTACAATTTTACTTGAAAATGGCAGAACAGCAGTCTACTTCAGGGAGTGTGGAGGAGACCTTTGTGGTACCACCAAGGCAGACCAAACAAAAAGACTCTTTTATCTGGAAATTCTTCACCTTTCCAGAGGGCCAAAAGAAGGTCAATTCCCCGAAGGTGACATGCACTATTTGTGGAAGTGTGTTATCCAGAGGAGATCCCACCAAGAAATACTCGTTTAGTATTTATTCAATGTTGAGACACTTCAAGACAGTGCATCCTGTACCTTATGCTCAAGAGCCAACTAGAGCCCTAAGAGACAACCCTCCACCTGCTGAGCTGAGCACATCATCTGCTGCCGCAGATTCTCCGTGTACCAGGTCACTGGACATCCGCCCACTTTTCCAGAAGGTGCACATACATTGTAATGTGTGCAATGCTGTTATTTGCTACGCTGAGAGCAGTATTAACTTGATCGAAAACTAAATACAGCAGCACACATGCTCCAGCCCATAATTTTTTTCATTTATTGTTTTTGTTCCTGTTGAACAGTTTTTCATTACCAGTTTTTTTTTGGTGCTCTAAAAAAATTTAAAAAAAATACTAAATTGTTAAAAAACTAAAAAAAAATACAAACCAAAAAAGACAAAAAAAACAGTTATTTTCAGATCTCACTTCACTTCTCCAAGAAGAGCTATATTCCTAATATACTGTGTTGTAATTTTATTGAATGAATGTGTAGTGCATACATAAATGATTGAAATGACTGAGTGAAGAGGAGGAAAGGACAGACAGAATGAGTGAGAAAAGGAAAGTATGATCAGTCATGAAAGGGAAGTGAAAGACTGACTGCAACAAAAGGACTAAGGGTAGAGGATACAGGTAAGAAGAGTGAATGAGTAAGGGAATGGCAGTGAGTAATGGAGAGTGATGGAGGGGAAGTGAGAAAAGGGGAGTAAGGGACGGAGATAGGAAAAGGGAGTAACAGATGAAGCGGATGAAGTACAGCAGGGTAAAGGGATTGAAAGTAAGAGAAGTGGAGTGATGGTGAGATAAGGGGTATGAGGATTAGAAAAGGGGGTAAGGGAAAGTGAGAGATGGGGAGTGGGGGAATGGAGGGATTTAGGAAACTGGAGTGAGAGAAAGGGATTCAGGATTTCAATGAGCAAAGGAGAGTGAGGGAGAGTGAAGGAAAGAATGCGAAAAGGTGAAGGGTGTGAGATACAGACAGGAGGAAGTGAAGTAGGAGAATAGGAGTGACTATGAGTAAAGGATAGTGACAGTTAGGGAAGGTGAGGGAAGGAGAATGACGGAGAAGGTTAAAAAATTAACATAGATGGAAAATGAGTGATGGAGAGAGGAGGAGTGGTAGAAACAGAGATGTTAAGGAAATTAAGGGTAAGACAGAAAAAGGGAGAGAGACAGAAACAGAGAGCAAGGAACTGAGAAGGAGTAAGGCAGTTAGAATGACTGAGACATATGGGGACAGGGAGAGAAACATGGTTGAAAAAATAGTGTTGGAGGCAGTAAACCTAGGGGAGTAGTAGAGAAGGAGTGAGGGAGTTACGAATGAGCATTAAAGGAAGAAGAGAGAGGGAAGGGGAATGAGAAAAGCAGAGTGAGGATAAGTGAAGAAAAGGGAGCATGAAAGTGAAGGGGTGAGAAATACAGATATTTTAAACTTACCTGACCAACAAAATAACTTCAGTAGAAATAAATGGGGTTTTTTAATTACAAGAAAAATGGATTCAATTTCCTAAATTTTCTTTCTAGATCTGAAAAAAAAAGAAAAAAAGTAGTAATATTTAACAATACATTTTATAATACAGTACACATATTTTCATATTTAACAAAGTAATTTTTTGCCCTTTCTTTGCTGTTTTCAGAATATATTGAATTTCACTGAAAATAGTGATATCAATTGTATTCATCACTTAACAGCGGGCAAAAAAATAAACAATCTGAAAGATTGTTTAAAAAAGCCCTGAATCTATCCTCTGTAAAACATACCTTGATAGAAATGTAACATATATATTAAAAATATCTTCTAAGAACAATAACTATTTGCAATAAATAACGTCTGTAAATCGTGTTGCGTAAGCACATACACCAAAATAATATCTGTCACAGAAGTCCACAATAGAAACATTTACCTTTCCATGAGGCCAAATGGTAATTTTTAAATCCTTTTTAGGTGAAATATCCAATGGTAATCCTATAAAATCGAAATAATGGTTTCTTCAGATGCTGCAATTTGTATCTAAAATTTTGGTTTTAGAAAAATTAAGTAGGAATTTGGTAATTCTGCAGGCAAACGTTGCTTGAAAATCAATTGAGAATCATTACACAGTGTCCAGCCTTTTTCACATTTTAGATAAACTGTGTAATGACCAGAAGTTATAGAAGGTCCATCATGGAAAATTATAACAACTACAACAAAAGTCTTTCCTGATATTGATAATTGATTTCCTACAAACTTCTTTATTAAAGTGTCCAATTTTGTTCCATCAGCTCTACAACGTTGCATCATTAAAATTATGTACTGTCCATATTTCTTTAAAAATAACGTTGATAACATTTCTGATTTACATTGAGAACATTCCATGTTGTGATTTGCATCTTTAACTAATTTACCAAAAGTTACTGATTTACTCTCTGGTAATGTTAAATGTATGAACCTTTCAGAATCAACATTAGTGCTGCATGTGTTCATACAGTTTTCACAACAATGTTCCCATTTATAAGAGAGACCAAACATATTTTCTATTTCCACCCCTTCATCTTCCAGTACCATAAGCATATACATTAAGAATTCCTGTGCATCTTGCTGGACATTTTGTGTAAACTGTGTACATCCAGAACATACATCTAAAAGATTTCTAACATCAGAAGCACTTTCTATTTTAGTTGTATCATTACTCAACTTCTCATAAAGGAAACTCAGCAGAGAACAAAATCTTTTTTCATGATTTAGTATTATCTGCTCTTGCAAACTTTCAAGATAAAATACAACATTCAGCACTACATTAGCGTAGCAGTTGACACCAGAGCTATTTTCAAAATGACAAACAACAACCTCTTCAACATTGTCCTTTTTCTTTTTGCTTGCAATCACATCACTCTCTTTTTGTTTTCTCTTCTGTACATCCTCATTACAGATATTCTCAATTCTCCTTTTCCGACAAACAACACGTTTTTCAAACACAGGATACTGACCTAAATGAGGAGCATTGCTTCTTCTTAATCTATTATACTCCTTTACACAATTTGCATCAGCACTAACTTTTGAGTCATCAAAGTCTATCATGAATAAACCAGATAATTTTTTCACTCGTGACAAAGCAACATATGCCATACCTTCTTTAAACACACTAGATCCAATGTTTACAAAAGCACTATCTACAGTTAATCCTTGAGATTTGTGAATAGTTACAGCATATGCTAGAGAAAACGGAAACTGCTTCCTACGTACATATAAGTCTTTCACAAGCAAAAAACGAACTGAACAACGACTAATGTCTTTAACCTCTTCAATCTGATCAAATTTTATTTTTAAAAATTAAATTCCATCTTTTTTCTGGTAATTAACAAAACCCACAACTTTACCCATAGCTCCATTCACTAAACCTTTTTCTACATTCAAATTACGTCTTAAAATTACTCGGCAGTTCATACATACATAAAGATTCTTTTCTAAACCAGCTGTTTTCGATATGTTTTTCTCTAGAGAATCCAATTTAGTTTTCAATTTGCCTGTCAATACAATAGTTATTCCTTCATGCTGTATTTTATCCACGGCTTCCATTTTCATAATCTCTTCATTTTCCAATTTCAAAAGTTCTTCATTGAATATAGAGCATTCATGTAGTGTTGGCATTAAGCAGATTACAGTATTTTTTTCTGCAATTTTCTTGTATATTTTCTCTGGAACTATTTGTTCTGTTGGAAACAAATTACATAGCAATCGACTCTGTAAAGCTTTTCTGCCATGTTCTGAGAGTAGTCCAATTCTGATATCTTTGAGAATACTTGCATAATCATCATCATTTGCTTGCCGCATATTGGTAATGAGTTCTTTGTACTCAAAGTATGACCAAATATTCACATTACCTATACTTCCTAATGACTTTTTCGTGTCTTCATGTGCAAGAGTATTAAATACTGGTTGTCCTTTAACTGGAGTGAGCTGCAGTAGATCCCCAAAAACTATAACATGTTTTCCTCCAAATAACACGTCGTAGTCTGTCTTTAGAATTTGCTGCATTCTTAAATGCACAAAGGCAAGCATTAAGTTTGATACCATGCTTACCTCATCAATAATGAGAACTTTCATTTTCTTCAACACTCTTGAAACTTCAAAACATGCTTCTCCTGTTAGCTTGTGGTATTCTATTTTGTTCTCATGCTCTACTGGTAACATTAGCAAACGATGTAAGGTAATTCCTTTTATGTTATATGTTGCTAACCCAGTTGGAGCAGTAACAACACAAGACAAAGTTGAATCAGTTTTTTTCTGTAGGTAGCTTCTAATTACTTTAATTAAGAAACTTTTTCCAGTTCCAGCTTGTCCACTCACATACATTCTGATTGGTTCAAATGATGTGCATGAGCATTCTTTATTTTCATGTAGTAATCCATGATCAATTTGTTTTGTGACTTCTTCATAAATTTGTTGTTGTTCATCATTCAGTTGTTGTTCCAAATTTGATAAGTCTATTAAATCTTCCTGAGCTTGATTCATAGCTGTTTCCACTTCAGTCATGGCTATTGCAGCTTCATTTTCTACGATTGGTTGTCCTAGGGGATCTTGACTGAGCGTACCAGAACTTTTACTGTCTTGAGAACTGTCTCTAGCTACTTCAGCTGCAATTGTAGCTTCTTGTTCAATTTCTTCATTTAACATTTGTACATAATTTGTGAAAGTACTGCATTCTATGCTATCTTTACATGCATTAAAGGAATCTTCATAGCTCTGAAAATCTCCAAGTAATTCATCCTCTGAATGCCATGGTTTAAACAGCTGTAAAAGTGCTAAGTAGTAAAATTCCTTTTTGTCGGTAGTGTCGCAACTCAGCTTCCTGTGATTAATCAAACTTCCTTTTGTTTGTTTCACCAAACATCCTTCCTCACCAATGACTTTATATTTTCCATTGTTGATGTCTTCTGTGGCATTCCGTGTACAAATGTAGTTCTGCAGCACTTCATAGAGACACATGTTCTCAAGATGATGACTTCTGTTTGGGTAATATGTGTCCAACATATTTGTTTTCAAAATGTCTGTACTTTCTGGTTCGTTCTATGCTAAATATTCAATTTCTTGAATAGATTTCAGTACCCGATTTCGCATTCCTGCAAGGCCTAAACTTACCCAAATTATTCTTCTGGATTTGGAGTACAGACTTGCAGATGATAACCTATCTGAGCATTCGTATGACCCAATTTCTCGATGCGATAACATCTTTAAACTGAAACTGTATAGCTTTTTACTGACAGTCTTCTCGTGAGAAATCTCTTCCTACATTTCTTTCAATTCCGTTTTCTCAGATTTAGTGATGTAAGATGTGACATACCGAGCAACAGCAATAGAATTGTCAGCTACATACTGAATATCCATGTTAGCATTCCACATGGATAAAATGACTGGGTTGTAGTCATTTATATATTTTGACTCTTATTTTCTTCTTAGGTTGTAGGTATTTTTCGGAGATTTTCTTGTAATGGTATGTCGCACAGCTGACATAAAACTGTTTACTCTTCCTTTTGAAAGAAAAGGTCGTGGAAATCCAAATCAACATTTTTATGTAGAATTTATCTTTACTCTTGTACTTTCGTCGACAGTATTTTCCACACCGATGACTTTGGAAACGTAAAACTTGCTCTTTTAAGTTTTTTTCTTCTGTGCTTTTAGGTATAGCACATGTTGCATATTCTTCAATGAAAGATAAAACTGCATCACCAGAATCTGTTCCAAATTTTGGGGCATCCTTGATCCACAACAGCATATGAATATGAGGAGCACCTCTTGCTTGGTACTCTTTTCTCCAAAAGAAATCCACAACTTCTCCAAGAGATGGATTTTTTTTATTGCAGATGAAGGACATTATAGCCTCAAATCTATGATTGAAATATCTGCAAACATTAACCGGATCCAATGAGCACAATTCTCCTGCTGTCTTGTATTGGATGTTTTCAATATTTGAATTTGCCTCTTGAAGAAAATCCAGTAAATCATCCCAAGCGTACTCAGCACAGTTTAGGGTAAGGAACCATGTAGGAGTTCCTAAATTCCGTAACATACATTTCAATTCTCCATGGCGTCGGTACCAATATTCATTAGTTCCACGCTGACAAGCCATCAGATTAATCAATTGAGATTCCAAATGATCATCTCGTTGTTGCACTTTGTTCATAAAATCCTTTGCAGACACATTATGTAGATGTACTCCAGTTTTTAAAATGTAATTTACTGCATAAGATAGTGCAGACAAGTCACTTTCAAATAAAAGATGGAACAAATAAGGAATACTTTGACAAAATCTTGGATCTTCTGCATATAATCTTGTAGTCCGATACTCAGAAGCAGGAATCTGTACTGGACGTTCATCATTTCGTCCACCTTTTCCTGTAGGAAACAGCTGGGGAAAACAACGAGCTTCCAAGCTCTCCTCCCAAACACTCACGGGAGTTCCTTTTGCTTTTTTCATCTGAAACAGATCAATAGTGTTTCCCATAACTTCTTTAGAATGAAGAGGATGTATGCTGAAATGTTCATAAATTTCTTCTTCTTTTGACTTATCCACTTTTTCAATTTGCCCAGTTGGTATTCCCGTGTCTGCTAGTAAAACTTCTTCATCTTCATCCATATAAATTGATTCATAGTACTTATTATTTCTTTTCAAATATAAAATTGCTCTTTGTACTTTTCGTACAACTACTAGCTCCTGCCAAATTTTCTTATTCTTTGTAGGTACACCATTAACCAGAATAACTAATGGTTCAGTTTCCAAACTATCTGCATCAATTGTTTCAATATGTTTTTTTCAAATCTAATGGTAAATAGACAACTCTTCCTTTTAAACCTCTTTGTAAATCTGAAGGAGGTAATTTACCTGTTTTGGGCTCCATACGAACTATAGTCTGAAACGGATGGACACATTGAATGAGTATATTAAATCACTAAGTTCTGCAGGAATATCAACCAATTCTAAATTATTATGTACAGCTCTAGCTGGCATTTTATTTTCTTCTAACTTGTTATAACAGTATTTACAAATACGCTGATCTTCACCCAAATCAAAACAATTTTCCAGAAACAAATATTGAGCAAAATCCTTCCACTCATAATTATTTTCTTTTTCACTTTTTTTATAGAGATCAACATTCCTTGTTTGAGTTTTATAATGGCTTCTCCGGCAACAAATACAAGTAATATTTGGTCTTTCATTAGAGATGATAGTAAATTTTGTCATTTGATCTTCAAAATGTTTACTAACAGTGGGTTCTACATTCTCTTCCACATTTTCTTCAATAACTGTGTCATTTCCTGCACTTTCTTGTTCTGGACCAAAGTAACAAAACTGAATATCATCAGTAACCTTCTCTACATCTGATACAGATCCACGCAACAGAGCACTATTCAACTCATTTAACTTTAGTGCTGGACTTTTAGCAAAATACAATCTTCTCACAAACTTTCTCATTTCAGTATGATGTACTGCCAGCATCCTAAAATGGTGAAAAACACTTTGACAAACTTTCCTAGAAAGACAAGCCAGAGAATGTCCTTGCAAACCAGTATTCTTTCTCACTCTGCATGGATCTAGTCTTTGAAGCACCTTAATCTTCTGTTTAACACTTTTTTTACTATATTCTCTTAGAAAGTCACGTAATTTATCAATAGATTCTTGTCATACAGTACAAATACTACTACAATTCCTAGTGTACACTGGGGCTTTAGGACATTTCCCCATAACCTCATCAGCTAACACTTCTTCCTCATTTCTTGGAACCATTTTCTCCTTTTCCATCACACAACCATCTTTAACTTCATAAGTTCGACCACTGGTGTCAACTGCATGCAGCAAACTATTACTTTGAAGATAACTCTCTTCATTAAAAAATGGTTCAGTACTTGAACTATGCTTCCATTCTCCTAAGAACACATTACAAAAGTAATTTTTTTTCACTACTCTTTTCCTTTTGCTTTTTGACTTCATTACATTGACTATTTTATCTAATGTGCGGATCCTGTTCAAAATTAAAATAAATAGTTTTCTTTTTAATTCCAAAGCCTTTGCAACAATTGATTCAATATGTTTCTTTTTCTTATAAAATATTGCTTTCTTCCTATATTTTTTCACATCCTTAAGCAAATTGAACACCACTCTTCTCTGAAACATTTTTTTTACAAATGTTTTGAAATTCTGTTTTTCTTTTTAAGTCATTCTTTCTTGCTTCTGATTGTACATTAGCATTTAGTATTTTCTTTCTATTGTCTTGTTGTTTTCTTCTTGAAACCCTATTTGCAGTGGATATACTTTGTACATTTTTTCTATGTTTGAGGATATTTTAAAAAAAATCCTTAGTCTGCTTACCAGAAGACTTTTTCTTTTTTCCAACATGAGGTTCTTCAACTAATTTTTGTTGTCCAGTTGTCTTCAAATATAGATGTTTTTGCTGTTCTTTTCTCTTTCTTGATTTTATAGGCATGTTTAATTTATTTCAGTGTTGTTCAGCAATACCTAAAGGAAACGGAAAAAAAACCTTTATGTAATTTAAATATATTACTATATTTTTTTTAGCTTTTCAAATCCTATCATATGAGCTGCCCCTTTCCTACGAGTGCAAGTCTTACAGAACAAGAGCAACACAAATTAAATCTCTGACAACAATTCCTGTGTGCAGACAGACTCATGGTGTGATTCTAGGCAGAAAAAGATATTTGATTGGCAATTTCAAAGCACATTTACTGCTGTGGTAGAGCAAGTGATAATTACTGTAACAGCCTGACACATTTTCCTTATAGTTTAGAGAGGCAGAAAAGAGCACATGTCCTAACAGCTACTTGAGACCATGAGCATGTGGAACCTGGGTGAGTGATTAGACTAGAGCAAACGAAATGAGCCTTGGTGATGTTGAATGTGTTAGCGTTACACACTGCTATCTGAAATACCACACAGTGCTGAATAGTAAGCATGGGAATGCAGGAGAAGCAGCTGCCTCTGTGCTAAGAGTGTGTTTCTGGGGACTGTGTAGGTGCAAGAGAGATCTGCATGGACGCTTGCACAACTGCATGAAGACTGCAGAGATGTATGAAAGAGCACATGTGGTAAGGGTTAATTTGGCTTATGAACATGTAGGAACTACCTCACTCATTACAGTACTGCAAGGAAAATCTACCCTGTTGTTTTCAAATGTGTTAGCATTTGCCTCTCATCTGTGAGATGGTGATGTGTGCTGCATGCTAACCATCACAGTTCAAGAAAACAAGCTGCCCCTTTCCTATGAGTGCAAGTCTTACAGAACAAGAGCAACACAAATTAAATCTCTGACAATTCCTGTGTGCACACAGACTCATGGTGTGATTCTAGGCAGAAAACGATATTTGATTGGCAATTTCAAAGCACATTTACTACTGTGGTGGAGCTAGTGATAATTACTGTAACAGCCTGACACATTTTCATTATAGTTTAGAGAGGCAGAAAAGAGCACATGTCCTAACAGCTACTTGAGACCATGAGCATGTGGAACCAGGGTGAGTGATTAGACTAGAGCAAAGGAAATGAGCCTTGGTGATGTTGAATGTGTTAGCGTTACACACTGCTATCTGAAATACCACACAGTGCTGAATAGTAAGCATGGGAGTGCAGGAGAAGCAGCTGGCTGTGTGCTAAGAGTGTGTTTCTGGAGACTGTGTATTGTCAGGTGCAAGAGAGATCTGCATGGACGCTTGCACAACTGCATGAAGACTGCAGATATGTATGTAGGATCACCTGTGGTAAGGGTTAATTGGAGTTTTGAACATGTAGAAACTACCTCACCCATTGCAGGAGTGGAAGGAAAATCTACCCTGTTGTTTTCAAATGTGTTAGCATTTGCCTCTCATCTGTGAGATAGTGATTTGTGCTGAATGCTAACCATCACAGTTCAAGAAAACAAGCTGCCCCTTTCCTACGAGTGCAAGTCTTACAGAACAAGAGCAACACAAATTAAATCTGACAACAATTCCTGTGTGCACACAGACTCATGATGTGATTCTAGGCACAAAACAGTATTCCTGGGTGATACCAGTACACCTTAACTTATGGTGAAGACATACTCCATAATATCTTACAAGTTCAAGGCAGTTAAATATCTTCCAAAACATAAAATGTAAAACAACTTTAAAAGAAGAAACAAATTTCTATTATTTATATCAAAATACACCATATACATCCCCTCTCAAATTCATAACTCACCTTTAAAAGTAGTTAGTTGAGGAAGAAATGTGCCACTCACACGGCAGATTATCAGAGCCAGAATCTCTGAGCTGTACTCCTCTCACCAGAACCACTAAATGGCAAAATGTCCCTCTCTTTTTTCATACATATACATGTTAACTTCAAATCACATTGCTTCCCACATTTTTTTAAATGGAAACACACATTTCTATTGGTTGCAAATTTCAACCCTTTCCAAATGATTCCTACCCCCAAAATGACTTCTGCCTGCTACCATAGCAACAGATCATGGAACACTGGTGTGAGCAGAGAGGTCAGAAGTTCAGCACACAGTGTTTCTAATCCAAAGAGCAAGAGTGCTTGACTTTTCAATCCTAACACCATATCCAAAGTAATCTTCTGTGGGAACACATTTTTCTGAACCAATACAAAACATGCTTTTAAAAATGTAAACATACAGCCTAGTTTTTAGTGTTGAATGGTCTGAAACAGCCAATGAGTTCTTTATATTAAAAAAAAGTATGTTAGCCTCCATTTTACAACTATCTTTCTTTTCATTTTGCCATTCTACTGAAAGACACCTTCTGAGTGCATCCAGATCTCCTTGAAAGATGTTCACAGTGTGGATTGTAGGTCATAGCTATGTCTACTGGAGTGAAAAGTATGCGGAAAAAAGAGTTATTGTGAAAGACCTTGCTTTGCCAAATGTGGACATTAAATGGATTGGTCAGAGAGGGTTAAAGTGGCACCAATTAATGCCTTTGGTGAAATCCTTTCTACATCTCCCACAGCCTGACCTTATAATTGTGCACTGTGGTGGAAATGACCTAGGCACTTTAACTGGGGTAGGTCTGGAAATGCTTGTTAAGGACACCTTTGTGCAATTGATGTAACTTTTTCCACAAACTACCTTTGTATATTCTAATATATGCCAAAGGCAAAAGTGGAACTGGTCCAACCAATATTGTCCGCAGATTGACAAAGCAACAAAGCACGTCAATAAGTCTGTTTCTGCTTTCCTCAGAGACTATGGTATGGGTTCTATATACCACAACAACTTGCGTTACAACATGCAATGCATTTATAGAGGAGATGGTGTACATTTCACAGATGAAGGGAACAGAGTCTTCCTCTTGAACTTTAGACTCTGCATCGGTACTTACTTGTAGGTACAAAAAAACACTCAATGAACACAACGGCTCTTTTTAGAGCCAACCAACATCTAAACACTTAAACTTGATTTTTGATTCTATTTTTTTTATGAATTTTTTGCCGCCGTGCACGCACCGCGCAATATTTATACATTTTTTTTTTTGTTTTGGGACCTTAGGGGTCTTTCATGGTCCCCCTGAGAAGGCCTAGGGGGATAGGGACTCTCTACCCTGCCCCCTTTTCACGTTCTCCACTTGTGTTTTTAGCTCTGTTCTGCCTCTAAAACTCAAAATGGCGGCTGGGGGTTGCGCGCACCGTGCGCGCACCCCGCGATTTTTTGAAAAAATTTTTTAAAAAAATTCACCCTTCGGGGTCCTTCTGGGACCCCCTAACAAAGGCTAGGGGGTCAGGAACTCTCTACCCTGCCCCCTTTTCACATTCTCCACCTTTCTTTTTCACTGTCACACACAAAATGGCGTCCGACACTTCCTGATTTCGACCGATTGGAATGTTGACTGACATCTAACCACCAATCAGAATTACGCTCGTGGACATTTGGTGCGCGCCCCGTGCGAGCACCGTGCACGCACGGTGCGCGCATATAGATATTTATGTACTTTTAACTGCAATTTTCTCAGGAACTACTGAACAGATTGACACCATATATGCAAAAGGCACATGCCTGACCTGAGGACTACATCTTTGCCAAATTTCAAGTAATTCTGGTCAACCCTTCGGGCTGTACCTTCGACTAAAGGTCCTATGGAAAAATCCATGGGGAAAATGCGTTTTGGGACCCCCCTTTTTTCTCAGCCCCCGCTTGACGAATCACCCCGAGACTTTCAGGGAAGGAGCTGAGCGGAGCGCCCCATTAGTTTTGAAAATTTCACGAAGATAAGTCAACCGGCGCCAAAGTTATTCAAAATAGAATTTTCAGATTTCCTATGGGAACTCGGTCCTAACTATAACTATCTACTCGCGACCGCCAGTAGATAATATATATATGTACATATATATATATATATCTGAAAGAGACACGTTAGGGATAGATTCCTTACCTTAGAATGTCTCCAGGTGTCCGACTGGATCCGGAAAGTTTTTCGTCAGCAGTACCCCTGCGCGTCAGTAGGCGTCGTCATACGGCTCCCCGTACGTTGCTGGTGTCGTAGCCGCCGAGATGACGTCGTCGGAGCTACTTAGACGCGCCCACGCGCGCTGATGCTAGTTCTTTCTTTTTCCGCGCCGGCAAGCGCAGATCCGAGAGAAAGCGGTACTCCTAGTTAATATTTTAACTTGGTTTTTGAGAACTTGTTTCTCTTGTTTTGTCGAGTACTCGACTCCTGGGGCAGGTGGGATGTCCGGGTTTAAGTCCTGTAAGGCCTGCCGTCGGAACATGTCGGTCGCGGACCCGCATGACTTGTGTTTCTTCTGCTTGGGGCACGCCCATGACCCTGAGGCGTGCCCCAATTGTCGGGCCATGGCGCCAAAGGCTTTGCGGGAGCATTCCCAAAAGTTGTTGGAGGTCCGACAATCGGTTCCACACCACTCGAGGTCTCCGCTCCCGTGGGAGGTTGAGGGATTGGTGGCACAGCCGACACCATCGCTCGTCAGATTCAGGGACAGGTAAGTCACGGCGCCATAAGAACTCGAAGAAGCGACGTCGCTCTTCGTCTACCCCTCACTGGTTGCGGGACACGGTGGAGGGGGAGGGGTGTCACTCCCCCGCAGCTCTGAAGGAGCCTCTGTTGTTGCCTGCGACCTACCCACCCTTCTCGGGTCCGAACGCAACTCCGGACGAAATACAGGTCTTCCTGTCGGCCATGGGCCATTTGTTCGCCCCATCGGGTCCCTCCGGAGCGTCTTTGGGCCCCGTGGGCCTGTTGGGTGGTTCTGCCCCCGTGCCACCGCCTTTGGCCCCGGCTATGCCGACATGATCCCCTGCGGCGCTGCCCGCTCTGGCCTCTGCGGCACCACCGGCGCCGGACTGCATCGATCCTGGATTGGTCTACTCCCGATTCCAATTCCAGGTGCAGAGTTTTTCCCCATTTCCCCAGGCACCTCATCCTTACCGGCCTCTTCCACAGCTGGCAGACGAAGGGGAGTACTGAGAGGGGGTCTGAGGACCCTCTCGCATCTGCGAGGATGAACCAGACCGGGAGGGTGATATTGAAGGTCCAGGCGATCTGGATTTCTCTCCACACCCTGGTACCCTGTCCCCTTCTTCCGTGGCTATGGAGGAGGTTGGGACTTTTTCTGTGGGGTTGCGAAGGGCGGCTGAGGCTCTTGACCTCGAGCTCCCTTCTGTGCCTATCAGGACCAATCTCCTGACTGAGGTGCTGCAGACAGAGTCGTCCTCCGCGGAGCCGCTGCTGCCCTTCAACGACGCCCTTACTGACATCCTGGTAAGCACCTGGAACAAGCCTAACACAGGGGTTCCTGTGGATAAGGGTGTAGCACGCCACCATCGACCGGCGCCTGGTGACCCCAGCTTTCTCACACAACACCTAACGCCTCAGAGTCTGGTTGTCCAGGCCTCTGCCTCTCTGAGCGCATTCCCTTCTGCTCCTCTGGAAAAGGAATCTAAGAAACTGGAGCAATTTGGGAAAAAGATCTTCACTTCTGCCAGTTCCAGATTAAGGACAGTGAATTCTGCATGCCTGTTGGGCCGCTACTCACAATCTGTGTGGGACACCGTGGCACCGGTACTGCCTCAGTGCCCTGTGGAAGTTCGGGCGGTGCTCTCCCAGGCAATTACCGAGGGGAGAGATGCTGCCAGATTCACTATCTGTTGTGGACTTGACATGGCCGACTCCCTCAGCAGGCCTCTTTCCACAACTGTGGTTCTCCGCCGTTACGCTTGGCTCCGAACTACTGGCTTTTCCGGGGATGTCCAGAACACTCTGTTGGACATGCCCTTTGATGGCACACGCCTCTTTGGTGTCGAGGCGGATAGCACCCTGGAACGCTTTAAGGACTCTCGGGCTACGGCCCAGTCCTTGGGTCTCGCCACAACACGCGCTCCCTCGGGGTCTGCTTTTCGCTCCTTTCGAGGTCAGGGTCGAGCCTCCCAAGCGCGTTCCTTTCAGAACCGTCGGCCAACGCAAATTCAGCGCAGCCGCGGTCGTGGGGCCCGCCGTGGTGGGTCCCGGGGCCAGCGGGCAGGTCAATCCACCACCACCGCCTCAAAATCTTCCTGTCCGGTGTTTCAGGCCTACCGGATCCGACGGGGTGGCAGGATTGGCCATCACCTCCCCCACTGGCGCGCCATCACTTCGGACAGGACAGGGGGTTCTCCAGATAGTCCGAAGGGGTTACTCCCTGCCCTTCGAGTCTACCCCTCCAGCCATGCCACCTCAGTGCCACTGCATGTCGGGGGATTACTTGGCACTTCTCCAGCAGGAAGTTGTGACCCTCTTGGCCAAGGGGGCCATCGAGCGCATTCTGACGCCAGAAGTAGGTCTTGGTTGTTACTCCCACTACTTCCTGGTTCCAAAGAAGGACAAGGGCCTGCATCCTATCTTAGACCTCCGGAACGTCAATCGCTTCCTCCGGAAGAAGTTCAAGATGCTCACGCTAGCTCAGGTCTTGTCTGCCCTAGACCTGCAAGACTGGCTGGTAGCGTTGGACTTGCAGGATGCTTATTTTCATAACCCCATTCTGCCAGCCCACCGGCGTTACCTACGGTTCACGGTAGGCCACAAGCACTTTCAATTCACCGTGCTCCCTTTCGGCTTTACCAGCGCCCCTCGGGTGTTCACGAAAGTGATGGCGGTGGTTGCAGCGCATCTACGCAGATCAGGGGTTTCAGTCTTCCCCTATTTAGACGACTGGCTGTTGAAGGCGGGCTCGCCCCAGGCAGTCGTCTCCCACCTCCAGACTATGGCCGATCTCCTGCATTTGCTGGGGTTTTCCATCAACATGCCGAAGTTGCACCTGATTTCCTCTCAGAAGCTCCTCTTCATCGGAGTGGTTCTGGATACGGCGCAGTTTGGGGTTTATCCTCCCGAACAGCGAGTCCGGGACATTCGGGCTATGATTCCGATCTTTCGGCCCTGGTCCTGGGTTTCGGTCAGGAAGACCGTGAGGCTGCTGGGCCTCAAGGCTTCCTGCATCCTGCTCATCCATCATGCCAGGTGGCATATGCGGGCCCTGCAGTGGGACCTGAAGTTCCAGTAGGCGCAGCATTGGGGAAACCTGTCTGACTACGTCCAGATCTCGGAGGGCACTGCACAGGACTTGCAGTGGTGGCTCACGGACCAACGTTGGGTCAGCGGCAGATCCCTCTCCCTTCCCCAACCGGAGCACACAGTGGTGATGGACGCGTCCCTCCTGGAATGGGGCGGCCACATGGGAGAGGTGGAGATCAGAGGCCTCTGGTCTCTGGCGGAGTCCAAACTCCATATCAACCTTTTGGAGCTCAGGCCGATCCGAATTGCACTGAGAGCATTCCTCCCTCTGTCAAGGGGAGAGTAGTGCAGGTGTTCACAGACAACACCACCGCCATGTGGTACTGCAACAAGCAAGGCGAGGCGGGGTCATTGACCCTATGTCAGGAGGCTCTGCGTCTTGGGACATGGCTGGAACGCCAAGGTATTTCCTTGTCGGTTCAACACTTGGCAGGTTCTTTGTACGCCAGGGCGGATGAACTCAGCCGCAAGTGCATGTTGGATCACGAATGGCGTCTTCACTCCGAGGTGGTACAAGGTCTCTTTCAGCAGTGGAGAGAACGTTGGTTAGATCTATTCGCCACCAAAGAGAAATCGCAATGTCAGCAGTTCTGCGCGTTGGAATTTCCAAGGCGGCACTCGCTCGGAGACGCTTTTCGTCTTGAGTGGAGTTGCGGTCTGTTGTGCGCCTTTCCACCTATACCACTTCTACCCAGAGTGCTGAAGAAAATCAGACGCGAACGGGCCCAAGTCATTCTAGTGGCACCAGACTGGGCTCGAAGACTTTGGTATCCTGAGCTACTCAGTATGACCGTGGATCTCCCGATGCGACCGCCTCTTCGGGAGGATCTCCTGTCGCAGCAACAGGGGACGGTCCTTCCACCAAACCTGTCCAGCCTCCACCTCCTTGCGTGGAGAATGAGCGGGGACAGTTGATTCCATTTGACTTGCCTCCTGAAGTCTGTAATATGATTCTGGCAGCCAAGCATCCCTCGACTAAAACTGTATACGCCTGCCGGTGGAAGAAGTTTGTGGCATGGTGCACGGCGAAAGCTGTGGATCCCCTTTCTGCCCCTATTTCTGAGGTCCTTTAGTTCCTTCTCTCTTTGGCCCAGCAGGGGTCTGCTCTGGACACTATCAAGGGCTACCTTTCTGCTCTTTCCGCCTTTCTTAGGCTGCCTGATCAGCCCTCTCTTTTCAAGTCCCCAGTTGTCAATAGATTTCTCAAAGGAATTACTCACCTTTTCCCTGCTATTCCTTTTGTGATGCCTCAATGAGACTTGAACCTGGTTCTCACATACTTGATGTGCACTCCCTTTGAGCCTCTTCATAACTGTCCTTTGCGGTTATTAACTTTGAAAACTGTCTTCCTGGTGGCCATCACCTCCGCTCGGCGGGTGAGTAAGCTCCAGGCTCTTTCCTGTAAACCCCCTCTCCTGGCGATTCATCCGGACAAGGTTGTGCTTCGACCGCGTCCCTCCTTTCTACCGAAAGTAGTCTCTGCCTTTCATCTCGGGCAAACTGTCACTCTGCCCACTTTCTTTCCGCCTCCGCACCCTCCACGAGAAGAGGAGAGGCTCCACCGTCTGGACCCAAAACGTGCGCTTTCGTTGTATCTCAACCTCACACAACAGTTTCGGGTGGATGACCAGCTCTTTGTTGGCTATGTAGGCGCCAAGAAAGGATGGGCTGTGAACAAGTGGACTATCTCCCAATGGGTTGTCCTGTGCATTAAAGCCTGTTACTCTCTGGCTCAAAAGGAACCTCCGGTAGGACTGCGCGCCCATTCTACCAGGGCGACTGCGGCTATTACAGCATTGGGACGGGGTGTGCCCCTGCAAGACATCTGTCAAGCAGCCACTTGGGCCTCCCTGCATACTTTCACTAAGCACTATTGCCTTGACAGTCAAGTCTGGAGAGACGGCTTCTTTGGCCGTTCAGTTCTCCATGACTTTCTGGTGTAATCTCACTTCGCAGACCCACCACCGGGGTTGGTATTGCTTGGGTATGTATTCTAAGGTAAGGAATCTATCACTAACGTGTCTCTTTCAGATGCACAAGTTACTTACTTGTGTAACGATATATCTGTAAGAGACATTAGTTAGTGATAGATTCCTTACCGCCCGCCCATCCTCCTCGTTCTGCGAGCTGTTCTCTAGTGTTCAGGTCATCCCTTTCAGGGCCATAGTTCTGTTGCACCAGTAGTCGGTCTCTGGCATGGCTCTGCATTCCTGGCGCGGAAAAGTTGTGTACAGAACTGTCGTCAGCGCACGTTAACCCGTCTAAGTAGCTCCGACAACATCATCTCGGCGGCTACGACGCCAGCGACGAACGTGGAGCTGTATGACGACGCCTACTAACGCGCAGGGGTACTGCTGACGAAAAACTTTCCGGATCCAGTCTGACGCCTAGGGATATTCTAAGGTAAGGACTCTATCACTAACTAATGTCTCTTACAGATATATCGTTACACAAGTAAGTAACTTGTGCATATATCATACCCATCATTCCATTCCATCTATACAGCGCACGGCTACCATCAACGGTGATGTCCCGGTGCTAAATAGCGGATACAACAGATAGGAAAGGGGGAGGGACAAACTAAGGTAGGCCAGGGTTTCAAAGTCTTCCTAAACTTAAGTTCTGAGTCAGCCTTATGAAGGTGGTCAGGCATACAATTCCAAAGGGAAGCAGTTCTCACTGAGAAAGGTCGCCCACCAATCCTGGCTTTTGCCAAGCAAGGGATCCAGAGCAATTCCTGATGATTAGATCTCAAGGCCCTGGTCTGACGATATTTTTGGAGTCTGTGCTTCAGATATACAGGGCCCCTGTCTCTAGAAGCTCTGTAAGCCAAAGACAGAGCCTTAACCTCTATTCTCCTTTTGACGGGGAGCCAGTGGAGGCTACGCAGATGGAGGGAGATAAGATGGTGGTGTGGCATGTTTCTAATGAGCCTAGCTGCAGCGTTCTGAATAGTTTGCAGTTTCCTAATCAAGTAGGCTGGGAGACCCAGGTACAAGTTGTTGGCATAGTCAAGCTGAGACGTGACTAGAGCATGGACCACCGTTTCCAGGCAGTCCATAGGCAGAAGATGAAGGAATCTCAGCAAGGCTTTCAGTTTCCAAAAACAGGATGAGGAAACTTGACCAATCTGGGCCTTGCCTGAGAAGTTAGAATCAAATTTAAAACCTAGATTTCTAACTGTGGTGAAAGGGGTGGGTAGGGGATTTAGCTCTGCCGGCCACCAGAGATCGGACTGTGGAGGAGAAGGTTGGTTAAAAAATAGTACCTCCGTTTTTTCAGCATTTAATGTCAAGCAAATGTCTGTCATCCAGGATGAAATATTGTTCAAACAGTGCTTAAAACTGTCAAATGCAGCCTCTGCCTCTGCGTCATCCTTAAAAGAGAACACCAGCTGAGTGTCGTCAGCGTATGAGACCACTCTCAGACTACATTGCTCGACTAACGGTGCCAGGGGGGTAAGATAGGCATTAAAAAGAGTCAGGCTCAACACTGATCCCTGGGGGACTCCACACACAAGAGGACTGGAGGAGGAAACATGGGGGCGGAGAGATACTTGCTGTGACCGGGCATTGAGAAAAGAGCGGAACCAGGCTAGAGTGGGTCCCGTCACTCCTAAAAGAACCAGTCTCTCCAGCAGAATCTGGTGCGATACCGTGTCAAAAGCTGCGGACAAGTCAAGAAGCACAAGCATTGCACAGCTACCCTGGTCTAAAGATTCACGTATAGTTTCCGCCACTTTCAGCAGAGCAGTCTGTGCTGTAGCCCGATCTAAAGCCAGATTGGGAGTCATGGAGATGGTTGTTAACCTTCAGGAAGTCAGATAACTGCCTCTGAACTTCCTTCTCTAGCCATAATGCATGGATAGCCTACACCTAGCATGTCCAGAGGTAAACCTCTCACAACAATATCACATCATGTTAATTGCATGGTACTCTCCCTGAAATGAAGACTATGCTTTCATACCTAGGGCCATATTTACTAACATTTGGCGTCATGGTTCACATCCATGACGCAAAATGCTAGTAGACGTTTACAAAGCCATGCAAGGGACGAATGTGCTGTTTTGCGTTGCAACGCAGCAACTTACACTGCATTGCGTTACATTTCATTCTGGGAGGCGTTATATGGGTGGAACATTTATGTACCCATGTGTCCACCCATGGATTTCACGCAATTCCAATTTACAACGGTTTGTAAACCCGGGATTGCGTGAAATCACTATGCCTCCCACAGGATGGCGTAACAAGGGAAATCTTTTTTCTCTTTGTTTTTGCTTCAATCTGCAGCACATGTAGAAAGAGGAAAATGCCTTGAGAGATTGTTTTTGTGCAGGAAGGTATCCCACAAAAACAATTCTCCTTACAACGCAGGCACCCTTGCACTGTGTTGCAAGGCTGCCTACATTGACACTTGGCCAGCACAAGGAGACAGCAGAAATGCTCTATATCTTAGTAAATATTGAGAATTTCTGACCTGTCCCTTTCACACAATGCAGAAACTTTGCTTGCTACCCTACGTTCCATGAAAGTTTAGCGCCCAAATCGCCACATATTGCTAGAATTCACAAAACTCGCCTATCAGCTGCAGAATCTGACACACTGAAAATGAATTGGGTGGGTAAAATTATAAACAGCAGCCAAACACATTAACACTTAAACACACCTGATACATATAGTGGAAATCTATCCTCCAAGCGTTGCTGGATGGCCATTCTGATTGATACCAACCAATCATTACAACATAGCATTGTAAATACATGGGCTGATCCACAATGGGGGTATATTTTCACCATATCTAAAACCGTGGCTCCATCCTGATCATTTGTCCAAGTTATACCCCAAACAACTCTAAAAAGGCATTGGTTACAAAGCTGAAATGTCTAATTGCAGTACTGGGCTCCTCAAAAGTCATCACTGTGGTGATTGGAACTTGGCAGTTGATCCCATAACCAATGAGCGAGTGTTCTTTAAAGACCTGATGGAAAATCACAGATTGATGGCTCCATGGCCCACCTTGCCATGTCAATCGGACATGTTCACGCATAAACTGTTTCTCAGCATGTACTTCGATCGTTTGATCAGAACCAGATCGTCTTATGGTGGCATTTCTGATCAGTCTCCTGTAAACTGTGACTTAGACCTGGGCCATGTAGCATCCGCCACAAACAATAGGATAATGAATGTTTTTAAATATAAAATGCCTGTGCAAAAAAGAGGTCATAAATTTCAAGACACTAACACACGGTAACATTCACTCAAAAGTTGTGGGCGGTAGCTAAAGCTGTGTTGCACAGAGACATGACTTACATCGGGCCTATATAAGATTCCCATGTACACTCACATACGTTAGTGTCTTACCTAAGGCGAAAATGGCAAGAACTGCTAGAGGAATAGACAGAATTATTAGCCACATATCATAAACACTTGAGAGAGGCTCATCTTAAATTTTTATATTTCAAAATAATTCATGACTAGTACTAGAGACCCGAGAAGTTATTCTAGGCACAACTGGCACAGGACGATCGATGCTGGAGATGCAAGGAATGGCATGACCCTGATTCATATTCTTTTGCCATCCTTTACATTTTCTCAATGCTACCAAGATGTACTGCAATTACTATGAACCACGAGTGATTGTTCAAGCTGGCATTGTAAAACAACATATTTTTCATTTAAAGAGTATATGCATGGAATCAATTTGAATGAAAATACAATGCACTAAAAAATGTAATGAGCAACGCAGAATTATTATTTACTCAGTACTAGTATCTCCATCAGACCTATCTCTCTCCAACAGGATGGCATACATGTGCCCGGGGAATAGGTGGTCAGACACATGCCCTAGATGCCATGTCACCAATGCAGATTTTATTTTTTTCTTGAGCAAGGGGGTAGCAGTGTTGGTGCCTTGGAAGGAAAGGGCACAAATACTGTTCCCACAGTTTCTTGGTGCCCATGACGGACAGAGGTCTGGACCCTTCCTGGATGTTTACCTTTTGAACTTGTCTATTCCTTAGGAAAAGTTCAAGATGCTGTCCTGAGCCAAGTACTACTGGCCATGATTGCATGGAGTCCCTGAATATTCAGAACACCTGTTTCCTTTTTCCCACCCGCAGATATTACCTGAGATTCACAACGGAATCCCAGCATTATCCGTTGACAGTGCCACAGTTTGGGCTGACAATCTCTGCACATGTCTTTATGAAAGTGCATGCATTTGGGGCAGCTTCACTGCGACAGTCGTTTACATGCTTGGCTGACTCGCTGGTGAAATGGAGTCAATGTGCTTGTCAGAGCTCACCTTCGTTGGACGATGACTCCTCCACAACCTGGACTTTGGCAGCAATGCCCAAATGCCCCACTCCTTGCCTCGCAGAGGCTAACCTTCATTGAGTTGGTGCTGGACATGATCCGCATGAAGGCTTCTCCTTCTCTGAGGACTGTGGATATTCAGGGGATGATTGTGAGATCTCTGATTCAGACCCTAATCCTGATCCTCCAGGTCTTGTCTGCTTGGTCTCAGCCTGGTGCCATATGCGACACCGCAGATGAGGGGCGTTCAATGGTTCCTGTACTCAAAGTGGCTCCAGCATTAGGGGAGTCTCATGGCTTAGGTGCAAATCGCCCACTCTGTTAATCCGGCTATGCATTTGTGAATGGACTTTCCAACCTGACCGGTTGGGTTGCCTATCTGAGTGAGATAATGACATGATGCCTTTTGTCAAAGTCGCAATAGTGCCTTCACATAAACATGGTCAAGCTGCAGCAGTCCACCTTGCCTTGAAGGTATTTTTCCCATCCATCTCGGGGAGCAACATTCAGGGCCTGTCATACTGCACCATCCATTACATCAATAGACATAGCGGTGTGGGCTGATGGAGCCTGTGTTGGGAGTTTATTTCCCTGTGGCAGTGGGCTCAGCAATGGGAGTGCTTCCCAGTGGCAGCACACCCTGAAGGCTCCCTCCATGAGTTAACTGATGCTCTGAGTCACCTCGAAGTAATGGACATGATCTTTTTCAGACTGGGGTGTTCATACATTGATCGCTTTGCTACAGCCCAGAACAGCAAGAGTTCTCAGTGTTGTGCCATTCACTTCTCTAGGAATGTCTTCCTGGGGCGGCTTTAGGTTACTAGGGTCATGAGGCCTGCTATATGTATTTCAACTGATTCTGCTTCTGATTAATGTCCTAAGGAAGATTTGGACAGATGAAGAACTGCTGATTCTGATTACCCAAAAATCGGTGAAGAGGATTTGTTATGTTGATTGTTTCGCATTCAATATTAGGGCTTCTCTCCCTCTTCTACACCCCTCTTCATTTTCTCCTATCCACAAATGCTGTGGCTTCCCATGTAGAAATTAAGTGGTGCCAGGTAGAATATTTTTGTTTCTGCCTGAAGTTTCATATGTCATCTTGGCAGCCAGAAAAACCGGATGAGAAATCCAATTCTGCGGGATGCTAGGACAGATTTGTTAAATCGTAGATGGTTCTGGTGCCAGGTCTGGTAGCTCAGTGGACCAATGCATCCACTGCAGGGGACGCACTACTCCCCTGAGCTACCAGACCTAGTCCAATGTGCTTGGCTTCATGGTCACAGGTCCAAATCCCGGCGGTCCACTCAGCCTTTCACCCTTCTGAGGTCAATAAAATGAGTACCTTTGAGTTGGGTAACAATAAACATCTGTTATTCAGTGCCAAGATGCCTACAGGTGAATGTGCACATTACAAATACACATGTTATGTATGAGTTGGGAGTACTGAACCTTTTCAGTCATACCTCAATGATGTCTTATGGTCTGCCCTGTCTGCTGCTCAACAAAGCCTGGTAGTGACTACTATAAAAGGATAATTGGCTGCTCTATCCACCTTCATGTGCATCTCTGACCAGCCCTCTTTGTTTAAGTCACCACTAGTGCATCATTTTCTGAAAGATGTTCTGCTTGTGGTATCATAAACTACTCTATCCTGACAGCTGTCTGCATTCCTTTAGAGCTTGGGTGTATGATGTAGATAGTTGGGAGGGTTGCTGTTGATGCTTCTGATGTTTCACCTTCACAAATGTTGTCAATGGGGACAAGAGCTCTGTTTTTTCAGACAGGCCTCCAAAAGGGAAGACAGACTGTGAACACTAGGCCCATTTAGAGAGCCTAAGCATGTTTCAGCCGAGGTGTTCATGTGAAGAGTGCATGTTAAGGGGTATTTGGAGTGCTTGTCCAGTAGTACAGTAAGGAGTGCTGTTGAGACTTTTGGCCTTAGAGCCAAGCAGTTCGAGTGCCGTATATTGGGACGAAGCAAAAGACACACAGATGATGGACGAAATGCAGAGCAAATCAAACATTCACTCCCAGTCAATAGATCTGGGTTAAATCCATCATTCTTTTGCTCACCATGCCACCCCAGTTTAGACCCAGCCATATGCAAATCAGTCTTGACTCTGTGCCTCATGGGAACAGTCCAGCCCGAACTGCCAACCCAGGTCCTTCCAGGACCGGAAACAAGCATCCTGGGACCGGTTTCAGGGTAATTTTTCTTTTTGTATATTGAGACGAAAGCAGAATATTCTTGATGCACAAGTTACTTACCTTTGGTAACGCTATATCTGTAAGAAACATTAGTAGTGATAGATTTGTTACCTTAGAATAGTGTCAGACTGGATCCAGAAAGTTTTCGTCAGCAGTACCCCTGTGCGTCGGTATGCGTCGTCGTGCGGCTCCACCTGTGCCATTGGCATCGTCGGCACCGAGATGACGTCGCTGGAGCTACTTAGACGCACCCACACGCGCTGACGTCCGTTCTGTACACGACTTTCTGCACCAGGAACGCAGAGCCATGCAAGAAACTGTCCACTGGTGCCATGAAACTAGGGCCCTGACAGAGATGACCTTAACCCTAGAAATCAGTTCGCAGAACGGGGAGGATGAGTGGGGCGGTAAGGAATCTATCACTACTAATGTTTCTTACAGATATATCGTTACTGAAGGTAAGTAACTTGTGCATCTGAAAGAAACACGTAGTGTTAGATTCCTTACCTTAGAATAGATACACCAGCAATACCAACCCCAGTGGTGGGTCTGCGAACCAAGATCACACCAGAAAGTCCTGGAGAACAGAACGGCTAAAGAAGCCGTCTCTCCGGACTTGGCTGTCCAGGCAGTAGTGCTTGGTAAATGTGTGCAGCGAGGCCCATGTAGCTGCCTGACAGATGTCATGCATGGGAACTCCCCGTCCCAAAGCAGTAGTGGCTGCCGCCGCCCTGGTAGAGTGGGCGTGCAGCCCCACCGGAGGCTCCTTTTTAGCCAAAGAATAACAAGCCTTTATGCACAGAACGACCCACCAAGAGATGGTCCGATTGTGCACAGCCTGACCTTTCTTGGCGCCCACGTAGCCAACAAAGAGCTAGTCATCCACCTGGAACTGTTGTGTGCGGTTTAGGTAAAATGAGAGCGCACAGTTTGGGTCCAGACGGTGGAGCCTCTCTTCCTCTTTTGAGGGATGCGGAGGCGGAAAGAAGGTGGGCAAAGTGATGGTCTGCCCGATGTGAAAGGCAGTGACAACCTTCGTCAGAAAAGATGGACGAGTCCTTAGAACCACTTTGTCCGGATGAACAGAGAGAAAAGGAGGTTTAGAAGAAAGAGCCTGGAGCTTACTCACTGTTCTGGCAGAGGTGAGGGCCACCTGGAAAGCTGTCTTTAAAGTGAGAAGACGAAGAGGACAGTTGTGAAGTGGCTCAAAGGGAGCACACATCAGATATTTCAAAACCAGGTTCAAGTCCCACTGAGGCATTATGAAAGGAACAGGAGGGAAAAGATGAGTAATGCCTTTTAAGAATCTATTTACAGCAGGGGACTTGTAAAGGGAAGGCTGATCTGGAAGCCGTAAAAAGGCTGAAATGACCGAGAGATAGCCCTTGATAGTGCCCAGAGCAGAGCCCTGCTGTGCCAAAGAAAGAAGGAATAGAAGGACCTCTGAAAGAGGGGCAAAAAAGGGATCCACAGCCTTTGCTGTGCACCATGCCACAAACTTATTCCACCTGCAGGCGTATACCGTCTTAGTGGAGGGACGCCTGGCTGCCAAGATTACATCAAAAACTTCGGGAGGCAGGTCAAAAGACGTCAACTGCTGCTGCTCAATCTCCACGCAAGGAGGTGGAGGCTGTACAGGTTCGGGTGGAAGACCGTCCCCTGTTGCTGCGACAGAAGATAATTTTGAAGAGGCAGTTGGACCGGGGGATCAATAGCCATGCTGAGTAACACAGGATGCTTCAAAAAGGAGGAGGAACCAAGAGCTTTTTAGTGAGGTCCTGCACCGTGCTCCGAGGAGTATAGAACAAAACCAAGGGGTGCAGTTCCTCTGGGAGGGAGGGGGGGAGAGCGATTAGTCTCTATATAATGCCCTCACACACCTAGCAAGGTGTCATGCTTCATCATAGGGCTGTGCTCCTCGTCGAGCCGGCGCTGCAATGCCCGACAGGCTCCCGCGAAGGGGCTCTTTATCGGAGTTCTTTTTAGGAGACAGCCGTATGGGTGCGTGGGGGTCAGTGCAACAAGTGTAGTGAGTGGTGGTGTAGTGAGTTAAAATAGGTATGGTATTACCAGGCAATGTGTCAATTTATTCTGATGGTATACCAGCCTAAGTAAAAAATATATATAAGTGATCCCAAAGGGATTATGATGATCCCTAGGGGACTCAAACGGTCAACATGTTTCTTGCTCTATGCCCAAAAGGGTCGGTGGCAATTCATCAGGACCATTGTGAGAAAGTGCTCAAAGAAAAATGTGGAAACTCTACTACATAATTCGTGATGCAGAAATTGTCAATACATCACCATGCAATCCAATGGGGTCCCTAAAGGAAGTGGACCCGTTGTTGCAGTACCTGGAAAAGAAAGGGGAGAAGGGGGGGGGAAAAGGACAACACAGATACATGAAACATGATTCACAAAAGTTCAGGGCTCCTGAAGGGAACCGTGCGTATGTTGTGGCCGCCAATGGAAGTGCTCACACAGTGACCCAACCAGAGTCATATCTAATATATACAAGTGTTTATAAGAAAAGTGAAAGGTGCAGATGCCTGGCGATATTGAGAAGTGGAACAAATTGTGAAGTGCTGGCACAGGGAGTTGCCAGGTGTTGGGCATGCTTTGCGAAACTGCAAACGTGTGCCTTCGTGCACACAGAAACAAAGTTGTGCCGCGAGTATCTGGTGCGTTACACATGCTCCGAAGTAAAAGAGTAAGGCGTGGTATTATATTCAGGTGGACCGCCTTAAAGAAGTGAACACTCGCACTAATGTTGGGAGGTTTTCGAGGTGACTATAGGTGTGCCTTACGTCACTAGATGCGTGCGATTGAGTGCACACTGTGCAGAAAATACCTCGCAAATTATATGCTGGGTGCTACACATGCTCCGCCGCGAGGGGGTCAAGCGTAGTAATATGTTTCTAGGGAAAAACTATTTCGAAAGAAGACTGCCGCGCCCGGCTCGTGCGTCTGTCAATCTTAACGAGAGTGGTGCAGAATGGACTCACCCCTATTTGGGAAATAACTTTCCGTACGGGTTCGCCTGGCGGCCAGGGAGCGCCTGTCCTAAAAAAATTATATACAAGGATAGTATGTCATACCTGGCGATTCAAAGTTAGCTATAAAAGAACCCAGGGATGGAGGCATACTTACAAAGTGTCGGCGCGTTCGCTGCCGGATACCTACTGCGGCTCAGGCTTCCGTAACGCACTGCTGTGCGTGTGTGGTTAATAACGGAAGTGAGCAGACGTAGCCACAGTGAACGACTAGTCCGCGATTAACGGCCGCCATGATGGGAGTGAAAAATAACTTTATTGTTCATCGTGGGCGGAAATGGACCGCTGGCCCAGTTTGGAATTCGAGCGTGATAGGGAAAAAGTAAAGAAATGGGTGATTATTATATGTTATAAAGTAACAAGTGGTTTAGTATCCCCTGGGCAGACATCGAGATAGATTCTGTCGCTACAATGATGGCAAAAATTGTGATTATTAAAGGGGTTTATATGTATTCTCTGCCTATGAGGCTGACAGGTCAAAAAAGAGGAATGTATGTTGGAACAGACTTACGGACCGCCTGGCCCATCGGGTATGGTTTCGGTAATCCCCAAAAATCGCTGTTGCTTGTCGCAATTATTTGCAAAACCCAAGTCACCGCCCTGAGTGGATATGCCCAATATAGAACTCTTAACACCAGATGTTCATGTGTTGTTGAGAGTGGCCCACGGTATATCATCGTTGAGGCCGTTGGTATGGCTCGAGATTCTAAAAATCCACTGTTGTTCTTTGCGGAAGAGGGCTTCCTTACTGATTGTTGGAAAGGCTTGAAGGACTGTCCATGAAAGGTCATTGGCAGTATGATTGGCTTCCAAGAAATGTGTGCACATTTTCGTGCTGATCTTTTTGCATCTAATGTTACTTCGATGTTCAGAGATCCTGATCTTTATTGGACGTGTCGTCATGCCAATGTACATTAGCTCACAAGGGCACTGGATTAGATAAATGCAGTTGCGAGTGTTACAATTGGTGTGGGTTCTTTGTTGCCAATTCAGAGTTTCCGAGAAGGTTACAGATTTACTCGTTTTTGTTAGGTTACAAGCAGTGCATTGTCCGCATGGATAGTGGCCTGTCACAGGCGGAAGTCCCCACAGTCTTTGCTCAGCTCGAGGCGCTGGTTTGGGTCTGGTGCTGATGAGCATAGTTTTCAAATTGTTAGTTCTTTTGAAAGCAAAACGTGGTTTTGGAGCTTGCCAGCCTCCTACCGATAGAAGTTTCCAATGCCTTTTGATTATTTTTTGGAAGGTGTTAGATTCTGGAGTGAAGGTGCTAACACAAGTGATTAAGTCATTTTTCATTCTTTCTGTGGATGCCAACAAGGCATCCCTGTTGGTATTGCGCGCCCTTTTGTAGGCCGTTTGTGTTAAACTTGCCGGATATTCTCTGCGGGCTAGGAGGTCAGTAAGTTCGTGTGCCTGCAATTTGAAATCCTCCAGTGCACTACAATTACGACGTAATCTGAGGTATTGCCCGTATGGCAGGTTGTTTCGTAAAGCCTTGGGGTGAAAACTACTAAAGAGTAGTGGACTATGGCACAGCAGTGCGTTACGGAAGCCTGAGCCGCAGTAGGTATCCGGCAGCGAACGCGCCGACACTTTGTAAGTATGCCTCCATCCCTGGGTTCTTTTATAGCTAACTTTGAATCGCCAGGTACGACATACTATCCTTGTATATAATTTTTTTAGGACAGGCGCTCCCTGGCCGCCAGGCGAACCCGTACGGAAAGTTATTTCCCAAATAGGGGTGAGTCCATTCTGCACCACTCTCGTTAAGATTGACAGACGCACGAGCCGGGCGCGGCAGTCTTCTTTCGAAATAGTTTTTCCCTAGAAACATATTACTACGCTTGACCCCCTCGCGGCGGAGCATGTGTAGCACCCAGCATATAATTTGCGAGGTATTTTCTGCACAGTGTGCACTCAATCGCACGCATCTAGTGACGTAAGGCACACCTATAGTCACCTCGAAAACCTCCCAACATTAGTGCGAGTGTTCACTTCTTTAAGGCGGTCCACCTGAATATAATACCACGCCTTACTCTTTTACTTCGGAGCATGTGTAACGCACCAGATACTCGCGGCACAACTTTGTTTCTGTGTGCACGAAGGCACACGTTTGCAGTTTCGCAAAGCATGCCCAACACCTGGCAACTCCCTGTGCCAGCACTTCACAATTTGTTCCACTTCTCAATATCGCCAGGCATCTGCACCTTTCACTTTTCTTATAAACACTTGTATATATTAGATATGACTCTGGTTGGGTCACTGTGTGAGCACTTCCATTGGCGGCCACAACATACGCACGGTTCCCTTCAGGAGCCCTGAACTTTTGTGAATCATGTTTCATGTATCTGTGTTGTCCTTTTCCCCCCCCTTCTCCCCTTTCTTTTCCAGGTACTGCAACAACGGGTCCACTTCCTTTAGGGACCCCATTGGATTGCATGGTGATGTATTGACAATTTCTGCATCACGAATTATGTAGTAGAGTTTCCACATTTTTCTTTGAGCACTTTCTCACAATGGTCCTGATGAATTGCCACCGACCCTTTTGGGCATAGAGCAAGAAACATGTTGACCGTTTGAGTCCCCTAGGGATCATCATAATCCCCTTGGGGATCACTTATATATATTTTTTACTTAGGCTGGTATACCATCAGAATAAATTGACACATTGCCTGGTAATACCATACCTATTTTAACTCACTACACCACCACTCACTACACTTGTTGCACTGACCCCCACGCACCCATACGGCTGTCTCCTAAAAAGAACTCCGATAAAGAGCCCCTTCGCGGGAGCCCGTCGGGCATTGCAGCGCCGGCCCGACGAGGAGCACAGCCCTATGATGAAGCATGACACCTTGCTAGGTGTGTGAGGGCATTATATAGAGACTAATCGCTCTCCCCCCCTCCCTCCCAGAGGAACTGCACCCCTTGGTTTTGTTCTATACTCCTCGGAGCACGGTGCAGGACCTCACTAAAAAGCTCTTGGTTCCTCCTCCTTTTTGAAGCATTACGTACGGCGGCTCAGCCGTGGAACCTCAGCCCGTGTGGCTAGCAGATAATTACCGCTCTATCCTCTTCTTTCTACCCTTCCCTTGGACAACCCCGACCATGGAACAACACCAAGGTTTATCCTTTGATGACGATCTGGTGTCAGAAATTCTGAGAACACCATCTCTACTGGACGCAGACGGAGCCATGGCCACTACGAGCATGGGCAGTGACTGGAATAGCATTACCAACATGAAACGTCAACTAATGAAAATCATAATGCACGGGGCAATTATGACCGAATACCTCCGCGCAAATATAGCCCCCAATGGGCTTATTGTGTCAAATATGCCAAGAATCTTCCTTGAGGATAAACAATTTAAGGAAGAATGGTCCCTAGTTGCATGGAAGTGCACTAGGGACTGGCTGATACTGATTATTAAGACCGCCAAACGTCTTGCTGATGACCTAATTATCCAGATCACCATTGCCGAAGGAGCATTAAAAGCGACCATCACTATTGCGGCCTTCAAAGCCAAATTATCAGAAATCAATAGTGAAATCGCAGAAAATAAGGATTATCTAATGAGACAAAAAATCAACAAACTCCAAAAAGATATCAATCGCTTCAATAAAGAAAAAATTTACCCTTACCTAAAAGACGATTTCCAAAATGCACAGAGTGATTATTCGTCAGACGAAAGTTCTAACTCCCGTCGCAGAACGAATTCCAACAGCAGTAATTCTAGCTCTGAGAGTTGGAGAGGCCAACAACCTTACCAGCAACACGGACCACCGAATCCACAATACACCTACCCCATGCCACCTTTTCCAGGCCCGCACATGTGGCAACCACCTGGTTTCCAACAGGGACCTGTTCCATTCAACCCCTACCTACCACAACCTTTTTTAGGCAGAGGCTGGGGCAGGGGCAGAGGAAGAAGAAGAGGCGGGTACAATCAACAAAAACAGGTCCACTGGAAAGACCAAACAGACCAAGGCCCGATGGAACTCAGGAGCCACAGAGGGAAGAAAAACTGATAGTAAATCTATCAGATCGACAGCTAAATCAACAAGAGACCAAGATCCTCGCTAAGGGGCTGGGCTTTGTGCCCACACCACGACACAACGAATTTAGAACGCATTGTGAGGTACATGACCTCTTTCGGAAAATCCGCTTGAGGAATTTCTTCACAGGCCAAAACTCTCCTCCCTCATCTGACTCAGGCCTACGAAAACCATCCTCCTTCACACCTTCATCCGCAATGGTCCCTCCGGAAATCTTGGCCTTTGAAAAAGCAGTCCTCAATGACATTAACAACATGACTGAGAAAAAATCCTTCCACAACATCTCACGCCTTGAAAATGTGGCGATAACTGATCTGAGCCAAGATACCACTATAACCATCAAAGAGGCTGACAAGGGGGGAGCCATAGTGATTATGTCCACCCCTGATTACAGAACAGAATGCCTAAGACAACTAAGTGACACAAGGTACTACCAACAAATTAAAGAAGATCCAACCAACAAACTGGTCATTACTATCAGAACATTAGTGACCAATGCCTTAGCACAGGACTGGATTTCAAAAAATGAGTCGGAATTCCTGACAAATAAGGATCCTAGGATACCTTATTTTTACACATTACCCAAAATCCACAAAGGTGTCCTGCCCCCACCTGGGAGGCCAATTGTGTCAGGCATCAACTCGGTACTGGAACCCCTCTCGCGGTTCTGCGACCACTTTTTACGCCCTCTGGTACAGAAAACGCCAACTTTTCTCCTAGATACCAGGGACGTCCTCAATATCATTAAACAAACTAACGAAACGGGCAGTAGAGTGGATGTTTTGGTCACTTTGGATGTAGAGGCCCTCTACACCAACATCCCGCAGAGGGCCACCTTGGATGTTGTGGAAGAATTACTACGAGCACAAACATGGAACTCACCCACCCCAGTCTCCTTTATTATGGAGTGTGCAGAGATTGCCCTAACCAAAAACTATTTCCAATTTGAAGATCGGATGTACCATCAAGTCCAGGGCACTTCGATGGGGAGCACCTTTGCTCCCAGCCTGGCATGCCTCTACATGGCTCATTTTGAGGCCAACCACATCCTTTGTGAGACCAACATCTACCAGGGTAACATCACCCTTTGGCGGAGGTATATTGACGATATACTCATTTTTTGGAAAGGGGATCTAAACTCCATCCCTTCTTTTGTAACATGGGTCAATTCCCTTAACCCTTACTTGCGTTTCACAGCTAACTCCTCCGTACTTGAACTGCCGTTCCTGGATTTGCTTATTCAAAAAAGCACTACGGGGTTGACCACAAAAACTTATAAAAAGCCAACTGACAGCCATAGTCCACTACTCTTTAGTAGTTTTCACCCCAAGGCTTTACGAAACAACCTGCCATACGGGCAATACCTCAGATTACGTCGTAATTGTAGTGCACTGGAGGATTTCAAATTGCAGGCACACGAACTTACTGACCACCTAGCCCGCAGAGAATATCCGGCAAGTTTAACACAAACGGCCTACAAAAGGGCGCGCAATACCAACAGGGATGCCTTGTTGGCATCCACAGAAAGAATGAAAAATGACTTAATCACTTGTGTTAGCACCTTCACTCCAGAATCTAACACCTTCCAAAAAATAATCAAAAGGCATTGGAAACTTCTATCGGTAGGAGGCTGGCAAGCTCCAAAACCACGTTTTGCTTTCAAAAGAACTAACAATTTGAAAACTATGCTCATCAGCACCAGACCCAAACCAGCGCCTCGAGCTGAGCAAAGACTGTGGGGACTTCCGCCTGTGACAGGCCACTATCCATGCGGACAATGCACTGCTTGTAACCTAACAAAAACGAGTAAATCTGTAACCTTCTCGGAAACTCTGAATTGGCAACAAAGAACCCACACCAATTGTAACACTCGCAACTGCATTTATCTAATCCAGTGCCCTTGTGAGCTAATGTACATTGGCATGACGACACGTCCAATAAAGATCAGGATCTCTGAACATCGAAGTAACATTAGATGCAAAAAGATCAGCACGAAAATGTGCACACATTTCTTGGAAGCCAATCATACTGCCAATGACCTTTCATGGACAGTCCTTCAAGCCTTTCCAACAATCAGTAAGGAAGCCCTCTTCCGCAAAGAACAACAGTGGATTTTTAGAATCTCGAGCCATACCAACGGCCTCAACGATGATATACCGTGGGCCACTCTCAACAACACATGAACATCTGGTGTTAAGAGTTCTATATTGGGCATATCCACTCAGGGCGGTGACTTGGGTTTTGCAAATAATTGCGACAAGCAACAGCGATTTTTGGGGATTACCGAAACCATACCCGATGGGCCAGGCGGTCCGTAAGTCTGTTCCAACATACATTCCTCTTTTTTGACCTGTCAGCCTCATAGGCAGAGAATACATATAAACCCCTTTAATAATCACAATTTTTGCCATCATTGTAGCGACAGAATCTATCTCGATGTCTGCCCAGGGGATACTAAACCACTTGTTACTTTATAACATATAATAATCACCCATTTCTTTACTTTTTCCCTATCACGCTCGAATTCCAAACTGGGCCAGCGGTCCATTTCCGCCCACGATGAACAATAAAGTTATTTTTCACTCCCATCATGGCGGCCGTTAATCGCGGACTAGTCGTTCACTGTGGCTACGTCTGCTCACTTCCGTTATTAACCACACACGCACAGCAGTGCGTTACGGAAGCCTGAGCCGCAGTAGGTATCCGGCAGCGAACGCGCCGACACTTTGTAAGTATGCCTCCATCCCTGGGTTCTTTTATAGCTAACTTTGAATCGCCAGGTACGACATACTATCCTTGTATATAATTTTTTTAGGACAGGCGCTCCCTGGCCGCCAGGCGAACCCGTACGGAAAGTTATTTCCCAAATAGGGGTGAGTCCATTCTGCACCACTCTCGTTAAGATTGACAGACGCACGAGCCGGGCGCGGCAGTCTTCTTTCGAAATAGTTTTTCCCTAGAAACATATTACTACGCTTGACCCCCTCGCGGCGGAGCATGTGTAGCACCCAGCATATAATTTGCGAGGTATTTTCTGCACAGTGTGCACTCAATCGCACGCATCTAGTGACGTAAGGCACACCTATAGTCACCTCGAAAACCTCCCAACATTAGTGCGAGTGTTCACTTCTTTAAGGCGGTCCACCTGAATATAATACCACGCCTTACTCTTTTACTTCGGAGCATGTGTAACGCACCAGATACTCGCGGCACAACTTTGTTTCTGTGTGCACGAAGGCACACGTTTGCAGTTTCGCAAAGCATGCCCAACACCTGGCAACTCCCTGTGCCAGCACTTCACAATTTGTTCCACTTCTCAATATCGCCAGGCATCTGCACCTTTCACTTTTCTTATAAACACTTGTATATATTAGATATGACTCTGGTTGGGTCACTGTGTGAGCACTTCCATTGGCGGCCACAACATACGCACGGTTCCCTTCAGGAGCCCTGAACTTTTGTGAATCATGTTTCATGTATCTGTGTTGTCCTTTTCCCCCCCCTTCTCCCCTTTCTTTTCCAGGTACTGCAACAACGGGTCCACTTCCTTTAGGGACCCCATTGGATTGCATGGTGATGTATTGACAATTTCTGCATCACGAATTATGTAGTAGAGTTTCCACATTTTTCTTTGAACACTTTCTCACAATGGTCCTGATGAATTGCCACCGACCCTTTTGGGCATAGAGCAAGAAACATGTTGACCGTTTGAGTCCCCTAGGGATCATCATAATCCCTTTGGGATCACTTATATATATTTTTTACTTAGGCTGGTATACCATCAGAATAAATTGACACATTGCCTGGTAATACCATACCTATTTTAACTCACTACACCACCACTCACTACACTTGTTGCACTGACCCCCACGCACCCATACGGCTGTCTCCTAAAAAGAACTCCGATAAAGAGCCCCTTCGCGGGAGCCTGTCGGGCATTGCAGCGCCGGCCCGACGAGGAGCACAGCCCTATGATGAAGCATGACACCTTGCTAGGTGTGTGAGGGCATTATATAGAGACTAATCGCTCTCCCCCCCTCCCTCCCAGAGGAACTGCACCCCTTGGTTTTGTTGAGTAACACAGGATACCATAATCTTCAAGCCCAGTCCAGAGCCACAAGAATGATTTGGGCCTGGTCGCGCTTGATCTTCTTCAGCACTCTGGGTAGAAGTGGTATAGGCGGAAAGGCGTATAGTAGACCGCAACTCCACTCGCGACGAAAAGCAGCGCCTAGCGAGTGCCGCCTTGGAAATTCCAACATGCAGAACTGATGACATTGCGCGTTCTCTTCAGTAGCAAATAGATCTAACCAAGGCTCTCCCCACTGCTGAAAGAGACCTTGCGCCACGTCCGAGTGCAGACGCCATTCGTGATCCATCATGCACCGGCGGCTGAGTTTGTCCGCCCTGGCGTTCAGAGAACCTGCCAGGTGTTGAACCACCAGGAAAATGCCCTGATGTTCCAGCCATGTCCAGAGACGCAGAGCCTCCTGACATAGGGTGCACGACCCTCTCTGCCCTGTTTATTGCAGTACCACATGGCGGTGTTGTGGTCTGTGAACACCTGCACTACTCTCCCCTTGACAGAGGGAAGGAATGCTTTCAGTGCAAGTCGGATCGCCCGAAGCTTCAGAAGGTTGATATGGAGCCGGGACTCCGCCGGAGACCAGAGTCCTCTGATCTCCGCTTCTCCCATGTGGCACCCCATCCCAGAAGGGACGCGTTTGTCACCACTGTGTGTTCCGGTTGGGGAACGGAGAGGGATCTGCCATGGACCCAAACACGATTCGTGAGCCACCACTGCAATTGTTGTGCAGTGCCCTCAGAGATCTGGACGTGATTGACAGGTTGCCCTGATGCTGTGCCCACTGGAACTTCAGGTCCCACTGCAGAGCCTGCATATGCCATCTGGTATGATCCACCAACAAGATGCAGGAGGCCATCAGGCCCAGTAGCCGGAGGGTCATCCTGACCAAAATCCGGGATAAAGACTGAAAGATCCGAAACATAGCCTGAGTATCCTGGACTCGCTGCTCGGGAGGATAAACCCGACACTGCAACGAATCCAGAACCGCTCCGATGAAGAGGAGCTTCTGAGAGGGAATCAGGTGCGACTTCGGCACGTTGATGGAGAACCCCAGCAAATGCAGGAGGTCGGCCGTAGTCTGGAGGTGGGAGACGACTGCCTGGGGCGAGCCCGCCTTCAACAACCAGTCGTCGAGATAGGGGAAGACTGGAACCCCTGAGCTGCGACCACCGCCATCACTTTTGTGAACACCCGAGGGGCGCTGGTAAATAAGCGAGCACAGTGAATTAAAAGTGCTTGTGGCCTACCGTGAACCGTAGGTAACGCTGGTGGGCCGGCAGGACGGGAATATGAAAGTAAGCGTCCTGCAAGTCTAACGCTACCATCCAATCTCCCAGGTCTAGGGCAGACAAGACCTGAGCAAGTGTGAGCATCTTGAACACCTCTCCTTCCTGAGGAAGCGATTGACATTCGAAGGTCTAAAATAGGACGCAGAAGCTTGTCCTCCTTGGGGACCAGAAAGTAGTGGGAATATCAACCACAACCTACTTCTGGCCCAGGAACGCGCTCGATGGCCCCCTTGGCCAAGAGGGCCGTGACTTCCTTCTGAAGAAGCGCAGGATGGTCCCCCGACATGCAGTGGTATTGAGGTGGCATGGCTGGAGGGGGAGTCTTGAAGAGGAGGGAGTAGCCCCTTCGGACAATTTGCAGCACCCATTTGTCCGATGTGATGTTGCGCCATTCTGCCGCCCACTGGCATTTGGTGGGCCTGAAAGGTCGGACTAGGCAGGTTTTGCAGTGGATGCTGCGGAGGTGGAGGTGGACTGACCCGCCCGCTGGCCCCCAGAACCACCTCGACGGTTCCCACGTCCGCGGCCACGCTGAGAATGTTGCTGCGCAGGCCTGTGGCTCTGGAACGAAAGGCAGAGGAGGGTGAGCGGCCGAAAGGCCCAAGGACTTGGCCGTAGCCCGTGAGTCCTTAAACCACTCCAACGCACTAGTCGCCTTATTGCCAAAAAGGCGAACGCCATCAAAGGGCATGTCCATCAAGGTGTTCTGGACATCCCCTGAGAAGGCAGTTGTTCTCAGCCAGGCATGGCGCCGAAGCGCCACTGTCGTAGAAATCGCCCTGCCCAGCGAGTCGGCGGTATCAAGCCCACAACGAATGGAGAACTTTGCTGTGTCTCTGCCAGCTGCTATAGCTTGGGAGAGTACTGTCCGTGTCTCCGGACAGTTGGGCAGCACCTGCGCAACCGTATCCCACAGAGAGTGGGAATAACAGCCCAAGAGGCATGCGGTGTTCACCAACCGCAGCCCTAAGCTGGCAGATGAAAACAGCTTCTTGCCAAGCTGTTCCAGCTTCTTGGATTCCCTGTCCGGAGGTGCGGAAGGGAACGTGCTCTGGGAAGCAGAGGCTTGGACAACCAAGCTCTCAGTAGTGGGGTGTTGGGAGTGAAAGTTGGATTCACCCGGAGCTAGGCGATGGCGGCGGGCCACGTTCCTGTCCACAGGAGCCCCTGTGTTGGGCCTGGATCAAGTGCCCAAATGGACATCAGAAAGTGCGTCATTTAAAGGCAGCAAGGGCTCTGAAGAGGTTGCTGCCGGAAGCACTTCTGTCAGGAGGTTACTCCTGACGGCCACCGTAGTGAGTTCGAGGTGGAGGGCCTCGGCCCCCTACGTACTACCACTGCGTAACTGGCTCCACGGTAGGAGGAGACAGCATGTTAAGGTCATGTGAGGTGTCAAGACCACTGGCTTCCCCCAAATCCTCTGCCCAGTTCGGATCATAATCACACTGCTGTGTGAGAGGGTCCTCAGACCCCTCCCAGTCCTCCCCTTCCTCCGAAGTCTGTGAAACAGGCTGAAAGTAAGGAGGACGGACATAGGGGAAAAATGGCCCCATCGGCGTCGGGATCGACGCCGAACGGCGGGGATCCGGCACAGTGTCCGGTTCAGGGCTGAAACTGGGGACGACGTCGTCCCGAGGAACGGGCGACGTCAGAGGGGGTGCCGGTGGGGTTGACATCGGTGGAGGTGTTACAAGTTCAACCGGCGTCAACCGGGGTCCGATCCCAGGGGGTCCTGTGGAGCCGGAGCCGCCGGCAACGCCGGATCTGCCAGCGATGGAAGGACAGGACACCCAGTTGGGCCCGCGGGACCCAGAGGTCCACCGGCGGGGCCAGACGGCCCAAAGAGTCAGGCCATGACAGCAAGAAACTCTTGCACCTGAGCAGGCATCACCGACGGACCCGGAAAAGGTGGGTAGGCCGGCAGCGACGTCGCAGGCTCCGCCGGAGCCGTTGGAGTGGCACCACCCGCACCCTCAGCCACGTTGCGCGACAGGCGAGGGGAAGTTGAAGAGCGACAACGCTTCCTCGACTTCTTTTTGGAATGCTTCGACTTACCTGACCCAGAGTACGAAGACTTAGATCCAGAGGAACGATGGTGACAGCTCCGCGACCGGTCCCTCGACCTCCCACGGGACCAGGACCTTGAGCGGCACGAAGCCGACTGCCGAACTTCCAGCAACTTTCAGGACCGCTCCCGCAAAGTCTTCGGCGCCATGGCCATGCAGTCGGGGCACGACTTGGAGTCGTGGTCATGCCCCGGGCAATAGAGACTCATGCGGTGTGGGCCTGTCACCGACATCATGCGGTGACAGTCCCCACAGTTCTTAAAGCCGGGCATCCTTACGACACCAGGATTTGATCGACTTGAAGAAAATTAAACAAAAGGCCTCGAAAAAACTCAGTCAAAAAGTGACTGGGGATACTTGCTCTTCCCGGATCTGCACTTGCTTGCACGGAAAAAGAAATTACTGACGTCAGCATGCAGGGGCGAGTCTAAGTAGCTCCAGCGACGTCATCCTGGCGCCGACAATGCCAACGACGCACAGGGAGCCGCACGACGACGCCTACCGACGCGCAGGGGTACTGCTGACAAAAACTTTCCGGATCCAGTCTGAGGCCGGGGGTAATTCTAAGGTAAAGAATCTATCACTACGTGTTTCTTTCAGATTTAGGATGTAGGAGGCCAGCCTCGGTTTAAGGCTTTAGTGAGATGTGAAGAACTTTACATTGTTTACATTCAATATTTCTGGTTCATAACAGGCTTTGGAAAAAGAGAGAGGAAAGGGGTCCATCGAACAGCATATGATAGGTGAAAAACGATTGGAGTAGAATTTCTCCTGTGCATCTTGAGTGTGCGGAATACACTGTAATGGAAGCAAATGTGTGGTTGATATGCAGAGCTCAGGAGTGCCACCAGTGGTCAATGATCAAAACTGAGCGACTTATTGGGATGCAGAATCAAATTATTACTGTGGCTTCAGCTGTGGCACATGTAGACTCCCCTTGGAAAATGCTACCCTTCATCCACTGGTGTAAAACCTGTGAAACATCTTCTTGAGTGTTCCTCACATTTTATTTTACAATCTTTTTTTTTTTTTTTCATTTTTTAAAACCTTTATTTATGTCAGTCTGGAACACAGCTATTCAGCCGACATCCCGGAGGTTCGGCAGCCAATTAAGTACAACACATGGAAGTGTCCACAGCTCTGGTACAGGAAAAAACCAAAGGTTCCTTTTTTAGAACAACCTAAAGTAAATAACACAAGCAAGGCATTATACACAATAAACTCGTGCCAGTTCCCGATGGGGGCGCGGCCCCATTCCCAAAGACAGAACAAAGCCACCGGTCGGGTGGATGAGGGAGAAGCAGAGGCGCTAACAATCTAGCATATTATCCTCATAAAAATCCCAAGTTGGAAGTGAAGCTAGGGGGAAAGTTGCTCCTCTAACGGTTCAGTGGCCGGGGGCAGACATATATCACCCCTATACTGGTTCCATCGCCCCCATATCTTATGCCATTTCTTAGGCCGCCCCCGGGCACTATACACCGTCTTCTCCCTAAACATGCTCCAGTCCATATTTTCCATCCATGCTTCCATGGCGGGAGGTCTCTGAGAACCCCACAGTCGCGCAATATCACGCTTCGCCACCATATTTCCTAGGGTCACCCATTGAGTCTGCGCCGCATCATAGTCAGTAGGACCCCATACATTCAAAAGACAGCGCCGTGCCTCTGGCAGCAGTGCAATGCCTGTGACCTCCTGCATCACAACATGAATTCGCTTCCAGAACTCCGCGATCACACCACATTCCCATATGATATGTAGGAAGGTACCCACCATCCCACAGCCCCTCTTACATAAGCCATCCTCGGAGAAACCCATATGAATCAGTCGGGGCCCCGTGACATAGACTCTATGAAGTATCTTAAGCTGTACCAGCCTTAGCCGTGCCGGGATCGCGACCTCCTTAGGAGAGGAGATGGCATACTGCCAGTCCTCATCATCCAGTTCAAGGCCGTCCCTCGTCCACTGATCACGCACCCCGAGGAGGAGGTCAGTCCGGACATTAACAAGCTTCTTGTAGATTAAGGAGATTGTACTCTCCGGCATATGGCCATCTAGGATCCGATCCTCCAAGGGAGAGGACTCAGGCACCGTCTCCCCCTCGACGAGGACGGACCGCAGCGCGTGGCGCACCTGTGCATACCGGAAATATTCCGTACCCTCCAGATCGTACTCCGTCCGTAGCTCGTCAAACGATTTCACTCGTCCCTTAACCAGCAGGTCCCCCACTCTGGATATCCCAATCAGGTCCCATTTCTCGAACCCCTTTGTGTGCCAAAGTTTCCCCAACACATCTGAGTCAAACAGCGGAGTGGCGCGGGTGAGCCTATCCTTCCAACCCAACGAGTTCGTAACAGCCTTCCACACGTGCACCGCCGTCTTGGTCGGCCCCATGAGGGACCCATCCATTGACCTGGAGTAGAGTGCTCTAAAGTAATTACCCCCGCGCAGCAACCACCGATCCATAGCGAAGCCGGGGCTCAGCGCCGGTCCGTAGACGCCGTGATTGATCGCACTCAACTGGGTGGCCCAATAGTATCTCCTAATGTCAGGAAGCGCGATACCCCCATCGTACCACGGAAGGGTCAGCTTTGCAATAGCTATACGCGGTCGGCCATCCCACAGCAGCGAGCGCTGGAGGCTCTCGACCTCCCGAAAATAGCTGGCCGGGACCAGCTCCAGGGTATTCTGCAGGGCATAGAGAAAGCGGGGAAGAGACATCATTTTGAACAGCGCGGCCCGGCCTAGGAGGGAAAGCGGCAAACGCCGCAAACCCGCCACATCCCGCCGCAGGCGCGTCAATGGAGGGAGCAGGTTTCTCTCCTACCGAACAATTGGATCGGTGGAGATATAGATCCCTAGATACAAAAAGCCATCCCGGGCGATCTGGATCGAGCAATTCCGCGGGAGAACAGGGACGTCTCCACTCAGGGCATACAGATACGACTTACCCCAGTTAATGGTGAGACCCGAGTTCCTACCAAAAGAAGTCAAAATGTCACAGACTACTATGAGAGACTTCCTAGGTGAAGTGAGGTATAGCAAAATGTCGTCGGCATAAAGAGAAATGCGGTCCTCATGATCTGGTGACCATCGGATCCCCCTTATGTCCGGGTGCCATCGTATCCATGCCGCCAGCGGTTCAAGAGCAAGAGCAAACAACAACGGCGACAGGGGACAACCCTGCCTGGTGCCCCTCCCCAGCTCGAACGGGCAGGTCGCCCTACCATTGACCGCGACTTTAGCCAAGGGACCTTCATATAGTAGTCTCACCCAGCCAACAAAGCCAGGCCCAAAGCCGAATTTTGCAAGTGCAGCCCACAGATATGCCCACTCTACCGTGTCAAAAGCCATCGTGGCGTCAGGTGCAGCCACAATGGTCGACTCCTGCAGCGTCCCCGTCCTTGCGAGCACGCCGTGGATGCGCCTAAGGTTCAACGCAGTGTTACGGTGCGGGATAAAACCGGATTGGTCCGGGTGGATCAGATCCCCGATCACCCTAATCAAGCGGTTGGCCAGTATTTTAGCGAGGATTTTCGGCTCGGTTTTAAGTAGCGAAATCGGCCTATAGGAGCTGCATTTATTCCTGGGCTTGCCATCTTTGTGTATGACCACAATTGTCGCCAGGCGTTGGTCGAATGGAAGGCATCCCATCTGCCGCGCCTCTACAAACATAGCTCGCAGATGTGGAGCAATCTTGTCCGGCCGGAGTTTATAGAACTCAATTGGCAGACCATTCGGGCCCGAGGCCTTGCCCGGGCGCAGTGAACGGATAGCACCCGCGACTTCGTCAGCTGTGATGTCACCATCTAGATCTTCCCTGTCTATGTCAGAGAGGCAAGGCAGAGCCAGATCACGCAGAAGTTCACACGAGTCCTCCACCGGCCTGTCCGACACCGAGGTGTAGACAGTGCGGAAATAATCTGCAAAGCACTGGACTATGCCGTCCGGCTCAATGACACTAACGCCACCCTCTGTAACAAGTTCTGGCACCACACGATTAACCCGCTCTTTTTTATCCAGCCACGCTATTAATTTCCCGGCCGTGTCCCCAACATCGTACAGTCGCCCCTGCTGCTCCCTACTCAGGGCCTTGGCCGCGTTCGTCACCAGGGCCTTATACTCCGACTGCTTAAGGCTCAATTTATGTAGCGTTGCTGCTGTAACCTCCTCCTCCAAGACCAACTCTAGAGCCGCTATCTCCGCCTCAATCTGTGCGACCTCCGCATCCCTCCGACGTTTGGCTGCCGCTATCAAGGAAAGGGCCTCTCCTCTCAGCACAGTTTTAAACGCTTCCCACAGAGACACCGCAGACGTGACCGAGCCTAGGTTTTCCTGGAAGTAGAGATCGACCGCCTTCAGCACAGCGCTACGAGTCCTAGGGTCACGGAGATACCAGGGGTTAATCGGAGCCACCCTGCCCACCACCTCTCGACCAACATCCATACAGATCCACACCGGCGAATGGTCAGAAATACCCCTAGCCATGTGCCTAGCCTCAGACACAAAGGAGGCGTGTGCAGCCAAAGTAAGTACATAATCAATTCTAGAGAGACTGCCATGCGCCCCTGTGTGGAAGGTGTACTGCCGCTGAGTGGGATGCAGCAGTCTCCAACAGTCAACCAGACCAAGGGTATCCACGAAATCTGTAAGCCATTTCTGCGCCCCCCCAGAGCTTCTTGGCGGGTGTCTATCAAGCAATCCGGAACCAACCGCATTAAAATCGCCACCCACCACCAACATCCCTTCTGGGAGATCCAGCAGAGCCCTCCCCAGGTCCTCAAATGTGGAGGGCTGCAGCGCAGGAGGGACATAGACAGAAACCAGGACCAGCGTCCTGCCCTCCCACCTCCCCGCCACAGCCGCAAATCGCCCCCTTTCATCAACAGTGGTGTAGTCAACCTCAAACGGCAGCGAGGCTCTAACAAGTATTCCAGCCCCTCTGGAGCCCGAGGAGAACCCCGAGTGCGCAACAAATTTGTAGCCCTTCCTGTTGAGTGCATAGCACGTGTTACCTATCAAGTGCGTCTCTTGCAATAAAACTATATCAGGGGAGCATCGCTTCAGAAATTGCAGGACGATCCCTCGCTTAATACGATCCCCTAAGCCGTTAACATTCTAACTGAGTATCTTTAAGCCCCTACCCCCATCCCGAAATGTAAGGAGACCACCACCCCCCCCGAAGAACCGCACTCGAGCTACAGAAGCTTGCATCACTACGCCTTGCAAAACAAAAACCAACAACAACCATCTCAACAACCCCAATCCACCCCCCACCCTGCACCCCTGCGTAAGCTTGAAAAGCCCCCCCAACTTGCAGTGTGCCTGTCGCCCTATTCTAAAACTAGTCTACAAAAAGAACCCCAGAGGAGGAAAAAGCTCCCTTCATACCCCCGCCGCCCCCCGGAGTACTAACCTCCCGGAGAGACCGAAAACTGTGATTCACTGTCCTGGGCAAAGTCAAAATGATCTAGCACCAGAGTCCTCACTCTTGTTCATCACCGCCACCTTCTGCTCCACCAGCATGCTCCCCGCCAGCCCGTCGTTGGGGCAATGTATCCAGCCAGTCTCCGACCATGTCCGGTGATTCAAAAAAGAAAGTCCGCTCTTCATACACCACACGCAATCTGGCCGGGAAGAGCATGGCGTATTTCAGTTCCATCCCTCTGAGCCTTCTCTTAACCGCCAGGAAGCTCTGCCTTTGCTTCTGCACCGCCTGGGTATAGTCAGGATAAAAACTCACTGTGGTGTTCTGGAAAGTCATCGGGCCGGACACTCGTGATGCTTGTAGAATGGCGTCGCGGTCCCTGAAATTAAAGATCCTGGCGACAACCGGTCTCGGAGGGGCCCCCACCTTGGGCCTCCCACCAGGGACTCTGTGGGCCCGTTCAACAGTAAAGAACTTACTGAGGCCTTTGGGCGCCAGATGGTTTACCACCAAGTCCTCCACGAACAGGTCCACCGACTGTTCCTCCGAGTTTTCCGGGACCCCAATAATGCGCACGTTACTGCGCCGTGCCCGGCCTTCAAAGTCCTCCAGCCGTCGGGCAAAGAGGTCGTTTGCGGACCTCAAATTTCGGACTTCCAGCTGCAGGTCCGAGACATCACCCAGGAGGCCAGAGGTTTTAAGGTCCAAGGATTGAACCCGTTCATTGGTTTTCCCCAGATCCGCCCGAATCAAGTTGACGTCGATCGAGATTGTGTCCACTTTATGTGCCAGGGTCTCGAATTGTCGCCCGATAGAGGCCTGCATCCCCTCGATGGCCCCCATGACATCCTGCAGGGTTGGTTCCGTAGCGGGGGGCAAACCATCTTTCAAGGCTTCCAGTGGCCGACCCGATCCGCCCGGTGACTCCTTCTGCTGGGCATAACGATCCATGTTGTTGGTTTGGGTGTATCCTCCCCGCCTGGTGTTCTTGGGCTTCTGTTTTTCGGCTTCCGATTTGGCTGACATTGTGATCTGCTGCCGAAAACAGTCCCCTTGCCCATCCAGAGAAGACAATGCAACAAGTGGCCGGCGCGGCTCACTCCCAGGCCAGGGCGCGATGAAATCAGGAAAGCGAAAGCGAAAGTGATGACACCGTCCTTCCGATGGCTCGCCCCTCACACGGCCGCTGTTGTTCAATTAGTGCAATGGGTCCGGATCCATGACTTCAATCCACTCCTTCACATTTTCTGGACTTTCAAAGAAGTATGTTTTGGTCATAAAGTATTTTCAGGCAGGCAGGGAACAGCAGAGCATATTTTAGTTTCAAGTCTCGCAGCTTCTTTTTTACCGCTTGATAAGAGGATCTACGGCATTGGACAATCAATGTGTAGTCAGGTTACAGTGATATCTGGCTGTTTTCGAACTGGATCTGGGACCGCTCACATGCTTTCTGGAGAAGGACATCTCAGTCCCTGTAATTTAGGACCTTGACGATGAGTGGTCTTGGCTGAGCTCCCACCTTTGGTCATCCAGTAGGGATTCTGTGGGCCTTTTCAATGCAGAAAAAATCTGATAGACCGTCAGGGGCTACATGTGTGCGGAACCAGTGTTCCATGAATGTAGTGGTGTCCGACCCCTCACTTCATTCCGGGAGCCCAATCACACGTATATTATTCCTTCTAGCTCTACCCTCCTCGTCTTCAACTCTATCTAGGAGGCCTGTGACTTGCCTCTGTAGCGTTTGGATTTGCAGCATATTATCTTTGTGTGGAGGCAATATTTCTTCCAGTGCTAAGCTGTTATCTTTCACTTTAGTTGCTAGCTTATCATGGTCTGCTTTGAGCAAGGTGAAGCCAGTCGTTAATGTGCCAATTTGTTTCTCTATCGCCCTTCTAGATTCCCGTACCTCACACAATATCAAGTCCAGTTTGTCCTGTGCCTCCATTTCGGTCTTGGGCGGTACGCAGGTAAGTGACGGCGGATCTTGATTTAGTTCCTGATTGTGAGTGTGTTGCAAACTAGTGGCCGCCGCCTCCTGTAGCTTGGCTTTTGTACGTCCCATGTCATACAGTGTGTAACCTCAGCAGGCTGCTATCCCACAATATAACGGGGGCTGTGTGCTTTGAGTGGAGGGCGCACCGTAACAGGTCCCGAACAGAGGGCAGCAGGTGTGATATGGCCGTCTCCAAGGTAACTGTGCAGGTATGGATCCCTCGGTATCTCAAGGGTGTCGCACCATGAGTGCGCAGCTGGTCGGGGTGCCGGGTGTATACGCCTGTAGAAGACTGGGCTCTGAGCAAGTTTCTGGTGATGTTTTGGTTCCTTTAGACCTGTTGACAGGACAACAGTTGTGTGCTCAGTACGATCCACGCACCATAGATGGTCGTTGTCAGAGACCCTCAACTAGTCACCGCTGCGCGGTATGTGCGCCTCTCCAAGTGTAGCAGGGGGGAAGGAGAAAGGAAGAGGAAGGGAGGAGATAAGTTTATTCACAAGCTCTTGTTGTAACCGGGGCGGCTAGCGCAGGAGGGCTCAATTACCCCCTCATGTCAGGGAGATCGCCCTGCCTATAGGGCCTGCAGCACAGTCTACATCAGCCCTGTGCTAGAACTGGTGGCAGCAGAGGTATTCACAGGGAAAGCAGCTCCTCTTTTGTGTCCCCAATGCGCTTTCAGTGGCTCACCGGGCTCCTCAGCGCCGCGTGGGCTCACCTCAGTCAGTGCCAGCCTTCGGTGTCACTGCCTCAAAGGCCGCACTCCCGGGGTCACTGGCGCACCTGATTGAGGGGGAAGAGATGTGGGGAGAGAAGAGATGGGACCCTGGCCCCTCTGCATACAGGGCGAGTCGCACTGTTATCCTCGGCCACTCCCGCTTCCGATGGGTGCCGTCAGGACGTGGGGCATATATTGCGCCACTCACACTTCCCGCATTGGATCCGGCAACAGCGGGGGCCTTCAGAGGGAGCAAGCACCTTTCAGTCTGTCAGGGCGCGGCATAAGACTCACCAGGGGGGCACTGTAGTGCATGGATGTGGCTGTGGGCGCTGTGCCGGGGGGTGCGACGCCACCGCCATCACTCATGGAGGTCAGAGCGGTCCTCCCCTCACGCCAGCAGGATTGAAGCCCCGCAGCCCTCCGGTGCCGCTCCGATCCAGATGCCAAACCGACCAGAAGTAGTAGGGGGCCACACAGTGGTGTTGCACAGCTGCAAGCCGAATCCACAGGGCACAGCGTAGGCGGCACCGGGCAGCCACAATGCTGCGCAGGATACAGCTTGCACTTCTTTCTGGCTGGCAGCCAGTGGGAGGCCGCGCTGCTATGTTTGCTGTGTGTCGTTGTCGCCGTAACCTCCCAGCGCCAGGGTGTATTGTTCGCCGTTCGCCTTCCGTTCTGGTTGCACGTCTCTATGGGCTCAGCACACGGTAATTCAACAGGATACCTGTGCCCAGGCTCCGGAGCTCCATTACTCTACGGTCGCCATGATTACCATTTAGCTACACCCCCCTTGAATACGCGAGGCATGATCAAGAGAAAGACAATCCCGTATCACATCTTTACTAAGTGTATTCTCTTGCTTAGACCAAATCTTAAGCCACAGGACCAAAGGGCAGAAGGACAGATCATCAGCAAGAAAAGACATCCCCAATTCCTCATAGACAGCATATGATGACGTACCTTGCGGGACAGAGAGAACTCTTTGCAAGAATGAGTTCTCAGTGCTCTGCACAGCCCCAATCTCGGTATGACTCCTTATCTCGCTCCCGTATCTGACCTTTGGGATACATTTTGCCTGATAAATGTTCAGGAGGGCCCCTATTGGTTTCCCTCCCACTCTACTGGCAAAGTTCAAAACAGCTGGAGAGGCTTTCACTAGGTCCCCTTTCTTGCAGTTAAGCAAGGGGCACCAACTCAAGGAGTCGTCGTACACTATTCCCAAATAGGGAAAACATTTACTTTAGGTATTGGCGAGCATCCTAATTTAAAAGTGGGCTGCTTCACCTTTGCCTTGCCAGGGCGCACCTGCATAATATATGATTTAGAATGATTCACCGACAAGTTCAATTCCTCCATGAATGGGGCAAAAGACTTGAGGAGAAGTTGTAAGTTACTTGCAGTCCTCGCCAGGAGGACTGCGTCATCCGCATATAGGAGGACCGGGAGGCTGCGCTTGCCTACCTGGGGGGTGTCTGCTTTAGTTGCTAGGAGGGCCTTCTCTAAAGAATTGATATATAAATTAAAAAGGAAGGGTGCAAGGATACACCCCTGGCGCACCCCCTCTTAATATTAAGCTGACGGGACACTTTTAAGTCCTTTGAGTATCGTACAACTGCCCTGGAATCTCGATGAAGATCCCTCAAAAACAAAATGATGTTATTATTGTTGCCGATGAATGACATCAGCTGCATAGCTTGGACCTGTTCACACAGTCAAAGGCTGAGGACAGGTCCATAAAGGCTAGATATATAGGGCAGGCACAAGCCACCGTTTACTTGTTCAGGACGAGATACAGATTTAGACACTGCTCCACAGTGGATCGACCGGGTCGAAAACCATATTGGATCTCAGATAACAAATTGCTTTAATCCGCCCAGGATACCAGTCTATCACGAATCATCCGGCCCACCACCTTCACCACAGAGTCCAGGAGAGAAATGGGCCTATAACATGAAGTACTGTCCCGGTCATCCTTTTTAAATATCGGGACTATAGTAGATAATGCCCAGGAATCAGGACGGCCAACCCGGACCGAGGCGTCAATAACAGCAGTAAGAACGGGCGTCCACGGGCGCGCGGTCCCCCAGTCCCTGATCTATTCCCATTCCCCCCTCCAGAGTTCTGCTACTGGTTTGGATCCCCCACTTATGGAGCACGTGCTGTTATTTTGGATCGCGGGTTGCCTTGCGGGTGTGGTTTTTTGGTGTTGTTTTGTTTCAAGAAAAGGGAACCGTACTGTGGGCTTGGAGCTGTGTGGCCTGCACCATTGATTACTCCTGTTTCACTGCTCTGCACTGCCTAGAGACTTTTACTGTATGTGTGCAATATGTTTTTGTCATTCTAGCGGCCGGCCGGATGGTTGTAGGCCCATACCTGTAACTTTTACGAACTGCAATAAACGGTTTCAAAAAAAAAAAAAAAAAAAAGAACGGGCGTCCAAGTATCTACATGGGCAATGTAAAGGTCAGGCAGGATCCCGTCTGACCCCGGGGCCTTTCTGTTGGTCAGGCCTAGTATACCCGCTCTTACCTCCAATTTGGAAAAGACAAGATCCGCCTTACCTTCCACCCTATCTTGCCCCTCATTAAGCAAGGAGTTCGGCTGAAAGATGCCCTCAAAATGATGGACCCAGTTATCTTCTGTAATATGGGCGTCCAGTAAATGAGCATTATCTTCTAAGAGGAATGGGCTATTGATAATAGCCCAAAACTTGGAGCTGTTTCGCAATGTACTTGCCTCCACTAGGTCAGACCAGGCCTCCTACTCTAAGGTGGACTGGCGAGTTGCTAGCGCACCCTTGTATGCTCTGCGAAGACCTTTAACCACTACCCCGTCTCAGGGTTTATCGCTCAGAGCCTGTCTCAACCTCCTAGAGGCCTGGGAACACGCAGAATCAAACCATCTTGGGCCTGCTGGTTCCCTGCCGCTGTCCAGGGCTAACAGAACATGGTACCATAAGCGCCCAGGGTGTTCAAGGCACTGGCCTCGCCGGGGAGACAGGTGGCAAACTCCCTACAACACTGTGTTTCAAGGAACTCGTGAAATAACTCTGGTTCTATACACCCAGATTTTAAGCTCCTCCCTGCCTCGACCACTTTAAGAGGGACTTCTCCCCTACCCACCTTGGAACGTCCATGTGCACGGGACCAGCCTGAAATTATACCTAGGATTATGGTCACTTAATTCACTTGTCACAACAGAAAAATCTGTGACCAATGAAAAGAAGGGGGTAGATACAAAGGTAAAATCTATAAAAGTCTCACACCCTCTACCGATAAAAGTGGAATTAATGTCTGTTTTCCCCGGGGGCAACTTATTCATGACTGAAGTTAAGTCAAATTCTAATAGGAGTGAGTTCAGCTCAATGCCCTGAGGGGTGTGTTCAATATGCAGGCCTGATTGTCGTGCGCAACCCATGGCTTCCACTCCTCCTAGTCTAATATCCCCACACATGTGGATGTTAAAATCCCCTGTTAAGAAGATATGAAGACAATTCTGGACATTAAGGATGCAACCCCGCAATACTGACCCCAGGTGTGTTATATTACCCTCACCCTCGTGTGTAGCTCCTGCATTGTAAAAATGTACCAAAAGGAGTCTACTCATGCCACTAGACAGCAACAACACTGGCACGTTGGGCGAGGAATGGAGTACAGATGCTGAAATGTCAAGGACGGCTAATGAGACAAATAGAATAAGCCACGCATTTGCTCTCCCTGACAAGGACAGGATAGCTGGGACAAAGAGGGTTTTATGGCCATCCAAGTTATAATTGTTCTCAACAGTCAAAAAACACAGAGGAATTTTGGTGGTTAAGCAACATGTCAAGTTCTAGACCTGCGCCGTTAAGACACACAAAAACAGGAACTGAGCATCAGTCATTATGTATTCAAATCTCATCACATCTGCAGGGGGTGGATGGCACTACATAGCTAGACTGGAAAGCTAAAGGCTGGGGTAAATATTTTCAGATGCAGTCTGGTGTCTAGAGGATATTTAAAATGTGAGGAACGGAGGAGCCTAGCGCGTGACCAAGATGGCCGCGTGAGCTCAGAGCTCCTGAGACCCTCGCTCCCTCCGGCAAATATCCTGTGAAGAATCCTGCCTTTAACACCCGGAACATTGAAGGCGAGCCGTTGCTGAGGTGATTGTCGCTGTCCGGACTGAAATCGCCTACCGGAGGCCGAAGTTGTGCCACATGGAAGTTTGCGGCCTACTCCCCGGAAGATGCCCGGGGCTTGCACTGGCAAATTACAGGGACTGAGATGTCCTTCTCCAGAAAGCATGTGAGCGGTCCCAGATCCAGTTCGAAAACAGCCAGATATCACTGTAACCTGACCACACATTGATTGTCCAATGCCGTAGATCCTCTTATCAAGCGGTAAAAAAGAAGCTGCGAGACTTGAAACTAAAATATGCTCTGCTGTTCCCTGCCTGCCTGAAAATACTTTATGACCAAAACATACTTCTTTGAAAGTCCAGAAAATGTGAAGGAGTGGATTGAAGTCATGGATCCGGACCCATTGTATGGATAGACCACACGGAAACTGCCCAACAGCCCCAGACCCTCGCAAGGCCGACAATCGCATCGTAACACGAAGGCTCCTGGTCACCCATCACTTCCTGACCCCACTCAAGAGCAGGCTCAGAGAAGCAGGGACATGGCGCTGGCGGCTGTGACTGCGTTCAGAGACCAGGACACCCAACGGGACTCGGTCTCTTCTGGAGACAGCATGGTGTGATCCGACTCCTAAAGCAGTGTGATGCTGTTACCCACAGTAACACCACAAACTGTAGATGATCTATTGGGCCTATGAATGGGAAAATAGATTATCCAGTATATACCTAAGGCGTCGTGCGCGATGGTTCCGGTACGAGAACTCGTGGACAGGTATATCCTTTTTATTATTTGAAAATGTGACATGATAATGACAAAAGTATTAGCTCGGGCTCCGATGAGCTCCTAAGTGTGATTGCTTTTACATGATTAGTGTGGAAGTTAGCTCCCTATTTGCAAATGCTATAGTTACCTATGTTGCAGTTCAGTGTGTTTTATTTTTGGTTTGGCTTTGTTTCGTTTCCAAACAAGGCCTAGTATTAATGTTTAAATGGAAGTTTAAGGGCTCTGGTAGACAACAGCTGATATGTCCTATTTGTGTTCAATATCCCCCCGATTCAGACGCACACTTCACTTAATATACAATGCACAAGCTAGACAAGTATAACCCCATTACGTGGAATGTCAGGGGCCTGGGCTCAGTGCAGAAACGACACAGGGTGCATGTGCACTTATTGCGGCGACAGGCGCAAATTCTCTTCATACAAGAGTCTCATTTGATGGACACGGAAGCCACAAAGATGCGAAAAAAATGGAGGGAGCAGATCTACACTACTAATTATTCGGCATTTGCTAGGGGCGCAACAATATGGATTAGATATGGCATCCCGTTCGTAGTACTGTATAAGAGGATAGATGTACAGGGTAGGTACATATTCATACATGGCACACTGGACGGATTACCAGCTGTGCCTGGGTCTATATACGCCCCTAATTTTGATCAGGACAAATATTTCATGGAGCTAAACACGATTTTGGCAGGTTGGGAGGCATACCCATGAATCTTTGGGGGGGTTGCAATGCGGTCATGTATTTGGCTTGACCGATCGCATCTGCCTCTTCATGATACAGTGGCTTGTAAACAGGCGGCAGCACTTTGCAGCTGAGTGGAGGGGTGGTCCCTATGCCATGTGTAGAGACAACGCGATTAGGTGAACAAAGAATATTCTTTTTCCTCCCCGATGCACCAGTTACACACCAGGACTGACAGAATCCTATGTTCTCTCTCCATAGCAGATCAGGTCACCCACACCACAAATTTACCAAAGAAATTTTCAGATCATAATCCACTGGAGATTTCCCTTAACTGGGGCAGAATACCCACCCCGGTACCCACGTGGAAGTTCTGGCCCCAATTATTGGAGGACACAGTGTTCCACAGTACACTGTCAAACAAACTCACTCACTACTTCTCAGAAAATAGAAACACTGCATCCACAATTCTGATTTAGTGGGACGCGTTAAAGGCAGTAATTAGGGAGACGGCGATCAGCGCCACGGTAGGAACACGGCAGGTGGTGCACAAGAACCTAAAAACAGTGGAGGACAACATGGGGAGCTTGAACAAGAAGCGGCACAGAACCCCACTAAGCAGGCCGGACTGAAGGAGGCACGCATCTAACATGCAGAGTTATTGGAAACCCTTAGAATAATTGATCACAGGGCCTACACACAGGTAAAACACTCTGAGGTGGACAAATCGGGGGCATTACTGGCTAAGATTCTCAGAGATGACCCGCCGGTCACTGTTATCAGCCAGATCATCACACATGGGTTAACATGGTGTGCACGCAACATAACATTAATGAGGGCTTTAGCTCATATTATGAATTACTACATAGGAAACCGCCGGCTTTGGACGAAGCCCTATTAGACATATTTCTTGAAAATCTACCCTTTCGCAAGCCCCAGCGAACATGGAGGAAGCCTTGGTGGGCCCCATCTCCAGTGCAGAAATGAAGGCAGCGATTAATGGGCTCCCCCGTAATAAGGCGCAAGGTCTAGATGGCCTGCCGGTGGAATTCTTTGACACCTACTCAGAGATTCTACTGCCTCAATTGGAGGAACTTTACAACAAGTCGTTAGAACTAGCACACCTCCCCTGTACTATTGCGCAAGCATTGGTAGTATCACTGCCAAAGCCAGTCAGGGATGTGAATGACATGTTGAGCTACCGTCCACTATCATTATTAGCAACCAAGTTCAAAATACTGAGCAAAAGTTTGGCAAATAGATTACAACCTTATTTAAACAGCTTAATTTACGCTGATCAATGTGGTTTTCTACCGGCACGCAGCACATCTTTAAATATAAGGAGGCTACACCATATAATGGCATCAGATCTAGAGAGATTCCCCCACGCTGGCTGTATTGCACTGGACCTGAAACAGGCGTTTGACACGCTATCCTGGGCTTTATGTTTAAAGCAATTGCAAAATTTGGACTACCCTCTGACTATATAAGATGGCTACTCTTGCTTTAGTATATCCTGACAGCGAGGGTCAGGACTGGTAACCACATCTCTCGGGAATATCAAATACACAGGGGCACAAGACAAGGCTGCCCCCTGTCCCCACTGGCGCTAGAGCCATTGACCCGGCTGCGACAGGATGCTATACACTGTGGAATACCAATAGGCACAACCACGCATTTGCTCTCAGCATATGCGGATGACATCATTATTTACACGAGGGATCTTCTGGGTGGCCTAGACCGGATGCTGAGGATATTCGCCGACTTTGGACGGATCTCTGGCTTAGCCATAAGTGAAACAAAATCAACTGTCTTCTTTTTCCAGGACCAACCATGCCCTGACAGAATTGACCTCGGATTGCTCTCTTTACCCGTTGTGCAACACATGTTTAAATATCTGGGTATTAATATATATCGCTCCCATGCAGGACATGTTGGAAGGCAATCTTAAGAAGGCCATCAGGGGAATACGTTCTCAAGTGGCTTTTTGGACCACTCTGCCGCTTTCGGCAATAGGTCGAGTGGCAGTGTCTAAGATGGTGGTGCAACCACGGCTCCTTTATTACTTATTACACAGCTTTTATTACTAATCTACCAATTATAGTACCCCAATAATTTTTAACACCCTCAACACTATACTATCAGACCTTATTTGTGGTACGGGCCGTCGTAGAGTTAGCCTCAAGAAATTACAAATAGGCACGAAGAGAGGAGGTCTGGGCGCACCGGATTTTCGGGCCTACTTTTACACTAGCCAACTGCAGTGGCTATCCTATTGGACGGCAGGGCGCAATTTACAAGAGATTGGTTTTACTACCAGAAATATCGATTAAGGACACCTACACGCAATGTTACTGCCACAAAGTAAAATACCTATGACCGTACCACCTCTATTACATACCGCACTGACATGCTGGAAGAAAGCCCTGAAATATACATGTAGTTGCATCCCTTACGCAGGTAACATCCCGTTAGTAGGGATCCCACTATTGAGCAGTAGACTCACGAAACACAAACTCAGACGGTGGCTAGATGCAGGAGTGGATACGGTAGGATCACTCTTTGGTGGGGAGATCCTAATGGAGCATGATAATTTCGTACAGGAAACGGGGCACCCAATACTTTATGTATCGTGCACGCTTCACTACTGCAATATATCAAGAAGCACTGGTTCCCCCCCCCCACCGGTAAGAACCTACGAAGCACAAATTAGTTAAATCGCTCTATTATATGGGACAGGGAAGCCACCTCATCAAATGGCTATATTTAAGTATCCGGGCACATGTTAAACTGCCCCTTGACGCCCTTCGAGCTCAATGAGCGGCAGACGTAGACAGGGATTTCACTGATAGGGAATGGATAGATATTCTGGAACACCCACAGAAGATATCCTGTAATGCCAAGATCTGATAGAGACTACGAGCCGCAGATTCCTTAACGTAGAATTATCCCCAGACGTGAGACTGGACCCGGAAAACTTTCTTGCCCAGCATCTCTATGCGCCAGGGGGGTGGTACCACTCGACTCCGCCCGACGTCCTCCGCGGGCGTGACGTCAGTGAGGTCACATAAGCCCCACCCCGGCGCACTGATGTCAGTTTTTTTCTTTTCCGCGTGCAACGCGGATCCGGATCATGTTCCTGGCCTGTTTCAGGCCTTCTTTTTCTGCTTTTGAGCGTTTTTCTTGGGAACAGTGTGCGAATGCCTTCGGGATTCAAGACGTGCTCGTCTTGCGCGCGCCAGATGTCAGCGACGGATCCTCACCCCATCTTCATGTGGTGTTTGGGGGAGCACCATGACTCCACAGACTGTGAGGCGTGTCAGCAGATGAAGCCGAAGTCCTGGCGGGAGCGCCGGATGAAACTCCTTTCGGCACGCATGTCCAGGTCGGCGGCGTCGCCGTGTCCGTCCCCCGCAGACGGCTTCAAGAACCGCCACCTCCGTCTCCGACATCGTCCTTCTCCCAGGCCGCAAGGGCGTCGCTCACCTATTGGTAAGTGTCGCAGTTTGTCCCCGAGGCCCGGCCCCCGGCCTGTTGGGGGTGTGAGTTCTCCGCGGGTGGTGCGGTCCCGCCCGTCGCCACGCTATCTGCCGTTCCCCGGCATGGGGGTGACCAGAGCCCAGATGGAGGCCTATGCGGTGGCCTTGCAGGCCACGTTGGCTCTTCCTTCTCCTCCTTCTCTGCCTAGGACGTCTGCGGATCCCTTGCTGCGTGCGGGGTCTTCTGCTGCATCGCCGGCGGCTCCGGTGCCGACAGGTTCGGATCCAGGTTCGGAGGATGTGGTGCCGTCGGGGTTGCTGCCCTTCAGGGTTCCCTCTTTCAGATCACGGCGCTCTGCCTCACCGCAAACCCCCGCGGGGGTCCCTGTGGTGTCGCGGGAGGTTGCCGGGGCTCGGGGCGTATCCTCGAGTACCCCTCGGTCCTCGGACAAGGCCGAGGTGACGCCACTCAGGCGCCGGCGGCAACTGGCCCTGGCGGCACCGCTGGGGCCGGCTAGGGGTCAGGGCATGTCTCCGGGCACTCCTCGTCCCTCCACGCAGGCGACTGCCTCATCAGAGGTCGAGTTGACGCCTTTTCGGCGCCGTTCCTTAGCCGCCCCGGCTCCGACCCAGCCTCGGTCTCCTGCGCCGCGTCTTGTGGCGGAGGTCGTTCCAGCGTCTCCTTCGGCGCCGGTTGACGTTGACCTGACGACGGCCGCGGACTCTATGGCTCCGGGCCAGCGTCGGGTCGTTGATTCGTCTTCAGACGCCCCCTCTTCTCCAGAGGTTCGGTAGTTGTTGGTTTCATCTTCTCCGGAGATGGGTCACCGCGTCGTGGCTTTTTCCCCGGCGTCTTCTAAGGACGGCTCTTCAACTTCGCGCGCCCGCAGTCTTCGCCGGAAGCGCCTCAGGTTCCCCATTCCTCTGTCCCCATTCCCCCTTTCCGGGCTTGTCCTTTCCTTCCTCTGTTTGGACTGGGGGATGGCCGCCTTAGCTTGCAGCCGTCGCCCACACAGGAACTGCTTTCCCCACCGCGGGGCCCTACGGAGGCGAGTGCTGCCTTCGCTCGGGCTGTTTCCACGGCTGCGGGAATCTTGCGCATGGGCGATCCAGCTGCCCATTTCCCCACGGATCATCTTCTGGAGGTCCTCCATCAGGGTTCTGGTGGTTGTGAGCTGCTTCTTCCCTTAGAGGCTTCGCTCCACACTTCTCTTTTGGGGGCTTGGGGGCGGCCCGCCATGTGGGACCCGGTGCCCCAGCAACGAATGCAAACCGCCACCGTCCCGCGCCGCATGATCCTGTCTGTCTTTCCCTCCACCCCTCTACCAGGAGCCCTCTTTTACAGACTGCCTTTCCCTCCCTTCAATCGGTGTTGTCTCCTCCCTCGCGGGAGGCCCGCTGGTTAGATTCCTGGGGGCGCAATATCTTCGCTTCCACCAGTGCGGCTTTGCGGGCCCTTAACAAACTTTGTGTATTGGCTAGGGCCACTTCTTGCTTGTGGGATTCGGCGGAGTCCCTTATGTCTGCCGCTTCTCAGGAGGGTGCCTGTGTTGATCTGAGGCACCATGTTTTGGATGGCCGGGAGCTTGCGGCATTTATTCTTCTCTCGGCTCTGGACATTTCGGAGGTGCTTGGTCGTACCATGGCTTCGTTGACATGCCAGGCTACAGGATAGTGTGTTCCTGGAGAACGTTAGGGAACGGCTGGTGGACCTTCCCTTTGATGGCACTCTTTTGTTACACGCCGATGCGGATTCTGCCATTCAGAGGTTTCTTGTGGGGCTTCGTCCTCCTCCTCCTTCCCCTTAATGACCTGTAAGTCGGTCTGTGTTTTGGGAGGTGTTCTTCCGTTGTTTCCTGGGGCCTTGTAGCAGGTAGCCCCGGTTGTGTGTGGTGTGTGGTTGATGCGCCTTCAGGTCCTTTTGTTAGGACTTTGATGCTGTTGGCTGTTGGTCCGGCCCTTTTTTGACTTGTGGTTTTGGCTGTTGGTAAGCCGTGTGAGGCCCTGAGATTAGGCCTTCTGTGTTTTCTTTATTGGCTGCTTGGCAAGCCGTCTGTGTTTTTTTCCACAGGTCTTTCTGTTTATCCTCTGCTGTGGACACTTTTTCCTAAGAGGGTTCCCATGTTCTGGGACGTAACATGCCCTATGTGGGGTAATGGTAGCTATTATATAGCTTTATCATGTGCTGGGGAGGTGTGGTCGTCCTTCGGGCTTCTGCTCTCTGTGGCGTCACGGTATGTCGCTGGTGCGATCTTCTTGCGGATGGTTTTGGAGTGGCTTGCGTTGCGTCCCGGTCCATCCTTATCCTGGATTGTTGTGTCGCTGGCCTAGTCTGGTCTGCTGTCTGCGGCATTGTGTTGTGGTGGTTTTGCACTTCTGTCCGCCTTGGTTCTCTGTCTGGTGTTCCTGGGGAGACTGGTTTTCCTGGTTTTTGTGTTCGGGTGGACAGCTTGGTCCGCCCCGTCTGTCTTTCTGTCTTTCTTTCTGCCTGGTTCCTTCATTCGTGGGTCAGTGTGTGCCGGCCCCTCCCTTGGGGCGTGTCCTGGCCCTTCTTGGCCCTTCCTGGCCTCTGCCTTCGGCTGGCGTCTAGCTTGTCCTGGGTGCACCGTTCCGTGGGTTGTCTGCTGCTGGCTGTGCATGCCAGTGCAGGCCTGTTTGTTCTGCTACGCCGTTGTAGCCTTTGATGTATTCTCTTGTACCTTTCTTCTTCCGTCTGCACTTTGGCGGTGCAGCAGTCCCTGCCTAGTCCGCTGTTTGCGGCTGGGGGTGTGTACAGCTCTTTCTGTCACTGTGTATGTGTTCCTTCAGGTGGGCCCTGCCTCCAGTTCTACCTCTTCTCCCTAGGGTTTGAGGTGGTCCTTGTGTTCCTTGAGGCTTTTCGGGCGCTGTCTGCCCCTGTGGGGTGTTGGGCAGTTCTCCCTTGGTTAGGCTTAGGATATCCTGGCCTGTCCCTGCTTGGCCCTGTGACATGTCCCCTACTGGGGCCCTGTGTCTCTCCTGGTGGGGAGGCTCTCTCGCAGGCCCTCCTCCCTTCTGGGTATGGCTAGGCTATCTATTCTACGTTAAGGAATCTGCGGCTAATAGTCTCTATCAGATGTACAATTTACTTACCTTCGGTAACGATGTATCTGGTAGAGACGATTCTCGCCGCAGATTCCTTCACGACCCGCCCTTCCTCCCCGTTCTGCGAGGACCCTCTGCTTGGGTTTCTGCAGTCGCCTTCCTCTGGATGGCTTGTCTTTTGTGGGTGTCCTCTTTGTTTCTTCCGGTCAGACATCCCTCCAGCTGGTTTCTCTCCAGCGTGAGGGCCTCCTTTTGCTCTTTCCCTCTGTTAGAGTTTCTGATCCCTACCCGGTCTTCTTCGTTGGGGGTTACCTGTCCCTCCTACTCCTTTCAGAGGTTATGGCCCTCCTTGGCAGTGTAGTCTGCAGATGGATTGCCAGCCCTTTGACCTCCTACTCCTTTCAAGGGTCATGGCCCTCCTTGGCACTTTAGTCTGCGGGTGGATTACCTGTCCTTTGACCTCCTACTCCTTTCGGGAGGTATGGCCATCCTTGGCAGTGTAGTCTGGGGGTGGATTGCTGTTGCTCCTCTTTCCGGGCTTGTGGCCCTTCCCTTTGTGGTTGTGGTTGCAGACCCTTTCTCTTTCTGTCACTGTGCTTTCACACGCCTCCAGGATGGCTCTCACCTTGACTTGCAAGGTGGTTCCACGGAGTGGTGCTTTGCGCTTTTCTTGCTATGGCTTCGCTGCTCTGGCCTTCTGGTGCTTTACTGCCACCTGGTGCTTTCGCCTTGGCTTGCACAGTTGTTCCTCAGAGTGGTGCTCTGCTCTTTTCCTTCTCTGGCCTGCTGTTGACGCCTTTTGGTGCCACCTGGTGATGTTTCTCACCTTTTGTTTCTCTCTATTTTGTTTGTCTGTTTTTTTCGCACACTGTTCCCATGCTCTTCTCAGTTTTGTTGTGGTGGCTCCGTGTTGTGGCGCGGAAAAGTTCTCCGAAGCAAACTGACGTCAGCGCGCCGGGGTGGGGCTTATGTGACCTCGCTGACATCACGCCCGCGGAGGACGTCGGGGCGGAGTTGCGTGGTACCGCCCCCCGGCGCGCAGAGATGCTGGGCAAGAAAGTTTTCCGGGTCCAATCTCACACCTGGGGATAATTCTCCGTTAAGGAATCTGTGGCTAGAACCGTCTCTACCAGATACATCGTTACCGAAGGTAAGTAACTTGTACTTTAAGTTCCTCAAATATATGATCCTACACAAAGCTTACTTAACACCACACCGATTACAGAAGATGTACCCAGACACATCACAGTCCCAGATGCAAATTAGTGGAGGCGGATCTAATACATATGCTATGGGCCTGTCCATGCCTTAGAGAGTTCTGGTGCGGGGTTAAACGAATTTTAGAAGAGACTACGCACCTTTCAATCGATGGCATGCTACTAGAGTGCTTGCTGGGCCTCTGGAAACGCAGGAAGACACAAAGTTCAGCTTTGCTTCCTGGATTTAGCATTTAGAGTAGCCAAGCGATCTATCACCATGCGCTCGAAATCGTCTAAACCTCCTGCAATACACACGTGGCACAGCAAACTCATGGAATGGGGAGCCGCCGAAAGTACCACTTTGCGCAGGGAGGAGACCCTAGGGCTTAGGAAGAACCCGATATCACTAGAATGGGACACATTGCTAGAAGCCCACAAAGGCAATAACCCGGGCGACATTTCTGATACTCCGAACACATAATAGGTATAGTCAAGGCGGAATTGAATATAGTTTTACTATAGTAGTTGAGCGGAGGGACGAAATACAAGTATGAGCATAGTAATGGTTGGATAACACAAGTCTAGGATGTAATAGTGGTCTAGGATGCGATAGAGTCTGCTAGGGCCTGGGTGGGTGGGGGTAGGATGGCGAGGATGTGGCTACAAGTTCAAAGTTAATGTTCACTGTGCATACTTATTGATGACACTGTAATAGGAGATATTTGGAATAGTTACTTGTGTTATTTCTTTACGGACCCGATTGGATATAATTACATGAATGCAATGTACACAATGCCACATCGGAAATACAAATGTACAAGAGAACCAAATTGTTGAACTGTAATGGCAATAAATGAAAATCAATGAAGTATGTTTTAAAAAAAAAGAAAAAATGCCTTGCGTATTCGCTGGCTCCAGTACATAAGAGTTGGCCTCGCCAGGCTAGAAAGAGAAGATCTTTACACGACCCTGAGGGAATTTAAAAAAGGGACCTTTTTTGGGCCAAGGAGGTTCATTTAAGAACACGTCAATGTGATAGAGAGGGTATTGAGCTGTGGAAACCTAGTGTACGAAGGTATGCCGTACTGAAAACTGTGCCTACTACTGAGCCTAACTTTTTAGGGCTTAAAAGTATTCACGACCGTTTCTTACTGACAAGGTTTCGGCTCGACCTCTTTCACTACTTTTTAGCACACCCCCAAGGTTCCCATCGAGGCCAGTGCCAGTTCCTCATGCCCTGTGGCTGCGACGGAGAGTCTCCTCAGGACATTTAGCACTTTTTAATGTTTTGTACTTTTTAGATTGTACTCAGGAAGCTATTTATTATTCCCATTTTTTTTTTAAAGAAAGGGTTTCAGGAGGGTGAGACAAGCTTTTATCTTTTTACAACTTCTCACTAGCGATAGCCGAATAAAGTTTGTTGATGATGATGACTGCAAATAGGTTAATGATATCCTAAGATTTCAGAATTTAAAACCAGCTGCAGATGCCACAAAAAGATGACTTTGTGATACTCACTTGACATCTGCAGTCACAACCCCGCGGCTGTGACTTCTGTTCCTTACTGCACTCTAAAGCCATCAGGGAATTGGAGGCCACATTATTTTTGTCAAGAAGCGGCCCCCTTCCCCTTAATGTAAATCCCTAGACAGGGAATGTTGTTTCAAGACATGGTACCCCAAAAAGCACAAAGATGTAATAGGAAATTGAAATCCTGACTTCAAATCCTTGAGAAACAGTCCCACTCTCCGGACCATTCAATGCCTCAACATCGTTTTCCATTACCGGGCGCTTCCTAATTGCTGGATTTGATTCCGGTATTGAAAAAGATAATGCTGGAATTTGACTCCTTCGGGCACCCTGCACAGGTCGAAGCCTTCCAGCTTACAATTCTGGAGCTCTTCAGTGTGGCTCGGTTACCCTTTGAGCCACTTCCCGAGGGTAAACCTAACCCTGTGGATTTCTCACCTCATTCATACTCACTTCAGCACCTGGATACCCTCACGAGTTATTAGCCATGCTCTACAAATTCACATAACATACCTAATGGCGCTACTGTTAAAGTCAGCTGAAATATTCCAATTGGCAAAAGAGAAAGATGAAGGTCTGTTTGGAGAAGCAGCCCTTGGCCGAGTTCATCTCGTGTGATCTGAATTTCTTGTGGGCACAGCCTTTACCAGAAAGTCCTGGTGGTGCAAGCCTCCCCCACAAAATTCAACACCAATGGTATTCCAATGGCCCCTCTAGAACTTAGGGACCTACACACTAACTGCATTTTGCGGCATGTTTAGCATTACTACAGTAGTACTACTAAAGTTCTACAAAAGGCTATTCACTAACCTATTTGCAGGATTCTCTGAGTCTGCCTCTCCTATCTTTTAGGTGAAAGAGCACACTGACTGCAGAGATCTCTGTACAATTAGTTATGCATTTTAGTAGTAAATGTGGGAAGGACAGTTGGGGAGTGGCTGAAAAATGGGTTACATTTATGACTAAAGGGGAGGGATTTTGGAAGTAATATGCACCCACCTACAAAAGTTCACAAACTATACTTCTTTAATTACTACAGTCAAAAAGCACTCAAAACAGTGATACATGTAGTCCAACTCAGAGCTAGAGTACGTCCAGCACCACCTGTGGCCACTCATGGGTAGTGCAAAATCCTTCCACGGAAATTAATTTTAGCAGGGTCTTAAAATAGAACATAGGAAATAAAGTTCAAAATAAATTACCTAATTTTTAATCTATACATATTTTTTAATGTTGAAAATATTAAAGTGAAATTATACATACATATTTTATTTTTAAACATTTAATTACTTCGCTTCAATTTAAAATTAAATAAACTTTTAAAAAATTGAAATTATATTAATTTTATGTGTACCTTATAGTAACTTGTATTACATAATAAACAAATGTAATTGCACATTAGGTGGGTGTTATTTAAAAAAAATATATATATATTATTTACATTTTCTATAACTAATTTAATTACGTTTATAATAAAAAAATAGTAATAGTGCTATAGCTTTTTCTACAAATTATTCCACATTTGAAATAAACATAAAAATATTTTACATTAACAATTAAATTACAGATATTTTAAATCATTTTTAAAAAACGTTAATCCACTTGATAACTTTTTTCTATACTTTGAAATAGGGAGATCTCTGCTCTCAATGCAGAAGTCTCCACCAAGAGAGTAGAACATCAAATGTAGTTGTAAAATCACTGCTTTCCTGTACAATGTTTTTATTGAGTCCGCCCTCTGTTTCAATGGATGGGGTATATTATTCTACACTTTTGAATAACTTTACACTCAATGGTGAATAGCCAAAAGTAGCAAAGTTACTCAAAAGTGTAAGAGTAAACTGATACATGCAGATTTACTCATGTGCGAATTTAGCTTTGTATACAGCCCCCAAAAGTCTAAGAGACTGAACTGTTCAACTAAAAGTCTCTGTTTCTGACCCTTTGCACTCGGAATGTCATGAGCCTTCCAGGACCTAAGTCAATTCCCTGTGGGAACTGGCAAAACTGATTATCAGTCTTCTGGACCATATGAAAAAGCCCTTCTCTGAGCTGATCGACAATGGTGTGGATACTTTCAAACAGATTCTGAAGTGCGGCTTATATTCTGCAGAGAGAGTTAAAGATTGCAAGCACAGCTTTCATCTTATGCGAACACACTTGGATGTGATTCGTGAGCTTCTCCAGATATGTTCAAGCCCTACTCATGGATGTGCCCTATGTTGGTGAGCGACTATTCTATGAGAAGGCCAACTACTCCCTAAGGACATTTCATGACCCTTAGAGCTATGGCTCTCTTACTGGGCCTAGCCTCCTTAGCAATGCAATTCCACCATAGAAAATGTTGACGTTACTCCAGGGCACAATAGTCTCAACAGAGTAACCTTTACAAGCCAATCCAGATGGCTCAATAAATGTGGATCTAAAGGTCACCATCCCCACCAAAAAACAACAAAAGCAGCAGATCCAGTCTCTGCCAACTTCCACTGGTTCTGCTCCCTCAAAACCTTTCTCGCTTAGCCCTTTAAGGCATCATGTTCTCCACCAATTGGGAGACAGGAACAAACTAATCCACAAGGAATACACCCTGTCCTTCCTAGTCTCCTCTCTCTATACCTTCTTCCAGCAGAACATGCACTCCAGCACATGCCTCAATATTGAAGGTGGAAGTTCTTTCCCTACTGCGTGATGGGGCCCTGGGTCTGGTACATCTGAAGAAGAGGGCAAAGGGGTCCATTCCCTTTACTTCTTTGTTCCCAAGAAGAATGAGGATTAGAGACCCATCCTCAACCTCCGCCGTTTGAAACTGTTCATATGGCAAAATATGTTTAAGATGTGGTCCTTTAGACAAGTCCTTCTGGCCTTCAGTATGGGGATTGACTGTCGCCTCTGGACCACCAGGTTGCCTATTTTTATCTACCAACCCTCTCTGCCGCAGATATTACCCATGGTTAATTGTGGGGTCCCATCATGTTTTCATTAGAGTGCGGACGGTTGTGGCAATTGTGGTAGCTTCACTATGGAGGTCAGGAGTCCATGTATTTCCATACTCAAATGACTGGCGGGTGATGTTGGGGGTCACCAGCTCTTGGTAAGGAAGATTTTCAAGGTGCTATCACTTTTTTCCATGGCTAGGGCTTTAACATCAATGTCAAGAAATCCTATCTTATACATATATCAGGGTTAACATTCAGAGGGACAGTCCTGGACACAATCTGCATGAAGGCCTGTTCTTTGAGTTTCCATTGACTCATCTTCTATTGAAAGTCCTGTGAAGGGTGACGGCAGATCAAGCACAGCTGATTCTGATCACCCTTGACTGGGTGAGGAGGATTTGATGCACCAATCTGTTGGTACTCTGCCTTCAAACCCCTTTTCCTCTCCCTCACAGAGTGGACCTCCTCTTGCCAGGTCGGTTGGGTACTCTACCTTAATTGTCAAGCACTGCAGCTACTCGTGTGGAGATAAAGTGGTTCCAACTAGAGTTCTTTTTAATATACCTGAAGCTATGGATGTCATTTTGGCAGCTATGAAACAGGAGCATATCTGACTCCTTTAGTTCTTTTCTATCTTGTGTTCTCCATTTTGCACTTTTGCTTGTCCATCAAGGTCTAGATATGGCTATTTTTAAATGATGTTTGGGTGTGCTGTGAAGACTTCTTTGTTTAATTTGCGGTTAATGGGATGTTTTCTGAAGGTTTTTTGTTTCCTCCCAATGTGTTCATTGTTAATCAGTGGAATGTTAATCCTGTTTTGACTTTTCTCATTCGGGCTGATGCACAGTTGCCCCTCCAACTTCTCACTTTGCAGACTGTCTTCCCCCTGTGACTTTAGCCCATAGGATCAGTGAATTCAGACCTATCAATTTGACAAAGGTTCACAGTATTTTACCTGGATGAATTGGTTTTTCGCACCTGTCTATCTTTTCTATCAAAAGAGAGATTTGTTTTTCAAATGAGCCAGTCCATCGCTATTTCACATTTCTCTCCTTTTTCTCATCTCACCAAAAAGGAGGCACAGCTACGCAGACTGGACTGAGACATATGGTATCCTATTACATATACCACACTCAGCAGGACACAATAGATGATCAGCTCTTTGTGGACTTCACTGCAACTGAGAAGAGCAAAATGATGCCCAAATGCAACCCTTCACACACTGTTATGTGTAGCAAGGTCTCCTTGCCAAGAAAAACTCCCTATAAGGCATTCATGCCTTCTCCACTAGGGTCAATGGCTGCTTCCATGGCCCACACCAGAAGTGTTCTAGTAGATGACATCGGTGTGCACGTTCATATTTACAAACTTTTGCCAAACTTCCCTGCCTCACACCCCAAACATGTAGCGAAGAATACTTTGTCAGAGCGGTGTTGTGGGATTTCTTTGGTTAGCTTCTTTAACTATTCAGTCTTGCCACCCAGAAGGTATTATTTTGGGACTCACGCATATGCTGAGAAATTTGCAGTTTTGTACATATCCATCAGAATACAAAGTTAATTACTTTCGGTAACAATATTTCTAGCGGACACATAATCTTCCTCCTGATGCCTCACCTCCGTCCTTCCTCACGAGTGAGTTGGTACCATGATTAATAAGTTCCCTGTATGTGAAAATGTATCATGTACTGTACCGTCACCATCATTAATGCGCTCTGGGTTCTTCCTCCATGATCTAATAGAGCTTGGAAAAAGTCCCAGAATAGATGCCAGTGTGTGCTGATAAGCGCCTTATATTCTCCAATGTCCATCACATCTGGGGCGGGTAGGGTAATGGCTGAGGCCACATGGCTTTACTTGGTAATGCTGGAGAACTATTGCTGGGGGAAACATTTACAATTCATTCTAGAGCATATTCACACGGCAAGGACTCTTCTGGAACATTGTGCCAAAAATATTGTTAACAAAGGTAAGTAACCTTTTTGTGCTTGGATATGGTATTGACCCAATAAGGAAGGCATGGCAAGCAGTTGCTAGCAGCAGGCACTTAGTAACATATGGAAAGGTAACATTATTTGGTAACACATGCTGGAGCTCAGTCTCTTAGTGACCTGTTGCTGAGCAGGATGGCAGTGAATTGTTGAAGCAACTAAGAGCCTAATTACGATGTTGGGCGGACTTAAAGTCTGCCCAACATCGTTTCGGTACTGGGACCGACAGACCTCCTGTCGGCGGTCCCAACCGACTGATTAGGATGTGACTGAACACTGTTCGGTCGCACTCCTATTCTGGTCATAATGCAGGCTCTCATTGTAAAACCGTGAGGTGCAGTTCATCCCTGCACACAGTGGCAGGCACCTCAAGGTGCTTGCCACGGGGTGCACGGATCAACAGGAGGCAGTGCACCCATGGGGGCCCCCAAAGTCCACTCCCTACAGCCTTTCTATGTCGAAAAGGCCGGCACAGAAAGGCTGTAGGAATCCGACATTGTAATCCCTGGGGAGGAAAGAGCTGCTCTTGGGATTACTGAAGTCATTCCGACTGGCGGACGGGCTCTCCATCCTAATGGGTCGGTCGGAAAGGAATGTGACCAGCTGATTACGATGCGGTTGGAATGGCTCTGTAGACGCTGTTAGTGAATTGCACATTAGTGATGATGATTATTCTTATTATGCTTAAATGCAGTTTGAATAGGTACTTGTCTTCGAGGAAAATCATTGTATTAGTCAAAATTTGGCAACATGCACACAAAAAAAACCATTAGGTTCTACAGGCTTATACCTAAAATTGATTGGAAAAGATAGATAGTGAGGCATTATTCCCTACTTCACAGATGAAGAAATAAATAATGTGGTGAGAAAATCCCCTGTCAGAGCTCTAAAAACCACACCATAATAACACTACTGATTGAAAACAAATTTGAAATTTGGACTAAAGATCATCCTAGTCAGCTCTAACTATGGACTGCAGATGCAACCTATACTGCCTGAAGCTTCTTGGCCACAGGCAGCAGTGGATCCCAAGTCCTACCCATGTGTTAACTTCAACCTACACAATCTATTCCTCGGTGCCTGGTGGTCCCTGCCTCTTGATCTTACTCAACACTAACAGCAGCGGCCCGTGCAAGTAAGAGCGGTGGAGCGATGGGGCCGGGTGAGGCAGTGGGGATTTTGACAGATGACGTCGAAGCAAAATTCATTATTTATTTAACTTTTCCTCGTGGTCGTTTGTCAAATCCCACCCCACCCCATTTCTCTTACCTACACAGGCCGCTCCTGAACACTAACCTCCTCATTCTTCCTTGAAAGAAAATCTAGGCAAGGCCAAGGGTGGTGTAAGAGGTGATACAAACCTAAAGGCTTGAGGGTTTTCCCATTGATATAATGTTGATCTTCATTATCATAGTACACTTTTAACTCTCACCCACATCTTGTAAAACATAAATGACAACTCAGCCTAGTTTGCTTGCTGGTCCTGCCGGGGTAGAAGTGACTGGAACTAGAATCCAGGGCAAGGTGTCCCTTGTGTTATAGTGTCTATGAATTTGTGGGCTCCTAGTTACAGATGTATCCACTTAATCTAAGTTGTTTGAGAATAAAGATGAGGTGATTGTACAGATAAATGTGACATATAATTTCTAAAAATCAGTTCAAGACCATTTTCCCTCTATTGTTGGCTTTGTCTGTTTTATTTTTTATCTATCAATTCAGTGTTGTTCTGCCCTAATTGTTCGAAAGAATGATGAAGCCTCTATTGTAGCCTCAGTCTGCCAGTGCAGCCCTTCCACTGCCCAGTGACTTCTACACATCCAGAGTGGTACCATTCTGTAACAGAAACACAGTTGTTCTAATAGTCAAACTAGTCAATGTGCTTTTCTGATTTGTGTGTGCACCTTCCTGGCACATCATCCAATAGACCATCCTGAAAAAGAGGCACATGGAGTACAGCAAGTAATATATTGCACTCAGTTTTTACCTCCTGGTTTTCAAAAATATAACCTCATTAATTCCTCCCTTCTATTGAAGCAAGCCGCATATCTATAGAGGCGGAATATGGATGAGAAATGGTAGCTGGGTTGGTCTTTCCAGCTTTCAAAGCCATTGTGGGTTCTGTAGAATTTTTTAAAGAACTTTTATGGAGTGAATGCAGCAATCTTCTTCATTTGAGAGCAAAGGCAGGGCATGGACAAGTCAATCCAGGCCTTGGCCTCGTGGGTGTCTCAAAATGATAGTCTTAAGAAACTTTAAAAAAAGGGTCAACACTGATTTCACAACTTTGACATAGAGTTTTACTCTGGGTTTCACATAGCTGTCAGATTAAATATCACTTGTCTTAATACACTGAGCATTAATCTCTATTTTAATTGAGACTTAGGGGCTCATTATGATGTCGGTCGGAAGGCCATCCAACAGCTCTTCGGTGGTGGTCCGCCTGACATCTGATGCATCTGTCCGACCGACGTATTAGGATACAAGCAGTCTGACCGATGCCTGCGGGGAGAATCCGATCCAACTCCGACAGGCTGAAGGAGCCTGTCAGGGCGGCGGGATGACCGTAGTTCCAAAATGGAGGCAGTGCCTGCTCAGGCAACGCTGTGAGGATTATGATGCACCTTTCTGGCAGCCTTTTCATGTTGGTTCTTCTGCCATGGAAAGGCTGGCAGAAAGGGTCTTTAAGAGCCCCTGGCAGGTGCCTGCCACACAGTGCATGGATGTTTTAAAAGTGTTTTTTTTCCTATTGCGGCTTGATACAGCCCACAGCACAAGCCACAACTGAAAAAGTACACTTTCTGTCCACCCTGAAGGGAATCGCATCCAAATAATGGTGGCAGGACCGCCGACTTCTTGTCTGGCAGTCCCGTTTCCAATAGGATGCTAGTCTGCCGTTCGTCCGACCGGCATCGTAATGAGGCCCTATGTCTTGAGTCAGTATGTACAATTGTGAAGTATAGTTTGTAATGTTGTGTTCAGTATATAAGTCCCTTACATTAGTCTACATCCAGTGTTATCTAACTTGACTATGGCTGGTGCCATGGGTTGGAGGAGAAGATGCCAGTTATTTTGCCTCCCAGTTGCCTAACAGCACTTGGTGGCTACAGATTCTTTAGCATTGTGTTAACTTTTTAAACTAGTGGTTGAGGTTGCAAGAAGTGAGTGTAGTAAATTTCGAGGTGAGGCAACTGGTAAAACAGTGAAATAAGACTTGATTAACATGCTTAACTTTTTTACCCCAAAGCTTCGTAAAAGCTGATTTTCTTAAATCATTCACCTCTATTTCATTGCAACTATTGCTTTTAGCTCCTACTTTAATCATCAGTTAACTCTGCAATCAATTTGTTATTGGAGCAGCTTGGCCTTATTCCATCAGAAGAAACAGTCCAGACTCAGTGTGCACCAGACATGGCCAATGTTGTCCTCAATATCCAGACCTATAACCTTCTTCAGCGTGACCTGGATTAATTTATTTAAAATGGCTGCTCAGGGCAGAGTGCAAAAGCTGAAACATATTTGATGTTCCTTGCCTTTTACACATAAAAACCTATGGCAAACCGTTTTCCACATGGAAAAGCAGAGTATACTATTATTATTATTTTTTCCGAAATGCACTGGTAAGTGTTCTTCGTCAAATGCAAAAAGAACAATTGATGGACAGAATGCAGAACAATGTCATTCATTCACCCCAGTACAGAGATCTGGGCCTAAATCCATCGTTTTTTTGCTCCCCATGCAATCCCAGTTTGAATCCAGCCATATGCAAATTAGTCTTGACCCGGCGCCCAATGGCGGGGCGCAGGGTCCCGAATGCCAGGCCAGGTCCTCCCTGGACTGGAAACAAGCATCCTAGGATCGGTTTCGGGGTTTCACCCCTCATCAGCCAGGATAGCTAACTGTTCTTTGTCAGACATAACTGAAAAGACATGAGACTTGGGCCCCACCTGCTGCTGAGCAGCTTAGTAAACAATATTTCTTAAGCAGAAGAAGTAGATGCCTTTTTATGGGACACTTTTATGGGAATGATTAGAATGGTGGACATAGCCTCTCTGCTTAACTTTGATAGTGGGTTGACAAGAAATCTGGTTAATGCAATAAAGAAGTGGGTTAATGCTGAATGTGTAGCTATAAAGAAACTATCCAGACTAAAACCAAATAACTTGTATTTGATCGAGGAGAGACAAAAATGTAAATGATATTTTCTAAACTTTTAAATAAATGTATATAATAAATTATAATGTATAAATAAGAAACATTTATTTTGAAGAAGCGAATTAAGTGGAAAAGCTTACAGTTTTTTAGAAGAGACCAGGAAAAGTTGCATGAAGTGACTTTTCTTGTATTGAAAAACACTTTACTTTTACATAATTTCTACTACCCTCCATTCATTTCTTTTGTGCATCTAACATAGTCGCACATACATACACGTTTGCTTAATTTATGGCACCCTGAATGGCGTCTCATATCTAATTAATTCCACTCGCGATAGAAAATGAGCAAAGAAAGACAAAACACCAAACGTTTAATATAAAAAATGTCTTTGATAAACTTTGGATAAACATAAATGACCGACAAGGAATTCAGATGAATTATTGACTTTTTTGTCAGTCAGGAAGCCCAAAGATGTATACATACACACATTAGGATAATACGTTTATGGAGTGTAAGACACAACTAGTGGTCAGTCGGTTACCTCAAGAGCCTAAATTGATGAAATGTTATGTATATATTAGTTTAATAGATTTAACCAAACCAATATCACTTTGGGAATCGCACATCGCACTTTTTTTGTTTGTTGAAATGAATTTGAGGCTCTGAAATGTTTCGAGCGCTGGAAAATAATAGGTGAGATTTTCGTCATTGTGCTGGCTCAAACCGAGAAATTTGGAAATCTGTCAAGCCAATTAACTTTGGGGTGACAGGAATTTAGTCATAGTAATTGGAAGCTCGAATATTCTACTTGTTTCTGGGCTTTATAGAGTCACAAAATTAGTTGAAAAGACTAAGGGCCTGATTTAGGGTTTGACAGGCAGAGTAGAGTCCGTTGAATTGTGGAGGACATTACTTCCACCTTGCCAATTATACTCCATCCGCCAAATTTAGAGATGACCGCCGGCACAGCAGCTGTCCCTGTACATGGATAGGAACTGCCGCCATGGTCAGAGGGGAGCCACGTACAGATTTCACGCAATTGTCACTATAATTTTGTATTGACGCTTAAACAGCAATTCGACACAGACAAAGCAAAGCACTTTACTCCTGCGCTTCCCACCCTCAAAGTACTACCTGCGACGTCTTTCAAAAGAAGCACGCGGCTACTTTATGTAAAACGTCAAGACACTGAAATAATGAAACGAACGGGAGGCAAATACACCCAGTGACTTAACTGCAGAACACTGAATCCTTACCGCGGATCAGTCCATAGGGGATGGATTCTAGTCTCCTCATTCCTCCAGCACCGCATCAGACTAACTACTGAGAGGTATCGTCAATAAATCCTATTATCTACTACCAACTCGGACCATACCACTCCTTTTACGGTTACTTCGGATTAAAGCGCTGCCTCTTTACTTTACTTGCCCTGCCCTGAAGAAGCCCTTCTCTGGGCGAAACGCGTTGGCTGTTCTGTTTTGTACCAAGAGCACATCGTGAATAAAAAACAAAAGAACCTTAAACAACGACGTGAAAATTCTTCTTTGTTTCTCCCTAACTGATGTATTCACTGTGAATAATTTTCTGTGGCGGGCAATATCTCACTACTTTTTTGTGACTTTTCAAGGCAGTGCGGTCATCTATAACCCTGCTGCATGTTTTTTCTCTCCTAAAGTAGTTCCTTTCAATGTACTTAAGGTTTGGTGGATGGCTTCCTGGAATGTGGAGATCATCAGTATTGTTTTTTTCTTCTCCCTCACAGTCAAGTTTTTCTCAGAGTGACAGATGGTAAAATAAAGACATTACAAGGTCTACCCAATAAATACGAAGGGCAGTGTAATGTCCTTCCTTTGAAGGCATCTACTCCATCAGGCCTTCAGAGAAAGTACTCCATTGACTGATCCAACTGGGGCTCCTCCAATAGAATACTTAATGTCCGTCCTTCCATAAATCGTTCAGGAGGGACTGAGGGGTTTGGCAGACAGGCCAAAATATCTATAGAGAGGGTTTTGGCCTTGGAATTCAGAGCTGGGGCCATTACTTCAATGTTTCAATCTCAAGCATGAATTATGGTAAGGACGTTTCTGAGGTTTCTTGGCCTATTAGTTTCCAGCATCATGCTTGCCGACCATGCCAGGCTGCATATGCAGGTTCTGTAGTTGGATCTGAAGTCGCAGAAAGCTCAGCACCAGGGAACATATGAAATTCCGTTTGGATGTTAGTGGAGACTGCAAACGATCTGCAGTGGTGCCAGCTCGACCTCAATTGAACAAGCAGCAGACCCCCTCTCCTGACCAAACCCAGAGTTGTTGGTGGCAACAGATACATCACCACTGGCTGGGATAGGTGGACAGCAGAGGACTCTGGTCTCCGGTGGAGGACCACCTCTACATCAATCTGCTGGAGATGTGGTTCATTCACTTGGCATTGAAATCCTTCCTGCCTTCCATCATGGGGAGGCTAGTTCAGGTTCTCACAGACAAAGCAACCGCCTTGTGTTACTGAAATAGGCAATGTGTTCTGGGGGCCTGGGTCTTGTGTCAGGAGCCTCCTTGCCTCTGGAATTGTCTGGCTCTTCAGGGAATTTCCCTGATCATGAACCACCGGCAAGATCTATAAATGTAAGAGTGGATGAGCTCAGAAGACGACGCGTAGTGGACCAAGAATAGCAGCTACATTGGAGGGGGTGCATCTTCCATCAATGGGGAGAGCCCTGGCTAGATCTCTTCACCACCACTGAGAATGCACACTGTAAAAACGTTTGTGAGTTGGGATTCCCAAGATGGTTCCCTCTTGGAGAAGCATTTCACCTAGAGTGGCACATTTCTGTATGCCTTCTACCACTGCCTGTTCTGCCCCGAGTTCTGAAGAGAATCAGGAACAACCGGATCCAAGTCATCCTAGCGGTTCCAGATTGAGCCAGGACAGTGTGGTACCTGGAACTTCTGGGCATGAGTAGGCATGAACATCTCTCCATCAATCACGCTACTGCTTCAGGATGATCTTTTGTCACAGCAGCAGGGCAGGGTCTCACATCCAGGCATGTGGGATCTACACATACATGCTTTTAGATTGAGTGGCTAGAGCTGACTGCTTTCGATCTCCCTCCCGAGTTAGTGGATGCTATCCTGGCAGCCAGACATCCTTCCACAAAATCAGTTAACACAGGACGCTTGGACAAGTTTGTGGCTTGGTGTAGTACCAGTAATACGGACCCATTACAGGTCAAACTGTCAGATGAGCTACTTTTTGTATTGTCTTTGGACCAGCAAGGATGTGTTATGGGCACTGGTAAAGTTTGTCTGTCAGCTTTCTTGCTGGTTTTGGACTGACCAAATTTTCCTAAAAGATTTGGTCCTATTTTCTACACCAGAAACCTTTTGTGACTCCATCGGGGTACCCTAACGTAGCCCTAATTTTCTCATGTGTACCCCTTTTGAACTACTGCACAATTGTCTCCTTTGTCTGGATTACTCTGAAGACTGGTTTTCTCAATGCGATGTTAACCCATCATGTGAGTGAGCTAGACATTCTGTCTGTCCAGCAGCCTCACAGCAATTTCCTTCCAGACAAGCTGGTGCTTAGGACCAAGGAGGCCTTCATTCCTAGCGTAAAGCCTTTCCATGTACGACAATTTATCACTCTTCCTCAAACATGACCTCGTCCTGTTTGAAGCTGAATGGAGCCAAGACAGACATCATGCTGCTGGGCTATAAAGCCCCAATCAACCTGGACCCTTGGTGGCCGCAGTGTCTTGGATCCCCTCCGAAGCCCAAGACCAAAATAAAAAGTCTAGGGGTCTGGCTGGACTCTGCCCTGAACTTCCAGCATCAGGCTAATAAAGTAGCCTCGACTTGCTATGGGCTCATGAGAGTTCTTAAAAAAATCCTAGACCTGCTCCCTTTTGAAGCCAGACGCATATTAGTACAGTCGCTGGTTCTCTCGCGACTGGACTATGCGAATGCTATCTATCTGGTGGCCCCTGCTACTACAATAAAAACTTTGCAAGCTGTACAGAATTGTGCAGCTCGCCTACTCATGAAAATCCCTAAACGTTCATCAGCTAAACCCTCAATCAGACTGCTACATTGGCTTCCAGTCCATGAAAGGATTGTGTTTAAGACTATGTGTTTGGCACATAAGTCTATTCACAACCTTGGCCCATCCATTTTGGATCCTCTCTTTCGGCGCTATCATTCGGTCAGATCTCTTAGATCTAACCAACGCAATCTGCTGGTTGTGTCAAAGGTCAGACTGGCCCGCATGGGTGGCCGTCGACTTTCGGTCCTAGCAGCCAAAGAATGGAATAAACTCCCTGACAACATCAGGCATGAACTAAATCATACTGCCTTTAGGAAGCAACTAAAGACATTCTTGTTTAAGAACATCCTCTAATGCCTGACAGCGTCCTCAGTCTTTAACAGCGCTGGGATGCTCTAGGGTAGCCATGCGCTATATAAGTAGGTATTCATTCATTCATTCATTCCACCATTCTTTTCCCCACCTCCTTCCTTGAAAGAGGAAGAGAGATTTCATTTTTATGGACCCCAAGAGAGTGCTCTGCTACTACATAGATGATACCATAGGTCCAAGAGGACGATCAGCTCCTTTTTGGGTTCTCCGGGGCATAGAAAGGCAAAGCAATGCCAGACAGGGAGCTTATCCAGATAGATAGTTCTTGGTGTTAACATCTGCTACCTGATGGCTAGGAAGCAGCCCCCAAAGGGGCTAAGAGTGCATTCTACCAGGGCCAAAGCTGCTACCACCGCACTGGCACACAGATATCGGTCAGGCTGCAACATGGGCAGTTTAGACTTTCACCAAGGGCTACTGCCTTGACAGCCAGGTCTAATGGAAAGAGTATTTCGGCTATTTGGTGCTGGAGTACGTATTGGTCTGAGCCATTCCACAGGCCCACCAATGTAGGAGGCACTGCTTTGGTATATATTCACATGGTCAGGAATCTGCGGTTCAAAGTATTCATCAAAAGAACAAGTTACTAACCTACACTAATGTTCTTTCCAGTTGATACTAGAACTGGAGATTCTTCACCACACTTCCACCTCTCCGTTCTCTGGAATGGACTTGTTTCCACCTAAAATAGTCCCAGTGCTAGAGATCTACACACCAGCATAATTGACTACTAATGAGCTCTGCGACCGAGGGTACAGACAATACTCAGAAAGAAACTGACTTCAAGTGCACACGGCTGAGGTTTATGTATGGCTACAGTTGTAATTTCCGTGCCAGAGCAGAGTAGTCTCTAAGACGTACAACACAACCTACCAGCATGCCGGAGTTATGCTAAAAAATGCTCTAGATCCAGTCAGACACCTGGGGATATTCACAAGTTGAGTAATCTGCAGTTAGTTAGAGTATACACCAGAAAGGTAACTACCAAAGGTAAGTTACTTGTTTGTTGCACATTATTGCTGGGAAACAAACACATTAACACAATGGGGTCAGGCCATTCTCAATTGATATATTGTAAAGCCACTGGAACATGCAGTATCTGCAGGTCACAAGGCTGAATCTGACTCAGATTTCCATCTTTCCGAGATTGGTATATGCTAAAAAAAAAGGGGGCTCTAGTTGGCAGAGCAGTGCTAATTTGAGCCGAGGGCCCTAGCACTTACTTTTTTTTTTTTTTTTTTTTTTTACAAATTAAGCACTGTGGCCGAGGTATGCACCCTGCCAAAGTAGGGACCACCACACTAGTCAGGGTAAGTTAGATACAAAACCTATATTAACCTGCGCTCACCCTCTAGTAGCTTGGCACAGAGCAGTCAAGCTTAACTTGATAGGCAATGTGTAACGTATTTGTGCACTCTTTTATTACAGTAGCTCAGTGAAAACACCACAAAACGACTCCACACCAGTTTTGACCAATACAGCATATTTATCTGATTAAAACAAGACCAAAATGATGAAGATCCAATAAGTAGAACTTGAGATATAAATCTCAAAGATTAAATATAAAAACAGTGCTTAGAAGTCACTAGTGGTCAAAAGATTACTTGAGATCGTGAGGAACAGGTGCACATCCAAAGTTCAGGCCAACAGTGTTCAACGGCAGGCAGATTACAGGACACAGACAAATCCCGCTGAAAAAGTACCTCGGATGAAGCAAAACATCTAGGACTTGAGGCGAGGCGTCGTGGAAGCACTGCGTCTTCATCGATCGGTAGTTGGAGGTGTGCTTTGGCGCTGATCCGCACCATTGATGGAAGCTTCATCAATGAACCCTTATACGATGATGGTACTGCGTTGTCGATGAGTAGCGTTGTCTGTCATCATCGAGCCGTGCCGGATGTAGAGCCCCTGTTGTCGAGAACCCGCTGAGTCGGCGTGGAAGGGCGATGCATCGGTCCCGATCGTAGCATAACCGCTGCTGCGTCGATGTCAATGTAGAAAAAAGGTTCAGAAACCCACTTCTGATGCCCATGACTGGAGGGAGCACCTCAATCAAGGGTAGGACTCAGTTTGCAGAGTCCAGCAGAACCGGGAGAGTTGCAGCAAGTTTTTGATGACTCAGAGACTTCTGAAAACAGGAGGCAAGCCAGCCAGCCCCTGGAGAAACTTGGGTTCAAGGATGTAGAGAGCATGTCCAGTCCCTCTAACTCCCAGGCAAGAAGCAGTAGAGCAAGTTGCAAAGTGGCTGTCTTCCTACAGCACAGAAATCATCAGGCATCAGGCCAACAAAGAAGAGCAAGTAGCAAACTGACAGTCCCCCCTGGAGCACAGCAGCTGGTCTTCCAGCCAGAATGACCTTTGTTCCAGCAATGTTCTGATTTGGTGGTGCTAGGGGTCCAGTACTTATACCCAAATGTGCCTTTGAACTGGGGGAGGTATCAAAGAGGCCTTTGAAGATCACACGGTCCCTGCCTTTCCTTTCCTGCCCTGGCTCCAGACACACTACAGGAAGGTATGCAGCTCTTTGTGTGGGGGCAGGCACAGCCCTATTCAGGTGCAAATGTTAGCTCCTCACTCCCAATCTACCTCAGGAAGGCCCATCAGCTTGGTGATGGGCCATCAGGATGCAATTGTCAACTCCAGCTCCCTTTGTGTGACTGTCTAGAGGGAATGCACAAAGTCCAGCTGTCACCCTAACCCAGACATGTAATCAGAGACGGGCAGAGGCACAGATTGGTTAAAGTAAGAAAATGAAAACTTTCTAAAGTTGAATTTTCAGACCTGCAATTTAAAAACTAACTTTTACTAAAAGATACATTTTTAAATTGTGAGTCTAGAAACACCAAACTCCAATTTTCTGTCTGCTCCAAATGGAAAAGTATACTTAAAAGATTTTTTCAGGCAATCCTTGTGTTGACCTATGGGAGAGATAAGCCTTCCAGTAGTGAAAAACAAATTTAACAGTTTTCACTATCAGGACATGTAAAACTCCAAAAAACATGTCCTACCGTTTAAATACAATGCACCCTGCCCTTGGGGCAACCTAGGGCCGACTTTAGGAATGTCTTGCATGTAATAAAAAGGAAGGTTTGAGCCTGCCAGGTCGAAATGGCAGTTTAAAACAGGAAAACACTAGCTCTGCAATAGCAGGCCTGAGCTATGTTTAAGGAGATACTGAGTGGGTGGCATGATCAGTGCTGCAGGCCCACTAGCAGTATTTAGTTTACAGGCCCTGGGCACATACAGTGCACTTTACTAAGGACTTAAAAGCAAATTAAATATGCCAATTGTAGATAAGCCAATGTTATCATGTTTAGAGGACAGATGATATTCACTTTAGCACTGGATAGCAGCAGTAAAGTGCCCAGTATCCTAAAGCCAGCAAAAAAGAAATCAGAAAACAGGAGGTCAGGAGGAACCATGCCATGGATGACAAGTCTATATGAAGCACCATTATTTCTTGAAACGGTGACATCGACTTTTGATGTTGACAATGATTAAATGTTGACAATGATTAAAAAATAACAGCAGTGCAGTAAGTCCTAGATATTATATTTAGCCATAGCTTTTTCCCCACAAAATGTGGTGTTAAAGATAAGTTAACCATCGGTTGATAATTGTGGTAGTGGAACCCATTGGGTATGGAGGCATGATGATTTTTTTTTAACCCTCTGCCACCTTTGTAAGACAATTAATTTTATTTGGAAATGCAATATTATGGTATTTCCTTCCTTAAGATGAGAATGTTTTGCACAGTAAATGACTTGTCCTATTTCAGTTTACTATTCCAGCAAATGGCTGAGGCACATTTACTAAAAGATACATTAGAATATTGCATGGGCTTCCGTTACAGAATATTTATTTATTTATGCGTTTTTATATAGCGCGAACTGTACCCGAAGGTGTCAGATTACTTTACAATTGAACCAGTTACATTACATAAGGATGTCAGAGTACATGAATTGCATAACAGATACGAAACAGATAAACTCTAAACTCACATAAGAATGGTAGTGAGTACATACATCTACTACAGATACTAGTAGAGTTACATATATACAAGTTACAAATTCACTCTAGATTACATTTTAAGAAAAGTTGAAGCGATTATGCTTGGACAAGTATATATTACATATTCATAGAGGAACATCAGACGTTCCCCCTCACTGCACATTTTCAGGAAGACACTCAAAACCTGGCTCTTCAACTGAACAGAGCAGCTTACCCCCCCCCCCCTACAGCCTTGAGACCCTCACGGGTGAGAAGCGCACTTTATAATTCCCCTGATTGATTCAGAGGAAGAGCTTCTCGCCATTGCTGGGATTTTTGCAGTGCTCCTTTAGCCAGTCCTTCAGGGTACTGTTGCTCTCACACAGGCAGGCGGTGATCTAGGGCTTGGAGGGATCGCTGAGCTGATGATGGCCATAGGGGTAGTAGGCCAGGTGGTGGTGGGCGAAGGTGGCGTAGTGGAGCCTGGGGCTGTTCTTGAGCTTGTGCTGGGTGCCAACTATGGGAAGAGGGGTAGCTCGGCGCTGTGGAGCATGAAGGCTCCATAACCAGTGTAGGGGAGTTCATAAATGGAGGAAGGTAGTCATTGGTTCGGTCTTGTTGGAGAGTGGCTGGAGTAGTGGGAGCCGGACAGTCTGCTGTCCGCCCAGAAATGAACTCCTGAGAGGGGTTTTCTTCCTCAAAGGAACTCACTGCTATTGCTGCGGGTGTATTCAGTTTTGCCCCCGCGTTTAAAGGAAGGCCGCCAACTTAGTCCTGGTGCTAGGGCCATAGCCAGGAGGTATTGAGGGTGAAGGAGTGGGGAAGGGGGGCCGGCTGATCAAGCCACAGGTCCCACCACAGCGGCAGAGAAAGAAGAGGGCACCAGCCCTTTAAAACTCACTGGCGCAGCCGCGGGTAGAAGAGGACAGTCCAAGTGCTCTAGGCAAGGCTAAATTTCCATGCTCCAGCGGCCACCACTGTATATGTGGTGAGTCGTGGGGGAGGTCTCCCAGGTCTGTGGACCCCCCCCCCCAAAGTAGTCTGCCAGGAAGGGGGCACCTCCCCCGCAAAAATGTACTGCTGGGGCCACCGGTGCAATCAGGATGGCCCCAGTGATCAGAGTGAGGCTGCCATCTTGGCTCTGTCGCGAGTGTAGGAACCGGGATAAGTCAGTGGTCCCCCACCTCTTCATCGCACTCCAGGGGTTCTTTAAGCACACCGTGGGTGTCTCAGGTATATCGGCAAGCCGCTCCCATGGAATCAGGAGGCGATGGCTGCTGGGTGAGGCAAGGGAGATTGCGAGAGGCGAGGAGCTCCGTCGCTGCCCGCGATACGTCGTAACCCGGAACCTTATGGTGTAATTAGACAAGTGGACTGCCTCACAGAAAGGGGCATGATGCAGGCTCCTCTTCAACCCAAGGCATATGAATATCTGGGAGATATGGGAGTCTCCAGGACCCCTCACCACTTTCTGTAGGTGGGGGTATTGTTTTAAATTGCTACTGCCTCGGTTGCAGTATATCCTATCTCTAAGCTATTCCTTTTCCTGCTTGCCTTATTTACCTACTCTTCTCATTTGTGTTATAATCTCTATAGTACATTTCAATTTATGCCCCAGATGAATCTCCCTGAAAATATTTTGTGATGTTGAAGTGACCTAGAGATAGATTACATTAATCTGCAGATAGGATCATTTGCAAAGGGTGGGCCATCCCATTCTTGGGGATCATTAGTTTTCGCCCTGACTTCAAAGCGCTTAGTAGATGTGTGGCAAATATGTTTCCAAACTTTAGTCCCCTCACCAAAGTACGCTGGTGTAACTTGCAGGGCAAACCTTAACGCCAGACGGTAATATTTTGCTCCACATTAAGATTATTGCCGCATTATGGCTGATAAGATGGGAGTCTCTATTGCCACTTTATATTACTGTCCATCAACCAAAGATGATGTAGAGGAGGTTGGCCTTCCACACAATGGTTTCTCCTCCTACCCACTGCCTTGAGATTGAGACCATGAAGAGGGAGGAGGGGGATTCTCGTGAGAGGTACTGTTAGAAAGTATAAGGCATCCATAAGAAAGATAACACGGACCAGTTAGAGGAAGTTGGACGTGAAGTTTAATACACGTCTGTATACAATCAAGTCAGGTCATGAATGCCCGTTACAACTCCCCCGAGCACGATACCAACCTCCACCATGTTTTTTGAAGCTAAACATTCCTTCACCTATCACGAGTCAGTCACGAGCTGGAACACATAACTCCGCTCGTGACTCCTCATGACAACATCTACATTCCCAAGAGGTACAAACAGTTCTCTGATCGCCATCTTCTTTCAAATCCCACCACCCACTTTCAAAACTTCCAATGGACTCACTGCCAGTTAAATATGTTGACATTCACCTTTAGATTACGTACCGTCCAGGTATGAATGGGACGTTTCCTATCTATGTATGCATGCTGCAACTGCATTTTAATATGAATTAAGCTACAAATCAGGCTGCTTTACAAACAGATAGCTACACAGTGTGGTGGTGCTACAATGGATCTTTGAAGTGCTAACTGCCTAAGTTGGACAAGAGAGGGTTGGGGAGTTCTGTGGGACAGCAGGAGAGATGTTGTCATCTTTTTTGGGAACAAAATGGATAACCAAAAAAGGACTCTCATATGTGTTAAGACTTGTGTGATAGTGACCAGCAAGGGTTCAGTAAGAATTCCAGTGTGAAAGAAGAAAGGTGAGAAAATTGCTGAGGGGCCGGACAGAATTTCAGGTCAACTTTGTTCAGATTTAATTTGCATGAAGTTGTTCAGTGGAGACCTCTGGGAACCTGAAAGAGTGTTTTCACTCTGTGGGAACTGGCTGGTTGTTTAATGATCGTAAGAATAAGTCACACATGGAATTAAAGGATCCAGTAGGTTGCCTGGAATCTAGAGCAAGAGATGCAGATTAATGACCATGTTCTCTTTCTAAAGGTAGGAAGGCCAGGGTGTTGGTTAATCTGGGATTCACGCTATCCTTGTACTGACCCAATATGTTGCTGGTACATGTCTCACAAATGTCTATGCCCAAAAGCCACTGTAAAGAGTTAATTTTAGGTAGAAGATAGAGGTTTGTACCCCTTAATCCAGAAATAATTGAGAGTCGTAAAATCATTATTGTTTAGTTTCTTCATTTTATTTTCCTTTGTTACACCTCGTAACATTGGGAAAAGAAACAGAAAAACAGCCGACACGTGTTTCGCCCAGTGGCCGATTGGCTGAGGGCTTTTTCAAGTCAAGAATAATTGCAAATGTTCGTGAGAGCTGAACAGTAACGATAAGTTGAAATGTCTAACGCGGTCTCTGCGGTCCTGTTAGACCTGGCACCTTGGCGTGAGTTTCCCTTCCACTTTTTGATGGTGTGCCTCGATTGTTTTGCTGGTGTTGTCCGCTCAGGGCACTGCGCCACGGCTAATCCGTGCCGCAGTGCAAGTGCTCCCTAAGTAAAGTGTACCTGTAATTGATGTTCACGATTGGTTTATTGGATTCACTGTCAGTCCCCAGTAAAGGGCACCAGGGGTGCCAGGGCTTGTGAATGCCAATGCTGCTGGTGGGCTTGCAGCGCTGGTTGCGCCACCCACAGAAAGCGGCCTTGTAAAATGTGTCTAGGGTCTGCCACCGCAGACCCTGTGCGCGGTCCGGGACCGTCGCGCTGACTGCGCAAGTGCCCCCACTTGCCAGTCCCTAAACCTTCCCTTACCTACATATTAGCCACCCCTCTGGTAGGCCCAAGGGCAGGGTGCATTGTAGGCATAAGGTAGGACATGCCCTGATGTGTGTGGCATGTCTTAGTAGTGAATTACAGCCCTTTTCGTTCTTCACTATTGAAGGCTACCTGCTCTCCATAGGCCAGAATGGGCTGCTGGGATCACGCCACCGCTGTGACCCCAGTGGACTCAGAGAGCATGGTAGAGTGTCGAGTTTAGTATGCCTGAACTCAGAATAATAAAATACTTCTTGTAGTCAAGTTTATTTTAATATCCAGGGTTTGTAAATACTGCTTTTAGAAACTTAGTATTTACTGACCTGACCATCTCAGTCCGCCTCTGGTATGTGTGTGTGTTCTGCCTAGCAACAGTAAGGAGCAGGGTGGGGGGATCCCCAGAGACAGGTTGGCTGCCAGGTGGTGGGTAGAGAGATTACACCAGGATGGGTGGGAGGAGTACACCTTGACTCTTGAATAGACCTGTGCTCTGCCACCACAAAGCCGGCGCCGCCCCCTGTGGGGCGGCTGATGTCTCTGCCCTGCTGCTGAAAGGAAAGAGCAGAGTCACCATAACAAAGTGCTCCAGAACTGGACTGAGCCAGGCCTAGGCCCCCTGGCGCTAAAGAACAAAAGAATCATGGTATAAAAGTAGGAGCCTGGCTCCTAAGAAATCAGAATCCTGTTTTACCACAAAGAACCTCAGCCCGACTAGAAGGAGAAGGAGACGCTGGAGGAGCTGGCCTGCTGCTTGCCTTGCTGAGAAAGGAGAGGAAGAGACTACTGAAAAGACTTTGCTACTTTGTGCTTGAAACATTCTCCAAGGGCTTGATCTGAGCTTGCCCCCTGAACTGAACCCCAGGACCAGTGGGTTCTCGGTGCTTTTACTCGTCCTCCGATTCGAGCCGTGTGGGCATCCCGCTGGAAAAGAGACTGCGCCCCTCAACGCCCCTCCTAGGGTCGTGACACTCAGGAGCTCGCCTGCCGTAACCCCGTGAGAGCCCCGCTCCGTCCGGAGCCGCTCTCTGTCCCCGGGCCAGGCCGCCTGCACCCCTGTCACGCCTGCCACTGGAGCGCGCTGAACGCGCTATCACCCCTCCCGCCGGAAGCCGTCCGATGACTGTGATCTAAACCGGGTCATCCAGCTGCACTGACCGTGCCCTGTGACCCCGCTTCGCTATCCCCGGACATCTCAGGCCGCGCCGCCCCCGCTGTGGAGACCCCCCTGCACCGCCGTGCGGAGGGTCGTTGGCCGCGCCTGCCTACCTGCCCACACCCGCTGATCGAGGACCCAAGAACACTTCCCAAGCTGAGAGTCGCACCGACCTGTGCTGGCTCTCCACATCACGAAAGAAGTTCCAGTATCGGGCTCGGGGCCCGCAACGCCTTATTTCCCCGTTCGCAGGAGCCGATCTCTGTGAGTACTGGAACTACAAGTAACATTTGCGAGAGACTACAAAGTATCCATTTGAAACTACGAACCAAGAACATTTGCCTGCTGTATAACCTGGTGGCCTAGCGAAAACGTTATTGGTCTTGTGATAAGTCTGCTGAGATATATATACCTATTTTTACATAAAGAAGCGTATTTTTATATATATCCAAGTCTGGTGTCCGTTTCTGGGGGGATTGATGTATTTACTGTGTGTATGATTGTAAGTGCTTAACCAACAACGCCTGAGGAATCGCCTTGGCTGCTCACGCCACGCACCTAGAGGGTGAGCAAGGGTCATTCGCAAGGGGTTATCCTGCGCCCTGACGTGGAGGAGAGGGTTCCTGCTTGACACAAGGGCAACCTTGCGCCAACCAGAGATCCCCGACTCTAACATTGTTGGCAGCGGCTGGGATTTCGGATTTGCACTTGTAATTTGCATACAGTGAATTATTAATCACCAGATAGTGAGAGCAGACCAAATAACGCAGCCACAGGTTTTCATTTTTGGAACTTTGTTGAGACATCTGCCATTACTGCAACCATGCCTAGCTCACTCTCCGCTGGAAGAGCACTCTCTGTGATTTCTGGAATAGATGAGGTGGATTGGGAGAGACTGGAAGGCTACTCGATGGAGCAATTGAAAGGCTACAGTGTAAAATTCCGAGTTCCCCATGCTGGATTCAAGAGGAAGCCCCAATACACCAAGGCGTTGAGAGCCTGGAAGGAGTCACGAGACCCACGGAATGCGGGGGACATCGTTCCACCCGACAACCTTGAGGAGCCCAGCAGAGTCCGGTCGCCAGAGGAGCTGGCAGACAGGGCAGCAGACAGGGCGCATGCAATGGAGATGGCAAAGTTGGCAGGACAAATGGAAATGGAAAAGCAGAAGTTGGCCCTGGAGGCACAACAACGCCAAATGGATCATGATATAAGATTGAAGGAGTTGGAGCTGAAGGCGAAAAGTTTGGACACCGCTCCTTCTGGTGGCAGCACTCCACCGGTGCAGGTAGAGTCCAAGGTGTACATCCCCAAAGATGTAGTAAAGGAGTATTTTAGAAAGGATGACATAGGGCAGTGGTTTAGAGCCTATGAGGTGGCCATGTCTTCACACCGGGTCCCTGAGAAAGACTGGGGAGCGGGGTTGTGGGGAAGGTTCCTTGCTGAAGGGCGTGACACACTGTTAGATTTACCCTTAGATCTCCAAACCTCATACCCCCATATGAAGGAAGCTTTAATGACCAGGTATGGGTTAACTCCGGAGCTATATAGACAGCGGTTCAGGGAGACGAAGAAGATCCCTGAGAGTACGTATGTGGAGTATGTGACCTTTTTCTGCAGAGCACTGGATGGTTGGGTGAAGGGTAGCAAAGTGAATGATTATCAAGGGCTGCTTGATTTAATTGCATGGGAGCACTTGTCCAGTCAATGTTTTCCTGAGCTACGCCAGCACCTGATTGATAGCAAGCTGTCCAACCCGAGGAAGCTTGCTGAGGAGGCGGACCGCTGGCTCAGCACCAGGGTCCACAAGGGTCAAGTGGGAGACTCCGCCAAGGGTGGGCAGGGTCCCCAGCAGAAGAGTGGGGGGGACAAGGGTAAACAGAAGGGGTTCCAAAAAGGCCCCCAAAGTAATTCCCAAGGGAACCAGCAGAAGGGTTCTCAGCCTCCCCCACCCCCGCAGCAGAACGGGGCCCCGACAGGTAGACCTGTTCCAAAGGGGCCCTTCAATTGTTATAGGTGTGGTGACCCGGGTCACATTGCCACTGATCCTAAGTGTCGCCTGTTTGGTAAGACCGCACCCACTGGTGCTCCACCCCGGCAAGTAGCTAGTGTTAACTTTGGGGAGGAGGTAGCAGTCCAGGAGGGTGGGGGTCCCGGGCAGATGACCCTAGTCTCGCTAGGAGACAGTGAGATGGTCCCTGTAACCTACCTGCCCTCTAACACTAAGAAATATGGGCAAGTAGTGACCATCAATGGAAAGAAGGTTGAGGCTCTTAGAGATACAGGAGCCAGCGTGACCTCGGTGAGGCAACACCTGGTATCTCAAGAGCAGATTGTACCCAATGCCTACTGTAGGGTTGTCAATGCTGACAACATAGAGAGTCGTTGTCCAATGGCTCAAGTTCCCTTTGAGTGGGGGGAGGTCTCTGGTACTCTACAAGTCGCTGTGAGAACTGACATGCCTGTAGATTGTCTGCTAGGGAACGACCTGGAGAGCTCCCCTTGGGAAAAGGTGGAGAAGACCACGCATCTGAGGATGGTGGGTCTACCCGACTGGGCGTGCGTGACCACCCGGTCCATGGCAGCCAGTAGGGGTGTTGAGAGGGTCCTGGAGCCTGAGGGAGAGGTCCAGGAACCGGCCTTAGGGAGAAGGCGCAGGAGGCGCGGGAAACCGGCCCCCGAAGTTCCCATGGCCCAGGAGGAAGTAGACCCTGAGGGGGATGCTCTGGAGCCTACCGGGGAACAGATTGCCGAACTGGGAGACTTGCCTGAGCTGACCCACTGGCAGCAAGAAGGAGGTCCCTCCAGGGAGGAATTCTGCAGGGAGCAGAAAGAATGCCCTTCTCTCGTGGGTATGCGGCAACAGGCTGCAGACCAGGCCAATGGTGTTCAGGCCAAAACACACTACGTGTACTGGGAGAGTGACCTCCTGTATTCCGCGCCTAAGGCTGCTGAACCTGGGTCAGCCCGTGTGCTGGTGGTACCCCAGAAGTTCAGAACCTTCCTACTGGGGCTGGCTCATGATGTGCCGTTAGCAGGACATTTGGGGATGGACAAGACCTATGACAGGCTTGTCACCCACTTTTACTGGCCCCAAATGCACAAGAATTCAGATTCCTACTGCAGAACCTGTCAGACTTGCCAGGCAAGTGGTAAGAGCGGAGGGAAGCACAAGGCTCCTCTGCAACCTTTCCCTGTGGTCGGTACGCCATTCCAACGAGTGGGTATTGATATTGTGGGGCCTCTGGACCCCAAGACAGCCCTGGGCAACAGGTTCATCCTGGTCTTGGTGGACCATGCCACCCGGTACCCTGAAGCCATCCCTCTGAGGACAGTGACGGCCCCCGTGGTGGGACGGGCACTGATGGGAATTTTCTCCCGAGTGGGATTCCCTCTAGAGGTGGTGAGCGACAGGGGGACCAATTTCATATCCACATATATGAAATCCCTGTGGAAGGAGTGTGGGGTAACTTACAAGTTCACCACTCCTTACCACCCCCAAGGAAATGGGTTGGTTGAGAGATTCAACCGAACCCTCAAAGGCATGATCATGGGCCTGGACGGTCCAATGAGGCGTAAGTGGGACGTCCTCTTGCCATGCCTGCTCTTCGCTTACCGCGAGGTGCCCAGAAGTCTCTAGGATTCAGCCCCTTTAAGCTTCTGTATGGTCACCCGGTAAGAGGACCTCTGAGTTTGGTAAAGGAAGGCTGGGAGCAATCTCCCAGGAAACCTCCCCAGAATGTATATAGTTACATGCTGGCCTTCCGAAACCAGACTCGGCGTTTCAGGCAACTTGCTGAGGCAAATCTGGAAGCCAGCCAGGAGGAGATGAAGCGGTGGTACGACCGGAATGCCACTCTGGTAGAGCTTCAACCTGGACAAAAGGTGTGGGTCTTGGCCCCAGTGGAGCCTTGTGCACTTCAGGATAAGTGGACAGGTCCATTTGAGGTTGTGGAGCGCAAAAGTCCTATCACCTACTTGGTGGACATGCAGACTCCCAGGAACCCTTTGAGGGTCCTACATGTTAACCGCCTTAAGCCCCACTTAGAGAGGACCGAAGTGGGCATGCTGCTGGCCACTGATGATGGAATAGAAGAGGAGACCGAGCCTCTTCCTGACCTCTTAGTGGCCTCTGAGAAAGATGGGTCAGTGGATGGAGTTAACCTCTCACCCACCCTGACGCCCGAACAACAGGAAGATTGCCGCCACTTGCTGGGACAGTTTTCCGACCGATTCTCCCTGGTTCCTGGTGTCACAGATTGGTGCGTCCATGATGTGGACACAGGAGACCGCTTACCTGTGAAGCACAAGGCTTACAGGGTAACTGACAGGGTCAGAGCTTGCATCAAGGAGGAGGTCTCCAAAATGCTTGCGCTAGGGGTGGTTGAGTCCTCCAGCAGTCCTTGGTCCAGCCCCGTGGTCTTGGTCCCCAAAGCTGCTGCGCCGGGAGCCACACCTGAACTCCGGTTCTGTGTGGACTACAGAGGACTCAATTCAGTCACGAAGACTGACGCGCACCCCATCCCCAGAGCTGATGAGCTCATTGCTCGGCTGGGGGCTGCCCGGTTCCTCAGTACGTTTGATTTAACGTCTGGGTACTGGCAGATCGCCTTGACCGATGGGGCCAAAGAGAGGTCAGCATTCTCTACACCAGATGGGCACTTCCAGTTCCGAGTCATGCCATTTGGAATGAAGAATGCCCCTGCCACCTTTCAGAGGTTGGTCAACCAGGTACTGGTTGGGCTGGATGCGTTCAGTGCCGCCTACCTGGATGACATCGCAGTGTTCAGTGCCACCTGGCCCGAACACCTGCGCCACCTCTGGGAAGTGTTGATGGCTCTGCGCCGAGCAGGCCTCACGATCAAGGCAAGCAAGTGCCAGATCGGGCAGGGTTCCGTGGTGTACTTGGGACACCAAGTGGGGAGTGGCAAGGTGGCACCCTTGCAACCCAAATTTGAGACCATCCTGGCTTGGGAACCCCCCAAGACGCAGACCGCAGTGAGGGCCTTCCTGGGGCTCACTGGGTACTACAGGAGGTTTGTCAAGGGCTATGGAACGATCGTTGCCCCCTTGACAGAGCTGACTTCCAAGAAGCAGCCCAGGAACGTGATTTGGACTGACACCTGTCAGAAAGCTTTCGACACCCTGAAGACTGCCATGTGCACGGCGCCCGTGCTCTTGGCCCCTGACTTCTCCAAGGAATTTCTAGTGCAGACAGACGCTTCAGAGCATGGTGTAGGGGCTGTTCTCTCACAGATGACTGAGGAGGGCTGGGACCAACCCGTAGCCTTCATCAGTAGGAGGTTACTTCCCCGGGAAAGTAGGTGGAGTGCAATTGAGCGAGAAGCATTTGCTGTGGTCTGGGCGCTGAAGAAGCTAAGACCCTACTTGTTTGGGTCTCACTTCCGGGTTCAGACGGACCACAGGCCCCTCAGATGGTTGATGCAAATGAGGGGTGAGAACCCGAAGCTGTTGAGGTGGTCCATCTCCCTACAGGGTATGGACTTTACGGTGGAACACCGTCCTGGTACAGATCACGCCAACGCTGACGGTCTGTCCAGGTATTTCCGCCTTAGTGACGAGGAACCCCCTGGGCAAGGGTAGTTCTCCCCACATTTCAGCTGGAGGGGACACGTGTTAGACCTGGCACCTTGGCGTGAGTTTCCCTTCCACTTTTTGATGGTGTGCCTCGATTGTTTTGCTGGTGTTGTCCGCTCAGGGCACTGCGCCACGGCTAATCCGTGCCGCAGTGCAAGTGCTCCCTAAGTAAAGTGTACCTGTAATTGATGTTCACGATTGGTTTATTGGATTCACTGTCAGTCCCCAGTAAAGGGCACCAGGGGTGCCAGGGCTTGTGAATGCCAATGCTGCTGGTGGGCTTGCAGCGCTGGTTGCGCCACCCACAGAAAGCGGCCTTGTAAAATGTGTCTAGGGTCTGCCACCGCAGACCCTGTGCGCGGTCCGGGACCGTCGCGCTGACTGCGCAAGTGCCCCCACTTGCCAGTCCCTAAACCTTCCCTTACCTACATATTAGCCACCCCTCTGGTAGGCCCAAGGGCAGGGTGCATTTTAGGCATAAGGTAGGACATGCCCTGATGTGTGTGGCATGTCTTAGTAGTGAATTACAGCCCTTTTCGTTCTTCACTATTGAAGGCTACCTGCTCTCCATAGGCCAGAATGGGCTGCTGGGATCACGCCACCGCTGTGACCCCAGTGGACTCAGAGAGCATGGTAGAGTGTCGAGTTTAGTATGCCTGAACTCAGAATAATGAAATACTTCTTGTAGTCAAGTTTATTTTAATATCCAGGGTTTGTAAATACTGCTTTTAGAAAGTTAGTATTTACTGACCTGACCATCTCAGTCCGCCTCTGGTATGTGTGTGTGTTCTGCCTAGCAACAGTAAGGAGCAGGGTGGGGGGATCCCCAGAGACAGGTTGGCTGCCAGGTGGTGGGTAGAGAGATTACACCAGGATGGGTGGGAGGAGTACACCTTGACTCTTGAATAGACCTGTGCTCTGCCACCACAAAGCCGGCGCCGCCCCCTGTGGGGCGGCTGATGTCTCTGCCCTGCTGCTGAAAGGAAAGAGCAGAGTCACCATAACAAAGTGCTCCAGAACTGGACTGAGCCAGGCCTAGGCCCCCTGGTGCTAAAGAACAAAAGATTCATGGTATAAAAGTAGGAGCCTGGCTCCTAAGAAATCAGAATCCTGTTTTACCACAAAGAACCTCTGCCCGACTAGAAGGAGAAGGAGACGCTGGAGGAGCTGGCCTGCTGATTGCCTTGCTGAGAAAGGAGAGGAAGAGACTACTGAAAAGACTTTGCTACTTTGTGCTTGAAACATTCTCCAAGGGCTTGATCTGAGCTTGCCCCCTGAACTGAACCCCAGGACCAGTGGGTTCTCGGTGCTTTTGCTCGTCCTCCGATTCGAGCCGTGTGGGCATCCCGCTGGAAAAGAGACTGCGCCCCTCAACGCCCCTCCTAGGGTCGTGACACTCAGGAGCTCGCCTGCCGTAACCCCGTGAGAGCCCCGCTCCGTCCGGAGCCGCTCTCTGTCCCCGGGCCAGGCCGCCTGCACCCCTGTCACCGCCTGCCACTGGAGCGCGCTGAACGCGCTATCACCCCTCCCGCCGGAAGCCGTCCGATGACTGTGATCTACGCCGGGTCATCCAGCTGCACTGACCGTGCCCTGTGACCCCGCTTCGCTATCCCCGGACATCTCAGGCCGCGCCGCCCCCGCTGTGGAGACCCCCCTGCACCGCCGTGCGGAGGGTCGTTGGCCGCGCCTGCCTACCTGCCCACACCCGCTGATCGAGGACCCAAGAACACTTCCCAAGCTGAGAGTCGCACCGACCTGTGCTGGCTCTCCACATCACGAAAGTTCCAGTATCGGGCTCGGGGCCTGCAACGCCTTATTTCCCCGTTCGCAGGAGCCGATCTCTGTGAGTACTGGAACTACAAGTAACATTTGCGAGAGACTACAAAGTATCCATTTGAAACTACGAACCAAGAACATTTGCCTGCTGTATAACCTGGTGGCCTAGCGAAAACGTTATTGGTCTTGTGATAAGTCTGCTGAGATATATATACCTATTTTTACATAAAGAAGCGTATTTTTATATATATCCAAGTCTGGTGTCCGTTTCTGGGGGGATTGATGTATTTACTGTGTGTATGATTGTAAGTGCTTAACCAACAACGCCTGAGGAATCGCCTTGGCTGCTCACGCCACGCACCTAGAGGGTGAGCAAGGGTCATTCGCAAGGGGTTATCCTGCGCCCTGACGTGGAGGAGAGGGTTCCTGCTTGACACAAGGGCAACCTTGCGCCAACCAGAGATCCCCGACTCTAACAGGTCCTAAATAAAAGTCTTCTTTCTTTAGGACCGTAGAGACCGCGTTAGGCATTTCTCAATGTTACGAGGTGTAACAAAGGAAAATAAAATCAAGAAACTAAACAATAAGGATTTTACCCTTCTCAATTATTTCTGAATCAAGGGGTACAAACCTCCACCTTCTCTTTCTAAAGGGTCTCCCTTTCAGAGTTGAATTTTCTAAAGAAATGCGTGAAGAAATTCTTCAAAACCAAGAGTGACATGTTAAAATTGAAAATGTACAGACCTGACCTTGCATGGTGCTGGTGTTTTGAAGAAGTGTAACAGGGCTAATGTATGCAGATTGCATCAGGTTAACCTCAAGGCTAGAAAGACCTGTCAGATTAAATGCTTATTACCTTTAAAAGACAGAGCCAAATCTCATTTTGATTGAAGCATTTACTGGCTTTCCAAAAGATAGCCACCCTGTTTCATCACTAATGGCCCTGTTGCACGCACCATAAATGCACAGAAATGTGATGCTTACCCCATACTTAAACGTTTTAGACACACTTTACTCCTCTAGAGGAAATGTTTTATTTCAGGAACAACGTGCGACACTAGTAGATCCTAAACACATAGATGCCAAATTTCATATTGCTTATTGTGTGATATTATCGTGGATTCCATGCTTTATGTGTGGCACTATGGGTAAAACTTAAATGCGATAAAACTATGCAGAAATAGCCCAGTAAAAATACATTTCAGAAACTACCCCACTTGATGCTATTTCAAGCGCTAGAAGTAAGTGCCTCTTTTTGTTCACATATACTTGCACTGGGGTAGTGCTGCTCACTAGTGATTTATTGCCAGTGAATTTGAAGTTACTTGTGTCTGCGGAGAGCAGGAATCACTCACCAGCAGCCTCCTAAAACAGCGCACACTGTCCCGAGGTTTAACATGACAGCTGTTAATCTTTTCTTGACCCCTTTTCTTCTGTCCTGGCTGTAGGCACTGGTAGCAGCTAAATGCTGAAATTCGGGGTCTTTCTTAGCTTGCTGACAAACAGCTTTTCACACTCATGGCACACATAACGGCCGCACTGCGCCCATTCCAGGAACCATACCATATTCGTGCATCTGCATTACTAGAAAAACAGCCAACAATCGTCGTATGTGGTGGTAATTGTTGGCCGCAGTTTTATTACATAAGTACAACTCCCCCTGCCACCCATTGGAGGCCGGGGTCATAAATCGTTGTCACACATTATTACAAATGTGATGTCACGCATTGTCAGCTGGACATCATAAATCATGGGCCATAAATCATTGTGCATCATAAATCATTCTGCCGCAATTGGCCCTTACTTTGTTGCCATAAATCACTCTGCCTGATTCCCATAAATCAGCAGCCCGACTTCATGGGTCGTAAATCATTGGTCATAAATCATTCTATCACAAACCATCATAATTTTCGTTATCATTCTGCCTACATATCATAAATCATGGGTCATAAATCATGGGTCATAAATCATCGGTAGGCCATAAATCATTCTGTCACAATCTGTCATCATTCGGCTGTCATAAATCACTCCGCATGAGCATCATAAATCATCAGCCATAAATCATCGGCTGGCCATAAATCACTGGTTTGTCTTTTTGCTCATTTGCAACTCCTAGGGTCGTAAATCACCCTGACAGCTCATAGATTGTTCTTTGTTGTTTACCACGCCCCTTTGCGTATGGGGGGGTAGCCTTTTCCCCGGAGTTAGGCCCCCAACTCGCTACCTTGTTAGTCTCTTTTGTGCCCCACCTTCTGGCGGGGGCTGGGCTGCGAGCGCCGTCTCCGTTTGCTACCCCGATTTCGTCAGGCGCACTCACCCTGCCGTGCGGCATCCCAAAGTGAGTGGCCCTCCTTCTACACACCACCCTGTTGGTGTGCTCCCATACAATACCAATCTTTGGCGCCGCTCCCCCAGCTCCCATGATATGCAAGTGGGCTGCCACAGGGGGGAGCGTCGTCTTATATCTCCCCTTCCTATTGTTCTTGGAAGGGAGAGGGCGGGGGCCTCAGGGCATTCTGCCCTGCGGCGCTTCCCGCTGGTGAAAACCAGTTCCTGTTCCTTCCCGGGCTCTGGCGGCCATTATGGCGCCGGCCCTCGTGCCCCCTGCGGGGGCGGCCTCTGCAAAAAATGGCTGCTGCTGAGTGCAGAGCAACTCTCTAAATTGCGTGACAAAATGTTCCAGTGCGGGAATGTGGGCATGATTAACGATTTGTGTTAGTCTGACCCGTGATGCGTAGCATTTGGCAAGGCTGTGAATGCCAAAACTTTTGCCGCTTGTAGTCGCCGCAAATGCTGTGTAGCTCCTGTTGAGTTCACAGGGCTGCTAATACTAAACCAATGCAGCATATGCACCAGGCATGTATGTAGGGGAGGGGGCGGAGAGAATGCCAGGGGTATGACAAGAAACAGTGCAGTAAACAGGTCTTGGTAAACGTAAGTGACAAAAGTATGTAGTGAAGGGTTTGAATGCAGGACCTGGCACAAAGAGAGCGGTACCACAGAGTTGGTTTGCTCCGCACTCTTGTGCTCAGAGCGTTCTCTTTTATTCTGGGCATGAGTTAAAGACAAAGTGAAAGGTCAAGGCTGTCCTGAAGGCCTCATGAGGAGAGCCTCTCCCATGAAACTGTTAATATTGGTAATTTGCTGCTATCATAGAACATAAACTATTATTGATGGAAAAATGGACCATACTCTCCTCTGCTGATTCATCCTGCTACTGCTGGAGTGAGGAAATGGGGAATAGGCATACAATTCTATCTCTAGTGGCATTTCCTCAAATCACTAAGAAATCAAAAACAGAATCTGACAGCAAGTAACACATTGGAAAAAAATAGAATTAAAGAATTATGTGATCTACGAGGGATCTGTTTGATCATCATGTCCACCAGATGACTAACGCGCAGAAGCTATTACTGTACTGATACTACACCGCCATATTTTTGTTTAAAGCCTTGTTGCGGCAAGATTCCATCCCCTTCACAATAAGAGGTTATTGCTCCTGTTTAGAATGTTTTTCCTAATGTTCAACTTATTTTTGCATTATATATGATATCATTTGAGTTGTCATCAGTCATGTCTTTGAACACGTTATAGTGAATTTCAGTGTTTTTTTAGTTGAAAATTGCATTTTATAAATGGCAGTTTTACCCAAATATAACGTTACTTTTATCTTTGTTTTTTTCAGTGGATACATTTTTTTTAAATCAAAGAAACTATTATAACTAGACCTGCCTATAATGTCACTTAAACCTTTGGTTTTTCTGTGAATTTCTGAGGTTTTTTTAACGTTAAGTAAGATCATATTGCACTTCATAACTATACATCACTTTAACTGTTGTTTTTTTCAGTGAATTTCTAGAGTTTTTATTCAAAGTATGATCTTACTTCCATACTTAACTATAACGTCACTAGCCTGCGTCAGACAGGCTCAGCGCCCATGCCAACCGGGAACGGCCAACACGTACGCTCTCTTCGTGCAAGGGCAGTCAATGACAACGCTCGTCACAATATAAAGGGGTGGCATTTTAAATAAGGCAGGGTTACTGGTTTTGTCAAGGGCTCCCCACATTAATATGTAAAAGGCAGGCCAATTTGATTTGCCAAGGGATGACCACATCAATATACAAGGCAAGCCTATTGACTTTGTCAAGAATTCACCACATCATTATACGAAGGCAAGCCTCTTGGCTTTGTCAGGGTGTGACCACATCAATAAACAAGGCAAGTCCACTGTCTTTGTCAAGGGGTCAACCCTATAATAAAACAGCAATCATGTTATGATTAAACATTAAAACCAATAGAATCCAAACCCATATTCAGATGCAAGTATTTGAACAATAATGTAAGCAAGTCAAGTCAAGTCAAAGTATGCTTTATTCGAATATCATTCATAAAAGCAAAAAATACATTCACATAAACAATTACATACAAAGTTAAAAAAGTATTAAACTGTGATCATGGGATCAGATACAAAGCATAGACATGAAACTTTTATCATAAGCGTGACCCCGCGGCGTGTTGAACTTGGCGGTGAATAAAAAGTTTTTTTAAAAGTTTTTTTTAAAAAAGTTTTTAAAACTCAACTAGATGATAAAATAGTTGAAAAACCAATTAAATATAGCAGAAAAAAATGACATAAAACATAGGAGAGAATAATCAAAAGACTAGCAGTCTCTCCCGAATCGTGAGAATAGTCAAACGACTAGCAGTCTCTGTCTGATTGACCACGCCCAGCCTAAATATTTTGCAGTGGCTACAGATATCCATGGCAAAGTATTAGTTCGTATAATACGCAGGGCCACGGTACCACTGGTTGTACCTAAATTTTTGCACATCGGGGTCAACCAGTTACGCCTAGGGACTGCGTAAAGCTTGCAAACAAATAGAAAATGACCAATGGTTTCTTTACCTGAGCCACATACGGGACATCCATCCCCGGAACCCCCTTCCCACTTAGATGTCAAAAATTTAAGGGGAAGTGCACCTACTCTAAGTTGAAAAAGAAGCTTTCTTTCTAAGGGCCTTGTTATAATATCCCAGTATGGTTCCAGACAAGGATACATCTTTGCCTCAATAAAATCTGAAGTCATGGAACCAGCACTCATACTATTCCAATTCCGTCGAGCTACCAGCTCCCAATAAATGTTCTTTAAAGTGCTTTTGGATGGAAAGCTGGCTCTCGCAGGATCATCCCAGATTGAGCGCAAGCCAAGCTCATACAGGGATGTCCTAAGTGCCTTTAACCATTCTATTTTGTGATGAACATCAGACCTTATGATGTCTAAGAAACCATCTGCATAATGGGAAAGAACAGGAGTCGTCCATAACCTGCGCCAATACAAGATCGGGCGCAGTTGTACCATGTCTGAAATTGCTTTTCTGCCCAAATCATATTTGAGGGGCACCAATGGGGTACTTTTAGGGAGTCCTGTTATTGCCCTAAGAAATTTGTTTTCTGAAGATTGGAGTGCAACAACCTTCTCAAAGCCCCAGAGTTCAGCACCATATAAAGCGGAGCCTAGAGCTTTTGCTTCATAAACCTGTAGAGCAGGTTTTACAGGTTTGGTCAATGATTTTCTGTGCTCTGAGGAAATGGCACCTGCCAATTGCCTATGTCTAAGTGTAGCAATGTCAACGTGATGTCGCCAGTTCTTCTTGCTAGAAATGTAAGCATAACAAGCAGGGCAATGTTTTTTCAATAAACCTTTAAATAAAGCACATGTATTAAAAAACTTTTAAACATGTCAGAGTCTTGAGGGGCGTGGCCTAGCGAGCCATCATGGCGGTCGCACTGTAGGCGAGCTCTGCTGAGCCCGTCCTTAATATCCTTTATTGATCCTGCTTTGTTGATCCTGTATGCCGGAAGTCATCTGTGGGGAAGGGAACACAGCGACGGCGAAATCGGCCAGTTCCATACTGTTTGGAGGTGCCTTCCCCGGAGTGCGTGGCCAGTAGGCTCTGCTGGCGAGATCGGGGCGGAGCGGCTTGGGCAGTGGCCTGTGGCTTGGGCTCGAGTCCTTGCTGGCTGCCTTGACTTGCGGCTGTGACGACGAGGGTGCCGTGCTGGAGGTACTTTTACGGAGTGGAGGCAGCAGACCGGTGAGTGTTCTGGGGCCCCCCTCCCCACATCTTCTCGCTGGGTTCGGCGGCCGTACTGGGCCGCGTGTGAGGGGGTGGTGTCTGCCCTGCGGTAGTGAGGCATCAGAGGGCCCTTTTCCGGGCCGGATTGTCTGGAGAGCGAGCGCGGTTGGCGCCGAGGCTCGGCCCTGGCCCGCCTCGTAGAGAAGACCTCGAGTGCCTGCTGCGGCCCTGGGTTGCGGTCCAGAGGAGGACGGTGCCACGCTGGTGGTGCTTTTGTGGAGGTGGGGGGCGGTCCGGAGAGTCTGCTGGGGCCACCTCGTCTCCCGCGCCCTCTTGCTAGTATTCTGCGGCCGTATCGGGCCATGTGAGTGGAGGGGTCTGCTGCCCTGTGGGTGCGTGACCTCGGAGGGCCCTTTGCCAGGCCGGTTCATCCTGAGGAAGTGATCGCTGGGCCCCCATTTACAGTGCAGTGCATCTGGACTGATTCTGCCCCGGGGGTCCAATTGTTCTTTGCTATCCCTGTGTTAGGCAATGCGTGCAGTGTGGCTTCCAGTTGGAGGACATCTTGGGATCCCACCCCCCTACACACCCTGGTGTCCCATCGGCGGTCATGTCGGGCCGCAGGGGGTCTGGTTGTGCCCTCTGGGTGTGTATGCACGGCGCCACTGGAAGAGTCTTGCTGAGCCATATTACTGCAGACGTCCAGTGGATACGGTGCCCGGGTGGGTGCAATGCGTTTCTGCTGGAGATTTGAAGGGGCGCCCATTGGGGGGGAGTTTTGACTGCCTGCAGAAGCAGCCGGGCGAGCGCTCAGTGCAGACTGTGGGTGGGAGATATCCCCCTGTGTCCTATTTCTCCCGGAGCTGCCATTTTGAACTTTGCCCACATGGTGTGAACGCGGGCAGGTGAGGTTGTTGTGTACTCAGGATCAGGTTGGTCCATTTGGATTGGACGCTCTGTGTGGGGGCCATCCTAGTTGGTAAACTTATCATATCGCAGCCTTCTGCCAACATGACAAAAGACGAGCTGTTCTGCTTGGGTTTTCGGATCAGATAGAACCCGCTCAGCATAGCCTCTCTAACCCAGCCTGAACGTTACCCTCTCCCTAGGGCCTATTCACAACAAGTAACCATATATGTATACCACCTAAGGACAGGGAATTCCTACTATATATATATATATATAGGTAGGTAAAGCTTTATTCGATATAAAATATCATAAAAGCACAACATACAATGATAAAAAAAAGAGGATCAAGTGTACATAAAAAACATCAGTAGTCGAGAACATCTTAAAAAGTTGTAAAAACAGTTAAAAGCAACATATAAGAAACAGAGAATAAAGTGCTTAGTTGTTTAGAGTTCGTTAAAATACATGGTAGCCGTCGATCTCATAAATGGGTCAGTGCAGTTGGGATGGAATGTTTTTCTTACGCAATAGCCACGCACAACCCAAGTACTTGGCAATGCCGCAGACAATAGTAAGGGACGAAGTATCCGTCTGCAGAATACGTAGCACAGTACAATAGTCACGACATCCCAACATTCTGCAGATCGGACGGAGCCATTTAGCTCTTGGCCTTCGATAATGATGGCAAGCAAATAGGAAGTGAGGAATAGACTCACTAGGTGCTGTGCAACTCGGACAACCAGCAGATGGCGGTAGGGATCCCTTCCAACCAGCAGTCACACAATTAAGGGGGAGGGACCCTAATCTAAATCGTGCATACAGGGATCTGTCCAGAGGGGACTGGATGAAGTCAAGGTATGCCTCAAGTTTACAAACAGGCTTATGTTCTAAAAAAGCCACACTCAACTTCCCCAATTTGGGATTATTCAGATCTCTTGTATTTACCCAACTCCAATATGCTTCCTTAAGATCCTGTTTCTGAGGGGGTACCTGGCCTCGTACAGTTAGCAAAGTTGGGGCAGTGCCTTTCATTAATGAACCACTGAAAACAGGCATTATGAGTAATTGAGCCACTCGGTCAGTGCGGTGTATCAATAAGTCAACCTCACTGCTATTCAGCAGGAGCACCTTAATCTCTCCCTGATAATCACTGTCAATGATTCCTCCAAGCACCTGAATGCCTTTTACAGCCAGCCCCGATCTAGGGGCGATCAATCCGAAATTCCCAGGTGGTATATGAACACCAACACCGGTAGCAATGATGACCCGATCCTTACTTTTTATAACAGTGTCATCCATGGCATGCAAGTCTAAACCTGCCGACCCTGGGGTCGCTCTACATGGAGCCAAAGCTCCGGGAGTAATTTCCCAGTACATCACAGTCTCTCTGATTTCATTGGGCATAGCATTAACATTCGGAGGAAACAAACGCATAAGTGGAGATTCAGCATTTAGAAAAGGACGATTATTCAAAATCAATATCGCTTGGGGCAAAAAGTCTCGCCAATTCTTATACTTGTCATCTGTTAATTTGCGCAGCTGATCCTTTAGCAGGCCATTCAACCTCTCCACAAGACCCGAGGCCTGTGGATAGTAAGGGATATGAAATATCCATTCAATATTGTTTTCCACACAGAATTCCTGTACCAATCTTCCACGAAAATGGGATGCATTATCAGATTGAATTTGGAATGGCACACCATAATACATCATAATCAATTCCAATGTTTTAATGGTATTCAATTGGGTAGCTTGCTTACATGGAAGGGCTACCAGCAGGCCACTGTATGTATCAACAATAGTGCAAACATATTGACAATTCCTACTAATAGGAAGTGGACCAATGTAATCAATCTGCCAAATTTGAGCGGGCAGTTTCCCGCGATGTAAATGACCTTTAACAATTTGGGGCACCTTGCGCTGTCTGATATGCTGACAAACGGGACAATGTAAAATAACATTTTTGATTAAATCTAGGGGAATATAAATTCCTTGATCAGCAGCCCACCTGCTAGTGGCCTTCTCTCCAAAATGTCCTGCCTTCTGGTGTGCCCATTTCGCCAATCCCGCAATATCAGAATCTTGCCTGTCCACCGCTGCCTCAGCAATTTTAGATTTCTCATCTGCAATGTTATGAAAAAATTTGTCAAGAGAATCTATCGGGGTGTGAGCATCCACATGGAAGATTGTAACAGTACTCTGTGGGAGCATCTCCCAAATCTCTTGCCATAACTCTTTTCCCCACAATTCTTTGGAATGCAATTTCCAATTATGGGAATGCCAAGTCGGCAACCAAACTGCCAGTCCATTGGCAGTAGACCAAGAATCGGTGAAAATATGACATGTACCAGGTAACTCTTGTTTCAAAACTTGATAAACAGCATAAAGTTCAGCAAATTGACTGCTTTTACCTTCACCAGTTGTGCTCAGCAGTTTTTGTGTGATCGGATTATAGGACACCGCCTTCCAGTGCCGTTTCGTCCCTATGAACCTCGCTGAACCATCCGTAAACCAGACATGGTTTCTGTCCGCTGCGGACAAATCATCAAAAGGTCTACCCCACTTAACAGGAGACTCCTGTACTAAAGGTACGGAACATTCACTCTCAGTCTCAGTCGATGGCGCTCGCGCCACCTGCTCATGTAAAGATGCAACTCCTTTCGGTCCCACACGTGCCCTGTCTTGTATATACCATTTCCATTTAATCACACTCGCCTCTTGAGCATGTCCAATTCGGTGAGTTTTCGGCGAACTCAGAACCCACTGCATGATAGGAATTTCAGGTCGCAAAACTATATCATGTCCCAAAGTCAATTGCTCGGTATCCACCAGAGCCCAATAACAAGCAAGTAACTGTTTCTCAAAAGGTGTATAACGCTCACCAGCATTAGGTAACTTTTTGGTCCAAAAACCTAACGGTACTCTACTCCTGCCTTGTTTCTGCCACAAACTCCAATTCGCATAAAGGCCCTGTACAGACACATTCAAATCCACATCACCATCACGTACAGGCCATAAATCCAGAGCATGTTGAATTGCTTCGTTTGCCAGACTAAACGCATCTTGCTGTGGTTTATCCCATTCAAATGCATTCTTTTTACGCGTGACACGGTACAAAGGGGCCAATATTTGACTCAAATGAGGAATATGCTGGCGCCAAAAACCAAACAGAGCAATGAAGCTTTGGGCTTCTTTCCTATTCCTCGGAACTGCAAAATCAAGAATCTTCTGTTTAACCTGAGGGATCACTTCACGGTGCCCTTCATGCCAATTAATACCCAAAAATTTTACAGCCTGGGACGGACCTTGTAATTTATCCGGGTTGATTTCCCAACCTTTCTCACGCAGGCACTTAATGACCCTGTCCAATTGGGTCTGAACTTCCTCTTGTGTTTCACCTTGGATCAAAACATCATCAATATAATGACACATCTGAATTTGGGGATGAACCGGTACCTCAGCCAAATGCTCTGCCACCAGCCGGTGACATATCGTAGGACTATGCACATAGCCCTGAGGAAGACTTCTAAACGTCATCTGACGCCCGTTCCACGTAAAACTGAATTGTTCCTGACACTCAGGGGCAATCGGAATCGAAAAGAAAGCATTAGCAATATCAATGGACGCATACCATGTACCTGGATGTTTTTGGATTCTTTCAATTAGGGTAATAACATCTGGTACTGCAACAGTCAAAGAGGGCGTGTGTTTGTTCAATTCTCGATAATCAACAGTCATGCGCCAAGAATTATCACTCTTACGTACAGGCCAAACAGGATTATTCCAAGCAGAAGTAACTGGGGTTATAACACCTGCATCCACCAACTCCTGAATAGTGGTACTAATCTCTTCATGACCACCTGGAATACGATACTGCTTCTGACAAACCACTTTTGTCGCCTGGGGAACTTTTATGGGGGGCATTCTTAAACGACCAACCCGTATAGGCCTGGACGATATATAATGCGTAGTTCCAAATTGGTAACATCCATCATCTAAATGCAAAGTCATTTCTTTCAAAATATCAATTCCAATTATGAATTCTAAGAGTGACACCACTAGTACAGAATATTCTTTTCTAGGGATTCTACCTATTCTCATTTCAAGCAAAGTTTGAACTGCAGGAGTTTCTTTTCCACCTAATCCGGTAATTGTAAAAGGCTGACCTGTAAACTTCTTTGATTTTCCATGAATAAGAGTGGCCTCCGCTCCTGTATCTACCAATGCTCGGGCCCTTTGGATATTACGATGTCTCCAGTAAATATCAATATCTACATAGGGTCTATTATCTCTGTGAGCCCATCTGTGTACCGGAGCTTGACCTATTTCCTAGTCATTTTTACTGCATTCTGTGTACCAGGATAAATCAGGATAAAGACTCTCACGTTTCTTAGGTATTGGTACCTCCTGTTCATATCCATTTCCAGTACGAAATGGATTCGTGTCTTCTGCATTGTACTGCGGGTTTCGATCGGCCAAACTGTGACGATCCTCTCTCCTCCTCAACTCAGGGGATTGATCCCTATCATCTCTACGTCTGCTGTGAACATAATCATTTCTCCCCCTGTCTCGGTCCTCCTCTCTCTCTCCGTCTCTCTCACGACGGGGGGACATCTCACGCACATAACGTCGATCATCACGACGAACAGAGCGCCCACGGCGGTCGTCATCACCGCTACCGTCAGAACCACCACGATCACACTCAGTCGTCCGAACACGGCAGGCACCCTCCTTCCGATCCAAACCACGTTTGCGAAACAACTCCCACAAACGAGCAGTAGTCTCACCGTCGATGTCCTCCCTCCGCACACCATCGGCCAGAAGAGCAGAAAAGATATCACGTCTAGTAAGTTTATTGTCACCAGGGGTACGAGTGTCAGGCCGGGACTGACGTTCAGGTTTAAACCACTCACCCAACTCACCGAGTTGGCGCACCGACTCCAGAACCGTAGATAACACGTTACCAGTCTGATTAATCAATAAAGTCATCATGACCTGCTTGTAGGCAACAGGAGAAGAACGAATAATACGATTCCGCACAGAAGAAGTCAACGAACCATCAAGCAACCTGTCAGCAGTACCCAGAAAAATCGCCGTTTTCATCACCTCCTCTTTGAGACGTTGTGCAGCGTCGCGGAGAGTATACCATGGTTTATCAGTCACAGGCCAGTCAGACTCAGTAGGATACTTTTGATTACAACCCTCAGTCGCTAACTGAAGCAAAGAAATCTGACCACCACCATTATAGTTACGAAAATGATCCTGTACAGTAGAATCCGAACTCAAGGAACAAAACTTCAAACAATCGCCATTATCCAACATAATGCCAGCAGCGCCCAGTTCATAAAGGCGCACCATCCATGTGAGTAAGGTCTCACCAGCACGCTGCCGAAAGCGCTGCAAAATATCACTAATTTCCTGTTGAGTAAAATCCTCCAAAGAGTCTAAAGAAATACCATTCGGAGCATTGGGACCATGCTGCAACTTCCGTCGAAAAACCGGGTGCGCCGAGACCGCGGGACGAGTAGCACAAGGAGCTCGATCAGTACTCGTAGAGGGACAATCAGTGTACGAGGCATCGACCCCACTCGAAGAGCGAGCGCAAACATGGGGTGCATCATCAGAGGAGCGAGAAGCAGACTTACAATCATGGCGGGAGCGAGAGGACTCGCGCTTGGCAGAGTCCTCACCCGAGGAACAAGAATCACTCGAGTTCCAGATATTACCATCCCATTCATCAGGATTCCAATCTAGTCCGGCTTTCGCCACGACCAGACGCACCTTTCGCGTCGAAACCCGACCACGCCGATTCTTGTATTTATAACGAGCAATTCGCACAGCCGCCCTCTCGGCAATAGTCTGGTAAGTCTCAAGTTTGTCAGCAAGCAACTTATTTTGACACCTCAACAAAGTATGAGAATTCTGAATCTCAACAAAGTGCGCTTCCACATCCTTAAGAGATATCTGTAACTTCAACAATCTCTCATGTAGAATCCTGTACGCAGACAGAACAATCCACCCTCTGCGCCCCAAAATGGGAATCTCCTCACCCTTCGATACGGGTGCCTTCTGTAAACAAGTAATCACATTAGCCGGCTCCGCCAGCTCCAAAGAAGAATTCCAATTCTCACTCAAACCAGTAGAATCAGCCCACTCACGGGCTAAGGCTTCATAAGGCGTTGAATCCCATCCGGGAATATCAACGGGCAACTTAAAAGTAGATTTAGATTTTCTAGAAAACATCGTGAAAAAGAAAGAAGAAAAAGAAAGAAGAAGAAAAACTATACACACAATTATGCCACAAATAATATACAAACAAAACCACGCACACGCCGAAAGCAAACACGAGACAACACGACGCACACAGGTTTCGAAAACGGTTCGTGACGCCAAATGTTCTGCTTGGGTTTTCGGATCAGATAGAACCCGCTCAGCAGAGCCTCTCTAACCCAGCCAGAACGTTACCCTCTCCCTAGGGCCTATTCACAACAAGTAACCATATATGTATACCACCTAAGGACAGGGAATTCCTACTATATATATATATATATATATATATATATATATATGTATCTAGACCTCCTATAATACAAGTGGCGGCCTCGCGATCCCAGACGGACCCAGGACTTCCTACCCAGACGGCAGCCTCAGCCTCGCGGTCCCAGACGGACCCAGGACTTCCTACCCAGACGGCAGCCTCAGCCTCGCGGTCCCAGACGGACCCAGGACTTCCTACCCAGACGGCAGCCTCAGTCTCGCGGTCCCAGACGGACCCAGGACTTCCTACCCAGACGGCAGCCTCAGCCTCGCGGTCCCAGACGGACCCAGGACTTCCTACCCAGACGGCAGCCTCAGCCTCGCGGTCCCAGACGGACCCAGGGCTTCCTACCCAGACGGCAGCCTCAGCCTCGCGGTCCCAGACGGACCCAGGGCTTCCTACCCAGACGGCAGCCTCAGCCTCGCGGTCCCAGACGGACCCAGGACTTCCTACCCAGACGGCAGCCTCAGCCTCGCGGTCCCAGACGGACCCAGGACTTCCTACCCAGACGGCAGCCTCAGCCTCGCGGTCCCAGACGGACCCAGGACTTCCTACCCAGACGGCAGCCTCAGTCTCGCGGTCCCAGACGGACCCAGGACTTCCTACCCAGACGGCAGCCTCAGCCTCGCGTTCCCAGACGGACCCAGGACTTCCTACCCAGACGGCAGCCTCAGCCTCGCGGTCCCAGACGGACCCAGGGCTTCCTACCCAGACGGCAGCCTCAGCCTCGCGGTCCCAGACGGACCCAGGACTTCCTACCCAGACGGCAGCCTCAGCCTCGCGGTCCCAGACGGACCCAGGGCTTCCTACCCAGACGGCAGCCTCAGCCTCGCGGTCCCAGACGGACCCAGGGCTTCCTACCCAGACGGCAGCCTCAGCCTCGCGGTCCCAGACGGACCCAGGACTTCCTACCCGGACGGCAGCCTCAGCACAAGTTCACCCTATGATTACCATAACATACAACAAGGGAATCAGTTTTACTATGTATCAGATCACACAAGGACTGCCAGTTGAGCACAACCTGTTCCCCAGTTCGAGGGCCTCCTTTCTCCCTTATTCAGTTACCACTTACCTGATCAGGGTTAACATCTGTTCATGTCAAGTCACAGCTGACTAAAAGAATAGGCTACCCTCTTATACAAGAATACGCAGCACATGTTGATTCACTACAAACTGGGTACTTTATTACTCATTACATACGTAACCACATAACATTACACTATAACATATACCCTGCAAAGAAAAGTGAAAGATTAGGTTGTACACTCTAATAAAAAGGGGTTGACATCACCTTGGTCGTGTGTAGCCTGTACTCAATGGTCATCTAGGTTCCCTTCTCGTCTGTGCCTCGGCTCGCCTGGAAGTTACACCTCCGCAGTCACGAATCTACTCCCTTCACCCTTCTCCGAGTCACTGGGACCTCTTCCTCATCGGCTACTCTCTTCTCTCTGGCTATTCTGCTAGAAGAGTATCTGCTCCTCGGTTTTTCTCCGTCCTTAAGTTCATCATCTGTCTTCCCTGGAATAAGTAGTAGCTTTACTGCTAACGGCTAGGTACTGCCTATGGGTTGAAAAATAAGTGCCCGTATCTGCCTCAGACTTTCACTAATATAGAGGTGCATTTCCTCATGGAAAATTCCAGCCCGTAACCTGCCGCCCACCAAATTCTTGTACCTCCCTGTACCAAGGACACGTTCCCAGCCGGCCGGCCTGATGTAGTGTCTTCGGCATGAAGAAAAATACAATCCTTCGATAAGGGCCGGCCTGAACCGGTTCTCTCCAAGCGAATAACACCTCATAACTAAAACATCACCCTCGACCTAGAAGCTTCCCAAGCTGCCGGAGCAGAAAGAAAGATGGAGTCTCTCCCGTTTGAGGCCTACCAGGCCTGAATTCAGCACGGCTCCCTGAAATACCCACACTACAGGACAGGGTACCCCTAATACTAACGAATCTATCCCCTAGGCTATGTGTGCAAGCCCTGATCTATGGGGAAGAGCACAGGATCATGTCAAAATGCCTAACAAATAGACTCCATTCACTACTCTAACCCTTAGACTTGGATGGAAAGAGACTGAAGTCACACCAGTTGCCCTTTAACACGAAAAGGCCGGGAAAATCGAGCAGTACATTTCACCCTTGACTTCAGTCTATTATACATTCATTAAACAGAACTAACATCTGTGGAAGAATAATACGAAACAAAGCTAACTGATCTATGTCTAGTACCAAGTGTGCAGAATTGAAGTAGTGAAGGAATACACTGAATAAAGCAACAGATAGAAATCAAAACAGCGATAGTAATCAGAATACCTCCTAATATTTGACGTAACATATGTAAATCAGGCAACCAATTAAAGAGCCAGTCAAACCAGCCCTGGTCAATGTGTTTTCTAACTTCTTCCGTCAAGTCACGTAACTTGTCAATATGAGCGCGAATGGATTGTGTATGATCGGACAAGTTAAAACAACAAAGACCCTCAAAATCAGAACAATCGTGTCCATGTTTAAGCAAAAGATAATCAATGGCCGCCCGATTTTGCAAAATCGCTCTACGTTCACCCTGGGCGTCTAATAGCATGTCGGACAGGACTGTAGAAGTATGATTAATGGATTTCACCATCCAGCAGGCCATTTTCCCAATAGATTTGGCATTATAAACTGCCAAAGCAGGAACACCAATAATTGAAATAGCTAGGCTAAGGTATTCAGACTTGGAATATAAATGTAAAGATGAGTCACAATCCTCCTGTAACATCACTGTATCTCGAATCACACGAGAGTTGGCATTCCGATGTGACGAGAACATCAGTAAACTGAGTCTCGTAATGGCACAAGGGCCTCCAGAAATATTTGCGGGGACATATGGCCAGGAAGTATTACCACATGAGAAAAGCCATCCGGCAGGTAGTAACATCGTGCGATAATGACTGGGGGTAACTACCAAACTCATGCAAGTCATATTGTTCTGAACCGAAACACATGTGGTCGGTGTCCTTTGAAAGCACAAAGTCCGTTCATGAGCGGTGAATGAAGTGGCACCTTTCAATTTTAGGCGCAGACATTCAGAGATCGCACTAGGATTACACGTAAGGAAAAAACACAAATCTCCTTGTGTGATATTATAGGTAACTATTTGGGACTGGATGGGGGGTGTCTCGTTTGGCATTTCAGTACATAAGGGGCAATACACATGGGTAGCGAAATCACCCAGAAGAACATTGGGGCGAGCCTTTGAAATGTTGAAAATATGTGTCAGAGTTTCAAGTGAAGCAGGGACAGCAACCAGGCAGGTCGCCAAGATGTCGTGCACAGATCTCATCGGTGTCAAACAGAAGTGAGGGGCATCAGTCACCCTTTTTGCCAGTGAGGTCCAAAAGTTCGATGATGAATCCCACGCAGCGAAGGAACGCAACACTCGGGTTCTCAGTTCATCCCGGGTTGACGGGATCCCTCTTCTCTCGTCGAACCATCCCAAAGACAGTACGACGCCGACACATCCTGCAGCAACAGTACAAAGAATGATCTGAAAGAGAATCAAATACAGGCATTAATCATTCTCGTAAGTAACATTTGTCAGCCGGGACCGCTTCCCAGCTATCTTTCCCTGGTCTCATAACTAAAATGGTATTGTCATGACCGGTGGCAATGACCTCTGCTTGTTCAGGGGGATTCTTAGGCGACTGCACCCAAACCCTGGCCCCAGGGTTATCTGTGGAGCCAAAACCTTTCTGGCCTCGTACAGTTAGCAAAGTTGGGGCAGTGCCTTTCATTAATGAACCACTGAAAACAGGCATTATGAGTAATTGAGCCACTCGGTCAGTGCGGTGTATCAATAAGTCAACCTCACTGCTATTCAGCAGGAGCACCTTAATCTCTCCCTGATAATCACTGTCAATGATTCCTCCAAGCACCTGAATGCCTTTTACAGCCAGCCCCGATCTAGGGGCGATCAATCCGAAATTCCCAGGTGGTATATGAACACCAACACCGGTAGCAATGATGACCCGATCCTTACTTTTTATAACAGTGTCATCCATGGCATGCAAGTCTAAACCTGCCGACCCTGGGGTCGCTCTACATGGAGCCAAAGCTCCGGGAGTAATTTCCCAGTACATCACAGTCTCTCTGATTTCATTGGGCATAGCATTAACATTCGGAGGAAACAAACGCATAAGTGGAGATTCAGCATTTAGAAAAGGACGATTATTCAAAATCAATATCGCTTGGGGCAAAAAGTCTCGCCAATTCTTATACTTGTCATCTGTTAATTTGCGCAGCTGATCCTTTAGCAGGCCATTCAACCTCTCCACAAGACCCGAGGCCTGTGGATAGTAAGGGATATGAAATATCCATTCAATATTGTTTTCCACACAGAATTCCTGTACCAATCTTCCACGAAAATGGGATGCATTATCAGATTGAATTTGGAATGGCACACCATAATACATCATAATCAATTCCAATGTTTTAATGGTATTCAATTGGGTAGCTTGCTTACATGGAAGGGCTACCAGCAGGCCACTGTATGTATCAACAATAGTGCAAACATATTGACAATTCCTACTAATAGGAAGTGGACCAATGTAATCAATCTGCCAAATTTGAGCGGGCAGTTTCCCGCGATGTAAATGACCTTTAACAATTTGGGGCACCTTGCGCTGTCTGATATGCTGACAAACGGGACAATGTAAAATAACATTTTTGATTAAATCTAGGGGAATATAAATTCCTCGATCAGCAGCCCACCTGCTAGTGGCCTTCTCTCCAAAATGTCCTGCCTTCTGGTGTGCCCATTTCGCCAATCCCGCAATATCAGAATCTTGCCTGTCCACCGCTGCCTCAGCAATTTTAGATTTCTCATCTGCAATGTTATGAAAAAATTTGTCAAGAGAATCTATCGGGGTGTGAGCATCCACATGGAAGATTGTAACAGTACTCTGTGGGAGCATCTCCCAAATCTCTTGCCATAACTCTTTTCCCCACAATTCTTTGGAATGCAATTTCCAATTATGGGAATGCCAAGTCGGCAACCAAACTGCCAGTCCATTGGCAGTAGACCAAGAATCGGTGAAAATATGACATGTACCAGGTAACTCTTGTTTCAAAACTTGATAAACAGCATAAAGTTCAGCAAATTGACTGCTTTTACCTTCACCAGTTGTGCTCAGCAGTTTTT